>NC_064921.1:569969839-571219839 GCF_023897955.1 Schistocerca gregaria | reverse complement strand
ACGTTGTCCTTTCTTGGATATTGTATATAGAAGGAGGCTGATGGTGTACTAAGCCATGCATTCTCTTGGAAGTTCACCCACATAGACGTGTACGTTCATGAAATGAACTTCCAGCATCCGGCGCGGGGAATTATAGTGCTATCCACCTTGGTCCGTACGGCATGTGACAAGAAAAGCGTCCCAGTGGAGCTATACAGCTGGGTAAATATTCCGTCAAAGTGGGGCCATTGATGCCCGGATTAAAAGTGCATTCAAGGAAGGGACAGGTGCAGGAAATCAGGAAGGGGACAAGGGACTCGTTTTTCTTGCCTGTGAGGGGCCACTCTTGTCTTGCATTGCGTGGCTACTTGGCAGATGTGACAGTAAAATAGTATTCCCACCAATATTAAAGGAGACAAAATGGCTAAGCAAGGGATAGCATGCGCTGTTAATATGCTCCAAAACGCATCGCATAAAAACGGAAAGTTTCTGGGATTCTCACCCGGGTTTTGCTGGTGACAGATGCGTGGGGTCAAGTGTTCTGCACAGCCCTTGGGCCAGGGCCCATTTTTATACGCAGCAGAAGGATCGCCTCATTGTAAAAATCCTGTAGTGCAGGGCCAAAGACTATTGCACGCTTCCACAAGTGTAGTCAAACGGAACTTTTTTTTTTTTTTTGCAAAGGAGCTTATGGCGGCACAGTTTAGTTCATGAGAGGTACCTGAGAAAATAGGAAAAAAGAGTTTTTCACCTTTCTTCGTCGTCAGCGGCCAATATCTAAATGAGTAACAACAGAAAATTGCTGAAATTTTAACGGTATATTCTCTAGGTATTTCTGAAGATGTGATATCTTACTGTCTTCAAAAATCTTTATCTGCTATCGAGAAACACCTCAAAAACATGGTTTTTGGGTACTAAAATCGAGCAGCAGATTCCAAGAGGGCTATCGACAGCGTATGACTGAAATTTTTACGATTTGTTCCTAACATCCCAATCTCTAACGACTTTGAAAATTTTCTTGATATCTTTATCCGTTTCTGACATCAGAGGTTCAAAGTTACCCTACTTTTACAAGTAAAACATGCGCGCAAAATCCGATGTGAGACGGAATCCCATTTATAAAGTGACGCAGCACGGATAAAATGCGTTAAAATCTCTCGGATATCACAAGAAGGGTTCTGGGAACCACATGTTGTAGTACTGAAGTACATGCAAGACTTTTGTGCACGTAAAATCTGGTCTGTGGTGTAAAATTAGTTTGGCGTTATTTCAGTTTCACGTAAGAAACTATCAACATTTGACTGTCTCATAAAGTTCTTTTCATATGAGTGACATGCCTTTCTGTAGCGGAGAAAATAAGGGAACCAATGGAAAAATACTTTTGAAGCATGAAGAAGACGAATATGCTCCTGTTTAAAAGACTCTTGAGTAGAAAGTGGCGTACCAGCTACCTCATTCTGCCTACCTCAGCTCTTTTAAATCGTACCGAAAAATTGTGACAGGCGAACATATTCGCGCTTTTTTATGCTGAGACAGAAGAAGACGGTGGCAGAGGGAAAGACGCTGGAAAGTAATAAATACTGGAAGATAGCAGAAAATGGATGGAAGAGAGAAGGAGACAATGGCAGTGTAAGGGAAAAGAGGAACTCAGTAGCAGTGGAAAACAGGTGACAGTGACAGAACACTGCTAGTAAAAGTGTCAAGTAAACAGTGTCAGAGGGTGAGGAATAAAGAGAAGGAGAAAATGGAAATGGGTAAGAGCCAATGATAATCAGAGACACAGTCTATCCCAATGACAACGAGGAAGAGAAAGATAAGGGCAGTGAGAAGAGACAACAGCAATGGGAAGGAAGGAATGAATGAGATAGTAGCAGTAAAAGAGAGCAAAATGGAGGTAGCAATGAGAGGAGACAGTAGTAATAGGATACGACGAAGGAGACTGTGTGTGAGACAAGAGACAATGTTATTTAGAGACACAAAGAGACAATGACAATGAGTTGGGCTGAATGATTGAAGCGACTTGGGGGGGGCTTGTGGCAGTGAGAGGTGAGCTGTATGTTAAAAAGAGCGCGAATATATCAGCTGTGGAAGGCAGAATGAGGCAGCTGGAATCCCAGTTTTCAGTCACTCCTTTAAACGGGAGCATATTCGCCTTTTCTGTGCTCCTATAATGAGCATTTTTCCGCTGACGTATTCTTGGCTCTGGGAAAAAATTCACTGAAATTACGTAACCACGAACATGAAGCACCAAGTGAATGTGTCCGACAGTACATGGGCTAATACGTATGTACGTCTGGAACAGGGAAATCAGCAGTGGCAGAAGACAGCTTAAATGAAGAATGTACGTTCGATTTTGAGAACATCAAGATGCTGCGACCCAAGCGAAGACTGTTGGGAGAGCGTTATAAAGGATTTATAGAAATAAGGATCTACGTAAATCGTATCAATAAGAATGGAAGTTAGCAACTAATATTGTAAATATTTGCAGTGATTTTTCTTCAGCTGTTACTGCAATTACGCTTTGTCATATACATCAGGAAAAATTCCGTGTCGTGCAAATAAATTTTTTATTTGCGTGTACCAAATATGTTTCACCTATTCATGTTAGACATATTCAGTGGTCTATAATATAAAAGAAAATGATACATAGTTTGATTAGATGTCTGTAGTGGTTCGTGGCAGCTCATTTAATTACGTAAATACATACAGCTATATGGTTATTAATTCTACACTAACATTCATTTTTATGTCCTTTCGTGTATCTAGATGATTTCTGTATGTACCAGATGAATATAGCACCGGTTTCTTCCGCTTAATAGCTCACATTTAAACATTTCAAAAAAACGGTTCAAATGGTTCTGAGCACTATGGGACTTAACTTCTGAGGTCATCAGTCCCCTAGAACTTAGAACTACTTAAACCTAACTAACCTAAGAACATCACACACATCCATGCCCGAGGCAGGATTCGAACCTGCGACCGTAGCGGTCACGCGGTTCCAGACTGTAGCGCCTAGAACCGCTCGGCCTCTCCGGTCGGCAAACATTTCACTACGCATAATCTATGGACCGCTGTACCACACCATCTTATTGCTCACATAACTCAGAGCTGGGTTCGTGGGAGTTATAGAGGATGAGAGAAGAGTGGAATGTTGGGGTGGGTTCGGAGGGAGGTTGTGAAGTGAGGCACTGCATGTGTGTGTGTAATTTTTTTCTTTTTATTTATGGTAAATTGTGAATTAGTTTGAATACTGTCTTCTGTCATATCTCTTTTGATCACTGAACGTACTTTTATTTTTACGTATGGCCTTGTATATCAGATATTCTTCCTGCAGTGTGAACATTCCCTCACCTTTGATGTTTTGCATTTAGCGCGTCATGGAACGTTTATCGGAAAGACCGATTAGGCGCCGTAGGACGATGAGTGTTTGTTACAGTCGACAAAAGTAATGTCTCTATTGAGGTCGAATTTGAATGTGACTGTGAAGCTATCTGCGAGCGTGTAAAGGTCAGGGTGAAATCAAGCTAACTATTGGATGCTTTTTCCTGCCACGCGGTTCCACCGTGACAGTGTGAGAAAGTCTGCGCACAGGAGCGCGGAAATATCCAGCTCGTCCAATATTAGTTGGAAGATAGTTACCTACCGAGTACAGACTGGGACGCCTATGGATTCATTGCAGGAGGTACGGACAGGTAGCCTTCTGAAGTATTTTTGAACGTATTTTCCGAAAACTGTCATGAACAGACAGACAACACACACGCAACGGAAATATTTTAAACCCTGTACTTCCAAGCGGGCCTGACTTATCGGCGCAGTCATTGCAAAGTTTCACTCACCTGGTGGTGAATCTCTTCTTACACGCACGCCTCCCTGAAGCTTCTGACATGTAGTTCTCTGCCGGAAAAAGCTATAAAAAAACGACTGTACACGTCATAACCTCAAGCCGCACTAAAGTTGTTTTTTCGGTGCAAGGAATAGTTAAGTGAATGTATTTATCTGCGCAGTTTTTCACTCTATTACGATAAACCTGCATACACCAGTCACTACCAAGTCTTACTCTAAGCTTTATGAAGTCCGAAAAGTTCACCTGCACACCTCATTCATAACCGCAGCCAGTCTGTAGTAATTATGATCTATGCTATCAGATTCACGGAACATAATTTTCAAGTTCTCGATCAAGCAACACGCCACGTGGTATTTAGTTATTTAAAAATCACCTAAAGTTGTGAACTTCACATTTATGATTGGCAGAGAAACATCACAGCTAATCGGAAAGCAGCAGCAAGCCCGCTCAATCCCGCGAATATATACAGAACCAACCAAAATACGTCACTAAATCAGAACAGTAAATTACCATAAATAAATTCTGAAAGCCAAAAATATTAAATAAATTCTCTCTTAACAAAACTACTTTCGGAAATCATAATATCATTTCCCCACTACCAAAACTGACGAAATAGTTTATAACAAATTCCCCGGTACAAATAACTAACACACACGTCATTCCCGGTTGTTCCTCAAGTGGCCAATTACTTCACTGTATAGTATAAAATCTTAGCATAAAACTGCATTTCAAATTCATACCTTCATTCACTCTCATAACTAGACATAATAATAGTAGCAGTTAACTGACTGCAGTTCAGACAGTGTCCATCGCTAGTGACCTCTTTCATACCGCATAGACACTACATTTACTCGAGCCAACTGACGCCACCTATCTTGCGCGTGACTCATAGTGCACGCCTGTTCACAGATCTCCCATCTCACTAGGAACGATGTAGAGGCGCTATGCCTCAGGTGTCAATACAGAGACCAGGATTAGTGATCATGATGTCATCATAGTGACAATCAATACTAAAATTAATCAATCATTCGAGAAGGCTAGGAGAGAATTTTTGCTAGAAAGAGCAGAAAACAGTTGTCAGAATCCCACATAGATAGTGAAGGCACATCAGTTAGTTCCTCTATGATGGACGTAGAGGAATTCTGGGCAAATTTGAAACGTATTGTAAATGGCGCTCTGGAGAAGGATCTGCCGAATAAGTGGATAAAGGACGGAAAATACTCACCATTATTTAATTATAAAATCCGGAAAATGCTAAGGAAGCAAAGACTGTTGCACACGGTCCAACGGGGAAAGCGTATAAGACGATAGGCAAAAGGTGCAAACATTCTTGCGTCTGTAAAAAATACCGAAGCACAAAGCATACAAACTACCACCTACGTAGCAAAAGTTCTGCCCGAGAACCCGCGAAAATTCTGATACTACGTAAAAGGCTCGCTGACCAACATGGTGAGTCAATAGAAGACAGCAAAAGCAAAGCTAAAGTTTTAAATTTCACGTTCAAGAAGTCGTTCACACAGAAGGATCGTAGAAACATACCATCGTTTGAGAATCGCACAGACTCCCATATGGACGCGGTAATAGGCATCCGTAGCGCAGAGAAGCAACTAAAAGAGTTGAAAAAAGCAAATCCTAAGGTCGTTATGGAATGCCAGTTTGGTTTTACAAAGTGTGCTCTATGGCATTTACTCCTTATTTAGGTTGTATTTATTGTGAATATCTCACCCAGCCCAAAGTCCCAAACGACTGGGAAAAGCTCAGATACAATAGTTGAAATAAAGTTCAATAAATGTCCAAATATAATGAATTTCGTTGAGATGAAAAACTTTTGTCCACAAATCAGCACGGATTTAGAAAGCACTGTTCACGCGAAACTCAGCTTGTCCTTTTCTCACATGATATCATGCGAACCATGGATGAACGGCAACAGACACATTGCATAATCCTAGATTTTCGGAAAGCGTTTGACACTCTGCCCCACTGCAGACTGTTAACAAAGATACGAGCATACGGAGTAGATTCCCAGACATGTGAGTGACAGGAAGGCTTCTTAAGTAACAAAACCCAGCACCCAGCAAGTGTTCATCATAGACCAGAATGTCGTCAGGAAGGCCCCAAGAAAGTGTGATAGGGCCGTTCTTATCATCTATATACATAAATGTGGAGTAGGGGAAGGTGTCGTCTTTTAATGAGTGAAAGAGGGTACAATTCAAGTTGGTGAGATGAATGGCAGCTAGTTATGAACGTATAAAATATAAGTTAATGCTGATGAGTAGGAAAAACCATCGGATAGTGTTTGAATAAAACATTCGTGGTGTGGTACTTGACGTAGTCACGTAGATTAAATATCTAGGAGTAACATGGCGAAGCGATATGAAACGGAACGAGAACGTAAGGACTGTAGTAGGGAAACCGAAAATTTGATATCCCATTCTTGAGAAATGTTCGTGTTTTTAGTGTCCTCACCACATGGGATGAAAGGAAGACATCGAAGCATTTCAGAGACGAGCTCCTAGATTTGTTATTAGTAGGTTCGATCAGTAGCCAAATATTACGGAGATGCTATGAGAACTCAAATGGGAATCCCAGGACGGAAGGCAATCTTTTCTTTTTTAAGCAACACTGATGAAAAAATTTTAGAGGCCCGCCATTCGAAGATGACTGCAGAACTACTCTACTGCCACCAACGAACATTTCACGTAAGGATCACAAAAATAAGATAAGAGAAACTAGACTCGTACGGAGACAGATACACGGTCATTTTTCCCTCGGTGTATTTCGGAGTGGCACAGGAAAGGAAGCAACTAGGAGTGGTACATGGTATCCGCCGCCACGCACCTTACTGAGTATGTATGTAGATGTAGTTGCAGATTGCCACACCTGTTTTATCCCAGTATGGTTCAAAATTTGGAGCTGTTTCTCAACTATACAAAAGTACAACCCTGTGGAAGTCAGAACTGAACTCTCTCACAAAGTGATTTCCTACCCACCACGAAGGTGACGTGATACAGACGCGAAATTTAGGCGACAGGAAGAAGATGCTGTGATATGAGCATTCATACAAGGTTGGCGGCGGTGGCGACACCTAAAACATGCTGACATGAGGAACGTTTCCAACCGATTTCTCATACACAAACAGCAGTTGACCGGCGTTGCCTGGAGAAACGTTGTTGTGATGCCTCGTGTAAGGAGGAGAAATGCGTACCGTCACGTTTCCGACTTTGATAAAGGTCAGATTGTAGACTAACGCGATTGCGGTTTATCGTATCGCGACATTGCTGCTCGCATTCGTCGAGATCCAATGACTGATAGCAGAATATAGAATCGTTGGGTTCAGGAGGGTAACACGGAACGCCGTGCATTCTCAGTCGAGCAACTTTTCTGGAATCCAAATTGTGATATGCTAAGTAAATTAAGTTTGTGAGTACTCTCGAGTACACTACTTTTTGAATATTTTGGAAAAAATATGTCAGTAAGAAAACTGGACGATAATTGCTTAAGTCAGTCTTATCCCTTTCTTATGAAGTAATTTAATAACTGCACATTTTAACCTGCCTGGAAAATTTCCCTGTGCCAGTAATGCATTGTTTATATCATTAAGGACATTATTTATTAAACTAGAACGACTTTTCAGAACTCTGTTTGCAACACCGTCAACCCCTTAAGAGATTTTGTTTTTTAGAATTTTAGAATTTATTAATTTCATTGAAGGATGTTGGTACTACTTCTGGCTGCTTAAAGTTTTGTGGAATGATATTTTAATATATCCTCTTGCTTCTTCAAGTGAACAGTTTAATTCTATGTTTACTGCTATATTTAAAAAGGCATTGTTAAAAGCAACTGCAACTTGTGAATTATCAGTCACAACATTGTCATTTAGTTTAATTGTTATGGAATCTTGTACACTGACTGCCTGTCCTGTCTCCCGTTTGAAGATGTCCCATATAATGTTAACTCGTGGCTTATACTAAGTCTCCTTGGTGCCAGTTTCTCTATCCGTGAAAGAAATTCGCTAATAAACATTATGAAATAGTAATTTACAAGTCTGGCTATGTCGTCCTTCTGGTAACGGGAAAGGTTCCCATTTACTCGCATCTTTAGTGCAGGTGTTCCACCCTGCGCTGTAATTCTTCAGGGACTGATGCTCCCCGTGCCCCAAGTTTACAGCCTAGGGTTTAAGAGCTTAAGAAGACTGCCAAGCCATTTGCCAACTAGCAGCTAATGGGGAGCTTCCAGAGAGGCCTCTTCAGGTAGAAGCGGTGTGCTTTCCTTTCTCAAAAATTGCCTACACCAATCACTGGAATGAACTCACATGCGAATAGTATCATACACGTATGAATCATTTCGTTACTACGTTCACCAGCACACATGTGCATAGAAGCAGCACAGATCTGCTAGAAATTAGTTATAGAAACTGATACATGAAACAAATCCCATTACATGATGACGAAGTAGGATTTTAATGTGAAAGCAAAAACAAAAAGTGCAGACGATTCGTCTCAGAGAAACAAGTGACGGAGGTCATACATTAGTAGAAACTGTCGAGAAGAATAACATGTTTTATCTTAAATCCATTATTCCAGAAAAAATAGAAATTTGACTTGGGAAGGACAAAACAGAACAAAAAATTAAAGTAATTGCAGTTTATCAAATAATGATATAATAGTACGAGTTATGACAGTTCTGGACTTCTTTCGAATAACCAGTGGTCAGAGCCATAAAAGAAGTTTTCATACCATTAAACTGAGAAGACAAAGAAGGAACATACTTCCGCGGAACATATCAGAATCACTTCCGTTTTGTTAATAGATTTGTGTTTACCATTGATGCAGATAAGCTTCAGTAGCTGCTGGAATAACGTAGAAGAAAAATTTGGAAGCAGGCCTGAAAATCAGTTGCCGTAAGATTAAAATAATGTATAATTAAGTTGATCAAAAGAAAATGTGTTGATTATAACGCCGGAATTCACATGAGTGCTGTTCATAGACAAGCATTTTGTGTGTCTTAAAGCATTTCCCTGTAGAATTTATACAACAGTACAACAGAAAGGCCTGAGATATTACTACTAAGAATACTTTCACAGTATGTCATCGAAAATAAAAATACTGATTATTAAGCAATTCCGTGAAGGCCGAGAGTAACGTTAAAAGACGCCAAACCTGAGCAAAAAATGTAAATAACTAAAATTAATTATTACTGTCAAAAGCTACAGATGACGTATTCGCCTAATTATCAGGTTACTGTCTATTAATATCGTGAGGAACAATATTAATCAAGTCACTGAAGAGACTCCGAAGGTAACTGATCTACCAACCCAATTCTTACGTAAAAAAATGTAAGGAATGAAAGGAAATTATTCACAACTCGATCTCATGGTTAGCGATATTGATTAAATAACAAGGGAATTATTATCATTGAACATAATCAGGTTTCTTACTGCAACTAAATTCCACTTACACATTTCCAAAAGTATCTTATATTTTATCTGAAGTTGGGGTAACAGGAACACGTGGTCGTACTCTACAATAGCCAGACGAAAAACAACGCCGCACAATGGCGAGAATAATTGAAGTACAGCAAAAAATATACAGAGTTCACTTCTGTCCGGCCTGTTTACCAAAACTCTTCCACCAAATTTTTTATGATTTTAATTACAAAACGTATTTTAAACAGAAAAACAAAAACACAATTTTACCACATATAACAGTACTAATATGTTTCTATCGGTATACCTTCATCTGAGCCGACCGCGGTGGTCTCGCGGTTTAGGCGCTCAGTCCGGAGCCGCGCGACTGTTACGGTCGCAGGTTCGAATCCTGCCTCGAGCATGGGTGTGTGTGATATCCTTAGGTTAGTTAGGTTTAAGTAGTTCTAAGTTCTAGGGGACTGATGACCACCGATGTTAAGTCCCACAGTGCTCAGAGCCATTTGAACCATTTGAACCTTCATCTGACTCTTTAGACGGCTTTGAAGATAGATGAGGGCAATGCATGTATTAAGGGCTTATTTCAATAGCGGTACAAGTCCATTACCTCCACTTTTCTGTCTATAATGTTCTCAAATTAATGAGCCAAACAAACCGAAAGAAAGGTTCATCTCTAGCAAGAAGCCATATGCTTGAATATTTCTGGTACCTCAATTGCAGATTTTTCAGCGCTCATTTAACTTTAGGGTTCTGTATCTCAATATGAACAAAAATGGACTGTCACCACTATTGAAATAGGCCCTTCATATGTATTTCATGGCTAGCATATATAACGCTGTAATGTTCATTGTGCATAAGGCATTGAAACCGATGATAAAAATACTTTGCGATCGAGCCAGGAAATGTTTCTTCACATATTTCTAAATTGAAGTCCCCCTCCACGTTTTTCTGTATATGTGAAGACTGAACTCAGAAACTAGTGTAGGTATTTTAACGGTTTATTACCTGCACGCCAGAGAAGTAGTCCAGCCGCAGATACTAACTGCTACCCATACGAAGCCTGGGCGAGTCGCAAATATGAAAGTGCCAATTAACAACTAAACAGAACCAGTCGAAAAGTTTTTATGTTTGTGGAAGTTGAAAACACTAGCTGGACTGACACGAAAGGAAACGGAAGAGTAAACCTAACTTGGAAAGCTTTTCGCAAACTAATTAAAGTTTTCAAAATTAAGCTTACACTGAGTCTGAATAGGTAAGTTTACGAGCAGTGTATATCGTCAGTATTGACTTACACCGTTCGTCAGAAAAGTTCCGAATCTGATTTTATTTCTGGCGTAAAGCGACATCAACACAGTAATTGCGTTGCCTGCTTGAATTAACTGCTGTAAACAACAGGTGTGCATTCGATCAGTCAATTGTGAGCAGGCAGCATTACGTAGTGGACGTGCGGCCGTAGTGTGTCAACGTTGTTGTGTCCAAATCGCAATGGAGCATCAGATGTTCAAGACGCTGTCCATAACGTTTTGAAGTAGCGAAAAGTGTGTGCAAATATGGTCCCGCACGGTCCAGCTCTAAAACGGAAACGACTCGTGCCTTGACTGAAATGCAAACAGCGGACATATCTTTCCCGAGAAAAATTATCACGGGTGAAGAGATTTGGTATTATCAGTACGAACCCACCACAAAACGACATAGTGCAGAAAATTACATCAAGAGTCAGTTTCACATGGTTGTATGAACGTGTGAGCGCTGTACTCTAGTGAGAGGAAACTGTGCAGAGCACCTAAAGCATAAAAACCAACATACAAACTCTTCCCTATTTTTTATTCATCCAATCTCGAAACCATTTGGAAAGATGGTGTACCGCAGTGAGATGTTTAACGCAAAAAACGATTAAAAAGTGATGATTCCTTAGCGTGTCATGGATAGATGAATGTTGGTGATTACCAGAAGAGGAAGGAAAACAAACAAATAGATCAGCGAACAGACTGAAAGACGTAATTACGGATGCATGGAGAATAGCTAAGTACGTAGCTAGCCAAACGAATGCTAGATGGACCGAGGACATTCTTTTCTGATTTCGGAGAATAATGAGTGAGTGAAAAGACGACCTAATGAAATGCAGTTATTGATAATTACAATGTCTGTATTTATACAGTGTCTCTGTCTTCAAAATACAATGTCTTTCAGACATGCATACATGCCTGGCGGAATAGGCACTGTCATTGACGATTACAGCTGTACTAAACATTACGAAATAGCTCCGCATTCTGCGACTAAGCCTTGGCGTCAGATGTTTGCCACACATGAAAATTTGTGCCAGACCGGGACTCGAACCCGGATTTCCCTCTTGCTGTGAGCGTTTGCCTTAGCCACTTCGGCTATCCGAGAACGGTCCTGGAAGCGTACTCGTACAGCCGATGTGGCTGAGGTGACTGTTTGCGATAAGCGGGAAATCCGGTTATAGATCGCGGTCCGACACAAATTTTCATGTGTGGAAAACAGCTGACGTCACGGCATAGTCGTAGAATGTGGATCTATTTAGAAATGCAATTGCTCTGCAAACCGGTGATCACGGGTTACTTGTACCAATATACTCTGTAATATCCCTGAAGAACCTCTGGAATTTTGTCGGTGGAATACGATTTCACCCTGTACATAGTAGGCAGCAGTGGCCCTATCACATAATACCATGAGGTACGCCAGACAGTACCATCGCTTCTCACGATGTCTTCCCATTAAGAAGAACGACGTACTAGGTTCCACTCGCAAGAAAATCTTCAATATACTCGCATATCTGCCCGGATGTTTTGTACGGATTTTTTGTTGTGATGTACGAGTAGTTTGGCTGATCTGGAGTACGTTTTGATGCCGAATATGCACATGTTTTAAAAGTTTCGTGTTATTTAGAGTATGTCGTGGCACAAACAATATTTATGTTCTGTAATATTTGCCGGCCTTGGTGGCCGAGCGGTTCTAGGCGCTTCAGTCTGGAGCCGCGATACCGCTGCGGTCGCAGGTTCGAATCCTGCTTCGGGTATGGATGTGTGTGATGTCCTTAGGTTAGTTAGGTTTAAGTAGTTCTACGTTCTAAGAGACTGATGACCTGAGATGTTAAGTCCCACAGTGCTCAGAGGCATTTGAACCTTTTTTTTTTTAATATTTGTTTATGTTAGTAGTGTGCTTCACTTTATGGCCCGCACAACAGTGTAAGAAGTCCTTGTGAGCATAAAAAAATTTCTCACTGTGAAAGCTGCGATAACGGCCGCGACTCTTGGCCCCTGTAGATGATCACCCACCCCATAATCAGAGCGCTGTCCCCGGAGACGCGCCGCTGCTTACAGAACTAATGGCCAGGAAGAACCCCCACCCTCTGTGCAGAGCGGTGGTTGTGCTTGGCCACGCCCACTGCCTTCAGGGCCCCCCGCGACGCGGCAGTACGCAGCCAGCACTCATATACCACCCTGCTGAAGGCGCTGCTCGCAGCGGTCGGCCCACTAAACTACACGCCTTGCTCAGAGTTGTTCTCTCTTGTTTCCAGAACTCTGCAATGCGGCTACCAAGATCCAGGCGCAGTTCAGAGGTCACATGGCCCGGAAGACAACTCCAAAGGAGAAAACCGCTGAGGACCTCAGCAAGGAGATGGAGAAACTAGACGCCAAGGTACGTGTTTCACCCCTATGTCCACCGCGCCAGACTAAAACACGGATCAATAGGCTGCGTCTTTGTGCGTCTACTATCCCGTAACAAACAGTTTCGTTACAAATGTGAGCGCAGAAACAAATTACGTATTTCATTTCTTGGTCAATGATACAGATCTAAAGTAACTTTCTAATCGTTTAGTAGATTGCCTTCAGTTTTTGTTTCTTGTGAGAGATTAAGTTTGTAGAAAATCTATTTTCACTTAAACTGACGGATGTAACAGAAATATTGGTCTATCCTTATACCAGCTGGTTACAGGGACTTCGGCTGTCCAGTCTGAAATGAAAATTAACACCTGCAGTCGTCTCTTTTGCATTATATTTATTTATGCAACCAGTTTTGATGTTCCTTTACACCAGCTTCTGACCCCCTGTCTAACTTAAATTGGGAAGAATCCAATCTCGTGTGCAATCACAACAGAAGCCAATATTAAATAACCGATGTCCGTAGATCTCTGGTTTGAACGACACTTCCCCTTCGTTCGTCAACTCATGACTGTCAGGAGGACAGGCTCCTGTTATGATTGCACACGAGATTGGATTCCTCCCAGTTTACGTCGGGCAAGGGCCTGAAACCGGTTGCACAAATAAATTGCAGGCAAAAGAGACGACTGTAGGTGCTTTAATTTTCATTTCGAAACGGAAACTGTCAAACACGAGCACTCTGACCGAACACTACGGAACTGATGCTCGATATGTTGTCTACAAAGGCAGCTTATTTTCAGCACAGAAAAGAGCCATTTCTGCAGATGAAGAATGACGTGAGCACATCACTGGGTATGTCTAACATTATTGGAACTTTACAGGTGAAGATCGCAACACAACTTGCCGGGAGAACCGGCGCATGCAACTTATCTTTCGAACTTATAGAAAGGACGGATCATTGTCATAAAATACGTGGGAGCATCACAATGACAGATTCGCACAGAGTTGGCTCTGACGAACTGATGATTTGTAATGTCTAAACTCAGGGAGCGTTTACAGAGAGTCATCACGAAACGTCGGGAAAAGGCTAGTGGGTGTTCGACTGATATCTTGGGCTGTCATGCGTAGTTTACCGTTGAGACTGTTAAACAGCCAACAGACATTTCCATAATATAGAGCCAGGGTTATCTGGGACATTGATTGCTATTCTGTGGTATTCAGCGATAACTCTCGATTCTGTTTTTGGTGGTCGGTTCGATACCAATGTGTCCGTAGACAGCCCAGTGAAAGGTTGTGAGCAGCTCGGCCGAACCTTTCCAACTACTAGAATCATGGTGCAGATTGCTACTGGACTGGTAACTGTTGAAGGGAGGTTGACGCTCGCCATTATGTGGCTGGAACGGTACAGTCCTGTTGTCATAGCACAAACTGGCATATTCCAGAAAGATAATGAACGACTCCACAATTAAGTTCAGACGAAAATCGAGTTGAGGAACGGGCGAATTCTTAAGCTGCCCCCTGTTCCTCTGATTTGTCAACTATAGATCATGACTCGGATGTAAAGGGAATACGCATATTTTAATTATTTTAATAAATACAGCAACCAGCCCCTTTTAATGTACTTTTATTTACGCCAATAGGTATTTCGGGCTTTCACTCGTCTTCATTTTGCGTAATACATATTTGAATCTTGTGTAAGTACATCGTCAGCTATTTGAATGCTGCTGCTGGCCTGTGCAAAATTAACAATACCTGTTTTAGCAACTACATTTCGCGAGTTATTTACGATACGTTACTGGTCAGGTGAAGACATAGAAAATTACCGGCCCATTTCCCCGCTGTCACCATTCTCAAAAATAATAGAAGCAACTACGAAAGACAGATTAATGAATTATCTGAAGAAATACAATCTTTTCAGCGAATCACAGTTTGGTTTCCGAAGTGGCAAAAATACGGAGTCAGCCATAGTATAATTAACAAAAGCTGTACTTGATGCTCTTGACAAAGATGAGTGTGTCAGAGGCATATTTTTGGGTCTTCCTAATAAGGCCTTTGATGCAGTCGCCCACAAGATTCTATTAAATAAATTAGAAGCATTAGGAATAAGAGGGGTAATTAATGACTGGTTTCGATCAGACCTAGCGATAGGGTATAAAGAGCAGAGATAACACACACTTCAAATAGAACTAAACATTTAGTAAAACACTTATCAGAACCATGTCAGCACACACACAGCTGCAGAGTGAAAATCTCATTACGGAAACATCCCCCAGGCTGTAGCTAAGTCATGTCTCCGCAATATCCTTTCTTTCAGGATTGCTAGTTCTGCATGTTCGCAGGAGAGCTTCTGTAAACTTTGGAAGGTAGGAGACGAGGTATTGGCAGAAGTAAAGCTGTGAGGACGGTGCGTGAGTCGTGCTTGCGTATCTCAGATGGTAGAGCACTTGCCCGCGAAAGGCAAAGGTCCTGCGTTCGAATCTCGGTCCGGCACACAGTTTTAATCAGCCAGGAAGTTTCAGAACCAAAATACATTAATATAGGGGTTCCACAAGGTAGCATATTAGGACCAATACTATTCCTGATATACACCAATGACTTTCCGAGAAGTGTTACTCATGGTGAAAAACTTCTCTTCGCTGATGACAGCAATATTATAGTCACTGAGAAAACAAGAGAACTCCTTGCACAGAAAGCAAAGCAAACGAAGCTCTCAAGGAAGTCTACAACTGGTCAATGAGCAATAAAGTGACATTGAACATTATAGATTGCAGCGATCAGTCGTCCTTTTTAAATCTAGATCTGCACAATAAAATTTAAAAAGGACGACTGGTCGCTGCAATCTATAATTTACAAGTCAATATAACAGTCGCTGAGTGCAACAGCTTTGTGAATACAAGGGAACTTGATGAAGAAAATTAATGCCATGAATTTCAGTTTGAAGAGGGAAAATGACAATGTTAAATTAAATGTAGAGGATACCTCTATAGACTGTGTAACGAATGCTAAATTTCTAGGAAATAATACTGATTCTCAGTTGAAGTGGTGTGAACACACAAAGGTACTTGCAAACAGAATGTCATCAGCATGTTTTGCCCGTAGAGTCCTACCATCAATGTGTAACATGCAGTGTCTTTTAGTTACATACTATTCATATGTACACTCAGTTATTAGCTATGGTACCCTTTTTTGGAGAACAAATGCACAAAATATGAGCACAATTTTCAAACTCCAGAAAAGAGCCATAAGAATAATAACCAAAAATAGTAGTCGCCTCATTGTAAAGATCTGTTCAAAACACTGGGGATTTTAACTGCTCTGTGTGAATACATTTACCAGTCAGTTGTACACATCAAAAATAACATTGGTAATTACTGCACAAATAGCTCTGTTCATGACCATAGAACAAGAGCTACACTCAACTTACATTTACCAAGAAAAAATAGACATAAAACTAAAAACAGCATTTTCTACCAAGGAATAGAACTGTACAAAAACTACGAAACGAGATTAAAGAAATTGCAAAAACACACTTTTTTTAGAAAGACAGCTAAAAGGTACCTGTTATGCAATATATTTGATACATTGAAGAATTGCTTAGACAAAACAGAGTAGGGGTTTGTTAAAGTTATACAAATAAATAATAATCATGCTTATAAAACATCCAACATTCCACACAACACCTTCACACTATGTTTCTACCTTTTTCCGTTTCTAGACAAACTTACCCCCAAGCTATGAATAGCACAATACTAACACCTCTTCTTCTTTCTGAGCTCAACATCTCACTCATTATAGAGAGATGCTGATTCAGTTATTCAGGATACAAATCGGTATAGAAAATGGCTCAGAGATCACCAGTGTGTGTGTGTGTGTGTGTGTGTGTGTGTGTGTGTGTGTGTGTATGTGTGTGTGTTTTTGTGTGTGTGTGCGTGCGCGCAATGAGTGAAGTGTTATGAAACAGTGTGTGTACAGCGTGTGCAGTGACTGGCAGTGAGATATGAGTGAACAGTGTGGCATTACATCATGTAATAAGTTATTTGTAAAATAAATATAGTATATTAGGAGTGTATCTAATGATTGTATCTAACTAGAAGTGTGTGTGTATGTGTATACAAATTAGTTTATTTTAAATTGGTCTAAGTTTGTAAATACTTTGGCATGTCCTATGTCCTTGTAAAAAGAGATCTATGAATTAATATAGCTGCTACTACTACTACTACTACTACTACTATTACTACTACTTTCTACTCCGCCTGTTGTTATTCCAATTTTCGCCTTTGTAGGTGTGATACAAACACCTTCTCATTTGTATGTTGCATGAAAACAGCGCAATATCCTCCATGTTGCCGACTGACATCTTCGTTTGCATCGGAAAATTATATCTACACTCCTGGAAATTGAAATAAGAACACCGTGAATTCATTGTCCCAGGAAGGGGAAACTTTATTGATACATTCCTGGGGTCAGATACATCATATGATCACACTGACAGAACCACAGGCACATAGACACAGGCAACAGAGCATGCACAATGTCGGTACTAGTACAGTGTATATCCACCTTTCGCAGCAATGCAGGCTGCTATTCGCCCATGGAGACGATCGTAGAGATGCTGGATGTAGTCCTGTGGAACGGCTTGCCATGCCAATTCCACCTGGCGCCTCAGTTGGACCAGCGTTCGTGCTGGACGTGCAGACCGCGTGAGACGACGCTTCATCCAGTCCCAAACATGCTCAATGGGGGACAGATCCGGAGATCTTGCTGGCCAGGGTAGTTGACTTACACCTTCTAGAGCACGTTGGGTGGCACGGGATACATGCGGACGTGCATTGCCCTGTTGGAACAGCAAGTTCCCTTGCCGGTCTAGGAATGGTAGAACGATGGGTTCGATGACGGTTTGGATGTACTGTGCACTATTCAGTGTCCCCTCGACGATCACCAGAGGTGTACGGCCAGTGTAGGAGATCACTCCCCACACCATGATGCCGGGTGTTGGCCCTGTGTGCCTCGGTAGTATGCAGTCCTGATCGTGGCGCTCACCTGCACGGCGTGAAACACGCATACGACCATCATTGGCACCAAGGCAGAAGCGACTCTCATCGCTGAAGACAACACGTCTCCATTCGTCCCTTCATTCACGCCTGTCGCGACACCCCGGAGGCGGGCTGCACGATGTTGGGGCGTGAGCGGAAGACGGCCTAACGGTGTGCGGGACCGTAGCCCAGCTTCATGGAGACGGTTGCGAATGGTCCTCGCCGATACCCCAGGAGCAACAGTGTCCCTAATTTGCTGGGAAGTGGCGGTGCGGTCCCCTACGGCACTGCGTAGGATCCTACGGTCTTGGCGTGCATCCGTGCGTCGCTGCGGTCCGGTCCCAGGTCGACGGGCACGTGCACCTTCCGCCGACCACTGGCGACAACATCGATGTACTGTGGAGACCTCACGCCCCACGTGTTGAGCAATTCGGTGGTACGTCCACCCGGCCTCCCGCATGCCCACTATACGCCCTCGCTCAAAGTCCGTCAACTGCACATACGGTTCACGTCCACGCTGTCGCGGCATGCTACCAGTGTTAAAGACTGCGATGGAGCTCCGTATGCCACGGCAAACTGGCTGACACTGACGGCGGCGGTGCACAAATGCTGCGCAGCTAGCGCCATTCGACGGCCAACACCGCGGTTCCTGGTGTGTCCGCTGTGCCGTGCGTGTGATCATTGCTTGTACAGCACTCTCGCAGTGTCCGGAGCAAGTATGGTGGGTCTGACACACCGGTGTCAATGTGTTCTTTTTTCCATTTCCAGGAGTGTATTATCAAAGCTATATTTTACTTACATGTTCAACAATTTCAGTTTTTTTCTTTTTAGTCGTACAGAAGTTTAAACTAGAAATAGTACTTTCAGAGCACTTAAGTGAAATAGAACATTGAGCATAGATATAATTTTCCTACGTTAACAAAGATGTTAGTCAACGACATTGCGGATACTGCGCTCTTTCTGTGCAAGATACGAGTAAAAAACTTTTTGTGACACATCTGTGACCGTGAAAATCAAAATAACAACAAGCAGAGTAGAAAGTAAGAACATCTAACCAATAATATATCGTAAATATATAACTCGCGAAGAGTAGTAGCTAAACAAAATTATTAGTTTTGCACAGGCCAGCTGTAGCATCCAAACTGCTCTTAATGTTTTAACGACGCACTTAATGAAGATTCAAATGTGTTACGCCAACTAAATAATAACTTCGTACTTAATGCAGCTAACGCCAAAAACATTCGGCAGTTGTGAGTAAATTTCACACAGTTTTAATCTGCCAGGAAGTTTCATATCAGCGCACACTCCGCTGCAGAGTGAAAATCTCATATTGTTGACAAGTTTAGTACCGGTGCAAGATCGTCATCGACGTCTGTTTCTTCAAACACTGTTTAAAGTAAGTCGAAGAATTACAAGTCTCTACGCGCAATATGATGATCCGAATACTAACGCTAAATACGTTTGTCTCCTTGAAACCATGTCACAGGAATCTTAAAAATTGCGAGAGATAGGGTCGTAGTATGGAAGTTTGGGTTGGTCCTGGAAGTGTGCTCGGATGGCCGAAGGGGCCAAAGCGACTACTCGCTACAAGCGAGAAATCCGGATTCGGGTCATGGTCCGGCACAAATTTTTCGTTTGCCACCAACAGGTAATATTTTGAAACCTAAAGCAGCTAGTGTAAAAAAAGTTCCGCAATTGTGGATAAAATATAAAAAACCGACTGGTTGGTGTATTTTTCAAAATAATGTAATCCATAGTCACGGAGCTCAACAGCAAGTAAAATGGATAAATTATTGTGTACTTTCATAACAGCCTCCAGCCATCAATCTCCATCAACCGATGCAGCATATGTTTCAGTCATGACAAGAGACTGACGATGACATTTAGGGGCTGTTAGATTCTCCGCCATAAGGAATACAAGATTCTGTTCGTTCCCGCAAAAGTCACATCTCACACTGATGATGATAATGGAGATCAGTTGAGACTCAAATGAAAGTTTAATCATTTAATACCCTTTAGGTGATGATGATCTCCACAACTTTTGATAAAATCGGATTGGTGCTTCACGATGTATCACTTCCGCCAGCGTATTTCCAGCCATTTAACTTGTAACGTACTATCCAGATGGTAAGATAGTTGGTATTTTAACAATTTCGACTTTTTATTTGTGCATTGTTTCGCAGAATGATACTTTTTACATTTAATACACGAAACTCAATTTCATTTCTATGTGTAAAATAGACATTTAAGAAAAAATAGAACATTAACACTAAGAAGTAAGATATATGTACAGACTGAAGCGACGAATGAAAATTTGTACCAAGTCCAGGTTTCAAACCCAGGTCTGCTGCTCACCAGGCAGATGCCCTAACCACTACGCCACCCTGGGACAGTGGCCTTTAGCCATACTTTTTAGTGTAGGCAAAAAAAGTAGCAAAATGGGTGTGGGTAGGAAAAAATTGGCTGCCCTCAGCACGTCTTTGTGACTCCGCAGCTGTGCTGTGCAGATGAGTCTACTCATACGTTCCCATGCTTTAAGAAGAATTATTTCCATTTCTTACTCTATTTCGTATGTTAAGGGAGTTTGATACTATTTAGACCGCTTCTGGTTTCAGCAAAGTAATGGTTTCATCGACTTCACCAGTCAATAAGGCGATGAAATGAAATATTACGGAGAGAATTCTTGCAGTGGCGGCATCAGACAGTTGCGCCAGTCAGAGTAATGAAATGAGTTACTCACATTTGATATTTACTTAAAAATTAATTAAAGTCTCTGTCGAAGGCCTACAAGGTCTCCCAAGCTGCTGTGGCTGCAGAAGAGAGTTAATTAACAAGCCGCAGGAGGCTTACACAACCCCCTTTAGAGATGAAGCAAGGGATGAAAACGCTCAATTTTCTTGTGAGAGGAATCGCTTAATGTTGCTTAGCTGAAATCTTGGCAAGAGATGAAAGTCGGTTAAATATCCAATTGCAATTATTTAAATTTATTTGCAATAAGAAATACCTGACAGTGATTGGTTAAATTCACTGGAAAGTGACGAAATTGACACAATCTCCATGTACTGAATTGAAAGGGTACAATATAATTAGACGAGATAATCCACCCTTACACACGACGACGCTGTCCACGACCGCAACAAGATTAGTTCATGCGCGCTGAGATGCTGTCCTTGCGGACTCTCAAGTTTGGTCTAGTGTTGTTGTTGTTAGTGTTGTTGATGTAGTCTTGACTCCGAAGACGATGCAGCCCTTCAAGATAGTCTATCCTGTTTAATCCTCCTCGTCTCTATTAAACTACTGCAACCTACTTTCCTTTAAACGTGCTTCCTGCACTAAAATATCTACCAGCCGCTCTTCTCTCCAACATCACTATTGCGTGATGCCACGGGATATGTCCTATCACCCGATTTCTTCTTTTAGTCAAGTTGGGCCACAAATTTCTTCTTTCCTCGTTTTGATTCATCACTTCATTAATTCTTCGAGCTATCTCTTTAGTCTTCAATATTCTTCTGTAGTACCACATTTTAAAAGTTTATATTCCCTTCTTACCTGTACTGTTTATCGTCTATGTTCCAGAAAAGATTTCGTAACACTTAAACTTATATTCTGAGTTAACAAATTTGTCATTTTAAGAATCATTTTTTTGCTACTGCCAGTCTGCACTTTATTTCCTCTCTACTTTTTTCATCATCAATTACTCTGCTGCCCAAGTAGCTCATCTGCTACATCCATTAAGTCGTTTCCTAATCTAATTCCCTCAGCATCGCCTGATTCCATTCTACAACATTCCATTGCCTTTATTTACTTTTTTGGTTGTAACTTATTTTTTTAAAACTGTTTGCAAGAGGTTAGCCATTCCAGTCTCACGAGCCCTTTGCTGCTCTTATAGAATTATAATCTCGTCGTCAAACCTCAATGTTTTCATTTCTTCTCCATAGGCTTTAATTCACTTTCCAAATTTGTCCTTGGTTTCCGCTGCTGCCTGTTCAATGTAAAGGTTGAACAACATCATAGATGAGCTATATCCCTATCTCACTTCCTTGTCAGCTGCGCGGGGTAGCCGCTCCGTCTAGGGCGCCTTGTCACGGTCCGCGCGGCTCCCCCCGTCGGAGGTCCGAGTCCTCCCTCGGGCATGGGTGTGTGTGTCGTTCTTAGCGTAAGTTAGTTTACGTTAGATTAAGTAGCGTGTGAGCTGATGGACCGATGATCTCATCAATTTGGTCCCATAAGACCTTACCACAAACTTCAAATTTTTCACTCCCTTGTCAACCACTGCTTTACTACCACCTCCCCCGACAGTCTTGTTTCTCTACAAGTTGTATGTAACCCTGCGCTCCCTCTATTTTATCCCTGCTATCTTCAGAATTTCGAAGTATGTATGCCAGTCAACATTGTCGAAAGCTTTATAAAAATCTACAAATGCTATAAATAAAGATTTGCCTTTCTTCAATATACCTCCTAAGATAAATCGTTGTCAATTCTGCCTCGTGTTTTCCTACATTTCTCCCTAACCCAAACTGATTTTCCCCGAGTTCGGCTTCTACAGGTTCTTCCAGTCTTCTATAAATAACTGGCATCAGTACTTTGAAACCATGGCTTACAATACTGATGTCACGGGAATATTCGCACCCGCGAACGTCTATCTTCTTTGGAATTACCTGTCCAATCTATAAATCAGTAAATACAGCCATAGTGCGGTCCTACACACCTGGCTGTTGTTCAAGTCTACTTTTCTTTATCGATGTTTTACTGACAGTAGACTGCCTAGAAGTTTATGACATTTATGAAGTTTGTTATATTAACGACCTATCCAGTCGTTTTAATGGAAGTTTCATGGTGTCCTAATTCTAACATTCAGCTATGTGCGCTATCATCGCATAGCCAGAAGTATTAATATTTCTACTACTTGTGCGAGCACATATATGTAGTGTTGGTACTTTACAGGTCTTACCTGTGGTATTTTCACCGCATTAGACAGATTGGTGCATGAGACTTTTCGAAACATAATTGTGTTCCTAAACAGTATTCTACAATACGTCTACCACATAGATCTATAGTTTATGGAAAAATAATGTGTATAAAATAACACCACATTCATTTACGAATGTTCACTGGAGCGACACGATTCGACAACATGCTGCCGTCATCAGATGCATACAATTATACGTAGTAACGAACTTTGTTCAAGTCCATAAAAACTGATTTATAAATCATTTCGTAATTTAAAAAATGACTTAATAATACTGAACAAACAAATAAATACTAAATAGTCATACTGTGGAATGCATGTAATGACATAAATATGATTATATAAAAAAGTCTGTATTCTTAGTCTATACGCTACCATAGAAATTGAAATAAGTTTTAACAGATAACCGTCTTTGGAATGTAAACTACTGTACGTGAAAGCGTGAAGTGATGATAAGGTGTTTGTTCTTGTGCTCTGTGTCCCATACAATGCTCTATTCGACAAAAAGACGTAAATAAAAACATCACCGACATCGAATCTTCCTGACAGATTAAAACTATGTGCCGGACCGAGACTCGAACACGGGACCTTTGCGTTCCGTGGACAAGTGCTCTACCCACTGAGCCAACCAAGCACGATTCAGGAACAGTCGTCACAGCTTCACTGCCGCCAGTACCTCATTCTAGAATCACCGACATTATTCAAACATACGAAACACATAATGGTGCACACTAAAATATATAAATCTTTCTGGACAGGGACGATTTTCGATACGTAAACTCACTGTCACGCCCAGGAAATCGATCTCACGGCGCTCCTAAGGAATGTGCAAGAAAAGCACCTTAGGAGGGCAGCATACTGCCGAAATGCGTCTTGCTAATAAATATTGCTAAATAAAAGTGATTGGAGCTGAAAATTTATAAAATAATTTTTGTAATCGACAAATTTCATACAGCATGGATGAATATAAATTTAGTTCAGTATAAAAGTTTTTTTTTCAGTCACTTCGTTGTTTCCAACACAATAGTGACCTGTCGCCTTAGGCATTGAAATTAGCTTCGAAGGAGGAGTTTAAGCCCTGACTACTCGTAGTCAGACTCGATCCTCGTTGTAGATCCATCCAACAGATTAGACACGAAATTAACAGTTTCGACACAGGCCACACCACGCACGCTACAATTAAGGCCTTCTGTTCTGAGGGGAAAATTAAATCCATGCGTACAACACTCGAAGGAGAAAAAGCCTTTATTACTGTTTAAAAATGAATTTATCTCAAAATTAGATGAAATAGCCTTCATTATTATTTAAAACGGAATTTATCTCGAAAGAAGATTAATAATGTTGCTACTAAAATGTTTTATCTCTTACCTAACGGTATAAAATACCTCTTTATAACGAAGATCAACGTGCAAACTTTTAAAAAAATATTTCTCTGGGCCACGTTTTATTCCACATGCAAATATTCATTCAGAACCTGCAGGTTACGTACAGGAAAAGAATTATACTCCACTATGATTTAACTAAATACACTCCTGGAAATTGAAATAAGAACACCGTGAATTCATTGTCCCAGGACGGGGAAACTTTATTGACACATTCCTGGGGTCAGATACATCATATGATTACACTGACAGAACCACAGGCACATAGACACAGGCAACAGAGCATGCACAATGTCGGCACTAGTACAGTGTATATCCACCTTTCGCAGCAATGCAGGCTGCTTTTCTCCCATGGAGACGATCGTAGAGATGCTGGATGTAGTCCTGTGGAACGGCTTGCCATGCCATTTCCACCTGGCGCCTCAGTTGGACCAGCGTTCGTGCTGGACGTGCAGACCGCGTGAGACGACGCTTCATCCAGTCCCAAACATGCTCCATGGGGGACAGATCCGGAGATCTTGCTGGCCAGGGTAGTTGACTTACACCTTCTAGAGCACGTTGGGTGGCACGGGATACATGCAGACGTGCATTGTCCTGTTGGAACAGCAAGTTCCCTTGCCGGTCTAGGAATGGTAGAACGATGGGTTCGATGACGGTTTGGATGTACCGTGCACTATTCAGTGTCCCCTCGACGATCACCAGAGGTGTACGGCCAGTGTAGGAGATCGCTCCCCACACCATGATGCCGGGTGTTGGCCCTGTGTGCCTCGGTCGTATGCAGTCCTGATTGTGGCGCTCACCTGCACGGCGCCAAACACGCATACGACCATCATTGGCACCAAGGCAGAAGCTACTCTCATCGCTGAAGACGACACGTCTCCATTCGTCCCTTCATTCACGCCTGTCGCGACACCACTGGAGGCGGGCTGCACGATGTTGGGGCGTGAGCGGAAGACGGTGTGCGGGACCGTAGCCCAGCTTCATGGAGACGGTTGAAAATGGTCCTCGCCGATACCCCAGGAGCAACAGTGTCCCTAATTTGCTGGGAAGTGGCGGTGCGGTCCCCTACGGCACTGCGTAGGATCCTACGGTCTTGGCGTGCATCCGTGCGTCGCTGCGGTCCGGTCCCAGGTCGACGGGCACGTGCACCTTCCGCCGACCACTGGCGACAACATCGATGTACTGTGGAGACCTCACGCCCCACGTGTTGAGCAATTCGGTGGTACGTCCACCCGGCCTCCCGCATGCCCACTATACGCCCTCGCTCGAAGTCCGTCAACTGCACATACGGTTCACGTCCACGCTGTCGCGGCATGCTACCAGTGTTAAAGACTGCGATGGAGCTCCGTATGCCACGGCAAACTGGCTGACACTGACGGCGGCGGTGCACAAATGCTGCGCAGCTAGCGCCATTCGACGGCCAACACCGCGGTTCCTGGTGTGTCCGCTGTGCCGTGCGTGTGATCATTGCTTGTACAGCCCTCTCGTAGTGTCCGGAGCAAGTATGGTGGATCTGACACACCGGTGTCAATGTGTTCTTTTTTCCATTTCCAGGAGTGTATCTATACTAGTTGAGATCTAGTTAATCAGCCGTAAACTGACTTGTTCCTCGTCATTACGATGTATGGCACAAATGACGCATGCACCACTTAAATTACTAAACTAAGCTAACTAAACTGAAAGTTCGTCTGTGTGGAACAATTCATATTGCCTCCAAGTACTGCTTAATCGTTGGGCTAGAAGTAATTTACCTTAGTTTGCTACTGCATCTGCTAAAAATATTGAAAAAATTGTTTGCTGGTTCCTTGTCTTTCCCTTCAGATGAGCTTAAAGTTTCATCTTAGTGCTGAAACTTCATTTACATCCATAAATAAATTAAGCTTTGTTCCCTTTTTTCTTCTTCCTTATATTATGTTTCCTAGATCCGAAGTGACTTTGTTGAGTACCTCTCCAAGTTTTCTTTTTCTTGTTCTACACGTTGCAATGTTAAAAAAGAGAGAAATGTCATACTGATTCGCTAGTGACTTTTCTATGGTTGATAGTGCTTTTCTGGAGATTTGATGCTTTACCTATTCCAGACAATTTGGACGCACTGACTTTAGTAATTACTAAAGTGTCCCCTCCGATTCCTGCTGACGTGTTTCAGATCAGTTCATTTAGGCCTGTCTAAAACTAACCGTATTTGTAGGTCACCTCTTTCTTTCATTTCAACCTTATCGTCTATTACGCTGCGAGACAGCTTTCCCTCATCGAACTAACTTTTGATGTTCTCCTGTTTCCTACCTGTTCTTCCTCCTACGTGTAAAAGAGTTTCCTTCTTTACACGCCAGAACTTTCCATTCCTTTGAGTTACATTAAAATTTCTCACACTCATATTCCGTCTGTCTTATAAACTTATTTTTCAGTATTTTTAAACGTCCGTTTCATTTATTCTGATGTTACTTCTACCCATCCTACCTTATCATTTGCACTCTCATATTTTCTTCTTTTACCTCTGAACCGGAGTATTCCCTAACTACACCTTTATTTTTATTACTGCAGAGATTATAGTGTCTTCACACTTAAAGATTTTCTTATTTTTTATATTCCAGTCCAATTCTGCTGAACTAGCCTCTGGGTTTAGTAAAAACTGCTTCGGCGAATTTTTCGCTTCGCGGGGATTTTTTCGCTTCGCGTCATCTTACCTTATTTTTCCGACATCCCACTTCCTCATTTGCACATTGTTTGTACTCTTCAGTGTCTTTGGCTTTCACTCACCTCTAAGACTCGATGAAGATCCGTCCTATGATATGCTTTTCCTATTCAACGTTTACACTTCAGTTAAGCAAAGATTTCAGAAGCAACGCTATTAG
The DNA here is from genome assembly GCF_023897955.1 of Schistocerca gregaria. Lineage (NCBI taxonomy): Eukaryota > Metazoa > Arthropoda > Insecta > Orthoptera > Acrididae > Schistocerca > Schistocerca gregaria. The sequence continues at coordinate 571,192,729 of NC_064921.1, read as the reverse complement.
TGATTGTTGGTAATTTTGTAATTTCGCCAGGCTGTATTCGCTAATGCTATTTCTACAATTAGAACTCATGTAATCTGCTGAAAAGATGCTTCGGTTCCATTACGAAAAATATCATCTTTCTTTAGGACAATGGCGAAAAGAAAACTGAGTGATTTTGAGATGCGATTTGTTGGAACGTCCGTCGGATTTGGATCCCCCAGTTGACTTCCACTTATTCTCACATCTACAGACCTCTGGGCCTGTAAAATATGTTGAGCCGAACAAAGAAGTTGTGCACCTATGGATGAATATTTAGCACACTTTACAAGTGCACTCTGCAGGGGTGGATCAGGTCCCTGGAACGTTGGATCAGGCATACCCACTTGAAAAGCGATACCGTGTTTCATCCAATAAACGTATTTCACTGCTGACTTTTCACTTTATCCTTGTGTCAATGGCCTTGCCACGTTAAAGACATCAGTTCTCATCACATCACCGACCTTAAGTAACGGCCGGTGTGACCAGTACTTGGATTGGTAACCACTGGGACTCGTAATGTGCTATTCACTGCCTTCCCTTTGCCTCTAGGGCCAAGGAGATAACGGGTAGCGACGTAAAGTCCATGATCATTAGTCTCTGAGCCGTTGGCCTCGATTAAATCCCAAACCTGTCCACAGTGTCTCATGAGGTGATGATGATCAGTCCATAGAATGCATCGGATGGGAATGTTAAGATGATAGGCAGCCCCTTTGGTACTACAAAAGAAGTGAGCTGTGCCAGCATCGTGTTTCACCCTCTCCGTTCTCTCACCATCAACCAACAAAAGCGTTTAACACACACACACACACACACACACACACACACACACACACACACACTGCAGTTACCTTCACTTATCAGAGAAACTCAACCACACAACTCTTACACTTAGCCAAGGAAAGGTCTCACTGGGCGCGAAGAACAGAATAACCTTTCCAATTTCGCTATTGAGTCTGAGCTTCAGGGTCTCCCAGCCTGCAGTGTGTGTGCGTGCGTGTGTGAATTCCTAAGGGACCAAACAGGTGAGGTCATAGGTCGCGAGACTTACACACTACTTAAACTAACTTACGCTAGTAAAAACACACACACGCGCACACACACACACACACACACACACACACACACACACACACACACACACACACACAAACACACAAACAAACATGCCCGGTGCCATACGAGTTTCTTCCACTTTCGTACCTTGCTCTTGTGAAATTACTGGAATTATAGAACATTGGGAGACATTTTTATTTTTTCTCAACCGCATGTTACTTAACTCTTTATTGTCAAGCAATTAGTGTCGACAGGTTGTCATTGTTGGTCAGACTTTTTTTAAAATGAAGTGTGCTACATGTCCATAATTTTAAACTGTGTTATAAAATGGTTCAAATGGCTCTGAGTACTATGGGACTCAACTGCTGTGGTCATCAGTCCCCTTAACCTAACTAACCTAAGGACGTCACACACCTCCATGCCCGAGGCAGGATTCGAACCTGCGACCGTAGCAGTCGCACGGTTCCTGACTGCGCGCCTAGAACCGCGAGACCACCGCGGCCGGCTAAACGATGCTGTGTGGCCCTTGATCCACGTTGTAGCGTTGTTTTTTGCTCGTGGATACCTCAGTTTTTGTGGCTGAGTGATCTCTAAAAGGTCTACACCACTGGGCGTCGTACGGTCTATCACTGACAATCGTTGACGAAGAAATGTTGTAATTTCTTCTGCATGTCCGCAAGTGAACCTATGAAGGAGCGTATCGACTCTTCCGCATGCGTCACAGTTGGGCGTTGGATGAAGGCCTATTTTATGTAGCTTTTCATTCGTTGCTACTTTATCGTTCACTGTGAGATACCAGTCGGCTATGACGCGTGATGGTAACATGTCGTTGTGCACATTCCGCCATATTATACTCCAATGTATATGTGGATGTTTTTCTTCGAGACGATTCCTGTGGTTTGTTGTCATGAGAAGGTCATAAAGCTTCCTGCTCGTCAGGCTTCCGGTATCGACGATGTCGTGTCGAATGTAGCTCATTTCCATGTAGTACAGTCGCACATGTCGGTAAGAAAGTGGAATGCCGGCGATATTAACGGGTGGGTCAAAGCTATGAGGCTTCCACCGCTGAATGAGGTTTCTGATGAGACTGGTCCTCCGGGTACGAAACTCCTTCCTGATGCGATTTAGGAGCAGGGTGACACATTTTTTGTGTACTTTAATGAGATTAAGGCACCTTTGGACGAAGGTAAGGTTAAGGTATCGAATTGAACTTTGAAAATATGCCCCCTAAAAATAAACCAACATAACGCTTGTTGCATACTCTTGGCTAGGTGGTCGGAGATTGGCAGAATTTGGGCCAAATAATTCATCTTGCTCGTAATGGCGATCTCGATGGTCTTAACTTTCTGTAGTATGTTCAAGTCACGGTCGGAGTGAAGCATCAAAGCAGTACGTAATTTATTAAGCATGTGTGACCAGTCCTTCGTCAGGAATTTGTCTGGTTTGGCTTCAAAAGTAACACCGAGGGTTGTGTGAGAATCCTTTACCTTGCACCAGGTAACATGGGATATGTCTCCGATACCGCCACCGATCTGCAAAACTGTGGTTTTAGTTCTATTGAGTATTGCTCCTGAAAGAAACGTGAATGTTTGTAGAAGAGTTGCTGCTGACAGAAGTTGTTGCGATGATGACACAGTTACGCATATATCGTCAGCATACGCAATGCATGGGATAGTGACAGAGTCGACGCTAAGCCCGATCCCGCTATGCACTAAGTTGTTCAGGAGCGGCTCTACTGCAATGCCGTACAAAATCATTGACAGAGGACATCCTTGACGGATGGATTGCTCGATGGAAACTTCTTTTGTAAAATGGCCATTAATGATAATCCGTGAAGAGGCGTTTGTAGTAAGTTTGTGAATTAATTCTATGAGTTGAGGTCCAAATCCTAGTTTCTTCATGCTTTGAAAGAGGAAATCATGACGTACACGGTCATAAGCCTCCTCAAAATCTAGAAAGATCAGAGCGCCCTGTCCTTTAGTTTCAGCATATGAACAGATGATGTCCCTCAAATCGCAGGCAGCTGAGATTGCACTTCGACCTTGCACTGCACTCTACTGGTAACTGCCTAAAACCTTGTACATAACGGTTTGCATCCTTAGCTTAATCGATCTGGTGATGATTTTGAAGTCGGCTTTCAGGAGTGTGATGGGTCGCATGTTTTCGACCTTCCTGCTGTTCCCTTTTTTTCGGTAAGGGCAGGATGATACCTTCCGTAAATGCCTTGGGTATGACTTCCAGGTGCCAGAGTTCATTCACTATCTCGAGGAGTGTCGGACCGAGGAGGTTCTAGTATCGCTGGTAAAACTCAGCGCTGAGACCATCAGGTCCTGGTGATTTCCCTTTCTTTGCACTGTGGACCGCCAGTCGGATTTCGTCCTCTGTGAAAACAGATTCCAGCTTTGCATTATCCTGTTGTGACAAGCGACAGCTCAAGGTCCTAAGAAAATCCTCGCACGAGTGTTCATCAACGAATTGCTTCTTGTAAAGTTGACTATAATAGTCGTAGACGTTCGAGATGATGTCACGTTGCTTCGTGATGGCATTCTCATCGTCATCAAAGACGGCTTCAATCAACATGGCTTTACACCGTTTCGTCGTTCTCAGGATGTGGTACAGAGAGGCCCGTTCTTCCGCGGCAACGTCCTTGGGGTGGGCTCGCACGATGATGCCATGCATTCGTTGGCGTTGTATCGCCGTGATTTTCGCTTTATATCGTTTGATCTTTACGTCGATGTCTCGAGAAGGATTGTTAGTGCGACTGTACAGTTCTCTCAAACAGCGATAATAAAATTCAGTAGTCCGTTTCTGCCAAAAGCTTTTTTGTCGGGCGTAGCTCATGAGGGTGAGGCGTAATTTAGGCTTAGCACACTGAATCCACCACTGTAGAACGCTAGCGTAACGACGTCGGTGCCGCTGGAGCTGTTGCCACGTTAAGTTCACCTCCTCCTCAAGTTGGGCATCCTGCAGAAGGCTGACATTGAATTTCCAGTAGCCCTTCCCGCGGTAAATTGGCTGGCGTTGTAGGTTGAGGTAACACTGATATGCACAATGGTCGGAGATGTTGACAGGAGCTATGTCACAGTCACAGTGTGTCGCTGGAGGGCATCGGACACATAGATCCTATCCAGCCGACTGGCAGAATGACTGGTTACGAAGATGTACGCTACCCGTTCACCGTGCAGTTGTTCCCATGTATCGTGAAGACGCATGCCATGAATTAAATGTTCAAGTTCGATACATCTGTTCGTGTTAGGAGTTTGGTCTCTGTCGTTGAGCACACAATTGAAGTCACCACCAAGGATGAGATGTTCACGATAAGCGCTAAGAAGAATGGGAACCTCGGTTTTATAAAATTTTGAACGATCTCTCTTATGAGTGCTACCTGAGGGGGCGTACACGTTAACAATCTGCACACCATTCACTCGAAGAGAAATGCCACGACCACTGGGCAGCCGCTGCACATCCGTAAAGGGTATACCGTCGCGCAAAAGGATGGCAGTGCCTACAGCATCCTGAAGATTGATGTTGTCAATAAGAACGTAACCGGGCACTTCTAAGGCTGTGACTACCTCCTGTAGGAGGGCAATGTCAACGCTGGTACCATACAAGAAATCATTTAGCAAACGGAGTTTCACCGCACTTTGAATTCTATTGACGTTAAGTGTGGTAATGTTGTAGGTTTGGCTGTCACCCATGATGGTTCAGAGGACAATGAGCTCTGAGTTTCGCATCGTCCTTCTCTCCGGCTTTGAACCAAACTCGTTGGTAACGTTTGGTGTACGAAACGAAATGCCAGAACCAATAACGGGTCAGGGAGGGGAAGGTCGCAGCGCGATGGTCATGCGCGAGAGCAGCTACTGCTGCATCTCCTCGTTCTGCTGCCACCACGGCTCATTGCTGTCGGGGTGCTGCGCGGTGCGCGCGCCGCCCTGCCCGCCACCGCCGGTTGAGTCTGTCAACGTGGTCGCATCCGCCTGGCCACCACGCGGGGCTGCGACTGACGTCAGCGAGTTCCTGCGGGAGCGCTGCTGCAGCTGCTCGCTGCTCTGCTCGCTCTTCCTCTTAGCCGTTACGGTGCTTTGATCCCTTTCAGTGCTCAGTAGTGCCTTTAGGTGTGGCACCGCGCGACCGCTACGGTCGCAGGTTCGAATCCTGCCTCGGGCATGGATGTGTGTGATGTCCTTAGGTTAGTTAGGTTTAAGTAGTTCTAAGTTCTATGGGACTGATGACCTAAGATTTTAAGTACCATAGTCCTCAGAGCCATTTGAACTATTTTGTTCCATTGGGTTCAGAATGGGACTGCAGGCGGACCAGGCCATTTCAATAACGTTATTGTCCAAAAACAATTGCTTCACAGGTGCTGCTTTATAACAGGGTCCCAGGGTCCATTCTCACGCTGATACAAATCATAATGGCCTCCAGACTGGTGTTTTTTAATTATTTTATTTTATTTTTTGTTTGTGCTGTACGCAGTTCAGAATTATGTCTCACAGCTCTGTGTTCTTTAATGTAACAAAGACAATATTTGCTCCAATAGGTATGTGAATTCCCACTATACAGGGTGTTACAGGTATTGGTACAGATATTGTGATCATTACTACCTTAATAGTACTCACTACAGTGTTTGTTGTTCTTTTTTTTCACTGCGTCTAATAATCTTCCAACAAACACATCACGTAATCTAATTTTTTTGCACGGTCGTAACGGCACCGCGACGTGGACTACGCCTGCTAGTACAGACTAACCGTTATACGTCCATGTGACCACAGTTCCATATCTGACCTGCTGCCAGAGGAAAATAAACATTAATTGCTTCCTCTTGCCATGTATACTTGTAGAGACTAACAATCTAAAAACTCATAATAGATATAATTATTAGTCTGCAAGTGAAGTGAATACTGATGTAATGGAGTTCAGTCATGAATAGATCTGCACTTACACCACTAAGTTCCCTGCACAGATAGTTGTAATCACGTTGCAATAATACGATACGCTGACCGTGCGGAGCTTCATTCAAAGACAAATACCAGTGTATCCTTCTTATTCGGTTGCGACGTTATTCCATTAGATACAGTATCAGAGTCTCTGAAGAACAGTTCCTCAAGCTATCTCATGCAAGCGCCTTTGATATACCACGCCAGCGTTGTCGACTGGGGCACACGGCGGATATGCGTGTGGGCTCGTGTCTCCGCTGCCAAATGACTCATGACCTTCTGAACTTCGGACAGAACTTCTTCTCCTGCCTCACAAACTCCACAAAAGTTCTCGAGCATATCTTGCGGGAATAGCACTACTGGAAGAAAGAATAATGCACAGAATCTGTTAAGCCACTGCCTAGGGGATTGTTTCCAGAATAAATTTTATCTATGCAGCAGAGTTTGCGCTGACTTGAAATTTGCTGACAGATTAAAACCTACCGGACTCTGCTGCAGACTGAAAATTACTTCTCGAAACAATCCCCTACCCTGTGACTAAGACATTTCTCTCCATTGTAATTTCTTCCAGAATTCCTAGTACAGCAAGGTACGCAGAATGTGCTCTGTGAAGCTCGGAAGGTGTGAAAAGAGAAGAAGTAAATTTTCGAGCACCCGTCACGGAAGGGAAAGGTCCCGGTTCGAGTCCAGGTGTAGAAAATCTTTTAAATACTCGAGGAAGTTTCGATTAAGTTAAGTTCACACTCGTTGGCGTGTGGCTGCGTTCGACGGGATACGAAGTTTTGCTTCAATGATTTTTTTCATACTCTTCTCGATTAACCATTCGTGTTTAAATCTTTAAACAGGTTATGTACCACAGCGTAGGAGCAGCTTTCTTTTGCAAGAAGTTCGCTGACTGCGAGCTTTTTCACAGCGCACCTACAGAGTAGTGCCAACGAAAAATGTGAAAGGAGGGGAGACGAGGCCCCGCTATTGGGGCAGGACTTGGACACATCTGCGTCACGAGGCTGTCAGCCGCACCACGTAGGCTCGCATTCATCCGGCAGTAGGCGCTGCGTTATTAAAACCGGCCAAATTGAAATGAGCCCGGCAAGTTTTTGTGACATCGCCTCGCCGCCCAGGTTTTAATTCCGTCCACATGTCGCCGCCACGTCTCGCAAAGCACCAGATGGAAAGAGAATTCCGCTCAGTCTACGTGTTCGGGCCAGAGCTGCATGCAGGAATACGTCGACGCTTTCGCTCTCGGTCGTTAGTTCAAACGGCGTCCACTCTAGCGAAGAGAGCGACCAAACAAATCTGTTATAGCGGCGGCTGCCCAGCCTGCATTTCCAGCGAAATCAAAGGAGAATCTAGAAGAGTCAGTACCGTGGTACCAAGGAATGCCCAGTAGTGAGTAAAGGAATTTCATGCTACTGCATTTTCTCCTGCTCTCTCCCACCTTTTTTTAACATTTCCTCATTTATTAACCCAATGTTAACATAGTGATAAGTTCGCCCCATTTTCATTCCTTGTTATCTTAGCTGTAGCCACGCAGGATGAAGATATCAGATCCAAGAAGCAGGAACTGCACTGCAGACTTTTAGTATCGTAACACTAGGAAGGTTTAGTACGAACAGCAAATTCTTAAATTTGTAGCTGACTTGCGATTATGCATGCTGTGAAGCTCAATAAATACTGTTGCCATCTCTGACGATAACAACGTCTCCATTCCATCTGGGCATCGACTCGAACTGAGCTTCGATGACAGACACAGGTACTTGGCGACGTATGCGTGTACGTCATAAAAGTTCAGTTCAGTTCGCTGTCCCTACTCTCTGCTACAGGTCAACAATAGTAGTGGTGCCGTGCCCGTCTCTTGCCAACTCATGAACCCATGACCAGATGTGTGCAATGCGTGAAAGCTCTAGAGAATGTGCAATGTGCTGACCAGTGCAGCAGTGGAATGCTCTGTGTATCAGGACAGAGTAGTATAACAAAGGCATAATACGGTCTTCCGTTATCTTGTTGAAAGCTAGCGTTACAAATACCTTTAAAATTGCGTACACTCACCAGCCTTAACTCATAAATGTAATGCCTGCTAGTGACGATTGCATGTTGAATAGAGTGTGTGCACTTCGTGATTTCTAAGTAATTTACGTTTTTTTTCATGTAGTTCAATAAGTGTCACCCAGTACATTGCGAACAGATAAGATATCGTAGTGATATTAAGCTGGCAAGTGAAACAGCTCTGATTATACTAAGTAAATTTTTTAACACAATGAGAGAAATTACGGTTAATTGAATAAAGCAAAATGGGGCACGTGAGTAAGAGGGATAGTTTATACCATGGCCTGGCTGGGATTATGAATAGTACCTGCAGTTAGAAGTGGCGAGTAACTGAACTGTGTCTGGCCATTCAGTACTAAGACTGGGTTGACGGACTTGTGTTTATTAATTTCCATTATTTTAAGATAGTTCACCTTCCGTCCTTTATGGATAAGATGTAACTATGGCCTTCTTTAAGCAGCTGGTTTCGAAAAGGTTGTGAGTGAATTACGATTATGTGCAGAGTTCTGCTACATTTATTAGGATATTTGTGGGATTTTGATGATATTTTTTGAACTGTTTTTTTTTTCAGTCATAAAGGTTTGTTGTATGATCACAAGTTGAACTGCGATCACGATTTGTACTAACCAATACAGATAACGGAAAAAGTTAAGAATGAAATATCATATAATTTCAAGGAAGAGACGAAACAAAAATGGATGAATGCATGTAACTTCGCCCATTTGTTTTTAATTGCTAATGCTTGTGTGTGGTCAATACAATTTTCTGATTCGGCTTAGGAAAGGGATTTCGTAAGCGTTTTGTTGGAACTTCCTCTGAAACGCAAGTTGAAGACTGATGCTATCCCAATCCTAAGTCTATCATTATTCACAGATGATATACGTGATAATAATGAGACTTTAAAGATGGAAAAATTCTGGCAAAAAAATTAAGTTACCCTAAAGAAGTCGAAGTGATTTTACAGATAAATATGTTATCAATTAACAAAGAAACTACTCGAGAAAACAATGACTGTGAAAACAAACAATGCTGTAAATGTGGCAATTCGAATTCATGTCCGAATTTAGAAATTATGTAAAAAGCAAGAAAAGAACGTAGGCAAAAAAAAATACGGATTTGCTGAATCATCTCTTACGGTTTAATGCCAAATTCTTAAAGAAAAACAACTTCAAAAATGATTGAGGGTTCATTGTCTGGTTATATTTAAAGGACTATGTGGTAATTGGTCGTCTGAAGGTACTGCAATGGGCTGCGACTTTACCTTTCATATATTAATAAGTATTTGTTAGGGAGGCTTTACACTAGCATTTCACCAACCATAAACAAAAGCAGCCTAGATAAATTTTAGAAAACAAGCAGTCTTTTAAATATTTCTTAAATAGAGTCTTACACAGAGAAAAATTTTTTAAACAACGCAAATTAATTTGTTTATTAAACTATAATAATAATAATGTTCTGTAACATGAAAAATCTCGCATGAGCTTGTATGCGATGAGCAGAGATGAGCCGAAAGGGTAGGCGGTGACGTCACCGCTCACAGCTCATCTGCGCGTCCCGCCCACACTATACTCTAGTAAACATGTCCGGTACCATAGTCAGATTAAGCAGCGTGTTACTACACTTCGTTTTCTGCCTGTGATTAGCGCCACAGTCGCATTGCGCTTAGAAGATAACATTATCGCCGAGATCTGCCTGCGGTGTGGTATGCAATTTATTTCGCTATCGGTTTCGGCCTGCTGCTATTGTGAAATGGTTTTCAAGAGTCTTAGCGCATGGCACAGGCTAAAAATGGAATACCCAGTGTGCCTAATACATGAAATCGATAGCACTCATAGCTACTTACACATCAGTCTCTATTTGGTGGTCCTCGTCGTAGCCACGAGGGTTGACAGTGTCAGATATTTTTCGCTTTCTAGTTTGTGCTTCAAGACCACTTCGGAAAAAAAGGAAGCTGCAGTCCATAATGAAACAAATTGAGTATCATACAACAGAGAGGCGCCTGGCGAAACTGTTGTCGTTCTAGAAAATGCGATAGTCCAGGAGCTCATGACAAAAAGTGGAACCATTTTATACTATTTGGTACTTTAAAATGTTGTTAATGAGGACCTAACAATAAAAGCGTATTATCAAAAAGTTTGTATTCTGGGACATGTGACGCCCACACAGTTTCAAACGTCTCGTGGAAAGGAATATCTGGAAACTAGCTTACACTAGCTAAACCTTTATATGCTTATTAGCAATATAAATTGTTGACAGAAACTTCCAGTAAGCACCTAGTTAGCACAAATGTTGTCAGCAAAGTTCCAAAGGTGTCAAAAGTGTGTATGATGCAATTATTTTAGACTCTTTGAAACCGGCAGCCGGAGTGGTCATGCGGTTCTAGGCGCTACAGTCTGGAGCAGGTTGGAATCCTGCCTCGAGCATGCATGTGTGTGATGTTCTTAGATTAGTTAGGTTTAATTAGTTCTACGTTCTAGGCAACTGATGACCTCATAAGTTAAGTTGCATAGTGCTTAGAGCCATTTGAACCATTTCTTAACCAATTTGAAACCGTTGTCTTTTGCCTCGTTTCTCGTCTAGTAATCATAAAAAAATTAGAATGTGTCAATATTTTGTAATCCGGACAATCAGCAACGCTGAAAGTGAAAATGCGCGCGGGATGCTCTTCTGGAAGTTTTCTGTTTTTTATTTATATACTAATATTTTACAAAAATACAAACTATGATAGCACTTACCGTAAGAAACAAACAATTTTTGGGGTTATCTACACGTAATAATTGGCCGCTCTCATCCCATACTGGAATAGCTCTCGTCATCACTAGAACTACACAAACTTTCATTTTCTTCTTCGCATTCTGTTTCCGAATCTTCTGCAAAAATGTGATTATAAAGTAATTAAGGAAAGGTATCAAACAAATATTCATTACTTTATTATGTAAAAATATATTCCTAATGATTGATCTGGTTGAATGCCACATTCATTTACTTTATTATTAACTTCTTGCCATCCATTGTTTAAACATGATTCAAGTTTCGGTATTTTCAAACTGTCATTTCTCCTTATACAGGAGATATATGTAGCTCTTTCAGTTTTTTGAGTCTTTTCTCCTTGGTCAAAAAGTTTGAGGCGTCAACCTTCTTGACTGTAATTTTGTAACTGTCGCCAGAACTTTAAGAATTGTAAGTTTCTGGAGAAGTCGCTAATGTTGAATCATTAATGGAACTGATCTTTTTGAAGCCGTGCTAATCACACACAAAGCTTTCAGGACTCTCAGGTACTTCACTCTCTGCAGATAAATGATTTAGATTTTTGAATGCCACTTGATATTTTCCACAAATTCTCAGTTCAGTCAAGGGCCTTTTTTTTCCCTCTCCTATAGAGAGCGAGGTAAAATAGCCCTCTGTGAATGGGTGCAAACCAGCGAGTGAGTTACTAACCAACTCTCTAAAATTTCATTTCTTTTGATTTAAGTCCAGTCATGGATCACAAAAATGTTATTAACGAGATAATTTCGGGTCAGCTATGACCATCTTCATACCTAAAAAATAACATACAAAGGTACCTTGATGTACAATATCTCCAAATTACATAAAATACAGAATCTGAAATGATTATTAGCAATCACGACAGCATTTCCGTACCTAAATGAATCCAGTACATTACATAATTCGTGTCATTGCACATAAGATGTTACAGTCAGATTAATCAGACGTAAAAGCTTCGTCACAAAATGTAATAAATTTTCTGGGCCGCATGGATACTACTACGACAGACATTTTGACACTTCACGGACATGGTGTACACTGCCGCATAGCGACGAGTGACGTGGTTGCACTCTGGCACGCTAGATGTCACTGTTGCGCGTCAATTAATTCAAAGAAATACTAATTTTAAGTAACTGTGCAAAAACTTCCCTACAGAATTCAGCGCGAATAAATGTCAAAACGTAGATTATTGTGCTTATATGTTATGTAATAAAATTAATAACGAAAGAGGCTTTACTAAAAATACCAGCTGCATTACAAAATTACATAGCTTTATTATACAATGCAGTCGGCCGTTGAAACAAAATATGTAGGTTGCTAACGAAAGAGACCATAAAAACGCCTTCCTCAAAGCGCACACGTGGCGCCTATGCAATACATCTGCCAAACTTGAGCGTAGAAACCGGCTCTCAGCTATATGCATAGAAACCAATAAAACGTCGCTCAGCGTTAGTGTAAAATGTAATACTATGTTGCAAAAAATATGCAGCACCATTGCACAATGCATTCGTATCAATAAAACAACAGGTGTGCTGCACACCAACTAAAGAGCACTAAGATCTTCTGAAATGGACAAACTGCGTCCGCACAATCGCCCACTATTGAAGAGCGCATAAGCCGGTTCGGCTATTTGCAAAGAAAATGTAAAAATATTTGACATTGGACATATTCAGCGTATTTATTACACCTACCATTTATTTCATATGAGCTACAGATGAACCAAAAAACTGAAATAAGGAAGGAGACTTTATTAAAACAATACTGTGTTTCATAAATAACATTACAGTTGTACAATACATTCGGTGATGAAAACACCAGCTCTTTAGTTTGCTATTGAAGTGGACCAAAGGTTTTTTAGGGACAGACTGCCCGCACAATTCTGCCCATCAAATTGGGAGCACATGTAACTGGCTTATAATAATACACAATGCAAATGTCATGTACGCAATGATAAGAATTACGTAACATGCCGGATTCATCCAGATACGGATACGCTGCCAAGTTTGCTAATAATGATTCTACATTTTCTAAACTTGGAGACACTGTACATCAAGCTACCTTTGTATATTATATTTTAGGTCTGAGGATGGTCATAGATCGCCTAAATTAATTACCCGTTTAATAAAATTTTTGTGATCCATGACTGGATTTATAACAAAATAAGTATATCCTGGACGCTGTGAAACCTTATTGCGAATATGTCGCATCTCGAGAATGACATCTGCGTATCTTTGAGCGTGTCCCGCGCCCATTTCCACCCAAACTGTGGAGTTAGTTTTCATATTGGCTATGTTATACAACATGGTTCTAAAATATGATTATTGGAACAACGAATCAAAATATTAGAGTCATTATTAATATTGCTGGCGTGATACACAATCTTAGTGCCCGCTTTGCGTGTTCACTGCATTCAAAACTATATAGTATTGTGTTTACAGATAGCGCTTCAAATACAAGATATTCATATCATTTATCGGAAATAGATTTCACACCTTACGTACCAACGAATGGTATTTCTTCGTCACGCTTCCAATGATTGGTCAGCAAATTAAGAAAGGCCTCCTTGAATTTGATTTGCCCCAATTGTCCGATGAAATCCGGACGACGAATTTAATCGACTCTACTAATCTTCAGCTGTGTTGCGAAGACAGCACTCATTATCTGTTAAGGAAGGCGTTGCGTGGCAGTCAAAAATTATAGTGATATCGGTTAAAGAGTATTACAAGTACAGAGATTTAAAAAGACTTAGAATAAAGAATAGTAAAACTTGAGGGCAACGCGCATGGCGGGAGCATTTTACTTTCAGCGTTGCTGACTGTCCAGGTCCCCAAAAAATAACATTTTTTATTTTTTATGGTAGAACAATGAGAAACGAAGCAAAAGACGAAGACTTCAAAGAGTATGAAATGGTTGCACCATATAAGTTTTTTGACACTTTTGGGACGTTGCTGCCGACCTTCGTCCCAACTATATTGGTGTCCAAAATTAAAGCAACAAACGGAAATTTTGCAAAGTTGTGTTCATTTTGTCGCAAAATATTATTAACAGGTGTTGGTAAAGTAGAAACAATGTAAAGAATAGAGAACATATTCAACTGCAACATGCATAAAGGCAGATAAAAATGTTCTTCGTTTTTCTCAACTTAACGGATTTGCGCACACATTCCGACCACCTCTGTAAGCAGTACGGCCCTGACAACGACGGGGCATGCCGTGGATGATGTCATCAATCTTATGTCTAGACAATAACGCCCATTCTTCCTGCAGATCTGCTCCCAAGTCTTTGAGAGTGGTTTGTGGATGCTGACGCGACGCAACCCGTCTCCCTAGTGCATCCCAGATATGGTATATGATATTCAAATCGGGAGAGCGAGCAGGCCACGCCATGCGTGCAGTAACTTCCGTCCCAAGAAAGTACCAGCCATCTGTGCTCTATGAGGTCAAGCATTATCGTCCATCGCTACGAAGTCTGAGCCCGCAGCACCTCGCAACAACCGCAAATTTGGTCTCAAGATTTCGTCACGACATCTGACAGCAGTGAAACATTGCCGATTCACCAGTACAAGTTCATGAAGAGGTGTTCGAGAGGTCAACGTAATCCCTGCCCGCATCATTAGGGCTCCTACTCGATACAGGTCTCTTTCCAAGATGCGAATCTGCCTTGAATCTCTCTCCAGACCAAATCGGGACTCATCTATGAAAAGAACATTGGCCCACTGTTCGACCGTCCCGGTGGCATGTTGACGACTCCACTCTAGAGGTTCCCTTGTCTGAAGACGTGTCAAAGGTACACATACAGCAGATCTCTGACAACAAAGGCCACTATGCCGAAGCCTTCTGTACATCGTTTGCCTCGATGCAACACGTCCAGTGGCTGCTGCGAACTCAGATGCCAGTTGCCGTACAGTACTAAGGCGGCACCGTCGTGCCCTTACAATAAAAAAAAAAAAAACGGTCCTCTCTTTCTGATTCAACAAGTGGTCGGCCCTGCCCTGGTTTGAGAATTAAAAAAAATGGTTCAGATGGCTCTGAGCACTATGGGCCTTAACATCTGAGTCTCCTAGAACTTAGAACTACTTAAACCTGACTAACCTAAGGACATCAGACACATCCATGCCCGAGGCAGGATTCGAACCTGCGACCTTAGTGGTAGCGCGGTTTCAGACTGAGCGCCTAGAACCACTGGGACACACTTTCGCTCTCCATTAACTGTCACCATGTGGTCTTTCAAGACAGCTAAATGAAATGATGATGGGCATCAACAATGTACCCTCAGACTCCGAGTTGAAATATTAAAAGTTTTGGTTTGTTTCGTTGTCTAGGGGCTGGGATACGTAGTTGCCGCATTACAAGCCAAATACTGCTTAGTCTACAGTACACAATATGAATATACACATGAATCGAATGGTCGAAGGTTCCTATCACTCCGCAATTGCGAATGTAACGTAGAAATTTATAAATGAAAGATTGCAATTAAATAAAACCTGTAAGGTACTATTTTAACTACTTTAAAAGATGATTGTGATAGTAGAAGTACTTTTGAGAATGCGGTATATTTCTGTAAAACACTTGTTGGTGTCGATGGTCCAGTAATTAAATAAAATATAAGTTGAATAACGGGGAAACAATAGATTCCTACTGCACGTAATTAGTTATGAACAACAACATACCTCGTGAGATATTCACTTCTTTAGAAGTGAATATTAATAGTAGCCAGATGAATCATGATACCTCAAAAAGAGTATATTACTATTATTTGCATGACGATTCTGATGGTGTAATCAGATTTTCAATATCTTTATTAGTTTAATGTTTAGTAACTGACGGTAAATTATACAAGTGACACCCAGCAACGAATTTCCAAAATCTAAATGTTTCATCAGATTTTGTCGATCGACGTGTCTTTAGAAAGCTATTAGTGTAAGCGAAAATTGGTATAAATTACAGGCCTGTAACTTGAATAGTACATGAGTTATTGGAGGTCAAAGTGGCCGATTACTATCGATCGTTTCAGACCGTAAGTACTCCACAGTTACACGAAAAAACGGTAGCAGCATGCTTATAAATATATTTATTCATCTATGGCTTTGTTCATATCCGATAAATACTATTCATGAAGAAATTGGTTAAATATTTACGGTGTTTAGAAAACACAGAGACATTAGGCTACACGCCTACCTTTTGTTTCTATTCCTTTGATATATGTTTATTTAATTTGTTTATGTATTTAATAATGTGTGTTAGAGCGTGTTTATGGTCCAGCCTTAGGAATATTTATTTAGTACGTCTTCACTGTAGAAGCCACTGATATCTCAGAAGAGCGCAAGTCGGCACTCTGAAGTATTTCTGTCAGTAGTGACCGCCCACAAACCGCTCCACATTCCCCAAGTCTGTCCCGCGACTGTGGGCCCGTCGCGCCGGCGCGTCCAGCCCCCCGTGTCCTCTGCGACTGTCCCTCGCGCCGCACCGTTCCGAACTACCTCGTGTCCTCTCCGGAAACGATGCTCCTCCCCAACCTCCATACATCTCTCATTCACGGGCGCTGTGATTGGCTACAGCGCTCGCGCCGTGACTTCAAGCTAACGCACCCACACAAACATAATCAAACATATTCGAAATACTGGATTTACATTTAAATAATTTGAAATTAAATAAATATTCCTACGGCTGGACAATAAACACGCTCTAACACACACTATTAAATTTAGTAAATCTTTAGCCACTCTCTTCATGAATAGTATATATCGTATATGAACAAAGCCATAGATGAATAAATATATTTATAAGCATGCTGCAACCGTTTTTTTGTGTAACTGTGGACAACTTATGGCCTGACGCGATCGATAGTAATCGGCCACTTTGACTCCCAGTAACTCATGTAATATCCAAGTTACATGCCTGTAATTTATACCAATTTAGGTGTACACTAATTGCTTTCTAAAGACACATCGATCGACAAAATCTGATGAAACGTTTAGATTTTGGACATTCGTTGCTGGGTGTTACTTGTATAATTAACCGTCAGATACTAAACTTTAAACTAATAAAGATATTGAAAATCTGATTACATCATCAGAATCGACGTGCAAATAATAGTAACATACATGTTTCTTTTTGAGGTATCATGATTCATCTGGCTACTATTAATTTCTATATGAAACTGTGAAATGTCTGCCATTATGGTCTCACCAAGTCCGCCATCTTTGGCTCTCCCGGCGTATAAGTCTCTTCACCGACACAGAGTCAACAAGGAATTCCCAGCCACGTGCTCGGTGGATCACGTGGTCCGGCCGTTGTGCGGCATCACGCGCTTGTTAACGAGCCGCGCCTTGCCGAGCGGCCCGAGCGGTGGCCGCCAACTCTGAACTTAGAATATTTTCAGAGCACCACAACTGGCCTGTTACCTCACAACCACATCCGAGAAGCAACACAACGATTCACATTAGGCCATCGGGCCACATCAGTTTGCATCTGGCTGCTACCATTCTTCCTACGGCCATCCAAGGCACAGAGTCTAGTGGGCGTCTTTTCTGTGCTGAACTGCAACGTCTGTGACTGTGTACACAGCGATTGTGGATGTGGGGCTACCCGGCAAACACCATCTGATTTGATGTCATCGCTGGCGTGGTTTTCCGTTGACCGCAATCTCAACTTGCGTGCAGAACACGATCGTACAGACATGTGTTGAGAGTTTAGATGAATATATTGTGAACTGGACTTGGGAGGAGGAAATAGCGGTTTTTTGCTTTAATTTTGGACACCTGTGTATGCGCTTGCTGACTTTTTCTGTCGACAGTTTATATTTTCGGTAACGCACAAAAAAGTTTTTGCTACTAATAAGTTAGCTTCTGAACATTACGGACATTACGAGTATATGTCACGACACGTTTGAAACTGCGTGGGCGTCGCTTGTACCAGAATACAAACTATTGATAATCGTTTTTTAAGTCATCAATAACAACGTATTAAAATACCAAGTAGTATAAAATGGTTGCTCCTTTTTATCTCAGACCTCAGGACTACGAAAAGTTATTTTTCAAGCAGCTAAATCTATGTCTTTTTCTATACAAGTCTGTAACATCTGGAAGTATTCGAAGCAAACTTTTTAGGTCTATGACTAACTGAAAACAGTATCTATTGGGTGACATCCCAGGGGTCACAAACTGGAGGGAGGAAGGGGGAGGGCAGGCGGACGGAAATAGGAACTCTACGACCTCACGTTTCGTAAGTCTGGAACCTCTCCATAGAGTCAGTGTTAAATCATTTACCGCAATCCGATAAAGTGCATCCATGTTACTTTCAGAAGAGAACATCATTTTTTGCAGATAAGGAAGGTACGGCATTAGCAAACTACAATAGCATCCAAAGAAATATGCCAAAGTTAGTTAAAGGTAACGATGAAGGTAACGGTGCCAATTTAGTATTAGGAACAGAAAAGTGGCTGAAACCGGCAGTGAATAGCAGCAAAATACTAAATTTCGATTGGAAAAATATTTTAACGATAGGCTGAAAGCCAATGGTGGTGGCATATTTGCTGCAGTAAGAAACGCGATAAAGTCTAGTGATGTTATAGAAGCAGAAACGGAAAGCGAAGTAGTCTGGGTGATGGTCATCATGATAGGTTTGTCAAGTCATTCTTATCACGCATCCACTCGCTAATGGAAATGGAAGTTTTCTTGAAGGGGGGGGGGGGGGGGGGGGGGGGGGGGGGGGAAAGTGGTACTACAAGTAACTTCCACCACGATTCGGAAGATGTCTTCCGAAAAAATATAAACGTAGATTTTTTTAACAATATGTAATTTTTTATAGATGTGATTCTCTTTCCTCTTTAATAACAGGTTATCAGACTCCTATAGTAAGCTAGGGTTTATATGAAAGCTCATATTTAAACCACTTCCGAAATAGGGATTCTTCACTGGAGATCATTTATTTTCCGAAGCTAGGCTAGATTCTCATTTTATAATGGATAAACACTTCCTGCATTGTAGCAGTACACCTCGTCATGCTGCGAGCTTCAGAAATATTTGAAACTGCCCTCATTACTCACACCGTTAATTTAGTCCGCAGTGCGTTGATTCATAATGACTCGATGTACGCGAGCAGCTCATATTTACCCGCTGTGTGGTCCTAGATTCGAGGAAGAGCGCGGATCCGCTTGCTTGTTCAGTAGGACATCATCACTCACGTCCGGCATTCGGCCGGTTTGCCACCAGTCGTTACAATAACTCACGTCCGCAGCCGGTCGCGTGGCTACCGCATACGGGCCACGAGGCATGGCAGGAATCACAGTGGCCACAGCTGTCTCAAATTCACCCAATAGTGAAATCGCGCAGCGCACAGGCTTGCTGATTACACTGTTAGTGACGAAATGATGCCACCTTCTGACGGTGAATAGGGAGGAGATAAGCAGTTTTTTTCGTTTAGTGGAAGCAATAATAATTTGGTATCAAGCTGTTAAATAATTCTGTTCACGTTTAAAGCTTCCACACCATGCAGATGGTATGGCCCATTACTCCAATAACTCAACGATGCCGGTTTCACTGTTCAAAGCAAGTAACAAATTCAGTGATTCAATAGGTTCACTGGATAGTGGTTTGGAGGATCAGCTTATGGTCTACTGACATTCAGAGTTGTATGTCGATTCACCAAATATCCACGATTAGTGCGCAGCTTCTGAATACGTTCTTGTGTAAAAAGATTGCAGGATCTTAGAACACATTCTAAGTTCGAACATTTTGACATTCCCGGAGAAAAAGAAACTTTTCTCATTTACCTTATCTTCTTTCTGCGTGTTTTCTACATCGTGCCGCGTCTCTTGCATCCTTGTTTCCATCTCCTATAATTCTATCCTACCAGTCTTCTTGCATGGCCTTGTCCTGCATCGCATGCCTCGCATCATAGGTCCAATCTGGCCGGTATCTTCCTCTTTTTCTGTCTCGTGGAGCCATGTTTTAGAAGGCCATCTTTCCTCCGACATTCTTCTAAGATGTTCATGCCATGTTAGCCGTTTATTTTCAATTGTGTCTACAATATCTTTTATAACTCCTATCTGTTCTCGATGCATTTCATATCTTATTTCGTCTCTTCTGTTACCTCACATCATCGCGTCCAAAACTCCATTTCTGTTGCGTTTAATTTCTTCTCATTACCCCTGGAGACTTCCTACAGATCAGCACCAAACTGAGCAATGCTCTCAACTCTAGTTTCGTGTATCTTCCTTTTCATGTGCACACCTGGAAATTGAAATAAGAACACCGTGAATTCATTGTCCCAGGAAGGGGAAACTTTATTGACACATTCCTGGGGTCAGATACATCACATGATCACACTGACAGAACCACAGGCACATAGACACAGGCAACAGAGCATGCACAATGTCGGCACTAGTACAGTGTATATCCACCTTTCGCAGCAATGCAGGCTGCTATTCTCCCATGGAGACGATCGTAGAGATGCTGGATGTAGTCCTGTGGAACGGCTTGCCATGCCATTTCCACCTGGCGCCTCAGTTGGACCAGCGTTCGTGCTGGACGTGCAGACCGCGTGAGACGACGCTTCATCCAGTCCCAAACATGCTCAATGGGGGACAGATCCGGAAATCTTGCTGGCCAGGGTAGTTGACTTACACCTTCTAGAGCACGTTGGGTGGCACGGGATACATGCGGACGTGCATTGTCCTGTTGGAACAGCAAGTTCCCTTGCCGGTCTAGGAATGGTAGAACGATGGGTTCGATGACGGTTTGGATGTTCCGTGCACTATTCAGTGTCCCCCCGACGATCACCAGAGGTGTACGGCCAGTGTAGGAGATCGCTCCCCACTCCATGATGCCGGGTGTTGGCCCTGTGTGCCTCAGTCGTATGCAGTCCTGATTGTGGCGCTCACCTGCACGGCGCCAAACACGCATACGACCATCATTGGCACCAAGGCAGAAGCGACTCTCATCGCTGAAGACGACACGTCTCCATTCGTCCCTCCATTCACGCCTGTCACGACACCACTGGAGGCGGGCTGCACGATGTTGGGGCGTGAGCAGAAGACGGCCTAACGGTGTGCGGGACCGTAGCCCAGCTTCATGGAGACGGTTGCGAATGGTCCTCGCCGATAGCCCAGGAGCAACAGTGTCCCTAATTTGCTGGGAAGTGGCGGTGCGGTCCCCTACGGCACTGCGTAGGATCCTACGGTCTTGGCGTGCATCCGTGCGTCGCTGCGGTCCGGTCCCAGGTCGACGGGCACGTGCACCTTCCGCCGACCACTGGCGACAACATCGATGTACTGTGGAGACCTCACGCCCCACGTGTTGAGCAATTCGGTGGTACGTCCACCCGGCCTCCCGCATGCCCACTATACGCCCTCGCTCAAAGTCCGTCAACTGCACATACGGTTCACGTCCACGCTGTCGCGGCATGCTACCAGTGATAAAGACTGCGATGGTGCTCCGTATGTCACGGCAAACTGGCTGACACTGACGGCGGCGGTGCACAAATGCTCCGCAGCTATCGCCATTCGACGGCCAACACCGCGGTTCCTGGTGTGTCCGCTGTGCCGTGCGTGTGATCATTGCTTGTACAGCCCTCTCGCAGTGTCCGGAGCAAGTATGGTGGGTCTGACACACCGGTGTCAATGTGTTCTTTTTTCCATTTCCAGGAATGTATTTGACTTTTCATTGAAATTAATGGAGTGTAACAGCTTAATTACCACCCATCCCTTTCCTGTTGTATACTTTATTCCATCGATGCTTCCGCCTTCATCTGAAATAACTGTCCATAAATAGTAACATGGTCAACTACATTTTACAATAGATCCATCAGCCATAATAAGGTCCCCTCGTATACCTGAGGCAACCATGTATTCAGTATTTGTAAAGTTAATTTTCATGCCCCAGCACTCATATTCTCCTTTAAGCGTTTTTGACATATAACATACATCCTCTTCTTCCGCGGCAAAGATGACCTGATTGTCGGCGAAAGTTAGGGAGAACAGGATGTCATCGCCTAATCAAATGCCCATGTTTTTGTATTTCCTTTTCCAGTTTTTCAGTGCTTCTTTCAAAAACATTTTAAAGAGGATAAGCGCTAAGCAGCATCCTTGGCTCAGTCCTTTGTTAACCTTAAGTTTAAGTGACAATAATTTCCCAACTTTAATACGACACGTATAATCTGGATACGGCTTTCCAACATTTATGAATGTTCTGGATTTTGATTGCTTCCCTCATCCTAAAGGTCTTATAGTGGGATAGGCCTTCTGCAACTCTGGGAAAACCATGTATGTTTCAAACAGTCGGCCATTGTTCACAGAAAGCTACTCGCACGAATCGCGGCATTTCTTTTTCTCACACATGACGTCTTGCAAACAGCAGATGAGGGTGAACAAATTAGGTTTCAACTTCCTAGTTTTCAGAAAGGCTCTCAACACTGTACTTCAATGACGACTAATAACCAAGAACGTGACATGTGGCATGTCTTCCTACTTACATTTAATCAAATGTACCCAGACGTCTCGGTGTAGCCAGGCGGTTCTAGGCGCTCCAGCCTGGAACCGCACGACAGCTACGGTGACAGGTTCGAATCCTGCCTCGGGCACGGATGTGTATGATGTTCTTAGGTTAGTTACGTTTAAGTGGTTCTAAGTTCTAGGGGACTGATGATCTCAGGTAGTTCAAATGGCTCTGAGCGCTATGGAACATCCATGCCCGAGGCGAAACTGCGACCGTAGCGGTCGGGCGGTTCCAGACTGTAGCGCCTAGAACCGCTCGGCTACTCTGGCCGGCGACCTCAGATGTTAAGTCCAATAGTGCTCACAGCTATTTGAACCATTCCAGACGTCGATTAGTGGACATTAATATGGGGTGTGTTCAACTTGTTCCTTTATGATGCCCTGAACTCTGCTGGGGACACATTCAGTGAGGTAGCTGAATGTCTGTGGATGAGTGGCACCCATTCTTCTTCAGAAACCGAAACCAGAGAACGTAGTGATGTTGGACGCTGAGATTTGGAGTGAAGCCAACGTTCTAACTGACAGGCTTCAGGTCGGGACTCTGAGCAGGCTAATCCACTTCAGGAATGTCATTGTCCATAAACAGTAGCCGCACACATGCTGATTTACGGTCGTGTGCGCTGTCATTATGTTACAATTAGTCATCGCCTCTCAACAGTTTCTCTACAGTACTCACTACACAATGCTGTAAAATGTTTTCGTATCCTTACGCATTTAGTTTTTCCTTAAGCACAATAAGGGGCCCACAACCTAACCGTTAAAAAAAAAAACTTATTACACCTCCTCTATACTTCACTTTTGGCGTTACGATGACGGCAGGTAACGTTCTAAAGACATTGCCAGACCCAAATCCTTCCATCGAATTGACACAGGGTGTAGCGTGATTCGCCACTCCAAATCACTTGTTTCCAGTCATCCACTGCCCAGTAGCGTCGGTCTTTACAGAAGCTCAGCTACTCGATCATTGTACCCAGTTGTTTTTAACCCCATCACATAATCATTGTGCTATCTGAACTGCTGTTAGCAATTAGGAACTCATGAATTATTCCTTCTCTTGATCTTGTGCGATTTTTTACAACCACCCTCTCTGCTGCTCGGTAGCCCCTCTCTGACTATAGTTTAGCTGTGGTCGCCCTCCGCGTTTCCATTTCACAATCACATCAACAATCGGTTTTGACAACTTTAGAAGGGTTTAAATGTCCATGCTGTATTTTTAGGTACAAAAACTAGTCCACTTTAGAAGTCACGGAGGACTCCTGAGCGACCCACTGTACCCTACCGTAACAGTTTCTTTGCCGGCAACACAAACAATACTCCCCGTTTCCTTTATATTGGCAGGCCCATCTTTCGTGGCATCTAGTGGACAATCCCACTTTTCATAGGGGTGTCCAGATTTCTTTTATCAGACAGTCTATGTGCTTTTGCTTGATGAAATTTTGACTGTTAAGAACCAGTTTGTTATACCGAATAGTGAATGTTCAACAGAAATTGATGAAAAACTAAAGTGGAGAAACCGTAATATACACCTACTAAAACGTTTATGTTCGGCTACTTTTAGCTTAACAATAAATGCCAACTATGAGGTTGTAGAGCCAACGGCCTTGTCGCAGTCGTAACACCGGCTCCCGTCAGATCACCTAAGTCAAGCGCTATTGGGCTGGGCTAGCACTTGGATGGGTGACCGTCCGTTCTGCCGAGAGCTGGTGGCAAGCGGGGTGCACTCAGCCCTTGTGAAGCAAAACTGAGGAGCTGCTTGACAGAGAAGTAGCGGCTCCGCTTTCGGAAACTGAGATACGGCCAGGAGAGCGGTGTGCTGATCACATGCCCCTTTATATCCGCACCCAGTGACTCCTATGCTCTGAGGTTGACACGGCGACCGCTCGGTAACGCTGGGCCTTTCCTGGCCTGTTCGGACAGAGTTCAGTTCGTGGACTTATAGAAGTCAGCAAGTTAAAATATTTTGCATATTTTCATTCTTTGATGTCTTATGGGATAATCTACTGAGGTAATTCCTTACTTAGGCGACAAGTATTCATTGTTCAAAAGGAGGGGATTATAATTATTTGTGGGGGACTCACACACGTACATCTTGCACGCATCTCTTGAAACAGCCTCACACTATATTTATTCACTAATGAAATTCACCGTCGACAATCCATCTGAGCTTGAGAGTAACCGAAATATTCACAAGTGCAACACTAGAAAGAAAAATGACCTGCATTACCCTTCAATGAATCTAACTTTGGCTCAAAAATGGGTGAAACATGCAACCATAAATCTCTTTTACAATGGAAATGGAAATGCCGTGTGATTAGGGCCTCCCGTCGCGTAGACCGTTTGCCTGGTGCAAGTCTTTCGAGTTGACGCCACTTCGGTGACTTGCCTGTCGATGGGGTGAAACACAACACCCGTCCCTGAGCGGAGAAAATCTCCGACCCAGCCGGAAATCGACCCGGGGCGCTATGTATGACATTCCGTCGCGCTGACAACTCAGCTGCCAGGGGCGGACTCTATTATAAGGTACCCAAGGAAATAAACCATCTGACAGATAATACAAGAGTTTTCAGATTTAGATTAAAGATGTATCTTCTTACCAACCCCTTCTATGCCATAGAGGAATCCTTTAATCGAAATAATACACTATTTTTCCACAAACTACCTGTAAACGTCCACCATGTAGTCACAAATATTTTTCTCATTTTTTGAAATATATATGTTTATTTATATTGAAACGTTCCACGCCATAACGTTTGTCGTTAAGATGATCTATGGAACACGTAAACGAATGTGACATCGGCTCTGCACAGGGATTCTTAACGAACCTGCTAATTTACACAGTATACACGAATAATTATGAGACACGGGCAGCAGAACTCTCAAATTGTATGATGGCGATCGTGTGGGCCACAGGAAAGTATCCTCGCTGAACTATCATACAGAACTTGAGAACGACTTATACAATATTTCCAATTGGTGCACATGATAACAGGTCTCTTTAAATGTGGGTAAACCAAAGATAATGCGATTAACGAAGGGAGAGAACCCAAAAGTTTCCATTAGAAGATTAGGTGCGAACTCTTGGAGCCTGTTGAATTGTTTAAACATTTAGGCACAGTGCTATGAAACAATCAGAAATAGAAAGAACGCATAAAATCCGTAGCATAGAATGCGAATGAAAACTCAGACTTGTTAGTGGGCCGGCCGCTGTGGCTGAGCGGTTCTAGGCGCTTCAGTCTGGAACCGAGCGAACGCTACGGTCACAGGTTCCAATCCTGCCTAGGGCATGGGTGTGTGTGATGTCCTTAGGTTAGTTAGGTTTAAGTAGTTCTAAGTTCTAAGGGACTGGTGACCTCAGATGTTAAGTCACATAGTGCTCAGAGCTATTTGAACCATTTGAACTTGTTAGTCGGTTTATTTAAAAGAGCATTTCATCTGTAAAGGACAGCGAACACTAGGCGTTGGTATCAACAATTCTAAAATAGAGGTCAAAAGTCTGGAGAATTTAAAAAGCAGTTACGTTGAACTAAAACAGGGAAGAGTTCCTGTTATCGTAATATATTGCTGTATGCTGTAAGACAATGTAACAAGGATGTTAAGGTAAATAAACGGGAATCTTTCAGGGAAAAGTAGTCGAGACGGTATTGGGTGAATCAGGGAGCCCGCATGTCACCCAGACTGCGAAGCTCTTGTGCTGTGTCGCTCGTATATGAAGCGAAAAAAAAAAATGGTTTTTGTCCTACTTCACATGTAAATGATCAGGACAGGAAGTGCAAACACTTAACCATGTACTTTGCAGTGGACTGTCAAGTCTCGATGTTGATGTAGATAAAGTTGGTGGTAACGTATTTCGAAAATACACAGTGAGTTCTTGAGAAACGTAGTGAAAAAGTCTCATTGAAATGAAGCACTTTATCGATCTTCTTTCTTTTTATTGCACTGCCCCGTAATCCAGCATCACTGGTGCGTACACACACACATTAATAAAGTATATACAACAAATACTATCTGATCAAAAGTGTTCGGGCACCTATTTACGGATGCCTGTATTAACGTGAAGCGTGTCCATCCTTCTACTTTATGACTGCTCTAACTCTTCCGAGGACACTTTCAGTGAGGAGTCTCAATGTCTGTGGAGGAATGACAGACCATTCTTGCTCAAAAGCCGAAGCCAGAGAATGTGGTGACGTTGGAGGCTGGTGTCTGAACTTATCCCAAAGGTGTTCCATTGGGCTCAAGTCGGGACTCTTGGCACGCAGTTCATTTCTGGAATGCTACTGTCACGAACGATTGCCTCACAGATGCTACTTTACGATAGGGTGTATTGTCATGCTGTTGTAAATAGTCATCGTCTCCGAGCTGTTCCTCTGCTGTGTGCAGTGCACATTGGTGTGAAATGTGTTCATATCATTCAGTGTTCAGCGTTTTCTTAAGCGCAATACAGGGATCACAACCATATTGTAACACCACCTTCACTTTATTGTTGCCACTACACCTAGGGGCAGGTAACATTCTGAAGGCATTCGCCAAACCAAACCCTTACATCGAATTGCCACAAGGTATAGCGTGATTGTTCACTCCAAATCACTCGTTTCCATCCATCCATTGTCCAGTGGCGTCGCTTTTTACATCTCCTCAATCATCGCTTAGAACTGCGTACAAAAATGTGTGGCTTATGAGAAGCAACTCGATCATTTATACCCCATTCTTTTCAACCTCTTAAGCACAGTCCTCGTACTAGCTGGATTTCTGGTATCACTTTGAAACTTGCCAGCGATTCCTTTCGCTGATTTCATGAGATTTTTTTACAACCATCCTCCGTAGTGCTCGACGGTCCCTGGTCAGCTCAGTGCGTGAGATCTGTCTGGTCTTGGTTAAGTTGTCGTTGTTCCTTCGCATTGCTACTTCACAGTCGCATCAACAGCAGTCGACTTGGGCAGCTTCAGAAGGGTTGAGATGTCCCTGGTGGATCTGTTACTCAGGTGATGTCCAATGATTAGTCTCCTGAGAGACCCATTGTGCTGTTACTGTTTCTCTAACGACAGCACAGTATCCCCCCTCCCATCCCCCCTACGCCTGTTATACTGGAAGGTCCACCTGTGGTGACATCCAGTGGTCAATTCCGCATTAAACATATGCGCCCGGATACTTCTGATCAAGCACTGTATCTGTGTCATCCTGAAGTGTAATGCAGCTTTCAATAAAAGTTACGGGGTTGCCACATTTCCTTTCTGAAGTCCACAAGTATTTTTGCCCTTCGAAGTAAGAAAGTTTATTTGTAACTATGTACCGAAGTCGCAGCGTTTTATAATTTTCTCTAAGAGTATACTGTTATTGATTTAGGAGACAACTGATGTATATTCTTTTAGAAGTACAGGGCTACATATTCGACTAGGTGAGCACAGAACAATCCTGTTTTTATGCTTTTAACTCCGGAGAGGTCAATTGCAGAAATTCTGTCTTTAGTCCAGTTTCGTGCTTATGCCGATTCGTTGTAAATGCGTTTGTTTTGAGGAACCTTCGTTTTGACATTCTCTAAGTTTTGAATTAGTTGGTATATTATTTATTGCTTTATATCATTTCCTTCTAACAAAGCTATGTAGTCCACCCTTAGGAATCTTCTTCCAAACAATCTTGTACGCAGCTTTTCGTATTTTAGTCTAGGTCATATTTGTGTGTTTCTGATATGTCAGTGGGCTTTACGACTCAGTCACGTTTTAGTTGTGTCGTTTTCCTATTTCAGGTAAAAGGACTCAGTAACGAACACGAGAAAATGTTGTTACAGTTTGTAATTACATTTTTCAAGTAAACCGGAGTCTCAAAATCTTCGGGTCTTAGTAGTCTTATCATATATGATGTCATGTGTTTCATCAAGCAATTTAACATGTTCTTCACTAGTAAAGCTCTATATTTTACCTATCTCCTCTGGAAGGTTTTATATGTTTAAGTTGTCCCTGAAAATTTCCTCTTTCCACATGTACCATTCAATTCTTCCGTTACTTCTGCTGCTGACATGTTATGGTCATGGCAGTATATTGGTCAAGTAATATACTTTCTTACACACGCTAACTACATGTCCTCCAAGCCACCGCTCATAAAAGTAATATACTTTTGTTAGTGCATATATCTTCAAAAACTTATCTTTTGGCATAAGTTCAAAGTTCGATATACCCTCTGCAGAACATTCTTCTGACACCAAAATTTATACCTTGGATATTGTTGTATAAATTTACCAAGAATAGTTTTATCGCAACACTGCAAAGAGTAACCATGTCTAACAGGTCATATTACTTGATATCTGCTTATGCTTCTGTTACTAGCCATCAAGTCTGAAACTGAGCCTGTAATATTTTGTGACTTACGTTGCAAAATTGTTGTGTTAAGTCCGTCTTCACCATTGCCGGCAAAAAAGTAGCTGTGATATATCCAAAGCAAAATCTTGTCTACACCCAAGGCGATTAACATCACCGTTATTCTGCTGGCACTTATCAAACTGGTCCCACAGAATCATCATATAATAAGCATTGGACTCAGTGAACGGTCTCTTATCTGTTAATTTCTTCTACAGCTACATGACTACTCTGCAATTAACCCTTAAATGTTGGCAGAGAGTTCACAGCCGGCCGAGGTGGCCGAGCGATTCTAGGCGCTACAGTCTGGAACCGCGTGACTTCTACGGTCGCAGGTTCGTATCCTGCCTCGGACATGGATGCGTGTCATGTCCTTAGGTTAGTTAGGTTTAAGTAGTGCTATGTTCTAGGGGACTGATGACCTCAGAAGTTGAGACCCATAGTGCTCAGAGCCATCTGAATTTGAAGAGTTCACAGAACCAATATGAGACCACTTACACCAGGTCGATGGGCGTGTCCAGATATGCCGTCACCCAGGCGAACGACTGCTCGAAACAAGCTCCGCGCCTGTGATGTAGCTCGATGGGCGCAGTAGTATGCTGTGGAGGACATTCAGCTGGGCTTTCATGGGACGTATGGTGGTTACCGAAGACATCACGGCAGCTGTGGACTACGTGAACGTTATTACCAGTAACCTGTGATCCTCCATGCTTGACTTCTTTCCCGACAGCAATGATATCTTCCAGCAGGATAACTGTCAGTGTTACCAGGACAGAATCTTGCAATGGTGCTTTGAGGAGCATGATAGCGAACTCACGATGATGTCTTGACCACCAAATTTGCCTGATCTGGAAGCAATGAAACACATCTGTGACGCTATCGGGCGCCAATTCCGCGTCCATAAACCACCCATTCTTAATTTATCGGAATTACATGACCTCTGTGTACACATCTGGTACGTCATACCTCCGACAACCCAGCAAGGACTTACCTAAGGTACGTCACACTGAACTGTTGCTGTACTGCTTTCCAAAGGTGGATCAACGCGGTATTACGTAAATGGTCATGATGTTATGGCAAATTAGTGTACTCCTACTCATCGTTAGTACCAAATATCTGTAACACATGAATGACTAGGTAACTGCGGATCATTAAACCGTTAGCCATAGTATAATACACTTTTACGTTTCCTGAAGTGCACATCTTTCAATTTATCTATTTTAAGAACTTGTTGTCAATGCCCGCGTCAGAGTCATATTTCGTAACGGGGTATTATTAAAATTTTTGCTGGATAGAATTTGATGATTAAAATCTGTACCATCTGTGAAATGCCTAAGATTGTAGCTAGTATCGGTACTGTTGGCTAATTATTGTACAGAACGAACAGTAACGGTCCTTTTACACTCCTACACCGTTCACGATAATTGTCATTTTCACTCTAGACGCATTCCTACAGAAGTGTATTTTCTTTAAAAACAGTAAGTGACTGGCGTGAATGGTATTGTTACTGTTCTGTTAAAATATAAACCGTGTTTTCTACAGCCGAACATTAGGAATTGATAGCTGCGTGGGGTGGCCATATGTTCGTTAGTATCCAAACGCAACATGACACAATCTTTATTTGCCTCATTAAATATTTCTAAGTTACACAGACTGCAGTCACTGTCCGCAGGGCAACAGGTCGTAACTGAAAGCGCTAAGTACATATGTATTAGGGCGACTTTTCGAATAACGTTCTACAAGCTCGGAAAAACACTTCCGTATAATCTAATAACGCTTCCATGAAATTAACCAGTTGAATGTACGTTTTAAAATGATTACAGTTCCATTACACAGTTAATTACGTTTGTAGTCCAGGCAGTACTATTGATCAACCATTATTAAACGGGTGAACTCTGAATATTTTGCGCTCTAACTGCGAAATACTGTTTATAAATACTGGAAGTATAACGGAACTTAACACGTGTCTAAATGAGAGGCACAATTCAATCTGGTACTTCAAATATCGCATTATTACTGATGTTTCTCAATAATACGGTTACATATTCTCGATAGCTATTTATGATCGCGTGCACATAATGTAGGCACTTTTCAGTTATTATTGGATACACTACCGCATGCCCTGTGCGGCGGCTCTCGGCTCAGAATAGCCGGTTCAAATCTTGGTAGTGTTTTCACCACCGCTGTGTTGCCGGTAAAGGCAGGAGATGTATTGGAGTGAAGTCCTGGATCAAATCCTAAATGTCTCCGCAGTGTGTCGTGAAGTCAGGACTTGTGACACTACTGCCGTCAATCCATCTCTCGGGTGAGAAATTTAGCTTTCGGGTCCCCAGGGCACTATTTGTGAGGAGTCGGCTGTGGCCTACACCATGTTTCACACTCTCCATTTTGCAAGAAAAAAAGCGGAAACTAGACACTACACTAGAAAAACACACACAGAGAAAGTCGCGCACGCTCCTTTTGCAGCTCACCTACACTCAACAAAACGCAGCTTACGCACATTGGAAGGTAAGCGACCACTGTGCTTAGAGAAGAAAGCCGTTTCTGATTAGACGGCTGAACTAACCCTTGGCATCTGCCAAACGCATTAGAGTTTCAACTCTCTGTGGCACCAAAGTGTGTTAGTATTTTTCGTGTGTTTTATTTTTTGCCACGAATAATATGATATACAGGGTGTTAGGGATATAAGTACAGATACTTCTATTTCTGACTGAGGAGGGTGTACTGAAGAACATTACATCAGCGTTTACGTTATTTGCACATTAACAATTGTAACCTTTACAAGTGGTGTGTTTTTAAGTTGGTTAGTACCTCGAAGTACGTGTGACAAGAACAAGCAATTAATCCTTATTTTTCTCTGGCCAGCACATCAGGTGTTGAAGTGTGGACTCGTGGATGAAAACGGTTAGTCTAAGCTGACACTAGGTGGTGTAGTACGACGGTGCAGAAAACATCAGGTCGTAGGGTTTGTGACATGTTTGTGGGAAGCCTGGTCGACACAGAGATAAAACAATCAACATTTAACATTAACTTCCTACACGTGTACTATCATTTACAAAATTTGGTTTACTACGCACTATGCCCCAACAGAACAAATAGTCCTATTACGGGAAAAGCCACGTACACCGCACCGTTTGTGTACTGATACTATATTTGTGACCAATTATGGTATTTAGATGCTGTATAATGTTACCTCTGTGAGGATATATGCAGAATTGACCGTGAAATGCCTAAAGGGTTTTGCTTATCGGGCATGAAATTGAAGTTACGTAAACACACTGAAGGTAACTGATCCAATTTAGAAACTGTTTTAATTAATCAAACTTGCTCAAATGAAATAGAATACGGTCGCCAGCTTAATTAGGCATAAAATGTGTAACATTTCTTTTAAAGAAAAAGTAAACAGTTTTAGTGGAAAAATACAGCCTATACTCCTCTTTCCCACGAAAGTGCAATGAACCCAATCACAAGCAAAAACGTGGTAATGGGGATACTAACAGTTATTGTAAAAATGCCTGTCCTCACAAACACAAAAGACACTGTCACACTCATCAATTTTAAATACTTTGTCAAACCTGAGTAACTTCATCAGCACAATAAACGCGAGCCAATACTAAACTGGAAATTGGGCATGGGTCTAGTCTTATTTTGTCAGACCTTTTCTACACAGCACAAATTCAATTTAATTTCACTTGCATAAATATTCACACTTTTCTTTAAAAGCAAAGAAGTAAATGTATTCATGGATAATGTTGTCCATAGTAACTTTACCTTCAGTGAAAATAAAACGGTCAAGTGGGTGCTCATAAACTGATATTACACGTTTCGGCACACAATGTGCATAAAACTCAACATAAATTTCAAGAACAGTGAGAATATTCATTAATACAGTAACTTTACGTATTTTTGACAATTTTCAATGGGGAGCCCGTAATTTTGACCACTGTTGTAAAATAAACTAACACACTTTCATAAATAATTTAAAGAATGCCAACTTTTGGAATTCTCCTTTTGAAATATTGACTCACCTAGTATGCATTTCTATAACAGATTTTACAGTAAATATGTTCACCAGATATTGCGTTTCAAACGAATCTTTAAGAACATTTACTTTAAAGCTAACCTCAAATTGGATTGTTGTCTATTAGTTATCATCATGGTTCTTTACTTTTGAAACCAGAAGTTAAGCAAGTAATTTCAAAATTCCACAAGTCTTCAAAATGAATTAGTTCAATCACGGGGAGGCTTTCACAGAAGCTATGCTTACTTCCTCCTCAACTTTACCAAAATGCACAGAATCATTGATAGCCTTTTCTCTCAGTTTAAACAAAATTAATCAAATAATTGTCTTTCTTTTTTATTATCATTTCTCACAGTCTAGACTCACGGAAATCATTGTTTAAACAGAGAGGACCCTGAGAGGTAATATGATGAGGAACAGATCAAGGAAGGTATGAGTTACCTTGTATTTGCTCATACTAAATGTGCTGATCCATCACTTTACAAACTATGATTCCTCCTCTGTGTTACAATGATTGCGCAATACTGGTAGCGGTATATAACGGCAGATGGACTTGCCGTTGGAATCGAAATGCTCTGTTACTTTCCTAATGGCGACGATAGTCTTATTTTATAATACTTTCAGGCCACAGAGCATTGTATTAAATCCATTCATCCACCCGAGGCTTTGGCGTAATAAATCCAAGCACTAAATGCCTCACTCGGCACCTGCGCAATGCACCTTCCAATCACCAGCTGCCAAATGTCCGGTAGCTAGTCTCCGACTGACTCTCATATCCACCTTTTCACTCGCACCAACTTCCCATATTAACAAATCAATACAAAATTATTTAACTAAAATCAACCATTTCGAAATACAACCAAAGCAATTAATAAGTAAAGAGAAAACATAGTACAACATGTCAAAGAGCACATATTAAAGAAAATACACTTATGCAAAGCATAATTAATCAGAAGAAAAAAATTTACATAATATCTTACTATGGTGTTACGAACACACTGATGTTTTTACTCATTAAGGTACTACGTATAAAAATATCTCACTTCTATCCATTACATCCAGTACAAGTGGCGTGAACAATCTCAGACTTTGCGTGATTACTGTGAAGTACACAGAAATCCCGTGTACTTGTGAGACAGCGTTGTCAACACCTGACAGAGTTTCAAAGAAACCACATTATGAGTCTGCATTTGGGTGACTGGTC
Source organism: Schistocerca gregaria (assembly GCF_023897955.1). Taxonomy (NCBI): domain Eukaryota; kingdom Metazoa; phylum Arthropoda; class Insecta; order Orthoptera; family Acrididae; genus Schistocerca; species Schistocerca gregaria. The sequence continues at coordinate 571,158,844 of NC_064921.1, read as the reverse complement.
CAATAGTCGGCATCTAAATCTGTGGGGCATTCGGATGTCACAGTGACTCGATCTTGAACTGCATGGGAACGTGAAGACAGACATATTCGTCGGCAAACTGTCGGTCGACCACATCTGACAACCACAAGAGAGGATCGCCGTATTATGCACCTTACACATCGCAACCCCCTCTGCGCCTGCCATCCGAGAACAAGTAATGGACACCCTGAAACATTCTGTCTTATACTACACCATTCGCTGGAGACTAGCAACAGCTGGGCTAGGCAATTATCGTCCCATATGTAGGCAGCCGTGAACACAACTGCGGTTTGAGTGGTGCCGTTGCTATAAAGCATAGTCAGCTGACGAATGGAGCTGCATTCTCTTCAGTGATGAATCGTGGTCCTGCATTACACTGGCTGACTATCGTTGGTGCGTATGGCGGCTACCTGGTGAGAGGTTCAATTCTTCCAATGTTTTGGAAAGGCACAGCAGTGTTACCCGATGTCTCCCCACATTATGACTCCAGGAGTCCCATCACGGCTGCCAGCGACATTTCCATTCTGAATAACACAGGCACTGTTGCAAAGCACGAGTGCATTTTGGGACACGCGAATGACGACGGGTGGAAGTTTAGGCGTGGCCGTGATTCGTGTGCGGATAGCCGAAGAGGTTAAGGTGACTGCTCGCGCAAAGCGGGAAAGCCGTGTTCGTATCCCTGCCGGGCACAAATTTTCATTGTCGTCATTCCAATATACAACCGATGGTGGTTCATATTCGCAATTGCTAATACATTTCCTAGATTTCTTGACTGCTGTAGTCGCTACATTTTCTGATCCTTTGGATATGTACGTATGTCCGACTGAACACTGCAAACTTTCTTCAACTCCGTATAACGTTTGCGTTTCGTCGTTAGAATACCAAATATTTGCATTAAGTTTGCTTCATTCGTGGGGAGGACAGAATGATCAGACAATTTACAGTGTGACGAGACTGCTGTATTTCTCGAAAAATGTGGACACAAAAGTTCTCTGTTTTTCTTTATAAACAGTCGATTATTTCAGTAGTTCAACCAAGCCTAAACGGTCAATAACGCGGTTCGATAACGTCCGCATTGTTACTTCGTTCCAGGAAGGCCTCTCAACAAGGGAAGTGTCCAGGGGTCTCGGAGCGAATCAAAGCGATGTTGTTCGGACATTGAGGAGATACAGAGAGACGGGAACTGTCGATGACATGCCTCTCTCAAGCCGCCCAAGGGCTACTACTGCAGTGGATGACCGCTACCTACAGATCATAACTCGGAGGAACCTGACAGCAACGCCACCATGTTGAATAACGCTTTTCGTGCAGCCATAGGACGTCGCGTTACGACGCACAGATGGGCCCAACAACATGCCGAATGGAGCGCTCAGAATTAGCATCATGTTCTCTTCACCGATGAGTACGCATATGCCTTCAACCAGACAATCGTCGGAAACGTGTTTGGAGGCAACCCGGTCAGGCTGAATGCCTTAGACACACTATCCAGCAAGCGCAGCAAGGTGGAGGTTCCCTGCTGTTTTGGGATGGCATTATGTGGGGTAGACGTACGCCGCTGGTGGTCATGGAAGACGCCGTAACGGCTCTACGATACATAAACGCCATCCTTCGACCGATAGTGCAACCATATCGGCAGCATATTGGTGAGGTATTCGTCTTCAGGGACGATAATTCGCGCCCCCATCGTGCACATCTTGAGAGTGACTTCCTTCAGGATAACGACATCGGTCGACTAGAGTGGCCAGCATGCTCTCCAGACATGAACCGTATCGAACATGCCTGGGATAGATGGGATAGGGCTGTTTATGGACGACGTGAAGCACAAACCACCCTGAGGGATCTACACCGAATCGCCGTTGATGAGTGGGCCAATCTGGACCAACAGTGCCTTGGAGAACTTGTGGGTAGTATGCCACGACGAATACAGGCATGCATCAATGTAAGAGGACGTGCAACTGGGTATTAGAGGTACCGGTGTGTACAGCATCTGGATCACTACATCTGAAGGTCTCGCTGTTTGGTGGTACAACATGCAATGTGTGGTTTGCATTAGCAATGAGAAGGGCGGAAATGGTGTTTACGTTGAAATGGTCAAATGGCTCTGAGCACTATGGGACTTGACTTCTGAGGTCATCAGTCCCCTAGAACTTAGAACTACCTAAACCTAACTAACCTAAGGACATCACATACACCCATGCCTAAGGCAGGATTCGAACCTGCGACCGTAGCGGTCGTGCGGTTCCAGACTGTAGCGCCTATAATAGCTCGGCTACTCCGGGCGGCGTTTATGTTAATCTCCATTCCAATTTTCTGTACATGTTCAGAACTCTCGGAGCCGAGGTGATGCAAACCTTTTTTAGACGTGTGTATTTTGGGATCAGAAATGACTTGGCCCACTCTCCCGCGTAAATATCACTCGTCTCAGATTAAAGTTCGATACGAAAAGGTATTTCCAAACCCCCGATCAGATTGGTGGCAACTAAACTCGGTGTTCAAAGTTCAGTCAATATGAAATAATCCGGAGTCTACGGCTTACTACTGGCTGTCATGTTAAAAGAATTCGCGGTACACGACAAAAAAAGGTTACAAGTTCTGATTTCAACACTTAGAATGCTTCACACTGTTCTACTCACGTTTCTGATGACAGAGGCCACACTTGGCCAACCAGATCCACTCACCACCACCAAACGCCCCAAACTATCATCTTGGCCCGGCTGCCCCCGCCAAAACTGCCCGGATAAAGATGGCCGTCGCCATTTGTTACCTCTGTTTAAATTATTCAAATAAGTGAACTTCCGTTTTGCAGTATACCAAAATTACTTATTTCACCTTACATGTATGTATGATGCACCATAATATTCGAAATTTTGCCAGCTCTTCAGTGCTGCATTCACACATAGAATTGGACGAACGGTTTTCATTTTATTTGTGATTTAGTCCTTGGTCAGGCTACTTTGCCTTTTTCGTCTACCAAAAATTAATAATTAAATAAAATAATATAATACATATATGCGTGAGTATTTCTACCACTAACTGCTGTCCGTAGCTTTACTATTCAAATGTGTTGGATGTGGGGAGGCGTGATGTTGCAAGGACGTACTGACCTCCAAATCATTGAACGCGACACACTGACCAGTCAGCGTTATTCTCACACTGTACTGGTTCCCCATGCGCCTCTTTTCGCCACTGACTTCGTTTTTATGGACCTCCAAAATGATCTTGGTCGATAATGCTGGACGTATCCTACTATGGCGAGAGGTAGGAACGCGTAATACATCCGGAAACATTGTCGAATATTTTCCTTTGGTCTAGATGTTATGGTTTATGATCTCAAACTCTTTGAACACGGTAGCTCCAGGTCGACACTATTGTGATGATGCACTCCTTTTCCATGTGCGACTATAACTTCATTTTTATGAATGGAAATGCATGACCGCCTCGAACTACGTAAGTGGAGGGGTTCTTGCAATGGAGGATATTCGGCGCATGAACTGGTCTGCCCGTCCCTGGACATCGTCTATCAAGTGTGGGATCCGTTGGGGAGATGTAGTGCAGTACACCTGCATGCACTAATGACCATCCAGCTCTTGCCAACAACGCTGGTGGGGGGATGGAGAGCCCTACAACAACAACTCCTCACCGGCCTTGGGGCCAGCATGTGAGCACGTTGCAGAGTATGTACTGCTGTCCATGGTGGTCACATACCCGGTTAAGAACTGTTCCTGCCTTATGTGATGTCCAAGTGACCATCATATATCACGGCAACTTCGTTGTAATTATTATCTTTGAATAAGAATGTCATTTCTGCTCGTCTCATTGCGTACTTCTTTCAGTTAGCTTCTGTACTTTACTGCAGTAGTTCTTTCTATGTATAGTCCAAGTTTCATAGAACTATATTGCCTTACAGCAGTATTAATCAACCTTCTTCCTAACGACCATTAGTGGACGTTCCAGCTTTAACGTTGGATGGAAGGTGGTTGGGAGTTAAAGATATTTTCATTAGGTTTTCATAAAATTTAGACAAAGTAATTGGTAAGTCATTTTTATTGCATGTTTTAATATGCTGCATATCTGCTTTTTAAGTTTTATAAAGGAAAGATACTTCCCTGCTTTCTAAATCAGTATTACTGTGGAGCTGCTGGGTAGTTAGAAAATTTTACTACTAACAGAGAGACAAAAGCCGACAGTAGGTAAAAAAATTGACTACTCCTACTTTACAGTGACATTATGCGAACGTCACTTTCGTCCTTAAGTTTGCGCTCCACCGTATACGCTCGTCTTGCAGAATTCAGTGCAATTAGTTGGCAGTCTCAGTGCTAACGGAAATACTGATAATGATGAGAGTACACTTCACCTTTATTTCACATTAATTATGAAGTAGTCTAACTTGTGGAAAGTTTGTTGCTTTTATAGTTCTTAAAACAACTGCGTAACAAGGGTACTTCCACCTTTTTTTTTTTTTTTTTTTGACAATTGCTTTCCAGATGATGTTATACCTGTATTGCAGTTTCTTGTAAGTTATGATGAAGCGACGTGTTAATAATACAACAGTAATAATTTTTTATCATCTTTCTTCTAAGTGGTTTGATGCGGCCAGCCATAAATTCTTCATCTGTCAGCCACTCCATCTCAGAGTAGCACTTGCACCCTACGTCTTCAATTATTTGCTGGATGTGTTCAAATCTCTGTCTTCCCTTACAGTTTATAACTCTCTACGGCTCCCTCTACTACCATGGAAGTTACTCCTTGAAGTCTTAACATGTGTTGTACTTGGCTGTCTCTTCTTCTTGTAAGTGTTTTCGAGGTGTTCCTCTCCTCGCCAATTCTGCTGAGAACCTGTTCATTGCTTTACTTATCCGTCCACCTGATGTTCAACATTCCTGTACACCACCACATCTCGAACACTTCTCTTCATTTTCTGTTTTCCATAGTTCATGATTCGCCTCCATACAACGCTGCGCGCCAAACGTACATCCCCAGAAATTTCTTCCTCAAATTAATTCCTGTATTTCATACAGCAGACTTCTCTTGGTCACAAATGCCCTCTGTGCTTGTGCTAGTCTGCTTTTCATGTCCTCCTTTTTTCGTTTCATCGCATGTAATTTTTCTTCCGAGGTACCGGGATTCCTTCACTTCGTGACCACCTAATTTTGTGTTATGTTTTTTACTAATGTAAACGTAGGCTCCCGAAGCCATTGTCACAGTCAATAAAATTCTTCTGGGTTTGATGCCGCATTGTCAACTATAAAATTCCGGCGTTTCGGCTACTGTTGTCAAGCCGCCTTCCTCAGGGTGTATTGCTAATTACAACTGAGGAAGGTGCCTTGGCAACAGTCGCCGAAACGTCGGAATTTTATAGTTGACAATGCGGCGTGAAACCCAGAAGAATTTTATTGCGTGTTTATTACTAATCTTATTTTGGTACTTCTCATGACTTTCGTCTTTCTTCAGTTTTTTCTTTAGTGTGTACTCATTAACCTGATTATTCCATTCAATAGATCTTGCAACACTTCGTTAATTATGCTGAGCATTGCAGTGTCATCAGCAAATAATATCATTGATATCCTATGACCATGTATTTTAACCCTACTATTGAGCCTTTCTTTTATTTACGTCATTGCTCTTTCGATGTATAGATTGAACAGTAGGGGCGAAAGATTCCACCCCCGCCTTGCACCCTTTTGTATCATAGTAATTCGTTCCTGGGCTCCCTTTCTTTTCCTCTCGGTTCTTGTACTGCTGCATACCAGCGGAGATAAATATGTCTGGGAACTGGATATACGTCCTAATCTTCTTCTGCCCTCTCCCTCTCTGTCCATAACCTCCTCCCCTCGTTTTTCCATTTCCTCCTCCACTTCTCTCTGCCAGTCTCCTCCTTCCCCTCTCTATGTCCATTTCCTCTCCTCCCCCCCCCCCCCCCCCGCCATCCCTCCCACTGTCCAACTCTTCTTCCACATTTTCTCTGACCCCAAGCCTTGTTTATAGTTAATTGCATATGAAACCTCGACATGGAGTTGAATTCGCTTAAAATGAATGGGAACATGGTTGATATCATTGTTATGCCGTATATGAGAGAGGCCTCTCCAGCTGCTAGATCTGTGAGAATAGCGCTGCAATGACATTATTTTGTGTAGTTTTTATCTGCAAACGTTTAGGATTACAAGGCTTCGGACGATTCATAGTCCGTAATAGTATTCTAATCATTAACCAATAAACCAAAGAAACTACTTCTATTTTTCGCATTAAAACCAGTTGTGAAGGAAAAAACAAAACGGCACGTTGTTGTGTATACAATGTTTATTCAAAATTCTGTATAAGGAGAATGAATATGTTTCAGAGAAATTATTTGTCTAATAGTTTAAATGTCCTACTATCGCAAGTAAAACTGTCTGCGATAATGTTATTGAAACTGTACGTTTTCACAGCACAGTATTTTCATTCTCGCAGTCAGGTTTAACAATGAGACTGAAAATTCTCTTTAAAAAATATATATAGCTTATTTTAGTATGAATACTTATTAGAGCATCGTGTAAAAATTCTGAGTAAATCAGTCAAGCACTTGTGTCGACTTTTGCTAACAACGTTTCCATCTTTTATATTACATATGTTTATATATATGATAAATATATATAAGCAATGTCTTTCAAAATGTCTATTAGAGGATTGGGTAAATATCTGTAGAAAACTGAACAAGAACTTTTCAAGATTATTACTAACGAAGTTTCTAATATATACGTTGTGTGTGTATGTGTGAGTTTGACCGTTCAAAAATGGTTCAAATGGCTCTGAGCACTATGGGACTCAACTGCTGTGGTCATTAGTCCCCTAGAACTTAGAACTACTTAAACCTAACTAACCTAAGGACATCACACACATCCATGCCCGAGGCAGGATTCGAACCTGCGACCGTAGCAGTCGCACGGTTCCGGACTGCGCGCCTAGAACCGCGAGACCACCGCTGTCGGCTGAGTTTGACCGTACGTGCGCCTTATGCCCATGTGAACGTTTATTTGAGTACCGTGTAAAATTTGAATAAATCGCTCAAGAAGTTCTCGAGATATTTGAAGACAACGTTTCCCTTTATATATCACATATATATTAAACATTTAACATATGTACGTCCGAACATTTATTAGAATATCGTGAAAACTTTGAAGAAACCGTCTGGAACTTTTCGAGATCTTTGCTCACAACTCTGATGCTTTATGCATGGTATATGTATATTTATAGTACATATATTAAAATGTGTAACCTATCTACGTAGAAACGTTTGAGTAACGGGTAAAAATTTGAAGTCAATCGGCCAAGAACTTTACGAGATTTTTGCTAGCAACATTTCCCCTTTATATGGTACATATACCGTTATGTGCCCTAACAATTTAAAAAATAGATAAGCTACGTCCGTCCGAACGTTTATTAGAATATTGTGTAAAAATCTGAAGTAAATCAGTCAAGAACCTTTCGAAACTCTTGTTAACATACACTCCTGGAAATTGAAATAAGAACACCGTGAATTCATTGTCCCAGGAAAGGGAAACTTTATTGACACATTCCTGGGGTCAGATACATCACATGATCACACTGACAGAACCACAGGCACATAGACACAGGCAACAGAGCATGCACAATGTCGGCACTAGTACAGTGTATATCCACCTTTCACAGCAATGCAGGCTGCTATTCTCCCATGGAGACGATCGTAGAGATGCTGGATGTAGTCCTGTGGAACGGCTTGCCATGCCATTTCCACCTGGCGCCTCAGTTGGACCAGCGTTCGTGCTGGACGTGCAGACCGCGTGAGACGACGCTTCATCCAGTCCCAAACATGCTCAATGGGGGACAGATCCGGAAATCTTGCTGGCCAGGGTAGTTGACTTACACCTTCTAGAGCACGTTGGGTGGCACGGGATACATGCGGACGTGCATTGTCCTGTTGGAACAGCAAGTTCCCTTGCCGGTCTAGGAATGGTAGAACGATGGGTTCGATAACGGTTTGGATGTACCGTGCACTATTCAGTGTCCCCTCGACGATCACCTGAGGTGTACAGCCAGTGTAGGAGATCGCTCCCCACACCATGATGCCGGGTGTTGGCCCTGTGTGCCTCGGTCGTATGCAGTCCTGATTGTGGCGCTCACCTGCACGGCGCCAAACACGCATACGACCATCATTGGCACCAAGGCAGAAGCGACTCTCATCGCTGAAGACGACACGTCTCCATTCGTCCCTCCATTCACGCCTGTCGCGACACCACTGGAGGCGGGCTGCACGATGTTGGGGCGTGAGCGGAAGACGGCCTAACGGTGTGCGGGACCGTAGCCCAGCTTCATGGAGACGGTTGCGAATGGTCCTCGCCGATAGCCCAGGAGCAACAGTGTCCCTAATTTGCTGGGAAGTGGCGGTGCGGTCCCCTACGGCACTGCGTAGGATCCTACGGTCTTGGCGTGCATCCGTGCGTCGCTGCGGTCCGGTCCCAGGTCGACGGGCACGTGCACCTTCCGCTGACCACTGGCGACAACATCGATGTACTGTGGAGACCTCACGCCCCACGTGTTGAGCAATTCTGCGGTACGTCCACCCGGCCTCCCGCATGCCCACTATACGCCCTCGCTCAAAGTCCGTCAACTGCACATACGGTTCACGTCCACGCTGCCGCGGCATGCTACCAGTGTTAAAGACTGCGATGGAGCTCCGTATGCCACGGCAAACTGCCTGACACTAACGGCGGCGGTGCACAAATGCTGCGCAGCTAGCGCCATTCGACGGCCAACACCGCGGTTTCTGGTGTGTCCACTGTGCCGTGCGTGTGATCATTGCTTGTACAGCCCTCTCGCAGTGTCCGGAGCAAGTACGGTGGGTCTGACACACCGGTGTCAATGTGTTCTTTTTTCCATTTCCAGGAGTGTAGTTAAACAACGATCTGTCTTCATGTGGTGGTAAAAATTATGCGTCTTTTCTCATAGCGTACACATATTCGCCTGAGAATTCGGAACATCCTACACCCGTTTACATTGTCGAATGGTTTTTCTAGATCGATTCGCTACGTCAGAACTGCCTCTCTGGTGTTTTTCCTTAAGCCAAACTGATCGTCATTTAACAACGTCTCAATTTCCTTTTCCGTACTTTTCTACATTATTCTTGTCAGCGAGTAGGATGCATGAAATACACTACTGTCCATTACAATTGCTACACGACGAAGGTGTGCTACAGACGCGAAATTTAAGCGATGTGATAAGCAAATGATTAGATTTTCAGAGCATTCACACAAGGTTGGCGCCGGTGGCGACACCTACAACGTGCTGACATGAGGCCAACCGATTTCTCAGACACAAACAGCAGTTGCCCGGCGTTGCCTGATGAAACGTTGGTTCAAATGGCTCTGAGCACTATGGGACTTAACATCTATGGTCATCAGTCCCCTAGAACTTAGAACTACTTAAACCTAACTAACCTAAGGACATCACACAACACCCAGCCATCACGAGGCAGAGAAAATCCCTGACCCCGCCGGGAATCGAACCCGGGAACCTGGGCGTGGGAAGCGAGAACGCTACCACACGACGACGACATGAGGGCGATGAAACGTTGTTGTGATGCCTCGTGTAAGGAGGAGAAAAGCGTACCATCAGCTTTCCGACTTTGATGAAGGTCGGATTGTAGCCTATCGCGATTGCGGTTTATCGTATCGCGACATTGATGCTCGCGTTGGTCGAGATTCAGTGACTGTTTGCTGAATATGGAATCGGTGGGATCAGGAGGGTAATACGGAACGCAGTGCTGGATCCCAACGGCCTCGTATCACTAGTAGTCGAGACGACAGGCACCTTATCCGTATGGCTGTAACGGATCGTGCAGCCACGTCTAGATCCCTGAGTCAACAGATGGCGACGTTTGCAAGACAACAATCATCTCCACGAACAGTTCGAGGACGCTTGCAGCAGCATGCACTATCAGCTCGAAGACCATGGCTGCGGTTACCCTTGATGCAGCATCACAGACAGGAACGCGTGCGATGGTGTACTCAACGACGAACCTGGGTGCACGAATGGCAAAACGTTATTTTTTTATGAATCGAGGTTCTGTTGACAGCATCATGATGGTCGCGTCCGTGTTTGGCGACATCGCGGTGAACGCACATTGGAAGCCATACTGGCTGTCACCCGGCGTGATGGTATGGGGTGCCATTGGTTACACGTCTCGGTCACTCTTGTTCGCATTGACGGCACTTTGAACAGTGGACGTTACATTTCAGACGTGTTACGACCCGTGGCTCTACTCTTCATTCGATCCCTGCGAAACCCTACATTTCAGCAGGATAATGCACGACCGCATGTTGCAGGGCCTGTACGGGCCTTTCTGGATACAGAAAATGTTCGACTGCTGCCCTGGCCAGCACATTCTCCAGATCTCTCACCAACTGGAAACGTCTAGTCAATGGTGGCCGAGCAACTGGCTCTTCACAATACGCCAGTCACTACTCTTGATGAACTGTGGTATCGTGTTGAAGCTGCATGAGCAGCTGTAGCTGTACACGCCATCTAAACTCTGTTTCACACAATGCCCAGACGTATCAAGGCCGTTATTACGGCCAGAGATGGTTGTTCTGGGTACTGATTTCTTAGGATCTATGCACTCAAATTGCGTGAAAATGTAATTACATGTCAGTTCTAGTATAATGTATGTTTCTAATGAATACCCGTTTATCGTCTGCATTTCTTCTTGGTGTAGCAATTTTAATGGCCAGTAGTGTGTTAATCCGATTGTGTGCTAGTTCTCGAACTTACCTGACCTCGCTGTCTTTGGGATTGTGTGGACGATATTTTCACAAAAGTCTGATGGTATAGCTCCAGGGCCACAGATTCTAAAAACCTAGTGGAATAGTCCTTTGTTTGACATTCACCCCAACGGTTTTAATTTTTTTTTATTATTTTGAGCTTTTTCTCATTACAGAGGCTTATCTCCAACATAATAATTTAGTTGGAAATTACAATACAAACAATAAACGTTCTTAAACTATATTCTCAAAATATTTCCCCAGGTTTTTCGATCTTGTGTGCCTTCTTCCTCTGCGCCCATTCTCCTCATTGTGTGCTGTACATTTTGGAGCCAGGTGGTCATAGGTCGTCCTCTTCTTCTTCTCCCCTCCGATTCCTACTACAGTATCAGTTTTGGTATTCTGGTTTTCTCCATTCGTCGTACATGCCCGTACCACTGTAATTTCTTCATATGCATTACGTCATATTTTCTTTCTTTTATTTCCATTCTCCTTATTACTTCGGTGTTCCTTATCTTTTCTTTCCTGGAGGTTCTTGCCGATCTTCTCCAAAAGTCCATCTCTAGAGCTTGTAATTTTTAATGTGCTTCATGTTAATTGTCCAGGTCTCCGTTCCATACGGAACCACACTCTCTAATATGGATTTCTATATTAATTTTTTAGTTCTGCTCATTACATTCCTGCACCATAAGACAGTTAAGCATCCCAATGACCCTATGTCCGCTACTAATTCTTTTTATTGATTTCTGACTCTGATTTTCCCTCGATTTCTAAAATGGATCCCAAATAACAGAAAGTGTTTATCTTTTTGATTTTCTTTCCTTCAATGTATAGCTCATCTGAATCATTAGCCAAGTATTCTGTTTTTTGGTAATTAATGTTCAAACCCCAAGTTTTGTATGCTACTGCTAGTTGATTGCACATATAGTTAGCATCCTCCCCATCTTGTGCTACGACTACTTGATCATCAGCAAATAATAAATGATGTAGGTAAACTCCATCTCTTATTTCTAATCCCATACTATTACATTTACGAGACCATGTTCTAAGGCTAATATCTATATAGATTTTAAATAATGATGGTGACATGGGACAGTCCTGTAAAAGGCCTTTGCTTGTTCTAAATTTCTGTGAAAGACATTCATCCCAATGATTTTAAAAATTCCGTCGGAATATTATCTGTCCCTTCTGCTTCATTTGATCTCAAGTCTTCCAGTACTCTTAAATTCTGACTAATACTGGAGGTAGTAACAAAGGTGCCGGTTTGTCAACAGGAGGAGGTGGACATCGACCTGACGGACCCGGAGCTGCACAAGGCGGCCTCCAAGATCCAGGCGTCGTTCCGCGGCCACAAGGCCCGCAAGGAAGGAGACCCCAAAGAGGGCGGCGACGACGGCAAGGCCGGCGACTCCGGTGGCGCCTCGCAGTGAGCGCGCCGCCCCCGCGCCGCCCGCCGCCCCCGCAGCTGCCGCCCCCGCCCCCACCACCGCCGCCGCCGCGCCGGCTGGTGACCGCTTGTTACCTGTTCGCGGTCACCGCCCTGCGCCGCCGCACCGCCTCCGCTACCTCCAGACTCCCCCACAGGTCCGCACCGGGCGCTCGGATGCTGGCGAACGAGATGCTGCCAACTCACGTCGAGTCACTCTCAGTCACGAATCTCGAGCCTAAAACGGGAGCATCGCAGAACCAATCTACACACGCATTCACAGCCCTCAGTAACACTGTCATATGAAGAACGCATACAGAAGCTGGGTCTTTCATAACCACTCAATATGTTATCAACATTGTTTCAATTCCAACTACAGTCTCAATATAGGATCAAATCTGCAATACAGGACAATATTTTTTGTGAAAGCTCTCGTTCGTCATTAAAGATATTAGAATACCGCCCAAGTTTGGTAGTGAATGGAAAACAGCAGTGACTAATATCTCTGAATGTCAAGGAATTGAAATGGAGAAGTAGCTTATTTTGTATCAGGCGCCAAATCTTTCCGACGTTTTCCTAAGTGTTAAGGTCGGTAGCGGAGACGAGTATTTCGAGGCAGCAGCGGGGCCTCCTCCTTGTGTATTATTTACTAACCCATCCCAGTTTCATCTAAAAGTCACTTCTTTTCGTCATGGAGCATACTCTTCCCTCGATTGGGTGTTCACCCATAGCCGCACCCGTCATTCGAAGTAGCGCAAAAAATTAAACAGCTATTAATAACTCAAATAGTAACGCTCGTTCCTTGTTTCTTTAGTTCTCCACCATTACGGGGCTATGCTAATTGGTGGTTGAGACGCCTGCAACTCCGGCCTCCAATTTGTATTGCCCTCGCAGAAAATCCTAGAGTGCCAGTAAAAATTCAGAAAACCCAATGTACCTACGTGAACAGGAATACTTGAGAAACATTTATGTACCTAAACCACAGAACAAACACTATGCACTTGCTCAAAAAGGGAAGAGTGCGTTACACGACACAATCTACTTGTTATTTATATACAATAAACTTAAACTTCATTCATCAATATTAAAGAAAGTAAGACATTTCTCATGTACTGTAACAAATAACATAGATCTATAAATCTCTAATGACTCTGTACTATCAACTACATTTCTTTGTGCTTCTAGAGCATTTCTAAATCTTCTGGTTTGCTCCTTCGGCGCTTATAGAGGCTTGTACAGCAGTTTCTCTTTCTTCGATGGAATAAATGAACGCTATTTACATGAAAAAATTGCAATCAAGAACAAATACGAGAGGAGGCTGTTCCATACTTCTCTTTCAGAAAGATGTTCATAAATTCATGGACTCGTTTGGCACCTAAGCAGCAGCAGGTAAAAAGTATAAAGATTTCGAATAGCTCTAATAAGTTGGATAATAAATATTTTACTTGACTCGTTCCGTTCGTTCTTATAACGCATTATAGCTTAGGGCTACATAGAAGGCTAATGAGGCAAATGTGCAGAATAAAGAATGAGTTGTAAGAATTTTTGAAAACCGTTGAACAAACAGTGAAGTAAATAAACTTTCGAGATATTCATGATTGCTATTCATAAGATTAATTTCCTAATGTTAATATTGCAGAACTAATAATATTGTTAGTCGAATTTTAATTCTATTGAAAGTTAAAGTAACAAGTGTTGTGTCTTTCATTATGCTTTATCACATCACTGTACGATAGGGGAGAAAAGAAGGAATTAAATCATGCAACAGGCAGTATACAAGGTATGAAATATTATGTCTTTGAACAATTTGGAGATTGATATTGTTCTTTGTAATACACAAATAAAGTAAATAAACATTATTATAAATCTTAATGCATTTCATTTCACGTTCAAGTTTCCTGCAGCTGGTTCCTCACATTCTGGTTTCTAGCTGTCTAAATGCATACATTTATCTTCTTGACAACCCGATAAGATGTCTAAAATTAATCCCTATGTACTGACAAGGTTACATTTACGTTGATTAATTTAAGATAAGTTTCACCTCTCTGAAATTTTAGCATAAGGATTTCCTAATGGCTGTCTAAGTCATTTCATTACATACCAACGGCGGCTCTCTCCGTCGGAGATTCGAGTCCTCCCTCGGGCAAGGGTGTGGGTGTTGTTCTTAGCATAAGTCAAAGTTAGTGTGTAAGTCTAGGCACCGATGACCTCAACAATTTGGTCCATTAGAAATTCTGCAAAAACAGAGTTAATGTCTGATGGAATATCGCAATCACTGGTTATACAATGTTAGTTATAATCCGTCTTGATTGCAAAAATGTTTATTCACATGACCGGTCTCAGTTCCTGTAGAGCCATCTTCAGATCTGCAGTTTCGGTTACAGGAGTAACCCGTCCACACGTAGCACCTCCACATGCTGCGACACTACGCTGTGTGTGGACGGGTTGCTCCTGTAACCGAAACTGCAGGTCTGAAGATGGTTCTACAGGAACCGAAACCGGTCATGTGAATAAACATTTTTGCAGTCAAGACGGATTATAACTAACCTTAGAAATTGACACACATTAAGAAGAATCCCGCCAATCTGCGACCATGTGTTCACTTTGTACTTATTTGCTACGGTCGTTCCCTAAGGAAAACCGTCGCTGACTTCATTTCCTAACCCACGATTACTCAAGCTGTACGCCAGATCGATGCATCAGATAGCCGGACTTTAAAAATCTTCTGAAGAATGGTAGCTGATAGAACTCTCAAAATTGAATGTGAACAAACGTTTAGTTTGCCTCCTGTTTCAGTGCGATTGTTTCGTAGTTCTAAACCAGTATTACTCACTGATCACACACGCCAGCAGTTTCCATCATCCCTCAGTTAAGATCACGTATCAGTAGCTCGCATTGATGAGCTCGCTCATACCTGCCGAAAAGCAATAATCGTTTAGTTCACGAACCATTGATAGTGACTTTGCCGCGCATTTAATTACATCATGTGGTAGCGTGCGCCTGTATCATGAGGGATATATTTTGTCACAGATCCATGTGATGCAAAAGAGGGGGAGAAATGGGGGAGCTGCAACAGTAAAGAGGAAAAGAAGGAAAGAGGGAAAGAATGTCTACTGCACTATCGGTTATCGGCGTTAATATGCACAGAACAGAAATCCAATTGTCATTTGTAGTGCAACAGTAGCAGTAGGGATATTAATTTCACTGTAAACTTTTACGGTTTTTTCAGCGATATCTGCTGAGCTGATATGCCCCTCGGCTCCACACGGAGTAATTGGCTGTCGATGTGTTTGATATGTAATAAATTTCAGGATTGTGGCAGCTAGATTTCGTCATTAACAAATCAATCAATAAACTCTTTGTTACTTCCTGACGATTGTAATATCACATGTACAGAACAGATAACAAAAACTTTCAAAACAAACTACGAGTAATTCAAAAACCATCAGTTACAGCACGTTCGGATTTTCTCAGTACTTTTTAACGGCCGATCTGTTACTAGTCTGCACTACGGTGAACTGTTTCTTTAAAACAACCGTTCGCGACGTCAACCATCTGCTCACGGCAGACGGTACAGCGACACTGTCCCAGTAGAATGAAGCAAGACTTCAGTATCTGTGACAGTCCCAGCAGCCTAGTGTACGCTGTTGTTGGTTCCAGACTGCAGACAAGATTCTTTATCTGACCCAAAAAGAAGGTGGCCCCATGATACAGGGTGCGGCGCGGAAACTTACTTATTTGAAACGCGCGGCACACAGCGGCTGTTACTCATTGTTGGGAGGATTCTAGTGCAATCAAAAGTACGAGACTTGACTTTTTTAAGGTTAGCTTAGCAACGATCATGCAGTGGGCAAGAGAGTTCCGCGAGTTCGCCGTTGCAGCCTACTTTTCGAATGCACACTCGGTCATCAGAACTCAGCGTGCATTCAGGAAACAGTTCAACATCGCGCCTGCAGGTCGTGTTCCTGATGGGAAATCAATTGTTATGTGGGCAAATAACTTTGTGGATACTGGGAGTGTGCAGGAAAAGAAACCAGTGCCTTCAAGAACCACCAGAACGGCTGAAAACATCGAGAGGGCAAGGATGTCGATTCTGAATTCCCCCAAGCGATCTGAAAGCAAATATGCAGCTGTCCTTGCAATTTCTGAACACACAGTGAGACGAATTCTTCATGGAGAGTTGAAATTTCATCCATATAAACTGTCAGTGGTGCACACACTTCAGCACGTTATGTTGTTTCACGAAACAATCCGTGTGAAGCCTTGATCGATGAGCTGCCTCGTGACGCCTTAATGTTCTCCAGCAACGAGGCGCATTTTCATTTGTCTGGCTGCGTAAATAAACAAAATATGCGGTATTGGAGCCGCACGAAACCCCGATACCTCCATGAGGAGCCCGTGCGAAGACATAGAAAGAAGGACCCTTTATTGAATGATTATATGATAGCGGAACAAACACTGGTAGCAGTTACTTCTGTAAAATATCTGGGAATATGAGTGCGGAACGATTTGAAGTGGAATGATCATATAAAATTAATTGTTGGTAAGGCGGATACCAGGTTGAGAGTCATTGGGAGAGTCCTTAGAAAATGTAGTCCATCAAGGTGGCTTACAAAACACTCGTTTGACCTATACTTGAGTATTGCTCATCAGTGTAGGATCCGTACCAGATCGGGTTGACGGAGGAGATAGAGAAGATCCAAAGAAGAGCAGCGCGTTTCGTCACAGGGTTATTTGGTAACCGTGATAGCGTTACGGAGATGTTTAGCAAACTCAAGTGGCAGACTCTGCAAGAGAGGCGCTCTGCATCGTGGTGTAGCTTGCTCGCCAGGTTTCGAGAGGGTGCGTTTCTGGATGAGGTATCGAATATATTGTTTCAACCTACTTATACCTCCCAAGGAGGTCACGAATGTTAAATTAGAGAGACTCGAGCGCGCACGGAGGCTTTCAGACAGTCGTTCTTCCCGCGAACCTTACGCGAATGGAACAGAAAAGGGAGGTAATGACAGTGGCACGTAAAGTGCCCTCCGCAACACGCCGTTGGGTGGCTTGCGGAGTATAAATGTAGATGTAGATGTAGAACTTGTGACTGTTTGGTGTGCATTATCTGAAGTTGGCATTATTGGCCCATGGTTCTTCGAAGAGAACGATAAGGCAGTACTTCCACCTCTGAACATTATGTTCAGATGATTGAACAGTTTTTTCTTCCAGAACTTGAAGAAATGGATGTAGGTGATCTCTGGTTCCAACAAGATGGCGTCACAGCTCACACGGCACGAACATCGATAATCATGTTGCGCGAACACTTTTCCGATCGTCTCATCTCTTTGAGAGGCGATCTCAAGCGGCCAACACGCTCGCCAGATTTAGCGCCATGTGATTTTTTCTTATGAGGCTATCTCAAATCCTTGGTATATACCAATCGTCCGCAGACTCTGGCTGAGCTACGGAACAAAATTCGTGTTGCTGTTGCCAACATCGACAGAGACATGTTGGAAACAGTGGACCGAAACTTCTAATTTCAACTCTCCAAATGCATTGAGCAGAACGGAGGCCACCTTCAAGACATCATTTTCAAAACTTTATGGAAAAAACTTCAGATCTTACTCTTTGTAAAGAAAAAAGAATTAAATTGATGTCTCTAATACTTCCTGATTTACGATTTTTTTAAATAAGGCGGTTCCCGCGACGCACCTAATATTTAGTGACCGAGATATCAAAGTGACATCGCCACGACTAGTTAATAGTTCCACACTGCTGTAAGTTTTCGTGCTCCCTAAAATCGCGTTGTAAGTTTCTGCATACCATGTTATGTTGACAACATTTAAATTCGAGAATGGTGTGTGGCTCAGTTTCCCGAAAATGTAGGACTACACGTTCAACAAATGCTGATTGGATGACGTCTTCAGCCTCTCGGGAAATATAGCCACCAAACGATTATAACGATTTTACAGATCGACCGTGGGTGCCATAAAATATTGTGTTACTTCGGGTAGTCGCCGATATCAGGTTGGCTGTGCATAATTAAGGGACAGTTGTGTTTCCTGAGTACTAGCCGAGTAATGACAGATTTTCTGTTATGATAAATAACAGAGCAGTTGATAACAGCCTAAAGACCTGGACCAGAGACGTAAATGAACACAGTGTATTGCAACCGTTTAATAAAACAGATACCGACAGTTGTGGATTTCCTATGTGCGAGTATTCAGGATAAAATAACAGCCAACCGAGTAGATCATACTCAATTCTAACTATGCACTACACCACTCTCTATTGATTTTGGTACACTAGTTCGGCACCGCTGGAGACGTAGAAAAATAAAAGAATTTATGCCAGTCAGTGTCGTTTCGTCTTTCGGTAATTATTGAATTATTATCATACAAGACGGCAACAACGAGTATTAAGAAATTTCGGTAACCATAAATTCCTCACATCATGTCACTAACTAAACATTTCTGAACAACTTCTGAAAATTTGTTGGCAGGGTTCAGAATCACTTTGTATAGTGTTTAGAAGCCCGTCCCCGACATTCAGTGAATACATGTCGCCTGCAAAGTACATACTAAATCTACTGAACACTCATACAAATTCGCTTACCTCTCATACAGTAACTACGTACTTCAGAATATGTTCTCGAACAGCTATTATGATTCCTGACTACGAACAACGGTGAGACAAAAATATGAAGAGAGAAAGAAGAAAGCTGTTCACATTCCACATTCACGGTCAAAATCTTTACTGATACGTCTGAGTAAAGATCTATTCATTTTACACTCTACTAATACGGTTCAACTTTTAATCGTGACATGAACAAATTTCCCAGTCAGAGTTACTACCACAGTCTAATAAATACAGTCACGACACTCTCTGGAGCGAAATTTGTTACCGTTTGACAGGTGGAGCGACGCTAGCGCTTCAGGAGTCGAGAAAGCAAACGGTCACATGCGTCATAAGGATAGAGTTTGTTTTTAATTATGTTCTAGTTAATTAAAGAAACAGATGTTATCTTTTTGCGTTCCATGCGTTAGTAAGTTACCAAGAGGCATGAATTATCGCGAAGTACTTATAAAAACAACCGAATGACATTGATTCAGTGACATAAG
Organism: Schistocerca gregaria; assembly: GCF_023897955.1. Taxonomy (NCBI): domain Eukaryota; kingdom Metazoa; phylum Arthropoda; class Insecta; order Orthoptera; family Acrididae; genus Schistocerca; species Schistocerca gregaria. The sequence goes on along the minus strand of NC_064921.1, from coordinate 571,139,525 downwards.
CTACAACTAACTCATGAAGAAATGCTTTCAAATATGTCTATAGTTGCATCTTATTCCGTTGAAAGCTAGATAATATAAACACATTTCATGCATGAGAACCATATATTTCAGTTCTTGTCTGTTGTTATTATCATTAGCACTTTCCTTGACAATTAAAAACAAATTATGCAGTCCATCGATTCGCCTTTTCTTACAGTTCATTGGACTTTTTAATACACGAATATTTTTGTAAATGTAATTACTTTTGCTTCAAAACAGAATGTGTGAAAGATTATTGCCGTTTGTGGCCCACATTTAGCAACAACTGTGGAATTGGTTTCTACTGTGTTGGGAAACAGCTTTATTACTTATGACGATTTACTGTTACCTATGTGTGGTTTTCCCTTCAGCTACAGTTGTGATAGGATTTTTGTAGGTTAAATAACGTAGATATTACGTTCCATGTAGGTTCTGTACGTTCCACATTCACTCATTTGATTGAAAATGTAGCGAACAAAACTCTACTTTGTGGGATAGAGATACAGCGTCTTTTCGTAAAAGGTCATGGCTTCTGGTGTTTACCAGCAACTTTTTGTTATTAAAACAAAACTACATTACTCAGGAAATGTCTGTACGTTACAATAGAATCATGAATAAACTGTCTTTTAATTCACGGTTTCGTATCTCCCAGTACTTAAGACAGTAAATAATGTGACGTAACTTTTTAGTTATTGTCGATTTTTATGTCACTACGTACACTCCCTATTGTAAGAATTATGTTTGTAAATCAATATAAAAGTTAGTATTCGCACTCATCCTATAACGTACTCAGAAACGTCGCTTACTGGCCGCTTGGGACGCTGCTGTTGCCGGGAGTAACAAAACCTAGACGAAGTGTCGTGACTGTTATGTTAGAATGTGGTTACTACTGTCCCTGTTGCTGATACTCCCATGGACGTAAAAAAAGAAGGGATATGGCACTATAGACTTCATGCTCTACGTTGTTTCGAAACCAGGGTGGGTGCGGCCTGCCTCCATTTTAAGTAGCCCAAAACATTAGCAGAATACTGTTTACCATTGCTTGTTGCTCATTTTTTGTGTCGTGTGCGTGCAACACGTGTTTTAAATACAAAATATTACAGTGCTTACACGAATAACGTAGTGTCAGAAAGGCAATTTCGAAAGTTTTTCTGTTCTTGAATGCGTGTTTGCTCTAGTAATACGAGACATTTTGCCTCGTTAATATAAATTATTTTTTTGTTGATGCATTTCGAAAAACAAAGAATAGAAGGAAGTGGTGTGAAAAACATGCTTTCGTAATCCATTTAATTCCACTTTTACTCCATATGTGTCGATAACAAAATAAAGATGGAACTCCGAAACCAATACTTATTTGTTCGTTACATTTTCAGCTTTCAACTCGTATGCACAACATTTTTAATATTCACGTTTGCAAGGAACGGACCTACGTGTGCTTCGTTAGCTTATAAACGTGTGCAATGAGGAAAGAATCAAGGAATGCTATTGTATCTTGTGCATGTCAAAAAAGTGAACGATTATTGAACTGTCAAACAGAGTAGAGTTCTTGTTTTATTAGATTTCCTGTGCATCTGTCTCACTGTAGTTTAAACATCTTCTCACTTTTAAATCTTCCCTATAATGCGTCATTCAGTGTGTGGCACTTTAGAGGGTAAAAAAATTTAATTTTTTAAATATGTTCCAGCATTGTCCTGTGCTATATAACAGATTAAGAGAATGATGTCAAATGCATAGACCCTTTAGAATGGATATTTTGCTTTAACTTGTATGTGAGTCATTTTTAGTAAGGGTAGTCTGACCTATGTAACATGTAGGCCTATCTTTTCAACAGTAGACTATTTGTTTTCTTTTCTCGGAATATTTATCGCCAGTAACTCTTGTCAGTTTTTCAGGAATAACGAGACATGGAATGTACGTACGACACATGTAATGACGTCTACTGTGATCATCTGATTGATTTTACTTTTGACTTTTATTTTGAAGTTTTAAAAGTATATAAGCCTATACGATGCTTTTTGATATACCAATAGTTAGTTAGTTTCATGCTCCATGTATCATTTACAAGGTAAATCTTAATGTTGTAGAACGACTCATTATATAATGTGGGATGTATTTTTCCTTCTTTTCCTGCGGTTGTTTGTTTTGTAAGATTTGTGGTGGGTCTTATACCAGCACTAGCGGGAAGTTGTGTTCCTGGCCGATATAAAACGGCAGTATTTTGCAGACCCCAATACACCGCCAGATGAAAGTAGTACTATCTTTATCCTCTCTTCTCAGAGTAGTTTTTTGATGGTCAGGTTCCTTCCGTGCCACCACCCTGTCGATCCAATTGCGGTGAAGATCCCTGGAATGCTTCCACAAGTTATCTCCATTACCATACTAAAAAAATAGCCACACTTCTCACAAACAGGGGTATATTTTGTCCGACGTTTTCATTATTTCTTTTCACATCACAACTAACAATTGCAGCGGTAACACCACTCTCTTGAATACACTGAAACGTCATTACACGCATACTGTAAGACTTGAGAGAAAAACCAGAAAAACAACTACCACTCTCCAATTGTCCAGTACGCTCTTTTTGGGGCGTCGTTTACTCCATGGTTCTCGGATGTAGGCACTTGTTGCACCACTGCACAAATGAATCCCGGACGACCAGTGGTTGTAATACCATTTTTACTGGTCCCCTTCTCGCCAGCTCCATCACTGCTCCACATCCACTGCATACAAGAAAGGAAAACACACAGTTTACCTCTCCCACTACACTTATCCTTATCAATTTACTCACGAGCATCTCTTCTCGACGGCTTTCCAATGGTGTGTTGGTATGTTTACATATATCCCGAAACACTACAAATGTCATCAGTGTTCTTTTTTTTTTGTACGTATGCCTCCATGCTGATCATTTATTAGCTTTTCTCGTTTTTTTATTAAAGTGATCAAAACTTTTGATTGGGAATTCTGAAACCCTGTTAGTGCTACAGACAATCTTAATGTGACGTCATGAATGTAATTACGTAAATCATTGTTCCTCTTGAAATGTAGTGGATTATTTACAACAAACTTCATGAGGGAATACCTATGCTGTGATAGGGATAGACTGCTATTCACATGCCGAGCAGCAGGCACGTACGACGAAAAGAATGTTCCCATAAGTTTTCCTCCAAAGTGTTCTTCAGAAAGGAAGCAAAGCACACATACACATTCACTCACTCATACAGAGAAAACTCATACACACATGACCGCTGTCTTCGCCTGTCCTAGCCAGAATCTTTTTTACTGGGGAGGATATATGAACGTGAATAATTAGCGGTGGGAGGATTTTAGGGCATAACATGCTGTCCCACCTACCAGCGCGGTTACGTAGCCGTGTGTTGTGTGGGGACGAGACGTTTGATACAGTGTGGCTCGTATGTCGGAGCGTTTGCGATTTGGAAGGCAATGAAAATCACAGGGAAGAAGAGAAAGAAATAACGTTGAGTAAAGTAAGGCAAATCAAGAGTCAAATGGCAGAAATAAAACCACTACAATAAAACTAAAAAGTGCAGCCACAATTCATGTATACAAAAGAAAAAATTGCTTGAACGTCACCATTTGTGTGATTCCTTTAAACTGTAGATTATGATCGGATCGATTAGTATACCGTGGACAATGCAAGGCGGCATTTTTGAAGAAACAACTGTGACTCCACACAGTCAAAGCACCCAACAAGTTCGAAACTAGGCACGAGCACATCCGCCGCCTTCGGTAAATGCAGCCCAAAGCGCACGGTTGTGACGTCAGCAACGTAGTGTTCGTGGAAAACAATAAATACTTAGCACAGCCCACAGATATATGTATGTTTATGTAAAAGCCCTTAGATGAATGCTTTGACAGTGCAGTAGCACGAAGGTTTTAGCAAATATCTTTAATAAAAGTTAGAGTGAGGCTTAGATCTATGTTTATCACTCACCATGGACACGTTAGAGTGACGTCACAGGGACGTCTCGCTGCGATGAACCTCATGTTTTCGGCTCCTTAAGGCGGCGGACGTCGGCTTCAAGTTTGTGGCAAAATGACAACTCCCTTCTTTTTTTTACCTCCATCGTTACTCCCATGGAAGTAATAAAGGGAGGGAGGTGGCACTGCAGACTTAACGCTTTACGTTATTTTGAAGCCAGAGTGGACGCTATTTTAAGTAGTCCAGAACATTAGTAGACTAGTATTTACAAGTGCTTCTTGCTCAATATTTCTGTCGTGTGCGCGCAACAACTTTGAATACTAAAAACTGTAGAGCTTGCATGAATAACATAAGTGTCAGGAAGGCAACTTCGAACGTTTTTCTTTTCTTGAATACGTATTTTCTCTAGCAGTACGACACAAGAGTGACGTCTCGGGGAAGTGTCACTGCGGTGAACTATGGGGTATGAATGTGATGAATCTAATGTTTTAGGTTAGTTAAGATGGCGGACATCGGCTTCAAGTTTGTAGCGTAATGCCACCTCCCCTCTTTTTTACCACCATGCTTATTCCACACGGAATGGTAATGTCTACGGAGATATCATGGCGTACTACACATATCGCCAACACAGAACGATATTTGTCTTGTAGCATGCTGTTTACATTTTGATCAGTACACCGAGACTTCAATATTAAACGTATTTGTATCGTTTTTACGCGTTTACTTACTAGTACCAGCAATGGTGAATAATCACTGCTGATAAGAATGGAAATCGAAATACGTGAAAGGGGCAACAGATATTTTTATAGGCAAATACCCATGTAGATAAAAAAAAAAAGGGAGTTGCCATTAGGTTCACTGCATTTATACACACATGGTTCACCGCGGCGATACTTCCCTGTGACGTCACTCTGATGTGCCCATGCCCAATTTCGGTCTTTGAGAATAACTATCGACTTTCGTGGTCGGATCCCGCACAGCCTACAGCTACGTGACAGCTCTGATTGTTGGTGCAGCAAGCATTTCGTGCTCTAAATTTCTCCCACCGATAATTATTCATCGTTCACATTTGCTCCCTTTTAAAAAAGATCCTGGCTAAACATGTGGCCATGTGTGCGTCAGTTTAGTGCATATGAATATGTACGTGTGTGCGCGCTTTGCTTCCTTTCTCATGAAAGCTTAGGCCGAAAACTTGTGCGAACACTCCTTTCGTCATGCCTGCCTGCTGCTCGGCTTGTGAGTAGCAATGTATACGCTTCACGGTATAGTTATTTCCTCACGACGTTTGTTGTAAATAATCCACTACAGTTTAAAAGGGACAATGATGTACATAATAACAATATCAGAAGAAAAAAATGGTATTTATTACGCCACAATAAGGTTGTCTGTAGCACAAACAGGGGTTCATAATGCTGCAACCAAAAGTTTTGATACAAAATACCTGACAGACAGCAAAGTAAAATTTACAACTAAGCTGTAAACGTTTCTCACGAGTTGTGATATGTTTGGTTATTCCTGAGAAACTGACAATATTACTGACGGGAAAAATTCTGGGAAAAGAAACAAACAGACTACTGCTGGAAATGTAAGTCTAAATGTTACACAGGTTAGGATATCATTACTAAAAAAAATTTACTTACATGTTCAAGCAAAATATACACTTTACGGGGTCTAAGCGTTTGAGACCTTGTGCTTCATCACATTTATAGCACTGCGCAAAGTTGGAAATGATTTTAAAAAATTATATCGGTTTATTACCCTGTAAATTACTGCTGTTGGCCACACACTGAATGTCACATCATAGATAAGACTTCAGAGTGAGAAGACGTGTAAACTACAGTGAGATTAATGCACTGATAAACTAATAAAACAAGAACTCTACTCTGCACGCATTTGTTTCTTTGACATTTCAATAATCGTCCACTTTGTTCACATGCCCAAGAGCGATATCACGCCTTGTGTCTTTCCTCATTGCACAAGTTTGTGGGCTAACAAAGAACTCGTAGGTACGTTTTTTGCAAAAGCAACATTCAACATGCTGTGCAATACGAGATGAAAGCTGAAAATGTAACTAACAAGAAGCAATACCAACACAAGCATTGGTTTCGGAGTTCCGACTTCATTTGCTATTGATTCAAGTACAGTAAAATTGAAATTACATGGATTACGAAAACATACTTTTTGCACCATAACCTTCTCTGCTTGGTTATTCGAAATATATCAAGAAACAAGAAGTTACATTAACGTAACGAGATCAAATGTGTCTTATTACTAGTGCAAATGCACATTCAAGAAGAGAAAAACGTTCGAAATTGTCTTCCTGGCACTATATTTATTCATGTAAGCACTGTAATTTTTGGTATTTAAAAGAGCTGTAGCGTGCTCACGATAGAAAAACGAAAAAGAAGCAGTTGTAAACAGTCGTCTACTAATGTTTTGGGCTATTTAAGCCGCATCCACTCTGGCTTCAAAACAACGTACGGCGTAAGTCTAGAGTGCCATGTCCCATCTTCTTTTTTTACCTCTATGCAAATACCACAAAGTTACATGACCTTAGAGTAAAGGTAAACTGGCGATAAAAATTATTTTCTGCGCGTTTGAATGCTCACTCTGCAGGTTTCGTATTGTATTTTAGTCCCGGAGAATACATACTTTCTTTTGTTGAAGTAGTTAAATAAGCGAAAAATACTTACTTGTGCAGAAGGACACATTCAATCATATTGCAGCTGTTAATTGTGTCACTTCCATGGCGCCCGTCTAAGCAGCGATTACAAACCTCCGTGGCGCCTGTAGCATAATGTTCGTATGACAATTATTACGTTTCTTAAAGGATTATTAATACGGTTTTATGTAAAAAAAACTGTAATGTAAGAAAGAAATAAAAGAACGACTTGCACAAAACTCTTAACTTCTTGTATCAGAAAAGTGTATCTGTAACTTTGTCTGCGGAACCAAGCAAGCGAAATACTCGATTTGTGCTAATGGATCGGCAATTCATGTTAGTCGATAACTCACGTTACCAATCACTAACTAAACCGAAATTAAACAAGAACCATAATAATAACTGACTATCGTAATTTTAATAATAAATATTATGTCGGGACGATTCCATTCACTCACAAGTAAAAATAAAAGATCTTACCTGATGATAGCTTTATTTAGTAAACATTCTTCTTTGTGTTTGACATGTGTTCACACCTACTCTCCTCGAGAATGGTCACTAATTACCGACAACTTCTCACAACTTAAGCACTTACAATTTTTTTTTTTTTTTGTTTCCTCTCAGACCGAACGATGTTTTATATAGTAGGTATATATAGCAACAAATTTCTGAATAAATTATCCGTAGCTGGGAATGAAACTAAGAAATGTGTTCAGTAGAGCTCGGCCCATTAGTGAAGAAATGTCAGATATTTTGTATTAACAATCTGCAGTGGGGACCTTTAGTCCGTAGGCTTAAACGAGAAATATAGAATGTAAATGAAAGTAAAAACTTTAACCTGTCCACTGTTGTAAACAGAAATTAGGCCTTCCCTGTCCGTTTCAGAAATTAAATGACAGTTACAACACTTATCCCTATACAAAGGCAGCTAGCAAATGTTTCTCTGGGATTTAAGACCACATGCTAGTAATGGTGTCACGAGCGACAATGGAGATAGCAGTGACGCTGACAGATGCCTGCTTTCAACAGGCATCTTTTGACCGACACAGTCGTCATCATATGGAGGTAAGTAGACACACAGTTACTTACTGTCACAAATGTTTAACAGTAATTTTCGTGTGCAGAGACCTTGAAACTTTTCTATGCGTCGTTGAAACCATTTTATTTATACAGTTGCGTTCATGCGAACTGTAAGCGTCGCACACACTGAGCCCGAAACATGTTTTCAAAACATGTTTCCGGCTACTTTATGTGGACACCATTTGGAAACATGTTTCGAAACACAGAAACATCTACCGTAGCAGTGTCAGTACAGATCAAAGGAAACAATGTGAGGCTAGCTACCACTTGTCACCGCTGCACGGCGCTAGCGTGCGTGTGTATGTGTCGTCTACTGTTAAGTGGTGTTGTGTTTACTGTAGTGTCGTTTTCGCTTCATTTTTCTAAAAAGAAAATGGAGTGGTCAAGGCAGCATATTGTTGATTTAATTGCCATGTACCAAGGGGAGGATTGAGGAAGCAAGGAATATAAAACAGTGTTAAAAAACATGATGCACTTAACAAAAATTGCAGCACCTTTTGGCAAGCAAAAGAAAAGTGTAGAGAAAAAAATACGATCGCTTGTGGTTGCATACAGGCGTGAGAAAAGAAAAATAATTTCCAGCAGATCATCTGATAGTGGTGCAGACACTACATATGACTCCAACTTGTTCGGCTATCGGCTGTTGCAGTTCTTGGACAATGTTCATGAACCGAAGGAGACAACAGATACTGTGGAAAATGAGGTACGAAAATTATCCTTGCTTGTTTTTATTTGTATTTTATAGTACACAGTCACGTTTACCCATAGTTATTTTGCCATGGTACACATCCTTGTGGGCTTAAAAATAGTTAGCAAACTCGTCTCGAATTTGTTTCGTGGAAGCAGCTTTCCTTGGTATATTCTGTGCTGCAATGAAAACTGATGCAGTGTCATCTCGTCTCCATGTTCCTGGAATCATCTCACCTGTTGGTAAATCGTAGGAATCGAAGCTTCCATGAGGGGTGTACTGGTTCCTTGCCTCAGCATTTCTCTTAAAAAAACTGTGGAGACATACATCTGTTAGTGTGACAGTTTTTGCTATCTCTGGTTATAGCAACATAGTTTTCCTAAACGCACGAAAAACTGAAGCCACAATGTCGAAAGTGTTCTCAATAACCACTCTGGCCCTAATAAGTCTGTAGTTAGAAACTCTCTCTCCTTTTTGAACCTTGAAAATGTTTTCCTAGGCAGGGTTCCATAATATTTTCCTGTAAGGCAAAGCATCGTCTGCTACAAAAACATTCTGTAGGGCTTAGTGCCACCTGGTAAGCATTCAGCTTGTGGCAAGTTAAGTTTCTCTTTGTTAATTAACTCACTTATGCTTGCGATTTTGAACACACCACGATCTGATATTCTGCTTTGACAGCCGATATCTGCGTACAAAAAGTTATAGTTGGCATCGACGACAGCAAGCAGCACAATGCTGAATGAGCCTTTATAATTATAATATTCACTTCCAATACCAACAGGGCACTGTAGTACGATATGTTGCCTGTCAATTGCTCCGACATAGTGGGGAACTGAAGAATCTGTGAGAACAAACATGCTGTTTCACGCCAGTCGTTCCCAGTCGCTGTTATCTGAAAGAAAGAAATTTGATTTCAGGTCTTCGTACATTCACCAGAGGGCATAAATGAAGATGAAGATGTTATGGCTGGACCTTCCAGTCCTCCACCACAAAAAATCAGAAGGGTGGACGAGAAAGAAGATATGCAGCAACCCTACAAGGTTGCGTCTCAATTATTAAGTGCTGCAAAAGCAAGAAGATAACAAGAACGATGAATGTAGTACATATGGGCAGCATGTGGCATCAATGTTACGGAAATTACCAGAGTTACAAAGGTCAAAAACAATGCTTAGTGTTAACGAAACAGCATGTAGCATACTTGGGAAGTCAGCAACGGACAGTGGGTATGAATGTGGCAGGGCCATCATCATCAAGTAACTCCCCTGTCACATTTACGAGTTACGTAGACAGTGATAGCACAATTGAAGAAGTTGTGTTTGAGAGATCTGTAATGTAATTGACAAATAATAATATTTCGAAAAGATGCTAATTTAACGATGTTTTTCATTTACTTAACTTTTCATAATCCTTCAGTACTTCCACCAGAGCTCTACATACTTCAGTTACCATTTGAGATATTGCTTGCTTCGAAATGTGAAATACACTACTGGCCATTAAAATTGCTACACCAAGAAGAAATGCAGATGATAAACGAGTATTCATTGGACAAATATATTATACTAGAACTGACATGTGATTACATTTTCACGCAATTTGGGTGCATAGACCCTGAAAAATCAGTACCCAGAACAACCACCTCTCACCGTAATGAAGGCCTTGATACACCTGGGCATTGAGTCAAACAGAGCTTGGATGGCGTGTACAGGTACAGGTGCCCATGCAGCTTCAACACGATACCACAGTTCATCAGGAGTAGTGACTGGCGTATTGTGACGAGCCAGTTGCCCGGCCACCATTGACCAGACGTTTCCAGTTGGTGAGAGATCTGGAGAATGTGCTGGCCAGGGCAGGAGGTCGAACATTTTCTGTATCCAGAAAGGCCCGTACAGGACCTGCAACCTGCGGTCGTGCATGCTCCTGCTGAAATGTAGGGTTTCGCAGGGATCGAATGAAGGGTAGAGCCACGGGTCGTAACACTTCTGAAATGTAACGTCCACTGTTCAACGCGCCGTCAATGTGAACATGAGGTGACTGAGACGTGTAACCAATGGTATCCCATACCATCACACCGGGTGATACGCCAGTATGGCGATGACGAATACACGCTTCCAATGTGCGTTCACCGCGATGTCGCCCAACACGGATGCGACCATCATGATGCTGTAAACAGAACCTGGATTCATAAAAAAATGACGTTTTGCCATTCGTGCACCCAGGTTCGTCGTTGAGTACAGCATCGCAGGCCCTCCTGTCTGTGATGCAGCGTCAAGGGTAACCGCAGCCATGGTCTCCGAGCTGATAGTCCATGCTGCTGCAAACGTCGAACTGTTCGTGCAGATAGTTGTCTTGCAAACGTCGCCATCTGTTGACTCAGGGATCGAGACGTGGCTGCACGATCCGTTACAGCCATGCGGATAAAATGCCTGTCATTTCGACTGCTAGTGATACCAGGCCGTTGCGATCCAGCACGGCGTTCCTGATTACCCTCCTGAACCCACCGATTCCATATTCTGCTAACAGTCATTAGATCTCGACCAACGCGAGCAGCAATATCGCGATACGATAAACCGCAATCGCGATAGGCTACAATACGACCTTTATCAAAGTCGGAAACGTTATGGTACGCATTTCTCCTCCTTGCACGTATGAAAAATCAGTTGGAAACTTTCCTCATGTGAGCACGTTGTAGGTGTCGCCACCGGCGCCAACCTTGTGTGAATGCTCTGAAAAAACTAATCATTAGCATATCACAGCATCTTCTTCCTGTCATATAAATTTCGCGTCTGTAGTACGTCATCTTCGTGGTGTAGCAATTTTAATGGGCAGTAGGGTAAATACACAAGACTCTGAAATGAATCTCCTGTTGCCAGGAAATGAAGCCTTTGGTTGACTGAAAGGCGATCTGGACGACTTTCATTTTGTTTGTGTAAACCTTCTGGTACTAATAATGTAGCACCACATATCATTATTATTTACTCGACACCAGACATAGCGCAGCAGCAGACGATATGAACATAACTATACAAGGACGGCAGACGGCATGAACACAAACGAGAAATGTTTGCCGCCAGTGTGGACGGAAACATTTGCGAAACATCACTGAAAACAATGTTTCCAACAGAAACATGTTTCCAGCGGCAGTGTGTACGCGTCTTCTAACACATGTTAAGTATCAGAAATGAAACAAAATAGTTTACTTCACAGATATTTTGTGCAAGGAACAGACTCGTCAAGATTAACAGCAAAAGTATTTTAAATCAACTTTTGTCCTGTTATAAGTAAATTACCTTAATTGTCACTCTATTGTTTATGGCACACAATGTACTGAAGGTGACAATAGCTTTCCAATTGATCTTCGTGAATGTGGCAATCAATAACAAGTAAAATTCCAAAATATAATATATTACATTCCAGAAAAAACTATTTCAGAATTAAAATCAATAATCAGTAAATTCATAAAGGAGAAGATACGAGTAATTTGTGGCGTTGTAGGTATGCTCAACGTTTTTATGTAAAACTGTCGCGATTTGGAGGCTCGAAGGACACATTCTCTCTTTGTTCAATGAGTACATTATCCCAAAAACTTCGGCTTACTAATTTGGTTATGGCTCTATAACAGGATTCGCGGTCTAATTTTTAATCATGAGATGATATATCCTAAGAATTACGGACAAACAGCCCAATATTGTAGGTACAGGGTACTGCAAATGCTCGTGTCTTCTTCTTTCTGGACATGTGAGTCATTTGTAAACAATGAAATCACTGAAAACAAAATGAACTGGTGCTAAGTAGTCGTGTGGTATAGGGTAGCTATTACAAGCGACATTACTCTTTGTTAGCGACATTACACTTTGTTTTTTGGTGTGTTCTTCCAAATAATGCCATGCATTACTTCTGCTAGGTGATGGTACACCTGCTTCTGTTGCAACATGTTGATTTACACACTGTTAAAACGTAAGTTATTTTACACGATAGTGAGAGTCACTAAGAATACCGTACAAGTATTGTTTACGCACAAGAAGCTTAGTGGACTTAGCTCTCGGTTAATATTAGAATACACTGACTTAAATTTATTAATGATGAGAGGTTTCCGTTTTAATGTTGTTGATAATCGACCTGACTTCGGTTGTAACGATATGAATAAGACAGTTGGAGAGAGCTCAAAGCTTTGTCTTGACATTTAGCAGTAAACAAGTTGATGGATCCCTTACATTGAAAGAAAAAAGTGTTTCAGGACATGACGGAAAGTGATTTCAGTTCTTAACATAAAACAGCATAATCAACCAACAGAATCAGTACAAAACGGGCAATCCACATGTACTGCAGAGAAAAAAAGTTGACGTGAGTGCAAAAAAATGCATCGTATCTCCTGTTAAAATTACAGCCAGTGCGGAAAATATTGTAAGGTTTAAGAAGGAGGTGTAGCACTTTCAGCAGCTACATGACATGTCACACAAGCATATTAATGATGGAATTACTTTTAGTTGATTCCGTGAATGCCCAGATATTAACTAAATACTATAAAGACTCAATTTTGTGGCATAATAACACAGGTAAAAAAAGACTAAGACTCGTTTTCTACGATAACTAGCAACTTTAAATTTTATGGACCCCAGGAACTGGCTATAAGGGCGCGTTATGGAGTTAAAGGTAAGTTAATCCAGGAATTTTCATGTATCTAAGAAATATTCTGCTGAAACAGACTCGCTCCTGAAATCCAATCTACAAAAAGCTTCATTCTTTAAATCGCCTGTCAAGTCAATGCAAAATTAATTTCTCCGGTATACATCCGCTGTGCCAGGACATCTAGTGGTAGTTGTGGCAATTTTTTGAAATGTTCTGAATATTTAGGAGTACAGAAGTAACAAATTACATTGTCTTCTTCATGTGGCAGTTTCACTGCATGAACAGCGAAAATGTAATAAGGTAAAAAACTTTTTTCCTTTCGTCATTTTGTGGGGGTAGTCAGTGAGGAAACGTTTCATAAAGGTTTGATATTATTTGTGAAGCTCATAGCAAGACACAAAATGCTCTCATTCCACAAGATAGCTTATATGTTAATTCAGGATACGCCATGCCTGCTTGACCTGTTCATAGTTCTGTAAGATGGTTGGTCGGCGAGTTGTAAGTCACTTCTCATCCCATCCTATCCCACATGTGCTCAGCTGGAGACAAGTCCAGAGATTGTGTCGGCCAGCGAAGTTGCTGCCCTATTTGTGGAGCACATTGAGTTTTACAACCAGTACATGGGTGAGCATTATCCAGTTGGAATAACACATCACCTTCCTCTTGTAAGAACAGCAGATGAACAGGTCTACAATCAAAATATCCACGGGTGTACTGCCGGTCTACAGTGTCCAACGAGCACAATATTTCGGCGATCATACATGTCGCCATCATCAGGTGAACTGACGGACTGAGCTCCTGTGAACGTGCTGGTACGGAGATCCGTACGCTATGGCTGCTCAGGGGGAACTGGGTTCGGTAGCGGCGGCGGCAGATTTAAATACCCTCCGCCCGCGGCGGTCACTCCCTCCGCCGTCCGCGCCCCGCGCCACGGTCGCGAGGTAGAACAGATTGCGACGGCGTCTGAGATGACGTCGGTGTGATGGCTCTGTCCGCCGTGGTCGTCACAACTATACGTTTGCTTGATTTACTCTTGATTAACCCGATCGGTAGTTCCCAAGCCTTGATAAGATTATAGCCACAGTCACGGTTTATGAGGTCGTCATCGGTGCGAATTTCGATGGCTTCTCTAAGAACGCTGTCCCAGTATCTCGACGTCTGTACCAGAATCCTCGTGCGTTCATACTCCATAGCGTGGTTCAAATGGCTCTGAGCACTATGGGACTCAACTGCTGTGGACATCAGTCCCATAGAACTTAGAACTACTTAAACCTAACTAACCTAAATACATCACACACATCCATGTCCAAGGCTGGATTCGAACCTGCGACCGTAGCAGTCGCACGGTTCCGGAATGCGCGCCTAGAACCGCGAGACTCCATAGCGTGATTTTCCGACAAACAATGTCCAGCGACCGCCGATTTGCTCGGATGCATCAGTCGAGTGTGCCTCTGGTGTTCACGGCATCGATCCTCGACGGTACGCATCGTCTGACCAATATACGACTTGCCACATTGACACGGAATCTGGTACACGCCGGCCTTCCTCAAACCGAGGTCATCTTTGGCGCTCCCCACCAGTGCACGAGTTTTTTTTTTTTTTTTTTTTTTTTTTTTATTCGGAGGACAAAACACAGTTCCGACCCGGTGTTGCTTCAAAATGCGGGCAATATTGCCCCGAGAGTGCGCCTGTATATGGATTAAACGCAGTGCCTACCTCCTCCCTCGTGATTTCATCCATCTCCACAGATTGTGCTGTAGTGGTTTGGCGGAGAGCACGATGAAACTGCCACTCTGAGTACCCATTTTTTTCGAAATACAATTCTCAGATGTTCCAATTCCTGGGGTAGACTCTTTGCGTCAGAGATAGTGCGCGCCCTATGTACTAGGGTTTTAAGTACCCCATTCCTCTGCGAAGGGTGGTAGCAGCTGTCTGCGTGCAAATGTTTCCTTTTGAATTTTTTTATAATTTTTTTTTTCAAAAAGGCCAACCCAGAGTGTTAGATTTCCTTTCCGTTGAATTAGTACCATGTGGTACTATGTTCACTATAAAGGAGAGCTTCCACTTTTAAACTGGACAGGTTTTATTGTAAAACATCATTTTTTTTACCTTTCAAGGGTAATGTATGTCTTCACTGAAGTTGTTTCTTACTAATCTCTTTGCCACCCGTCAGCTTTGATCTGTGATGTAAGTCTGTTGTGATGTGTGACATCACGACGGCGCGATAACCACCCATCGTCTTTGACCCGTGACGTAAGTCTGTTGTAGTGTGTGACGCCACGACGGCGTGAAGTTCAGTTTTCTTGTGTCCCGTATTTGTAGATGTCTTGTTGTGCTGTCGGTGGTGATCTCTGGTGGCGTGTTTGTAGGTTGCGGGTACGGTTTTGTTGCTGGTTTAGTGTGCGGGTGTGATGTGTTTGTAGGTGGCGTATGTTTGCGGTTCGGTGGTGCTCTCTGGTGGGGGTTGTGGGTTGTGTGCGTATTGGGTTCATTTCAATTGTTGACATTGTCGGCTGTTCTGGTGATTAGTGAAGTTTAGTGGCATATTTTGCAGTGAGTTGAAGGTTTAGTTTTTGGTTATTTCTACGTTAATGTAGTGTTGCGTTTTTTTAATTTTTTTGATTACTTTTCCTGTGTCTTTGTTAGGAATGGATATGACCGATAAAGTCAACAGTTTTCGGGTGTGGGGTATGATGGGCGACACTGTTACGTTACTCATCGAATTCCTGCAGCTGTTTGGATTATTGGCTGAGCTGGTGAAGTGCACTGCATGTGACTAGCATATGAAGTTAAACGATTGTCCCGGCGTCTTGGACCAGGTGCGGCGTGACAACATTTGGCGCTCCGTTTGCTGGGGTACCTGGTTCAAGAAGTCTAGGTTGGGCATGCGTGAAATTGTGTTTTTGCACAAATGAGGTGGGTGTGAGTGAGAGAACGGCCCTTGATTGGTATTCTTTTAGTCACCAGGTTTGTTCAGAATACATTAAATACAAAGGTAAGTTGGTTGGGCCTGGAGTAATGGTTAAGATTGGTAGGAGGAAGTATGGGAGGGGTAAGCCTGTGGTTGGAAATGGGTGTGGGGGGCTGGGTATCGGGGTCTGGGTATTCTGAATGTGTGTTTATGGTTGTTGAAAATCGTACAAAGAGGGAGTTAGTGGTGTTGATTCAGTATTATGTCGAACAGGGGAGTACTGGAGTTTCTGATGAGTTTGCTTCTCATAGTCGGTTGGCTCAGGAGAGTTACAATCATTTAGTTGTCAATCACAATGTTGTAGAGTTCAAGAATTATGAGAGTGGGGCCTGTACAAATACTATAGAGGGGTTTTTGGGGGAGAGGCTGTTAAATCTGTTATAAGGAGGGGGAAGAGGTGCTCTTCCAACCTTCAGGCTCATTTAGGTGATTACTGTTTGTGGAAGTGTGTCCCTGAGGGGTATTGTATTTTTAGGGTTTTCTTAACAGCTGTTAGTAAGATGTACAGGCCCAGGGTTGTGGGTTAGTGAGGGGTTTTTTTGGGGAGGGGATGTTGGTGAGGTTTTGGGGAGGTAGGTGGGTGGGGG
The DNA here is from genome assembly GCF_023897955.1 of Schistocerca gregaria. Taxonomy (NCBI): domain Eukaryota; kingdom Metazoa; phylum Arthropoda; class Insecta; order Orthoptera; family Acrididae; genus Schistocerca; species Schistocerca gregaria. The sequence goes on along the minus strand of NC_064921.1, from coordinate 571,122,953 downwards.
GTGGTTGTAGATTTTTTTTTTTTGTAGTCTGTGTATGTTTTTTCGTTAGTATTTGTTTCTTTGGTATTGATTTTTTGGGGGGTGGGGGTTGGGAAGTTTATTTGGTTGTAGTATCGGTGAGTTGGTTTTGTGTGTTGTTGTTGACATGTGAGGTCAAGGGAAGTGTTTGATGTTTTCTTGTGGTTTTTTAGGAAGTGTCAGTCCATGCTTTTTTAACACCATGCCAGAGTTCATCAGTTGTAGTGGCTGGTGAGTGGTGGGATGCGAGTCTCTTGGCATCCCATAGCCAGATGTTTTCAATGTGAACAAGTGGTAATAGTGTTGTGCTTATGTAATGGTAACTGTGCTGTCATGGCTGATATTGGGACCATATAATGATGATGAATGCTCTCTGGCAGAGCCTCCACACTCGTCTGGCAAGACACAGTGTCCACTCCTGTACTCAAAGTTGTCACTATGTGCATCATTGTTCGGGCTCCTCTCTCTGCTACATATCGAGGGAAGTGACAACGATGATTGCCATAATGACTGTCTGTGGTGCTTCAAATGTCATTGTGTTGTCTTGCTTCAAACAAGCCCATAACCCACTGCAAGGTACGAGATGTGGTGGTATGATTCTCCACAGTCAAGTAAACAATATGTCTGACCTCTCAGGCGCTAGTCTTGTTGGGCTGTTACGATCTTTATGCACTTAATATGGCTCTTTTGAACCCATTGATTCCACACTGACCTGCCATTTGTGGAATCCTGATGAATGTGAGCTGCAGTATCACAGAATGATAAAGTGCAGTCTCAATTCTTAATAGGTGACAATTGGGCTATTGTTTAATTCAAACATGTCCTGATAGGTGTTTCTCCTTCTTACACAAGCCATAGCACAATCTTCTCACCAACAAGCAACAAGGAAATGCGATAGCAGTATGAGAAACCTGCAGCATGATCTTTTGTTGTGTACAGAATGTAGAAGGAATTACTCCAACCAAATGGGCCATTGCACTGAAATGCCAAAAATTAATATAGGCCCTATGCAAAACATGTATGACACTTCATGCCAGTTTGAAGTTTATTGCAAACTGTCTTCTTGTTGTTGCAAGTTAATGGTCAACAGTCTATTTGTTGAGAGTTATAGTATGGTGCTTACAGAATAGTTTATAGAGTATTGGGAAGAAATAATGATGACATGTGCCATGGTTAATGGAGGGTCTTAGCATTCTGCAAAAAGCTGAAACATTTTCATAGCATTAACAAAAACCTGTACTGGTTGGGTTATTTCAATGAATATTGTAAAACATAGGAACAACATTCAGCAAGACACTAACATTTGCAAAAAACTATTTGTGTGAACCTCATTTCATCATCATTCAACGAATCCAAGGGCACCTGGAAGAAAATTAATAGAGAAGCCAGATAGTCATAACATAATAATAGTTCATGTCTATAGGTTACAAACTCATAATACCTTCTATGAGCAATGGTAGGGACCCAACACTTCCCAAAAAAGAAAGTCCCATATGCTGCTCGAGATCTGTTTGCCTTTTGCCTATTTGTCCTGTGTCCACTATAGAATCACACTGTCCAAATAGTTCGTATATGAGACATCAGATATTATGAACTCTCCATAGTATTTTGTGAGTACGACTGACCAGCACCTCTTATTTATGGCAGTCCAAGCAGAAAATGTGCAGGTATAAAGACATCAAGCAGGAAGGACAGGTAGGTCACCATTCAGATGATGAATTAATGACTTCAATGCACATTCAAAGGTCAACATTCCTGTTGTTCACTGCTGTTGGCTGCACCAATGCGCTGTACAGGACAGCAGGAGCAGTTTAAGAGAAGAGCACATGGACCAATAGGGTCCTTTGAAATAACCACCAGAAGTTTATAGAGAAACCCAGAGAGTGTTATTCATGATAAAAGGGTATAAAATTCAGATACCTGGGAAAGCAGCCAACTGCTTGGAAAGGTGACCACAATGGTCAAAGTCACAAGTATGGTATGGGGTGACCTCGCAGCATCCACTGGACATGTTGTATCGAGTCAAACAGTGTACAGAAGGCTTCAGCAGAGAGGCTTTTACTGTCAAAGAGTCATAGGAAGACTGCTGTATGCGTACTTCTGATGCATCTTCACAAAAGGGAACATCTAGAGTGGAGTCGTCAACATGCAACCTGGACGGTTGAGTAGTGGGCCAATGTTCTTTCCACAAATAGGTTCTGATTTGGTCTGGAGAGTTATTCTCGTCAGATTGGCATTTGGAGGGACATAGAACGTGATTTCTGGATCGAAACATTGTGGAAAGAGACTGATATTGAGAAGGGTCCCTTATGACGGGGGCAGGGATTATGTTGACCACTCAAACACCTCTTCATGAAATCGTGAGGGTGAATCAGCAAGGTTTCACTGCTGTGAAGTGTTCTGATGAGATCTTGGGATCTCTAATGTTGTTGTTGCGTGGTGCTATGGGCCCAGACTTTGTAATGATGGGTGATAATGCTAGACCTCATATAGTACATGTGGTTGATATTTTCTTTAAAACAGAAAAGGTATTGCACACATGGCATGGTCTGCTTGCTCTCTCAATTTGAATCCATAGAGCATGGCTGGGATGCACTAGGGAGACAGGTTACATCATATCAGCATCCACCAACCACTGTCTAAGACTTGTGAGAATCTGTGCAGGAAGAATGGGCGATATTGCCTCAGCGTGAGATGGATGGCATCATTCATGGCATGCCCTGTCATTATCAGGTCTGTACTGCTGCCAGAGGTGGTCACATCCCATACTGACCATACTTATCGGAGCATGTGCATAAATCCGTTAAATTAGAAAGAAACGAAGAACATTTTTGTCTACCATTATGCATGTTGCAACTGTCTATTTTGTGTTCTTTACATTGTTTCTACTTTTAACTGTTTTTACTGCTTTGAGGCAAAATAAACGCAAGCTTGGAAAATTTCTGTTTGTCGTTTTAATTATGGACACCAGTTGTGATGTTCATCTGCTTTATTTCTTTGTTGATAGTCCTTGGTGTTGACGTACTGCATTGTTATACTGGCTGAAAAATGGGGGAGGAGGTGGAAGTTCAACACAGACTACTGTAAATGTTGTAGTCGACAGTTGCAAAATTGCCTTTCACAGTTCTTTACGTTCACTGTTCACAACCCCCCAATAATACACAGTTATATGGCCAGTTCACTACTGGTAAATGTTGATAAGCCACATTAATAGCTAGCAGCAACATCATCATACTGCTACAATAGTTTGCTGTTGAACATCTGAGAGCAGTAAAAACCTAACAACACAGTTCTTGCAAAATAATACGGTACCCATGGCACTATATTTCAAATAAATTAAATGGATATTGTCATTAATTGTTCTAACACACAGCCTATTTGTTACACTTATTCCACTGTTAAGTTGATGCATTGTTGTTAATCTAACCAATACATGTTTCACATCTGAAAGTTGGCCGTGGACTGACTGTCTCGGCACCTAAATTTGGTCCTTTATATATCCTCACTATAATAGGCTCTGAAACTACACATTGTTTGATGTTTAAGTTTCAGAAATTACAATTAAAACATAACTCATTCAACTAACTGAATACATTGAAAAATTCCTTGTTTTTAACAGTTCCTTCACAAATATTAGGCCAAATTATTTGTTTAAATAATGAAATTAACAGATATAGTTATACAAAACAATACTTTTGACAAACTTGGTAATTAGTTTGGAATTGATTAATAATAGTCTGTGCTAATATGTTTTCAAATAGAGCCAAATAAATACTTTAAGAATCCTAGTAGTTCTTCTTCCAAATGTTTATAATTAGTACAAAATTTATATTTGTTTATAAGTCAACAATAGAATCCAAGTCGCGAAACAATTACTGATTTCACCCTATAATACTCTGTAGCAAAAGGTATTAGCTATGAATGGTCAAAATAAATTAGAAAATTAATTACGTACACAAAACTAAGCACACAGTTAGACCTGCTACTGTATTCCTTAAGACTGAGGGCCAAGCTTTCTCTTATATGGAAATGCAGATTATACTCAAGCATGTTAATGGTAATTATGAAAATGAGGCAGATGGCAAAATGAGAGGAAGTAAAGAGATTCCAACTTGCTTTGCCACACAGTGTATACAGGGTGTTACAAAAAGGTGCGGCCAAACTTTCAAGAAACATTCCTCACACACAAAGAAAGAAAGTATGTTATGTGGACATGTGTCCAGAAACACTTACTTTCCATGTTAGAGCTCATTTTATTGCTACTCTTCAAATCACATTAATCATGGAATGGAAACACACAGCAACAGAATTTACCAGTGTGACTTCAAACACTTTGTTACAGGAAATGTTCAAAATGTCCTCCGTTAGCGAGGATACATGCATCCACCCTCTGTCACATGGAATCCCTGATGCGCTGATGCAGCCCTGGAGAATGGCCTAATGTATCGCAGCCGCCCACAACACGAGCACGATGAGTCTCTACATTTGGTACCAGGGTTGCGTGGAGTAGCTTCCAAATGCCCCCATAAATGAAAGTCAAGAGGGTTGAGGTCAGGAGAGCATGGAGGCCATGGAATTGGTTGCCTCTACCAATCCATCGGTCACCGAATCTGTTGTTGAGAAGCATACGAACACTTTGACTGAAAAGTGCACGAGCTCCATTGTGTATGAACTGCATGTTGTGTCGTACTTGTAAAGGCACATGTTCTAGCAGCACAGGTAGAGTATCCCGTATGAAATCAAGACAAAGTGCCCCATTGAGCATAGGTGGAAGAACAAGGGGCCCAATCAAGACATCACCAATGCCTGCCCAAACGTTCACAGAAAATCTGTGTTGATGACGTGATTGCACAATTGCGTGCGGATTCTCGTCAGCCCACACATGTTGATTGTGAAAATTTACAATTTGATCATGTTGGAATGAAGCCTCATCTGTAAAGAGAACATTTTCACTGAAATGAGGATTGACACATTGTTGGATGAACCATTCGCAGAAGTGTACCTGTGGAGGCCAATCAGCTGCTGATAGTGCCTGCACACGCTGTACATGGTACGGAAACAACTGGTTCTCCCGTATCACTCTCCATACAGTGACGTGGTCAACGTTATCTTGTACAGCAGCAACTTCTCTGACGTTGACATTAGGGTTATCTTCAGCTTCATGAAGAACTGCCTTGTCCATTGTAAGTGTCCTCATCGTTCTAGGTCTTCCCCAGTCGCGAGTCATAGGCTGGAATGTTCCGTGCTCCCCAAGACGCTGATCAATTGCTTCGAACGTCTTCCTGCCGGGACACCTTTGTTCTGAAAATCTGTCTCGAAACAAACTTACCGCACCACGGCTATTGTCCCGTGCTAATCCATACACCAAATGGGCATCTGCCAACTCCGCATTTGTAAACATTGCACTGACTGCAAAACCACGTTCGTGATTAACACTAACCTATTGATGCTACGTACTGATGTGCTTGATGCTAGTACTACAGAGCAATGAGTCGCATGTCAACACAAGCACCGAAGTCAACATTACCTTCCTTCAATTGGGCCAACTGGCGGTGAATCGAGGAAGTACAGTACATACTGACGAAACTAAAATGAGATCTAACATGGAAATTAAGTGTTTCCGGACACATGTCCACATAACATCTTTTCTTTATTTGTGTGTGAGGAATGTTTCCTGAAAGTTTGGCCATACCTTTTTGTAACACCCTGTGTATGGTCCAATTTTCACTGAGCTATGTTACTTGACAGTGACACAACATGTGAACATTATTTTTGTCCTTAAGCTTTGCACCCCATTGTATTTGGCAGTTTTCTGGCATTTGCTTGACCTACCTATAAATTTAAAAATAAATATGTGTCAAGTGGTGAAATATTTGTCATTGTTTTGTTTATGAACAATTTGAAAGTTTGTGCAGGGAACATGTATCAGTAAGGAGCATTTGGGGAAGCAGACACACACATCAAACCATGGTAATCACACTACGCGTCTTTCATCTGGTGTCTGCAGTTTGATGGTACCATGCCAAACATCAAACGCTGTTCAACACACACATTCTGTTGCAGAGAAGAACTTTTTTTTTTGTCATCTTCTCAGTAGTACTGAGTATTGATGCTATTGTAGAGGGAGTGATATGTTTGAGTAACATTTCACAATTTTTTTTTAGTTGTAATAGACTTATACTAACCCATTTTATGCAAATTTGATTTGGAGTTACGCAATTTTCGTGTTTGAGCGCTGCACACTTCTGTTTCTCACTGTGTTCGCACAGTGTTCAGTTTGCGACTGCTTGGGATCTGCTTTGCACAAAATCACTTCATTCTGCATCATTGAAACAAAGCAGTGCTGATTCATTTGAATCTAACAAGGAAAAAAATTCAATATATTCGGAATTAAACTTAATATTGCCAAAGGCTTTGATGCCAAAATTAAAATTTGTTACTTGGCAAGGAATTTTGATCAACCAGGATCAGCAGTCACAACAATTTTGAGAGGTAAAGAAAAAAACATTATTGAAGCTGTGAAAAAATATCTGTCTTTGAATTTAAGTATCTTTTGTAAACATTGTGGTATTATCACTCAGATGTAAATAATGTTAATCTTAAGATGTGATAATCAAGTAAAAGTGAAAAATTGTCCAATTGATCAGAACATAGTGTGCTCTCAAGCTAAGCTTATTTTTAAGAGACCCGAAGAAGAAGCTACGAAGGCATTCAAAGATGAAATTATTAAAGCTAGTAACTGTTGATTTAGTTGACTCAAAAGTAGTCATAATTGGTATAGCATTGCAGAAAGTGAAGAGGTGGCAAGCACAGATAAAGAGACTGCATCACCCTGTCTAGAGATACTCAAGGCAATTACAGAAGAAGGCAACACTATCAGTCAAACTGTTTTTGTTGTAGATGAAACTGGTCTGCTCTGGAAGAAGATGCCTAAAAGAATTTGATATCATGCATGAAGAGGAAAGCTTTCCAGGTTTGAAAGCCACCAAAGATTGAGTGTCGGTTATGGTTTGCTCAAATGCAGCTGGTGATTGAAAATTAAAACCTCTTTTAGGTTAACACAACATATTTACAGTGGGATTCCTGCGATTGGGAAGTCAAATGCTAAGTTGAGCGATAGCTTTCCTCTTTGAGGAATGCCTTGGTCATCACTTCATACATGAAGTGAAACATTATTGCCAGTTTAAACAAATCCCATTTAAAGCGATGCTATTAATCAACAACACACTAAGTCATTTTCCAGTTACTCTAATTAATTACAACTCAAGTGTGAAAGTTGTATTTTTGGCACCAAATACAATCAGCTTGCTTCAGCCAGTGGACCAGGGAGTCATTAAAACATTCAAAACTTGTGGCAATAGATGATCATTTATGCTTGTACCTGAAGCTATGAGACAACACAAGTTTTCTGTTAAAGACTTATGGAAGCAAATCAGTGTTTTAGATGCCGTGAGAAATAGTGGACAGTCTTGGAATGAAATTCCACAGAAAACTAAGCTACAACTTAACTATGAAGAAATAGTTTTGAATACATGTATAATTGCAGCTTAGTCCGCTAAAAGTAAGAGAATATAAACACACTTTCCCTGACATGTAACGACTTTGTAGGGAGCCTAAGGTTTCATACAGTATTGCACTTCACTTGATTTTTAATACATAAATATTTTTATAAATGTAGGCTACTTACTTTTGCTTCAAAAGTGAAAAATTTGAAGATTCTTGCCATTTGTGGTTGAAATGCAGCAACAATTGTGTGATTGGTTTCTTATGTGTCGGGGAAACAGTTTTGTTGCTTTTATTCTTTTATCATCTCGTCTGTGTGGTTATTTCTTCAGCTACTGTTATGGTAACTTATTTACCACATTAAATAATGTATGGCACTGCATTCCATACATGTTTCTTATGTTCCACAGTCACTGATTTGACTAGAAGTGTAGTGAAGAAAACTTCACATTTTTTAAAAGATATATGATCCCTTTCTGCAAAAGGTCAGTTCTTCTGCTGTTTGCTAGAAATTTTTTTGCTCTTGAAGAACATGACGTTCTCCAGTAAATATATATAGGTTACAAGAAAATAAACTGTTCTGTAATGTAGTGGTTGTTAGGAATCCTAAAAAGATGAATTTGGTATCTCCTTGTTACTGCTGCAATTAATTGAACTACAGACACTCCAAACCATTCTACAGACCACCATAAACAATTATGATTCACTTTCACTAGATCTCACCGAGCTCAGCAGCATAACTTCCTAGCCAGCTGGTGAATAAAAAAAAAGAGAGGGAGTGTTGGGACTGTAATGTCAGACTATGGTATTACTGTATAAAGAACTAAAACTGTTATAGGTATAGATGAAAATATTATCGGCATATTTGAGTGTATAATAGACACTTGCAGTTTTTGCACCTGAACTTTTTTTTAGAATAAAGGCACATAGGCCTATGGAAGGTATGGGTCGTTATTCAACATTTTGTAGAGTATTGCCTGAATAAAACAAAGTATTTAGATGCACCAGTTAATAAATCTCATTTAACACAACTAGTTATCAGTTGGTTCTTAATATAATGAGGGGGAGGCTAGCTGGAAAAAGGTGGAACAGTACATGCCCATTACAAGAATTTCTAGGTGAGCTACATGATTTATTTATTTATTTATGGAAAAAGAGCTGAAACCAAATTTTGCAAAATTATTAGAGAAGTAAACTATAATGCCCCCCCCCCCCCCCCCCTCCATGAACCATGGACCTTGCCGTTGGTGGGGAGGCTTGCGTGCCTCGGCGATACAGATGGCCATACCGTAGGTGCAACCACAACGAAGGGGTATCTGTTGAGAGGCCAGACATATGTGTGGTTCCTGAAGAGGGGCAGCAGCCTTTTCAGTAGTTGCAGGGGCAACAGTCTGGATGATTGACTGATCTGGCCTTGTAACATTAACCAAAACGGCCTTGCTGTGCTGGTACTGCGGACGGCTGAAAGCAAGGGGAAACTACAGTCGTAATTTTTCCCGAGGGCATGCAGCTTTACTGTATGACTAAATGATGACGTCGTCCCCTTGGGTAAAATATTCCGGAGGTAAAATAGTACCCCATTCGGATCTCCGGGCGGGGACTACTCAAGAGGATGTCGTTATCAGGAGAAAGAAAACTGGCGTTCTAGGGATCGGAGCATGGAATGTCAGATCCCTTAATCGGGCAGGTAGGATAGAAAATTTAAAAAGGGAAATGGATAGGTTAAAGTTAGATATTGTGGGAATTAGTGAAGTTCGGTGACAGGAGGAACAAGACTTTTGGTCAGGTGAATACAGGGTTATAAATACAAAATCAAATAGGGGTAATGCAGGAGTAGGTTTAATAATGAATTAAAAAAATAGGAGTGCGGGTAAGCTACTACAAACAGCATAGTGAACGCATTATTGTTGCCAAGATAGACACAAAGCCCATGCCTACTACAGTAGTACAAGTTTATATGCCAACTAGCTCTGCAGATGATGAAGAAATTGAGGAAATGTATGATGAGATAAAAGAAATTATTCAGGTAGTGAAGGGAGACGAAAATTTAATAGTCATGGGTGACTGGAATTCGTCAGTAGGAAAAGGGAGAGAAGGAAACATAATAGGTGAATATGGATTGGGGGGAAGAAATGGAAGAGGAAGCCGTCTGGTAGAATTTTGCACAGAGCATAACTTAATTATAGCTAACACTTGGTTTAAGAATCATGAAAGAAGGTTGTATACATGGAAGAATCCTGGAGATACTAAAAGGTATCAGATAGATTATATAATGGTAAGACAGAGATTTAGGAATCAGGTTTTAAATTGTCAGACATTTCCAGGGGCAGATGTGGACTCTGACCACAATCTATTGGTTATGACCACAATCTATTGGTTATGAACTGTAGATTAAAACTGAAGAAACTACAAAAAGGTGCTAATTTAAGGAGATGGAACCTGGATAAACTGAAAGAACCAGAGGTTGTAGAGAGTTTCAGGGAGAGCATAAGGGAACAATTGACAGGAATGGAGGGAAGAAATACAGTAGAAGAAGAATGGGTAGCTCTGAGGGATTAAGTAGTGAAGGCAGCAGAAGATAAAGTAGGTAAAAAGACGAGGGCTACTAGAAATCCTTGGGTAACAGAAGAAATATTGAATTTAATTGATGAAAGGAGAAAATATAAAAATGCAGTAAATGAAGCAGGCAAAAAGGAATACAAACGTCTCAAAAATGAGATCGACAGGAAGTGCAAAATGGCTAAACAGGGATGGCTAGAGGACAAATGTAAGGATGTAGAAGCTTATCTCACTAGGGGTAAGATAGATACTGCCTACAGGAAAATTAAAGAGGCCTTTGGAGAAAAGAGAGCCACTTGTATGAATATCAAGAGCTCAGATGGAAACCCAGTTCTAAGCAAAGAAGGGAAGGCGGAAAGGTGGAAGGAGTATATAGAAGGTTTATTCAAGGGCGATGTACTGGAAATGGAAGAGGATGCAGATGAAGATAAAATGGGAGATACGATACTGCGGGAAGAGTTTGACAGAGCACTGAAAGACCTGAGTCGAAACAAGGCCCTGGGAGTAGACAACATTCCCATTAGAACTACTGACGGCCTTTGGGGAGCCAGTCATGACAAAACTCTACCATCTGGTGAGCAAGATGTATGAGACAGGCGAAATACCCTCAGACTTCAAGAAGAATATAATAATTCCAATCCCAAAGAAAGCAGGTGTTGACAGATGTGAAAATTACCGAACTATCAGTTTAATAAGTCACAGCTGCACAATACTACGCGAATTCTTTAGAGACGAATGGAAAAATTGGTAGACGCGGACCTTGGGGAAGATCAATTTGGATTCCGCAGAAATGTTGGAACACGTGAGGCAATACTAACCTTACGACTTATCTTGGAAGAAAGATTAAGAAAAGGCAAACCTACGTTTCTAGCATTTGTAGACTTAGAGAAAGCTTTTGACAATGTTGACTGGAATACTCTCTTTCAAATTCTAAAGGTGGCAGGGGTAAAATACAGGGAGTGTAAGGCTATTTACAATTTGTACAGAAACCAGATGGCAGTTATAAGAGTCGAGGGGCATGAAAAGGAAGCAGTGGTTGGGAAGGGAGTGAGACAGGGTTGTAGCCTCTCCCTGATGTTATTCAATTTGTATATTGAGCAAGCAGTAAAGGAAACAAAAGAAACATTTGGAGTAGGTATTAAAATTCATGGAGAAGAAATAATTGTAATTCTGTCAGAGACAGCAAAGGACTTGTAAGAGCAGTTGAACGGAATGGACAGTGTCTTGAAAGGAGGATATAAGATGAACATCAACAAAAGCAAAACGAGGATAATGGAATGTAGTCAAATTAAATCGGGTGATGCTGAGGGAATTAGATTAGGAAATGAGACACTTAAAGTAGTAAAGGAGTTTTGCTATTTGGGGAGTAAAATAACTGATGATGGTCGAAGTAGAGAGGATATAAAATGTAGACTGGCAATGGCAAGGAAAGCGTTTCTGAAGAAGAGAAATTTATTAACATCGAGTATAGATTTAAATGTCAGGAAGTCGTTTCTGAAAGTATTTGTATGGAGTGTAGCCATGTATGGAACTGAAACATGGACGATACCTAGTTTGGACAAGAAGAGAATAGAAGCTTTCAAAATGTGGTGCTACAGAAGAATGCTGAAGATTAGATGGGTAGATCACATAACTAATGAGAAGGTATTGAATAGAATTAGGGAGAAGAGTAGTTTGTGGCACAACTTGACAAAAAGAAGGGACCGGTTGGTAGGACATGTTTTGAGGCATCAAGGGATCACAAATTTAGCATTGTTGGGCAGTGTGGAGGGTAAAAATTATAGAGGGAGACCAAGAAATGAATACACTAAGCAGATTCAGAAGGATGTAGGTTGCAGTAAGTACTGGGAGATGAAGAAGCTTGCACAGGATAGAGTAGCATGGAGAGCTGCATCAAACCAGTCTGAGGACTGAAGACCGCAACAACAACAACAAACTATAATGATAATAGAATACATAGGTACAGAAATAATTTCAACAGATGGAATAGCAATCTATATATGAACATGCGGAACTACAGTGGCCATAATCAGAGAGAGAGAGAGAGTGTCACATACCACCAATAATGGGAATTACGTAAAAGGAAATTGAATGACCATATGAGGATTGTGGTAGTGAAGGGGAATGGTTAACTTTGGTTCATTGGGAGAATTTTAGAAAAGTTTAATCCATCTGTACAGGAGGCTGCATATAGGATGCTAGTGTAACCTATTCTTAAGTACTACTTCAATGTTTGGGATCCACACCAGATCAGATTGAAAGAAGACATCAAAGCAATTCAGAGGCGTACTGCTAGATTTGTTACCAGTAGGTATGATCAACGTGCAAGTGTTGTGGAGATGCTTTCAGAACTCAAATGGGAATCCCTGGAGGGAAGGCTACATTTCTTTTGAGGAACACTATTGAGAAAATTTTGAAAACTGGCATTTGAAGTGACAGCAAAAAGATTATATTGTCTCATAAATAAATTGCATGTAAGGACCACAAAAATAAGATATGAGAAATTAGGGTTCATATGGAGGAACATAAACTGTTTTTTCCCTCATTCTCTTTGGACTTTGTGAATGGAATAGGAAAGCAAATGATTAGTAGTGGGATTGAGTACCCTCCACCATGCTCCTAAGATGGATTTCAGAGTATCAATGTAGATGTAGATTCCCAAAACACCTCAGGTGAGATGTTTGCTACCTCCTTCAGTATGCTCATCTTCAATCTCCAACGTGCCTTAGTGTTCTTTTGATAAACCCTGTCCTTTAGGTAAGCTCACAGCCTGAAATCACCCCAGACATGAAGGAATCAAAGACATTAGCTGCCAGTAGGCATTTATATCAATTGGGCAAGATGAAAATGTGTTCCAGGCTGGAATTCAAACCCAGATCTCCTGCTTACTAGGCAGATGCACTGCCCACCATACCAGCAGTGTGTGGTGTAATTTGAGAATTTGGGTTTCACAGGAGGTGTGGTAACCACTGCATCTGGATGGCATAGTTATCAGTGCATTTGCGTAGTAAACAGGAGACCCAGTTTCAAAACCCAGTATGGCACAAATTTTCACCTGGTCCCATTGATATAAATCAGTGCCTATTGACAGCTAACGTCTGTACTTCCATTGTGTCTTGATTCACAGGGGCTGCAGGATCAAATTGGTGTCTGGGCTTCCAGACATATCTGAAAGAACAGACACCACATATGTAGGAAATCACAAAGGTTCAAATCAGATGATCTTGGTGGCAACATGGTTTGGAATGATCTGCCAACAATTTGGTTTTCTCCAAATGTGTTATAAAGTAGCTAAGCGACCTCATAAGCAATGTGAGGCAGAGCTGCATCATGCATGATGATCTCCAAATGTGAGAGTTGTGAATGTTCACTGCCCCACAGAGCAGAAAGAGTGCTTCATCACTCCACAAAATGTTCAAAGGTCACATGTCGTCAGCTTCAACAGATGCAAGTAATGTAAGAGCACAGTCTGCATGTGTAATGTGAAGTTTGCATAGCTACCATTTCACAGTTGCTTGCAGCATTTTTCGAATATTGCATGTCGAATGCTCAGCTGTCATGACACAGCTTGTGGACTGATTGAAGATTTCACATTGCATCCAGGATTTTCAGCCATGGAAACAGCAACCTCATCAACAAAGTGTGGTGAAATTGGCTATTGGCCTCTTCCAGGAGCAATTCACAAACTGCCATTTAATAATTTCTGAATCATATTTTGCAACCTTTTGTGGAAGGCTGATATTTCAGTATTCCTGTAATGTGTTGGTACTCAAAAAGAACAGCAGCACTACTGAAATTGTTTTGATCAAACAACTTTACAAGTATAGCCCTGCTCACCTTGACTATATCCATGTTGAGTGCTTGCATCTGTAATGCACACTGGTGCTTGTGTTTCAACCCCACGTCATTGCAGCAATACATGCACCAAAAAGCCAGTCACACCCTAACGCTAATAACAATGCAAGTCCTGCAGTGCGTGCACTGGACGTCATTAATATGAAATTGAGGACCAATATGGTAAATACTTTGCCATTTATACTTGCTGAAGTAGTGAAAGTTTAATTGTGGCCACCCTGTGTAAGGGCAACAGTCTGTTGTGACCATAGCATGTTCTGCAACCATTAGAAGCAAAAGGGCCCATACTGAAAAGATTATTCTGTCCAGCAGTATTTGGAGTGGTGGTTCCTCACACTGGCCAGGCCAGTATGTTAATTGTATTGGTGCTTAGCTAGTTGAGGAGTTAGTTTCTATATGCAATACAAGAAAATGTGATGTAGTATCAAAGAAATGTGATTTCCTGGAAGCTTTGTGTGGAAACAATTGGCAGGTTATTGGCAGGCCAGTCACTGTATAAGGTAATGGATGGAGTGGGAAAGACCCAAAGTGTGACACAAGTAGCACATTCAAAAAAATGAGATATGTAATGCAGGTAAGTGTAAGATTAAGTTGCAAAAAATTAAGTTCCATAAGGCAGGTCTCCCTGTGCATCATAATGTCAAACACCAGGAAGGATGCTGGCTACCAAGTAGAAAAGATGTTATACACAACTGCTCACATCTAATTTCCATTCCAAACAACTTAAACACTGCCCCTGCGGGTCTGGAGGTTAGAATAGGCCCGAGGTATTGCTGCCTGTCATAAGAGGCGACTAAAAGGAGTCTCACACTTGATGGTCCCCTGTAGGATTTGACCTCCATTTTTCAAAATTTTCCCGAAGAGCAAGCTAATTGGGGAAGGGCACCTCACTGGTGCATCGTGTCCATCATGTGCTGAGACCTATTGCATCCTCCGTCAATATGGAACTGCACTTCTGCTCATTCTCCAACTGTTGGGCGATCTCACCCTCCTGGGTATGTGTTTTTCCATCAACTGTGCTGTATTGTTTTCTACACTAATGAAGATAATGGACTTGTTTTCTTGGTTGCATCTGATATCCAGCACGGTAGTCAGTCCATTGTGGTGGGGCTGCCATGTACCCTGTTGGTTGTAGCCACCTGACCACACAGGGATCGCTCTGCTTATGCCTGTGCGGTTAACTCCCAACATATGCCAAGGGGCAAATGCCCATCCCCCTGGGGCATCGGGATACCCTGCAATGGCCATCCTACCAGGTGGACTTCGCTGCAACTGGGTGGCGCCTATGGGGAGGGCCCCTGATCGGAGTGGGTGGCATCAGGGTGGATGAGACGCGTTGAAGTGTAGTACATCATCTCTTGCTGGTGGTCGAACATCAGCAGTCTCTAAGCATTCATGGGCTGAATCAATGCACAGATGTATGACCCCCAAATTGTTCCCCTCCCTGGCCACACCATGGAAGGAACATCAGGCTAAAGATGGCAGCCGCTCTTATTCAGCCTGATACCATGTATGTTTGAGAGCTGATGGAGAATCTTTCATGATGATGAAGCCTCAGTTTTTTGTTGAGCATTTAGAGGACAAGTTTGGGAAGGTGGAGGGCTTGTCCAAAATGAGATCTGGGTCAGTCTTGATCAAAACAGCATCCTCTGCCGAGTCATGGGCGTTACTCACTTGTGACAAGCTGGGATATGTTTCTGTAACCAACACGCTCGATAGGGCTTAAATATGGTCCAGGGTATCATATTTCACAGGGACCCTCTTCTGCAGTCTGTCAATGAGCTGCGCGCCAATTTAGAACAGCGAGGTTACATTTCATTTGGCGTGTCCACTGGGGTCCGAGGGATAATCAGGTTGCCACTGGTGCCTTCATCTTGGCCTTCGAGGGTGATACATTACCCTAGAAGGTCAAGGTGATGGTCCACTGCTGTTATGTAAAACCCTATATACCTCCCCCAATGTGGTGTTTTAAATGTTGCTAGTTTGGTCTTACGTCTTCCCACTGTACTTCCAGCGTAACATGTCAAGATTGCGGATGCCCATCACATCCCAATACTCCATGTGCCCCACCTCCCATCTGTGTCAACTGTGGAGAGCACCATTCGCCTTGCTCGACTGACTGCAGGATTCTCCAGAAAAAAAGGAAAATCATGGGGTACGAGACCCTGGACCGACTGACGTACAATGAGGCTAAGAGGAAATTTGAACACCTACATCCTGTATGTATGACATTGTCTTATACTGCCACTACAGTTCCAGCCCTATCAGCTCCACCAACCCCAATCACCTCTCACAG
The DNA here is from genome assembly GCF_023897955.1 of Schistocerca gregaria. Classification (NCBI taxonomy): domain Eukaryota; kingdom Metazoa; phylum Arthropoda; class Insecta; order Orthoptera; family Acrididae; genus Schistocerca; species Schistocerca gregaria. The sequence continues at coordinate 571,106,722 of NC_064921.1, read as the reverse complement.
CCAGGAGACTACACCTGCCCCCTTGATGGTGGGGGGGCACTTCCCTCCCTGTTGCTCATGCATCACCTATTTCAGGAGCAACACCCCTCCTCCCCCCCCCCCCCTCCCCATCGGGGACGTCCATCCCCACTTTGAAACCAGAGAAGCGTACAGCTTCTTTGGTTGCTCTCGCTAGGAAGGGGTCCCTTCGGTCACTCCCTTCTCAGGTTTCTGGTAATGGGAAAGAAGACACACACCAGTGGCTGAAGAGCCCAAAAGCAGCTGGTCGCAGGGTTTCACGCTATCCTCAGTGGTGGAGACTGAATCAGTGAAATCCTCCCAGCCAGGGAAACCCAAGAAACATCAAGAGAAATGCATTAAGAAGGTCCCCAAGACCAAGGGAATTGTGGTGACATCCACACCACCAGTACCTACAAGCTCTGCGTCTGCAGATGAGGTGGTGATTCTGGTGTCCACTGAGGACCTAGATCTTGCCGGACCCTCAGACAAAAAGGATATAGACTGCTCAGGCAAAAAGGCAGTGGCAGCAGGTGACCCTGAGGTGTAAATGGCCTCATTGAATGTTCCATGCCTTCCCAGTCTCACGATGATGTCATCCTCCAGTGGAATTGCAGCGGTTTTTTCCACTGCCTGGCTGAGCTACGGCAACTCTTAAGCTTTACACCTGCTTTCTGCATTGCCCCCCAGGAAACCTAGTTCTCGGCGATGCAGACCCCTACCTTGTGCGGCTATAAGGGATACTACAGGAATGGTAGCAACTGTAATTGTCAGACGGGGCTTGCGTTTAGGCCCTAAACTCAGTCTTTAGTGAACCTGTGCCCCTTTAAACCCCTCTTGAAGCTGTGGATGTCAGAATAAGGATGACAGAGGAAATAACTGTCTGCAATGTATATCTTCCTCCAGATGGTGCAGTACCCCTGACTGTATTAGCTGCACTGATTGATCAACTGCCTAAACCTTTCCTACTATTGGGAGATTTTAACGCCAATAACCCCTTGTGGGGTGGCACTGTGCTTACTGGCCAAGGCAGAGATGTCAAAACTTTGTTTGAGTTCAACCTCTACCTCTTAAATACTGGGATGGCAACACATTTCAGCATGGCTCAAGGTAGTTACTTGGAAATTGATTTATCAATTTGCAGCCCAGGACTTCTCCTATCTATCCACTGGAGAGCATGTGACAACCTGTGTGGTAGTGACCACTTCCCAACTTCCTGTCACTGCCCCAGCATCAAGCCCATGGACACCTGCCCCGATGGGCGTTAAACAAGGTGGACTGTGAAACTTTCACCTCTGCTGTCACCGTTGAATCTCCCCCACACGGGAACATCGATGTGGTGGTTGAGCAGGTGACTCCAACAATTATTTATATGGCAGAAAACATGATCCCTTGCTCTTTAGGGTGCCCCAGGCAAAAGACAATCCCTTGGTGGTCACCAGAAGTCACTGAAGCAATTAAGGAATGTGGACAAGCTCTATAGCAGCATAAGTGGCACCCTTCGCAGGAGCATCTCATAGTCTTTAAACGGCTCTCTGCTCGCGTTCACCAACGTATCAAATGATGGAAGCAGGAGTGTTGGGAGAGATATGTGTCGACCATTGGGTGCCATACATCACCTTCCCAAGTCTGGGCAAAGATCAAACACATTTTCCGGTACCAGACCCCAACTGGTGTTCCCAGTGTTAATATAAATGGCGTGTTACCTACCGACGCAAACGTGATTGCCGAGCACTTTGCTGAGCACTATGCTCGAGCCTTTGCATCAGAGACTTACGCCCCAGCCTTTCACACTCTCAAACGGCGGCTGGAAGGGAAAGTCTTCTCGTTTACTACACGCCATAGTGAATCCTATAACGCCTCATTTACAGAGTTGGAGCTCCTCGTGCCCTTGCATATTTCTCCAACACAGCTCCTGGACCAGATCAGATCCACAGTCAGATGATTGAACTTCTCTCATCTGACTACAAGTGACATCTCCTCGTCATCTTCAACCGGATCTGGTGTGATGGTGTCTTTCCATCGCAAAGGTGGGAGAGCACCATCATTCTGGTGTTCAAACCCGGTAAAAACCCACTTCATGTGAATAGCTATCGGCACATCAGCCTCACCAACGTTCTTTGTAAGCTGCTGGAACATATGGTGTGTTGGTGGTAGTGTTGGGTTCTGGAATCATGTAGCCTACTGCTTCCATGTCAGAGCGGGTTGCACCAGGGTCGCTCTACCGCTGATAATCTTGTGTCCCTAGAGTCAGCCTTCCGAACAGCCGTTTCCAGACTCCAACACCTGGTTGCTGTCTTTTCTGATTTACGAGAAGCGTATGACACGACCTGGCGACATCATATCCTTGCCACATTATACAAGTGGGGTCTTCGAGGCCCACTCCAGATTTTTATCCAGGATTTCCTGTCGCTTAGTACTTTCCCTGTCCAAGCTGGTGCCTCCCATAGTTCCCCCTTCTCCATCAATGGTCTACCAGCAGCTGTCTCACCTTCTCTGTATGCAGACTACTTCTGCATTTCATACTGCTCCACCAGTACTGGTGGGGCTGAGCAGTGCCTACAGGGAGCCATCCACAAGGTGCAGTCCTGGACTCTAACCCACAGATTCCAGTTTTCGGGTGCAAAGTCGTTTGTTATGAACCTCTGTCATCCAGAACCAGACCTTTACCTTAATGATGGTGCACTCACTTTAATGGAGACATATCGATTCTTAGGACTGGTTTTTGATGCCCAATTGACTTGGCTTCCTCACCTTCATCATCTTAAGCGGAAGTGCTGGCAGCACCTCAATACCCTCCGCTGCCTGAGCAACACCAACTGGGATGCAGATTGCTCTACTCTGCTGCAGCTCTACAAAGCCCTTGTTCCATCCCTTTACTGTGGGAGTCTGGTTTATGGTTTGGTGGCTCCCTCAGCATTGCGTTTACTTGACCCAGTGCATCACTGTAGCATTCACCTAACGACAGGAGCTTTTAGGATGAGTCCAGTGACCAGCGTCCTTGTGGTGGCCGGAGTGCCTCCATTGAAGGCACAACTACTGATAAGTTATGTAGTACTGGTTTGTAGTTGTCCTGCACATCAGAATCACTGTATCCTTTTCCCACCCAGGGCGATTCATCTCCCGCATGGGTGGCCCAGGTCAGGGCTTCCAATTGCAGTTCATGTCCGATCCTGTCTTTCTGAACTGGAGTCCTTGCCTTTACCACCTATACTTGAGATCCATTCACGCACACCTCTATGGTGTACACCTAGGCCATAGCTTCGCCTGGTCATTTCACATGGCCCTAAGGACTCAGTTAACCCTGCAGCTCTCCGCTGCCACTTCCTCTTGATTCTTGACAAGTGTCAAGGCCATGAAGTGGTGTACACCAACAGCTCAATGGCTGATGCTCACGACTGCTTCAAGTATGTCCATGGAGGACATACTGAACAGCATTCCTTGCCCAATGGCTGCACTGTTTTTTGCCGAGCTGGTGGCTATATCTCATGCTCTTGACCACAACCGTTCATGCCCTGGGGAGGTGTTTCTTTTGTGTACTGACTCCTTGAGCAGCCTACAAGCTATGGACCAATGCTACTCTTGTCGTCCTTTGATAGCAACCATCCAGGAGTCTATCTATGCCCTGTAATAGTCCGGTTGTTCAGTGGTGTTTGTCTGGACCCCAGGTCATGTCGGAATCCGAGGCAATGAACACACCAACAGGCTACGTGGAAACCACTTATGGAGATCGGCTTCTCTGCAACTGACCTGCATTCAGTACTACGCCGCAAGGTTTTGCGGCCTTGGGAGACGAAATGCCATAACCTCAGCATGCACAACAAACTGTGTGCCATTAAGGAGACTACGAATGTGTGGCAGTCCTCCATGCGGGCCTCTTGCAAGTACTCTGTGGTTCTGTACCAGCTCTGCATTGACCACACTTGGGTGACACATTGCTACCTTCTGTTCCGTGATGACCCACCTCAGTGTTGGTGCACCACCCGGCTGACAGTAGCCCATAGTTTGGTGAGCTGTCCTCCTTTGGCTGCCCTGTGACAGACTCTTCAGTTACCTGACTCATTTCCATTAATTTTAGGTGACAATGCCCCATTGGCTAAGTTAGTTTTACATTTTAAATGCGATGGTGGGTTTTATCATTCTGTATAAATTTTAGCTCATGTCTTTTGTCCCTTTGTGTTCTCCACTCTAATGCTTTTAGGGTGGATGTTTTAACGTGTCGCAGAGTTGCTGGCTTTTCCTTTTTATCCTCATGGTCGGCCAGCCACGGTCATCTGCTCTCTTGTTTTTACCCCTTCTACCCAATTCTTGCTTCTCTCCACGGTTTTCTTTTCCTGTTTTTGTCCATAGTAGTATTGGTTGTCCTCCTGCTGTTCTTCTGGTTCTTCCTTTCTCTTGTTATTGTGCTGTATATCTCCTTTCTTTTCTTCTTTCTGTTGTGTAATTATTTTACTGGGAACAAGGGACCGATGACCCCTTTCCCACCCTCTTTTAAACCAACCAACCAACATCGCAACTTTAGACATTAAAAGTATGTATACCAATATATCTAAGGACCAAGTCCAGAATATTATTACTGAAATTCTGCACACCCTTAGTAATTGTGCACTGGATGAAATTGATGAAATGCTGAAGGTGTTAGAAACTGTTCTTGATTACAATTATTTCAAGTTTGGTGATTCTTTTTTAATTCAAAAACATGGACCAGCAATGATTACTGCATTGTCTTACTGTGGCTGGCAAACATTTTTCTGTATGAGTTTGAACATTTGTGCAACATCACCTATCTTATGGTGTAGAAATACTTGGTTGGTTTTGCTATGTTGATGACCTCCTCTTAATATACAAAAATCCCAATTTATTTTACAGTTCCCTAGCTGACCACTTGAATTTGCAACAATACAGTATTCAATTTTCAATAGAACACATTGTTAATGGCACACTCCCCTATAATCACATTAAAAAACAGTACTTTTAATTTTGATGTTTACTGTGCTTCGCCATTCTTCAAATCATCCCATGAAATATAAAAAGTCTGCCTCGTGCTCGCTTCTCCACTGGCTCCATAAATTCTCCATAACCCCTCACGATTTTAACTGTGAGTATCAGGTTGTACCAAGTACTGAACCTGCTAATCGTTATTACATAAATTTTCTTCACAATATTAATAAAGAATTATTGAGGAGGGCAGTTTCTTCCATTAACCACATCACATTTTCTTGCAATGGGTAGGCAGGATAAAAACAACAAGAACTACCACCAAATTCTTTACTATAGCAAACATTTAAAAAAAGAATAACATAAATCCTGCTTATCTTATCTTGGAGAATGTAGGTCCCAAATAAACACACAGTGGACAGTCACTTAGCACCCCACTTAAGACCACAGAGGTTTATTCAATTTCCTGTAATGGCTGTTCTCTGAAGAACATTGGGCAAACTTGTAGAGGCTTTGACATTTGCTTTAAGAAACATCTCAATCTGAACAAAACATTCAAAAACTAAACTATCAGAACACACAGGTGAAGCTAAATACACACATGTTCAGAAAAACAGAACACCTTGAGTGACTAGAGGGCAACGGCCTTGCCATGGTAGATACACCGGTTCTTGGATGGGTGACCATCCAGCCGCCATGCGCTGTTGCCATTTTTCAGGATGCTCTCAGCCTCATGATGCCAATTGAGGAGCTACTCGACTGAATAGTAGCGACTCCGGTCAAAGAAAACCATCATAACAATCAAGACAGCGTTGTGCTGACCACACTGACCACTGACTACATCCTCAACTGAGGATGACACTGCAGTCAGATGGTCCCAGTGGGCCACTTGTAGCCTGAATGACTGGAATGACTGGAGATAAGACATTAGTATTCACAGGACATGTATATTAGTATGTTCTGCAGAAATGATTAACATTTGAACCATATTGGCCCCATCAATTTGGGGTCAACATCAATATTGGGGTACAACACCACCCACCAGTAAAATGTGCCTGCAACTCTCATTTTTGCTATAAACTGAAAGTAATGGATCATTGTGACCTGAGCAGATGTGTAGGATGCCTTGCAGACAGATACATGAACCATACTGTTAAATCAGTGAGTCTAAAACAGGGTGCATTACTGACATGAGAGGATGTGATGCATCAATCTAGGAAATTGTTGCTCATGTGGGATAAAGTGTTCTGGCAGTGCAATAGGTGTGTGCCAAATGGTTCACGGAAGGATGTAAAACACGGTAAGATTGGTCAGGTTGCATTATCCAGATCACCACCAGAAGCTTGGTATCTCATCCAAATGGCACTGCAGGACAGATCTGCATCCTCCGCAGATCTGGTGCAACAGTGGAACAGTATAACACATCGTTCACTATCAAGGGTGGCAGTCCATCGGAATTTATTATGGCGTGGGGTACGTGTGGGTTGTCCACTTCTCCACCTATCTTTGATGAATGTGCATAAAACGTGCTAGATGGCAATGGTGTATGGAGCAATGTCTCTGAGGACAGGAATGGTATCAGATAGTGTTTTTGAACGAATCCATGTTCTGTTTGTCTTAAAATGATGGCCACATTTTGGTTTTCCCCAGACAGAGGAGTGGTTGACTGCCTTCTTCCTTGGCCTGCCAGATCACCAGACTTGTCGCTAATTGAAAATGTGTGGGATATGGTGAGATGACAAGTGCAGTGCTGTCACCCAATGGCAACCACCTCAGATAAACTTTGGAACCAGGTGAATCCAGCATGTTTGGCTATACCACAGGACACTATTTGCAGTTTATATATGTCGATGTCATCACACATCGAACAAGTTACCAGGGCCCAAGACGGATCCTGTGCCTACAAGTTAAACAGGACACATGCTGAACCAAGGTGACTGCAATGCCAATCATTTCTGCCGAACATACTAATGTACTTGCGCTGTAAATTTGAATGTCCTATCTCTAGTCATTCAAAGTGTTTTTTTTTTTTTTTTAACGTGAGTGTAATCCACCCCTAAAATGTCACAAGACTGGTTACTTCTCTGTTGTAGTTCTGTCTTGGCTGGCAGATGCTGCCTGTGGGGACATCTGAAACCAACAATGTATCCCATCTTTGCCAGCATATTGAGGAGGCACTTGCTTCTGTTGACCCACAGATCCTGTGACATATGCAGTAGGACTGGCAAAAAAAAACTCCAATTATGTGTCCAGCACAATGGACGTCATATTGAGCATATGGTGTAATGCCGACACTGACAAGTGTCCTTAACTTTAACAGGTCATAATTACTACACAAATAAAGATGCCTTAAAACATATTTCACATGTGTATTCCTGAAAAATAGGCAGTTCCAAATGATGCGCATATGACCCCCTTCCCATATGGCATATGTAACCCAAATCTAAATGGCAGATTTCAAGATGGCCACCACCACTGATGCCATAGTTGCACCCCCACCTACAGTCACTCCATACCAGACGCCACTGTGATTACTCACTCCATTTGATTTTTATAGTGGTGTATTCAGAGTTTGGTCTCACACTGTATTTTAAAAGTTTTATCACCTGTTTGTAAACAACTGTGTTACAGTGTATGAATGATCAATCATTAGTGTATAAGTATAAGATAGCCTATAATCAGTTATATTCATCTGCATCACCATGTGCATCTATATTCCCAAATCTCCTGCACAGTACATGAAGCTGATATTTTACACAAATATTAGTGATTTTCCATTTACGTCATGAGCAAATAAGAAATGAGTATATTTCTGCATGTGCACTCTAATCCCTCTTATGCCGAAAATGTGATATGCAGGGTGAACCAAATCCAAAGACAAACTTTTAGATGCTGTTCAGGAATACCTTCTGAAAATTTTGCAGTAGTGGTCCTGCAGTCTCCAGCAACTCATTACAGAGTAATAATGTAATTATGATTTATTCAATTTGTTAGCACAGCCACCCTTGTTTTTGTGTGCAAATATCTTCACAAAATTGAAGAAGCATGAAATAGGCAATTACTAAAATGCACAACACTAAACACAGAGTAATGCCACAATTCCCATCCATAAAATTGCTGTGACGTCATTGCCATTGGTATGAAATAGCTCTTCCATTGCATTCAGTGAACAAAAACATGAAATGCATTTTGACCAACACTTCATCGGTAAGCCTATCCATACGTAAATTGAAGATGGAAGTTGGGGGAAAAGAAGGGAAAGGGAAGAGATTACTGATGTCAGCTGCATTGGGCATTACATTTCGAGATAAAAACCTAGATCTTACTGTGGTCAACACATGTGGACCTTTGCAAGGAAAAAAAGGGAATATTTTTATATTTGTAGACATTTTCTCAAAACTAATATGACTATACCCATTAAAAAAAAGCAACCAGTAAACAGCTGATTAAAAAATTTACCAACAATTATTTCACAGAATTTGGGAAACCTAAAGCTGTCCTCTCAGGTAATGGGTCACAGTTCACATCACAAACTTTGAAGGATTTCATTGGCATTATCAAAATTAGACACATCTTAATGTCAGTCTATCATCCGTACAGCCATCCAAATGAAAGATACATGAGGCAAACTAAAAGGCTTTATAGAACCTATGATAAAGAAGTCATGTAGATTGGATAAAATATGTGAAGAATTTTTAAGATATGATGAAAGGTCTGTGACATACATCAACTGGGTTCTCGCCCTTTAAAGTCATATGTGGTAGATGACTAGTCAAGTTTCTTTACAGAAAATACTGATTATTTAGCTTGTAGAATCATGTCACCACAGGAAAAGGAAGTCAGTGTCAGGAAAACAATAAAAAACAAAGAGAAATAAGAAAAAGAAAGCATGATGCAAAATCCTGGTTTTCAAAACTTTAACTGGGGGACTTGGTATTAGTGAAATGTTGGGAAATGTAAAAAATAATGTCTGCTGAAAGAAGGAAGTCTTTTGGGATCTAGATGTCCTTTTGAGGTAATAGAAAACCCACATCCCAATGCATTTTCACAGGTGTATCCAAAATCGAGAAGGTTATTTGAACTATGCAATGTCACTGAATGAAAGTTGTGCAAGTATGATACTGCATGGTAAAGTCCTGTCAAAATAACCATGAACAGTACAAGAACACAGATCTATAAACTAGAAAAATGAACTAATCTTCTTACCCATGTGTATTAAATGCCTTAATTAGCTATTCACCAAACTATTTAATATCAGTTTATACCATGTCTTTGTTATGAAAATCATTGGATATCTATTATTTGCGTAAATATCTAGTTATAAAAAATTAGAATTACTTTAAGACAGTAAACATAAAATCAAAAAGAAAAAGATGAGGTAGGGGAAGGTCAGGCAGACATGTTGGCTGTAACAACCACTGGAATTTTAAATGTATCATGCAAACTACAAGTATATATGAAAGTTGTGTGAGGGTATGTATCAAAGCAGAAGGTAGATAATAACAAATTAGTGAAAAATGTGTATACATCTTTATTTGTGTACAGATCATTTATTTGTTTATGTCAAAGATTATAAGAGTTTAGATACTTGTCAATGGATGAAGATGTTTAAGGGAAAGTTCCTTGTAGATGCTGAAGTTGATGAGATTTCTTGAAATCTCTGAGGCGAGTGATGTTTTTGATGTGGAAAGGCACCAGGTTAGGAATTCTTTTTATGCTTTGTGTTGTGCAACAGTAAACATGCTTTGATACTAAAACTATTGAATTATTACAAGTTGGACTTTAAACATAAATTAAAAACATAACTTGCATAGCTTAAGGGAGATTACTGCAAAATATCTGATCACTGATAACAATGCAGGTTTTTGCATGAGTATGAAAGCTGTCTGACAAAATAAATAACAAATAATAAGGAAAACAGTGGTGGAAGGGGGAGCACCAAATTATAAAGACTATTAATATTTGTTATCTATTTTACAGAACACAAACGAAACTATTTCTGTGCCTATGAATTTAAAACAAATGCTCTCTCTACATAAGAAAACATTTCAACAATTAATTGTATATGTACTTCCAACATATTCTCAGTATTCTTTTTTACTAATAACATGACTTAAAACCAAACAAGATTAAACATAAATCTCAGTACTCTATTAACCATGAGTACCATGCACTACTCATACTTGTATAAAAATTAATTTCCTTGTTGAATTGAATGCTTTGTTTGATAAATCATTTAAAAATAATCTGCACACATAAAAGATTATCATTAGAATTTTGAAAAAAAAGAAGAAATATGAGTCACAAACTCTACTCATGGACAATGCTTGATGAATGTGAGAAGTGTGTAACCATGAAAAATACAGTTGTAAAATTCTTCTCATTGAAAACAAGATGGAGCATTATTCAGGTATATCTGTAAATACTCAAACCAATATTTGGAACAATCAGTTATTTTCAATCCGGTACATTTTTCAGCTTTTTTTAATACTATGAAAGTAATTACTAACATTATGCCTTGTAAAACATATGAATATTCAAAACTGTCATGCTTCTAAAGAAAATGATAAATAATTCTCTTAATCAATAAATAATAGCTCTTAATAATTGAATCAACGTAATTAAAGTCCTTGTTAGAACATTTACAAGCCTCAGATGAAAATTTTTGTGGCCCCATTATTGTGAAATCCCACTTTTGCCATCTGTCGGTGCACTAGTGAGGAAAAGACAAACTAACTTCCCCAGTCACAAAATATAAGTAAATAAATGAAAGCTGTACTTAACTATTTGTATCCTAAGTGTCAATATTTTGAGTATATATAAAAACTTTTCTATAAATATAGCTCTCACTACATTATCATACATACATATTATTCTTTCTTTAAAACCTCAGCTTGCTCTTAATTTAAAAGAAATGATATTAATCAATTAAAGGTCTTGTGACCAAAGATGTACTACACTGTGCATACAACTTCATGCCAGAAAAATTTTATTACGGTAAGTCATGTCTGTCATATAACTGAAGAATAATACACTTGTTCTTTCTGTCAGTGAATAATCACAGGCATGTTACATATTGTGCAATATGCGTTTTTATCTTATGCACAAGAGTTTTCTTTGTAAATGTAACTTATTATTTCTGTGAATCTCATTGACATAACAAAATTTTACTTAGAACAGTTATTTCTCAGAGGGTGCATATTATGTCACACAGTCTCAAGCATCTGCCCAACATTGTGTGAGGGGATGTATAATGAAGCAAGCCCTTAGAACACCTTCTTTTACCATTAACGAACAAATCGATAGCACACCATTTTGCTCACATTAAGACTACGTTTCCAAATTTAGACCAAGACAGGTGTACAAAAAAACACTAACAACTTGGTCAGTGCAAGAAGATATAATCGTCACCAGAATTAGACCAATTTTATCACATAATAGAAAAATGCCATACCTTTGTAAAATAATTTCTCTACAGTTTTTGTATTTACGTTCAGAGGGAAAGTAGAATGTGTTATAACTTTATTTAAATGTTCATTAATGCATGCAAACTAACGCCATTACATCACAACTGCATTTGTATTTCTAACTCACAGCCATTTCACAATGATTAATATATCAGTTAATGACCAAATTTGACTAGCTTAATTCAAGACATAAAAATGACAGTTCTTCTTAGGTTTTTAGTTATCTGCTTTTTTATAAGAACTAAATAAAACTGACCAAACAATGATATAGCTCCAAGAATCAAAGTTATTTAAACAAAACTGTTGAATAGACTGGTAAATGTGGCCTCTCCCACATGTTGTAAAGCATCTGTTTTTGTGTGCAAAGAAAGCAAAGAAAGGGAAAATGCTTCATTAGTCAGTCAGAGACAGACGTTAGTAGTGGTAGCTAGTAGCTTCTTATGCTTTGACACTTGGCAGTGTTGCATAACAAAACTGTGTTTTCATAAATTGTGATTGATAAACAGCAGTAATGAGGACATGACATGGCTTTTGGAAATAAACAAATGGAAAACATCTTGTGTTCAGTTTAATAATTAATCGACCCACCACCTAACTTCTGAAAATGGCTGAAGAAACTGGAAGCAGATTGGTGAGTACCCAAAGTCAAATTCTAAAACTGAATGCATTTCTCACGTCAACTCATAAACACGTGTGCTGTTGTCATTGTCAGAAGAGCTAATCAGAAATCTAATACTTTTTATGTATGTGAGGGGCTTAAAGCTCTATGTTATGTTCCAAAAACATTCATTTAAAACTTGGTGCATTGCTTAAAGAATGGCATGATATTCACATGAGTGAGGGTTTACATTATCAATAGTTCACTTGATGCCATTCTTGCTTATTTACTTATTTATTTGGCACCCACTTTATAGTACTGATGAAGTTTTTGTTGTTGTAATCTTCAGTTCTAAGACTGGTTTGATGCAGCTCTCCATGCTACTCTATCCTGTGCAAGTTTCTTCATCTCCCAGTACTTACTGCAACCTACATCCTTCTGAGACTGCTTAGTGTATTCATCTCTTGGTCTCCCTGTATAATTTTTATCCTCCACGCTGCCCTCCAATGCTAAATTTTTGATCCCTTGATGCCTCAGAACATGTCCTATCAACCGGTCACTTCTTCTTGTCAAGTTGTGCCACAAACTCTTCTTCTCCGCAATTCTATTCAATACCTCCTCATTAGTTATGTGACCTACCCATCTAATCTTCAGCATTCTTCTGTAGCACCACTTTTCGAAAGCTTCTATTCTCTTCTTGTCCAAACTGTTTATCGTCCATGTTTCACTTCCACACATGGATGGCTACACTCCATACAAATACTTTCAGAAACGGCTTCCTGACACTTAAATCTATACTCGATGTTAACAAATTGGTCTTCTTCAGAAACGCTTTCCTTGCCATTGCCAATCTACATTTTATATCCTCTCTACTTCCACCATCATCAGTTACTTTGCTCCCCAAATAGCAAAACACCTTTACTACTTTAAGTGTCTCATTTCCTAATCTAATTCCCTCAGCATCACCCAACTTAATTCAACTGCATTCCATTATCCTCATTTTGCTTTTGTTGATGTTCATCTTATATCCTTCTTTCAAGACACTGCCCATTCAGTTCAACTGCTCTTCTGTCTCTGACAGAATTACAATGTCATTGGCGAACCTCAAAGTTTTTATTTCTTCTCCATGGATTTGAATACCTACTCCAAATTTTTCTTTTGTCTCCTTTACTGCTTGCTCAATATACAGATTGAATAACACCAGGGACAGGCTACAACCCTGTCTCATTCCCTTCCCAACCACTGCTTCCCTTTCATGCCTCTCGACTCTTATAACTGCCATCTGGTTTCTGTACAAATTGTAAATAGCCTTTTGCTCCTTGTATTTTACCCCTGTCACCTTTACACTTTGAAACAGAGTATTCCAGTCAACATTGTCAAAAGCTTTCTCTAAGCCTACAATTGATAGAAACGTAGGGTTGCTTTTCCTTAATTTTTCTTCTAAGATAAGTCGTAGAGTCAGTATTGCCTCATGTGTTCCAATATTTCTACGGAATCCAAACTGATCTTCCCCCATGTCAGTTTCTACCAGTTTTTCCATTCCTCAGTAAAGAATTTGCATTAGTATTTTGCAGGTGTGACTTATTAAACTGATAGTTCGGTAATTTAACATCTGTCAACACCTTCTTTCTTTGGGATTGGAATTATTATATTCTTCTTGAAGTCTGAGGGTATTTCGCCTGTCTCATAAATCTTGCTCACCAGATGGTAGAGTTTTGTCAGGAATGGCTCTCCCAAGGTCGTCAGCAGTTCTAATGTAACACTTGTCTACTCCCGGGGCCTTGTTTCGACTCAGGTCTTTCAGTGCTCTGTCAAACTCTTCACGCAGAATCATATCTCCCATTTCATCTTCATCTACATCCTCTTCCATTTCCATAATATTGTCCTCAAGTACATCACCCTTGTATAGACCCTCTACATACTCCATCCACCTTTCTGCTTTCCCTTCTTTGCTTAGAACTGGGTTCCATCTGAGCTCTTGATATTCATACAAGTGGTTCTCTTTTCTCCAAAGGTCTCTTTAATTTTCCTGTAGGCAGTATCTATCTTACCCCTAGTGAGATAAGCCTCTACAGCCTTACATTTGTCCTCTAGCCATCCCTGCTTAGTAATTTTGCACGTCCTGTCAATCTCATTTTTCAGATGTTTGTATTCCTTTTTGCCGGCTTCATTTACTGCATTTTTATATTTTGTCTTTTCATCAATTAAATTGAATATTTCTTCTGTTACCCAAGGATTTCTACTAGCCCTCATCATTTACTTGATCCTCTGCTGCCTTCACTACTTCATCCCTCAAAGCTACCCATTCTTCTTCTACTGTATTTCTTTCCCCCATTCATGACAATTGTTCCCTTATGCTCTTCCTGAAACTCTGTACAACGTCTGGTTTAGTCAGTTTATCCAGGTCCCATCTCCTTAAATTCCCACCTTTTTGCAGTGTCTTCAGTTTTAATCTACAGTTCATAACCAATAGATTGTGGTCAAGTCCACATCTGACCCTGGAAATGTCTTACAATTTAAAACCTGTTTCCTAAATCTCTGTCTTACCACTATATAATCTATCTGATACCTTCTAGTATCTCCTGGATTCTTCCATGTATACAACCTTCCTTTATGATTCTTGAACCAAGTGTTAGCTATGATTAAGTTATACTCTGTGCAAAATTCTACCAGACGGCTTCCTCTTTCATTTCTTACCCCCAATCCATATTCACCTACTATGTTTCCTTCTCTCCCTTTTCCTACTTTCAAATTCCAGTCACCCATGACTATTAAATTTTCGTCTCCCCTCACAACCTGAATAATTTCTTTTATCTCATCACACATTTCATCAGTTTCTTCATCATCTGCAGAGCTAGTTGGCATATGAGCTTGTACTACTGTAGCCGGCATGGGCTTCATGTGTATGTTGGCCACAGTAATGCATTCACTGGGCTGTTTGTAGTAGCTTTCCCGCATTCCTTTTTTTTCCATTATTAAACCTACTCCTGCATTACCCTTATTTGATTTTGTATTTATAACCCCGTATTCACCTGACCAAAAGTCTTGTTCCTCCTGCCAATTGATGAAGTAGAACTTGCCAAAATATAGAACCATGTAACATATTACATACAGTGGTGTCCAAAACTAAAGCAACAAGCTGAATCTTTGCAAGGTTGCATTTATTTTGCCACAAAAAATATAATCAGGTGATAGTAAATTAGAAACAATATAAAGAATATAGAATCTAAAGAACTGCAACATGCGTAACGTTAGACAAAAATGTTCTTCATTTTTTCCAACGTAACTGATGTATGCACACATTCCAACTACTGGTTAATGTACTCAGTATGGGGTGTGACAGCAATACAGGCCTGACAGGGGGTGTGCTGTCGTCAATTTCATGTGCAGAGGCAATAATGCCCTTTCTTCCTGCGGCACTGTTCGCAAGTCTTGGAGAGTGATTGGCGGATGCTCACATGATGCAGCCCGTGTCCCTAGTGCATCCCAGATGTGCTCTGTGGGATTCAAATTGAGAGAGAGTGAGCAAGCTATGACATGCATGCAGTATCTTTCATTTCCAAGAAAATATCAACCACACATGCTCTATGAGGTCAACCATTATCATCCAGCAATAAGTCTGGGACCACAGCACCTCGCAATAACCACACATGAGGTCCCAAAATCTAGTCAAGATACTTGACACCAGTTAGTTATACCTTGTCAATTTAACCATACAGTTTCATAAAGTAGTGTTCGAGTGGTCGACATAATCCCTGACCACATCATTAGGGATCAGTCTCTAGAATGGTTATGTCCTGAAATCAGATTCCACATTCCCTCCAAATGTGAAGCCATCAAGAATCATTGTACAGACCCAACTGGAATGCATCTGTGAAAAGAACATTGGCAAACGATTAACTGTCCAGGTGACATGTTGATGTCTGCACCCCAGACGTTCCCTTCTGTGAAGACGTGTCAGAGGTATCTATCAATAGAGGTGCCTCTGCCAAAGCCTTCTGTACACCTTTTGCCTCACTACAACATGTCTAGTGGATGCTGTGATGTCAGATGCCTGTTGCCATGTATTGCTAAGGTAGTACTGTCGTGGCCATACAGCCAACTAACGGTTCTCTCTTTCTGATGTTACACACATTCAGTCCTGCCCTGGTCTTCAGGATACTGTGTCGACCTCTATAAATTGTTGCGACATTCAAATAACAACAGAACAATTCACATTAAGCCATCAGACCACATCAGATTGTGACTGTCCTGTTTCTATTCTTCCCATGGCCCTCCACTGTTGAGAGCTTGGTAGCTATCTTCTCTGTGCCATACTGCACCACCTGTGACTGTGTACACAGTGATTGTGGATGCGGAACTACCTGGCAAACACTATACAGTTTGATTGGTGACCTGACACCATCATTGTCCATTGACCAGAACATTATCATTTGTGCATGATACAATCGTACAGACATATGTTGACAGTTTGTACGATTATAATTTGAGTTAGACACAGAATGGGGAAATAGTGGTTTGTTGCCTTAATTTTAGAAACCAGTGTATTTACATTCATGTACAAAATAGAGGCACATATACGTTCAAACATTAAGTCTAGACTGATAGCTTTCTTATCAACACTTATTGATGGCTGTAGTAAACTAAGTACAAGAAAATAAAATTTTATCCATACACAAATAGACGAAATAGCTACACAGCTGAAAAATTTTTGGAAAGTCTTGGGTGATTTTACTAAAGTATAAAATATTTTATTTGTATATAATGATGGGAAGGCAACCACCTATCTATAACGTGTATATGTGGACTCAAGCGGTGAACAAAATTTTCTGCAAAGGCTGGAATTCAAACCCAGGTATCTTGCTCACAAGGCAGATGCACTAACCACTGTACCTTGGCACAGTGGCTTCGCACAACAGCATGGACTACACTAGCATGCCTGCCTCCTCAGTCCCAATTCCCAGCCTCAGCCCACTTGGTATTTCACTGAAACCCGAACACCAGCAGCTACGGGTGTATACATTTTGGTGTCTGTGTGGTTTTGTGAATGAATGGGTGTACTTCTCCCAGAGAAAGAGCAAGAGCTTGGAAGCTAGTATAAATGCTATTTTTTCATTGCATGTTTCTATGTACCACACATTAGTCAGCTACAGGTAAGTGGTTGTATTTTCTGCATTATAATATTCTTCCATCCAGGAATTTCCTACATCATTAAATATTGTAATTAAATATGTGCAATAACATAAAATTTCATACCCACATGCACAGCCCAAAAAATACCTAAGCACACACATTAATTAAAATAAGTACATTAGTAAGATGTCTAGTCTTATCCTGAAATAGTTTGACAGTTTCAATGTCCATGTGAGAGATTGTGAGTCAGAACCTATAGATTTGTGCAATATCCCTAATATCCTCCTTCCCGTCCCCCCATGAACCATGAACCATGGACCTTGGTGGGGAGGCTTGCGTGCCTCAGTGATACAGATAGACATACCATAGGACAACCACAGTGGAGGGGTATCTGTTGAGAGGCCAGACAAACGTGTGGTTCCTGAAGAGTAGCAGCAGCCTTTTCAGTAGTTGCAGGGGCAACAGTCTGGATGATGGACTGATCTGGCCTTGTAACATTAACCAAAATGATCTCGCTGTGCTGGTACTGCGAACAGCTGAAAGCAAGTCGAAACTACAGCTGTAAATTTTACTGCAGGCCTGCAGCTTTACTGTATGGTTAAATGATGATGGAGCCCTCTTGGGTAAAATATTCCAGAGGTAAAACAGTCCTCCATTTGGATGTCCGGGTGGGGACTACTCAGGAGGACATCAATATCAAGTGAAAGAAAACTAATGTTCTACGGATCAGAGCATGGAATGTCAGATCCCTTAATGGGACAGGTAGGTTAGAAAATTTAACAAGGGTAATGGATAGGTTAAAATTAGATACAGTGGGAATTAGTGAAGTTCGGTGGCAGGAGGAACAAGACTTCTGGTCAGTTGAATTCAGGGTTATAAATACAAAATCATATAGGTGTAATGCTGAAGTAGGTTTAATAATGAATAAAAAATAGGAATGCAGGTAAGCTACTACGGACAGCACAGTGAATGCATTATTGGAGCCAAAATAGACATGAAGCCCACACCTACCACAGTAGTAAAAGTTTATAAGCAAACTATCTCCGCAGATGGCAAAGAGATTGATGAAATGTATGATGAGATTAAAGAAATTATTCAGATGAATATAGAATGGGGGTAAGGAATGAAAGAGGAAGCTGCCTGATAGAATTTTGCACAGACCATAACTTAATCATTGCTAACACTTTGTTCAAGAATCATGAAAGACAGCTGTATACATGGAAGAGGCCTGGGACACTAGAAGGTTTCAGATAGATTATATAATGGTAAGACAGAGATTTAGGAACCAGGTTTTAAATTGTGAGAGATTTCCATGGGCAGATATGGATGCTGACCACAATCTATTGGTTATGAACTGTAGATTAAAACTGAAGAAATTGCAAAAAGGTGGGAATTTAAGGAGATGAGACCTAGATACACTGAAACAACCAGAGGTTATGGCATGTTTCAGAGAGAGTATTAGTGAACGATTGACAAGGGGAAAGAATTACAGTAGAAGGAGGATGGGTAACTTTGAGAGATGAAATAATGAAGGCAGCAGAGGACGAGGGCTAGTAGAAATCCTTGGTTAACAGAAGAAATACTGAACTTAATTGATGAAAGGAGAAAATATAAAAAAGCAGTAAATGAAGCAGGGAAAAAGGAATACAAACGTCTCAAAAATGAGATTTACAGGAAGTGCAAAATGGCTAAGCAGGGATGGCTAGAGGACAAATATAAGGATGTAGGGGTATATGGGTCAATCCGTATAAAGTGGTCCAGTAATCGTTGCTTGACCATTTTTAAATATTTTAATTTTTTTAAATGTGATTGCCCTGTATTTGGGAAGTTTGAAACAGTTTTTTAAAATAATTTACCTTGCACCTCTACTGGATGGCGGCCAGATTTATTTGTAGGCTCGCGACGATTTTACAGTCTGGAGACATTAGTGAAAATTGGAATATCTATTCACTGGGTTAAGTTACAACATTACAATTGACATGGTTGATTTTAGAAAAATGTCCTCTACAACATTGTCTATTACACAAAATACCCTAATTTCAAAAATAACCAGTCAAAATGACATCCAAAGTTTAGTATCCAAATTTTAAAAAATCCAGTCTTTAGACCCAGAATTAACAAACAAGGAGTGATTTATGAGAGTCTATTTTTTCCTATAGTTAGATATCATACACTACTAGCCTCATATAGAGCAAGATTACTCACAAATGTTTCCTTAATTTTTTATGAATTTTTGAGGTTGACCTTTTTTTTGTGTTGTAAGGTTTGGGGTTAGTTCTCAGGTGGGACTGAATATAAAAATACGACTTTTGCACATTTTGTACACCTATATAATAGCAATGTACTGTAAAAATTTCAACATTGATATCTGACTGTGAACAAAGATTTGAATTTTTGAAAATGAGGAAATAATTCACATTACTCTACAACTGATCTTATGGCTGTTGCCTATTTAAATGGTTTATTGTTTCATGGTAATAAAATTTAATTGAGACATATATTTAGTTAATACTATCACTCAATATTCATTTAGTTTATTTATTTTTAATAATATTAAACAATAGGAGCTTTTGCTTTTGTTCTATAGTAATAAAAATGGGCATTTACTTTTAGGTTTATTGTCAATAAAGAAGTACATTATTGCTTGGTATGGCACTGTTATAGTCAGTCTGTTCTGAAACCTCTTTTAGAGTGGATGTACATACTTCATTGAGTTTGTAGAATGTGTTATATGCTTTGTTCTGTGTGTAATTTGTAATTAATGTTGAGAGATTAACTTGAGTGCAATAACGTGGATGTACAGTGCTCTGTTGGACAGATAGCAAGTGGAGTGTGTCACAAAACAGTTTATGGTGCAGTTTCAAAAAACTTGAGAAATGTCAATGACTTTGATGAAGTTAAACAAACTTTGTTTAAATTTCGAGTAAGTTCTTCTGTTTCATCAGTGTGTGAGTATCATGAGAAGAAATATAATCTTGAAGTACAACCGCATTTTGGGAGAAAGTGCTGTGATCCACTTATAGTTCATAAAAAGCCTATTACTAAAGTTTGAGGGAAATAAAACATGAAAATTTGTCCTTGTTATGTGAGTGTGAAACAGCTTCCCAAGTGAAATGTAATGTGATTCCTGGAATTTCCCTGTGCCCAAATTGTTACGCAAAAATATTTGTTGTGAATCCAGAACCAGAGTCATGTAACCTTGTTAATGACATTTATATTCCTAACGAGGAAGCTGTTAGGATTTTGAATTTTGCTTGTTCAAAGTTAGACATATCTCCTGCTTCAAAAATAATAAAATTAAGAAGCAGAAAAAGAAAAGCAGCTGTTGAGAATAAGGTACAACAAATTTCAGACAAAATTAGTACAGACTTGGAATCATGCTTTAATAATTCAGATAATATCATTTCTAAAGAAGAAGAAAAGCTCCCACCAGCATCATCTGACACTGAATATCTGAGCTTAATAGACAAACTAAAAATTAAATGTTCAGTGAAATCTAAAGAGGAAAAGTTAAAATTTTAAGTTTGTTCCCTGACTCATGGTCAAGAGAAAAAATAGTTAATGAATTCAATGTTTCTCATCGTTTGGTTAAACTAACCCAAAAGTTAGTGAAACAGCAAGGCATTCTTCCAGTTTTAGGAAAGAAGAAAGGAGTAGGTACAAATGAAGAAACAGCTAAAAAGATCCAGCATTTTTTGAAGATGATAAAAACTGTAGAATGTGCCCAGGTTGCATAGATAGCAAAAGAGTTGTTATAAATTGAGTTAAAATAACAAAGCAGAAATGACTAGTGCTGTCAAATTTAAATGAACTTTATGTAGCTTAAAAAATTCTCATCCTGAATGCAAAATTGGAAGGTCAAAATTTTGTGACCTCCGCCCTAATTGGTGTATTTGGCGGGGATCCTCATGGACACACTATGTGTTTGTTTATATCATGAAAATGTCAAACTGATGATTGTGGGTACAAAACTCAGTGACCTTAACTACAAAAAATTACTAGATTTAATGGTCTTTGACACTAACAGTTATGACTGAATGATGAGTTTGTGTAATAAATCCCCTGGTATGGAAACCATTAGTGAATTGTTTCACGAATATGATAAGGAAGTGCCAGACAGTATTACCTACAAACAGTGGGTAACAACTGACAGGGCAGAAATGATAACAGTGGTTAAATCTCAGGAAAAGTACTTGGAATCTTTAACTGATAACTTACAAAAACTCAAAAGTCACCACTACGTTTCTAAAATCCAAAGTAAGTTATTGAAGGACAAAAAAGCACAACTTCATGAAACTGAATGCATAGTGCTAGCTGATTTTGCAGAAAATTTTACATTTGTGATTCAGGGTGCAATACAGGGTACCACTGGGTCAATGACCAGGCAACAGTGCATCCATTAACTCTCAACACTCTACTTAAAAATGAGAAGATGAAGTTTGCAGATCTTCAATTTGCATTCTTTGGCTGTACATGTGTTTCAAAAGTGTGTAATAAATTACTGGTACATAAAAGAAAATTTTCCCAAGGTTCAGAAGCTGATATACTTCTCAGATCGAAGTGTTAGTCAGTATAAGACCAAAAAGAATTTTTCAAATCTGTGCAACCATAAAGTAGACTTTGGGTTGGAGGCTGAATGGTACTTTTTTGCATCTTGCCATGGTAAAAATGCATGTGATGGAGTAGGAGGTATAACAAAACGTGAAGTAAGTAAAACCAGCCTACAAAGACCAACCACAGACCAAATTCTCACAGAACAGGACATATATGTCTTTTGCAAGTATAATATTAAAGGCATTACCTATTTTCTAATCAAGAAAGATGATGTGGCTCTGCATATGAAAACAACACTTCAAACCAGATTTGAAATCTGTATAGCAATAAAAGGAACAAGGTATTTTCATAAATATCCTGTCATTGCAGAAAACTTAGTTCGAAGTTATGTAACATCAGAAACCAAAAAATATGAGGATCATTGTGTCAGTAAAATTACATCTCTGTCTTTAATGTTTAATGATGTAGTGGCATGTGTGTATGATGGATGTTGGTGGCTTGCAGAGTTTGAAAGAATAAGTTTGGAAAACAATGATGTTTTTGTGCATTTTTACCAGCCTGCTGGCCCAAGAACATCATTCAAGAAATCCACTAGTGACAAAGTTTGGATACCAATGAGAAAAGTTTTAATGAAACTTTCAATGCTTGAACTTACCACAGCAACTGGGAGGTCTTATTCTATATCACAAAAGTTGCCTGAAGAAATAAGTGCTCTTAACATTCACCACCAGATTTAGGTACAGTCACATCTCAAAGGATGTTGATTGAAAATATTTATTTTAAGTATGTCAAAATAATATGAACGTTAATTTCAGCGATGTTTCCCCTTTCTGTATGTAATTCAGTACCTTACTTCAATAATAATTGATTATATCCTGCCAATATCACACATGAATAGGCAATTCATGATCAGCTTTAGAGTAGTGTGAATTACCTCCTCATTTTGAAAAATTCTTATCTTTGTTCACAGTCAGATATCGACGTTGAAATTTTTACTGTATGTTGCTATCATATAGGTGTACAAACTGTGCAAACATCACGTTTTTATATTGAGTCCCACCTGAGATAAGTAACCCCAAACTTAACAAAAACATGAAAGTTTTCAAACTTCAAAAATTGATAAAAAATTAAGGAAACATTTGTAAGTGTTTGTGATCTGTATAAGGCTAGTAATGTGTGATATCTAACTATAGGGAAAAGTAGACACTCATAAATCACTCCTTGTTTGTTTTTTGGGCCTAAAAAGTGGATTATTGAAAATTTAGGTACCTAACTTTGGAGGTACTTTTGACTGGTTATTTTTGAATTTAGGGTATTTTGTGTAATAGACAATGTTGTAGAGGACATTTTTCTAAAAACAATCATGTCAATTGCAATGTTGTAACTGAACCCAGTGCAGAGATATTCATATTTTTGCTAATGTCTCTAAACTGAAACATCGTCGCACGCTTTCCAACGAAAATGGCCGCCATTCAGTATAGGCGAAAGGGAAATTAAAAAAAAAATCTGTTTTGAACTTCTCAATTATAGGGCAATCACAGGTAAACAAAATTAAAATATTTTAAAATTGTCAAGCAACCAACTTAATTTTTATTGGACCACTTCATTTGGATTGACCCATATATCACTAGGGGCCTCCTGCCTATGGGAAAATTAAAGAGACCTTTGGAGAAAAGAGAACCACCTGTAAGAATATCAAGAGCTCAGATGGAAAACCATTTCTAATCAAAGAAGAGAAAGCTGAATGGTGGAAGGAGTATATAGAGGGTCTATATAAGAAGGGAAAAGGTCATAGATGCAAATGAAATGGGAGATATGATACTGCATGAAGAGTCTGACAGCCCTGAAGGACCTAAGTCCAAACAAGGCCCCGGGAGTAGACAACATTCCTTTAAAACTACTGATAGCCTTGGGAGAGCCGTCCTGACAAAACTCTACCATCTGGTGAGCCAGATGTATGAGATAGGCGAAATACCATCAGACTTTAACAAGAATATAATAATTCCAATCCCACAGAAAGGAGGTGTTGACAGGTGTGAAAATTACTGAACTATCAGTTTAATAAGTCATGGCGGCAAAATACTAACATGACTTGTTTACAGACGAATGGAAATTTGGATTCCGTAGAAATGTTGGAACATGTGAGGCAATACTGACCCTATGACTTATCTTAGAAGATAGATTAAGGAAAGGCAAACCTATGTTTCTAGCATTTGTAGAATTAGAGAAAGCTTTTGAAATGTCTACTGGAATACTCTCTCTAAAATTCTGAAGGTGCTAGGGGTCAAATACAGGGGATGAGTGGCTATTTACAACTTGTATAGAAACCAGATGGCACTTATAAGAGTCAAGGGGCATGAAAGAGAAGCAGGTGTTGGGAAGGGAGTGAGACACGGTTATAGCCTATCCCCGATGTTATTCAATCTGTATACTGAGCAAGCAATAAAAGAAACAAAAGCAAAATTCAGAGTAGGAATTAAAATCCATGGAGAAGAAATAAAAAAACTTTGAGGTTTGCCAATGACATTGTAATTCTGTCAGAGACAGCAAAGGGCCTGGAAGAGCTGTTGAACAGAATGGGCAGTGTCTTGAAAGGAGGATATAAGATGAACATCAACAAAAGCAAAATGAGGATGATGGAATGTAGTCAAATTAAATCGGGTGATGCTGAGGGAATTAGATTAGGAAATGAGACACTTAAAGTAGTGAAGGAGTTTTGCTATTTAGGAAGTAAAATAACTGATGATGGTGAGAGTAGAGGGGATATAAAATGTAGACTGGCAATGGCAAGGAAAGCGTTTCTGAAGAAGAGAAATTTGTTAAAATTGAGTATAGATTTAAGTGTCAGGAAATATTTTCTCAAAGTATTTGTTATGGAGTGTAGCCATGAATGGATGTGAAATGTGGACGATAAATAGTTTAGACAAGAAGAAAATAGAAGCTTTGGAAATGGGGTGCTACAGAAGAATGCTGAAGATTAGATGGGTAGATCACGTAACTAATGAGGAGGTACTGAATAGAAGTGGGGAGAAGAGAAATTTGTGGCACAACTTGACTAGAAAACGGGATCAGTTGATAGGACATGTTCTGAGACCTGAGACATCTCCTATTTAATATTGGAGGGCAGGGTGGAGGGTAAAAATTGTAGAGGGAGACCAAGAGATGAATACACTAAGCAGATTCATAATGAAGTAGGTTGCAGTAGGTACTTGGAGATGAAGAAGCTTGCACAGCATAGAGTAGCATGGAGAGCTGCCTCAAACCAGTCTCTAGACTGAAGACCACAACAGCAACCCTAATATTCATTAATGTTGTATAAGCTGTTCATTATTAACATATATTCTAATTTTGTATTAAATGTATTTTAGTTTGGTATTCTTTTGCTCTAATCTGGCAGTGCATTGTAAAGCATGTTTTGTTAGTTGGAATGATATAGAAATTTATTGAGATAACTTACAGAGTCACTTTGTAGCAAATAAACTCAAGTTTTTTCCATAAAATTTTGGAAGAACTGCCAGATGTGTACAACTTGCTGTGACGATATTTTGGCACAGAGTCTTCTTGCTATCTTTGGGTGAATACTGACAGGAAAGGCACTGAGCTCGTATATTTAAGACCCTGCTGGTGTGTCCAGATGGCATCATGGATGCACTGTTTGTCTGCAAGTCTGTACGCTGCACCATACGCCCTCTGTGGTGAAAGCCAGCTTCATCAATATCAGGTTGATTGTCTTTATATGGTAAGTGACACCAGTTACACAGGTAATGGAGTTTTTCTCAATATTCTGCATATTTTGGCTGAAATATTTCCAGCATATGGTACATAAGCAGTCATTTTTAAGGTCTAATCCTCTTGTTTGTCTTGTTGTTTGTACATCTGCAGCATCCTGTGATGAATATCTATTGTTGTGGAACATGGCTTACCGATGGTCCAGTTCTGTTTGCAGATCATTGGCGTCCAAGATCTATGAGTTTTGTGAATTAAGTTTTTTACAACATCTGTCGTTTGTGAAATACTGTGGCAGCAAGTTGCAGGCATCAAGCAGTTCTCCAAAATTTCATGGAACAATTGTGTGCTTGGAAAGTTTTAGATTTCACATCAAGAAACTCTATGGGGAGGAACTGATTCAGTGTATTTGAAGATTAAGTAAGTTATCTAAAAAAAGAGTGAGGTTACTGAACTAACTAATATTTTTATTAAATTCCAGAGACAAGGACAAAGTTTGCTAGAATTCTTCATTTTATTAATAGCAATGCTGCAAATACATTAAACACAATGCAATTACTGCATTGGTGGGAGAAAGGATTCATTTTAGTTGGCATGAATTGGACTCTGTGTACGAATGTAAGTATTTCTGCATTTAGAAGTGGCAGCAAAACTACTGTCGTTCTGTTGGTGCTGGGTTTATGGTGTGACATGGGTCATAGCAAACTGGATCCACAACAAAGCTACAGTGAAGCAGAGTGTGAAGATTGATCAAGTTTCAACATGAGTGCTGCAGGAAGTTCCTATTCAGCCATCCATTTTCATCTTGATGGGAAATCTATTGACGATGTGACTGTGTCCATATTGGAATGAGAGGGTAGTTTTGCTCGTATACCTGTTCCACCTCCACTAGTGGACCTCATCAGTTCCGTAAAAGAAGCTGTGCATCATCCACCAGGAGATGCAGCAGAGTACATTCGTCAAGAGTCTTGCCTTATATTGATGAGAGCTGTACCACTGAAGAGCACCATGTCACCTATGGAGAAATCAGCCCTCCATAAATTACGAACAGATGTGTGTATGGTAGTACCCAATTTGGATAAAGGTTATGCTACTGTTCTCATATCATGGGAGGACTGTATTAATAAGATCAATGCTTTATGTAGTGACTCAACGTATGACAAAGTCAATAAGGATCCTACTAATCGAGCAATGCAAAACACAGCAGAACTTCTGCCTAACAGCTCTACCAAATGAGGTCATTAAGAAATAGAGACCAAATAGTTCAGTTTCATCTAGGCCAGGCTGTTTCAACCGAGCTCCAGGGAGCCGGAGCACTCCGGAGCGTCACTGCCCCCTGGCCGCATGCAGCCACAACTGACGCAATAATCCGTGTTCAATGACAGCTATGACTAGCTGCAGGAGCCCTGTACCTCTACTGGAGGATACCTTTCTATTTATTGAGAGGGATGGTCGTCCACAGTGTCTTGTATGTCATAAAGTATTTAATTCTGCAAAGAGGTACAATATACAATGACATTATACACGTCTTCACGCAGTGCACTACAATCAGGTAGAAGGCGTTGCACGCAGAGAACTGGTAGCCAGGCTTAAGAATGACATACCAGGAGACGTAAGTTTAAAAATGGTTTCGTAATACAGAGGGTATCAAAACATGCAACATTGTTCGTGTTCTGTAATGCGCTTATAATTTTCAGGTGAGCGGAGGAAACACAACTGAATCTGCAATTCAAGCAAGCTACAGGGTCGCTCACATCATTGCGACGAGTGGCAAGTCGTTTTCGCTGGGACTACTCATAAAATCGTGCATAATAGCAGTTGCAGATTGTTTGTTTCCAAGGGAGGTGCAAGCAATTGAAGGGGTCTGCCTGTCGGACTGTGCTCAGCTTGCAGTCTATGTGTGATTTGTCGACATGGAGCAGCCAGTAACTGAAGAACTTTCGGATGTGGTACCACTCGATTACACCGCAACAGGACGTGACATTTTTGAAGCTGTTTGTGAATCAGTGGACTATATGAATTTGCCATGGGATAAGCTCCATTCTGTAGCGACAGACGGTGCATCACAAATGATCGGGCGTCACAAAGGTTTTGCTTGTCGTTTGAAAAATACACTCAGGGACGAATTCGAGAAAGACATTTTGACTCTTCATAGTTTTATTCATCAAAGGCACTATGTGCTGAAACAGTGGAGCTAGGTGGCGTAATGAAAGATGTCGTGAAGTGTGTGAATTTTGTGCGACGTCACGGTATGAATCACCATCAATTCAAAGGATTCCTGAAAGAAAAGAAAGCGGAGTATGAGGATATACCTTACCACAGTACAATTCATTGGCTGAGTTGGGGAAAAGTTCTTGATGTTTTCTTTGCCATTCGTGAGGAAATATCCCTTTTTCTCTAAATGAAAGGGGAAGAAATGCGTCATCTGAAAGATATAGAATGGATATCAGACCTGGCGTTCCTAGCTGACATAACTACGCATCTTAAAAATTTAAATCTGTCATTGCAAGGTGAAGGGCAGCTAATCGTTGACGTGCACGACCAAATCAAAGCATTCATGGAAAAGTTACGTTTATTTGAGAGGCAGATGAGTAATGGACATTTAACGTTCTTCAATTGTCTTGCTTCTTTAAAACTACCTGAAGGTACTACTTTCGGTGATTACCAAGAAAAGTTAAAGCAGCTCATCTAATCGTTTGAAACACGATTCCAAGACCTCACTAGTTTAAAAAGGGAACTTAAGGTGCACGGCACTCCTTTTTCAGTTTCCCCCAATGACTTGTCATTGTCACTTCAATTGGAGATTATTGATTTGCAAAATTCAACTTTGTTGGAAGACAGGTACTACAACATGTTGGATTTATCATGATGATATCGTTCATTACAGCAAAAAACATTTTCCAAGCGTCACAACAATTCCACTCAAATTATGTACATGTTTGGATCTATGTATTGTTGTGAGCAGCTTTTCTCAGCAATGAAACGAGTAAAAAGTAAGGAACGATCGTTTCTTCAGGATGCAACAATGAAGACCATGCTCCGCATTAACGCTGTGAACACTTCAACGCCTGGTATTTCCAATCTTGTAATGAAAAGAAAATGTCAAGCTACTGGGGCCCAATAAATTTAGTATGCAACTCATTGTGAAACAGTGTTTCTCATTTATTTCCTGAACATGGTATTTCTTGATGTAGCATGTCACCACGTCTTAGCAGCTAAAAGTATGAGGTTGTCAATCTTGTAAGACGCAGCCGGCACCTCAAAACGCTTGCCTTGCCGCCTGCTTCAGCCAGCCGTGCCACGTGCTGGCATGTCGGCCCACTTGAATGGTCACAGCGAGCAACACGGCTCCCTGGAGCAGGGAGCACTCCGCAGCTCATAACGGAGCCGACGAGCTGGAACAGCCTGATCTAGGCTGTATGAACTGCCCAAGTCCACAGAGAAAGTGTGCCTTTACATCCTATAGTAAGCAATATTGGAGCATCCACCTATGATTTGTCCAAATACTTAGCATCTTTAGTGAAACCCATTGTAGGCAAGTGTCCACGTCACATAAGAAATTCTAGTGATTTTATCAGCAGACATCAATCACTTAAGCTGGAAAGCAATGATTCATTGGTCAGTTTTGATGTCGTTTGGCTTTTTACAAGTGTGCCTCTGGTGGACTCACTGCACCTCATTGGCAATAGGTTTGGGGCTGACATTACAGATTTGTTCAGAAACACTCTCTCCTCAACATACTTTTTATTTAACGTTGAGTTTTTTTAACAAACTGATGATGTTACCATGAGGAGCCCTTTCTCTCCCTTGTTGGCCCATCTTTTTGTGGAAGATTTTGAGGAACAAGCACTTGTATTGCAGTTATTTTAAAACCAACAGTACTTTGGTGGTGCATTGAAGACATTTTTATAATGCCTCATGGTTCGGACAGTCTCCAAGAGTTCTTTCAACATCTGAACTCCATACATGTAAATATAAAATTTACTATGGAGATGCAGAAAGATGGTTGCTTGCCATTCTTAGACATCTTGGTACAATGTAAGGGCAATGGCATACTTTGACATTTGGTGTTTTGAAAGGACACTCATACAGACCTATATGTGCAAGATACTAGTTGCCACCATCTGATGTAAATGATGAGCATTCTAAAGAACTTAGTCTACCAAGCTGCAGACATACAAACACCAAAACAAACAAGAGGACGAGATCTTCAAAACAACTGCTTACTTACCATATATTGGAAATATTTCAGTCAAAATAGGCAGAATATTAAAAAGACATAACGTTAATGCAGTTATTTGTCACCTGAAGATGGCCATAAGACTCTGGGTCAAAATATTATCGCAGAAAGTTGGAGATATCTGGTAGTTCTACCAAAATTTTGAGATTGTTTACTAAAAAATAACACACCTACCAATCTGTAAGATATCTCAATATCATTCCAAAGCTGTAAAGTCCTTTCTGACTCACTCGTCATTTATGCTAGCAACATAGCAACATCAAAGGCCATCAACTGGGAAAAAAGAAAGAAAGAGGAAGTAGTGTGTCAATGAACTGACTTCTCTTCTACCGTAAGATACACACTTGTGAATCTCACTGTTCAAATTTGAAAATTCTCAGTGAGGTTAATGAAAGAGGATCACAACTTTTAATTATTTAACAGTAACTGTACATGTGTCTCTGTACAAAACACCTTTTATTAATCTTACTGTTTTCTTCTGAAGTTTAAAAAGACTGCTTTGCAAAGGTGGTATGTGTTTGGATATAATAAGCACTTAGCATTATTTCAGCACTGCCAAAATCTTTGATCGTTCTGAATTTGTAGTGTCACTTGCTTTACCTTTTGTTAAGCATTTCTACATGTTTTATTTTATTTTATTTTATTTTTTTTTTACATCTTAGATGTTCATTCACACATAACACTAAAAATTTTATATTATTCTTTTGGTGAATTTGGCTATTCCCAAATGTAACTTTTACATTGGTACTAGTATTATTTCTTATATGTTGAAGTTCATCCATACAGTTTTATTATCATTAAGACTGTTAATAAAAAAACATGAACAACTAGCCCAAGACTGAGCCTTTAATTAGGCATGTCATTCCTAGTTAACCTTCTTTTATGTTTAAAATGTATTCTTTATCTTCCTGAAAAATTTCCGATCTTTCTTTCCTGTAAGACGAAAATGACTCAGAGGAAATACCACGGACGCCATAATTACATAGTTTTAAAAGTAGCAGATCATGATTCATAAGGTCAAAAGCTTTGAAAAGGTCCAAAAACAACCCATAAATTAGTTCATCATCTCCTATACGAGGTCTATTTAAAAACTTCCAGAATTTTTTCCACAACTTTTTTCTACACTTGCCTTTTACTTATTGTGCATGGTATCCTTTGAAATACTCTCCTGCAGAATTGATGCACTGCTTCCAGCACTGTTTCCACTCCCAGAAGCAGTCTTGGTATGCCCTTTGCTCAATCGCACAAAGCTGTGAATTTTCTTTCATCTTGTCTATCATTGAAAATCTTCATCCTTTCAGTAGGATTTTCAACTTTGGAAATAAAAAAAAGTTTGCTGGGACCAGGTCTGTAGAGTACAGAGGATGAGGTAACACAGTGATTTTGTTTTTTGTGCAATAGTCATGCACCAACAGGCATGAATGTCTAGATGCATTATCATGATTAAAAGCCATGAATTGTCTTGCCACATTTCAGGCCATTTCCATCTCACATTTTCTCACAGGAACCACAACATGTCCTGATAGTACTTCAATTAACAGTCTGTCCCTGTGGTTTCAATTCATGATGAACTAATCACTCAAAGTCAAAGAAAGCTATCGGCATGGCTTTGACATTCGATCTTATCTGAAGAGATTTTTTTGCTCTTGGAGAACCTTTCCCAACCCATTGTGTAGCTTGAACATTTGTGTCAACATAATAACCATAGACCCACGTTCATCACCAGGAATTTCTCTTAAGGAACATCTCATTCTCATTTGCACAATCCAAAAGATCTTCACAGATTGTGAGGCAAAAATCTTTCTGGTCTTGACTCATGAGCCATGGGATGAACTTGGTAGCAAGACATTCCATTCCAAGACACTGTGTCAACTGAAATATTACATTCTTCTGCAATCCCGCAGTCAGTCTTTGATTGGCATGCACAATTCCATTGATGTCACTAACATGAGTGTCATCAGAAGACGTAGAAGCGCATCCTGACTGTGGGTCATCTTTAACTTGTGTTCGGCCATTTTTAAACCATGTAAAGCATTTGTAACACCAAGTACAGCATAAGCACTCATCACTGTAGTCTTCCTGCATCATTTGGTGTCTCACTGTAAAGGTTTTTTTGAGTTTCATGCAAAATTTAATGCAGACATGTTGCTCCTCAAACTCTGCCATCTCGAAATTCGCAAACTATGCGACACAATGTTCTACTCAATACAGCACTGAACAATAACCAACAGATACACAACAATGAAACGTCCAGTAGTTACACATTAAACACAGGCATGTGCGGGGATGCCAACCACATTTTGTACCAACACACCGTTGAAGTGAAATTATAAATGTTGCAGAATTTTCCAAACAGACCTCGTATACCCTTAAAAAAAAAAGTTTTAGGAACTGAAGAGAGCTACTTGCATTGATTTGCCTTTCCTGAAACCATTCTGTGCATTTGTAAGATCTTTGTTTCTGCTTGGGAAGTCTAGCAATCTATCATACATAATTTTTTCAAAGTAGTTTGAAAATACAGATCAAAATGATAATGGTCTGAAGTTTCCGATGTCAAATTTTTGTCAAGAATACTGTCAAATCCACAGGTCATTTTACACTGTAGTTTACAGATAGGCCTTTGTACTTTTTTTGAGTGTTACTGGATGTAGGTACATTGTCCTTTGACTTATTGGAATTTCTACCTTTGTGTTTGGATTTACTTGTGATTGTATTTTGAGCTATATTAATATAATGATTATTAAAAATGTTAGCTGTTGAAAGTGATGATCAACCATTGGATTTCTGCATTTCCTGGTGAATTTATTACTTGCTTTATCATTGTTGCCTGTATGAACACTGATAATTTCCTAACAATTATGACGAGGATGGTACAATCAGTTGCAGGCAAGTATAATGAATAAACACTTACAAACAGAAAAAAAGGAGAACACACATTCACACAAGCAGGCATACCTCATGCACACATAAGCACTATCTCCAGCCACTCTAGCTAGAACAGCCAGAGATAGTGACCATCTTTGTGGGAGATGTGCCTGCTTGTATGACTTTTTGATTTTGCTTGTTGTTTATGCATTTGATTTATTGTTAATTTTAATTCTCTTCATAGGGAATGAACTATCATAACAGTATTATCAATTGAATGTATTGAATTTTAAATCTACAGAAATTTTGCTTTGTGTGTCCCAGTTTATGTCTTTTAAAATGAGGTTAAAGACTCCAGTGCTGTCAACATTAATTACTCTGCTCCCTAAATGTATGTCATTGTTACATTTATTGTGAGAGATATTTAAAATCAGTTTATTTGCTTGAAAACCAGAGAATATTATATCCATGACTTCAGTATTAGGCACATTTTGATTGTATTTCCATATAAGCTTGACAAAACAAACCAGTTCCTATAACAGATTAATTTCAACATTACTGCACATTTCTAGAATTCAACAGTGTCCTCGAACAAGGTGGTAGTTTACATTTCCAGCTCACAAAGTCTTTTCGTTCTTCAATGGAGCAGACTGGCAGAGCTATCCCACCCATTGAGGACAAATATTTCTTATAAGATCTGTGATTAAATAGTTGTAGTTCATTTTAACTGTGAAGGATAAACTATAGTACTGTCTTTTATCTTTCTTTTGAACATTTTTTTTTTAATTTTTTGCTTTAAGCATTGTAAAGTCATGTGCTGGCATTTTAACATCATAGCCTTATGCTTCACACACTGCTCATTTTGCTAGTTTGTATGTCTTCTTATTACCTTCAGCTTTGTACCTTTACCCACACAACAATCATAACTTACTTAGTAGTTAATAAAATTTTCTCGGACTTCCAGCTACATCAGGTGGTTAAAATCCCATGAACTTTTGACCGAGCTCTCCTCATTGTCAAGTGGTAAGACTGACTGCTATGTCGCCATGGCCGCGTCGTTATAGAGCCGCACTGCTGGCTGTGACATCACTAGTTCTCTCTATGCTCTCTACTTTGCCATATATGATAATGTTTTCATCCCACGTCCGTCATGCCTGTTTTAGCCTTGCGATGGCTGGGTCCCAGGCTGTGCTGAGCTGCAAACTGCCATCCTTGTTTATGGTGTTTTCAGAGGTTTTTATTTCAGTAGCTTCTTTTATGATGCTATCCCTAAATACCTTCATCCTCATAATGACTGATCGTTTGTTGAACAGAATTCGGTGTCCATTTTCTAAGGCATGTTCTGCCATGGCTGATTTTTCTGTATAGCGTAGGTGTAAGCACCTCCTGTGTTCCGCCTGGTGTTGCTCCATAGTGCATACTGTTTGGCCAATGTAGTAACAGCCACACTGAATTGGTATCTTGTACACTTGGGGCATTCTAAGCCCTAGATCCTCCTTCAAAGTCCTCATGAGCTGGGGAATTTTTGCTGGGGGCCTGAACACTGATGAGATGTTATATTTCTTCAGGAGCTGGCTAATCTTTCCCAACACCATACCAGAGAAAGGCAAAAACACAAGTTTCTTGCTTTCTTCTTTGGTGGTGTTCTCTTCCCTATTGGTGTGTTTCTTGCATATCACACCAGATATAGGCTGTGACACCTGTCCATGGCTGTACCCATTTTCCCGGAAGACTTTTCGGAGGTGGCTCAGTTATAGTGGCAGACTTTCAGCGTCTGAGATGACTTTAGCATGATGGATGAGGTTATTCAAAACACCACGTTTTTGTGCTGGATGGTGGTGGCTGAGAGCATGCAGATACCAATCTGCAAGTGTCGGTTTCCTGTAGACACTGTGGCCGAGGTGCCCATTGGTTTTCCATTGAATGAGGATGCGAAGGAAGGGCAATGCACCATCTGTCTAGACTTCCATAGTAAACTTGATGTGGGCGTGAGTGCTATTCAGGTGTTCTAAGAATTCTCCCAGTTTTTCATGACCATGGGGCTAGATGATAAAAGTATCATCAACGTAATGATAAAAGCAACTTGGCTTAGCTGGAGCCATGTCAAAGGTGATGTCTTCAGATTTTTCCATAAATAGGTTGGCTATGGATGGAGCTAATGGGCTGCCCATAGCCACGCCATCCAACTGGTCGAAATACTGGCCGCCATATAGGAAATACAATGATGTCATCATGTGCTTAAACAGTCCCACAATTGTGCTATCAAATAACTGGGAAAGGAGATCTAAACAGTCTTTGACCAGAATACATGTAAACAGGGAGACTACATCATAACTAACTGTTATATCTCCTTGACTAAGATGCAGTTGTTAATTCTGTTGATAAAGTCGTTGGTGCTCTTGATGTGATGCAAACAATGACCCACATGCATTGCAAGAAGCCTGGCCAGGTGTTTTCCCTGTCTGTAAGTGGGTTACCCAATGGTGTTCACAATGGGACAAAGAAGAGAATCTGGCTTGTGGATTTTTGGTAGTCCATAAAGTATAGGTGGTCTCGGCAACTGAGGGAGGAGATTCTTAATAACACCCTCTTCCAATGTTGACTGTTTTCGAAGCTCTGATGTCTCCCTCATTATTCTTGACATCAGGTCCCGTGGCAGTTTCCGGTATGTATCCTCTTCAAGAATCAACTGAATTTTGGCATCGTAGTCAGCTTTATTCAGAATGACAGATGCATTGCCCTTATCAGCTGGCAGAACCACAATGAGGGGGTTGTTGCGGAGTGCATGAAAACCATTGCGTTCAGCCCTAATCAACTTAGAACTCGGTGGTTCAGATTTTGAAATGATACGACACGTTTCATGACGAATTTCATCTGCACTCTCACTAGGCATCTTGCGGATTGCTTGTTCAACTCCACTTATGATATCACAGATAAGGATGCTCCGAGGTGCTGGTGTGAAGTTAAGACCTTTCTTAAGTACCGAAATGGCACCCATGTTGATATCTTTCTCTGTCATGTTGATGACAGTTTGTTTTGTTGATTTTCGTTCTGTACCATGTTGTTGTTGAGATAGCCGCGTGAACTTCCCTTTCTTTTTCTCTGTGGTCTTCTTTTGTGATGATACCTGTTGTGCTGTGGTGGCCACGTCAGTCCACTCCCAACCTACTTGTGAGAGTACTTCTGTCAATTGCAGATCGATAGCCAGCAGCTCACGACCATTTAAATCCAGCTGCCTCCAAGTGAAGTGTAGTTCTCAGTAGCTGTTGTATATATACGTAATGAGGCAAGTGTCAGTAAGCTGAAAATATAAAGGCAGTTTCAATGCTCAGTATTGTGCCAACTGAACATGGTTCAAAAAAATATTGATTCCTTGTTCACTATTTTCTGAGTTGTTCCTTTTAAGCTTATTGCCTCTTAATAATCCAAAGTATTTTGTAAATGTTTTGACTAACAGTCTATATGAACTTACATTGATATTTTTGCCTATGAATTGTTTACTGATGCTGCAAAATATATTTATCCATCTGAGCAGTGCGTCAAGAGTTGTTATTATTTTTTATGCAATCCTTCAATTTTTTTTAGTTGTACATTCACAGTAATGTACGTAAAACATGACTACCTTAAGTTTAGTGATGTACATATGTTGAAGGGTAACGCAGATGATACCCATCTCTGACACAGACTTTTATTAATTTTCATGGTCTAACAACTGTGTCTCCAAGTTTAATCATCATCAATGTTACTCATTGATAAACAAACGAACAAAAAAAGAACTCACACATACCTGATGCCACAAAATGCAGTTTTTCAATGTTATGTAAAATTAACATAAAAAACACGGATGGGGAGGAGGGACTTTCATTTAGTCATATGAAATGATGAAATGTGCATAAGTCATAGATGAGTACGTTATTAAAACAGTGTAAAACTGGAAAAAGTCTGAATTTTTATTATTTTTTCTCATTGTATATGGAAAAATAGTTTTACACTGTTTTAATTTATTCATGCAAAATTTTCCCCCGCCTTTTTTTAATCAGTTTCACACAACTTTGGAAAATTGCACTTTGTGGCTTCAGGTATGAATAAATTCCATGAAGTTTTGGAATTGCAGCTGTATAACATTGACTTCTTGAAATGATATTTTGGCTGACAAACATCAGCCATCTTCAGGTGAGAGTATTGCATTGGAGGTTGCTAATTCACCTAACTTCCTTTATAACACAAATTGGCATGAAGATGCACGTGCAAAGGCAGATGCTACATGATCGGCCTCTATCAAGTTTTGCACCCTTTTTGAATATTGCTCCATCTATGGTGTGCAGTGCATGCATAATGTGGTACTATATAAGTGCTCTCTGTCAGACTGCACATTCATGGAGTTAAAATTCAGATGACAAAACTAATAAAACTTTGTTTCTAAATGTGTCATTGGTCATAAAATGTTATCTTTTAGAATAAATTAAAGAAATCACTGGGTCCCATGCCTCAACCATCATGATTAATAATATCTTGTCCTATGCGTATGTCCACAACCACTTTAATAACTGAATACCAGATGGATCTTGTGGAGGCCAAGACTTGCAAGGCAGAATACGAGGCGCATTTGAATAGTCTGTGCAAAAATAAAAACTACTTACATGTTTGGGGTAAACTTTTTTTTATTTTTCGACATAGTCTCCTTTTAGACTTATACACTTTGTCCAATGCTGTTCTGATTTGTTGATCCCTTCCGATTAATAGAAATTGTCCAAATCTGCAAAATAGCTGTTAGTTGCTGCTATCATGTCCTCTTTTGAATAAAATCTTTGTCCCGCCAGACATTTCTTCAAATTGTGGCTCCAAGGGAGCCAAGTATGGATAATAGGGGTTATGTGAAATAAGTTGGAATCCTATTCCCAGTAATTTTGCAACCATAACTTCTGAGGTGTGTGCTGGTGCATTGTCATGACGGAAAAGGACGTTTTTGCGATCCAATCACTGACGTTTTTCTTGCAGCTGTGTTTTCAAATGGTCCAAAAATGATGAATAATATGCGCCTGTAATAGTTTTACCCTTTTCCAGATAGTCAACGAGGATTATCCCTTGCGAATCCCAAAAGACAGTTGCCATAACCTTTCCGGCCGAAGGCATGGTCTTCGGTTTTCTTGGTGCAGATTCTCCCTTGGTAACCCATTGTTTAGATTGTTGTTTGGTCTCAGGAGTATAGTAATGTATCCATGTTTCATCCACAGTGACGAAACAGTGCTTAAAGTCCTGTGGATTCTTCCTGAACAACTGCAAACAATCCTTGCAACACTTCACATGATTGCGTTTTTGGTCAAGTGTGAGCAATCACGGAACCCATCTTGCCGATAGCTTTCTTGTGTCCAAATTTTTATGCAAAATAATATGTACCCATTCATTCATGCCCACAGCACTAGCAATCTCACACACCTTAACTTTTCTGTCATCCATCACCATATCATGGATTTTACCAATGATTTCTGGAGTCATAACCTCCACAGGGTGTCCAGAAAGTTCATCATCACTTGTGCCCATATGGCTACTCTGAAAATTTTGAAACCACTTATGAACTGTTCTAATCAAAGGTGCAGAATCACCGTAATGTTTATCAAGCTTCTCTGTAGTCTCTGCCTTTCATAATGTAATGTTTAATCACCACACAAAATTCTTTTTCGTCCATTTTCTGACAAACACTCGACTTCCTTGAGTCACACAAATGCCAAACACAAAGACATAGATCAACATGGCTGAAACTTGGTGTGCTTTCTTTCCAAATATGCTACTAACTAAATATGACCTTGATACGTGCCGGAGGTGCCATTTCCTGGACTTTGCACAGACTTTTAAAATGCCCCTCATAATCCATGGAATATTCTGTGGAGATACAATGCTCACCTATGGCTGACATACTGGGTTGCGAGAGGTTAGTGTGGTGATAATGTTCAATGCCTCTTTCACACACTGTGCAGATTGTTTGATGATTGGCTTTGCCTTGCTGTTAAGATATTCTGTAGATTCTTTTCTTCCAGAATCCCACATAATTCTTGGTAAACTGAGAATAGCACATGTCTTTGCATGTGTATAGAAGATTACTTTGACATGTCGTTTCCTTAAGGTTCCACCTAATTTTAATGAAATGTTTCATATATATATGGGAGGAGTACCCTGGACCTGAACCACTCATTCTCCTCTTGATCTTGTGGGTTGTCACGTTTCTTCTTCCTTAAAACTGCACTGATCTGATGTGGAGAATATCCATTATCTTTGAACACTGATTTTAGGTTTTCCAGTTTCTTTGCAAGGTTATCAAATATCATAGTTATGCATGAGTTCGTAATAAATTGTAGCTATATCTTCTATCCAAGAGGCAAGTTTTCATAATTTCACACTTCTATAAAATCATTCTTGTTATTGCTGTTTTGTTTCAACCCAGACCTGAAGACGATGTCTGATGCAGACTGAAACTGGTTGTTTGGTTGTTGGCAAATAAAAAGTTATGGTCCAGATGCCATTTGTTTGTTTATTTATTATAAGAAAAAGGTCATGATTCCTAAGACATGGCAACAAGTATGAAGTCATTAATGTCTCGTGTGTCTCAGATGTTATTGAATTTAACATATGGTAACATGAAGGACTAAGTAAAGAACACACATGTTTTTTGTTTTCTACAAAAAAGTTTTTGCTCCAAGATACAGCTTTCCAAAGATGATACAGCACATAACATTTTGAAGATGCGAATTTTGGAAAAAATTCTAAAATGTTGTATCTCTGGAACAATTCTAGATATTTTTTATTATTTGAAAGGTAATTGCTTTATTATTACAAATAAATCCTCCATTTGGACTTACCTGTCAAAGTTCTTTTACTGTAGCATTCTGAACTTTTTTTATAATTTATGGAAATAATTTTATTTTTAAATGCCAATCCATAAAATTTTGATTTTTTTCTGTTGATTAGTATCATGTAGTTCTACATTCCCTGAAAAGGAGAGCTTCCACTTTTAGGTCGAAAAGGTTTTATCAACAATTGAAATTTTTGTCATATGTAAAACCTGTTTTATTATCACATAAAAGGCTCACAAAAATCAAAATCTAGCCTTATTTAACATAATTTTAGTTTTGAAAGATGAGTAAGAGAATCATTTTTCAATCATTTTAAATGGTTCCAAAAAGTATGGGAAAGGTTCAAAGACTTAAAAGGTTTCGATTTATACAACTTCTGTGCACTCTGTTTTGTATCGAAATTAGCCAGTCAGTGAACCAAAAATGTGTTCCACTGCTTCAGTATCTTCCTTTGATATAAAGTTATGCCTTCCTATTAAACCATTATGAACTGGAGCACTTACAGTCTCCAATCCATTATGAACAGGCAGTGGGTACTGATGGCATTGTTACTATCCTTCCACTGGAAACCTATATCCAGCAGCTGGTCCATGTGGTAGCATAAAGTTCACTACAGTTTCATTTAAGTCATATAAACTGGTGTTTATAATATCTGCATTCCACCATTCACTGTCATACATGCACACCACAAACATCTCCATTCTTGGGTTGTGAATCTGAATATTATCCTGCTGTTTCTGAGGTGTTGCCCATACAAACAAAATGTCTTGTTTCTTGTTCTTTAAAGTGTGTGCAATATGAGTTTGGCCTCAATTTGAGTTCTGAAATGTGTCTTCTGAATTCCTTTTACAGGAGTAGTTTGTTTGGACCATTCTTCTTTTTTCTGCTCACGGAATTTTTTTATTTCCTCTTTGGACAAACGAGTGAGGGCTGTGGATGTGTAAGATTTCACAACTCTCGTAAAATCCTCAGCATTCTGAATCACAGCTTTATTTGGTCTGTAAAGATTATATTTTGTAGCATGGTGCTTCAGCAGGCCTACACCATCATAAGGCTCCTTCCCGTGACCATTAACATTGTATACCCAGACAGTTGGCACAAGCAACTTACTCAATTCAAATAGCTAGTAACAATTTTTAAAATGACTTGGAGCACTATCAGAAATAATGATAATCTTCTCTGCCCCTGTTGGCAGTTGGAGAACTTTGTGCATTGCTAGCAAAGCATGTGCCGAGTCATGTCCAGTGTCACAACACTTGTGGTCTTGTTTTGAAAATATGTCACACCTCCATAAATTGAAACCTGGTCATTACTCCGATGATACCCTTGTACTTCTTGTGGGAGAATTACAGACCAGTTCTCAGCAAAATCACAGTTAAGTACTAAACATAATACTTCAGTCTGTACACACCCTTTCACTTCTGCAATGTGTTGTTGCAGTTTCTTTGGATGCTGGTGTGTTACTGCTTTCACCTACCATTTACCAAGTTCATCGATGAAACTGTCAAAGGCAATAGTTTTCTTAATTAGTTTATTTTCCTCCCATGTTGCATATGTAATTTCTGCAGAGTTATCTGCTATTTCTTCCAGGTCAAGTGTCTGTAAAGACAGTCCTCCCTTTGCAGTGCTGTCACCACATTCTTAAAACAAACAAATCTCTCGCTTTACATCACAGACTACTTATGACTTCACACACCCAGCCGAGGTGTCATATGTCATGTGCTCCAGTAAGTTCTTCAAAGTTACTGCACAAAATTCAAACTTCGCAGTACACATACAAAGAGACATCTCTGGGTGGGTGTGGAACTACCCACTTAGGTTGTACTGCATAAAATTTTGATTTTCCAATACATGAACTTGTATAGTTGCTCTTATATATTGCAAAAGTTTCTCTAATTCTGCGAGTCATGTACCTCTTCACTTTCACAACTTTTTGACCTTCAACTGTTAACAGTCATAGTGTATTTTTTGTTGGCACTCTAAAGAGAACAGTCTCATTTATCTTGCAGATAAAATGACTGCCCTAGACTGCTTTTACAGACCTCACATTTCTTGATTTGTCTACCATGTGCTTTGGTAGTGATGGAACATGGTTCAAAATTGTTTTCTTTGAAAATGTCTCTGGATTAATAGTTAAAAGTTGCACCTGTTCACTGTAGGATGCACAATGTTCAATAGCTGAATTTATATTTGTGAAAAATTCCTGATTAGAGATTCAAGAGTGCTTTGTTTCATTTTCTTCTGAAGATAGAATTTCTACTTTGAAGAGTGTGGTCAGTTTTGCTGCAGTGTATTCGTCCATATCTTTAGTAATTTCTCTGCACTGTC
Organism: Schistocerca gregaria; assembly: GCF_023897955.1. Classification (NCBI taxonomy): domain Eukaryota; kingdom Metazoa; phylum Arthropoda; class Insecta; order Orthoptera; family Acrididae; genus Schistocerca; species Schistocerca gregaria. The sequence goes on along the minus strand of NC_064921.1, from coordinate 571,065,028 downwards.
TTGATGCATAGAGCTTATGACTAGACTTCACTGACCACGGTTTCTTAATAGGACTATTGTCTACCTCTGTAGTTGACTGATTCAGGGTATTTAATTCTTCCTCTATTGATACAAAATCTGTATCACCTGCACCATGGGAGGCTTCACCTTGTTCAGATACTATCATTGTTGTTATTCTGTCAAAACATTTATAACAATAAAAGTCATAACTGGAAACATCTTTACTTTGAATCATAGTCTTCAAATGAGAACACTTATTCCCAACGTGAACGAAGCCTGCTCTTTTGTCATATATATCACTCTTTTATGGATATGAAAATAGTCAGCACATTTCATTCTCCTGTGGCCCCAGTCAGAAGACATTTCAAACTGGCAAATTCCTCACAAAAACACAGACTCACTCGATGGTCTCAGTTTTCATAGAAGCCTCTTCAGTAAACAAATTAGCACTGACCAACTGCAATGTAGAAACGTCCAATGAACAACCATGAGATAGAAACTGACAAGAAACTACAAAAAAGTGTTAGAAATATCTGCAACAGTGAAAGTGAAAAGAAATAACTGCAACAAAGACAATAGACATAAACATTGTAACAAATAAATTACTAAGAAACAAATTCATTGAAGACGTATGTTACCTTTGAAAGTAAAAAAAAAAAAAAAAAAAAAAAACTTTTCTGGATTGGCATTTAAAAAAAAATCTGTAAAGTTTAAATAAATAGAAACGGCAACAGTAAAAGAACTTTGACAGATATGTCCAAATGGAGGATAGCATTGTAATCATAAAGCAATTATCTTTCAAATATCTACATCTGCATCTGCATCTACATCTACATCCATACTCCGCAAGCCACCTGAGAGTGTGTGGTGGAGGGCACCTCGAGTACCTCTATTGGTTCTCCCTTCTATTCCAGTTTCACATTGTTCGTGGAAAGAAAGATTGTTAGTATGCCTCTGTGTGGGCTCTAATTTCTCTGATCTTATCCTCATGGTCTGTTCGCGAGATATATGTAGGAGGGAGCAATATACTGCTTGACTCCTCAGTGAAGGTATGTTCTCGAAACTTCAATAAAAGCCCGTACCGAGCTGCTGAGTATCTCTTTTGCAGAGTCTTCCACTGGAGTTTATCTGTCATCTCCGTAACACTTTTTTGATTACTAAATGATCCTGCAACAAAATGCACTGCTCTCCATTTGATCTTTTGGATCTTCTCTATCTCTTCTATCGACCCTATCTGGTACAGATCCCACACTGGTGAGCAGTATTTAAGCAATGGGCGAACAAGTGTATGGTTAACTACTTCTTTTGTTTTCAGACTGCATTTCCATTGGATTCTTCCAATGAATCTCAGTCTGGCATCTACTTTACTGACGATTAATTTTATATGGTCATTCCATTTTAAATCACTCCTAATGCCTAGTCCCAGATAATTTATGGAAATAACTACTTCCAGTTGTTGACCTGCTATATTGTAGATAAATGATAAAGGATCTTTCTTTCCATGTATTCGCTTGTCTACATTGAGATTCAAGTGCCATTCCCTGCACCATGTGTCAATTCTTTGGCAGATCCTCCTGCGTTTCAGTACAATTTTCCATTGTTACAACCTCTTGATATACTACAGCATCTTCCGCAAAAAGCCTCAATGAATTTCTGATGTTATCCACGAGGTCATTTATATACACTCCTGGAAATTGAAATAAGAACACCAAGAATTCATTGTCCCAGGAAGGGGAAACTTTATTGACACATTCCTGGGGTCAGATATATCACATGATCACACTGACAAAACCACAGGCACATAGACACAGGCAACAGAGCATGCACAATGTCGGCACTAGTACAGTGTATATCCACCTTTCGCAGCAATGCAGGCTGCTATTCTCCCATGGAGACGATCGTAGAGATGCTGGATGTAGTTCTGTGGAACGGCTTGCCATGCCATTTCCACCTGGCGCCTCAGTTGGACCAGCGTTCGTGCTGGACGTGCAGACCGCGTGAGACGACGCTTCATCCAGTCCCAAACATGCTCAATGGGGGACAGATCCGGAGATCTTCCTGGCCAGGGTAGTTGACTTACACCTTCTAGAGCACGTTGGGTGGCACGGGATACATGCGGACGTGCATTGTCCTGTTGGAACAGCAAGTTCCCTTGCCGGTCTAGGAATGGTAGAACGATGGGTTCGATGACGGTTTGGATGTACCCCTCGACGATCACCAGAGGTGTACGGCCAGTGTAGGAGATCGCTCCCCACACCATGATGCCGGGTGTTGGCCCTGTGTGCCTCGGTCGTATGCAGTCCTGATTGTGGCGCTCACCTGTACGGCGCCAAACACGCATATGACCATCATTGGCACCAAGGCAGAAGCGACTGTCATCGCTGAAGACGACACGTCTCCATTCGTCCCTCCATTCACGCCTGTTGGGATACCACTGGAGGCGGGCTGCACGATGTTGGGGCGTGAGCGGAAAACGGCCTAACGGTGTGCGGGACCTTAGCCCAGCTTCATGGAGACGGTTGCGAATGGTCCTCGCCGATACCCCAGGAGCAACAGTGTCCCTAATTTGCTGGGAAGTGGAGGTGTGGTCCCCTACGGCACTGCGTAGGATCCTACGGTCTTGGCGTGCATCCGTGCGTTGCTGCGGTCCGGTCCCAGGTCGACGGGCACGTGCACCTTCCGCCGACCACTGGCGACAACATCGATGTACTGTGGAGACCTCACGCCCCACGTGTTGAGCAATTCGGCAGTACATCCACCCGGCCTCCCGCATGCCCGCTATACGCCCTCGCTCAAAGTCCGTCAACTGCACATACAGTTCACGTCCACACTGTCGCGGCATGCTACCAGTGTTAAAGACTGTGATGGAGGTCCGTATGCCACGGCAAACTGGCTGACACTGACGGCGGCGGTGCACAAATGCTGCGCAGCTAGCGCCATTCGACGGCCAACACCGCAGTTCCTGGTGTGTCCGCTGTGCCGTGCGTGTGATCATTGCTTGTACAGCCCTCTCGCAGTGTCCGGAGCAAGTATGGTGGGTCTGACACACCGGTGTCAATGTGTTCTTTTTTCCATTTCCAGGAGTGTATATTGAAAATAGCAACTCTCCTACAACACTCCCCTGTGGCACACTTGAAACCATTCTTACTTCAGAAGACTTCTCTCCATTGAGAATGACATGCTGTGTTCTATTATCTAGGAACTCTTCAATCTAATCACACAATTGGTCTGATAGTCCATATGCTCTTACTTTGTTCATTAAATGACTGTGGGGAACTGTATCAAACACCTTACGGAAGTCAATAAATATGGCATCTACCTGGAAACCCATGTCTATGGCCCTCTGAGTCTCATGGACAAATAGCGCGAGCTGGATTCCACATGATTGTCTTTTTTGCTACCCATGCTGATTCCTACAGAGAAGATTTCTAGTCTCCAGAAAAGTCAATATACTCTGAATGTAATACGTGTTCCACAATTCTACAACTGATCAATGTTAGAGGTATAGGTCTATAGTTCTGCACATCTGTTCGACATCCCCTCTTTAAAACAGAGATGATCTGTGCCCTTTTCCAATCATTTGGAGTGCTACTTTCTTCTAGAGACCTACGGTACACCGCTGCAAGTAGGGGAGCAAGTTCCTTATCGTACTCTGTGTGAAATCAAAGTGGTATCCCATCAGGTCCAGCAGCCTTTCCTCTTCTTAGCGGTTTTATTTGTTTTTCTATCCTTCTGTCATCTATTGTGATATCTACCATTTTGTCATCTGTGTGACAATCTAGAGAAGGAACTACAGTGCAGTCTTCCTCTGTGAAACAGCTTTTGGGGGGGGGGGGGGGGTTATTTGGGGAAGGAGACCTGACAGTGATGTCATCAGTCTCATCGGATTAGGGAAGGATGGTGAAGAAAGTCGGCCACGCCCTTTGAAAGGAACCATCCTGGCATTTGCCTGGAGCAATTTAGGGAAGTCACGGAAAACCTAAATCAGGATGGCCGGACGCAGGATTGAACCGTCGTCCTCCTGAATGCGAGTCCAGTGTCTAACCAAACAGCTTTGGAAAAAGACATTTAGTATTTCGCCTTTAGTCTGACATTCTCTGTTTCAATACCATTTTGGTATCAGTGTGTCTGCACTTTTTTTTATCCACCTACCACTTTGACATAGGATCAAAATTTCTTAGGATTTTCTGCCAGGTCAGCAGACAGAACTTTACTTACGAATTCGTTGAACACCTCTTGCATAGCCCTCCTCACACTACATTTATCTTTGTGTGAGTTTTGTTTGTCTGCAAGGCTTTGGCTATGTTTATGTTTGCTGTGAAGTTCCCTTTGCTTCCGTAGTGGTTTTCTAACTTGGTTGTTGTGCCACAGTGGCTCTTTTCCGTCTCTTATGTTCTTGCTTGGCACATACTCATCTAATGCATATTGTACGATGGTTTTGAACTTTGTCCCCTGATCCTCAACACTATCTGTACTTGAGACAAAACTTTTGTGTTGAGCTGTCAAGTACTCTGAAATTTGCTTTTTGTCACTTTTGCTAAACAGAAAAATCTTCCCCCTTTTTTTTAATATTTCTATTTATGGCTGAAATCACCAATGCTGTAACCGCTTTATGATCGCTGATTCCGTTTTGCATTAACTGTTTCAAATAGTTCGGGCCTATTTGTCACCAGAAGGTCTAATATGTCATCGCCAAGAGTCGGTTCTCTGTTTAACTGCTCAAGGTAGTTTTCAGATAACGCACTTAAAAAAATTTCACTGGATTCTTTGTCCCTGCCACCCATTATAATTGTTTGAGTCTCCCAGTCTATATCTGGTAAATTAAAATCTCCATCCAAAACTATAACATGGTTGGGAAATCTACTTGAAATATTTTCCAAATTTTCCTTCAGGTGTTGTGCCACAACAGCTGCTGAGCCAGGGCTCCTATAGAGATGTCCAACTACCATGTTTGAGCCTACAAAATATTTAAAACTGTTACACAGATACTCTTTAATCCTTCAGAACATGTAAACAGCATAGGTATTGTACAGCTAAATTTAAATCAAACTCATTTTTGTTTGAAAACACGTTTTGCCAACAAACAGAGGGATCATCAGTGGATTCTCCATTATTTTCATTGCTAAAAACAGAAACTTTCATGGACAATTTTGAAACTGTTGCTCTTAACTTTGAATCTCTAGCCAAATATGAAGTGCCCTGGTACAGTTACAGTATGTGGTGTGCTGCGTATGTGGAAAGGCACGATGAGGCAACTCAAATCCTTCCTTGTGAATATTCACAAGCAACACAAGATCATACAGCTCAGTAGGGAAGCTACTGGAGTCACTAACTTTCTAGATGTTAGTAATGACATCAACAAAGGAAAGACACACACACTGACTTCTGTTTTCCAGTGTCCCCATTGCACCCTATCCCAGTATGTCAACTTTTGGCACGGACAACAGTAGCAATGTATTGTGACGTGGAAGCAATGACACCTTGGTAGGTCACTGCAGGAAGATGGCCACATTTGCACACACAAGTCACCTAAATTTCAGAGAAGATGGTGATGAGCTCTGACGTCACGGTCAATCACATCCCACATATTTTTTATCTGGTTCAAATATAATAAGTTGGGGGCCAGCACATCAGTTGGAACTCATGACTGTGTCTATCAAACCACTCCACCACACTGATGGCCTTGTGACATGGCACATTGTCTTGCTGAAAAATGTCATTGGTGTCGGGAAACATGATCGTCATGAAGGGGTGTATGTGGTCTGCAACCAGTGTACAATACTCCATGGTCATCATGGTGCCTTACGTGAGCTCCACAGGACCCATGGATCCAGATGCAATTGTTCCCCAGAGCATAACTGAGCTGCTGACAACTTGTTTCCATCCCACAGTACAGGTGTCAAGGAAATGTTTCCCTGGAAGATGGCCGCCCAACCTTACACAACATCTGGACATGATTCCAACATGTGTTGAAGACACTCATCACAGCACTACTTGAACACCCAACAAGCTGTGCAGTTTCTAAAACACTCATGTCATTGGTCAAACTCACGTAGATCGTGCTCCTTCCCCATTGTACACATAGACAGCACACTCATTGATACTACTTGCATCATGCCTTGTGTCTGACTAGCAGTCATTCATCGCGAGGTGACACTGCTGTCACCCGGAATGGCTGTATTGATAATAGATCGATGGTCAGAAATATCAGTGTATGTATATGATAAACAAACAAATAAATTCATTATTTTGTGTATTTACTGTTAAAAATTAATTTCTTTGGTTAGTTTAAGTTCTTCGCTGATTATATTTGTGCCATTACGCACAACAACAACAACAACAACATGTTTGTCAGTTATGCTAGACAGTTTCAAAAATAAACAGTTTGTCAAATAAGTCGCAGTAAACTGTGTTTTTGGCATATTCACCCTTTTTTCTAACGTGGCTCCCCATGTTTTGATGGGATGTAGTAAATATATTTTCTGTAACAGGCACAATTTTGTCCAAGCTGCAGTATTTTGCTTTGGTAGTAACAGTTTCAGCTGTAAATATATTTATTCTGCAGCTCTGTTTTTTGGATGAATTTATCATGAAAAATGCCTTGGGAGCCCATTAGAAATCATAAAGATAGAATGGATACAGCTTTGGCATTATTAGATGCTTCCGAAAATTAGCCCTGTTAGTACCTGGTTAGAGATCCTAAATTACAAGTGATATCACTGAGTCCTACAAACGGATAAAGATGCTGGTTACTAGACAGTCTGCACCCAAAAAATTCTGTATCAGTTTGCACATATTACTATCGTAAAATAAAATATTCTTGGTCTTCTTAGCCCTTTACTTTGCAGCGTTAGTTTGCACCTGATGTCCTATACTGTAGAGTATTTTGTCTCGCGAAGTAGAGAAAAACCTTCCTTCTCATCCTGCTTCTTCGCTGGCAGTCTCTCCTAAAACTGTCACTTGCACCACAGCTTCTGCATATGAAGCATGACTACACAGGCATGTGGCTGATCCATCACTTGGTTTTGAATTGGGGGTGGAAGGACACAGACAAATAGAGACCTTTATTTTAAAACGAATGTTCAAACCTCTTCTGCAGTACCAGATCTGCATCAAGTAGAAGTCTACACAGTTTCAGCTTAGTGGATAACTTATTAAGCTTTTGTTTCATAGAGAAGGAATCCTATGAAAATGTTGTATTCACCTTGCATCAAGTATGGAGCCTGTGTCAGCAGACTCATCACTTCACGATATTATGCCAGAAAAGAAATTTCTTCAGGAGATAACCTCAAAAACAAACAAATTTTCATGCAACCATCAATTTTTTCATTGCCACATCCATAAATTTCCAGAGCTGTTGTGCAGCCTCATACATTGAGCTCCATCTTCTAATTACAGGTGTTAACAAATAAGACATAACAAGTAGCTTTGATATAGTCAGAAACTTGTGTTGTGATTCTGTTCATTCCAAAACTTGGAGAACTTTGCCATGGAGTTCCTGGAAACTTTTGAATTTTATATTTTCAAGTGCTTGTTCATAATCTTTCATGGTGATCAAATTCAGTATGGCTTGCACAACAGTGGTGAGGGGGAAATAGTATCTCTCATTCAACACTTTAAGTTTCACTCACTGATTCTAATATATTGAAGGCATTTACAAATTCTGAATCATCATAATTGTTATTGTCTTCTTGTTCATCAGTAATATTTTGCCTCTCGAGCAATCTAAAAGCCTTACAAAAGTTTGAGCCATTGTCTGTGGTGCTACATATTGTACTCTGTGTGTAACATTCTAACAATGTGTTACTTACTGCCTTCACCAGAGCATCTTAGTGTGCCTTCCTTTCATATGTCTACATGACTTTTCAGTGTGTATGGATCAAGCCAGTGAACAGTTTTTCAATGAAGCTCCTAAAACACAGCCGGCCACGGTGGCCGTGCGGTTCTGGCGCTGCAGTCCGGAACCGCGGGGCTGCTACGGTCGCAGGTTCGAATCCTGCCTCAGGCATGGGTGTGTGTGATGTCCTTAGGTTAGTTAGGTTTAAGTAGTTCTAAGTTCTAGGGGACTTATGACCTAAGATGTTGAGTCCCATAGTGCTCAGAGCCATTTGAAACATTTTCCTAAAAACACAATAACATAATGTGGTTGAAAAATCAATCAATAGGCCTTGAAAACACAAGTAAAGCTACTGGGAACTGTGTTGAGTACCACATTAAATTATAAAATACACTAAGTAAATAAATAATTACAAAATTTTATAATCAGAAAAAGGAGAGATTTATGAGAGTACGTTTTTCCTGAAGTCCATACACCGGTGGTAGCTGCCATCACATCCACCTTCTCAGTTTCACATCGGATTTTTAATTTTCTCAAATTCCTTATTTAATATTTTGCAATACAGTTTTTCTTGACAAAGCTGAGAGACTTTGGCAAACACAAACATAAAGGATCATTAAATGATGGCTGCTCTACTATGTGAAATGGCATAGTAGTATCTGTGATAAATTTCATTACTGTTTTTATCATTTCATGAGAGGATAGGATACCTTACAGATGACAGGGGACCTTATCTCAGTCAACAAAAGAAAGTATTGTGAGCTGATTGTAATACTCCATCAGCAGCTTGCTTCCAAGCTGAAAGTATCTCGAAGTGCAGAAATCTGTGTAAATTTCAAAGAAGCAGGATGGAAATTGGTCAGAACGGACTCATGATAATGAAAATCTACTGTAGGCACTACTCCAAGGCTATGACCGCCTTAGCTAATTCTATGTCTTAACTCAGCTTGTGCCGATATAAGCCTCCTAACTATTCCTCAGAATTTATTTAGCAGTAGTGGCATGCTGAGGCTAACAACTGTTCTACGTCTGAGACTGGGTGACAAGCAATACAGGTGTGGTGTCCCCTTACTACCACACACCTGTTCTCCTCCACGGAATCATATTTATACTGTGCACAAATGTTGCTTTCGTGCACTCGGTACTGTGGTGTCGGCAGCTTGGACATGCCTGTTCAAACAATGTCACAATGCCCTACCAGCTCCTAGTTGTGACTTAGGAACAATTTCTGAGCTCGATACTTTTTAACCTCTTGTGGGACAGAGGTCTGCACACTTTGCCAACCATATTTTAGGTTACATATTGTGAAGTTGAAGGGTTGCTTCAAGAGCGGAGTCAGTTTGTTTTGATGTTGAACTCATAATAGTACTGCTGTACTTCATTTTTGTGCCTTCTTGTTTGATTTCCTCAGTTTGTTTTGGAGAATGTGCTTATTTGCAATAAACAAAAGTAAAAATTGAACAGATTAGCATTTCATGTTCATAGTTATTCATGTTGAGACTACACTGAGGTGACAAAAGTCATGGGATAGCAATATGCACATATACAGATGGTCGTAGTTTCACTTACACAAGGTAAAATAGGGCAGTGCATTAGTGGGGCTATCATTTTTACTCAGGTGACTCACATGAAAAAAGTTTCCAATGTCATTATGATTGCACTACAGAATTAACAAACAGTGAACATGGAATAGTAGATGGAGCTAGATGCATGTGACACTGGAATTTGGAAATTGTTAGGGAATTCTATATTTGGAGATCCACATTGTCAAGAGTGTGCTGAGCATACCAAATTCCAGATGTTACTTTTTACCAAGGACAACGCAGTGGCCAACAGCCTTCACTTAACGACTACGAGCAGTGGCATTTGCATTGAGATGTCAGTGCTAATAGACAAGCAACACTGCATGAAATAACTGAAGAAATGAATGTGGGATGTACGACGAGCTTATCCATTAGAGCAGTGAGGTGAAGTTTGCGTTAAAGGGATATGGCAGTGGATAACTGATGCAAGTGCTTTTGTTAACAGCACAATGTCACCTACAATGCCTCTCCTGGTGTCGGTTGGACCTAAATAACTGGAAAACCATAGCCTGGTCAGATGAGTTCCAATTTCAGTTGGTAAGAGCTGATGATAGGGTTTGAGTGAGTGCGGTGCATACCACATGAAGCCAAGGACATAAGTTGTCAACAAGGTACTGTGCAAACCAGTGGTGGCTCCATAAACATGTGTGCTGTGTTTAAATGGAATGGACTAGGTCCTCTTGTCCAGTTGAACCAATCATTGACTGGAAATTGTTGTGTTCTGATACTTGGAGACAATTTACAGCCATTCACGTTCCCAAACACAGAGTGCCTTGTCACCATGCCACAATTGTTCACAACTGGTTTGAAGAACATTCTGGACAATTCGAGTGAATAATTTGGCCAGCCTGATCACCCAACATGAATGCCATCAAACATTTATGGGACGTAATTAAGAGGTGAGTTCATGCACAAAATCCTGCAATAGTAACCCTTTTTTAATTATTGATGTCTGCAAAGGCAGCAAAGCACAGTGTTTCTACATGGGACTTCCAACAAGTTGTTGAGTCCATGCCATGTCAAGTTGCTGCACTACAACGGACAAGAGGATGTCTGATGTGATGTTAGGTGGTATCCCATGGCTTCGGTCATCTCAGTGTATTTCCCATTTAAATAAAACAACGGTATCTATCACAATTTTATGTAAATACCTAATGGTAACAGCAAGCGAAAACCTTAGCTCTACGTGTTTTTTGGTTTACTGTGGTGCTCCAAGTGCTTTGACTTCTTTCCCACCAGTGCACAATTTGCAACCAAAGGAAAAATTTTTTCTGTCCAGTTTGCCAAAGCATACTTGAGTCTGCTTTCTTTTCCATGTCAGAAAGATGTGGAAATGAAAGTAACATCAGAGGCTGCATGTTATTCATGTTTGAAATGTCATGTGACTGCAGTGTACTCATTGTTGTCTATGTAATTTTCAAACAAAAATGTTATGAATGTATGAGCAGCAAAATTCCAGTACGGCACTAAAAATTATAATTCAGGCATTTCCTATGTACATGTTAGAACATTATTAAGCATTATCACTTATGCAGAATAGCAGGTGTATTGTTGACCAAGTGACAACAGGAACAAAACAAGTGCAGAAACTAAACATAGAGAAGGTTCAAATGGCTCTGAGCACTATGGGACTCAACTGCTGTGGTCATCAGTCCCCTAGAACTTAGAACTACTTAAACCTATCTAACCAAAGGACATCACACACATCCATGCCCGAGGCAGGATTCGAACCTGCGACCGTAGCAGTCGCACGGTTCCGGACTGCGTGCCTAGAACAGCGAGACCACCGCGGCCGGCATAGAGAAGGAAATGTGCCACCTGCAGCCACAGTGAACTTAGTGATTTTCAGTAAGCATAACAAATTTATTATTGAAAAGATTTAATTTCAAAACAAATATTGGGTTTCTTAACACTTTTTATTAGGTCAGTTTCCTGTCCGTTTGATTGGTACAAATTTTGCAATTGATTTTGAATGAAGTTCCTGATGAGCTAGAGACGTTAAAGTTTCAACATACCTCCGAACTGGATGACAATGCAATATTAATTTGTTTTCGTGCCTGGTGTATGGTGGATAGTACTTTGTATACCATTGCAATTTCCCCTTTTTCCTGTTCCACTTGTGAATGTTTCGTTGTAAGAACAATTGCTAGTAAGTCCCTATATGAGATCTTTACTCTACAATTTTGTACTTTTGAGGTCTTTTCATGAGAATTGCAGGAGAAACAGAGCTATTGTTTGACTTAGCTGAAGGAAAACTAAATAATCTTGCAATATACCACATATCTCTGTGATTTCATCAAAAGTCTGAAAGCAAGTGAAAAATTTGACACACACAGGACTGAAAAGCAGAAAATAATTATTTAAGTAAAAAACTGTAATATAACACATTTCTAAAATGGATTAAACAGTATAAAGTAATTGCTCCTAGCCTCACACAGATTCCTTACCCCACCCAGATAGTCCTGGAAATGTTGCTTGTTAATTTTTAATAGCCCCAAAAAATACTTTTAGAATTTAAAACTAAACACATGGGGCACAGGCAACACAGTATTGATGCATGAACAGTTTACCTCCTTACTGAATTAGGGATAGGCGCAACAAAAAGACTGTCACAAAATAAGCTTTCAGTCAACAAGGCCTTTGTCAAAAATAGATATCTCTCTCTCTCTCTCTCTCTCTCTCTCTCTCTCTCTCTCTCTCTCTGTCTCTCTCTCTCTCTCTTTCTCTCTCTCTCTCTCTCTCTCTCTCTCTCTCTCTCTCTCTCTCTCTCTCACACACACACACACACACACACACACACACACACACACACACAAACCATTGACCACAGCCTGTGGCAGCTGAGTAGCTTCAGCTGCCACAGACTGGTGGTCACAGGTGTGTGCGAGTTGCACACACACACACACACATATATATATAAGAGAGAGAGAGAGAGAGAGAGAGAGAGAGCTAGTCATCTATTTTTGACAAATGCCTCTTTGACTGATAGCTTATTTTGTGATAGTCTTTTTGTAGTGCTTATCTGTGACTTGGCATCGCCACTAAATTGTGAGTAGTAACTATCCTTTTCATAATATTGTTACATTCAATCCTGGATTTTCCATTGTTTGGTTTTACCTCCTTACTGTTATCTATTATGTGTATCCCATGCTTTTAATATTAAAATAGTATTTTAATAGCTATTAAAAATTCACAGGCACAAATTTTCTGGAGTATCTAAATGGATTTATGAATCTGTATGGGGCTAGGAGAAATTATTTTATACTTTTTAGTCCATTTTAAAAAGATGTTACATGCAAAAGATTTCCATTTAAGGAATTATTTGAAAATATAGGCCGTTACTTAATCTAAAGTGCTGATTAATTAGGATTATCCAAAAGATGAAAAGATTTACTGGTTTGGATTGATGTTAGGTTACTTCATTGCTGTTGTACAACCAAGATGAAGTTGTTATATTATGTATAAATCATAATTTCATTTCCACTGAAATGGCAAAATAGTAGTACCGGAACTGAATAAATACTAAGAACTGAAACTCTGTCTTTGTTGAACTAGGTGCTGTGGCATATTTTCTCACTGTAATTTATTATATGCTTGCTTTCAGTTATAGTAATATTGTTATCCAGCAAATGCAGTAACATTGAGCTTACGTAATGATGAAACACCAAATAGCACCATCTAAATGATAACACATGCAGATTCCATTTTTTTAGTGTTACTGGTTACTAAACGGTCCACTGAATGATTACCAAAATGGATGTGACAGTTTATTAAATAGTCTACCAATATCAAAGATACAATCAGACATAAACTTAAATGTGCAAGAACTGAGGATCTTTTTCCATTAGAGCTTGATGTAACTGCTTATGTCCTCAATCTAAATACATGTGCCTGTCTGCCGGCGCTTTCCCGCTTGGTAAGTCTTGGAATCTTTGTTTTTAAATACACAGTTTGTTGAATAATGTCAGCAGAACCTTAATATTATTCAGTTATGGTACTGTTGTCACTAGGTGACTAAGGAAATGCAGAATAACTTAGGGAGTGCATGTAGATAGTGTGTGGATGAATGTGAGTAATGCACACAAAAAATATAAATATCCATCAGTACCATATAAGAACACTAGTTGTAAAATTGTGGATACCAACACTTCATTTAAGTATCTGCAGCTAACACCATGAAACAATCTGTAATTTAAATGGAATCTGACATCTGTAGTTGGGAATATGAATGAAATTTGAAATTACCAGTTGGAGAATGCAATTTATTATAAAAAATTTTGTTTATGTATGATGGGCATGTGACAGTTTATCAGTTTTGACTCCCATGAGTGCTCATCAGAATCAGTCTGTAACATAAATAACGCATCACATTGGCCACTGTCTCTACCAAATTTGATAAACAATGGGAAGTGCAAATGAGAATATAAAAAATATTATGAAAAGGATACATTCCTGCCCACAGTAAAAAAGATAAATTGAGTTGTGTACAGACACAATGAAAAGACGGTTACACTTCCTGGCAGATTAAAACTGTGTGCCCGACCGAGACTCAAACTCGGGGCCTTTGCCTTTCGCTGGCAAGTGGTAGAGCACTTGCCCACGAAAGGCAAAGGTCCCAAGTTCGAGTCTCGGTCGGGCACACAGTTTTAATCTGCCAGGAAGTTTCATATCAGCACACACTCCACTGCAGAGTGAAAATCTCATTCTGGAGACTGTTACACATTCAGCTTTCAGCCAAAGCCTTCTCCAGAAAAGAAATCACATTTACACACCTCACGCGCACACAACTGCTATATCCAGCTTCTCTGGCCAGAATCAGAATGCAGCAGTTGAAATGAACAAAGGCAGCAATCTGGAGTGGGGTATGGAAGGAGCAGGGTACGGATGAGGATCGGAGAGGACAGGGGGAAGAGAAGACCACTGTGTAGTGGAGCCTTCAGGGACTAGATTGTGACAGGACAAGGCTCCAGGTGCAGCACTGTTCTGCCACAATCTAGTCCCTGCACACAGCACCCTCCCCACCCACATCTGCTATTCCTCCCCCTTCCCTGCCCTGCCCCACTCCACACTCTGGATTATTGCTTTCGTTCAATGAAACTGCTGCATTCTAGTTAGTTGTGAGCATGAAGTGCTTATGTGAATGTGTCTGTCTCTTCTTTTCTGAAGGAGTCTTTGTCCAAAAGCTTGGTGTGTATAACAGTCTTTTCGTTATACCTGTCTGCAACTCAACGTGTCATCTTCACAGTAAGTAGCAATCTATCCTTTTTGTAACTGTTAGTAAGCTGAAAGATCAATTCTTTAATCTCTTATGTAACAATAACCTGTTTCCTCACATATATGATCCTACAAAAATAACAAATAGTACAAACAGTCTCATAGGCAATAGGCAATATACAATGGGTGACAAAAAAAGTTAAGCATCCAGAATGGAAAGAGGGCGCCAAATGAAACATCGCAGCTTGAGAAGGTAAGTGATGTCATTTCAGCTATTACAAAATGGAGTAAAATTTACAAAGCACTTGGCAGGAGCTCACTTATCAGTATGACATTGCTCCCCTGTCACTGGATGCATCGACTGATTTGGTTCTGTGATTTGCCATAAAGCTCCCCTGATGTTAGCTGCTCACAAACTGTTCTAGCTGGTCCTTGACATCCTGGATGCTAGCACTGTGACAGTCTTGATGTCCGAGCTGCTCCCACACATATTCTATCAGGGACAGATGTGGGGATCTTGCTGGCCACAGGAGTATCTCAACTTGACACACACAGTTACCATAGAGAAGTGCCATGTATGGATGAGTATCACCATCATCATCATCATCATCATCATTTAAGACTGATTATGCCTTTCAGTGTTCAGTCTGGAGCATAGTCACCCTTACAAAATTCCTCCATGATCCCCTATTCAGTGCTAACATTGGTGCCTTTTCTGATGTTAAACCTATTACTTCAAAATCACTCTTAAGCGAGTCCAGGTACCTTCTCCTTGGTCTACCCTGACTCCTCCTACCCTCTACTGCTGAACCCATGAGTCTGTTGGGTAACCTTGCTTCTCTCATGCATGTAACATGACCCCACCATCTAAGCCTGTTCGCCCTGATTGCTACATCTACAGAGTTCATTGCCAGTTTTTCTTCGATTTCCTCATTGTGGACACCCTCCTGCCATTGTTCCCATCTACTAGTACCTGCAATCATCCTAGCTACTTTCATATCTGTAACCTCAACCTTATTGATAAGGTAAACTGAATCCACCCAGCTTTCGCTTCCATACAACAAAGTTGGTCGAAAGATTGACCGGTGCACCGATAACTTAGTCTTGGTACTGACTTCCTTCTTGCAGAAGAGAATAGATCGTAGCTGAGCGCTCACTGCATTAGCTTTGCTACACCTCGCTTCCAGTTCTTTCACTATGTTGCCATCCTGTGAGAATATGCATCCTAAGTACTTGAAACTGTCTACCTGTTCTAAGTTTGTTCCTCCTATTCGGCACGCAGTCCGTTTATATTTCTTTCCCACTGACATTACTTTCATTTTGGAGATGCTAATCTTCATACCATGGTCCTTACATTTCTGATCTAGGTCTGAAATATTACTTTGCAAACTTTCAATCGAATCTGCCATCACAACTAAGTCATCCGCATATGCGTGACTGCTTATATTGTTTCACGTATCTTAATCTCACCCAGCCAGTCTATTGTTTACAACATATGATCCATAAATAATATGAACAACAGTGGAGACAGGTTGCAGCCTTGTCTTACCCTGAAACTACTCTGAACCATGAACTCAATTTACCGTCAACTCTAACTGCTGCCTGACTATCTATGTAAAGACCTTTAATTGCTTGCAAAAGTTTGCCTCCTATTCCATAATCTCATAGAACAGACAATAACTTCTTCATAGGAACCCAGTCATATGCCTTTTCTAGATCTATAAAGCATAGATACAACTCCCTGTTCCACTCATAACACTTCTCCATTATTTGCCGTAAGGTAAAGATCTGGTCCTGACGACCTCTAAGAGGCCTAAACCCACACTGATTTTGATCCAGTTGGTCCTCAACTAATACCCGCACTTTCCTTTCAACAATACCTGAGAAGATTTTACCCACAACACTGATTAAAGAGATACCTCTGTAGTTGTTACAATCTTTTCTGTTTCTATGTTTGAAGATTGGTGTGATTACTGCTTTCGTCCAGTCTGATGGAACCTGTCCCGACTCCCAGGCCATTTCATTTATTCTGTGTAGCCATTTAAGATTTGACATTACACTGTATTTGATGAGTTCTGATTTAATTTCATCCACCCCAGCCACTTTATTGCAGTGCAATCTATTGACCATGTTCTTCGCTTCCTCAATTGTGATCCTATTTCCATCATCATTCCTATCCCATTGTACATTGAAATCTGAAACATTACTGATCATATTTTCACCTACATTGAGCAACTCTTGAAAATATTCCCTCCGTCTGCCCAAGGCATCCACAGGATTCACCAGCAGTTTTCCTGATCTGTACAAAATACTTGTCATTTCCTTCTTACCTCCCTTTCGAAGACTGCTAATTACACTCCAGAATGATTTTCCATCAGTTTGACCCATAGTCTCCAATCTGTTTCCAAAGTCTTCCCAAGATTTCTTCTTGGATGCTGCAATTATCTGTTTGGCTTTGTTTCTTTCTTCAACATAACTTTCTCTGTCTACCTGAGTCCTAGTATGTAGCCATTTTTGATACACCTTTTTTTCCCTTTTACAGGGTGCCTTGACTGTGTCATTCCACCAAGCTGTTTGCTTCCTCCTACCTTTAGAGACTACTGTTCCAAGACATTCTTTAGCCACTTCTAGTACTGTGTCCCTGTACCTTGTCCATTCCTTTCCCAGTGACTGCAATTGACTACATTCAACTAACTGGTACCTTTCTGAGATCACTGTTACATACTTGTGCCCGATTTCTTTATCCTGAAGTTTCTCCACTCTTGTTGTTGTTGTTGTCTTCAGTCCTGAGACTGGTTTGATGCAGCTCTCCATGCTACTCTATCCTGTGCAAGCTTCTTCATCTCCCAGTACCTACTGCAACCTACATCCTTCTGAATCTGTTTAGTGTATTCATCTCTCGGTCTCCCTCTACGATTTTTACCCTCCACACTGCCCTTTAACGCTAAATTTGTGATCCCTTGATGCCTCAAAACATGTCCTACCAACCGATCCCTTCTTCTAGTCAGGTTGTGCCACAAACTTCTCTTCTCCCCAATCCTATTCAAAACCTCCTCATTAGTTACGTGATCTATCCACCTTATCTTCAGTATTCTTCTGTAGCACCACATTTCGAAAGCTTCTATTCTCTTCTTGTCCAAACTAGTTATTGTCCATGTTTCACTTCCATACATGTCTACACTCCAAACAAATACTTTCAGAAACGACTTCCTGATACATAAATCTATATTCGATGTTAACAAATTTCTCTTCTTCAGAAACGCTTTCCTTGCCATTGCCAGTCTACATTTTATATCCTCTCTACTTCGACCATCATCAGTTATTTTACTTCCTAAATAGCAAAACTCCTTTACTACTTGAAGAGTCTCATTTCCTAATCTAATTCCCTCAGCATCACCCGATTTAATTTGACTACATTCCATTATCCTCGTTTTGCTTTTGTTGATGTTCATCTTATATCCTCCTTTCAAGACACTCTCCATTCCGTTCAACTGCTCTTCCAAGTCCTTTGCCGTCTCTGACAGAATTATAATGTTATCGATGAACCTCAAAGTTTTTACTTCGTCTCCATGAATTTTAATACCTACTCCAAATTTTTCTTTTGTTTCCTTTACTGCTTGCTCAATATACAGATTGAATAACATCGGGGAGAGGCTACAGTACAAATTGTAAATAGCCTTTCGCTCCCTGTATTTTACCCCTGCCACCTTTAGAATTTGAAAAAGAGTATTCCAGTCAACATTGTCAAAAGCTTTCTCTAAGTCTACAAATGCTAGAAACGTAGGTTTGCCTTTTCTTAATCTTTCTTCTAAGATAAGTCGTAAGGTCAGTATTGCCTCACGTGTTCCAACATTTCGACGGAATCCAAACTGATCCTCCCCGAGGTCCGCATCTACCAGTTTTACCATTCGTCTGTAAAGAATTCGCGTTAGTATTTTGCAGCTGTGACTTATTAAACTGATAGTTCGGTAATTTTCACATCTGTCAGCACCTGCTTTCTTTGGGATTGGAATTATTATATTCTTCTTGAGGTCTGAGGGTATTTCGCCTGTCTCGTTCAACTTGCTCACCAGCTGGTAGAGTTTTGTCATGACTGGCTCTCGCAAGGCCGTCAGTAGTTCTAATGGAATGTTGTCTACTCTGGGGGCCTTGTTTCGACTCAGGTCTTTCAGTGCTCTGTCAAACTCTTCACGCAGTATCGTATCTCCCATTTCGTCTTCATCTACATCCTCTTCCATTTCCATAATATTGTCCTCAAGTACATCACACTTGTATAAACCTTCTATATACTCCTTCCACCTTTCTGCCTTCCCTTCTTTGCTTAGAACTGGGTTGACATCTGAGCTCTTGATATTCATACACGTGGTTCTCTTCTCTCCAAAGGTCTCTTTAATTTTCCTGTAGGCAGTATCTATCTTACCCCTAGTGAGATAAGCTTCTACATCCTTACATTTGTCCTCTAGCCATCCCTGTTTAGCCATTTTGCACTTCCTGTCGATCTCATTTTTGAGACGTTTGTATTCCTTTTTGCCTGCTTCATTTACTGCATTTTTATATTTTCTCCTTTCATCAATTAAATTCAATATTTCTTCTGTTACCCAAGGATTTCTAGCAGCCCTCGTCTTTTTACCTACTTTATCCTCTGCTGCCTTCACTACTTCATCCCTCAGAGCTACCCTTTCTTCTTCTACGGTATTTCTTTCCCCTATTCCTGTCAATTGTCCCCTTATGCTCTCCCTGAAACTCTGTACAACCTCTGGTTCTTTCAGTTTATCCAGGTCCCATCTCCTTAATTTCCCACATTTTTGCAGTTTCTTCAGTTTTAATCTACAGGTCATAACCAATAGATTGTGGTCCGAGTCCACATCTGCCCCTGGAAATGTCTTACAATTTAAAACCTGGTTCCTAAATCTCTGTCTTACCATTATATAATCTATTTGATACCTTTTAGTATCTCCAGGGTTCTTCCACGTATACAACCTTCTTTCATGGTTCTTAAACCAAGTGTTAGCTATAATTAAGTTGTGCTCTGTGCAAAATTCTACTAGGCGGCTTCCTCTTTCATTTCTTAGCCCCAATCCATATTCACCTACTATGTTTCCTTCTCTCCCTTTTCCTACTGCCGAATTCCAGTCACCCATTACTATTAAATTTTCGTCTCCCTTCGCTATCTGAACAATTTCTTTTATTTCATCGTACATTTCTTCAATTTCTTCATCATCTCAGAGCTAGTTGCCATATAAACTTGTACTACTGTAGTAGGTGTGGGCTTCGTATCTATCTTGGCCACAATAATGCATTCACTATGCTGTTTGTAGTAGCTTACCCGCATTCCTATTTTCCTATTCATTATTAAACCTACTCCTGCATTACCCCTATTTGATTTTTTGTTTATAACCCTGTAGTCACCT
Source organism: Schistocerca gregaria (assembly GCF_023897955.1). Taxonomy (NCBI): domain Eukaryota; kingdom Metazoa; phylum Arthropoda; class Insecta; order Orthoptera; family Acrididae; genus Schistocerca; species Schistocerca gregaria. Next base: position 571,044,983 of record NC_064921.1, on the reverse strand, counting down.
GACCAGAAATCTTGTTCCTCCTGCCACCGAACTTCACTAATTCCCACTATATCTAACTTTAACCTATCCATTTCCCTTTTTAAATTTTCTAACCTACTTGCCCGATTAAGGGATCTGACATTCCACGCTCCGATCCGTAGAACGCCAGTTTTTTTTCTCCTGATAACGACATCCTCCTGAGTAGTCCCCGCCCGGAGATCCAAATGGGGGACTATTTTACCTCCGGAATATTTTACCCAAGAGGATGCCATCATCATTTAATCATACAGTAAAGCTGCATGTCCTCGGGAAAAATTACGGCTGTAGTTTCCCCTTGCTTTCAGCCGTTCGCAGTACCAGCACAGCAAGGCCGTTTTGGTTAATGTTGCAAGGCCATATCAGTCAATCATCCAGACTGTTGCCCCTGCAACTACTGAAAAGGCTGCTGCCCCTCTTCAGGAACCACACGTTTGTCTGGCCTCTCAACAGATACCCCTCCGTTGTGGTTGCACCTACGGTACGGCCATCTGTATCGCTGAGGCACGCAAGCCTCCCCACCAACGGCAAGGTCCATGGTTCATGGGGGGGGTCTCCACTCTTATCCTCCTACAAATGGACCTGACCTCCTGCACTTTTGGCCTCACAATACCAATTTCACTGCAGATTAAATAGTGATCAGTGCCATCAAAGAATCCCCTGAATATACTTGTGTCATGCTCTTATGTTTAAAACAGGAGTTTGTGGTTACTAAGCCCATACTGGCAAAGAAATCCAAGAGTTGTTTCCCATTCCTGCTGGTCTCCATATCCTCTCCAAATTTACCCATAACCTTTTCATACCCTTCTGTTCGATTTCCAGTCCTGACATTAAAATCACCCATGACCAGAACACTGTCCTTGTCCTTTACTCTAGCAACTACATCACTGAATGCATCATAAAAACTATCCATCTTACCTTGATCTGTCCCTTCACAATGCGAATACACTGACACAATCCTAATTTTCTTGCTAGACATTGTCAAATCTAGCCACACCAGTCATTCATTTACATACCTTATTGCAACTACGCTGGGTTCCATTTCTTTCCTGATGTAAAGCCCTACACCCCATTGAGCTATTCCTGCTTTGACTCCTGACAGGTAGACCTTGTATTCTCCCACTTCCTCTTCTTTCTCACCCCTTACCCGAATGTCACTAACAGCTAAAACGTCCAACCCCATCTTACTTGCAGCCTCTGCCAGCTCTACCTTCTTCCCAGAGTAGCCCCCATTGATATTAATAGCTCCCCATCTCGTTACCATTTGTTTGCTGAGTCATATTTTAGGAATCCCTGGTTTGTCAATTAGAGGTGGGACTCCATCACCTCGAAAGGTCTGAGGCATTTTGCTCTGATTGTTGCCAGCATGATATTTAAAGTACCAGGGAAGTGGGTTGCTAGCCTTACTTGCCCCGGGTCCCATTGTGTTTTATCCCTAACGGCTGAGGGACTAACCGGTGGATTTTGTAGTCTTTGCTGTCTGAGCATGAAGGTAACCACTACTCGGAATATGTCTGAGATGTGCAGCCTTATTCCAAAGTAACTGGTAGCCCGACTGACAGGACCAATTACTTGGCCACTCATACATAGTATGAAGGCTTTCATGACCAGATGACATATCTTCTGGTAAACCTTCCGGGGTGTAAGGTCGTGGTCCATGAAACTCTTCAGCTCCTAACGTTTCATCCAGTGCAGCTCTGGATGGAACATTAGGAGCTGAAGAATTTCATGGACCACAACCTTACATCCCGGAAGTTTTACCATTCATACATTGCCCGTGGCTCATAAACTAGGAGATGACAACAGGAACCCACACCCTGAACCGCAGATGTGTATTATACCACTACAATGGCACCACAATACAGTAGCATAACAGGTAACATATGAGGACATAGGATGTCTGTGAAATACAGTTGAGCCATCCGAGTTCCCTCCTTCACTACCAGCTGTGACCTTAAATCATACCAAGTAGCTCCCCACACCATGACATCACCACCATGCCTTTCCAAAGCATTGGAAGCGTCAGTCATCTCCCCAGGTTGCCGCCATATTCACTGATTAGGGTCATGCGAGACAGTACCCAACCATGATTCCTGCTCAACACAATGCAGTGCCATTCATCAGCAGTCCATGCCTCCTGGTCATAGCACCAGTCCAAAAGAGCCACTTGTTAAGGTTTTAATGACAGCTTACATACACGACATTAATTACCTGGTCTAGTCTCTGACAAATGGTATGGGATGATGCTGACTGTTGCAAGGAGTCCATTACTTGTTGTCAGATTGCAGTGCAGATGTCAGGGAGTTACAATGTGTGTGGTCCACAATTTGACGATCGTCCATTGTGGTGGTAAAATGTGATCAACGTGCGCTTTGACGACAAGTGTGCCTGTCCTCTCTAGTCCATTGCGCCATTTTGACACCCAAATGCCCCATAAACCTGGATATTGCACGATTTGACCAGCCAGCCACATGGAGACCCACAATGAGGCTCCTTTCAAACTGCTAGGTGCTGATAACGCTGTCCCATACAAGTACATGACATCACCATGTTCTTCAATGTGATCATTCAATATCTCACATTGTTCACACCCCTTATACAGGGTGGTCCATTGATCATGATTGGGCCAAATATCTCACAAAATGGTCTGGCAGACCATTTTCTCATGTAGGACCTACAGAAGTAAATAAAACAAATATTGATTTAGGGTTGTAGGACTTCAATTCAATTATCCTCAAAATTTATTCATGCTATTGATAGAAACAACAATTTTTTTCTCTGGAAAACTGTGTAAAGTTTGTAAATATCCTAAGTTGTGAGTCCTGGGCAGAAATGCTGTCACTAACAAATACCGATGATGCTTATAACGCCTTTTCTTCAGTTTTCATGGTATATTTTGAGAGATGCTTTCCCTAGAACCTGTCAAGAATTGGATCCCATGGTAACACAAAACCAAGTTCCTAGATCATGGCTGCTGTTAAAAATTCTTGTGCAACTCTAAGCACCGATTGTATAAACATCACTACTAAAGATCAGAAAGTTAACTATGTTCTGGATTCAGATCGAAGAAAAGTGTGTGAGGAAAACAGACTGCTCGAAAACTGCTGAACTACCGCAGCCTGAACGACTGATTGTTGCATTGCTGGTGGCGCAGTTGGCTGCACCACTGGGGGCCTAGTGTAATAAGGCCCTTAGATAGATGCTTGGCAACACACTTAAAATCAGTTGTCAACATGATTATTGTGCTTCGAGCGCAGATATTTATTTTACATCGTAGATATGTAGTATTTATTATCAAAGGTGTCATGCTATAACCATGGGAGCAAGTAAACAGAAAAAGGAGCATCAAACTTTTCTCAATACAAGAAAGATTTGCTTCTGAAAATTGTATTGGGCCAGTATAGAGATATAACTGAGCACAAAGACCTTATAAAGTAACAACGTAAAGGCATGAAGAGAAGTTTCTGTTGACTTTAATTCTCTCATAAGGCCAATACCTTATGGACAGCTCTGCAAGCTGTTGCTATGTCTGCTTTAAACAGATCACCAACCACTATTTGAAAGGTTCCTGCTTCATAAACTCTTCATGTTAACAGCAACATGCACAGCACAGTTGTGGTTTCTTTCTTTTCATTGGTTTCATTAGGTAGTCTCTTATCCTTAATTCCAACTGCTCTACAGCATTTTTCTCCAAACAGAACCTTAAGTTAAATGATTTGTTCTTTAACTCCAAGTGTGGGTTCACCCTTTCATGGAACATCTGTGGAGCTTGTTGGATCTCGTTATCAATGTCCTCTGTACACACATCTGAATGCTCAAATATTTGTAAAGTAAATGAAAGGAAACAATGTAATTCACACTGCGCGTAGTCCAGAAAGCTTGGAAAACGGATAATATGGCATGGTTTCAATAGTACTGAATGGCATGGTAATGTTGTTATGATTATCTTTATGGCCAATATTGTAGAGAAAGTAGTAACAAATGGAAAAAAAAACACTCAAGAATTAACTTGAACAGGTAATCCTCTGCACTGCTGTTCACATTGCACCCTCTGAGTCACTGAAATAAATGAAACAGTGTCATGTGGCTAGTGTATTTCAACATACTCGCTTACGTTCTCTTTATAAATGCACGTGGGGTTGTCATAGCAGTTTACGGATATGTACAGTGGTTGAAAATTTAACATGAATTGCATAGTTACTGCTACTCGAGCCAAAAGAGAACATATATAAGTGTCGTTGAATCGTTATTGGCTGCTTGTTTCCCAAGAGCTGTTATGAGATTGATCATTAAGTACACATGGTAGCCGGTAAATACCTTAAGCTAACCTTCCAGGTCAAAAAGAATTCATTTTGAGCATCAGCAACACGGTAATGTCATAGTCACATATTTGCTTGCCATTTTTGTGTTAGTAACTTTTTAATTATTTCAATTGGTATCTGGTAAAAATAAGAGGGATGAACCATAGTGTCACTAAACTATAAGTCCAAAAGTCACATTTGAAGAAAAACCAGAAAGTTCAACAGCTGTTTGTAGCATGAAGGTAGATCCAATAAACAAACAAGGCAGAGAAATGTGGCAAAAAAGGCCTTGTTGGCTGATAGCTTATTTGTGGTAGTCTTTTTGTTGTGCCTATCTGTGCCTCAGCATCTCCACTGTATGGTGAGCAGCAACTTTCCTTTTCATAAGACAGGAATAAATTTAGAGCAGAAATAAAAAAAAAAAGAAAACTACTTTGACAATGCTCTTAGTTAGTAAGTGATTATGTTGGCTAATAACATTTTCCCACTATGTATACAAAAAGCCGAAACTGAAAATACTGTCTTTTGCCCCTCCACATTTTCACCGTATTCATGTAATGAATGGATAGCTGTCGTCCAATGTAAAACTTCACTGAATCATCATTGTGCATAAAAAGATTTGCTCCTTAGGGGCAATAGTATTGGTTTATAAAGACTAGACTATGACCATATAATAAAAAAGCATATATACATATAAATTTGTATTACTATGTATGGATCACTTTGTACTATCTTGTGTGTCTTACTTTATGTATGCTTGTATATTTGTATGTACTATTTTCCTTGTACGCTTTCATGTCAAATTTACTTATACGTTTGGTCAACATCCACACAATATTTATTGTCTATGGGTGGATAAAGAAATAAGTAAAAATAAAACTTTACAACAATTAGTATGATCCACATGCATCCAGCATGTCCAATAACTATTACTAATGATAACATAAGACAAAGTACTTCAAGTAAATAAATAAATAAGTACTCACTGTTTATGATTCACTGTTTGCTGCTGAAATGTATCTAAATGTGTTACCTAATGACGTAAGGAAAAGATAAGAGAGTTACTTACCATGAAGATGACATGTTAAGTTGCAGACAGACACAATTAAAAGACACAGATTAGCTTCCAGTCACAGATGTCATCAGAAAAAGAAGAGAAACATGCACACATTCATTCACACAAACAAGTACGACTCACGCATGTACACCCATCATCTCCAGCAGTTCAGACTGCAATACACTCTGGTGAAGGCTGTGCCCAAAGTTAATGTGTGAGTGTCTTAATTGTGTCAGTCTGCAACTTGTCATCTTGATGAAACATAGCAATCCACCTTTCCCCTACATTTTGATATTCCAAACTGGAGTGACCATTGTTTGTGTATTAGTTAAACACATGTCTTCCTCTTTCTGATCTGCACATTATCATCATTGGTGCAAACTTTCACCACAGTGTTTTTGTGACTTTTCAAGGCATCTGCTATTATTTTATCTATGTTTGTTAAGTCAGTATAGCTAAATTAAATTGTCATCTCTCTTCTCCACAGAGCACAGATGCTTTTGTGAGGAAAATGGCAGCAGATCACTTAACTTTACTCTTAGGAATCACTCTTTGGCAAGTAATTTCACACATTCTGTAGCATCAAGTGGATATACCTGACAAACACAAGTAAAACAGACTGAAAATGAAAGACAATTCTGTTACCAGCTGCATTTTCTCCAGCTGGCTGTGTGATAACCAGCACTACAGTAGGAGAGCAATGTGGTAACAGTGACCATGATGGGGAGAGAAGGGACAGAACCGAAGGCGAGACCAATAACAGTCTCTGATTTTTTTTTTTGTTACGGTATTACCACGTAAACAACTAGTTGGCAATCACTTTATTATTATGATAAATGTATGGGATATTTGAAAATGATTAGTTACAAGAAGGAACTTAATGATAATTGGACTACATGCTTTAACTGTTCTTTGTAGGATGTGACGTCTGCCAGTTTCGCAAAACACAGTTTTTACCAAGTCCCCGAACATGTTTCAGCAGCACTGCACCAACATCAGTGGGAACAGTCAGTATGCTGTATAGGCTGTGGCAGGGCTTTAGTATTCTCATATCTGTTTCTATTGTTGTTGGGTGGTGACTGTGTGCTATAAGATGGTCAGAAAATGTGCTATGGGAGCTGTTGCTTTTTACAGCTTTCAGGTGTTCTGAATATCTGGTTTAGAAGCTTCTGCATTTTTGTCCTATGTACACTGTTTTGAAATTGTTGCATGTGAGTTCATATATTCCTGATCTGTTAAATTTATCTGTGGCTGTTTCTTGTGTTCTGATCTTTTTCTATGTTGTGTTCTCTGTCCTGTATCCTATTTGGAGTCTCTGTTTCTAACATATGTTTCCTATTCTGTGAACGATCTTGTTATTGTAGATGAGTATGTACCATTTCATTTTGTGTGTGTGTGTGTGTGTGTGTGTGTGTGTGTGTGTGTGTGTGTGTGTGTGTGTGTTGTTGCTCTGTTGTGTCTTGTGTGTGGTCATTGTTTGTGTTGTTGTGTGTTGGGTGACAATGTGTGTGTGTTCAGTATGTTCATTTTTGCACTGTTTGCATTTTTTTTTATTTAACTTGTCTACCAAATAGATATCATAACCATTTTCTGTTGCTATTCATTTTATTGTGCTTAGTTCTTGTGTGTCATTCTGTTTGTTTATGGGTGTTCTGTTTAATCTGTGGAGCATGAATCTTGAGTTTTCTTGCTTATGTGTCAGTGGGTGGTTCGACAGGTTGTGAATGGTGGTGCTTATGGTTGTTGGTTTCCTGAACATTGTAAAGTTGTGTGTTGTTTGTTTTATGTATGGTGAGATCTAGAAAATTTAGTGTGTTGTTACTTTCTGTTTCTAATGTGAAGTTAATATTTGGGTGCAAGATGTTTATTTTATTGTGTAGCTGTTCTACGTGTGTATGTGGTTCATCAAGGGGGCATATTATGCCATCGACGTAATGGTACAAGTATATAACTTTCTAGTTTTTTGGTGTTATTATGTGTCTGAAGATCATGTTCTCCAGGTTGTTCTTAAATATGTTAGCTATGAGCCCACTTATTGGTGATCCCATTGACAGTCCTTCATGTTGAGAACAAAATTCTTTGTTGAACACAAAACAATTTTGTGATGTTATGGTTTTGAGTATGGTTGTTATTTCACTGAAGTGCATGTCCCGTGTGTTTCCTTGTTGCTTTAATTTTTGTGTGATGATGATTGTTTCATTTATTCGAATACAAGTGCACATTGATGTAACATCAAATGATATGAGGGTTGCTGTATCTGGTATGTAAATGTTCTTGATTCTGTTGATTAATTCCTTTGAGTTTTCCAGGTTCCTGTTGTTATCAAAAGTGTACAATTTTTGTAGTAGTGTGCGCGTGCATGTGTTTGTGTGTGTGTGTTGGGCTATGTGGTAGGATGGAGCATTTCGGAAGTTATTGATGGGCCTTAATGGGATATTATCGAAGTAAACCTTTGGCAGGGAATTTAGGGTGGGTGCTTTTGGATTTTTCTGTGTCATCCTCTTTACCTGACCTTTTGAGAATGTTTTTTTATGTTTTTCAGTGTCTGTTGAATGTTTTTTTGGTACTTTGCTGTTGTATCACTGGTCAGTTTTGTCTCCGAGAAAATCTAGTGTTTTCTCTATGTATTCTTTTTCATACATAATTACAATAATATTCCCTCTGTCTGTTCATCTGTTGGCTGTGGTTTCCTCTGATGTTTTATGAGTAGAAATAATTGTGGATTTGTGTGTTCTGATTATCTGTGTTATTTCTGCAGCTACTAATTCTCTTGTCAAGTTCGCATTTTGGTGTGCTCAACCTTTCTTGTTTCTTAATAATGTTTTCTGATTCCGTTATGAGATTTTCTGTTGTTTTGTGTGATATGTTTGTGTTAATGTTGTGCTTTGATCCTTTTTCTAGTAGGCTCCTTTCTTGTTTGGTAAGACCTATGTCAGTTTGGTTAATGATTGTCATGGAATTTGTATTGTTGGTTGTGATTATTTTTACTGGGTGGGTGTGTGTCATTAATTATTCTGTTTAGTTTCTCCTATTTTTCTTTCATTACTTTCTGTATGCATGTCTTTCCTCTCTGTTATTTCCCCAAATTCAAAATTGGCACAGAACTCTGTGGAGAACAAATGTACACTGACTGGGCTGGGACACACAACCATCACAATTACACTGTGTTTTGGTAAAGTGCAAAGTGATTTAATGACCTTAGTTGTGAGAATACGTGTTATATTTGCGTGTGCATCATGACACCTCACCATGATGCTGAGAATAAAAGAGCTACCCAAATCTAAATGTAAGTAAAAATGAATATAGGCACGAAATATCACGACAAATTAAATTACGTTTAGCTGATAGGTTAACCCCCAACAAACATTCTCATTAACATCGTTTGGTTGCAGTTGACAAGCTGCCCTGTAGCAAATAATACACAAGTGGTCCTGAAAAATCATGCACAGCAAGAGTAAAGGGATTAACAAAAAGAAACTATTGTTTGAACTAAAGATCCACATAATTTTGTAATCATTTAGTAAAAATGTTCACATTACAGATGAAATAAAATGGAAACCCACTGATGATTGTACAGTGGTGCTGAAACATGTTTGGGTACTGAGGAAAACAGTGATCTGCAAATCCAAATGATGAATTTAACTGTTCTTAAAGAATGGGCTCTGGAAGGAACACAGATATGACAGCCAGTATCCACCTTCAAGTAGGCAATGTTTCTGTACAGCCAGGACACAAATTTATCTTTGGGAATGAATAGTTCCTTCCTCAGGAAGAAGAGGGGGGACTGGTTAAAAAGTAAGGGCGTGAGTGAATCTTACTTCTGATACAAGAACCTCAGATATATCATTACGCCGAAATTGTGATAAAAACATTACACTGCAAAAAATGAGGAAATATTGGATGGCAATCCTGGAGATGAAAAGCTCTTTACTATCGTTATGGTTTAAAATCCAATCAAAGATACTACCCATAAGAAACAGCTAAGGATAATACAAAATTAAAAATATGCAAATATTTTTGGTAAGCACGCAAAATCATGTAACCACGTCCATTGATGGTTCCTGTAAATTTCTTTTAATGTTTGTTATCATCTCAAACCACCTTAGCCTACTGTGGCCATTCATAATCTCTGGTTCTGGAGTGGCTGAATACGGTGACTGGAGGTTGGCATGTAAACTTGTAATAAGTGTACACAACTGAAAGACAAGCTCATTGGGAGGATCAAGCAGGATGCTTCAATAGTATGACAAATTGAGACAGGTGTGAGATGCAGTTCAAACTGTCATTTCTGCAGAAAACAGCAATGAGATAATTCTTAATATAAGTAAAAATTTGGAGATCAAATCATATTTCTATGTCTCTTTAACTCTGCTCCTGTTGTACATCTTTCGGCAGGTTGGATGCCCTTTAGTGTCAAGGTGGTGGTGTTATTCCTAATCTGAAGGCCACATAATGATAGCACTTTATTTCCTGAAGTCTCAGAGAACATATTTGTAGGCTTCCATTTAAGAAACTGAACATTCAAATGTTTTCTATTTAAGTTTTTGATCACAATATGACTTCTTTAGACGATGACTGGTCTCAGTCCATAATGACCATCCTTAGATCTATAATATACAAACATATACACCTAGTGAGCATCCCGCGTCCGGCCATCCTGATTTAGGTTTTCCGTGATTTCCCTAAATCGCTCCAGGCAAATGCCGGGCTGGTTCCTTTCAAAGGGCACGGCCGACTTCCTTCCCCATCCTTCCCTAATCCTATGAGACCGATGACCTCGCTGTCTGATCTCCTCCCTCAAAACAACCAACCAACCAACCTAGTGAGCAGTGTGTCTTTCAACATAATACAGCAATACATATCATAATATACTGTCATACAACAAGGGAGATATACAGAAGATACGGTAAAACATATCTTTTTGCACCATGTCCTAAAGTCAGTAGGCCATTATAGCATCTTCAAAACATATAAATATAATCAGCATAGAATCGTCATATGAATCTAAAATAAGGTGTAGAATAGGCCGCCTAGTCCACACAGTCATTATTGCAACTGGCTACAGAAGTACAGTAGCTACCAGAAATCTGTTTGACTACATCATCTCTACATGTCGCTACTGTCAGCGTAGATGTAGTCATCATTTACACAAAAACATAATCTGATAAAAACACATTATGTAAAATACATGTAGCAGACTCTTAAATTGATAACTATCATAGAAACTAAATTGTGATACATTAAAAGACGAATACAGTTACCCATATAAAATTATGAAAAGGAAGTATATGAATAGAATAGGACCAATCCTTTTTATGGTGAATTTACGGTCAACAATTAATATAGGTGTTACATTGTCTGTAGCAACCTATAAATTGCCTATGAAAGATAAAATGTCTATATGACAGCTGAAAAAGGACACATCAATGATCAGCAGCCTCTGTTGGGTCGGCCGCCAGGATGTTATTTAGGCGTGGACCAATCTTAAGAACTTAACAACTAAAGGGCTATACATACAACGTGATATATCTCCCACAGAAAACTTTTCAACAACATATTAAAATGAAGAAACTGCAAAAAGGTGGGAATTTAAGGAGACAGTACCTGGATAAAATGAAAGAACCAGAGGTTGTACAGAGTTTCAGGGAGAGCATAAGGGAGCAATTGTCATGAATGGGGGAAAGAAGTACAGTAGAAGAAGAATGGGTAGCTTTGAGGGATGAAGTAGTGAAGGCAGTAGAGGATCAAGTAGATAAAAAGACGAGGGCTAGCAGAAATCCTTGGGTGACAGAAGAAATACTGAATTTAATTGATGAAAGGAGAAAATATAAAAATGCAGTAAATGAAGCAGGCAAAAAGGAATACAAACGTCTCAAAAATGAGATCAACAGGAAGTGCAAAATGGCTAAACAGGGATGGCTAGAGGACAAATGTAAGGATGTAGAAGCTTATCTCACTAGGGGTAAGATAGATACTGCCTACAGGAAAATTAAAGAGACCTTTGGAGAGAAGAGAACCACGTGTATGAATATCAAGAGCTCAGATGTCAACACAGTTCTAAGCAAAGAAGGGAAAGCAGAAAGGTGGAAGGAGTATATAGAGGGTCTATACAAGGGCGATGTACTTGAGGACAATATTATGGAATTGGAAGAGGATGTAGATGAAGATGAAATGGGAGATACGATACTGCGTGTAGAGTTTGACAGAGCACTGAAAGACCTGAGTCGAAACAAGGCCCCCGGAGTAGACAACATTCCACTAGAACTACTGACGGCCTCGGGAGAGCCAGTCCTTACAAAACTCTACCATCTGGTGAGCAAGATGTATGAGACAGGCGAAATACCCTCAGACTTCAAGAAGAATATAATAATTCCAATCCCAAAGAAAGCAGGTGTTGACAGATGTGAAAATTACCGAACTATCAGTTTAATAAGTCACAGCTGCAAAATACAACGCGAATTCTTTAGAAACGAATGGAAAAACTGGTAGACGCGGACCTTGGGGAAGATCAATTTGGATTCCACAGAAATGTTGGAACACGTGAGGCAATACTAACCTTACGACTTATCTTGGAAGAAAGATTAAGAAAAGGCAAACCAACGTTTCTAGCATTTGTAGACTTAGAGAAAGCTTTTGACAATGTTGACTGGAATACTCTTTTTCAAATTCTGAAGGTGGCAGGGGTAAAGTACAGGGAGCGAAAGGCTATTTACAATTTGTACAGAAACCAGACGGCAGTTGTAAGAGTCGAGGGGCATGAAAGGGAAGCAGTGGTTGGGAAGGTAGTGAGACAGGGTTGTAGTCTCTCCCCGATGTTATTCAATCTGTAATTTGAGCAAGCAGTAAAGGAAACAAAAGAAAAATTTGGAGTAGGTATTAAAATCCATGGACAAGAAATAAAAACTTTGAGGTTCGCCGATGACATCGTAATTCTGTCAGACAGAGCAAAGGACTTGGAAGAGCAGTTGAACAGAATTGATAGTATCTTGAAAGAAGGATATAAAATGAACATCAACAAAAGCAAAACGAGGATAATGGAATGTAGTCGAATTAAGTTGGGTGATGCTGAGGGAATTAAATTAGGAAATGAGACACTTAAAGTAGTAAAGGAGTTTTGCTATTTGGGGAGAAAAATAACTGATGATGGTCGAAGTAGAGAGGATAGAAAATGTAGACTGGCAATGGCAAGGAAAGCATTTCTGAAAAAGAGAAATTTGTTAACATCGAGTATAGATCAAGTGTCAGGAAGTCATTTCTGAAAGTATTTGTATGGAGTGTAGCCATGTATGGAAGTGAAACATGGACGATAAATAGTTTGGACAAGAAGAGAATAGAAGCTTTCGAAATGTGGTGCTACAGAAGAATGCTGAAGATTAAATGGGTAGATCACATAACTAATGAGGAAGTATTGAATAGGATTGGGGAGAAGAGAAGTTTGTGGCACAACTTAACCAGAAGAAGGAATCGGTTGGTAGGACATGTTCTGAGGCATCAAGGGATCACCAATTTAGTATTGGAGGGCACCATGGAGGGTAAAAATCATAGAGGGAGACCAAGAGATGAATACAGTAAGCAGATTCAGAAGGACGTAGGTTGCAGTACGTACTGGGAGATGAAGAAGCTTGCACAGGATAGAGTAGCATGGAGAGCTTCATCAAACCAGTCTCAGGACTGAAAACCACAACAATAACATTATAAAATTATATAGTTTTTGTTATACATTCAATGAGTAGGTAGGACATAATCAGCTACAGTATTAGTGCTATTATTGTATGGAAGTAAGGCATAAATCATCAAGTAAGGCTAGGTATACATACGTGATGCATTATTTGGTTATCGTAGGTACCCAACGCCTACTTTGCTTTGTTTGATAACGTACTATGATAACCAAATAATGCCTCACGTATTTATACCTAGCCTTATTTGATGATTTATGTCGAGATCAGTAGGCATTTGCCTTACTTCCATACATTAATCGCACTAATCCTGTAGCTGATTATGTCATATCTACTCATTGAATGTATAACTAAACAATAGAATTTTAATTTATTCACTGTTAATATGTTGTTTAAAAGTTTCCTGTGGGAGATATATCACATTGTACGTAAAGCCCTCTACTGGTTAAGTTCTTAAGATCGGTGCATGCCTAAATAACATCTTGGCGGCTGATCCAACAGAGGCTGCTGATCATTGATATGTCCTTTTTCACCTCTCATATAGACATTTTATCTTTCATAGGCAATTTATAGGTTGCTACAATGTAACACCTATATTAATTGTTGACCGTAAATTCACCATAAGAAGGATTAGTCCTATTCTATTCACATACTTCCTTTTAATAATTTTATATGGGTAACTGTATTCGTCTTTTAATGTATCACAATGTAGTTTCTATGATAGTTATCAATTTTAAAAGTCTGGTACATGTACTTTACGAAATGTGTTTTTATCAGACCATGTGTTTGCGTAAATTATGACTACATCTAAGCTAACAGTAGCGACATCTAGGGATGACGTAGTCAAACAGATTTCTGGTAACTACTGTACTTCTGTAGCCAGTTGCAATGAAGACTGTGTGGACGGGCGGCCTATTCTACACCTTATTTTAGATCCATATGCCGATGCTATGCTGATTGTTTTTATATGTTTTGAAGATGCTATTATGGCCTTATCACTTTAGGACATGGCGCAAAAAGGTATGCGTTTTACCGTATCTTCTGTATATCTCCCTGGTTGTATGATAGTATATTGTGATATGTACTGCTGATCATGTTGAAAGACACACTGCTCACTAGGTGTATATATTTGTATATTATAGCTCTGAGGATGGTCATTACGGACTGAAACCAATCATCGTCTAAAGAATTCATATTGTGATCAAAGACTGAAATAAAAAACATTTGACAGTATTGGATCACTGTCTGTATATGCGACCATGTCACAGTTGGTGAAACTGAACATTAATACTAAATTGTTACATATTTTAGTATGCTTCACTGGCACATTAGTATATATGTAAACACTGAGCATCAAGTTACCAATTTAAAAAGGCAGTTGAATGGGAAGATGTGTGGATGTTTCCTGTTTTCATTACAAATGAATAAAAAAATAAAACAACTAATAATTGATTATGTATTTATTTACTTGCTACAAAAACATACTCAAAATTGAAAAGCAGCAGTTGTAGCTGCTTTTATACAGTACCCCAATGTAATAAGCAACAGTATCTTGACAGTACATGACAAAGTAGCATTAGATGTTCAACAAATTAAAAATAATCTGAAATGTATGCAAAACATTTGTTTCACAACGGTCACATGTTATAAAGGAAAGATAATTGTCAGTGTAGAAGATAAAGGCATTTCATTTTTACAAAAATAATTTCAGCTATTTCAAGCCAAATTTTATAAAGTACTATCCACACACTGGCAGCTGTGAGAAACAAAAATCTGCTGCCCAGTGAAAATCGTGACACCATCTGCATTTCTTTACCACTGATTCCCCACTACACACACTGATTCAAAAATTAAGCTGCTAGCATTTTTGTTACATCCATTCTCCTTATCCAGATGCAAAGTGAGCCATCATCACTATATTTAACAATGTGAGCACATCACACAAGTGGGAAAAGTTTTACTCATTAGAAAAAATGATATTAGGTGGTACATTGTACATACTTCTATGTTATATAAGAAATTACATGTTTGCATATACACTTGTGTATGACAATCTTTCTGATGAAAGTATATTTCACAATATTACATACATTTTCAGTTCTTACATAATAATTACAAATGGAACAATTCTCCAAAATTCATCTATGCCACAATTAGCAAGTAACAGACTTAAGCACACTTACTACATATTTTATATGAAATATATCAGATCTATCAAAGCTCTTTTTCAAAGTGCCTGACTTGTGCGACAATCTATTGACATGACTTTTGTATAATCAGTTAAAATAGTTTGGCAAAGTTTGATTTCTCAAAAGCTACAGCAGGGGTAGGCAAATATTAATCTTCTCTATAAAAGAATAATATTTCAAGTCTTATTAAAAATACAATCCCTTCTCCCTCAGTCTCAAAACACCACAGCTCTCATGGGCAAAAAAAAATGGGAGGAGGGCATCTTTCAGGACAGAGGCTAAGCTCCATAACTGGCAAGCTCTGAACCACAGATAGTAAGAAAGAAAATGGTTGCATGGTTTATCTATGACCCATGTTCAAATTCCTGATAACCTTCAGCACCTGTAAATATGACATCCACCCATATACGCATTGCCTCTGGACTGGGAGCCATCAGATAATATGTTCTTTCATGAGTCTTGACAACAAATGTTAGATGTGGACTTGGAGATTTAACAGAGTTCATGTGGTCAACATAAACCTCTTCTATTGACTAAAAAATAAACAAAGTGATTATTACATTTTTGTACAATGAAGGGAACCAACATACACAATAATACATATGATTTATTTTAATTTGGAACTAATTTATTAGTTTATTACTTTATTGTTTTGTTTTAATTTGGAATCATAAAATTTTATCTGAAAACAAATTTATCACAATACTGATACAACACATCCCACCCCCACCCCCCAAAGAAAATACATCTCTCTCTCTCTCTCTCTCTCTCTCTCTCTCTCTCTCTCTCTCTCTCTCTCTCTCTCTCATACATATGGCACTGAGATGCAGATGCACAAATTTTTCTTCCATTTGGGTATAACCATATTTGCTGAATCTGTAGCTACCATGGACTTCTTTCACCAAATCAATTGTAATGTAAAAATGATTTTGTCAAACTAAAGGATGTTTAATCAAATATTTATTTTAATTAACATTCCCTCCTACAGATTTCACAACCAATTCTGCAATTTCAATTTCAGAAAATCTTTCCAACAAAAACTAGTCAACAAAAACTAGTCAACAAAAACCTTCTCAGCACATATACTATCTAATCAAAAGTATGTGGACATCAGTACTGGGTGAACCACCCTTCACCATTATGATGGCTTGAGCACTGGTGGGGACACTTCCAATGAGGTGTCTGCATGTCTCTGGAGGAATGGCAACCCATTCTTCTTCATGAGCCAAAACCAGAGAAGGTAGTGATGTTGGACACTGGAGTTTGGAACTAAATAGATAGTCTTAACTTTCCAAAAGGTGTTCCAATGGGTTCACAGGTTGGGACTCTTGTCAGTCCTGTCCATTTCAGGAACATTATTGTCCACAACCGTTGCCTCACAGATGCAGCTTTATGACACTGTCATGGTCATGCTGATACAATCAGTCATTGTCTCCAAACTGCTCCTTCATTGTATGTAGTACACAATGCGGTAAATGGTATTTGTATACTCCGCTGTTGGCACTATAAATGATGAGAGTTAACATTCTCCAGGCATTCACCAAACCCAAACCTTTTCATCGGATTGCCAGAGGGTATACCATAATACATCACTCCAGATCACTAATTTCCAGTTGTCCACCCCGTCTTGTGGTGTCGTTCTGTACCCCAGCTTGAAATATGTGGCTAATCAGGAGCTCCTCAGCCTTTATACTCCATTCTTTGTAACTGATTATAATACACTCCCCTTCCTTTTACATTCCCCCCCCCCCCCCCCCCCTCCATCTTACATTATTTCAAGTGGTATGGTATTGGGGGATTTAAGAGCCAGAATATGTAGCAACTGAGCCTAAAATATGATACATATTAGGTAACATGCAACAAAAAGAGATTTAATCTGGTATCTTTACTTTCCTTTTAATCTTTAATTTTCATTCGAACAATCTTTTCACACTATTTTTAATCAACCATGTCATTTAACAAGTCACGCAGGAAAATATCCTCAAAAAAGAGAGGTACAAAATGAAATCAAATTTGCTTTCAGATGAATGTTCTGTGAGTGTGGATCACAAATAATGATGAAAATGTATCCCAATGCAACAAAAAATAAATATTTCAGACAAACCATTAAAAATATTAATAGCATGAAAGTAACATTTCTTACCTGAAAGTAAGTTCCCCCTCGAGGCTTCTTTTCTGATCTGTCACCATAGTACATAAGAGTCCTCTTAACTCTATCAAAAACAAACCACCGCTTGTTCCAGTGATGGAATTTGGACCCCATCTTATGTAGAGGACCACGGCAAGATGTGGCATCAAGAATAACATGTGGGCATAATTCTATCTGATGGCCTGCAGATTCAATGTGTGCCCGTAAATTTAAAGACTCACTACGAATTGGCAGGTAGCGTGTTAATGGTCTCTGCTGCTGAAAAACAAAAGACGCACGGTCACTGAACTCATGTGTACCACAGTATACTACAAAAAAAGGGGATATATTCAAGGACCGCATAAAATTGGTGCAACTTTCGATATATCACTTAACCGATTCACTTTCCTGATAGGCTAACTTTGTTCCGCATGACACTAAATGTCCAAACCATTACTTACTGTCTGTCTAATTTACTTACAACATCTAAAATTCAAAAGTGGATCGTAGACTTCAGTCCAAAGACTAGTTTGATGCAACTCTCCATACAAGTCTATCCTGTGTAAGTCTCTTCACATCTCTGTGTAGCTACTGCAACCTAAATCCATTTGGCCCCTACTGCAACCTACATCCGTTTGCACATGGTTACTGCACTCGAGCCTTTGTCTCCCTCTATAATTTTTTTACCACTCACACACTTGCCTCCATTACAAAACTGACTATTCTTTGTTTGCTCAGAATACACCATGTCAATCAATCAATCCCCTCTTTTAGTCAAATTGCGCCTTAGATTTCTTACAGCACCAATTCAATTCACTGAGCAGAATAAGGAAATAGAATGGCATGTTATTAAATCCTGGATTGGAAAGATTTCTTCTGTCACTGAGGTTTAAAATATAATTCATGGTGTTATCCTGAAGAGATGGATAAGAAACCACAAGACTGAAACTCTTAATAATCAACCAAACCTCTGAACAACATTTGTTGAGGACTCCTGTAAGTTTCTTTTAATAGGATATTTCTTAGTAGCTCATATTCTCTAGTTAGTATAGTTATAAATCTAGGATTCTGGAGCAACACTGCATCACAACTCTTGATGTACAAAATATGTGGAGTCTTGTATCTACAAAATTAAGGTGGCTCCCTCTCATCCCAGTGTCTGAGCGAACTGCCATTTATTTTTAATGTTCTTCAACCTGGCACCCACCACGCCTCCTTAGACTATTAGTGTCAAAGGCTAGGATAGTGTACTTAAATGGATCAGTGTTTTTTAATTAAACCATGGGAGGAGGTAGGTGAATCAGTGTTTATTCATAAAAGTCACATGTTGGATATATTAATAAACACTGATCCATCTGACGTCTCCCACAATTTAACTAAAAAAACACTGATCCACTTACTCAGTGGGTTTGTACAGATCCATTGTGCAGTCATTTCACCACCAATTGTATACATTGTTGTGTCTTGCATTTAATGCATGTGATATGCACCAATGTCAGCCCACTGTCATAATCAAAAAATATTTGTCTCGAAACTCACTAATACACCAGAAAACAGCAAACAAAACACATGTTTCAATTCTGGTGCTAGAAATACATTAACTCTCTTTTCGCTCTCATTGGGTATGCTGAAGAATCATCCGACTGGCTAAGCAAAATAGATATCTCGCCAACCTATGACCAGTAGATACGCACCGCCATGCCTGCTGCTGGTCCCGATCTATACTTTAGCCTTTTGAATCTGCATAGATTTCTTGAGACTCTGGTAACAGAAGTTCTATGATAATATAATGAAAACTAAGAAAGGCTTTGCATTGCAAGCTACATTGGTATTACTTCAGCTCCAGCTTTAACCATGTCTATTGAAACATCATTTCCAGATGTCTGTCTTTACACATTTCTCATCTATTCTATGATCACTTTATATTCTAAACTAATTGTCACATAGTATATAATCTCTTATTTGTTTGATAAAAATATTTTCACAATAAAAAGAACAAGAACTTTAAAAACAGAAAATAATTTTATAACAAACCCAGCGTGCTTTGCACAGGTAACTCCTGTGAGATATCTACACAATGTTGCACCTTGCAGGTCCATAATACAATAATGCCCACCTCAAATTCAGTTCTCTCCTATGACACATCAACAACTCACCATTGACGTAGAAACATTATGCTCGCAAGCTTTTAGCCTGGCACCACAGAGTTCATACAGTGAAATTTCTGTGACTTTATGGTCACTCGGTGCACTTTTGTGCGTTAACACACAATGTAGCAGGAAAGGTCTCCCTCTAATAAGACTATTTAATCATCTTTATGTACTGAATGTCATAATGTGGCATGTACGGTAACGCAAATCCATACAAGCACAATTATGCAATATACAATAATTCACCAAGATGTGAGAGTTAAAGCAATTAAAACGATAAGCACAATATGTTATGGTTACTGATTTATAAACCAGCAGGTCAGTTACATCTTTTAAAACAACAGCATACCCACCCTTATGAAGAAGTTTCACGACTATTTCAGTAAGAAAAATTAATCTAAAAATTTGTAAAGGTACCTGCAACTTCGTTGCTTTGTCCCGCATACGGACAGCCAACTGATGTTCATATGATGAGCCATCAGACAAAGGCCGTGATTCTTCAAGATCGCGTTCCAGGCCTAATTCCTTCTCCCTAACCTGAAACAAAACACATGTCACCATAAGTCAAAAAAGCTTGTGCACAAAACTGCAAAAATTCTGTTTTTGTACCTGCTGAAAAGTATACAATAAATCACAGGATATTGGCAACACTTCATTGTAACTATACACAAAACAGATAAAACTGAACCCCCTAAAAAAAAAACACTGAGGAATATAATGCAACCTCAATCAGCAGTCAAGATGGTAACTAAAATACCCTATCCAAAAGAAAACAAGAATTTCTATATGATCTACCACAAATCCAAATCATGATTTAATAATACATTCCACCACATTCTCTGAATATAAATGAGGCAATTATGCAACAAGACATTTCAAAAGTGTCTCAGCTCTGAAGTCTATGCCGGCGCACTGTGCACTACATGGAAATCTGTAATGCTAAGTTGTAAGTTATTTCTACTTCCTTTGGATAAACGGAGTCTACGAGCCATAATTACGGAATTATAGCACATTGTATGACATTAAGCAAACTGTACGACTTCGGTGATGATTTTTTAATGTCGCAAAAAATACAAGTTGAAATGAAACTAAATTGTTTCCAAAACACTGACTTGGCATGATGTCATTCAGTGCTGAAAGAACGAACAGAACAAGGGCTTAGTATGATAAATAAGTTCTTCGGTTTAATCGTGTAATCAAATTTAAAACGCCTAATCCCATTTACTGATTCCTGTCTCACTTTAAAGGTTCTAAATGATAGACGACATTTTAAACTGCGATATAAGTCTGATACTTTAATCCAACCATTAATCTCGAAATGCAAATTCTAATTACTGTAAGAAAAAAAAAATCAAATCTATGGCAAAACTACAGGATTAGTTAACAATTACAAAGCTCACCTGGTATTTCAAGTAAAGTACGTGAGGATCACCAAACATTGTTAATTTTGTTTTCTTTTCTCAACACACAGTTAATTTAGTTGTTTCAACACACAAATTAGTTGTTAAATACAGTCAATGAAGATTATATGAAAAAGTTTTCGTTTAAGCCGTCGGATTCTGCACATTACTGTGGCTGTTTCATTGTGTAGTCGCGTCAGCTTAATGGTTACTACGCACTTCTGTCAACAACACAACACAGCACACACAATTATGTCATAAAATCTGTTTTTGAGAAAACCACGTCTTTAAACAAGCCGCACGGTGACAAACGATAAATACCGCAGAAGGTGAAGCTCCTATTGGCTCCAAGTTCATTAGACCACTGTATACCGAACCGCGAAGTATAAACCGCGGTGTACAATAAACTGGCATAGAAATCTCCCAACTGCCGTTGGGAGGCGGTGATCAGTAATATATCTAAAATTTTCTTGGTAACTGGTCCCAAAATGAGGGACACAATTTACTTCGCAACTATATGTACAATTCGCAACAGTTCATTTCTTTCAAAATATCGTCCGCTGAACCCATTTAGTTTTACAGTTCATAAATTTACAACGTCCAAAGACGAAAACAGGAACACAATTAATTCGCACCACATATGTTTTCTACACTTTCTCAATTACATGACACCGTCGACACAACCGTAGCATTCTGCTGATCCCAACGCGCTTCCTTCTTTGCGCCGATTGCCAACCAAGACAACACATCTACCGAGGTCGCTAGGGACAAAGTGACTAGTACGCCGTAAGTCCGCGGGATAGCGCTGCCATCTCAGCTGCCACTGTGACGTCACAAAGCAGAAATGGCAGGAGGGAAATTTAAAGCTTCAGTCATAACAATAACGCTGGAAGAAGCCTAACTATGTGTGAATACATTACCGACATTGTGAAGTAGTACTTACGGAAGCAAATTGCAAGTTTTTCTTTTAGTTTTAAGTTCACTGATTGTGCACATCTATTAAACTCCTTTAAAGTACGTTAATTTTATTCTTATTACTAGTTTCAAGCCTCGAATGGAAATTATTCTGACCTACAGTGCTGCAGCAAGTAAATAAGTTCGACATTATTTGTAGAGCAAGCAGTATTCGAGGTGTGTTCTTACAAACCTTGTGTCTCCTCATACAAGGATGAAAATCAAATGGCTCGAAAATAATAATGAAAATATACGGACATATTGAATATGCAGATACTACTATGCTAATTTGACCTATGCACTATTAATCTAAATCTGCATTCACAACTACAACATTGTGTTCACATTCGCAGGCCTCGGCAACTCACAACCAAACTGTCGCGCTCCAGCCTACCGCAGGCTTTCGGATACTCATTAACCCATCAGCACACGCGGTGGCTGATGGGAGAGCCCGTGACTGGGCAATACGTTGCTCCAATCAGCGACCGATGCGGAACAACTTGGTCTGCGCGAACTGTAGTTTCCAAAAAATAATATTGAAGGAAATATGGGCACTGGGGGAGAGAAGAAGACTCAAAAATTGCTATATTTAATTAAATGATTGAGCCAAGTTTGATATGTGTCATGCTACAACAATTTAACAGATTACTCAAAAAAAATTTTCCTATTGCACAGAATCGGTGGTTACCGATGGTGGTTGGGAATTCTGTAAGGAATAAAAACTCTGTACGGCAACCATATTCCTGTGGCGTAGGAGGGCAGGGGTGGACGGGGTGTTGGCAAATACCACTTCTTACCCCCCAGCCCCCTACCATTACGGACGCCTATTGGAGGAAAATATTGTTCGTGTTCTGTTCAATATGCATTAGCGAATGTATGGTATTTTGTTGACTGGTTGCATCTATTTGTGAAAGAGAATGTAAGGTATCTAGAAAAATAGTAATAACACGAGCTCCCACACTGAACACAGACTGGTCAATAGTACGAACACACAGATCTAGGTTACCCGTTTGTATTGTTTTTGTTTTGTTTTGTCTTGTCTTGTCTTGTTTCTATTCAAACGAAGTGTAAGGAAGTTGTGCAAATTATGATTTGAAAATTTGGAAGTATTAATTTCTCTGTGCAGTATATTTTAAATTTGACACTGCAGTATGTAAATAAAATGGAATTTATGACAAATTTTGTCTAATTACTTGATAAAGTTAGTGAAAACGGCTTATTGCTTCAGTCTGCTGTATAAAAGAGCAATCTCTCTTCACAGACATAGGAAACCACTTTCACACAACAAGTTTGTTATAATGGCCACTTTTCCACAAACCGTTAAACATGCGAGTGTGGTTTGGTAAGTGTGGCAAGTTTCTATGAAAGAATGGAACATTTTTGTCGCGCTTTCATGGTTGGTATGCTTGATTATTCCAAAGATCGCATAAAGAATTTAAACATTTTAAAGCGGACAGTTCATTACCGAAAGCCGTCTGAATTTGTCTGTGTTCCTACTGCGATTGAAAATGGAGAAAACCGTGTTTCATTCTGTTACTAAACATTTTCATTTGGCACGTTGAACTGGCGCAGGGTTCGAAACATAATTTCGTGAGTTCACGCGGACTATGCACCACCACTAAAGACAATTTACTTTTAGATTAATGAATTTAAACGTAGTCGGACAAGCGCCTATGACGAAGCACACTCCGGTCGTCTTGCTGTGGTCACCATAAAGGAAACCATTGACAAAATCCATGATGATGTAACGTAAGACCGCCAAATAAAAATCTGTAAGACTGCTGAAACTGTAGGCATCCCAACTGAGCGAGTGCATAATATCGTACCCGGAGAATTGGCTATGAAGAAGGTGTGTGCCAGATGGGTGCCGCGATTTCTCACAGTTGACCAATCGCGCATCCTGCACATTTCAACTCAATGTTTGGCGATGTATGATCACACTTTTTTGCGCCAATTTGTGACTTGATGATTACACACCATAGGCAAAATGGCATTCAAAACAATGGACTAAAGCTGGTGAAAGTGCACCGAAGAAGGAAAAGATCATTTTGTCAGCTGGTAAGCTGATGACCACTTTTTTGTGATATCCAAGGAATAATCCTCAGAGATTACTAGGAAAAGTGGAGAACCATAACTAGACCGTATTATGTTTCGTTTTGCATCGCGTTCCAACACTGTTTTGTAGCGCAACAGGAACGTTGGCGACATTCTGAGGGTTGTTTGGGTGTCGACCTTTGTTGTCGGAGATGAGAGGGAGAAAGCTCTTCGCGGTAGAACTGTGGTTATTGGTTGCAGTGGTAATAGCAGGATGGGTATGCTGAAGAGTTCAGTATTTAAGTTTTTCATTTATTATCTCTTTGATAACTTATAAAAGAGGGCCGGCCGGTGTGGCCGAGCAGCTCTGGGCGCTTCAGTCTGGAACAGCGCGACCGCTACGGTCGCAGGTCCGAATCCTGCCTCGGGCATGGATGTGTGTGATGTCCTTAGGTTAGTTAGGTTTGAGTAGTTCTAAGTTTCTAGGAGACTGATGACCTCAGATGTTAAGTCCCATAGTGCTCAGAGCCATTTGAACCATATTTTATAAAAGAGGTACCAGTCCCTAAACCCTTCATTAATAAATATCAGACTCAATTTTTTCTTATCAACATGTCACTCGCCTAAGCTTACAAGAGACCATTACTATTCCTTAAATTGTTGTTGTTAATTACGATACTAAAAACGCTATCTATTCCTTGAGACAGAGACAGATCGCCTATGTTCAAAGCTATTCTCCAGAATAAATAATTATTACTTTTCTTGCAGTTTATGTGCGTGTTACCAGATCTGATCACCGAATCCTCGCTGAGAATATTACTTCTGCATCCTTCTGCTGCTGCTGCTGCTGCCTGTCGTGGCTACACGGTGTCTCCTCAAAGCAGCCACTACTGCTCTCCCTCTCTGAATCTTCTCCCAGAATCTCTTGCTCATATACCATTCTAAGTCGAAGCTGGCCGTCTATAATAGTCGTAAGGGATATTTACATCAACTGGTTCCTTCGACACGAAAACACTTCAGTGTTCGATTTCTCTTATAGGTCTCCATTCGATGTTACCACTTACGTATACTAGAAAGCTTCCTTTAGCGTAAGGGCTTGTGCATCTTAGCGCAGTCCCCTTTCATTGGATCTGACATGTATTTCTTATTAATTATTTTTCTTGGGACTGGACAGTTGGATCGTTTGAAGCTTGCGTTGGCTGAAAAATGACCAAGGCTGGCACGAAAAAAGTGCTCTTTCACCCGGATAATGCACCACCCTACACAACACAACACCGGAACAATGGTTAAAGTGCACGGATTAGGCTTTGAATTGGTTCCCCATCCGCCCTATTCATCAGACTTAGCCCCAAGAAACTTCATACTGTTCCATAACTTGAAAATTTGGCTTGCTGAGAAGAAATTTTCATCAAATGAGGAAATGATAGTTGCAGTCAATGAGTATTTCGCAGAGTTTGACAAAACATATTTTTCCGGTGGGACGAAAAAAGTAAAGGATCAGTAGACCAAGTGTATACCCCTCAAAGGAGTCTATGACAACTCTGACTTAGCTGAGAAGCCGAGGTTGTAGACGCGATGAATTACGCAGATTAGCATACGGAGTCTTTCACATGTGGCGGAAAGCCATTTGCCAGTTATGCCAAAGACTAGCGCTAGCACTGGGGACTGGGATACGCTGGAAATACACACAGGCGTCACCTGACCGGCTGCCGACACACCTGCCCACACCAGCAGCCAAAAACAAACATCGACAGCGGCTGCTGGCGCCCTGACCTGGGGCCTCTAACACCCTCAGCGTATTGTGGGCGCCCTAAAGGTTATAAGTGACACACGTCACAAATGAAAATGTCATGTAGTAGTAGTAGTAGTAGTAGTAGTAGTAGTTTCATTCACCCAAGGATATTGGAGAAGTCTCATGCTTAATCACGTTAAAATACTAATGTGTATCTTATTTAGTTGATTATGTTTAACTTGTTGCATTTCATTAGTTTGAATTCGTGAGAAGACAGTTCAGATACAGGGTGTTTCAAAAATGACCGGTGTATTTGAAACGGCAGTAAAAACTAAACGAGCAGCGATAGAAATACACCGTTTGTTGCAATATGCTTGGGGCAACAGTACATTTTCAGGCGGACAAACTTTCGAAATTACAGTAGTTACTATTTTCAACAACAGATGGCGCTGCAAGTGATGTGAAAGATATAGAAGACAATGCAGTCTGTGGGTGCGCCATTCTGTACGTCGTCTTTCTGCTGTAAGCGTGTGCTGTTCACAACGTGCAAGTGTGCTGTGGACAACATGGTTTATTCCTTAGAACAGAGGATTTTTCTGGTGTTGGAATTCCACCGCCTAGAACACAGTGTTGTTGCAACAAGACGAAGTTTTCAATGGAGGTTTAATGTAACCAAAGGACCGAAAAGCGATACAATATAGGATCTGTTTCAAAAATTTCAACGGACTGGGAACGTGACGGATGAACGTGCTGGAAAGGTAGGGCAACCGCGTACGGCAACCACAGAGGGCAACGCGCAGCTAGTGCAGCAGGTGATCAACAGCGGCCTCGGGTTTCCGTTCGCCGTGTTGCAGCTGCGGTCAAAATGACGCCAACGTCCACGTATCATCTCATGCGCCAGAGCTTACACCTCTATCCATACAAAATTCAAACGCGGCAAACCCCTCAGCGCCGCTACCATTGCTGCACAAGAGACATTCGCTAACGATATAGTGCACAGGATTGATGACGGCGATATGCATGTGGGCAGCATTTGGTTTACTGACGAAGCTTATTTTTACCTGGACGGCTTCGTCAATAAACAGAACTGGCGCATATGGGGAATGGAAAAGCCCCATGTTGCAGTCCCATCATCCCTACATCCTGAAAAAGTACTGGTCAGGGCCGCCATTTCTTCCAAAGGAATCATTGGCCCATTTTTCAGATCCGAAACGATTACTGCATCACGCTATCTGGACATTCTTCGTGAATTTGTGGCGGTACAAACTGTCTTAGACGACACTGCGAACACCTCGTGGTTTATGCAAGATGGTGCCCGGCCACATCGCACGGCTGACGTCTTTAATTTCCTGAATGAATATTTCGATGATCGTGTGATTGCTTTGGGCTATCCGAAACATACAGGAGGCGACGTGGGTTGGCCTCCCTATTCGCCAGACATGAACCCCTGTGACTTCTTTCTGTGGGGACACTTGAAAGACCAGGTGTATCGCCAGAATCCAGAAACAATTGAATAGCTGAAGCAGTACATCTCATCTGCATGTGAAGCCATTCCGCCAGACACGTTGTCAAAGGTTTCGGGTAATTTCATTCAGAGACTACGCCATATTATTGCTACGCATGGTGGATATGTGGAAAATATCGTACTATAGAGTTTCCCAGACCGCAGCGCCATCTGTTGTTGACAATTGTAACTACTGCAATTTCGAAAGTTTGCCTGCCTGAAAATGTACTGTTGTCCCAAGCATATTGCAACAAACGGTGTATTTCTATCGCTGCTCGTTTAGTTTGTATTGCCGTTTCAAATATACCGGTCATTTTTGAAACACCCTGTATCAATAACGTCACATAAAGCCATAATGATCAATTCTTAGATTGGACTAGATTCAGTTTTCGTTGCATAGACCCAAAAATGAGACGATTCTCGTGGGTGTGGAACAAGTCAGAAAGTATAGCACAATAAACATGAAACATTTGAATATTATACTCACTACAATGTTCACTTGCCAGGAGACTGTCAAAATACACATTACAGTAAACTGGAACTGCCAATAATTACAGAATTAATACACTGTTAGAGTGAAACACTTATGTATTTTTAATAAATTTATCAATGCACAAAATAACTAATCTTGACTGTTGTGACCAAGTGCTGTCAAAACTAAAATCTAGTAGACATTTTTGCTTAAGCTGGTCGAACACTCCCTGTTAAGATATTCATCTATAAATATCAAAAAGTCTTACGAACTCTCTTTAAACTATGCTTTATCTGAAACCAAGTTTTTCATTGGTTACTGACAATTTATTGAAACTGTGCGTTCCTGCATATTGGACCCTTTCTGGATCAAGGTAAGTGGTTATAGGTCTTTATGTATATTGTTCTTATTCCTAGTATCGATACAATGTGTTGAGGTATTCTGATAGTATAGCTGTGGAACTTTGATATTTTCGGGCACTTCTTATTTGTTGCAATTCCTGTTTTGTTAGTTTACATGGATATAAATCAATAAAACCTGGATGTTCGGTACTCTTTACCATCGTTATGATTTCGAGAGAGCCGACCGATCAAAACTCGTATTTGTGTGTGGACATCACATACCCCAACATCCCGTCAGCTGTCCACCCACTTCCAGAAGTGGATCATCTGCCTCTGTCGAGTCCACATGGGGGTTACAGGCTGTAGGAAGATGGCGATGAGACCTAAATGGAGGAAACATCCTGTCCAGTAGCCGTTGCTTCAACATCAAAGAATGCTTACTTCGCACCTGAATCAGTAAGTGTGTCACACAGGCTAACTCAAGACGACCCAAGTCATTTACGTCGAGGCCTAGACCCAGAAAAGAACTAAGCTATGCTTCTAGATTATCGGTTGAATCGGTGGAATATTTTAGAACCGCGTGCTAATGTGCCAATGCACAAAACAAGGAAGAATGATTTCATTCAACATCTTTAAAATGGTAATATCCTAAATGCCTGCCCCGACGTGGTTTGATGACAGCTTTGAATGTGGTGCAGCGAACAGAAGAATAGAGGCTGTTCAAAAACGTATCAAAGCTTAGTTTAAAATCTGTATTGCTGCAGAATGGGAATTACATGCTTTCAGTTTCTGTAGGGCACGCTATCTACATGAAGGAAATATGTATTAAAATGGAATTACTTCTGGTAGCTTTTAAGTACAATGGACACATCTTGAAGATCTGTGGAGACCTCAAGATGATTCACTCTGTGTGTGTGTGTGTGTGTGTGTGTGTGTGTGTGTGTGTGTGTGTGTGTGTGTGTGTGTGTGTGTGTTCTTCCAGTCCTGAGACTGGTATGATGCAGCTCTCCATGCTACTCTGGACATGAGTGCAAGCTGATTCATCTCCCAGTACCTACTGCAACCTACATCCTTCTGAATCTGTTATTGCATTCATCTCTTGGTCTCCCTCTACGATTTTTACCCTCCAATACTAAACTGGTGATCCCTTGATGCCTCAACACATGCCCTACCAACCGATCCCTTCTTCCAGTTAAGTTGTGCAACAAACTTCTCTTCTCTCCAATCCTATTCAATACTTCCTCATTAGATATGATTCGCACACTATAAAAAACACTGGTCTCCAAACGAAATTCTGTGACCTCGGCATAATAATGTCCACCACAGTCCCATGGTAAACTAAATGAAACTATTCTGCCACCTTTACACATGAAAGTCAGCCTCGTGAAAAACATTGTACAGATAGTGAACAAGGATAAATACGCCATCAAGTAACTGCAGAGAAATTTCCACGAGTGAATGAGGCGACATTGAAGGAAAGAAACTTCATTGGTCCTGAAATTCATAAAATTTTTGTGGGTATAAACTTTGACCTAGTCATCGAGAGCGATGAGAAAGAAGCTTGGGAGACCTTTGAAGGTGGTGTGCGTGGTTTCTTGGATAACAGGACGGCGGCAAATTACGTTGAAATAATGAACAGCGTGCTGGACAAGTACCATCGCTTAGGCTACAGTATGTCATACAAAATACACTTTCTCCACTCCCATTTAGACTTCCAGAAAATTGCGGTGCTGTGAGTGATATACGTCCTAAACTCCTTCTGCTCACTCTCTCTGTCCATGTTCTCGGCCCCTCTCTTTGTCCATCGCAACCTCTCTCCTCCTCTGTCCATCACCTCCTCCTTTCCGCTTTCTATGTCCGTTTC
This sequence comes from Schistocerca gregaria, assembly GCF_023897955.1. NCBI lineage: Eukaryota > Metazoa > Arthropoda > Insecta > Orthoptera > Acrididae > Schistocerca > Schistocerca gregaria. Next base: position 571,015,166 of record NC_064921.1, on the reverse strand, counting down.
CTTCCACCCCTCTGTCCATCGCCGCCCCACCCCTTTCTTTATGAACTTGAGCTCTGTTTTCTGATATTTCAAATTCAGATTCAGATTCTATAGTAGTATTCTAATCATAAGCTGATAAGCTATGTACACTACTTTCCTGTTTCCGAACAACATTTCATTATATTGAGATGACGAAAGTCAGGGGATAGGAAGGTATGAAAGGACAGTGCATTGGCGGAACTCTGCTTTGTACTCAGATGATTCATATGAAAAGGTTTCCGACGTGATTAACAGACTTTGAATGTGGAATGGTGGTTGGACCTAGATGAAAGGGGCAGTCCATTTCTCAAATCGTTAGGAAATTCAATATTCCAAGATTCACAATATTGAGATAGTGCCGAGAGTAGCAGATTTCAAGCATTACCTCTCACCACGGACAACACAGTGGCCGACGGCTTTCACTAACTATCGGGAGCAGCGACGTTTGCGTCGAGTTATCAGTGCTAACAGACAAGCAACACTGCGTGAAATAATCGCAGAAATCAATGTGGGATGTACGACGAACGTATTCGTTAGGGCAGTGCGGATAATTTTGGCGTTAATGGGCTATGGCAGCAGACGACGAAGGCAAGTGCCTTTGCTAACATCAGGACGTTGCCTGCAGAGCCTCTCCTGGGCTCGTGACCATATCGGTTGGACTGTACACGAATGGAAAACTGTGTCCTGGCCGTATGAGTCCCAATTTCAGTTGGTAACAGCTGATAGTAGGGATCGAGTGGTGCGCAGACCCTACGAAGTTATGGACCCAAGATGTCAACATGGCACTGTGCAAGGCGGCGGCACTACATAATGGTGTGAGCCGTGTTTACACGGAATGGACTGGGCCCTCTGGTCCAACTGGACCGATCATTGAATTGAAGTGGTTGTATTTAGCTACTTGAAGACCATTTGCAGCCATTCATGGCCATGATGTTCACGAACAACGATGAAATTTTTATGGATGACAGTACTTCATGTCACCAGACCACAGTTGTTCAAAGAACATTCTGACAATTCGGGCAAATGATTTCGTCCCCCGAGAAGAAATCCACCGTACATTTACGCGACGAAATCGAGAGGTCATGTCGTGACGAAATCCGTTACCGGAGACAGTTGTAGAGGCAGCATGGCTCATTATTTCTGCAGGGGACTTCCAACGACTTGTTGAATTCGTGCCACGTCGAGATGTGGCACCACGCCGGGCAAAAGGCGCTCCGAGACGGTATTAGAAGGTGTTTCATGACCTTTATCACTTCAGTGTAGATGCAGGTGAAAAGCAAAGGGTCAACCAGGAAACAGTCCTAATTTTAATATTGGACGTAATACTGTCGCTGTATTACCACGTGACAATAGAAGGGAATAGTTTCTATCAAAAGTCATTGGAGAGCTCCGAAATTACCTTCACATCTGTCGATTTTGTCGGCCATGTGGCCGAGCGGTTCTAGGCGCTTCAGCCCGGAACCACGCGGGTGCGGCAGGTTCGAATCCTGCCTCGGACATGGATGTGTGTGATGTCCCTAGGTTAGTTAGGTTTACGTAGTTCTAAGTGCAGCGGACTGATGACTTCAGATGTTAAGTCCCATAGTGCTTAGAGCCATTTGAGCCATTTTCTGTCGATTTTGTTCCGATAAGAGCGACGTTGTTGAGATTTATCTGCAAGGAAGTACTTGCATTTGCTGACAGCAGCAGTTCGTGCGGGTTTTCGAAACGACTAACGAGGCGTGACACTTGTCTCCGGTCCCCGTGGACTGAGATGTTTTTACTATCACTGCTGTTGGTATGCGGCGTTACAAGGCTGGTCGTGGTACACCACTCCATATAGATACACCGTGATCAAAAGTATCCGGACACCCCACAGAACATACGTTTTCATATTACGCGCATTGTGCTGCCACCTACTCCCAGGTGCTCCATATCAGCGACCTCAGTAGTCATTAGATGTCGTGAGAGAGCAGAATGGGACGCTCCGCGGAACTCACGGACTTCGAAGACGGTGTGTCATACGTCTGCACGCGAGATTTCCACTCTCCTAAACATCCCTAGGTCCACTACTTCCGAGGTGATAATAGTGAAGTGGAAACGCGAGGGGACACGTACAGCAAAAATGCATACAGGCTGAACTCGTCTGTTGACTAGAGACCGCCAACAATTGAAGAGAGTCATAAAGTGTAAAAGGCAGACATCTATCCATACCATCACACAGGAATTCCAAACTGCATCAGGATCCACTGCAAGAACTATGACATTGCTCATGAGCCGCACACCATGCCTGTAAATGCCAAACGACGCCTCGCTTGGTGTAAAGAGCGTAATAATTGGACGACAGAACAGTGGAAAAACGTTGTGTGGAGTGACGAATCATCGTACACGATGTGGCACTCCGATGGCATAGTGTGGGTATGGCGAATGTCTGCTGAACGTCATCTGCTAGCGTATTTAGTGACAACAGTAAAATTCGGAGGCTGTGGTGGTGTTATGTTGTGGTCGTGTTTGTCATGGAGTGGGCTTGCACCCCATGTTGATTTGCGTGGCACTATCACAACGCAGGCCTAAATTGATGTTTTAAGCACCTTCTTGCTTCCCACTGTTGAAGAGCAACTCGGGGATGGCTACTGCATCTTTATCACGATCGAGCACCTGTTCACAATGCTCGGCCTGTGGCGAAGTGGTTACACGACAATAACATCCCTGTAATGGACTGCCCTGCACCGAGTCCCGACCTGAATCGTACAGAACACATTTGGGATGTTTTGGAACGCCGACTTCGTGCCAGGCCTCACCGACCGACATCGATACCTCTCCTCAGTACATAACTCCGCGAACAATGGGCTGCCTTTCCCCAAGAAACCTTCCAGCACCTGATTGAACGTATTCCTGTGAAAGTGGAAGCTGTCATCAAGGCTAGGGGTGGGCCAGCAACATACTGAATTCCAGCATTACCGATGGAGGGCGCCACGAACTTTTAAGTCATTTTAAGCCAGATATCCGGATACTTTTGATAACATAGTGTACGTTGACAGTCCGCGTTGATACGCCAACAAATCGGGCAACTGCTCAGACGAGGTGGTCTGAAATTCGTTTCCACCTTTCTGGCACGTCTTTTTGCACAGATTCCGTACAAAGGACAGGTATATACAGATCAATTCACTGTCATGACTTATGCCACTGGTAGAGTGTCACATGACCAGTTATAAAATATATACAGTGATCATTGCGCTCTTTTAAAGGCGGCGACTAATATTTTGTCCGTGATACTCAGAGGCTGGCACAACATGGAATGATGGTCCGCCCTAAGAGCATTAAGCCTATTTACTTGTTTGTGTGTCCATCGCAGCGCGAAATTTATAGTAAAATGGAGAATCTGTCGCTCCAGACAAATAGCAGAAAATGTACACAATTTTGAGGAAGTAGAGTTTAGTAGCTAGGCAGAACAGAAAAAAACTAGCACAGCAACAAAGAAGTTGAAAGGCTGCTTACACTAAACACTGCACATATGTGGGAAGATTAAGTCACTTTGCTGTGGAGGAATCGTGTATGTGCCTATGGAAGAGCTAGAACGGCTACATGTTACATTTACGCACATAATATTCCGAACGTAAGACAAGAAATGAAATGAAACATAACAATCGGCAACGCTGCTGAGTTTTCAACTACCTTGTATTATCCACTGATCGTAAGGAATCATCGTGAACTCTTATGGTTTCTCTCGGTTATTAACTAGTGAACCGACAGAGAACGAGAAATGCGGTAACAACAGGTAGAAATCAATTTAGATAAATTTTTGCTTGAGGGACATCCACAACTGATTTAGTGCTTTTTCATAATGAACATTACATACATTTACTGACTGATCTTTAAACTATTAAATTTCAGGGACTTGACCCCATTCTCATATGTATCGATAAACAGCAGGACGAAGCGTCCATGTCAACGCTGACTTGCAAGGCAAAACATATGCTGTAGAGGGCGTCAGTTACAGTTGAAATGAGCCTTTTGCGCGAGCAAATTTGGCAATTCAGTTTGATGAGCCACGTACAGCAGATGCGTTGCTTCTTAAGTCAGCTTTGACACGACCTCTTCAACCTACTATTTATGTACATATATATCTGCAGATGGGACTATATCCTTGAAATCCGCTAGTTTAAAGACATCAGCCAATAAGTAAATGTACAACTATTGTGGATATTTTCATCATAACCATTTTAGATACGTGATCGCGCGGCTCTTTTATAATCTTATATTTTAGGAATCATTCAGGCCGTAAGAGGGATACCTATTGCAGGTCTCCTAGCCTGCACCTCTTTGGAATTAATTCAGAAAGAACCTTTTAATTGTATTAATTGATAATTTCTGTGATTAAGAGGTTACGTAGAGTACAACAGTACTTGAACAGCTATTGTACAGGAATGTCATTGATCATACTGACTTCTAAGAAAAAGCATACACAGCCACAGAAGCAGTTCTGGTGACGGTTTTCTGGACAGGTGTAATATCGTAAGTAACGCTTTAATAAATGATCTAATGCACGTAAACACATGCTAAACATTTTTTCGAATTCGTTCATTTCAAAGAAATGGTAGGCTTTGATTCCAAAGGTGCTGCACGTAATGCTGTTAACAACTGGGAAGCGTCTGAAACGGTTTTAATTCGCTTGACCTAAGCCGGCGACTTTTTGGTGTTGCCGAACTTTCTGAGTTAACTTTAGCCGCCGCGGCAGCCGAAAAAGCCGCCGAGAGTTCTAAATCGCGTCACTTTATGACACAGTGTCAACTAATTCTGTCGCTTGCTCGCCAGACGAGAGCCTGGGGTACGCACGCCGCGCCAGTTCGCTGTCTGCGTATCATGTGCCGTGACGTCGCCTCCACGTGTCTGCTGCGCCGAGCTGCGCGCTGCACACGCGTCCGCTGTCCTGTTCGCAAACGTAATTTAGCTTTCCTAAATCTCGCGTGCACTGGGCAACGGCAGGGAAATCATTTCTGTTAAGACGGCAATTACAGTTTATCGAGTATGAGCCGTGAAAATGGAAATGAGCGTTTGGCGTCATTGGCCGGGAGGCCACTTGCGGGGCAGGTCCGGCCGCCTTGGTGCAGGTCTTATTACGTTTGACGCCACATTGGGCGACCTGCGCGCCGGATCGGGATGAAATGATGATGAAGACAACACAACACCCAGTGCCTGAGCGGAGAGAATTCCCCGACCCAGCCGGGAATCGAACCCGGGACCGTAGGACGGCAATCCGTCACGCTGGTTACTTTTTTTTTTAAATCTAATTTTGTTCGCTTACGTTCGTTGCCTCTGCTCCGTGCGGACGTCGTGAGACATCCGTTTCAGTTCGTCGTTGATCGATTAACTCAGGTTTATTATTATTATTATTATTATTACAGAGGGCAGCTAACCCTCTGACCGAACACGCTGAACTACCGTGCCGGCGACTACTCAGCTATCGGAGCGAACTGAACCATGAAGATATTATATAACAATAAGCATATTCCCGTACACACGGCTAGGTAAAGAAAATGGTACAAAAGAAAAACTATTCGTTTATTGCTCTTATAAACACGATCCACATTTTATGAACTGACATACTACCTTCATGGTTAGATGTTCTTAAGTTTCATCTAAGGTCCGTGCTGCACCACAGTCGTCTCACCGTCTGCTTTCGTTCGATAGCGCCATTTTGCCATGCACGGTATACTTTAATCACGACGGCACGCGATCGGTTTACAAACTTCGCCGTTTCGGAGATGTATCCACCCTTGGCCCGAAAGCCAATGACCATGTCCTGTTGGGCGGCAGCTAAATCGCTCTGTTTCCGCATTACGAAAACGGCTGCACTGTCTTCAGCGTCCCCCGAAAAGCTTTATATACCCTCCACTGCTAGAGCTGCCATGGCCGCTTGTGAGCCGACATTACGCTGACTTCTAACGCAGGCCGTAGTCACATTAATGTGACTGGACGATATGTATGTACGTGTATTTTCTATGCGACATTGTTTCAAAATCTCACTCATATTAAAGTGTAACAAAGACATTCCGCCATGTCCTTATAATCTCAAATTGCTATACTTTTCGTAGCGTTATTTAAGAATAATGAATCACGAAAGACGACCACGTGAAAGCAAATATCGCATTCTATTCGTAAGCTACCGGAATTGACAAACTTTGTATTCCTCGTTTCAGCTTCTTTTATTGATTGACTAATAAAAGTATACCTATAATTTTTAAATTTTGCTTTGCCTCGGGCATGGATTTGTGTGATGTTCTTAGGTTAGTAAGGTTTAAGTAGTTCTAAGTTCTAGGGGAGTGATGACCTCTGAATTTTAGTCCCATAGTGCTCAGAGCCATTTGAACCATGTTTTAAATTTTCTTTGATGTGTAGTCGTAAGTGTTCAATGGTCTTTTAGAGTTTTGCCGCGCGGGATTAGCCGAGCGGTCTAGGGCGCTGCAGTCATGTAGTGTGCGGCTGGTCCCGGCGGAGGTTCGAGTCCTCCCTCGGGTCTTTTAGAGTTTTGCCGCGCGGGATTAGCCGAGCGGTCTGGGGCGCTGCAGTCATGTAGTGTGCGGCTGGTCCCGGCGGAGGTTCGAGTCCTCCCTCGGGCATGGGTGTGTGTTTGTCTTTAGGATGATTTAGGTTAAGTAGTGTGTAAGCTTAGGGACTTAAGACCTTAGCAGATAAGTCCCATAATATTTCACACACATTTGAACTTTTTTTTTTCTTTGAGTTTTCGCGCGAGGTAATTACATTCATTGAGCAACATGTAATATGTGCTTGGGAGTGAATTTGGTAAGAGTAAAGATGGCATAGTGTGTAACAAGTTTGTGATCTTTTGAAGATGGCAAAGTAATTCTCTCGAATAAAATTAATTGTCGCTAAACGTCGAACTGAAATCTCATCATCATATATCATAGATTAGCAACAAATTTAATCTGAACGTACTAGAGACGTACGTAAAACTTAAGACGGAATATTATAATGCTTATCAGTACTATGTTATAGAAATCCTAGCCACAATAATTCCACTTCCATTGTAACTTTTTGAGATGATTCACGGTATCCTGAGGAGAAATGTATGTTTGTTTGTATGCTACGCAAATTGGCCAACACAAACTCCAGAAAGCAGCTTATTTGCGTTTTCTCATTGTTGGTGTTGCTTATCAGCGCAGAATGACTCACGTGAGGGACCAACTCTTTAACAACGCCCAAGCCTCGCTCAGTACGTGAGGAGGAAGTGAATGGAGCTGAGTTTCCAAGAATCTTACACGAATAGAGACTTTGTAATGGCTCTCGTTGTTTCGCGGAAACTGTGATCGAATTTTGTTACAGAATATTGTTCACAGAAATAAATTTTCATGCTCGTTAGCGCGAAGACACGGGGAAGTAGCCTCGTGGCACAGAAACAGGTCCCCGCCTTCTCAACACGGTAAGAACGGCCGCACGGGCTATCTGCTGGCAAGCGTTGTCAGAATCGGCCAATTTAAGTGCTGGCACAAGGAAAATGGGCTCATGAGCTGGCCGCGGCCACCCTCCGGCAGGTGGCACACGCTATTTCGGTCGCGCCCCCATAAAACTGAGCGATACCTGTACGTACTTGTCCAGCTGGAAACCACACAACTGCACGACGCGACGCGACCAATTACGTGAACTCCTACAAATTTCTCCTAACGTTGATTCGACAACGCGAGTGCATTTGGTAGCCTCACCTCCGTGGGCGCGAATAATATGCGGCCAGATAGTCTTGTCATTCCTCCATGTGAACTACTGCAAAAAAAGGTTCAAATGGCTCTGAGCACTATGGGACTCAACTGCTGTGGTCATCAGTCCCCTAGAACTTAGAACTATTTAAACCTAACTAACCTAATGACACCACACACATCCATGCCCGAGGCAGGATTCGAACCCGCGACCGTAGCAGTCGCACGGTTCCGGACTGCGCGCCTAGAACCGCGAGACCACCGCGGCCGGCCGAACTACTGCCTTTACTTTTTAATGTATGTAGTATATTACCATCATATGTGCTCGTCAATGGACTTAGAATTACAATCCATGTGGGATCAATAATATTATGTATTTTTGTGACTATTAACATTTCAACTAGCGTAACGTTTTAAAACCAAAATGAACGGCATATCTATATAAATGAAAATCAACTGCCGCATGTATGAAAGATCATCACTTGAGATCCGCTTGACCAATTTAGCTCTGTGTGTGTGTGTGTGTGTGTGTGTGTGTGTGTGTGTGTGTGTGTGTGTGTGTGTGAAAATCTAAATGAAATAAGTGTGACACTCGGATTGACAGTTCCATAATTTCCAAGAATGATTGCCTATCGAAGATGCGGTGTGCAAACGATACATATCGAACGTGCGATCGTAAATCGATCATGCGAGTCTGGTGGCGGGCGTTGTGATCAATTATTTGTGATCGTCATTTTTATCTGTTTTCCGTCGTTCCCTTACTTACTCAAAATTACATACCTCCGCGAATTGTTTGTGAGTTGCTAGGGAATCCCAGACGATTTATGTCGTTAGTGAGTGGGATGTCTGCTGTTCTTGAGGATTCTTCGAAGGATTCTCACACATGCAAAAATCTAATTCCATGTTTATCCATTGTAGAAAATCGTTCGACTTTTTGGCGCAAATACGGATTACTGCTGGACGGGGATAGAAGGGACTGTGTAGACTGTGATGGTGCGAAGTGTGTAGAAGAAGAACAGTTTCGATGCTGAAATACCGTTTATAATTTCATTGCGGACAGTGCGGGAAACGAACGATTATCAGGAAGAAAACATGGCTTCCAGACTATCCATCCAGACCACTGTAATGGACTTTCACATGATGACAACCTCAACGACGAGTAAGGTAACTCGTCTCCTTTTCAATTACAAGTATTTTTGTAACGCTCTTCTTTTGTCGTTGCTGTAGCGACCACCGTAAACTAAATAATAACGCCTGCCAACAGAGTCGCATGATCGATTTACGATCGCACGTTCGACATGTATAGTTTGGACTCCGCAACTTCGATAGGCAATCATTCTCGGAAATTACCGACAGTTCTGGTGTCACATGTTTTCATTAAAAAATATGTGACTTCAGTTTTACAGTTTGTTGTCGCATGTTTCCATAACAGCAACAAATTCCGCGTTGAATGTTGAAGTTTTGTGAAACAGAATACTATCTGAGCCGATGTTTCAGTATGTTATTGGTGATCATCATATCTTTGATGTGTTGCGTAGGCTGAATTGATGTCAGGTCGTGGTAATTTGATGTGTTACAAACATTCTGTTGCTTTCAGTTCCTGGTTTATTTCTTTGGATACTACGAATTTCGATTTACTTCTTTTCAATAAATACATGATTTTTATGAAACTGTTCTGTTTCAGTTAACACAAATACAATGAGAGATTCGGCTGGATGAATCCCTTCCCGATCAAATGAGTGACCGACAGACAACGCGCAGCGTAAAGAATTGGATATAAAGACATAATATACAATAAATACCTCGTCTTAATCCGGCTGCGAGCAAGAAAATGCTAAGCTGTGCTATGAAAATGTGCGCCGCGGGGGTGGCCGCCCTGTCTAGGGTGTCTTGTCACGGTCCGTGCGGCTCCCCCCGCCGGAGGTTCGAGTCCTCCCTCGGGCGTGTCTGTGTGTGTGTGTGTTGTCCATAGCGTAAGTTAGTTTAAGTTAGATTAAGTAGTGTGTAAGCTTAGGGACCGACAACCTACGCAGTTTGGTCCCATAAGGTCTTACTACAAATTTAAACTTTTTTTTATGAAAATGTGCTGTTTTGTTTTCCTTCAGGCAGTCATTTTTAGCAGGAGACATGCACGTTGTGTTTACGGTTAACTTTATAATTCTACCTACTCACAGATTAAAAACATGTGAAATATTCTCATTAAGGCTACTATTCTCACAGATCTAGTCGCTGGTAAGGCCACTGTCAAACCCCTACACTTATGATTACAACCGATTTACCTATTCATTTAACCTCTACTCCCAATCCAGATTCTATGTTAAATAACAATAAATGAGGCCATATAGTTGGAACAGGAAATAGAGATAAAGAAGGGGAAGTAGGATTTGAGCAGAGTGATGAGAAGATGGATAGAGATAGTTCGGGATAAGTGATGTATAAGGAGCGGAGGGAAGGGAAGGTAACGGGACAGAGAATGTCTGAAATGCACATTAGCTCTACATTAAAAAGGTATGATTAGATACTTATGTACTTCGGTGCCTGAAGTTATCTATATTGTGCACCAAGCCAACACATAGATTACCGGACTTTGTGTTCAATGGACTGGTGATAGAACCCTCGTACGTCGTCGACCTAACAGAAAGAGGAAATAATCTCTTCGTCGTCAGTGAAGAATAATAGGTCTTTTTTTCACGAGGGTTTCAGTCCCTGTGAGAACTCCTGTGTCATCGAGCGCTGCCATCGAGAATCTCCACATGCTGAGTTTACATTGATGAAAAATTTTTGGGCTCGTAAAGACTATGAAGAGCCGAGTTTTAAATATTATCTGCGTGTCATAGCACAATTTTTCTTTATTTCAACTTTTAAGTACTGACAAGGAATTTTAATTCGAGAAGGAACATAATTTCTTTGAAAAAGACGTTTTATAGGAGTGGTTTGATTTCAAGTAATTTCAAAGTTAATATTTATAATATGGCTTATCAGTACAGTTTATAATAATCCAACTTCTAACAGTGGATAGTGTAAGTAGTATTTCAATGACATCAATGCGTTCGAGACGTTTAGCACTATTACGTTTAGTGCAACAGTCACCTAACGGCTTTTAATATTGCTTGTGATTACTAATCCATCAGGCACATACACGAACTATTACTATGACTTGCATCATAATACAAACATCAGGCCAGGAGCTTCGCAATAAAGCAGTCTGCACAATATAAGTTCTTTCCTCGTGTTACAGTACTGCGTTTATTCAATCGCAAACACATGTCAACGATTAACTTTCAATGAAGTATGAAATGCCGTATTTGACCCTTTAACCGAAAGTGATGAACACATATATACACCACTAGTCTTACATGCTGTTTATCACTTCTTTCATAAAAAGCAGTCGACTGCATTTGTATTAATATAATGACTGTAGTTTCTCTGGTAAGTATGAATACCATTTTTACGTTACAAATGCGGTAGTCTAAGATGACGCCGAACAAGTAATTGCATGAATATTTACAGATTGCCTTTCAGGCATCATTCTTCAGAGCTGATTTCGTATCCAGCTAGCATTTGTCACCCGTAGATTTACTCTTCTGATATAAACTACAGAAATTACAAAATCATTACGGGAGTCGTTTATAAGCAATTTACAGCTAGTATTCTTCCGTGCCGTAGATGGAAGCACACAGATCTCAGTGAGTTCAGTTCCTAGTTAAATACTATTTTGCAAATTATATGCTGTGGAATGCTTTTTCTATTGAAGAATAAACGTCGCAGATAATATTGTTTCACGTATTATCTCGAAAATGTTAGCCGTTCAGATAATATAAATTATTTCAGCTGGCAATGCCCAAGTAAGAGACGACTGAAAATATGGAGCATGGCAAGAACAGTCTATACATAAAGTTCGAAGCCCCATCTTTTTGCGACCATACCTTCTCGTGACACTGCTACCAGCAGTCTTGTACAGTGATCACATTCCTACCAAGTTTTCCTGCAATATTACGAAGTACATCCAGCCTTTCGTAGCCATATTAACGACCTCGTCCAAACACTGAGCTGCTAACGACGGTGTCTTCGTGGTCTTAAAGGCATTCTTGACTAACATCTACTCAGTACGCACAATCTCGAAAGGTAACTAACGCGCGTATTTAAAGCAAACCTAATGTGCATCTTAACAGTGGCGGTACTAGCTCCACTCTTTGCGATCGGCGCGAAATCACAAGAGACTTCATCCTTCAGAAACACGCCTACCATCTTTCGTTATCTCGTTCTGCTACTTCTTGGTGTTGGGATGTTTTTGACGTCTGTTATATTGTTTTTTTTAAGAACAGCTGTCACTAGAACGTTCTGTATTTCGCTAACAAACGAACAAGTGAAAGCCTTTGCCGACCTTTTCGCAGTAAGAGCTAACTAGAAACGAAACGGGTACCACTCTTCACAGCGCTTCCCGTAAGCGCGACGTCATTTTGACGTCACGCGGAATGTGTACGATCGTAGGAACTGTTATCGACTTTATGACAAGGAAAAATATGAATGTTTAGATTTACTTTGAGCAACTTACGCTGTTCTCTTAAGTTCATGTCTAACCACATACTCGAAAATCACCACATATTCGGAAACAAAGAGCCTAATATTTGTCAGAAGGAAGCTCATTATTGCAGCTCATTATTATTGCAGCTCATTTTAATCGTAACATTTAAAATTGTTCTCTTAGTTCCCGCTTAACTGAACTTTCGGAAATCGCCACATATTCGGAAATAAACAGCGAAATGTTTGTGGCAAACAAGAGTATGAATGTTATTGCACCTCGTTTCATTCGCAGCAATTTAAGCTGTACACTTAGGTTCCTGGCTAACCACACACTTGGAAACTGCCAAATGTGCATTTCAATCTTCGCTCTCTAATCAGACAAAATACTGATGTACATATATTCATTAGAAAGTCCCAGAATGTGTTAAAGCTAACATAAGAAAGTATGTATTCGTATATGGCGAGATGAGAACCTACATATTTCGACTCCAGAAACCACAACGTTATCGATTAGCACTTTGCCATGTGAAATTAGTCTGCTGTCTTGGTTAGGTATCATAGTACCTCCTTACGGTTTCTATGATTGATGATTTATTAACTAACATTTAATTGCAATGGTGACCTGCTTCTAGTAAATTTTCAGCTCTCCTTTATCTTGAAACGACATACTGCAAATTACAATACAAACGTGTTCCAAACGTGTTCCATGGTTAATTTGACGAGTGAGGTGGCGCAGTGGTTAGCACACTGGACTCGCATTCGGGAGGACGGTCCTCTTGATTTAGGTTTTCCGTGATTTCCCCAAATCGCTCCAGTCAAATGCCGGGATGGTTCCTTTGAAAGGGCACGGCCGACTTCCTTCCCCGTCCTTCCCTAATCCGATGAGACCGATGACCTCGCTGTCAGGTCTCCTCCCCCAAAACAACCCAACCCAAACATGCTTAATTTGTAGATTATTGACGCTAACAACTCACTCTTGAGAGAACATTCTTATGTGAATACTCCAAGAATGATGTTTCTTTTATAAATATCTGACATTCGTGCATGAAATCTTGTTAGACGCCCGTACCAAACGATAACGAAAGTCGATAGCAGGAACTACTATCATCGATACTGCGTATCATGTCAAAATGACCTCAGGGATGCTGGAAGTATTGAGAAACAAGTGTTATCCACTAGGAGGAAAGAAACAAATGGAAACGAATACACATGCGAGAAACAAGAACTCTTATGAGAACAATTGTCCTCGTTTTGATTTCAGGTGCCATGGTTCGTAATTCGTCTTAATCATTCTTCAGTAATATAGACTCAAGTGCTGTGCGACTACCTTATCTGCTATATAATGAATGACGTTTGTTTCCCAAACACTGTCCAGACACATTTGACATGGGGGCATTTGTTTTACGATACGCTTGTTTAGCTTTAGGTGTACATAAGTTCTTCTCACAGTCTTTATGAACCCCACGTTTCTATCTTTGATTTTTACCGGCCGCAGAAAAAATTTACGCTCGCTTAATTTCGGCCTACTGTACAACACACAAACACTTATTCACTCTGGTGATGTAATTCTCTGGCGTTTATTAATAGCAATGCCAGTGCCCACGAATTCTTCTTCACGAGCCGTCTGTTCTTCGCTTTTAATATTTCTAGATTCGCCCACGCCTGCGTGTTAGTATTTGGGTTCTGTGATGTGATTCCTGATCTAATATTAAAGTTGTCTTTCTATTTATAGTGCGCGCTAAGAACTTCTAGATTTTTTTTTAAAAAAACTGAAAGGCGGCGGCTCCACGCCTGTTGATATAGCCTGAGGCTGTTCCAGGAGGGTTTCAGGTGAACCACTGTTTCGAGTTATATCATGCTCACAGTAATAATTGGATGTAGTTCCAAGTGATGACACTCGTGTACACGTTCTGACACCAATTTCAAGCAACAGTTCTGAAAAATCCGTAACAAAGTTTCAGGTCTTATCCTCGATTGACAGCTCATTGGATTGACAGAAAGATGTAGCAAGAAATAGACATACATTTTCTAGAGTTGCTCTAGTAGTGGGAACATTATCGTGATTCAAACGCAGTTTTTAACTAACAAGTTCACTTTCCTTCAATTAAGCGTCATATGCTGATGAATAGTAAATTATTCTGGGTTTTGTCATCTTTGCCAATGGATCAGACGGAACTAACCGATAAACAGCGAAGATACTAACATGCACCTTAAAATTACGTTATGGTGTGACCGTTATTTGACTGAAAGAAAATGATTTTGAATCATCCCAGAGGAGTTTTAAAAGAAACCATACCAGACATCGAAAGCGCGCCTCCCACTATCTTCACAGACATCTACTTTGCAGCTTACAAGCGATTGTTTTGCCACAATGTATATTATATTTTATTTCAAAAGGAGTCCGCAGCTTACGTCACCAAGGAACAAGTCTGTAGACAGCTAACAAATTTTCTGTAAAGTTTCTAGTGGTTTATTCTTCCCACACATTACGTCTCTGTTTTCACACAATTGAAGTTACCTCTTAGGAGCCAAAAAGAATTAAATTTGTGCGTAAGGATAGCCTCTTTCGTACCTACAACGCTCTCCAGTTATTGTTTGAATTCCATAAAAACCATTAATCTATAAACGGTTAAATATTGTCTCGAGTGATTAAAGCAGGAAAATGCATACTATTACAAATAAAACAGTAGCACCAGTTTATAGCTTAGGCTCCTCTAATAACACGAAGTAAAATGCGCACGGATGGGTAAGGATTTCAGATGACCTCATGCCATAAGAAACTGCCAAAAGTTTTGTGACATAACACAGGATTTTAGTGCATAATCTGTCAATCACGGGCTTTAAGTCATCACTTCTGCTCTTTTGTCGACCAAATGCAGTTGAATGATGTATTTCACCAACAGCATTCGACCACATTGTCTCCAGACCTTGCGCCAACGCATCAAAAAACATCGGCGACGTCGGCTACGAATACGGTAGATTTACTGATTCCATACTCTTTTTCCCTATTAGATGAAAAACAAAATCCACTAATCTTTCAGTCTCCCTTTGTACCGTAAATGGTGAGCTTGTCACATCTCACGATTATGTAGCCTTCTCCGTAGTTTGAGCTTCAACACAGCACATGCGGAACGCGAGACGTACAATGTTAGTGGGCTAGCACGCTGTAAACTGAAGTGACAGAAATCATGGGTTAGCGATATGAACATACACAGATGGCGGTACTATTGCGTACACAAGTTATAGAAGGGCAGTGCATTGGCGGTGCTGTCATTTGTACTCAGGTGATTCATGTAAAAAGGTTTCCAACGTAATTATGGCCGCACGACGGGATTCAACAGACTACGAACGCGGTATGGTAGGTGGAACTAGAAGAGTGGGACATTACATTTCGGAAATCTTTAGAGAATTCAATATTCCGAGATCCACAGCGTGCCGAGAATATCAAATTTCAGTCATTAACCCTGACCACGGCAACGCAGTGGCCGACGGCCTTCACTAAACTACCAAGAGCAGGGGCGTTGTCTGTGATAACAGACAAGCAACACTGTGTGAAATAAACGCAGAAATCAATGTGTAAGTAGGCTGTTTAGGTTTTTATGTTGGTAACGTCACCTAGCGGTCTGTATGAAAATCACTGACTGTGCTGTGTGCAGTCTGTGGCTGGTTGGCATTGTTGAGATTTTCGCTATTGTAGTGTTGGGCAGTTGGCTGTTAACAGCACTTAGCGTTGCGCTGTTTGAGGTGAGCCGCCAGCAGTGGTGGATGTGGGGAGTGAGATGGCGGAGTTTTGAGAGCGGTTGATCTGGACGTGTGTCCATCAAAAAATGGTTCAAATGGCTCTGAGCACTATGGGGCTCAACTGCTGTGGTCATCAGTCCCCTAGAACTTAGAACTACTTAAACCTAACTAACCTAAGGACATCACACACATCCATGCCCGAGGCAGGATTAGAACCTGCGACCGTAGCAGTCGCACGGTTCCGGACTGCGCGCCTAGAACCGCGAGACCACCGCGGCCGGCGTGTGTCCATCAGAGAGAGTAAATTTGTGAGTCTGGATGTCATGAACAGATATGTATATACTATGACTTTTGAACACTGTTAAGGTAAATACATTGTTTCTTCCCTATCAAAATCTTTCATTTTCCAACTATGCCTATCAGTAGTTAGTGCCTTCAGTAGAGTAGTTAGAATCTTTTATTTAGCTGGCTGTATTGGCGCTCGCTGTATTGCAGTAGTTCGAGTATCGAAGATTTTTTTGAGGTAAGTGATTCATGAAAGCTATAAGTTATTGTCAGTCAGGGCCATTCTTTTGTAGGGATTATTGAAAATCAGATTGCGTTGCGCTAAAAATGTTGTGTGTCAGTTTAGTGTTTATCTGAATAGGTAAAGAGCGAAATGTCCGAGTACGTTCAGTTCTGTTCAGCTGTTTGAAAATCAAATAATTTAAGAGGTTTATCATCACAGTCATTCACAAATGTTTCTAAGGGGACGTTTCAAATGTGGAAAGTACGACGAACCTATTTGTCAGCACAGTGCGGCGAAATTTGGCGTTAATGGGCTAAGGCAGCAGACGACCGGCGCGAGTGCCCTTGCAACAGCTCGACATCGCCTGCAGTGCCTCTCCTGGCCTTGTGACCATATCCGTTGGACTCTAGACGACTGGAAAATCGTGGCCTGACCAGACGAGTACTGAGTGCCGTTAAGAGCTGTAGGTAGGGATCAGTGTTGCGCAGACCTCACGAAGCTGTGGACCAGGCTGTCAACGAGGCACAGTGCAAGGCGGTGGGTGGCTCTGTAAAGGTATGCACTGTGTTTGCATGGAATGGAGTGGGTCCTCTGGCCTAACTGAACCGATCGTTGACAGGAAATCGTTATGTTCGGCTACTTGGAGACCATTTAGACCATATGCAGCCATTCATTGGTTGATGTTCCCAAGTAACGATGGAATTTTTATGGATGACAATGCGCCATGTCCCGGACCACAGTTCTTCGCGATTGGTTTGAAGTACATTCTGGACAATGCGAGAGAATGATTTGGCCACCCAGATCGCCTGGCAAGAATCCAATGGTTCAAATGGCTCTGAGCACTATGGGACTTAACTGCTGAGGTCATCAGTCCCCAAGAATCCAACCGAACATTTATCTCCTAATTGAGAGGTCAGTTCGTGCATGAAATTCGGCACAGGCAACACTTTCGCAATTACCTACAACTGTAGAGGCAGCATGACTCACTATTTCTGCAGGGGGCTTCCAACGACTTGTTGAGTCCACGCCACGTCGAGTTGCTGCCATACGACGGGCAAACCGAGGTGTGGGCTGGCGCCTTGCGTGCCAGCAGCTGACACGCACGGCCGTCACACCCCGCGAGAAATCGCGACACGATATACAGCACCTCCGCACCCATTCAGCCATCCGTATCACATTGCACTCGCCCCAATCCTCTTGTTTATCCAATCTCTTTCTTTTTACTAGCGATTATCCCGTCGTATGAGTCTTGCTGTTTTTCATGTTTTGACAAATTTGTTTTATTTTAATGGTGTGTCCGGATGTCTTCTCTGTCGCCACAGTGACGGTAAATCTGAGGGAAGAAAGTGCCAGAACTGCATTCTTTAGAAAGCACTGATACAATACAGGAAACTAAATGCTTGTTGAAATCCATGAAAGGGAGTAGGGACATTTTCAGTAACACTTTCGTTGTCATTTAGTGTAGAAACCTAGTTCACACGAAAACTCAGATGAAGTACTGGTAAGAGAAACAACTGAAAACAATACGAGTGAGTAGCCAAAGTGACACTTTGTTGGAAAATACTACATTTCGTTGTTGAAGAGAGAATACTGCAAAATAACCAAGAAAACAAACGAATTTCTACAAGTTGAAGAAATAAATCAGAAACAAAGATAGTTGATAATGGAAGTTACTGCTGTAGTGTGGTAGTTATTTCAAGATATAAAGAAAGAAAATGCGTCTGGAGTCGATGTTTCAAGGGAAACGGTTAGTATTCGAGAACAGTAAGTTGAAGGAAGGAAAGTAGGATGAAGTAAGGAAAGTAGGATGAAGTAAGGAAAGTAGGATGAAGTAAGGAAAGTAGGATGAAGTAAGGAAAGTAGGATGAAGTAAGGAAAGTAGGATGAAGTAAGGAAAGTAGGATGAAGTAAGGAAAGTAGGATGAAGTAAGGAAAGTAGGATGAAGGAAGGAAAGTAGGATGAAGGAAGGAAGTAGGATGAAGGAAGGAAAGTAGGATGAAGGAAGGAAAGTAGGATGAAGGAAGGAAAGTAGGATGAAGGAAGGAAAGTAGGATGAAGGAAGGAAAGTAGGATGAAGGAAAGTAGGATGAAGTGAAATTGCAAAATAACTTATGGAAAATTTACGAAAGTTGACAATTTACAAAACAAAAATAATTCTGTAATTATTCCTCTTCGTAAGAAAGCATAAAGAAGTTGCACACCTATCAGACACATTTCCGTTACACATGATATTCACTAGAATTATCACCAACAGTATAAAAAACTGGATTTTATACTGGTAAAAGAAGACAGCTTTAAAACTTATTACAGCAAATGAGCAATATGATAGTCATTGAATGACATTGTAGAACAAGATAATGTGTATGATCACGCATTCGTCTGGTTTCATAGATTTTGAGAAAAGTTTGACTCAGTTTCAACATAATATGTTAACATACTAAACTCCGTCCGAACAGGCCTTGAAAGCCCAACAGTACCGACCGACCACAGTGTCATCCTCAGTTCATAGGCGTCACTGGACGCGGATATGGAGAGGCATGCTGTCAGCGCATCGCACTCCCGCCTGTTGTCAGTTTTCGTGACCGGAGCCCGTACTCCCTATCAAGTAGCTCCTCAATTGGCCTCAAAAGGGCTGAGTGCCGCCCCCCCCCCCCCCTCTCTCTCCCCGCTTGCCAACAGTGCTCGGCAGACCGGATGGTCGCCCATCCAACTGCTAGCCCAGCCCCGACAGCGCTTAATTTCGGTGATCTGACTGGAACCAGTGTTATCAATGCAGCACGGCCGTTCGCATATGCAATAATAGCCCTTGAGAAATTTGTCTAAGGACGTAAATGTCTATTTACAGGTACCCTTAGACTTTATCAGAACAACGATGAAATCAGAAATGAAAGAGGAATCAGGCAGAAAGAGTCTCTTTATGGCCAATACTTTTTCAGAACAGTTTGACTTCGGTGAAATTGGAAAAATAAGGCTGCATATCTGATGGCGTTGTACTGTTCAAAGAAATTTCGGACTTGTAGCATATCGATGTTTACTGTACTCCACATATTTGGAGTGGGCGCCTGCCGTCATCCTCAGGTGAACCACTCACGACTTCTGTACCTTATCCGAAAATTTTAAAATTTGTTGTATTCAACTGCTTGCCTCCTGTGCAGACGAACTTCAACACGTAACGGAAGAACTTTACAGAACAAGTTCGATAGTAGACGTGAACATGAATTATTATACGCGTAAAGTTGTATAAACCGTGGTCAGAATTAGTCTGAAAAACTTGCATGAGTTTTTCAGGGCAGGTTGTGCTGAGAAATAGCTGTTAAGAAAAAAATCGACACTTTGTGCGGTTTGGCCATTGGACCCCCAAATCCAAGCGTTCCTAAAACCAAGCAAAGGGGCAACACAGGCGTAGATCACGAGGCGGTAGCAAGGGCAAAGGACGGGCAGTCTCGTGCGCTATCGTATATGCCGTGAGAACAACTGACACTAACTGTATCTGCTGGGCCGCTTGAATTTGCGCGTACAACGAACCTGACTGTCTAACTTCGATGGTAATCAAATGGGAAATGGCACAAAGTATAAATTTTTTCCTTTAACAGTTATTTGTCAGTACAACCTACCCTGCAAAACCCATATAAGCTTTTCAGATTTTCTGATCCCACGTATATTCATCTCAAAGAAGGGAGTAAAAATTAACAATGGTGCCCTAGAACCAGTAACGAGTCTTTGTAATTAAAATAATACAAGGCAGCGACTGGGTGCAAAGCAAGAGAAATACAAGACTGGAAAGGACCAGAAGTACTTTTCGTGAACTAAATGGGAGTTTTCAGAATTAGATGTCCATCGTGTATGAAATGGAATGTTTAGCATAATTGTGTTTAGACTTACGGGCGTTTAATGCAGAACGAGGAAGATATATATAGATTTAAAAAAAGAAAAAAAAGGAAACTGGCCAGATGCGAGAAAGACTCGTGCACTGAGGGTTCCGTACAAACTTAAGTATGTATACGGATGGCTCATTCATTATGAGAACAGAAAATCACTAAGTTTTTTGCCTGTTATCAACAATGATGCTGGTAAGATATCGGCCTCAGTGATTCCAAGACTTTCGAGAATGTTTAAATTTCAAGTTTGAAGTCGCATAACAAATTATAAAGCAAATATTTTTTCGTGTGATATAATTACAAATTAAATTTTTCCTGTTTTTCCCCCCTTTACTTCCACTGTGGAACCTTGCTGCTTGCCAAATTTCATGATACTACGTCAACGCAAAGACCAGTATTCGTTTTGATGAATGAGTTTGCGAATGTCAAAATAGATGACGTAAATGGCTGTATCTTTTGACTGCGTCGACTTGGAAGCTAACGTTTGTTACGCCGCCAAGGGACCTAGACCTTAGCGGGTGGCAAATTTCAAATTGATACCTCTGCCCTTCCTGAGAAGAAAAGGTTTTTAACAGTCGGACAGACAGAGAAAACGACAGACGGACAACAAAGCGATTCCATAAGGGTTCCATTTTTACCAAGTGATGTATGAAATCCTGAAAAAGCAGGGTTGTTTGGTGAATACGTGAGAGTCATCTTGGGAGACACTGAGAGACAAAGTGTCAGAAAAGATGTAAGTGCGACGTAAGCGAAAATGGAATGTCGACAGGCAGGACGTAAATGTAAGCGAATGTAGTATAAACGAACGAAGAAAGATTTGCTGGATTCCAACTGACAAATAACGACGACGAGACTTTGGAAGGTCGATAAGCAGGAGCAACATGGATACGTATTTATCGCAATGCTTGGGAAAATAATGTAGAGAAGGCTTTCACCAGCAGCTGGGTACCTAGTAGATGAGTTGCTTCCTCTACACAATGAAGTCAGAGTTTCCCTGGTAAGCGTGGTTCTGATACATCCAAGAGTCCAAAACTGACAACTGCTGCTTCATCGTTCCATCAGAGACGACTCTGCTTAGACAGAACGTGGCACCCGAGTCCTACTAACAGGAAGGAGCTGTCCCTCCCTGAAGCAGAGGGAAAATCTGACATGTTTGCCTCACCGCGGTGGCAGCATTTACAGCGGCCGGTTTTCCTGTTGCTTCCAACTAAACTCTGGCGCAGTCTCTAGTTCAAAAACTTCGTTGACGGTTGAAGCAAAAACGCTGTGGATACCGTGAACCTTCCGTTTCTTTATAGTGTCCCTACATGAGACGTTTTACAGATTCTGTCTACCTTTTATTTAATAATTTACCTTGCTATGTTTAGAACACTCAGGCCCTCTCTTATATCGGACCAAGGTTTCACACACATATAGTACCTTTTTTTTTTTTTTTTTTTTTTTACATCATAGTCTTTGACAACCTCAGAAGTGCCCTAAGAAGCAACATACCTCGCAAAAACTGTACATTGAATTGTTGCTGTTCATTCTTCCTAAACGGTGGGAATCAATGGTACACTGATCTGAACTCACAAAGAAGGTGAGCAGGCATATTTATGAGCCCAATAGCCATTCGAAAACATTCTGAATAACTGGCAGAGTTTGATAATCTGACATCTCATCCCTATGTTGTAGCACTAACGATGTTCTGTACTTGTAGCGACATAATGTTAAAAGTAGGATGAAAAACGCGAGGGGTATAGCAGAGTGAATCGACAAATCTTCACAGAACACCTCAGATGAGGAAAAAACACCCTAAAACGCCATAATGGCCAAATACCTCACCTAGCACTGTACGAGACTTTGCGTATATGGAATGCAAAATAGATAATCATAAGAAATATCAAACTTAAGTTAGTGAGACTCGTACAATGAGAATGGTGGTAAATTTATTAAGATGCTGAACTCACGTTTCGTAGGAGCGTGGTTCACTTGAGGCAAAAGCCGGGATGGTTCCTTTCAATAAGATCAGGGCAGATTTCCATTGCCCTCTTTATTGATTCCAAGCTCTTGATCCTGATCTAATGACCTGCACGTTGACTCTAACCTGACTTCGTTAATAAGGAAGGTTAGAGCTCAACACAGCTAGTGACAAGCAATGAAATAACAGACAAATGACCCCGCACGCAAACAAAATAATCTGCATATTCTATACCGTAAGGAAGTATAGTTATGCACATTAAAAAGGACGTATACGTGGTGATTCTGTGATATTACAAATTTTCAGGGGTGATGGAGAAGAGTAGAGTATTAATTTGAGGTCAGGGACCAAACTCCGGAAAGGACCGAGTCTGAACTTAAAAGCGAAAATCGTTCTGATACATTTGACGGTAGACCTCTTCTACTCCAAGCTCTTGGCTTTCCATATTTTGGGAAGAGGTAGTGTGGACCAAAATAAGAAATAAAAGTCCAGTGAGAGCTTATCTTAATAGCTCTGAGAACTTGCCCATCTTTGCTACTGTGAAACACTATTCTTCTACTGAAGAAGTGCTTACAGTTCTTCAGATACACGTTTTATAGCGCATATTTACTAGACAATATGAAAGGCAAAGAGCATGCAGCAGAAGAGATCCACTCTCAGAGGAATCGGAATGATTTTCGCTTGTAACTTTCGACTCTGTCATTGCCATACAGGATCCCTTACCAGAAACATACATTTGTTCTTCTCCATCACTCCTAAAAGTCTGTGTCATCGTCATGGAATCAGCTAGCATAACAACATACCGCTTAGTTGCTGTGCAAACAGCAACAGGTGTGTGTGTGTGTGTGTGTGTGTGTGTGTGTGTGTGTGTGTGTGTGAGTGAGTGAGGCCAATGTTGAGGGTTGCATACATTAGAAATACTAGAAATCAAGGCGCTACTTTTACACCAGCAATATACTGGCTTCCTTCCTATCCGCTGAAGTTCCGCGAACATGACTTGCTGTTATAATGTAGTAGTTACGAAATGCGAGTGTGGAACTGCGTAATAAATTGTAAACTGTACGTAATAATGACTGTCAAAGTTGAGCGAGGTGGCGCAGTGGTGAAGTAATACAGTTTCTTACGGGTGGAGTTCAAATTCGAGTTCACTGAGCCAGAACAGACGTTTTTATGATGTCACAGCCAATTCCTTTCTCCCATACCCATCAGTCTAAGGTAATGCTCCAGACTTTCACGTAAACTGTTAACTAAATGTACGGCCGAGGACGAGCATGTCGCAAGCGGTGTCTCACTGACTGAGCTTTCAGTCATGCCTGACGAAAGGTCCCTAATAGCCACTGCAGTAGATCCATCATAGAAATACCCCTTACGTGTGGTTTAGACATTCTTCGATCCGCATTTTTAAACATGTCATAAGATTAAGTATACGCTCATTCGTTGAATTATCGCCCGCGAAAAACAAAGAGATGGGTTCGAATTGCGAAATTCTACATTGTTTTAATTTATCAAAGTTTCGTAACAGCGTACAGTCCTCTATAGGGTAAAACACTGAATCTGGTAAGTTCCAGAATAATGCTGAAATATAAGGTATGTCCAAAGTAGACAGATGGAGGTATACACAAATTTGGCAGAAACTGCGCGCAAAATAGGTGTCATAGCAACAACAAATTATTTCCGCGAAAAGGAAAGTCCAGTATTGCGAATGTTAGGTTGAAAGCCATAGCTCATTACTTAGGATGATATTGGAGGTAATCTGCCCTTGTCCTTCACCGACTTTTGAACATTTTTAGACAATCCTTTAAGGAGGTGCCGCATTTTTGTGTGAAATTGAAACTATTTTTGACCTACGTAAAAAGTTGCCAGGGATGAAAGAAGCGATAAGTGCGCTAAGAAATCCTAGGTGTCTCCACGAATCTAACCTTTTATTTTGCATTGCGATACGATGCCGTCCACAAGCCAAACTAAATTAATAATAATCGACAGAAGTAATGCTACGAAAATAATTTGTGTTTATAACAAAACTGCAGTAATCTCAGACTATTATGCTTTATCTCGTAACAGAATACACATAGTGGGACGTACGTAAGATTCTATGAGGAATTAGAGAATTATTAAATTGATGAATAACTATTTCAGTTGCTAAAAACTATTTACTCCACGGCCGATTTCGGCTATTATATTGAAACCATTTTCTTATAGAATCTGAAACTGACATCATAACAGCAACGAAAAGTTGTACATAATGACGTAATAAGTATTTAAATAATTTCTGTAATAGGAATATAGATGTTTCCATACCAAGAAACGGCAAGTTTACCCATGTGTAGTATAAGTACAGAGAAGAGAAAATAAGGAAGATTGATTTTTTTTGCTTGCTATGGTAAACCAGAGTCAAATGATTAAGAAATGAAATCGGGTACATTGAAGGGTGATGTATTCTGTAATAAGTAGGCGTTTCATCATTACCAGTAAGGCACATTTTGGTAAATGGAAAGTACTGACATCAATTCAGTACACAGATATGGAGCAGCAGCGCTCTCCACACGTGTAGAAACTAATATAGACTTGTTAAATTTTGTGTGCCCGACAAGATACACGAAGTTCTAGTTTCCTGAGTAACAGCAGAGTTGTCTGACACTACAATCGCGACCTTGTATGGGCCTCTACCTGTGCACTGCGCGAGATAAGATTTCACAGTAGCGTCGTAAAAAAACCGCCACAAAGCATATCTCGTCAAGGACGTCGTTTCTTAGACTCCGCTGTGTGATAAGAACGAATCCTTCAGCTGTTGCAAAAAGCGTCTCCATCGAAGAGTGTGTGCCTCTCACGGCTTCAGCTGGCTCCTCCTCTGTTTCGTGGGTCGTTGCCCCTGTTAGCAGTAAACAGCGGCTCACTAGGCCACGGTCGCGAGTCGCAGTTTGGTGAGTCACGTGGGCGCAACGAGAACAGCGCCAAGGCCGAAAAAGCAGGCAGACCTTCTCTTCCGCTACACTAACGACACCACCGGCAGCAGCACAAACCGGCTCGCTGAGGATGTGCGAGGGGCGTTCGACAAGCAATGTAACATAATTTTTTTCTGCACCAGTTTCGCTTGCAAAAACGCGGAATTTGTTATGGGACATCGTGTAATATTCCCGCTTTAGCCCCTATACGTTACCGTGAAAATGGCATCCGTGACGGACGGGCGCTCTAAGCAGAGCGCTGTCATTGAGTTTCTTTTGAAGAAGAAAAAAAAAACAATAACAGAGCATCGCATATATTCACAGACTCTTGTATAATATCTACGGAGACCTGGTAGTGAAAAAAAGCACAACGAGTCGTCTGTCATCGCAACAAGGTCGCGCACACCTGTCCGATCTCCCGCGTGCCCGGCCCCGCACAGCTATCACTCCGGCAATGATGGAACGTGCGGACACACTCATTAGAGATGATGGGCGGATCACAAAAAACACCTCGCTGATCAACTGGACGTCTCTGTTGGTAGCGTCGACACACTCGTCCACTATTCCTCCTCATCCACCCAACAGCTCCAAAAATGTTCAAATGTGTGTGAAATCTTATGGGACTTAACGGCTAAGGTCATCAGTCCCTAAGCTTACAAACTACTTAACCTAAATTATCCTAAGAACAAACACACACCCATGCCCGAGAGAGGACTCGAACCTCCGCCGGAACCAGCCGCACAGTCCCTGACTGCAGCGAAATAGACTGCTCGCCTAATCCCGCGCGGCCCCAACAGCCCCGATCTCGCATCTTCCCACTTCCATCTCTGTATCCGCGGCAAGTAGCACGTAGATGATGGGGAGTTGTTGGTGCAGTAAGACTTCCGCTGCTTCGTCGATCAGTAGGGTCGAACCACATGGGCATAGAGACCTTCCCAGTAAGGTGGCGTAAGACTGCCGCGCTGAACGAAAATTATCTTGACACACAGGGTTTTGTAGTGCATTGGAATTCTGAAAAAACCAACTTGCTTTCAGAAAGAAGAATGTGTTGCATTGCTTACTGAACGCCTCTCGTATACCGTATTCTTTCCATAGCTTACTCGATCTCGTCCTCCCCCACAGGGAACAATTCTAACGACGCTGTGCTCCAGACACTTACCATAGTAGATTTTTTTAAAAGAAAGTCCCCGCTAAAGCTCCCCCATAAGTACTAACTTACCTATTTTCCACAGTCTTCTTCCGACCTACATTCGCGCACCGCAAGCTCCTCTGGACCTATGTACTCTATTGATGCTTCCGCTCTCCAGGATTGACCATCTCTCGAAATTCGGCGCAAAGCACAGCTTAGCTTAGCTTCACAAAAAATGCCCCTTTTGGAGTCAGTAATCCTTTGTTAAATATGTTCCATCCAACATGAAGAATAGGAAAAGAAGGCAGATTAAGTTTTAACGGTCCATCGAAGACGGGGTCATTAGAGCATAAGTTGGAATCAAGGAACGAGTAAAACACATGGGCAATGTAGTCTTTAAGAGGAACTAACGAAGTATAGTAATCCATGGGACATGTAGAAATTTTGCAATATCATGTTGGGAACGTCTTGTACTGAGGCAAACGCCCAAGTCTAAATGAAATGATGAAATACTTGTGACAAAATTTTCTAATCAGAATTTTAAGGTCTGTGTACCTATATGTCAGTTTAAGAGTTTTTGTTCCTAAAGTTAGAGCAAGCAAAGTCTCATTTAAGCCAACATGCTCATACCATTGAAGTCCAATCTCACGATCGAGAAATCTTTTCTACTTTAACACTATATCACAGTTAAATGCTTGGCAAGACTACACGTTAAGATTCATCCTTATTATAATATGCACTACAAGGTTTCTCAGCACGTAACTTCTGGTAGTATTTATCAGCAGTGAAAAACTGTGCATGACCCAGGACTGAGAGACACGAGCGAATGATCGGTTAGACAGCGTGTCATCATTACAACAGACGTGCGAACTAGCAGTTCATAGTACTTACGCACGGTTTGGGCGATCTTTCACTCTTTCATTCGTCGTCTAACGTAGACTCAAGGCTTACAAACCATCTATCACAACTTTAGCATTAGCTTCTTGGGCATCGAGTCTCTGTCGGGGAGAACAGTTGCTAACTTATTGGTTGCTATGGACATGATGTATTGTGTGTCACGTACTACCTACTCAAGCAGAAAAATTAGGTGACAGGATTGGGAAAGGAAGCACAACTGTGCCGAATCAGTTACTCGAGGTGACGTCGCTAGCAGGATCATTGCCACCTCTGTCATCAACAGTGACAGATGCTTGCTTTCTGGAACGTGCTGCTTTGAGACCTCTACTGAAAACAGTGACAGATGGACAACGTGACAGATCCGACAGCTCCAATATATTTCTCTTTCGAGAAGAACTGAGGGCGTCGACCTGGGAACTGGCCGTTTTGAAAAAGACACCACACACGCAATACGAAATCTCGCAGAAATATACTTCTCACTTATTGTCCCCGTTCAGGAGCGACAGAAGATAAATACGTATATAAACATATACGCCACCCTGTTTCGATTAACACATAGTTAAACGAAGTCCCCCGTTTTAAAAGGGCCCAAAAATTAACGATGTTAGTTAATACTTATGCGAACCCGTAAAAAAGTGCCAGACTACTGATCTTAAAGATTCGGTTTCGATCCCAGGTCAGTTCTAGAATTTTTATGTGCCACTTAACACTTCTTTCGCCTCCAATAATGTTTGTCAGTACCTGAAATGCCGAGATGTGCCGTTGTTAGCACAGCTCGTTAAACTGTAGGTCCCAGCTGAGTACGTAAAAGGCCTCAGAAAGGCAAGGGTACTGCCAACGGCCGTGCCCAATAGATTTGCGTGCTGTTCAATCTAGTCTTCAGGTTTATCAGTCAGGTAATACTTCTGATGGCGAGTGACATCCGAGAATGGTAGCGCTATTTGTGATCCTGTTGTTTTCAGAGCACTGCACAGCTTGAAAACACACTTCTTTAAAGTTATGATGGGCAGTATTTCCCTTTGGTCTACTACATAACATCTTGGGGTCGAAGCTCTTTTTTTCCGTGTTTGGCTGAACAATATGTATGTATTTGGATAGGGTCCGCCTTTAGAAAGATAAAAAACAAAATTGTAACCCAAACATGTTTCACTGCAGTTGCAGCGTCTTCAGTGGGCTTTTATTTTTCATCTATTAAAGATTAACATAGTTCTATACTGTTTATATAAATGTAACTATTAGTTTTTAAATCGTAATTACAGATATTTGAAAAACACAAACTATGAATTCTGATGTGAAAAACCACACCATGTGGCAAAAAGGTATGAATTCATAATTTGTGTGTTTTCAGATATCTGTAATTACGATTTAAAAACTGAAAGTTACATTTATATGGTTATGAGCACCATGGGACTTAACTTCTGAGATCATCAGTCCCCTAGAACTTAGAACTACTTAAACCTAACTAACCTAAGGACAACACACACATCCATGCCCGAGGCAGGATTCGAACCGGCGACCGTAGCAGTCGCGCGGTTCCAGACTGTAGCGCCTAGAACCGCTCGGCCACTACGGCCGGCTTACATTTATACAAACAGTATAGAACAATGTTTATCTTTAACAGATTAAAAATAAAAGCACACTGAAGATGCTGCAACTGCAGTGAAACATATTTTGGTTCAAAAAGAAAATTGTGTTTTGCTAAAGGCGGACCTTATCCAAAAACATACGTATTGAATGACACCTGTTGTTAACTGTGAGTGAACACAATATAACGCCCACGGCAAATTTTTCGCGTGTAAACAACTGTTTTGTTTTATTTATTTATGTTTTAAACTCTGTACACACAGTACCTACTTGTTTATTCTGCCCCCTACATTCTTAACAGAATAATCATGAAGGTTATAAGTAAACAAAGTAATTCAATATTTTACGGCATCCAAATAGTGCAATAGATTACTTCAATCTCTATCCATCGGCGCGACAGATAACGATGACATAGACGATGATGATGACGAGTCGTCGGCACGTTGTGTGCGCCAGCGAAAATGGGCCGACCGTTCTCCCTAGAACAGATCACACAGCAACTGGAGATTCTCCAGGGTGCTCACCGGACACGTGCACAGGGACGGGCCAGCCAGCAAGCAGGCAGGCAGGCAGGCAGAGATCCGCCTTGCGGCGGTGTCGCCTTTCTGCGGGCGTCATCACGTCCGGTAAGGCAATGCGCTGTGTGACGCCACACCGCAGACGTTGCCGGCTCCGGCCGCGCTATATACCGGCCGACCCAGCACGGTTTGCAAATGCCGGACCCCATACTTTAGGCGCGGTTTAGAAGAAAGCTATGCCATCTAGATTCCTGTGCTCTGGGCGACGCAACCCAGCAGAAGCGGAAGTAGTTTCCTCGGATGGCTACGTCACGCTGCCTCGCAGGAATTGTCTCTCGTGCTCTTGTTTGGACATTTCCACATTCTTCTCGCAGTGTGGCAGTTATTTGTGCTTCTTACGGTCGGAGTCCCACTGTGCCATTTTGATGGTTTTCCTTTGTTACTCTTCCCCCCCTCCCAAACACGTTTTTGGCGTTGACGTGTCTGTAACAATGATACACAATAAAGGTGCGAGATGCAATGTCTGTTAAAGAATATCCAGAGACCTCTTATTTAACATTAAGGGGAGGTTTACTATCTTTTGGTTTAAAAAATCGATTTTTTTAAATTGCATTTTCAGATCCATACAAGTGTTTAGAATCCACCCCTAAAACGGTTTTTCCGAATACGGAACAGAAATGTTTGTTATTCTCTGTTGAACAAAAAAATGCACCTGCCTGAAATCGGCCTTTTTCACGCACCAATTTTTTTCTTTCGGAGGACGAGTTATTGTATCGGTGCTTGGGAGGAAACACAAAATTCAATTGAAAGTTTGAACGCGTGTGTTCGGAAGTTAGGCCCCAAGCATTTGCATTCTGGAGCGAAGACTTTGGAGACTGCGGCTTTCCTGGCAGTGAGCAGCTTCAGCGAAGGGTATTCAGCAATTCTGAAGACCATGACACCGATGCACGTCACCCTGGGACTCTCTTCCACGCAGTTCGCCAAGCATTCGGACGACCACCGGATTTGAGCGGCCGAAAACCGCTTTTCACCGGCCGTATGAACCGCTCTGGAGCAGCGCAGGATGGCCCAGATCGAGCATAACGCCCTCTATGAGGAAGAGGGAGGACTAGTTTATGAATCCGGAATAGCAGATTGAACGTACGTTGCACAATATTGCATTTATATATAGCCAAAACTTCAAACGCGTTTTTCTCGAAATGACGTTTTTTCTATTGTGCGGTATGGTAACTTCAAATCTACTGAACCGATTGGCATGATTCTTTGTTTCCGTCGAAGCTAACTAAATTGTTTAGGAGTTGTACCACTTTTATTCCGATTCATCAACTATACATATTTTTACTTGGCCGACGAAGTCGAAAAATCTGTGAAAAAATGCCTTTTTTTCAAATGGCCGCCATTTTGTCCAAATAACTTAATCGAGGTACAACTCCTAAAGAATCTTATATACTTCGCTAACGTCAACTCAATTTTGATTTCAGACGAGCCGGTTGACCTGCGACATACCGCGCGTGGAGGTCTACATCGAAATTTTGTTTCGTTCCGACGGCACTTCCGCCTTTTCTTTTCGTCATTTCCGGTCGTAAAAATTTCATTTTGTAGAGGAAATATCAATAAACATTTTGGCCAAATTTGACATTGATATCTATAACACATCCCGAGAAAAAAGTAAACCCACCCTTAACGTGGAATGTGTCAACCCTTCGCACATGTGTGAAGGAATGGCAGCCCGTTCTTCCTCAAGAGCTGAAACCAGGTAAGATAGTGATTTGAGGATGGGATGTAGACCGAAGTCGATGTTCTCAGCTACTGTATTCAAGCTAGCAGTCTGGGCAGCCTTGTCTCTTTCTGAAATATTATTGTCCACAGGTCATTCCCTCACATTATGCTTTAAGACAGGATGCTTTCTCATGCTGATACAAGCTGTTCCTTTATTGTACATAAGACACAATGCTGTAAAACCTGTTCACATTCTTCCTCATTTAATGCTCTCTTAAGTACAACAAGGGGGATCACACCCTAACCAGGAAAACCCCCTCATACCATTCCACCACCTCCTCCACACTTCACCGTTGGCAGTGTACATGATCGTAGGTAATGTTCTCCAGGTCTTCCATCGGTTTGCCACAACCTATAGCGTGATTCCTGATTCCCACACCACCTCAAGCATTGCTTAATACCGACTACAGAAGAGTGTAGCTGCTCGTCCATTGCACCTCATTCTTAGTAACTCCCTACGCACGGACACTGTGGTAGCTCGACTACTGGTAGCACTTGAGAACGCACGTCTGAATCTTCCTATCATTCCACCAGATTTATTACAGCTACTCTACGCAATGCTCGACGCTCTGTAGGTACATGAGGACTGCCTGGTCTTGGTTTAGCTGCGGTCGTTCCTTCGCGTTTCAACTTCGCAATCACATCAACAGCAGTCGAATCACGCAGCTTTACAAGGTCTGAAGTGTCCCTGACGGATTTGTTACTCGGGTGAAATTCAGTGACTAATCCTGGCCGAGCCATTCTTATGTATCTGTTCCTTCACTCACAACACAATAGCCCCCCGCCTGCTTTTACATTAGCGCCTCCGACTCTCGTGACATCCAGTGATCAATTCGCCATTGCGTAGGAGTTTCCAGATACTGTCAAATAGATAACTTAAGTCTGTAAAAGTAACGTCTACATTTTGTTCGGTTTGTTTCCAGTATTGACAAGAAACACACAATTTACGAAGTATTCGATATTAATTATTTTATTTACTTAAAGTCATTACTGATATAGCCAATAAACGTAAATGGTCGGCCGCTGTGGTCGAGCGGTTCTGGTCGCTTCAGTCCGGAACCGCGCGACTGCCACGGTCGCAGGTTCGAAGCCTTTCGCGGGCATGGATGTGTGTTATGTCCTTAGGTTAGTTAGGTTTAAGTAGTTCTCTAAGTTATAGGGGACTGATGATCTCGGATGTGAAGTCCCATAGTGCTCAGAGCCATTTGAACTAGACATAATTACTTATTTTTCTAAGCTATGAAATTGTGGGTGTAAACACGCTCGTGAATGCACCATTTGCGTAGGATCTCATACCGAACACTATTTTCTTTTCTACATACTCATCAACAGCAGTCACATCTGTACTGGCTGACCTTTCAGCACTTTAGCTCACTGCCACATGACCAGTAATTCCACACCAATGCCTCGCGCAGTCCATTACAAACAGCACAGCAGTTTTACCGTACGACGGCAGCCGGTCCCTGCAGTGGCCCCGCACGGCGGTAGTTGTAACTGGCGACTTGCCGTGGCTTTGTAGAAACCCCCGTTTAACGATGTGGGCTATCGAAAAGCCAGCGATCTGCTGTTTGGCGGAAACATTAACGCAGGAAAAAAGGAGGATTACGAATAGTGTCGACTCCACCAGAGTCAGGCACGATTGTGTGCGGGGAAGGTAACACTGCAGAGCGATATGAAGTGGGACAAGCATGTAATGGCAGTTGTGGGGTAGGCGGATAGTCGTCTTCGGTTCATTGGTAGAATTTTGGGAAGATGTGGTTCATCTGTAAAGGAGACCGCTTATAAAACACTAATACGACCTATTCTTGAGTACTGCTCGAGCGTTTGGGATCCCTATCAGGTCGGATTGAGGGAGGACATAGAAGCAATTCAGAGGCGTGCTGCTAGATTTGTTACTGGTAGGTTTGATCATCACACGAGTGTTAGGGAGATGCTTCAGGAACTCGGGTGGGAGTCTCTGGAGGAAAGGAGGCTGCCGCCAACTTACATTTTGCAGAAAGACCACAAAGATGAGAGAGATTAGGACTCGTACGGAGGCATATAGGCAGTCATTTTTCCCTCGTTCTGTTTGGAAGTGGAACAGGGAGAGAAGATGCTACTTGTGGTACGAGGTACCCTCCGCCACGCACTGTATGGTGGATTGCGGAGTATGTATGTAGATGTAGACATACGGGTAACGAAACGTTTCAGCAGTAGCAAAACGACACTTTGAATCTTGTGGAACACTCGTTACTCAGTAACGATCTCATACTATACGCAGCAGTTCTAGTACAAGATTTTAAATATTTATAGCTAAACCATCTGAGTCTGTAGGAAAAAACAGCTTGATTTCTCTGTGTCGACATATTGGCAAACACTCCTAAGATGCAGTACACAAACAAATATCAAGAAATAATGCTAATGAAAAAACTTTATAGGAAAATAAATATAAAAATTCGAAATTTTTGTGAACAATGTGGCAGGTTTAGCTGAATATGAAATAATTTACAACACTAATCATTATAAAAACGAAACGCTAACGAACGATGTGTCAGGTTCCAGAGTTGTTATTCGTTCACTTTCATGCAACAGCGGGTCTATTTGGTGGATAACTAGAACTTGTGTGGAAACAATTCGACTGATGCGTCTAAGCGGCATGAAACACGAACACACCAGCTACACGCTTCGAAAAACAGACTAGATTATGCAAACCTCCGTCTCCATTCTTGCTGAGTTCACCACCTTCTTGATGACTGTCTCTTAATCAGCCGAAACATATGTGAGGGAGACGTCGTCCTCCCGGGCAGAATAATCGCCGACGCCCGGTTAATGAAACGGAACATTAATCCAGAAGTATTGGACGGCTGGGTGGAAATAACTGTGTGGAAACACTCTGGCCGAGGCGACATCTCTGTTCCGAACACAGCTGCTGACGACCAGCCAGCGGGTAACGGGCGACAGACTAATGGCCTGTCAGCCCGCTCGTCACTCTCCCAAAATGAGCGCCGCCGCTCTGCTCTCGTCCAGAGTTGCGTGTTGAGCGGCATTAGAAATTATTGGAATGCGTATGGTAACTAGTTTGTTGACGACTTAAGACGCGGAGGACTATCTAATAAAATAAAGAGCGCCTGCGGAAAACATTTTGCTTTCTTTTTTTTTCAGGAAGTTTTTGCAACTTCTTTTTTCTGGTGAAATGAAGATATACTTCTGGTGAGGCTGGAACTCCATGTAATACTTTTGTTCCAAACTCATGCTCATTACCAAGAATTTGCCTACTAGCGTGAAACGGACAAACGTGGATCAAACACCTGAACAGTTATTCTTTTCTGTCCTCCAAATAGTCTGAAATAATATTTCTCTTGACGCTTCTCTTTCGGGTTACATATGTAGAGAATTTGGAGTTGAACGCTAGTTGTCGTTCGCAGAACATGAGATACCAGTAAAAAAATTGCTATCTGTGTAAGGGAAACATATTTTATGCCTGTCTCAGGAATCCTGGCCTCTGCTTACTGAAACACCTGTAACAAACTGCTGAGATTGTTTCTCCTTAGATCATCGACCGCTTTTAGCTTCTCATTTGCATCCAATGCATTTCCTTTCAGACTCCGTCATGTGGAATGTAAATAAAAATAGTTTATTGCCAAATAACTGTGAGTCTTGTAACCAAACGAGATGGCGAAATTACTGCATTAGAAGGTGTCCTGACACTTCCCTTAATCCATTTTGTCTTTCTGTTCACATTTTGAAAACAGTACTCATGAAACCGTATAACATGGATATAATAGGCGGCTAACGCAACGTTCCACAGGAAACAGAATTTCTTTCTCCTAAGTGCCCTTCCAGTTACGAATTGAAGTACATGGTGTGACAGTTAATTCATCGGCCTTGGGCCAGGAAGGATCAGGTTGCTAATCTTGATATGGATATCGTGCCTTTTACTATCCGGAGGCACTACCGGCGAATGCCAAACACTGCTTTCAGCAAGGTCACGGGGGCTTCCTTCCTTATTCTGTCCAAGTCTGCAATTCGACAATTCGACTTTCATAAAGCCGATGTCTACGGATCTCGAAAGTTTAACCTATCTACATTACTTACCTCCTGAAAGTGACACCACAGTACGAAAATTATGGAGTAGCTGAGTAATTCATTTTTTATTCCGTGGCGTAACACGCATGACCTGCGCAAACATTCCAGTTTACAATTTCTCATCAGTTTTCTTCAAAAAAGATAAGAGGTACCTCAGATCTGGTTGAGTGGGTGTTTGAAAGACATACAATTCTGCTAAGAGAACAAAGAAATTCAATTGCCATCTGCCTATTCTGAATTATATTTTCTGTAGCTTCGCTAAATCATTACAAACTAATATTGTAACGGTTCTAGCAAAAAGCAAAGCTCATTTCCTTCCATATTCACATCCATCCCCCCGCGTTATACGCCAGTAATGTTGTCGACACGATGTTCAAATCAAATCGCTCTAAGCTCTATGGGACTTAACATCTGAGGTCATCAGTCCCCTAGACTTAGAACTACGTAAACCTAACTAACCTAAGAACATCACACACACCCACGCCCGAGGCAGGAATCGAACCTGCGAACGCAGCAGCAGCGCGGTTCCAGACTGAAGCGCCTAGAACCGCTCGGGCACAGCCGCCGGCTACAGGATGTTCAGTTTGTCTTTGTAGCGTGAAGTTTTCTATGTGATTTATGTTCAGTTTAGAAGATACAGTTTTATAAAAATGACGCATAATTTATATTCGTTCTGAATCATGATTATGGTGGCGATGATAGAGTGATCGAGACTGCATTGAAATCTTTCATTTCAACGAAACATCATTGAGCGCCAGCTTTTAGCTGTGGACGGGAATTTAAAAGAAAAGAAAAAAAAGCGTCGAAAACATGGACGTGTAAACTGGCATTTTATGACCCAAACAACTCTAGATATCTCTCTCTGTCGACTGGCACTCGACAGACAGCGCTCGTCAGAGTATGAAAAGCAGACTAATGGAGTTGTCCAAGAAAAAACATCGCTGTCGGATCATTCGGACACCGCAACACTCTACGATGAGCCAGACGGGAGCTAGTATAAACCTTTGGGACGTCTGCATACCGTTTAAACTCATTTGCGCGCCTCGGACGAGAATAAGTTGTCTGCCGTGACGGGCTCGTTTGGCAAAGCGATCGGTGGGCGGTCAGGCTGGAGATCTCTCCCACCTGCCACGTCTCTTAACAGGTGCCGCCGCCACCACTGCTGCTTTCTGTTGCAGTTGGCTAGAGTTTGCCACCCTGACCAAAGAAAACAGAACCTCGGTAAATGTAGCAGATGTGACGCAGGCGGCCCTAGTGATGAAGCTTGCCTACTGGTTAGTTGGAAGCAATAAAGTTACTCATAGTTGCAGAAAATACAATCAAATCGTAAAATTTTGTCTGTTAACCGTATTGTAAAGTCCCTTCTGTAATAGTGTGGTCATCGTATCCGACTGCCCTGTCGAGGACTTGCGTTCGTTTCCCGGTACTGCCAGGTATTCTCTCTTTTCTCGGAGGCACTCAGTCTAGCGAGGATAATCTAATTACTAGAAGGAAAAGTGACAGCTGCATTTGGGGAAGCAGGCATTAGCGCGCACGAAAGCGATGTGATAAAAACACATCCCTTCGTGCAGACAACTAGTGGCGTCTTAGTGCGCAGAGCGGTCTTATTGCGTAGTGGAATTGATAATATAGTGTGCTTTAAGTCCAGTAGACAGGACGAGTAACGAAGGAGAAAAAAAGAAATTGCCTGTAAAAAAGGTGAAACAGCCATAAGACATAGTCAGATGACAATTTAACTTCGTGCTCGTACACACCATCGGCGGCTATATACGTGGGGCGTTCATTAAGTAATGCAACAATTTTTTTTTCTCAAAACATATTAGTTTTATTCAGGATTCCAATACACCATATTATGCCCTACTCATATGGCCAGAAGCCCCGTTTTTAAACACGATCTCCGTTCAATGTGACGACCTTAAGCCATCTTACTGGTATGCCCGCTCCTCTCTACCTGTGGACGTAGGAGCCGACGCCTTTCTGCATCAATAACCTCCCCGTCATTTAAGTACTGCTTCCCGTGGAGTGCATCCTTCACTGAATGAAACAGGTAGAAATCAGGAGGTGCCACTTCCGGGCTGTAGGGTGGATGAGGAAGAACGGTGCAATGAAGTTTTGGGAGCTCATACCGGGCGCGTAGACTTGTGGAGACCTTGCATTTCACGGAGAAGAACTTCGTTTGCATTTTGTGGCGACGAAGAAGTTTAACTCTGTCCGCATGTTCCAACATTGCAGGAGTCAGAGCTGTTTGCTGCCGTCTGGCAATCGGGCCATTGGACATGTTTCCGCGACCTTGGTGCGATGACTACAGACCCATCGCCCAACGATTCATCGTGCTTTTGTTGACTGCCATCTCTCCGTAGACATTCAGAGCACTTATGATTATCTACGATGCTCTAGATTTCAGCCAAAATAAACTCATTGACAACTCCCTGCTTGGAACACACCTCCGGTACAGACGCCATTTGAAGGCTACATATAATGCCGCCATCCATTGAAACTTCATGAAACTATACAGGCCGAAACAGGAATCTTCCTGTATGTCCCACAGAGTATTCCCCATTTTTTACACCGGAAATTAAAGAGAAAAGAAGTATGGCTTCAATTATCGAACGCCTCTCGCAAATGATTAAGTGTTGCAGTTCTCTGTATAAGAAGCAGATCGGCCACAAGAGTGCCCTAGTGTCGTTCGTGTTTTGTGTTGTGACCAGGATCGGTAGGATATATATGTGGGCGCGAACACAGTCAGATGTTAAGTGAACACAGTGGAGGACACGGGCTACCGCATACTCCTGTGAGAGCGATTGTAAGGGGCTTGGTAGGGGGCATCCATTTGGTCGGCTGATTGAATGGTGCGATGTCCAAATTTCTGGGGACATTCGGATGTGACAGTGGCCTTATACTAGACTGCACGGTAAAGTAAGAGCAGGCATACTCGACGTCAAGAGTCCGGTCGACCACGACTGACCATCATATGGGACGATCGCCGTATTGTGCACGAAGTACGCTGTAACCCTGTCACATCTGCGCCTTCCATCCGAGAACTAGTAATGGGCCCTGTAGCAGTCTATGTCTTTCCACAACATTAGCGGGAGACTAACAGCAGCCGGACTAGGATGCCGTTAACACCACAACACCAACGGCTACGTTTGGGGTGGTGTCGTGACCGGAAATATGGAAATGGAACACGGTTTTGCGCTACCCCAGTATGCGGACAAGTGTGGTGACGATCTGAAGAGAGAATCCATTCTTCCCATGTTTTGTGGAGGCACAGCGCTGTTATTCCCGGCGTCTTAGTGTCGAGACCCATCGTGTATGACTTTAGGGCTCATGTGTTACTTCTCATCTGAAACTATCGTGGTGGCCATTTTTTCAACAGGACATAGCTTGTCCACACATGGCACGTGTGTCTATGAACAGTCTGAGTGATGCTGAGGTACTCCCGTGGCCACGTCCCCAATCTATCCCCGATAGAAAAAACGTAAAAAACGTGCAAGGCACCAGCTCGGACGTTAATTCACTCCCAAGAACATCGAGGACCAGTTACTGTGGACCAGCCTGCCTCATGAGAAGGTATAATATATTTGTCACACTCTCCCAAACAGCACCATTGCATGTATCCAAGCCAAAAAGTGTGCAAAGTTGTGTTGATAAATCGGATTGTAGTGTAAAGTTCTTGGTAAATTTGACTCGATTTTGCAGTCACTTAAATAATATCACATAGTCTCCACTCGCAAATTTTCGTTTCGTTTCCTTCTCTCCTTCTCGGTGCTCCACTGTTTTTGTCAGGCAATGTATTAGCTAATATGGGTTTGGTTTGTAATCACAGCCACCGCGATATAAATGCACGTTTTGTGATGTGGAATGTGTTTTCATACCTTTTACTGCATGCATATCCGCACTGAGTAAGATACTGTGAAATCTTGATGCCACATAACGGCTATATCTATATTACAGAACATGACGTTCAAGAAGTGATTATATCTGTTTGATCTCTTTTCTTAATCGAAAGATAACCTATTTTTGGGTTTTTGTTTCAAGACAAAACATAATAGGGCTCTCTCTGTTTTGAAACAACAGTGCTTAATGAGACATATTTTGTAACTGCCCACGTTTCATTTAGAGCAGAGTTTCAGATGTAGACTTTCAAGAATCCTCACTTTACCCATGTCAATATCTCATATTAACAGAGCACAATCGTCGAAGTGCTTTCTTCCCCTGTGCAAGTCAGTCTTCAATATTTTTCACGTTTTACTGATTCTGCTTAGGCCTACCCCACACAGCAAAATCCTTTGACTCTCCTTCGACTTTACCAATGTTATTGTTCAACGAGACTGTATGGTTTTACCCCACTGTTTATGGCCTTCCAGACAGCGTATTCTATACTCTGCTCGAAGTATGCTGTCTATTCCTTCTCCAGCTGTTCTAAGGCTTCCTTTAAGGCCAATGTAGTCAGCAACTTCCTTCGCTGTTTCTTCCACATACAGTTCAGACAAGCTGCCCGTTGTGGCCGAGCGATTCTAGGCGCTTCAGTCTGGAACCGTGCGACAGCTACGGTCGCAGTTTCGAATCCTGCATCGGGCATGGATGTGTGTGATGTCCTTAAGTTAGTTACGTTTACATAGTTCTAAGTCTAGGGGACTGATGACCTCAGATGCTAAGTCCCATGGTGCTAAGAGCCATTTGAACCATTTTTGAACAATTCAGACAACAATATATCTTAGCTTATACTATCCTGCTTCTCAGCTTGCCTTTCTTGGACTTGATCCTTTATTGCTTACACGTTTGTCTGTATTACTATTCCTACCAAACCGTCGAAATACATTGTTGAAGGTGTCTTTAGTTACATAGATGCTATGAAGTTGTCCTTACTTTTCTTTACTCTTCCTTTCTTACATAGCGCAACATTGCTTGCCTAATACTATTACCTGTTTTGGAAAGGATTCGCATGCAATGTTTTCAATTTTTGATTTTATTCTTCTGTAAATCATTCTAATAAGTATTTTAAAAACGCCAGATATTAGTAGACGGGCAGTTCGATGGTTTCCTAATAAAGCTGTAACCTGTAACAATAGTATTGTTTATATGTCCCCCCAGCTGATGAATTTCGGGATTTCGACCTCTTATCGGTCTGAAGCATTGCTGTTGCAAGCGTTTTGCATTGGACTGACTTACAGCGAATGGATTACTGTCGCAGACAAAGCTCTTAACAGAACCATTACAGAATGTTTGAGAGATTCAGTTTACCACTATTTCCTCTTTTCCGGAAGCTTTCGCTGTTACATCGAATATCTTGTGTATGTTAACAGTTATCATTTCTCTTCATTAAAATTATTACGTATAAAATTGTTGTGAATGGCTCAATAAAGCGTAGATAATAGCTACTGCATGACAATGCGAGACACTAAGTTGTACTGTTTCTGCTTGACTATGCCGTTACAAAACTGTAAAAAACTTCAAAATAGTATTTACACTAACCGCCTACTGCTACATTTGACACTTCAGAGTTATGTTCTGGAGACGTAAACGAGTCTGAAATTAAAACATGTGGAATTTTAATGCAGCTACATCTGTCATTTTAAACGCACTGCTTAAGCAGCATATCACGATTCGTGTTGACGTGCAAGATGGAGTTTCTTTGGAATACAGCCACAGTATAAAATTAGTTCTTGTTTACCTTAACTTCGAAAATAGTGACTTCTTTAAATCAGAAATGCTGCTAATTGAAATTCCCGAGCCCGAAAGATGTTAATTGAAACTTTATCTGAAATCGCTATCTCGTGACCTAAATAACATTATTGCGCCCGCAGCCGGTGCTATTGCGCTCAAAGAGGCAATGGTAAAATCCTAGCGACACTTAGCACCATCCAGTTCTCGAGGTACGTGGCCAATGCAGCACGCAACCGTCAACGATTTCCGGAGTTGGGCTGCTAAATTTAAATTTGTTAGGCAGCCTGAGTTGTTGACGGCGGTGTCTTAGTCATAAACGCGCCGGTTCTGGCAGGAATCTGCGATCGCCGTTGCGTCACATTGGAGAACGCACCACCGCGTCGTTCGTAACATGGAAGACCGACTTCTGGCACAGCGCCTTACGATGGGCTTCCTGGCGCGTGGCTCCGTCATATGGGTTGCCTATCCTGCAGGCAACAAGTGCCAGCTTAATGTCTTGTGACCTAGCCACTGTCGTTTTGTTAGGTGTGTCACCACTACGAGGCAATAAATAAAAGATTTAAAAAGCAGCATGCAGCTGTACTCAACAGGTATGGTTTTCCTTACACTTGGGCTGCATACCTTTACACATAATAGTTATTTATTATTTCTTTTCTTAGACTATTATTCACATGAAGTCTGGCTGGCTATCGTTAGTAGGTAAACGTACATACAGTATTCCAGAAAAAAAAGCGAAATATACGGCCGGCCGCCATCAGCGAGCTACAAGAAAGCAGCATCAGAATTACCGCCTTTGTGAGCCATGGCACTCTGTAGTAGTGGAAGAATGATAGCGCGAACCGGATTGCGGAATTAAGTCACGTTATCAAGAATTTCAGTTCCTTTTCGCGGATGACACTAGTACTGTAACCAATCCAAACATACATTAGCAACAGAAGAAATAGAAAATAGTATTCTTAAAAGTATTATTGAGTAGTTTTATGTGAATGGTCTCATTCTTAGTTTCTAATGGACGCAAAATGTTCAGTTCTGCACATCTAAGTGTACTACACTCTGCTGCGTGTAACGCGTGGTGAGAAAATAATAAGGATGAAAACGCTAGATTTTTTAGGTCTCCATATTGATGGAATTTAAACTGCAAAAATACATTTTGCATTTGCAATTCAAATGATTCCAAATCTTGAGGAGAGACAAATCTGTAAGTTACATATTTTTCTTATTTTGATTCAGTGAAGTCGTATAGAATAATGAACTCCGGTAACTCTTCTTTAAAAAAGAAAATCTTCATTGCTCAAAAATATTATTTAAGAATAGTGTGTAGTTCTCACCCACGATCGTCTTGTAGACATCTGCCCAAGGAGTTAAGCACTTTGACGACTGTTTCACAGTATATTTATGTCCTCATGAAGTCTGTTGGAAATGCCCCAGTGAAGTTCGAAAGGAACAATGATGCACGCAATAACAATAGCAGAAGAAAAAAATTACACCCATTACTTCACATTAAGTTTGTCCTTAGAAGAAAAAGGGATGCACAATATTGCCACCAAAACCTCTTAATTCTTATCCAGTGATATAAAATATCTGTCAAACTGCAAAGTTATAATTGAAAGCAAACTGAAAAAGTTTCTCTTTGGCAACTCCTCCCGTTCAGTAGAGGAATTTGTAATACTGGTGTGTGTAGAAGGTGGTAAGTAGGCATTATTAATTCACAGCAGTACTATTTTTTTATATGAACACCATGTAGCCATTGGGAAACTTCAGAGTAGACTACCATCAACAGTTTATTTCTATGCTCAATGCTACAGGTTCCGATCAGTAGACCATTATGAAGCCGAAGCAAAGCGTAGCCAGCTTGTCACTACAACATTTGAAGTTGACGACTTCGATGTAGGTAGAAAAACAATTTCGACCTACATCGAAGTTTTTCACATCAAATGTTATACTGACAAGCTGGTTACACTTTGCTTCAGCTTGATAATCGTCTACTGTACGAAATCGGTAGCATTCAGCATAGAAATGATGGTCATCTATAACGAAGCTTCACTATCATATGACAGCTGTAAAACCCCTCTTCATCAAAAATCTAAACGTGTAGCCACATTTACAAATGAATGTGTAATGTGAATGTAATATGACTCGTTCCAAGTCATTACGATTAATAATGCAAATGTTCCACGGAACACTAAACTAACAGTGGCTAACGGGTTTACTTGTACCTAGCAGCGCGCAGAATAACCTGCTTTCTTTTGCGAGTCTTGCTTTGGCGCTGGTGACGAACTAAAAATAAAATACAGTCCGTGATGCTAAATAAACATCACACTTCTCAAATTATAACGTTAACTATGCAAATCACAGAACGTAACCTTGCTGTGATGAAGGAAGAGGTATTATTATGAATATGGAGTAACGCCGTAATCAGATACAATTACCTAACTTATACGAACAGATGAATTGGAAATAGATTTGTTTCTACCTACATTTATGTGAAAAGTTGGTTACGCCCATTTTAACAGAGAACTGCGTTTCTTTTTTGTTTCCTCTTTTAATAGATGTATCTTCTTGCAACAACCACGCAATGAGCAACAAGTCTACTTTGTATTTGTAGAGCCCATTCTTTTGAATAGTGAAAGAGAAGCAATAACAAATTTTCCTGCTGGCAATTAAAATTACCGCATTAGAATGGGTAGTAAATAACGAAATTTCATATAGTATAGTAGGAAAAATGGTTCAAATGGATCTGAGCACTATGGGACTTAACAGCTATGGTCATCAGTCCCCCTAGAACTTAGAGCTACTTAAACCTAACTAACCTAAGGACATCACATACATCCATGCCCGAGACAGGATTCGAACCTGCGACCGTAGCTGTCTCTCGGTTCCAGACTGAAGCGCCTAGAACCGCACGGCCACACCGGCCGGCCATTCTGTATGTTACTGATGATGCCTTACAGTGAAAAAAGGCGAAACGCTTCTGGGAGAAATAAAATACAGAGCAGCAAGAGAATGTGTTTCTTATTTGCGGAGGATGGCCACGCAAACAATCTCGTTCTTGGATAGCAGTTGTGTTTCATAACGGGGTCAGGCTGTTATAAATTTAAAAAGAAAATTCTGAGATTGTCTGTAAGGGAGACGTCCAAATGTTATTAATAAACTTTTAAAAACTGAAAAGCCTCTTGTATCAATGTTTATCAATCATAGAGAATGGCGGGTAGATGCGTTCCGGTCTCTCGGCAACACGTGACCAGTTGTTTTTAATTAGAGAGAGGTATGCAGAACGTCGTGACAAGGGGAATAGTCTACAGGCACTGTATTAAAGCAGATCAGGGTAGCACACGTCAACACGCCGACTTGCGTTATCCTGTTGGCAGATAACGTCACGGTCCCTAGAAGATAGGACAAGATGACAGACCTTAACACATCAGAAATGTATCGGCTGGTGACCAAATTGGGGGCTATGCGAACCAGAAGTGACTGTGTTGCGTACCCAAAGGCGCCTCACACCATGACGCCAGGTGTTGGCCCGGTATGATGAATGGAATTCGGCAACGTTCGCTCTCCTTGTAGACTGTACACATCCCCATTGTGATGCTTTACGCGTAACTGTGGTAAGTCTAAAAGGACGACTTGTTGCCTTGTCTGTGTCCAGTGTTGTCGGCGGGTGCACCACTGTCTCAGCTGCCGCGTAAGGGAAAACACAACAATGGTTACCATGATAACTGTCCGTGGCGCTTGGCGCTCCAGACTCTCTCTCTCTCTCTCTCTCTCTCTCTCTCTCTCGATGTGGTCACTCGTCTTGCTGCAGACAAGCTTATGCCCTGACTCAAGGTACGTGAAGTAGTTATACGCTTATGTTTTGCGGGTCGAACATGTCTGTCCGTTCAGATGCTAATCGCCTGGAACCGTTGAGGAACTACATGACGCTGCGTATGACCCTTCTGAAACCGTCGATTCCATATTCAAGTGACAGTCGTGGAACTAAGAACCAACGCGAGCACCAATATGAGTGCATGATAAACCGCCATCTTGCTGTACCACTAT
Organism: Schistocerca gregaria; assembly: GCF_023897955.1. Classification (NCBI taxonomy): domain Eukaryota; kingdom Metazoa; phylum Arthropoda; class Insecta; order Orthoptera; family Acrididae; genus Schistocerca; species Schistocerca gregaria. Next base: position 570,970,226 of record NC_064921.1, on the reverse strand, counting down.
TCTGACGCAGTCTAATACCAACACGAGCTGGTACCGGGTGGCTACAATTAAAGTGTAGCTACTGACAGAGTTCCAGTGCGGGCTGTAATTGTCGCACAGCAGAACAACTTGGTAGGTATTCTAATGTGTTAATGCGGAACCGATTTATGGGCGGAAAAAATTAGAACCAATTTTGGCCAACAAGTGCAAATCTTGTGCTGTACCTGGAACAAAGATGTCTACAAATGTTTCCATGTGTGATGTGTTAGGAACGGAATGTGAGCAGGAAAAGGCAAACAAGTGACAAAGGCATAGTGAAGATATTATTAACCGCCGCTTACACAATTTGTTCAATGTGAGCATAGGAGACGGCGACGAGGTGCTGTACAACGCCAGATTTATAGCTGTCCTAAATTGGAACTAATTTTTTCCAGTATAAAGCGGTTCCGCATCAACGAATTAGAATATTTACCAAGTTTCACTGCCGTACGATAACTACAGCCCAAACTGGACCTAAAATAACACTATGGAACTTTAACACCTTAGATCATCAGTCCCCTAGACTTAGAACTACTTAAACCTAACTAACCTAAGGACATCACACACATCCATGCCCGAGGCAGGATTCAAATCTGTGACCGTAGCAGCAAGGCGATTCCAGACTGAAGCGCCTAGAACCGCTCGGCCACAGAGGCCGGCCAAACAACATCTAACCGCGATTTCTTATCCTCTTTATGAATACCAACTTTCCCCTTCCTCATATATAAAACCTCTGGCGACCGAAGCATGGTAAAACCTAGCGAGCAGAACAAAGATTCGTCTGCACAGAAAAAGCGTCGAAGGCGTTTATTAATCGCATAGGAACTGCAGTTGGCTTTTGCCCAATGTTGTCTTTTTGAACTTGAAGACAACGGCACCACAGTCGCCAAGTTTAGTAACCTAAAATATTATTGCGCCCGATAGCCCAGTTGTGTAACGCATTTTTCAGTGGGCCATTACGGAACAAAAAATATACTTCCCAGATTATTCATTTCCATGTAAGTTGTTAATTTTTATCGTGAAATCGGTTCATTGAGTCATTCCTAAGACTAAGAATTCTACAGTTTTCGTTAGAACTATTTTTACAGCAAATTACAACAGACTGTCTTTATAAAGAGAGGAAACGGGTGACACTATGAACAATAATATTCAATGGAACACGATCTGATGTCTTCGAGAAAATGAATATTTAATCCATGAAATTATGAGAGCATAAAGAACGGAAGGGTCTGCTAATAGCCCTCTATTTCATGATACTTTTTATCTGTTCTGTTACGAGTACACCGAACAATCAAGGGATGCATGATATTTCTATAAGTGTCTACACCTGTGGCTTCGTATCATGTCGGCTTACAGTGAGTACACTGACTGTGCTGATGCCAAGTTGACGTGAACAGAGAGATCATGTGAGACATCTCAACAGCTAAATATCTTTACGTACGTGCTATTTAGTTTGAATGTCGGATCAAGGTAGCACTCATCTAATGACTGAAAACGTAGTAGATGTACATACAGAATACGAAAAAGATTTGCTGAAACTTTATTCACGCTGGCTAGTTTGTGGCCTCGACCGCTCCTACATCCATAATTGGAATTCGATTCATACTCTCCGTTGGCTCCGTCATGGGATGAAATATTTCTAGAGTTTTCCTATACTAAACAGTTTTTTGAAGTGATTAGAGGTCCACTACTCCATCAGGTGAATGATTAAAGTACAGTAATAAATTGCGCTTAATTACACAGCTAATTTGTTCTAAACGAATTTTTCTTGGATATCAGCAGTTCTTTCATCTTTCTAAAAAGCTGTTTCGTCTTAATTCTTAGACTTGCGTCATTGTTCGACTTAGTGTTTTAATAACAGCGGTTTTTAACTCACAGTAACTTCAACTCCGTCTTTGCCTCTTACATGCTCATAACCAGCTCGTAGAAATTCTGATGGGTTATACGACATACGGGCGTTCAAATACCAATGTACAAGAACGTAATGAATGTGCAAATGAATTGTAGGAAGGGAATGTAAGGGAAAGGAAAGGATGGATGGGAAACTTTGACCGCTAGCCGCGCAGGGTACTGTGGTAATGCACTGGCGAAAGTTGGAAGTTGTAACGGACCGGGATTCTAATACGGATTTAGCGCTTCTCATGAGCGGTTCCAGTAACAGCTTAGGCTTTCCGGATGCAGTCCCTAACCGACTCATATTCCCATCTTACCGCACGCTGCAATGCAGTGTCCCTCTTCCATTAAATACACTACCGAAAGAGTTCGAGCGATATTTTTGCATCCGCACTGGAACAAACGCCGGGGATATATATATATATATATATATCTGAGTGGTGTCTATTCTGTCCGACAGAACAGATCCACTCTCAAACACGTTAACTGACGAAACGCCAACAAAATTCAACTTTCTACATAGTATTCTAAGCTGCAATGCCCGTTGAATTTGGTCGTGTCTGTCATGAGCCTAAAAATGATTTTTAACATAGAAATAGTTACTTAAGTTTAAATTCTTGATCTTCTTGGCCATCGTCGTGTTAAGATTAACTCTAATTGAGTGGGCGGAGGCAATTGGTAATAGAGCGAACGCAGCACCTGCGCGCTCCGACGTCGCGTAGTTTACGTTCTACTTCACGAGACCTACAAACATGAGAAACGGGCCACCCAGCGTTTATTTCTGTTCGGAAGCAGTTTCTGCGAGACCAGATCCGCGACTGACTCGTTACACGCGTTCGGAATTTCTAATGAGCACTGCAAATGGAGGTTCTATACAAAAACTTAGGGTTTTTGAAAATTACTGACACAAATATGTAACTGGAACGTCCAATAACATCGTAGAAGGACAGAAATGACTTGGTTAAGATTTTAAATTCCTGTTGAAATTGAGATGGAAATGGAACAGGAGAGTGCAAAAAAATTGTTACTGGAAGTAAAATGTATTCAAGTTATGACTTTTGTTGCGTCTGCACTATGAATTGAAATAAAGTCTAAGGCACCGTTTATGAACCGATCGTATTCCGTAACTAGTATAGTAGTAGAGGTGGAAGACAAACCGTTCCCTCTCCACACGCGCCGCGTGCGAGAGCGAAATGAATAGAAGTCAATGGTAATAACACTGAATTCAAACACACAAATCTTCACAGAAATATTTTAGCAACATAAGGACGCTGAACTGTGTCGAAATAGACTGGTGTGATATTCATTTGCGTTCTTTGCGCATTTTAGCGTTGAAATAGTTTGTATTATTGTGACAAGCAGTATATTTTACATTTTCAGGCCACATACCTCACAGCGCGAACTCGTTACAGTTGATGAAATTTCCTAATCACAATTTTTTAATGGTATTAAAATACTGTTTGTGATCGCAGATGACTGCATTACAGTCATTTCCATTTTGCTTAACCACTTCATGGTTAAAACTTATTTTGCATTCATTTGATGAGAGAAAGATTAAAAACTGTATTCCTCTGTGATAAATAACACACTTTCACTACCAAAACAATTTAAAGCTGAGTGATCTTGAAACGGGGTGAAGTGGATCCTTATTTTCATGTTAACCCAGGATTTTTAGAGTTAGATTTTTAATTATAGTGTGATTTTATCAGAATGCCAATATTACGGAAACAGTATAAAAATCAGTACCAAAACAGATTTATTCCCCTAACAATGATAAACAGGAAATATCGCACAAAAGTTTTCAACGCAACATTTAAGAAGGCTTTGACATATCACGCACCAATGTATTCTACATTCTTTGAAGTTTTCTGGGGCATATACGCCCCACTACATACAAATTACGTACAAACTAGCAGAACTACTTAGGTGTGCAGTAATGCTTTCAAACAGTGTCTATGATGTACAAGAAAATACGGTCAGTTACTTCACACCCTCTTGGAATGGAGAAGATGGTGAACTTATCTGGTTTTCGTGAAACAGACGTACTGTGCCACCTACAAACACAAGCCGCCCAACTGATCGCTCACAGCCTTCTATATATCCATCCCATGGCCCGTAGCATTTTTCTCAAAGTTCTGAAAATATCTCGTTATATGACGGCATTACACGGATATGAGATATAAACGTCGCAACGCTCATCAACGACGAAAAGGTGGTCTGGTGCCCAACATTTAGTTTTGTATTTGCCCTTATTCTCACACGACCTGTAGAGTATATCTCCTAAATCTAGAACCTATAAAACAGCATTAAATTTGTGTAACCGTTAGACCGGAATATTAGCAGCCCGTGACTCTTATGTTCAAAGACTGATAGTGGCGTTTGTAGGTCAAACCTTGATTGTGTTTGAGATGTCAGAAAGTTTTGTAGAAGGCATGGGAAATGGACGATTTGTCTGCGAAGCAAATTTAGTTGAGGCTAGATGAAACTTGCCTGGCAGATTAAAACTGTGTGCCGAACCGAGACTCGAACTCTGGACCTTTACCTTTCACGGGCAAGTGCTCTACTATCTGAGCTACCGAAGCATGACTCATGCCCCGTCCTCACAGCTTCACTTCCGCCAGTACCTCGTCTCCTACCTTCCAAACTTCACAGGAGCTCTCCTGTGAACCTCCCAGAACTAGCACTCTTGGAAAGTTGAGCCTTTCTCTACGTTAGCGGTCAGTCGCCACCGGAGACTGCAGCATATGCCCATTAGAAAAGGTCATTAACGTTCAACAGATCCGAGAGATCTACAGCATGTGAAGTATGCAGACACCCGCAAACACACTTGTTTTTGATATTAGGTGTATTGTGCTGCCTCCTACTGTCAGGTAATCCATATCAGTGACCTCAGCAGTCATTAGACATCGTGAGAGAGCAGATTGGGGCGCTCCGCAGAACTCAGGAATTCGAACCTGGTCAGGTGATAGGGTGTCACTTGTGTCCTACGTCTGTACACGAGATTTCCACACTCCTAAACATCCCTAGCTCCACTGTTTCTGATGTGATAGTGAAGTGGAAACGTGAAGGGACACGTACAGCACAAAAGCGTACAGGCTGACTCCGTCAGTTGACTGACAGCGACCTCAGACAGTTGAAGAGGGTCGTAATGTGTAATAGGCAAACATCTATCCAGACTATCACACAGGAATTCCAAACTGCATCAGGGTTCATTGCAAGTAATATGTCAGTGGCTGCTGATGAGCCACTCATCACGCCCGTAACTGCCAAACGACGCCTCGCTTAGTGTAAGGAGAGTAAACACTGGACGATTGGACAGTGGAAAAACATTGCGTGAAGTGACGAATCACGGCATACAATGTGGCGATTCGACGGCAGGGTGTGGATATGGCGAATGCGCGGTGAACGTCAGCTGCCAGCGTGTGTAGTGCCAACAGTAAAATTCGGAGGCGGTGGTGTTATGGTGTGGTGGTTGTTTTGCGTGGAACTATCACGACACAGGTCTGCATTGATGTTTTAAGCACCTTCTTGCTTTTTCACTGTTGAAGAGCAATTCGGGGATGGAGATTGTATCTTTCAACATGATGGAGAACCTGTGGCGGAGTGGTTATACGACAATAATATCCCTGTAATAGACTGGCTTGCACAGAGTTCTGGCCTGAAGCCTATACAATACCTTTGGGATGTTTTGGAACGCCGACTTTGTGCCAGGCCTTTCCGACCGACATCGAAATCTCTTCTCAGTACAGAACTCCGTGAAGAATGGGCTGCCATTCCCCAGGAAGCCTTCCAACACCTGATTGAATGTGTGCCTGCGAGAGGGGAAGCTGTCATCAAGGCTAAGGGTTGAATTCCAGATTACCGATGGAAGGCGCCACGAACTTGTAAGTCATTTTAAGCCATGCGTCCGGATACTTTTGATCACATAGTTTACCTATCCATGACCTTTTTGTAATCTAAGTACCTATAAAAAGGCAAATACATTTCATCCGTAAGCAGGACATGACAGTGCTGTTACTCCGGTGGCTAAGAGTTTACTCTAGAGAAACGCCTTTGAATATCCTTGGTGCCGTTCACAATTAATGTACTGAAAACGCCGACCTGGCTTGTGCTGCGCACAATGGCGCCGCGACAGGTGCTAATCCTGGCCGCAGCACCCGACGCAGAAGGCAGCCAGGGGCTGTTGTAGCCGCTTCTCAAAACGCCAGTGCGTCCGCTCTGGAGTAGTTCTCGGTGCGCAGTTATACGGCCACGAGTCTAGAAGAGTCACCGATTCTAAAACGGAATAACACGCATTAAGAAAAACTACAGGGAAATATGGTTCCTACGTTTGCGCATTTTTAAGGTGCCACGAATTTTAATATTGATGGCTCTGTTTATAAAACATGTAAAAAAAAGTGCCCACTTCCAGGCCTTTCAAATTAGACCAAAGCTCCGCGCCATCTTGTGCTATAACGGTGGTCCATTTTTCATGTTTCCATACCGTGTGTGCTGCTTGCAAATACAAAATTTCGCAGCTAGTTATACAAGGTTTTAAACTATTTTAAGCCACATCTCTAATGACTCTGTCGCCAGCCGCACCGTTAAACCTTAATCTCCCTTTCTCCTTGTGTCAAACGGGTTTTATAAAGACACCAGATACAGGAACGGCACACAAAAATATGAAGCACTAATGTGGTTTTGTGAGTGCGCGTCCTTCAAGTTTCCAGAATATTCTTGTAGTTTTCTCATTCAGTTGAAAGTATGTACGTCACAGACAATATTAAGGAGTGTCTGAGCGGTTTCAAATACGAGGGTGGGTCTGAAAGTAGCACACGATAATATTTTTTTTCCCCTGGTATTGCAGCTGCTTCAAATGGCTCTGAGCACTATGAGACTTAACATCTATGGTCATCAGCCCCCTAGAACTTAGAACTACTTAAACCTAACTAACCTAAGGATATTACACAACACCCAGCCATCACGAGGCAGAGAAAATCCCTGACCCCGCCGGGAATCGAACCCGGGAACCCGGGCATGGGAAGCGAGAACGCTACCGCACGACCACGAGCTGCGGGCATTGCAGCTGCAATGGCAAAAATGAAATGTCGTGTGGCTAGGGCCTCTCATGGGGTAGAACGGTCGCCTGGTGCAAGTCTTTTTAGTTGACGCCACTTCGGGGACTTGCGTGTTGATGGGGATGATATGATGATGATGATGAAGTCAACAACACAACACCCAGTCCCTGAGCGGAGAAAATCTCCGACCCAGCTGGGAATCGAACCTGGACCCCTTATCATGGCATTCCGTAGCGCCGACCACTCAGCTATCGAAGCGGACAGCTGCAATGCTGAAATTTCACGACGATATAATTTGAAGTTTGCGCTACAGAGGGTATTTTGCTTTCGTGTGCAGCTCTAGCGAGAAAAGCCTGAACTACAAAACAAATATGGCGCGTATGTTACGGAAGGAAACTTGTGAAGAACAGCGAAGTGTAGCTCAATATTTGTGCGGCAAAGGGCATAAAGCGAGTGAAATTCACAGGACATGCGTGTCGTGTATGGGGACGGTCGTATGGACCGTAGCAATGTCTCCAGGTGGTGTGCATTCCTCCGAGAGTGCCGTGTGAACCTTAGTCATTCGCCACTCACCGTGCGGCCGGTAACAACTGCAACCCCACATAATGTCGGCGCCATTGAGGCAACGATTTTGAAAGAGCGGCGTGTGTAATTGCGAACCTTATCACAACAGTTCATCCCTCCCTATGGTGAGGTGTGTGACACTGTTTATGGCGCGTTGAAATTCGTAAAGTTAGTGCTCGCTGGGTGCTTCAGAACCAGACAGTCACAAGAGCCAGCAAATGACGACAAGCTTGGATCACTTAATGCGTTACGCCGCAGAAGGGCATAACTTTCTGAAAGGTCTCGTCACTGGTGACGAGTCGCGGGCCTACCACTACACGCCCGAATCGAAGCAGGCCTCTATGAAATGGGAACATACTGGTTCCAGGACACGAAAAAAAATTCAGTGTGACTCAATCTGCTACGAAAATACACTCCTGGAAATTGAAATAAGAACACCGTGAATTCATTGTCCAGGCAGGGAAACTTTATTGACACATTCCTGGGGTCAGATACATCACATGATCACACCGACAGAACCACAGGCACATAGACACAGGCAACAGAGCATGCACAATGTCGGCACTAGTACAGTGTATATCCACCTTTCGTAGCAATGCAGGCTGCTATTCTCCCATGGAGTCGATCGTAGAGATGCTGGATGTAGTCCTGTGGAACGGCTTGCCATGCCATTTCCACCTGGCGCCTCAGTTGGACCAGCGTTCTTGCTGGACGTGCAGACCGCGTGAGACGACGCTTCATCCAGTCCCAAACATGCTCAATGGGGGACAGATCCGGAGATCTTGCTGGCCAGGGTAGTTGACTTACACCTTCTAGAGCACGTTGGGTGGCACGGGATACATGCGGACGTGCATTGTCCTGTTGGAACATCAAGTTCCCTTGTCGGTCTAGGAATGGTAAACGATGGGTTCGACGACGGTTTGGATGTACCGTGCACTATTCAGTGTACCCTCGACGATCACCAGAGGTGTACGGCCAGTGTAGGAGATCGCTCCCCACACCATGATGCCCAGGAGCAACAGTGTCCCTAATTTGCTGGGAAGTGGCGGGGCGGTCCCCTACGGCACTGCGTAGGATCCTACGGTCTTGGCGTGCATCCGTGCGTCGCTGCGGTCCGGTCCCAGGTCGACGGGCACGTGCACCTTCCGCTGACCACTGGCGACAACATCGATGTACTGTGGAGACCTCACGCCTCACGTGTTGAGCAATTCGGCGGTACGTCCACCCGGCCTCCCGCATGCCCACTATACGCCCTCGCTCAAAGTCCGTCAACTGCACATACGGTTCACGTCCACGCTGTCGCGGCATGCTACCAGTGTTAAAGACTGCGATGGAGCTCCGTATGCCACGGCAAACTGGCTGACACTGACGGCGGCGGTGCACAAATGCTGCGCAGCTAGCGCCATTCGACGGCCAACACCGCGGTTCCTGGTGTCTCCGCTGTGCCGTGCGTGTGATCATTGCTTGTACAGCCCTCTCGCAGTGTCCGGAGCAAGTATGGTGGGTCTGACACACCGGTGTCAATGTGTTCTTTTTTCCATTTCCAGCAGTGTACTTGCGACAGTGTTCTGCGATATGCACGGTATGTTACAGGTGGACTTGGCTGCACACGGGATCACTGTCAATCCTGCAGCCTACATTAAAACTTCCGTTATGTTGCGTCGTGCCGTTCATGACAAACGCCACAACATTAATGCTCACGATGTCAAAATTAATGACGATGGTGCTCGCCCCCCATGTTGCTGCTCCACTTCCTGAGAAAATCGCCAAATTTGGTTGGAAAAATGCTAAATGCTCCAGCATCCATCATACAGACCGTCGGACTTTCATCTGTTGGGCCCCATGAAGAAATTTTTGGGCGGTCAACGCTTTGCGACGGATTCGAAAGTGAAATCAGCAGTCCGCAGATGGCTATACTCCAACCAAACGGACTTTACGAAGAGGGCATGTTAGCTGGTACCATGATGGGAGAAACGTGTTGAGAAAGTTGGTGACTATGTAGAAAAATATGTAAAAACTTTAAGTTCATTTGTGATTTTTTTTTATTTTGTGTAGTAAAATCATTGTGCGTTACTTTCCTATCTTTCCGCGTTTATGTAGTGATAATTATTACACATGTTTCATATGTGGTGTGAAGCAATAAAATTTTTATATTTTCAGAACTGTTGCACTGGTATATTATTTCAATATTTTCACTCGCAAGAATATAAGCACGTGAGAGCTAGAAAGTCTGTGTGTTTCCAGTGATAAATTGTGACATGATTTTTGTCATCTAGAAAACAGAGCAATTTAACAGAGCAGTACCAAACAGCCACTTTCAACAGGTGAAATGTGTATAAGCAGCTGTCTGATGCCGAAGCATGTTTTCCTTCCAGCCGTCAAGATGCAGCACAGTAGCTCGTCCTCAGTATCATAACAGACGATGCAGAATACTTCCGAACAGTACCTAAATCATAGCAGTTGTGTGTGCAATCACAACAAACTTCTGGAAATGAGAGACTGATTTCGGGGCTTAAGACCAGAACATCTTGCAAGCCAGCGTATTTGCAGCTTTTCGCAGTTCTTCTAGATTTCGTAACATCAATGCTGGGCAGGGTCTCAAATTTCATTTCAAATAGAAGTTTCCCTTCGTAGGCAGGCCGTGCGGTTCTAGGCGCTTCAGTCCGGAACCGCGAGACTGCTACGGTCGCAGGTTCGAATCCTGCCTTGGGCATGGATGTGTGTGATGTCCTTAGGTTGGTTAGGTTTAATTAGTTCTAAGTTCTAGGCGACTAATGACCTGAGAAGTTAAGTCGCACAGTGCTCAGAGCCATTTGAACCAAACGATTTTAAGACTTGCACAAGTTTTAATGAAATATATTTTATTTCCACTGTTACTATGCTACCGTCCATTTTGCGTGTAACATTCACACTCCTGAAGAACCAAGAGCGAATAGTCAACAGAAGTCTGATATTTAAACTAATATTGTTACTGTAAGGTCTTTCCAACTACGAGCAACAGATTGTCTTTCATTGAACTACTACTTCTCTGAGGTTTACTAATCGCAGCTTGTGACACTGACTACCAGCGGTAGTCAAAACTTCAGTTATCATCGCGAAACAATAAAATTACGTAATTATCTTTTACTTTTTGTTTTCTGGTTGTCTGCAGTTGTCATACACTATGAAGTCTCCGCTGCTCAGTAGAAGGGGGGGGGGGGGGGATCAAAAACAACATCATATACTACATTTATTGTGTTCAGGCGAGTCACAGATTTTATTTCAAATAGTCGTTTCTCCTCTGTAGATAAATAATTAGCTTGGCTGAAACGACATTATTTTTAAACGATTGTATGACAAGTACCAGTTTTAATTATCTTCCAGGTGTCCCAGTTTTACTGAAATATGTTTCATTTGTTTTAGCGTAAGCGGAGATTTCAATGCGGCTCAGGGTAGCAGACATGAGCCTGAAAGAAAAACTTAATTTCTTCTAGATAACGAAAACGTTTTTACTAACCCTCTTACACATGCTACGAAAGTAAGATAGGTAACGCACGGCTATCTTACACTGGGGGACTACGTAGGTGAAGCGTATCTCCTGGAATACGACTGTAAAGATGTGAAGTGGGACGCTGTCAGCAAAGACAGCTCTCTCATATTCAACACCTACGTTGCAGTCATGAGAGGTTAATTGGGGTTAACTTGACGACGCTCTCTTCACTAAAGTTAATACCGTGCGGAAGGTTTTGCAGGTCCCAGAAGCGTATGCTTTAAACCAAAACACGTTGCAGCTAATATTAGATACCGTATTTTGCTTCAACAACAAATTTAACAGCCGTAATTCATGATATTATTTATGTAACTGATAGCGGCTGCGGAAATCCCAATTGCCCCAAAATTACGAAATGGATCGCACGAAGAACACAACTTAGTAAGCAACAGTCCCACGTCGTTTTGTGGACAGTCTGTTCGACGGACTGCAGTGACAAACCCGTCTATTCCTGGAGCCAGCTTCACGTGAAAGACGCGTCGCCTCACAGAAGAACATGAAAACATCTGCCGGGCGGACCAACAGCGTTCTGGTTTTCACACAGTGTTTACAGGACAGCGCGCCGGTCCGCGTTTTAAGGCTCCCACAGTCTTGCATCCGGAACACACTCAAGAAACAAGCGAGGCGCAGCCCAGAGTTCCTCTGCCCTGCCACTAGGTAGTTTAATCACGTTTCAGTCTCTGAAGGAGCCGTCAACACGAAGTAGATACTATACCTTGGCGACCCGCCGTTTCAGAAATAGTGGTCATCAAATACTGCGTTTCCTTTGCTCACCCACGATATTAAGCTCTTTCCAAATACATCAAATGAATATTAAAAAGTAAGGAATCGTGGCTGGCACGCAAATAAACTCTCACTTCAACAATTTCTTGATCGAAAATCGCCATTAAATGCATTATTAATTTTAACAATAGGTAAAGCTACTGCCGTCATTAGAAGTCTGACACGTAAAAGTTCGCTGTAAGCTGCGATGTCATCAAGCATGATGCAGATTTTGAACCCTCCGACACCGGTAACTTCACTTGAAAGCAGAAAAATTCGTATGGAACTATATTTACTAAAATACTACTTCAGATGATTCAAGTGGCTCTGAGCACTATGGGTCTTAACATCTGAGGTCGTCAATCCCCTAGAACTGAGAACTACTTAAACCTAACTAACCTAAGGACAACACATACATCCATGCCCGAGGCAGGATTCGAACCTGTGACCGCAGCTGTCGCGTGGTTCCAGACTGAAGCGCCTAGAACCACTCGGCCACACCGGCCGGCAAAATGTTACTTCATACATAGCTGTTAGTATTAGGAAGTGTGTGAAATGGTTTCGTTTGAGATACTGTAGAAGGCAGACTTGTTTGGTTGGAATATATAGCTCACAGGAACAAACTGATGTTAAAATTCGTCAGCCTTGTCTTTTAAGAGCTGGAAATACGAAGGGCTAAAAGTGCGAAAAAAGTTATTTTATTTCGCAATTAGTGATTAATAGAACATTCATAGTTCTGGAAACAGTTTACTTTCTTGGTACTGGCAAGACGTGTGGACATTGTTATGCCCTGAAGAGAAGACAACGATGCCAACTTCGAGCCAATAAGCTAAGCAAAAATTTTTATTTTAACAAAGTAAACGTACCACTGTATGAAACTTTTTCCGAAACATGACGAAAGTTCGTTTAGCGGACACGTCACTATACGGACGTTATTAAAGTGTCGTGTTACAATGGGCATACTGACACGTTATGCTTGCCCGTTGTTAAGTGAGGAAAATATATCAAAATTCTCTGCTCAGTACTTTCCTCAAATTCTTCAGAGAAGTTTCGCTTTTGATTGAATTGGAGCTTTAAATATAAAAAATTAATTGGCGTGCGAGTTAAGGACCTTGTGTCGTTTTCTGAAATTCGTAGATCATATTAGATAAAAACAAATACGACAAGTTTGGATTTTCTTTTTAGTTCTTAACTGTGCAGAATGCCAAGAAGTTTTTAGTAACTGCGCAACATAACCTAAAATTTCAATCGGCGGAAATAAAACAAATAACAATGTACTTATGGAAAGGTTCCTCACGCACAAATAAAGAAAAGATGTTATGTGGACATGTGTCCGGAAACACTTAATTTCCATGTTAGAGCTCATTTTAGTTTCGTCAGTATGTACTGTACTTCCTCGATTCACCGCCAGTTGGCCCAATTGAAGGAAGGTAATGTTGACTTCGGTGCTTGTGTTGACATGCGACTCATTGCTCTACAGTACTAGCATCAAGCACATCAGTACGTAGCATCAATAGGTTAGTGTTCATCACGAACGTGGTTTTGCAGTCAGTGCAATGTTTACAAATGCGGAGTTGGCAGAGTTCACGATAACCCTAATGTCAGCGTCAGAGAAGTTGCTGCTGTACAAGGTAACGTTGACCATGTCACTGTATGGAGAGTGCTACGGGAGAACCAATTGTTTCCGTACCATGTACAGCGTGTGCAGGCACTATCAGCAGCTGATTGGCCTCCACGGGTACTCTTCTGCGAATGGTTCATCCAACAATGTGCCAATCCTCATTTCACTGCAAATGTTCTCTTTACGGATGAGGCTTCATTCCAACGTGACCAAATTGTAAATTTTCGCAATCAACATGTGTGGGCTGACGAGAAACCGCACGCAATTGTGCAATCACGTCATCAACACAGATTTTCTGTGAACGTTCGGGCAGGCATTGTTGGTGATGTCTTGATTGGGCCGCATGTTCTTCCACCTACGCTCAATCGAGCACATTGTCATGATTACATACGGGATACTCTACCTGTGCTGCTAGAACATGTACCTTTACAAGTACGACACAACATGTGGTTCATGCACGATGGAGCTCCTGCACATTTCAGTCGAAGTGTTCGTACGCTTCTCAACAACAGACTCGGTGACCGATGGATTGGTAAGATGCGGACCAATTCCATGGCCTCCACGCTCTCCTGACCTCAACCCTCTTGACTTTCATTTATGGGGGCATTTGAAAGCCCTTGTCTTCGCAACCCCGGTACCAAATGTAGAGACTCTTCGTGCTCGTATTGTGGACGGCTGTGATACAATGCGCCACTCTCCAGGGCTGCATCAGCGCATCAGGGATTCCATGCGACTGAGGGTGGATGCATGTATCCTCACTAACGGAGGACATTTTGAACATTTTCTGTAACAAAGTGTTTGAAGTCACGCTGGTATGTTCTGTTGCTGTGTGTTTCCATTCCATGATTAATATGATTTGAAGAGAAGTAATAAAATGAGCTCTAACATGGAAAGTAAGCGTTTCCGGACACATGTCCACGTAACATATTTTCTTTCTTTGTGTGTGAGGAATGTTTCCTGAAAGTTTGGCCTTACCTTTTTGTACCACCCTGTATATTACAGTTTTTAGTGCCGATATCAAGATATTTGATTTAAAAGATCAGAATGTGATTTCAACTATTACGTTAAGGGAAACTATGAAAAATGAGAAACTCCTGCTTCAGTTTCAGTATAGATGTATAGTTGTACAGCCAATCAGGCATAAAAAGTAAATTCAAATCGCGGATATGTGGTACCGCAAATATTACTGTATGTTGAAAGTGAAGTAAGGCTTTTTTTTTCGAAACAATTGTTTGTACTGTTTAAGCGAGTTAGGAAATAGGACTGGTGATGGATAAAATTTAGCTAGTGAAGAAAGCCCCGCATAGCCCGCACAGCTGGAGACGCTACACGGAGAACAGTTGCCGTCAAGCCGTCGCCACGGTAGCTGACCGGGAAGTCCGATCGCAGCGGGTAGCAGGTGCCGCGGAGCTTACAGCCCGTTTCCGGGAGGGATAACTTTCACTGGGATTAAACAGCGGGGGAGAACACAGGGGTCCCGAATAGCGAGGGTTAGCTGCAATATGGACATGCCGCGCCGGCCCTCCCCAGCGAAGCCAATAGCTAACAGCTGCCAGCTGCCTCCAAAGCCCCGCGGCCGCATAGCGTTAATTCAGCCGCGCCCCGTACAGTCTCTGCATGGGAATAAATGCACATCAGCACCACACAAAACCGCTATACTCCCGATGGTGCCACCAATACGGAATTCGACAATATCATCTTACCATACGAGTGGCTACGCCCTGCCCTTTATTGCGGAAAACAGAGGGGGACAATTTTGCTTTCGTTTGATTTCAAACTTACTGTGGTCATGAAAAAGCGGAAACCGCCCAAGAAAAGTAGTATTCACTGGAGAAAGAGCTGTGTCTGAATGGAGGCAAGGGAACAAAATTCTTACACGTATATTATTTTTCCCTCTCCCTGTTCGGTTTCATGCTTGAGCAATGTCTTGCAAAATGATGGTCAGGTTCTGCAGAAAGTGTCATAACTTATGTCTCTATGCTGTTCATTTTTGGAACATAAACTACGACCAGCTTAGAGACAGAAGTGATGACACTTTCTGCAGAACCTGACCATCATTTTGCAAGACATTACTCAAGCACGAACAGTGCAAGCTGTTACTGATTTGTTTGACTGATGGTGCTGCTAAGTGCTATACCACCTACTGCAATCTCCTGACTTAAGCCCTCGTGATTTCAGCTAGATTTATAAAATGAAGGAAACACTTCACGCCATTCGCTTCAGAACTGCTACAAATTCGTCGGGCAATAGACCGCGCCGCTCAAATTGTCAACACAACTGGCACTGTTAAGAGTATGCTAAGATTTTCAGATCGCTGGTAACGGGTTATACACAATGCTGGTGACTACTTTGAGGGCCAGTAAAACTTTGAAACACGTATCTATTTTGTACTAGCTGCAAATAAATAGTTGCCACTATTAAAGTTCTAACCCTCGTAGGCAGTCTTCGCTTTCCCAAGTCTCCCAATAAAACGAAGTCGACCAGTCGCCTTCCTTATCACCAACCTGATATGCTTGTTCCATTTCATACCGCTTCGAAATGTTACGGCTTGATATTTAATCTACGCGACTGAGTCAAGCACTGTATTCGGGCAGCACCAGGATCGCTTTTACCACTGATCCGTTTTAATTTACGTTAGTCTACATTTAGAGCTAGCTGCCATGCATCAACCCAACTAGAAATTTTGTCTGAGTCATCCTGTATCCTCCAACAGTTACTTAACGACGACACTTTGCCGTACACCACTGCGTCATCAGTAAACAGCCGCAGACTGTTGCTGGCCCTGTCCGTCAGATCATTAATGTATATAGATAATAAAAGCGGTCATATTATACTTCCCTGCAACACTTCTGACAATACCCTTACTTTTTTTTTTTTTAAAAAAAAAAAAGAAGGTTCAAATGGCTCTGAGCACTATGGGACTTAACTTCTGAAGTCATCAGTCCCCTAGAACTTTGAACTACTTAAGCCTAACTAACCTAAAGACATCACACACACCCACACCCGAGGCAGGATTTGAACCTGCCATCGGGGACCACGCACTGTGATCTATGGCTTAAAAAATCTTGGAGCCAGTCACATACCTGGAAATCAAATCCGTATGCTTTGATCCTCGTCAAGAGCCTGCAGTGGGGCGTCATGTCACACGCTTCCCGGATATTTAGGAATCTGGAATCTGCCTGTTGCCCTTATCAATTGTTCGCAGGATCATGTAAGTAAAGGGCAAGTTGGCGTCGCTGCTCAACGCCTATCACTCCCGTATGTTATTCCACAAACCACACAACTTTTAAACCGAATTTCTGGAACATGCTGGAGAAGCGCATTATACTTGAACAGCGTTTGTTACATCAAAGTTTGTAATAAAATTGTGGGAAAGATGAGAAAATCAGTGATGCTGGTAAACCTTCCGGAGTATAAGGTCGTATCCACGAAAGTCTTCTGTTCCTAACGTTTCGTCCAGGACTGCGCTGGACGTCTTCAGAGGCGTTGCTCCTGCGGTGAGTCTTACCGACTGACGTGTCGGACGTCTGAGAGCGACATGTATACTATAGAAAAGGGGCGTGGCCGGCCATACGCCTTCTTCTACAGTAAATATGTCGCTCTCAGACGTCCGAACCGTCAGTCGGTAAGATCCAACGGAGGAGCAACGCCTCTGAAGATGTCCAGTGCAGTTCTAGACGAAACGTTAGAAATAGAAGAGCTTCGTGGCCCACGACCTTTTTGAGGAGTGTGGAGCCCGATTTTGTAATATAACTCATGAAAAATGACCTGAAGCGGTTTTGATATGCAGAAGAGATTGTATTTTTGACATCACTGAACCAAATGAGTGGTAGAATCGCGGAGCGCAGAAGCAGTTGCCGTTACACTCTGTTATAGGTAGGATTTAAGACTTAAAGCTAGTAGGTTGCTATGAGAATTTAGTTGTTGGTCTGTGGACGCAGCATAATAAAGTTTTCATAAAATGAAGTGATGAATGATATTGTTTGTGCTCAGACACAGGCAGTAAATGTTAGATCGTAGCTATTTCTATAAAAGAGTAAAGCGTGTGTTATTAATTTGTGAGGCTATGAGATTATCAAGAATGGAAGTGATACTGATCTTTGACTATTGTCCATGGCTATTAGAGAAGAGTAATGAATTTATAATCCAACTCAAAGGGAAAGCAACGGGAATAAATTTGCATATTTAGTTTTAAGTATGCAGGAACACGATGTGGGTTTTGCTGAATTGAAGAATACTGTCCTTTGAATGTAGGAACCAAGTATTTTCGATCAAAGTTAATGTATAGGTTGATAAGATATATCCGATTTGTAATATTTTGTGAGTTTTGTAATTGTGATACAATGGAGCTACATTTTGGAACCTATTTTGTCAAACGATGTCAGTGTTTTTCTCGTGTAACAATGTAAGTGTTTTTAATTACGGTAGCGTGTGAGTACTGCAGAATAGTTGAGACGTTCACAGATTTTGAAGTTATTGTGTAGTTTCACATCAGATTTTGTGAACGTGAAACTTTATTTTGAATAAAATTTTCAAACTGAAGCATTCAGACTTAACATATCCCCTTATCCGTACCTCATCCTCTTCCATGTCGTGTTTATTTAAATCAAATTAATATTTTTTTGATTCTGACTAAAAATAATTTTTCGGAAAAATATTCATGTGGCAGAATCAGAAAAGTATTTATGTTCACAACAGCCGGCCGGTGGTGGCCGAGCGGTTGCAGGCGCTACAGTCTGGAACTACGCGACCGCTACGGTCGTAGGTTCGAATCCTGCCTCGGGCATGGATGTGTGTAATGTCCTTAGGTTCGTAAGATTTAAGTAGTTCTAAGTTATAGGGGACTGATTACCTCAGATGTTAAGTCCCATAGTGCTCAGAGCCATTTGAACCATTTTTTGTTCGTAACAGTTTCAATGTGGGCAGCATTCCAGAGAGCTGAGCCAATATCCAGTATTTTAACTGAAAATTAGCAAGGTTATTCATTCATCAGCCAATCTCATTATTTGTATGAAGCTCTTTTTTACAGCCGCCATTGCACTTCGCTGTACCAAGATTGAATATTTTCTATGCCTACTGCGGAGAGAACAGAATATCAAAATTACATCCGTTGCGACTGTAGAGCTAAAGAAAATTTGTTTCATTGTTTATTTGCGCAGGGAATATTGTCAGTTTAATGTACAAGGCCGTAGAACTCTGTGTTCACGAGACTGGGCAAACTTCATAGGGACATTGCGTATTGATTTTCCAGAGTAAGTTGTTTAATTTTTTTGGATTACGATAGAACTGATATTAAGCACACCATTTGCTCAACAACGCACAACACAGTAAATCTGCATAATGCAAACATTATGCAATTCATATTAATTGGCGAACAAACATATAATTTTTTAAAGAACACTAAATTTTTAAAGAACGTTACACCTTATACCCTGAAAGGTTTACCAGCAGCGATATCATCCGGTCGTGAAAACATTCTATCAATCAGTGATCCGTTGGTTGAATGCTTTCCTTGTCACCGAGAGACACATCATGTACACTGCAAATAACGCGTTCGTTAGTACTAGTGGAAGCAGGAAGCAGCCCGTGACTCTGGCCGGCAGTAGCGCTGCGGCGTCCCCAAAAGCCGGCATTATTTTTACCGCTCGATCAGCCGTAGCAGCAGCCGTTGGGGTCGCGGCTACGAGTTCGCGTAAATGTTATCACAAGCGTCTGGTCTGTGCTGGGCTGGTGCACGGCGCCTGGACCCTCGCCAGCGCGGCCTGCCCCCGTGTTTGGATTCCGCAGGGACTCGCCTCGTTTCCCGGCCAACGGCAGCCGGCGGACCCTGCGTCTTGCCGGCCAATTGCGATACAGACTCGAGTTTATGTTTGTCACGTGCGCGCCTGAACAATGTAGTGACTGACCGAACTAACATCGACTTGGGACTTCCAGCACAGTCCAACGTAACAGTCGCGACACTTCGCCTAGATTTTGTTGCCTACTGCGCCAACAGCGCGCCAAGCGGACAGTAAGTTAAACTCTTGAGTTCGGCGCGATCGTGAAAGCGAAAGCGAATAGTAGTAGTTTATTTTGGTTTGTACAATGGGCTTTACAAATGGGAGCGTAGTGCAATTATTGCAGCACCAACAAGAAAAATATTTTAGGTTTCCTAAGGGCCCTGAGGAATATATACCATCATGTTACTAAACTACATCGTCAGGATTCGCTTGCAAATTACATGTAAATTGATGATTAATGTTTCGTTTTAGGAGTAGAAGACAGGACCCTGTTGACTTTCATGATAATGTTCAGTTCCGCTACACGTCGAACAAAACCAGTTCATCAATGCAGTTGACCACATTGTTTGACATTCCAAATATGCCACATCAACTGGCGATGAAGAGGAGACAGCCACAAAGGTTCAACAATCCGTCTAAAGCTGTAATACGCTGCTATGGCACAAATGCAGCCCGTTGAACTCCCCATACATCAGTGGCAGATTTTCCTGAACCGCTAACACAGACCTGCTTTGACGATGAAATTAAGTACATTTATTCGTGTTTAGAAAACGTGTGTGGAGTATCATAACGTGCAGCTCACTAGACTTCGTGCAAACTGGTACGGGACAAGGAAAGGGCCTTCATTTTAAGTACAGACAGCAGCAGAAACTATATCAGAATGATCGTGCGAAAAGGGACAAAGAAATTTTGAAGACTATAGGATTCCAATTTAAAAAAATGATGACCTCGGCTTGGTTTTAAACTAGATTAGCATGCCATCTGCAACATGGAAAGACAAAAACTAAGCTGATTACTATTAATTTATTATATTACCTCACTCATACATATAGGTTTTGTCAGAATGTTTTGTGTTTCCTTCAGTGTGTACATTGCAGAGGTATGTGGAGGGCATACAAATAAAATGTGGGATAAGTGACAATATGTTCCGCCTTTTAAGGCAGAACGTACATCATTTCTCCCATACTGATGAAGTAGTGGATATGTCATTAGATGCAAAGTCTCTAATGGTAAATTCAACATATGACAGCACTTCTGACAGTGTTATTGGCTTTGAGGGCTTGGGGTTTACACTCACGATATGTTTCTCCCTCTATTTGGCAACTGCTTGTCCCATTCACAATAATATAAAGATGAAGGTCGTACTTGTGGGAACAGCCGACAATGACAAACACAGTAAGCCTGTGGAACGACAAATGGGGTGTCGATCCCTTTTGCATGTAGAGGTACATGTCTGTGCTGCTTATGTATGAATCTATGTGTTTATATTCCGTTGATATGCGCGTGGTAAGTTGCAGTTCTAGCCAACGTCACAAGATTCATGAGTTTTATCCCCACTTCTTTAGAATCATTTTTACAAACATCTATGCCTTCCGACATTACATAAACTCTTGGAGGCAACAAAATAATTCAAATATTTCATAAATCACGTTGGAAAGTGATGCAAAACAAACAGTATGCTTACGACGCATCTGAAGTTCTCCTTCCTCATCGGTTGGAGCGCTAGTGTCGCTTATAATATAATAAAATAATGGAATAGATGATAATAAAATGTTGAAATGCGTGGCTTTTTAAAATGTATTGAATTACGGAGGTTAATTTTTCGGCATGGATGACAAGCACAATAAGCTGAGCTATGCCTGGAAGTAAGTTCGTATTAGTTCATATTATTTTGCAGGGCAAAGTAGTTTCTTTCTCCGCTGTAGATTTGTGCTTACCATTCTTTATAATGCTACGTTTGGGCGCCGTGTTCACCTTTGAAGTCTTGACCGTGTTCCCATAAATCTTATCGGATCTTCGAAATTTTCCAAAGTACACAGGTGGGCTTCAGTTCTTGTAATTATTGTACTATTTGAAATAACAACTCACACGACCTTTCTGTTAATAAAACAATATAGTATTTTTCTAAACGATGCACATATGAAATACATTCATAGCGACCCCAAAATGGCGGTCTACAATTACTCGCTAAAAATGGCGTGCTTCTCACTCGTTCACTAGCGGAGCGCGAATCCTTCCTTCCTCCTACTGGTACCAGAAAAAATACTCTGTTTTTTAACAACTGAAAGTCAAAAATACATGACGGTAGGCATAGGCTCTATGATGGGCTACCGCTTCATCTTCTCTCTTTGCCTTTAAAGAAGACGAAAACATAAAAGAAATGCAAAAGGTTTATCACACGCTCCAGCTGTCAAACGATTAGCAACTTTTACAACAGTGTGGCGACTGTTATGTTAGACTGTGCTTGTACTGCGAAAACGCCCTCTGTCGGCAAATTTTCTCGTCACGGGTAGAGTTGAGGTAGTAGATGAAAGTTTCTCATACCGTTCCAAGGCGAAAATGAGCAAATTCCAAGTACTAGACTCGGCAAGTTGCTACATCCCAACCGAACAAAGGGCCTGTAAGACCAACGAGGTTAACTTGACGTCGTTTATTCATGTTATCTTTGGTCGTTACTCTCGCGCAGGGTTGTTCCCCTTTCCAAGAATGGTCGTCAAACAAATACACATAATTATAGGTTTATATCGTTGAGGCCCATCAGTTGTAGAACATTTTTTATACTCGCGCATTATAATCTTCTGGAGAAACATAATCTCCTCTACAGGAATCAATATGGATTCCTCAAAATACAATCGTTTAAAACCCAGTTTGCTTCGTTTTCTATCTGCATGGACGAAGGAGTTCAAAGCAAATAGAATATTGCATGTCATCCTTAACGAAGAGAAATCGTTAGACATAGAACTAACTTCCAGAATATCCCAAGGGATTATTACTGATCGCAATATACACGAATCACCTGTTGGATAAAGCTGTAAACATGGGGCCCTTCGTGGGTGACGCTGTTGTATGTGGAGAAGTCGTGAGGCTTGAAATTTTTCTGTGAAATGCAGGAAAGCTTTAAAACCATCGACACATCGTGCAGCGACTGGCAGTTCATCACAAGTTTAAACAATTGTAACATATTGCGCACAAACAAGCGAAAAGACCAGTTATTGCTTGGATACGTGATTTCCGATCAAAAACTGGAAGCAGCCACATCCATTAAATATCTGCGTGTAAGCATATAGAGCGATTAAAAATGTAACAACAACAAAAAAAAAAGCTAATTGTAGGAAAGGCAGATGCCAGGTCAATTCTTTGGAACAATCTTCAGAAAGTCTAGCCTTGTCATGAAGGAAGTAGCTTGCAAACCCCTCTTTTGGCCGATGCTTTAATATTGATCGTCAATCTAGGATTCTTATAACGTGGGACTCGCACAGGAAGTGGTCAAGATCCAAGGAAGAGCAGCGCGTTCCATGGCAGGATCGTTTAGGAAGCGCAAAAGCGTCACGGACATTTTCCTCTTTCTGATGCTGCAAAAGAGACGGCGTGCATCAAAATGTGGGCTATTGTTAAAATTGTAACCGCTTATTTTCCTGGAAGAGTTAACCAATCTCTGATGCTTCCTCCTACGTACATCTGGCGAGAGAACCATTTATTTATTTATTTATTTATTTATTTATGCATTTATTTTACCTGGCAAGATTAGGGCCTTCAGGCCCTCTCTTACACCTAACCAGGCATACTCAGATTGAACGAGTTACAGTTTCTACATAACATTAAGGAAATATAGCCTATTATGCAGTATTGATGTTAAAGAAAAAAATAGATATTATAACAGTAGTACAATGATAATTATAACAATAAAAAATAATTAAAACAATCAAGAATAATAATAATAATAATAATAATAATAATAATAATAATAATAATAATAATGACTATGTATATGAAAGTAAACATACTTTTCTTTTCTGAATGTCAGTCCCATTGTTAGTTGGGACACATTACAGATATTTGAGCTCATACAGAAGCTAATCAACCGTTCTTATTGCGCTCCATTCAAGATTGGAGCAGGAAAGGTGAGAAGTGGCAATTGTACACTAACTACCCACCGTCGCACACCAACAGACAGCTCATGAAATATAGATGTAGATGTGATTATCATACAATTCCATTTCTGTAAAGCAGAATGCTTTGTTACGACATACCGATTAAGTATTAAGCACATCAGCATATCGGGTGGAGTAGAGCAGTGTGCATGTTGTATCGATCAGTACAAAGTGAAAGGAACCCAGAGGATGAGATCAGTCCGACGCATCACAAAGATCCAAGGAGACCACTGAGTCTTCGTTGTGAGATTAAATGTCCAACATCGAAAGTGTGTAAGGTCTGCGAAGAGATTTGAGGTTTTAGCCACGGAACGGATGCAGATCTGTTCTACACTACGAATGGGACTATGTAGGAATTCAATCCCGCACCTTTGGCATCCTAGTCTGACACATCGCCAATCGGCCACAGGGTCGGTATTAACTGTAGCCACTGCGTAAATCAGGATACTAGTGTGCTACATTATTACTCCTTGACTTGTGGCAGGCGTTCGATACAGATCCGCACTGCCACGCAATGAAAGAAATACGAGCGTACGGAATATCAGACCAACTGTGTGATTATATTGAAGAATTTCTAGAAAACAGAACACAGCTGGTCATTCTGAATTGGGAGAAGTCTTCAGACGTAAAATTGACTTCGGGCGTCCCTTGGTGTTACAGAACCATTGCTTTTCACACTTGTTGCAGAGAGCAGCAATTGACTCCCAATATAAGCAAATGTAACGTACTGCGGAAACAATCAGACTCGTTAATGCATGATGACACAACTGCAGAACAATCACTGGAAGCAGTTACTTTCTTAAAATATCTAGGAGAAAGCGTAAGGAGCAATTTGAAGTGGAACGACCATATAAAATTAATCGCAGGTAAAGCATATGCCAGACCGAGATTCACCGGAAGAATCCTCAGGAAATTTAGGCAAGCTATAAAGGAAGTAGCTCAAAAACTCTTATTCGATCAATACTTGAACAATGCTCGTCAGTCTGGGATAGGACTGATAGAGAATGTAGAGAAAGTGGAAAGAAGAGCAGCAAGTGTCGTTACAGATTCATTTAGCAAGCGCCAAAGCGTCACGGAGATGCTCATCTAACTACAGTGGTAGACGCTGCAAGAGATGCGCTATGTACCACGTGGTCTACTGTTAAAATTCTGAGTCATAGTTATGTTATATGTGAAAATCGTTCTGATACCTCTGACAACGGACTACTACTGCTACTACTGCAATGTCTTTCCTGTCCATGTTTTGAAAGGTGGTACTATGGGAAAAAAAGAGTCCGGATAAACGTGGGCTCTGAACTGCATAACTGAACAATTTTTTTCTTCTTTGGTACAGTGAAAGACATCTCTTCTCCTGAACAAGTGTTGTTTGCTCTTAATGTTTTCACTTTAGATACCACGTTTACTGGAAATTTGTGTCTTGTTATGGATCGTACTACCCAAAATATGGAAAGCAAAGAGCTTGCAGTATAAGAGGTCCATTGTCAGAGGTATCTGAACGATTTTCTCCATTAACTTCCGACTCGGAGGTTTCCGGACGAAGTCTCTTACACCAAATTAATATATCCACCCTTCTCCATCACCTTGAAAGTTTATATCATCACGGAATCACAATATATATCGCGGAAAGACCATGAAGATAATTAGAGAGACTCGAGACCTCACGGAGGCTTCCCGGCGACCGTTCTTCCCTCAAACCATTCGCAACTGGAACAGGAAAAGGTGGAAATGGCCACACACGCAGTAAAACAGTTTGCGGAGTATAGCGGTAGATGCAGATACACAAAAACAGTGACGAATCGCCTAGTGCTTCATCTGATCCTCAAGTATATCATCACCATAGGAGATTTCTCACGACCAATACATTTCAACCGCCAAGCGAATTACAAATGAGCGGGTCGAGGGGGGTGGGGGGAGGAGGAGATGTACTGGTACTAATTTTTGTGGAAAATGTGTTGCAGAAAGGTATTTACTGTAACGCTACATAGTATTCAGATGAGGTGGAGAAAATAAAAGTATCCAGCCAAGGTTGCCTTGCGTGAGCGGAGACAGCTGGCCTACAACACTTCGGCAGCCATAGCGTGTTGGGCGCCAATGTCGCAGTATGAAGCCAGCGCTGTGAGGCAGGTTAATCAATGATACACAGTTGATTTAATCAGTTTCAGCACCTAAACTGAACACTGCACTTTTACTGCAGACATATTTTTGGACCCTATAGTCTGTGTTCGCACACGGATCGAATTTAATACGTACGTATTGCGCGTCTAGGATCGGGAATATGTTAAGCTGCGCTGTCAATCTAGTAACATTTTAACATTCACCTCTCGATAGGCGGACCGCCGCAAATGATCTATCCTACAGACAAGATTCCTACCGCACAGGAAAGTTGGAGAAGAAGTAACACAGATACGGCATTCTTGTGCCATGCCGTTATTTAAGACTGATGTTTGGTGATCTTGCAGCGGCTGTGAAGTAGTTCTCGCCAGCTGAAATTAGCACCTGCCCATGTCAACAGTCAAAAACGAAATGACGTATCATGCGCCAACAAAACCAACACAGCGCTTTTCTTCTGTGCTCGGGTAAACACGCTAGGCTACTTCATTTGACAATCCATTACGAGAGCAGTTTTGGAAATCCACCAGTCGAATGACAAAGTGCACATTCTCCGTTGATAACTCGCGTTTGTGGTGGACGTGGAGCTATTCTGACATGCCGACAGGCGTGGCACAGTTGAGACTGCGGTATTTATTACTGGACGGGACGATCTCTAAGCCTGCCTGTTCTGCGAAGTGTGGACTTCTGTTACGGCGTTCTTTTACCACGCTGTTATTTAAAACTGGGGAGACTAAGATACTCTCTAGTAACAACGGGAAACTATTTCAAAAGAAACATGCACGAAACTGTAGTATTTTTTATGGCTTCTGTGACCTTGCTCTACTATATGTTTCTACTATCAACAATTCAGCCCTCTTAAAAATAACAACAAATAACAAACCAATTAACTTTTTAAATGAAAGATTTCCAGTCCTCCGTCCATGCTCATGTGCTGCCATATATGTGTCTTCTCCATTTAGCAATCGTTGGAAAATCTGTTGTGTTTCACCACCGATAGTCTACGAGATATTTTCATGTGGAAGTTTTGCCTACATGTACAGTAGACGAAAAGCTCATTGCAGACGAGCTGAGAAGGAAATTGACTGTGCCGTTTGTTTTTCAGTGAAATCGTACACAAACCAGTTGTGGACCACCGGACGGAGATTTGATCCGCATTCTTCCCGCATTCGCCTACATATACAAATGAGTATTCTCACAAGTGGAATTGCGGTGCTCATTGGTAACGCAAGTGGATGACAATCATGCAGCACAAGGATTAGAACGTAAGAAACTAAAGATATAACAAAAGATTACAAAATTATTCCAGTTGTAAAACAGAGGCATACTGGTCAACAAGCACAAAGTACCAACAAATATAATAAAACTCTAGAAATATGAAATACAAAATACAAAAAAAACAGTTTTGCGCATATGAAAATGGTATTTTAGAAAGAGAAATACAGAAGTGAACACTTTGCTAGCATTTCCTCACATTGTGAGCCCCATATCGATTTATAAGGTCCTATTAGCATTATCTACCACTGTACAGTTGGTGGTGAGGTCGGTTTTTCGTATTATTCTCGTCTCAGTGGGGCATTTGCCTTTAGTCCTGCGTGCACATCGCTCTACACGATTCATGTGCGATGAGGCGCTCCGACACTATGTGACTGAACTAATACAAACGACACTCCCGCTGAACTCTCAGTAAGGTTTAGACAGTTCGCCGGTCACTGTGGCCGAGCGGTTCTAGGCGCTTCGGTCCGCGCGGCTGCTACGGTCGCAGGTTCGAATTCTGCCTCGGGCATGGATGTGTGTGATGTCCTTAGTGTAGCTAGGTTTACGTAGTTCTAAGCCTAGGGTAATGATGACCTGATATGTTAAGTCCCATAGTGCTTAGAGCCATTTAGACAGTTCACTACAACAGGCACTAAAGACCCGATAAGTACAGAGTACTGTGCAGGGTGATTACGTGATGATGTTACAAACTTTCAGGGAAGATCCGAGAAGGGTAAATGCATAAATTTGTTATGAAAGACCCTTCTCCGGAAACGACCGAGTCGAAAGTCGTAAGCGAAAACTGTTTTGTTACCTCTGGCAGAAGACCTCTTCTACTGTAAGCTCTTTGCTTTCCATATTTTCGGAGCAGATAGTACGGGCCAAAACAAGAAAGAAAAGAAAAAAAGTGAATAGTAAATACAAGCTATAAAACGCATACCTTAAGATCTAGGGGCACTAGTTCAGCAGAAAATGTGAGTTACACAGTGGAAAAGATGAACAAGTGCTCGTACCTCTTAAGGTAGACACTTTAGAGCCCATTTTTATTGGATTTTTTTTCTTGTTTTAGTCCATACTACCTCCACCAAACATATAGAAAGCAGAGAGTTTGAAGGTAGTAGTAGTCCACTGTTAGAGTTTACAAAACAATTTTGGCTTGTAGCTATAGACTCTGTCAATTTGAGGTAAGGGACCCGGCTGCGGAAAGGACACATTTACCCTGCTCCACCATACCAGAAAATGTGGAATATCACGAAATCACTCTGCTTATGCTCAAATGTGTGTGAATTCCTAAGGGACCAAACTGCTGAGGTCATCTGTCCCTAGACTTACATACTACTTAAACTAACTAAACTAACGCCAAGGTCAAAACACAAAATGGTTCAAATGGCTCTGAGCACTATGGAACTTCTGAGGTTATCAGTCCCCTATAACTTAGAACTACTTAAACCTAACCTAAGGACGCCACACACACCCATGCCCGAGGCAGGATTCGAACCTGCGACCGCAGCAGTCGCGCATTTCCAGACTGTTGCGTCTAGAACCGATTGGCCACCCAGGCCGGCTGACGACACACACACACACACACACACACACACACACACACACACACACACACACACACACACACACACACACACACACACGCTCGAGGGACGACTCGAACCACCGGCGAGAGATCTTGTACCGATTATCGAAAGGCAGATCAAGCCTGGTGTCGATATCTTTGGCAAGAAATTTGATGGGATCTTCGTAAATACACGCCGGTGAATGCTAGGACGATCTCTACAGCTATGTGGCCAAGCAGTGTCCTGTCATAAGGACAAATGTACCTCCAAGAGAAACGTAGGCGACCTCTAGTGTATACTATAGTGAAGTCTGTTCCTAATCAGACGTCCCACGGCAGTGCCAACGTAAGCAGGCAACGATCAGCACAGCCAGATGTTCGGTCTCGGCGCGCAGACGTTCCTGGCGTCACTCACAGCATAAAGCGTCGCGTTCCGAAGTCAGCTGCAACTGTGCACCGCAGCTGTCCCTCACTACGCAGAAATTACTTTCGGTTTACTGAAGGCACTATTATTCAGGTCTCATGTTTCCGAAGTTCCCTTGTTTACTTCGTGCTGAACAACCGTCTGTCAGTATATGCAACAAAATCTCGTTTGTTTTTCTTCAACAAGCTACTAGCAAATACTTAGAACCGAAATATAAACCAAGCAGCCTCTTGTGGGGACTGCTACCGTAACTTCGTCGCTCAAAAATTGAGCAAAAACCCAGTATAACGTACAAGACGTGGTGTTTGTCGAAGTTTCTCACGAAATGCTCTTTTAAAAAGAAGGGAAAGAGTAGGATTTAGCGTCTCGTCGATGCAGGCTTCATTACAGAGGTAACACAAGGTCACGTTGGAGTGATTCGATGAAAAATGGAAAACATAAATCTGGATTGCTGATGGGCATCTGAATTGGACTTCTCTTACGCCACCTAATTCAGTAATAATATTTTCCCTCTTGCGGTTTTCACTACAGTTATAAACAATATTCGAATGAGTATTCAGCCGGTATAATATCCATCAAATTGTCCACTTTCGCGAGGCCCCGAAAGCTACAGGTTTATTTCCAGGGGGATTTCTATGAGGTATTTTAGCAGATAACCTTCCCAAACAACGACAGGTAATCCATACACACAGCGTTGAGGGCGGGAAGCGTGATGAGAAACCCCCATTCTTCCCCTGTGTAATGGGATGCAAAACTGAAGCGTCACCCATCCTCAAGGATCAGCTCAGTTTGCAGGTAAATATAAGTTTAATTTAGTGTTTTGTTTGTGTATTTGTAATATTTTGTTATGTTTGTAAAATATTTAAAGTTTTGTATTTTTGTTTTGTATGTTTCATGTTTGGAGAGAGCAGCGTAACTCGCGGAAATAGCATCTTCACTGCCGGAACCAGAAAGAAAATTGCTGGCCACTAGACGTCGCGGGTCAACGGCCAAAGAGCAGCAGACCGGATTGTTGCGTCGAACCTCCAACATTCAAATAAATAAAAATTTGTAATTTACCATTGTAATGACGTCACAGAATGTTTAGTTCATGTTGTATTTTGTTCAGTTTTGTTTTGACGAGTCTGATGTTCACATCTGTATGTAGCATATACGAAGACAATAAAACAGTGTATGCTCTAAAGCTTAAATACGTGTTCGAGAATTATTTACAAAGAGTTATAATGAGGAAGAATTATTACTTAATTTTTCCAAGATTTAATTTTCTGAAGAGTTTGATTTCGATTTTTTGAATCGTGAAGGTTGTACAGTATGATTTTAATATGGGAAAAATAAGGTAACTTGCAAGAATATTATTTCCAAGAAGAAACAAAAGACATCTAAATTTCAAAAGTTTGCGCAAACCAGTTGGACTGAGTGACGTAATTTTGCACAAACGACTCAACTGAAGGTGTTTTAATTACAGTTTCGTTCAAGAATCTTTTATAGCGAACTTTAAAAGAATTTATATAATTTTTTGAAGTGTTTTGTAAACGACGTAGGTGACGAAGTCTCCACATGGTCATATTTCAAACAAAAATCATTGAGTCATACGCGTCGTTAAACTACACCTGGCAGTGTCACATACGAGGAGGATAGGCATTGTCCTCTAATGACCTGTACATGTTGTGTCAAAGTTACAGCTTGCTGTGCAGAGTTATGCTTTATTTGTATTGTTGTCATATGACTGTCGAAAGGAAAAGCACGCAGCCCATTCTTATCGATACGATGGGGGTCGCCGATCTTTACGTCCTCTTAACAGACGAATTACCCTAAATAGCATTTAATGATCTTTCAGACACTGCAATGAGATTTGGGATTTAATTCAGCTCAACGGTACAGTGTTCGGTCAATAACCAATCAAATACTGCAGCACGCGCAGGCGGCCTGAAAGTTAACGATACTGTCTAATTCAGGCTCAGTGGAGTTCATCATCACTCAACTGACCAATCGTGTTTTTCATATCACATATCACCGTGTATTTATGCGCACACACACGACAGCCCTTGCGAATGTGACCGCCACTGCATCGGGCAAACACAGCGCTGTATCTTGCACCGCAGACCACAGCTTCAACGAGGGACGTACGTTCGAATCTGAGAAAACAAAAATGTTGTGCCGAGGTAGTGTTGTTTTGGAGATCATCATCAAAGGATCAACTGAGATAAGACTCCATGACACTCTGGTCAACAAAGATGAGAACTAACATATGTTCGACATGGAATCATGCACCAGTAGCCCAGTATCTATACGCCCAGAACGCCCTCTGCAATTGATGCTTCGTGAGTCTGCGCAAGACTTAGTGTATACTTAGCGTGCATCAATCAAAGAGGAGAAAAAGCAATGTCATTTGCAACATACTATCCATCAAACGGGATGACGACGTACGGAGTGAAACTGAAGGTGTAGAGCCGCAAAACACGGTGAAAAACAGTGATGATGCCTACGTGTTGCGGGAGCGTGACGAAAAGCGCAGTTACACAAATAAAGGAGAACACGAGGAAGTACAATGCATCTAAGGTCCTCTTTTGAACAGCAGTTTCTTCTTATTATTTATTAAGTTCCTGTCACATTTCTGTACATATTCGTTAACAGTGACCAGTTTGTAAAGAACAATTTTCGAAAGATTTCCTGTGTCATTATCGCGTTATTGTAAAGTAATTCCATTGTAATACATAATTTAATTTCTATTCTTACAATGTACATTCAAGCTGTCTTTCCTTGGCTCAACTGACTTCCCCACACTAGGTCAACTTAGCTTATGTGCTTGAGTGCACATGATAGGCACTATCGGTGTTCAATGTGTGTTCATGCGTGCAGTCGAGTGCCGATTTGAAATAGTCCTCAGACACTCAATTAAGACGAAGAGCGGGGAAGAAATGAAGCATGATGAAGCGTTAAGAAATCATACCCACTTTCATATAACTTCATTTAGTCTAATAACTGAAATCTAAACGTCAATGTCCGTTGCGGTTTGGCCCAAAATCACTGTGGATGCGGAAGAACGGAAGGGAATTTATATCCTCTCCAACTCACTGCCTGGTGGCTTTCTGTGCTTACGTCTACGGAGAATGGCGCCGTTCTGTAACAGCAGTCACAACACAAGCCACGACATTTATAGACTGAGAGATTCGTTCTCCAGAAATAATGGAACCGTGCACACATGGACTGCAACTGCCAGAATAGATTCAAAAATAAACAGAGTATAGAATTTAACTCTTGATTTATTACCAAATTCCTCTTCACGGCCTCCATAGTGTCTGTCTAACTTGGCTAAACTTACTTGTTGACAGCAAATAACCAGGAAAATACGGTCTTGTTCGCGATAAATCAGTAGCCTCGAGATTCTCACCCCGTCTTTTGTGTGAGCTACGTGAACCATTCGAACTTTATACAACCACTAAAAAAATACGCTGTCTTTAAAGTAAATCTAGAATTTATTTCTGACATTTTACACTATTCATTGGAGACCAGTCGTCGCTGTAAGTTCAATTTTCTAATCGGACAGAAATATACGTAGACGTAGAAATTTTTCTGCTTAATGAAGTCTCGACTGTAATAGTCAAAGAAACTAAACGAAATCTGTTCAATTCGAAAACGAACACAATAAGTTCCCATTATTGAGTATATGATTTTATCGGTACAGAAAACACTTGTCCGAAGAGGCAGCGGATAACTTAAGTGTCAATGTCGCCAAACAATTTTCTTCTAATGCTAAACATGCTCGCTTACATGCCCTCATTTTAAAAAAGCAGACAGAACACATGCTTTGCCGGTATTTGCGGAAGTACTACCATCACCAAGCTCTGTTGTTTTTGGAGAACTGCCATGAGACACAACGAGGTAAACAAAAGAACAGACGCCGTTCTCGTGTTAACGACTGACTGAATGTATAATATTAGCTCACAGGGCAATGGTAAAAAAATAAGAGATAAGTGCGTATGATACACAATATATATGCGACATCAATTAATTGTACCCAACTTTACGTTATTAGAAGGAAAACAATTACCATTGATTTCATTTTGTTGGATACAGTACAGGAATTCTCGACACTAAACAATTTGAATTACCGGATTACAGACGGAATTACCACGATTTATTCGATTTGGTAACAAAATTGCTAAGTGTCTAAAGATAGTACAAGTGTTTTCGTTTGAAAAAAAAAGGAGAACGTATCAGTGTCATTGTATAGAAATATTTTTTCTCGAATTTTAGAGAGTGAGTCAGTCTTTCTGAAGCCAGAAGGTCGTCTGATCCTTCTCTGAGTATTTCTTGTCGCGCAGACGTGATGCTCGGAAGCACAAAATACTTGAGGAAGTGGTGCTTTAAGCATGTTAACATAATCTGCTGTATCTGAAAGAGTATACACTGAAAGTAAGTGCGAAACCTGTATTTGATGTTTATTAAACTACATGAAATTACTTGATCAATAGTTTTAGACACCAAGACATGCGATGAACACCTATTATTGTTAAGAATAGTTGTATTGTGCTACTACAGCGGACATATGGAAAGAGAAGCTGCTCGCAGTTTGTGCCAGTGGTTTAAGCAGACGTAGACGCGTGCAGGTAAACAAAAAATCAGATAATGAGAAAACACATTCGACAGAGAAGTGAGCTGCGCCATGAGACAGCTGATTATGCGACTGCGAGTAAGACAGGTTAAGACAGTCACAGTTTTGGCCATAACATGTAAATCATGGAAGCCAAATATCACACCCGAAGGGTAACCCATAAGCTGGGCTACCACTGCACTGTTATGGTAATGGGATCTAATGGACTATTTCCTACATAAGTGTTAAAAAAGTTTTTTATGCCAGCTGATGAAAGAGAAGCACGGGCGAAATAAAACGACCGGTTTTCTTAAAGTTCTCCACGTAATACGAAGATGGCACGAATGTAGCGAAAATGCTCTCATCTTTTTTTTTTTTTTAATATGATTGTTCTGATGGCTTGTGGTTTCGGATTTGTGTGTTTAGTTTCTTGTTTACTGCGGTAGGGTAAACAACGACTTTTAACCGTTCCGTGAAAGAAATTATAAAACTGAACTGGTGTTGAGATAAATTATTCATTTATAATATTAGCTCAGATTGTTTGATGTGAAATAGCTTGTTTTATGTCCAGTTTCCACAGTAGCTAGCTGTCATCTTCAAATCTCCCAGAAATATTATTACACATCAGCCTCGTCGACATATTGAGAACAAGCTCCAATTATAACAACATATCTGCAACCTGATCTGTCAAATACGTAAAACTTCCTAAGTAAAATACCCATTGCCGTCGATGCATCACCTTTACTGACGTACCGGGTTTTCGTCCTGTACTTCTTAATGGTGCTATAGATATTTTATTTAGCAAGTCTACTGAAACCTATCTGTTACTGAAGAAGTGCAAGGCGAAGACTGTATGACGTACGCATTTCCAAGATGGCCAGATAGACGCTGAAAACTACTCGCATCCTGGACGCACTTCAAACTCAAAAAAAGGTAGGAAAAATCGAAAAAGTAGGTATTCTCAGTCAACCTGACACCCGGATGAGTATTCGATCGGTCGCTGAAACTGTAGAAATTGACAAAGAATGTGTAAGGCAAATTTTAAATAACCAGTTTAAAATGAGAAGTGTGTGCGAAACTGGCTTCAACAATTCACTCGATGAACAAAAAGAATCTCGTGAAAATGTTGGTACTGAGACTTCGAATACCGTTGAAAATGATCCTAATTTCTTGGAAAGAATGATAACACGTGAAGACTCTTGGGCTTCACTAAGCGCCAATCATGCAAAGGGCCCAACTTCACTTAGAGCGAGTCCGCCCCCGGTAGCTGAGTGGTCAGCGCGACAGAATGTCAATTCCAAGGGCCCGAGTTCGATTCCCGGTTGGGTCATAGATTTTCTCCACTCGGAGACTGGGCATTGTGTTGTGCTAGTCATTATCATTTCATCTCAATCGACGCGCAAGTCGTCGAACTGGCGTCAACTCGAAAGACTTGCACCCGGCAAACAGTCTAACCGACGGGAGGCCCTAGTCGCATGACATTTACATTTTACTGAGAGCGAAACAGTTTGAAAGAGCTAATAAAGGCTCAAAGCGATAATGACCGAGTTTTTCGATATTATGGAACTGTTTGTTGCTCAACTCCGTGGGAGATGAAGAAGAAAACGACCCGAACTGTATAATAACAAAGAACAAGTCATCCGTCCTGCGTCAAGATAACGCACCGGCTCATAACATATTGTCTTTTAATAGGTTTCTAACAAAGTACAGCATCACAGTGTTAGACAACCCACCTTAAAAGTCTGACCTAGCACCATGCGACTTATGTATTTCCCAAAGTGAAATCCGCAATAAAAAGAACTAGATTTCATACCGTTGTGAAAGTGAAAGGAAAAGAGGCATCATGTCACGGACTGCACGCCGCCCCCACATGTCCAAGGGAGAACTCGAACCTCCGACGGCGGGAGCCGCGCAAACCGTGGCAAGGTGCTTTAGACCGCAGGACTACCAAACAATGGAAACATGTGGTTTCACCACCGCCGAAAGGTGGTACCGAGTGTTTTTTCTTCTTTTTTTCTTTTCTTTCTTCTTTTTTTTTACTGTCATTGTGAGATACTAACAGAATGCGTTAGTGAAGGGCAAACAGTCACAGGATCAGACTACTCGTATAAAAGTACGATCGGTCCTTGCTACACCAGACAGAGACAAAGGGAAAAAATAAGGAGAGGCTGCGGCTTTCTGTTTGCTCAAATTAATTCATTCCTAAAGGGTGAATGTGTCGCTCATTCTTTCGTATAAAAACACGGGCGAATGGTATCGTAGCAACCCTACCCGACATCACTAAGCTTTTAGCTGGAGGAACTGTCTGCTGTATTTACAGCTACATGATTACACTACAGTTCACAATCAAGTGCCTGGCAGAGGTGGTTTCATCGAACGATCTTCATGCTATATCTTAAATATTGTACTCTCGAATAGCGTACGGGGAAAACGAGCACTTAAATCTTTCCGCGTAAACTCTGATATCTCTTATTTGATTATGGTGATCATTCCTCCCTCTGTAAGTGGGCGGCAACAAAATATTTTCGCAATCGAAGGAGAAACTTGGCGACAGGAATTTCACGAGAAGATCCTGCCACGACGAAAAACGACTTTTGTTTTCATGACTGCTACCCCAATTCGCGTATCAAGCCCGTGTCACACCCTGCCCTATTTCATGGTAGTACAAAAACTAGCTGTCCTACTTTGGACTTTTTCAATGTCCTCTGTCAAACCTGTCTGATGCAGATACCACAACGCACAGTAATACCCCAGAAGAAGGCGGACAAGCATAGTATAAGCCGTCTCTTTAGTAGAACTAAGTGTTCTGCCAATAAATCGCAGTCTTTCGTTTGCTTCCCTCACAACATTATGTATGTGTTCGATCCAATTTAAGTTTTTCATAATTGTGAGCCCTTGGGTATTGGTGTGATTTTTGCAAATTTGCAGTCTTTGGTTATGAATCTTTCGACGAGTGAGTGGTTTAATGATTACTAAGTATGGAGCTATTTTATCAGCATACTCTGAAAGGAACCCGACTGATGAACAATCTGGACCGCAAGATTTGCTTTTATTGTGACGGAAGCAGCTTCGCTACACCGAGTATATTTATTTCTAAGGTACACGCGTTGTCAATTTTTCTTGAATCGAATTCTGAAATATTTACTTCGTCTTCTATAGTGAAGGAATTTCGGGAAACTGTGTTTAGTTACTCTGATTTAGTGGCACTGTCACACCAGTACTATCACCACTGCCATAGCTCATTAAAGGTATTGATTCTGTCTTGCCGCTGGTGTGATTTACATGCGACCACATTCTCTCTGGATTTTCTGGCAGACATAAATTTGTTGTGGTAGCTATTGAAAGTATCAGGCATTGACGTTCACAATATATTTCGAGCTTCTGTAAAATTTTGCCGATCTTGGGGATTTCACGTTCTTTCATATATGGCAGGCTTTTTTCGTTACCTCTGAAAACAGTGTTTTGACCAGTTTGTGAACTATGGGGGGATCAGTAATTTATTTATTTTATTTTATTAATTGTAAATATCTCTCAATTGCCGTCGATTTTATGTCTTTGAATTCAAACCACTTCTGGTCTAACTTACATTGACAGACTGGAAGGAGTGGAGACTGTTTCTTAGGGAAGCGCCAAGAAAATCGTTGTCTGCTTTTTTACGTAGGTATACTTTGGTTTTGTTTTCGGTGGGTTTGGATACTGCGGTATTCAGTCTTACTACAACAACCTTATAGTCACTAATCCCTGCAACCATCATTACACTCCCTACTTACTCAGTACTATTTTTTGGTATTAAGTATGTTTTCGAAACCATTTACACTTCGACTGGGCTCCTGGACGAATTGTTCAAAATAATTTTTTTGCGAAGGAATTTAGAACGAGTTCGAAGGACTTTCATGCTTACCGCCTTTAAACATGCTGCCAGTGCAACTTGTCGCAGCATCGTTGTCGCGGCCGCGTTGAAAATCATGAATCATTTACGAGGAGCAACAGCGTAGTGTTTATAGCAGCAGCAGCAGCAGCAGCAGCAGCAGCAGGTTGCGGCTGGCGCCACATCCGCGCAGCTTGGCGCTCCCCTGCTAATAAGGGCTGACTCCCCCGGGGCATACATCAGCAGCCCCTGCCGCGCGCAGCAACACCGTAATGGATTCCGCGCAATCAGCCCACGCCGCCACGCCCAGTGTAGCCCTCCGCAGGCTGCTACGTACAGA
This sequence comes from Schistocerca gregaria, assembly GCF_023897955.1. NCBI lineage: Eukaryota > Metazoa > Arthropoda > Insecta > Orthoptera > Acrididae > Schistocerca > Schistocerca gregaria. Next base: position 570,932,692 of record NC_064921.1, on the reverse strand, counting down.
TAGAACCCCTCCCACGCAGCACTGACAAAAGGCCTTCCATCTCCACGCGAGGGTGCCAAGGTGAATCACCGCCCGTGCTTCTCCAGTGCACAGGCAACCCGCGGCAAGCCCCTCCAGCAGCCGCAAGAAACGGCGAGCCATGCGTACACCAGGTGAGGAGGAATGCCTATGGAGTGCAGCAGTGAACCGATCAAACATGGAAAACACACAAAGATTTTTCTGAGAGTGCAAGGTAATCCTCATATGCAGTGTCGCTTAGACGTCCTTGCACCCCAGGTCACAACTTTTTACTTTATATCGTAGTACTTATGTACAAAAGATATATATCCAGCCAATCACTATGTGCACCATCCTGTATTACACTGTGGTCTGTTTGTCACCATGTCCTCCTTGACTTCCTAGACAACATCTCGTGAGTTAGGCTTCCTTAACACTGTTACAAAATTGCTCATTAATCTTGTATCTAGGTTAAGCCATACAGAACTACTGTATTCTCCATAAAGAGATGCCTATCGTACTAAGGTGCAAGTTTCCAATGGCCATTTCAAGGGGGCGAAAATGTTCGTGAACATGCCCAAGCCAGCAGCCTCCAAATTGGTTATCGAGGAGTTCATGCACCTGAACACATAAGTGTACTGGAGGTCCGATCTGCTGTGATTCACGATTCTCTAATCTTCGAGCAGAGGAAGTGAACTGGTTTGCGACACTCCATCATATACCTTAAATAAGAGTCGTAACAGGTATATTTAAGACATCCCGGCCCATATAATACCACGAGTCGAATTTCTTTCCAACTCTTGTATATAATTCATATTTTCAACGCGGTAAAACACTAAATTCCTCCTGAGAGAACTGAGATACATGGCATATTCATCAGCAAATAACGTTATTGAGCGAGATACTTAACACGGCACAGGGTGCAACTCGCTTTTCCATGCAGTCTTCAGGAAATTCACTCACTGACATTTCATTTTCAAGTCATTTTTAATGCAGCCATGCATTGCTGACTGCGTTGCTTGAAATTCCTCTACATCTACATATATCCTCCGCAAGCCATCGTATGGTGCGTGGCGGAGTGTGTCTTTGTCACCATAGTCATTTCTTTTACTGCTCTGTTCGTAAATGCAGCGAGATGACAACGGTAGTCTGTATGTCTCCGTACGAGTTCTGATTTCTCTTCTCTTGTCGATGTCCATACGCCAAATATACGTTGGCGGTAGTGGAACCGTTACGCAGCCACTCGCAAATCCTGGTTCTTCAAATTTTCTCAGTAGCGCTTCTCAAAAAGAGCGTCGTTTTCCCTCCAGATCCAGAGTTTACGACTTGAGTTCATGGAAAATCTCCGTAATACTTGCATATTGACCGAACCTACCAGTAACAAATCTAGTAGAACACCTCTGAATTGCTTCGATGTCTTCCTTTATTCTCATTGGTGGGGATTCGGAACACACGAGCAGCATACAAGAATGGGTCGCACTTGTGTTTTATACGTGATCTGCTTTACAGATGACCAACGCGGTCCTAAAATTCTACCAATAAACCAAAGTCAAAAACTAACCTTTCTTACTATCGTTCGTTTCCGCTAGTTCCATTCCATGTCGCTTGCAACGTTATGCCTAGACGTTTAATCGACGTAACTGTATCAAGCAGTATACTACTGACTCTATAATCAAACATTACTGGATTGTTTTTCCTACTCATCTGTATTAACTTATATTTTTCTACACTTAGAGCAAGCTGTAATTCATCATACCAAGGAGAAATCTGTCTACAATCTTGTATACTACAACGTCATTGGTAAACAGTCGCAGATTTCCGCCCATCCTACCCGTCAGATTATTTATGTGTTAGTCAATTGCTGCTTTGTGAATGGATTTCAGTGGAGATTGCTGAATTGATTGATTGACGGCGGCAAGTCAAGAGGGATATAGGGACTTACCGGATAAACTTTACTTGATTCCTAAATTGTTACATTGGTTTCTTCGTGTTATACCAATCCACCAATATCCGAATAATGAATCGGCAACGGCCTACTTTCTTTAGATCTATTTACTTGACACTACGTCAAATATCGCGAAGACATAAAAAAGGTAAGAAGACTGAGTATGTTGTTATGGCGGAAGTGCTGCACAAATTTGCAGGCAAACAAAAGAAGCTGTCATCCAGTTTCGTCATCTGTATATACTAGCTGCGGCAGCAACAGCGCCCAGGCATTAATTACTAAATGAAATGCCGTGGGCATTGACTTGCAGATGAGAAGAAAAACAGAAATTCAGCTGGCTATACGGTCACAGACCACAAAAAATTGTAATAACGTGTTCACCGTCCAGAAGAATGAACTGAAGGTGATATAGGTGAACAATAGGCATAGATGACGTATTTGCTGTCACGAGCAACTATATCAATAGCTGGAATGTTGACTTCCGCCTTCTGGGCGCTAGAGAATTCGTGGGGATGTTCTGTGTGCAACGCGACCAGCCATGTGCCACACGATCATAGAACTTATCGAATTTCAGTAAATATGTAAACAAAGAGTCTTAATGCATTGTTGACTGAGAGACCCTGAGAGTCTACTCTGCTATGCAACTGGTAATTTTTTTATCCTTCTCTCAACTTAGCACCTTCTCTCCGAGATGTTTGAATGTTGTTCTTCTAAGTGTATTTGGTTAGCGTAGATAACCATACTGTATTTGTGAATAGTATTGTGTTTGTCTTATAAACGGTGAAGGAAGAGAATGAAATCCGATGCCAGCACACAGGTTACGACTACATGGAAGCACCCAGGGATGTAAAGAGCTTATCCTCGTCATAAGAAATCATATAGCCTCATTCCAGTGGGGGCAAAAGGTAGTGATAACACTGAGTTCATCACCATCGCTCTTTGCCTTGTCGGATACCCACAGGTAGTATGCTGCAGCGATTTTAACGGGATACCTTCATGTAGCCCAGTGACGTGGTGTTCGTTAGCGATCTTAGTGTAATAAGACCAAAAACTTTTTTTAGAGAACAAGGTTCTCATAAAAAAGGGATGAAAACAATCACAAGCGTGGCAGTGACCAGGTTCCCGTGTTCCATCCTGCTCCACCATGGGGATCAGATGCAAGATCACTGCATAACAATTCCGATATTAGAAATCATAACAATTTATTGTGGAATATTGAAGGTTTTCGTACTCACGTATTTGCCTATAAATTTTTTCATGAGCTATACTGAGATAAAGTTACGCACGAAGGAGAACAGAATGTTCCAAAGGAAGGGGAGGAAATATAGTCGCCAGCATTGCGTTACTTCTTGAAGATGCGTCACCGACTGATGATGATGATGATGATGATGATTGGGATGTGGGGTGTTCAACTGCGCGGTCATCAGCACCCGTGCGAAGTCCCAATTTATACACAGTCCTTTTTTTTCACAATTCAATCGAGTCACGGTCACAAATGATGATGACGATGAAATTATGAGGACAAAAAAATGTTTCAAATGGCTCTGAGCACTATGGGACTTCATCGGAGATCGTCAGTCTCCTAGAACTTCGTACTACTTAAACCTAATTATCCTACGGGCATCACAAACATCCATGCCCGAGGCAGGATTCAAACCTGCTACCGTAGCAGTCACGCCGTTCCGGAATGAAGCGCCTAGAACCGCTCGGCCACCACGGTCGGCCTGAGGACACCGACAGCCAGTCCCCGGGGAGAGAAAATTCCCGACTCGGCTGGAAATCGAAATCGGGACTCCGTGATTCAGAGGCAGCAACGCTAGCCACTAGACAACGAGCTGCGGACGCACCGACTGATGCAACAGGGGTAGACTCGATGTAAGCTCTACTTTCTGTGAAAGACGTAGCACCGGATGCAGTTATTGCTGTACTGTTCGCAAATCGTTACTTTACTGCACATTGTATCTGGGAGGGCTCCCGTTAGGTATGTAACTAGACTATCCATTTAGCCAAACAGGGGGAAGACTTGAAATAGTGTATACATTCTTTAATTCTCTAAGAGTACGCTATTGGAGAGCGCTGCCAGTGTGAAACGGTAATGGGCTTGGATGCACTTACTTAATACACTATTATTTTGTTCAGGTATGTCCCCAACGTTCGCAACTATTTAAAAAAAGTCATTTCAGAAACGAGAAGATCTGCTGAGAAATAATATGATATTTTTCAGGAACTATAAAATTACTTACTGCAGCCTTTATGGAAACTCTTGTCAGTATTCAGATTCCTCTACACACAAAATGATGAAATATGACGACAGCGCACGGAGACAGATTAAAGGAGATTTTACTACTGTTGGAAGTGACGCAGGGCGGTTTTATTTTATTTGATGCCACAGTAAAAAACATAACTGAAATATGCTGTTGTAAATTATTTTACGGTAACTGAAGATGATCACACTCTGCAGTTAATACGGATTTACCAGTCAGCACTTCGTGGCTTGTTTCGCCAAGGACAAAGTTTTACTACTACTTTTTAGTAAAATCCATTGGAAAAGTGGTGTCAGTTGTGGCTGAGGACATGTTTCTGGAAAGGATAGACACGGATGTAATTCACACAGAAGGCATGGTGACAGAGCGTATGGCGAACGTCTTAGTGTGTGGCAGATATTGATAAAAACATATCACTAATAGCTTTAGAGAAGCTGTGTTATTAGTCCAAAACGTATTTTGAGGTAATAACAGTATTTTGCAGTCATTTATCAGGTTTTTTCACGACCAGAGCCACCAATGCGTTGTAGTTGACCACACGACAAGGCATCCGATTACTTGAAGCTGTTTTCGAGCATTGATGATCGCTAAGGAACACACCAGCAAGCTGCAGATCTCAGTAAGTCTCCAATGACTATTCATGTCTGTTGTCCAGACGACAATTTCCGGCAGCTGATGGCCGGGCGACAAGATTATCATCACCAACAAGTAAGTGCTGGAATCCTTAGTTTTGTTTTGGGAGTCTTAATTTGCAGTGGTTTTAGACGTATCTGCAAATTTGCTCTATGCGGCTAATGTGTAATTCCCGTGTGGAAGATAAGCACCTCACTGTCAGCAATGCCTTTGGTATATCAGTCATCCCAGCACGGCACATCATTTTATGCCGAGTGATGTCGATAAAGGCAGGTGTGGGAAGGTCCGTGCTTGGCATTGTTTTAGACAGTTTGGCTCTCTTTGGTTTCGTGACATGCATACGTGGATTTAGAGAAATGATCTCTTGTAATTTGTAGTATTATGAAGCCCTTGTGCTTCCCAATAAAGGTTCACTTTAAATGGCAGTCTAACTTCTAGCGCGACGAGTCCTTTCCAGATCAGTGCATTTGATATTCAACAACTATTTGTGTCAAGGCGCATCTTGCCGCTACCAACAAGTAGGTAGATATCGCAGAGTTCTAATGAACTTCAGCTTGCACATTATGTGGGCTACAGCCTAAGGAAGGTGTCTACCTTAGTTGGCACGTATTTGCTTAATAGCGCTACACCAAAGCCCATGCCTAGATTTAGATCATTAATTTTTGAATAAAGACTTTCAATGGCACAACAAAAACAAAACGTGTGCGTTTTAGGCACTAAAAAAGCTTTACTTCTCAGCAAGGCGTAAATCCGCTCTTCTCTTGCTTTTATTAGATTGGAGTTTTAGCACTGTAGTGGAGTGTGACGACCTGTTAATCGCAGAACACACGTGGTACGGAATGTCTGATTGTGATCGCGCAGCGCACTGTAATGTGCAAAAGGTAAACAAGATGTGAAGCAGTCTGCAAATTCGTGGACCTCGTCCAGTGAGGGACGCTGTATCGCGTGACAGTAGGGCGCAGAAAGCTCGTCCTCACTTAGCGGCGGAGCTTTCAGCCGACCCCCGGCCAAGTGCACATGTCACCAGATATTAATGCGGGTACCTCGTGCAGCCTCGAAAGCATAATGGAGACGTGCGCCGTTGTCATTTATAAATAGACCACAGGAGGGAGTCGGTGGTAAACGTCGCAAAAGCGAGTGGTGTGCTCCGTCCGCGGCTAACGGAAGGTCTCTTCATACAGGAGTGCCCGCAGCAGCTGGCGTCGCTACAGAGATCAAACGGCGCGTGCGGACTGTTGGTGAAAAATTATTGCCTTTTTACTGTGCTCTTTTGAATTTTTGAGGAACCTTAAACTCATTTTTGTCACAGCAGAGTCTGTAATGTACTTGAATGGCAGTGTGTGTGTGTGTGTGTGTGTGTGTGTGTGTGTGTGTGTGTGTGTGTGTGTGTGTACGTGTAGGGGAGGGAGGGGGGGGGGGAGTAAGGATGGGAGGCAGGCCTTATCGATAGGAGGAAAGTGTGTGACAAAGTGTGGTAGAAGAGAAGCGAGGTGCAAGAAAGAGGTTGACAGAACGTTTCGAGATATACACTATATACTGCAGAAGGGCGTGTCCGAGTTGAGGTACAGAAGTTGACAAAGACAAGGTTGCAGACCCAACAGTTCGCGATATTTACGAGGGTGCGCAATAAATATTTCCTTCCTGCTCAATAATCTGGACAAAACTTGCGTGAGATACTTTTAAACTCAGGGACACCGGGGCATTCTTACTAACATTTAAAAATCCGCGAAGCGACGTAGATGACGCTGAGACAAGTAACTTAATGTAAGACACATGGGGCAGCAAACGTCGGAAAATACCCAAAAGTGGATGACAAAAATTCACCTTGTGGCGTCAACAGATGACGTACGTGTGTAAAGAGATGACTGAGCGATGCAATACTTACATTCAAGCCAACGGGGCAAAATTCGAACACCTTTTGTAAGTGATGTCTGTCGTAAACACAGAAAGGAGAGAAAAATAGTCTAGATGGAACGATATCGCACTGATACAAAGTATAACGCAGGAATGTGCAGCAGCTTCTAATAAAAGTGTAAATTCCGTCTCAGTCAATATCCAGCTTCGTGACAGAGAAACGACAAACGATACAAAACTGACTTTCTAATTATTTCAAAATGATCATAAAATTGCAGGTATGAAACATGTATCAATAAGAGAGTTATATTTTGTATTTTGTGGACTGCTAATTCAATGAATTTTATGTAGTCCTTCATGATATTGTTTTATAACGAACGTTCGCACACATCTGTCTAACTACACAGACAAGTCAGCGCAAATATTAATCGACTTGCATTACATATTTCGGTCTGACTTTCTTTTGAAAATTTAATCGCACTCATTATTCGTTGACTAATTCTCGTAATAATTAGGCACCCACTACCGAGAGCGACTCAGAAGATGGATGGAACACCTGCTGTCTGACAAATGGGCGTAGCAACTGGGCGCCGCGAGATCTCATCCCTGCTATAAAGACAATTAGATGTGTTTGTAGCGCGCCAGCTCTGGTCTCGGTCGCGAAGAGCGGATACTTTGTTCTCTTACGTTTTCTAGAGGCATACAATTCAATGCTATTTACAGATAATTACGAAGTGAAAAGAGCGTTTACGTTTATCTGCTTCCCGTTACATACGATGGTATAATCAGCCACAAAAGATGTACAGCTGTTATCTAAAGTCCTCTGAATAATTTTGGCCTGTACATTAGCAGCATTAGAGAAAAGCATGGAACATACATGCGTAGCTAAAATCCACTTTTAAGCAGTATAGTTTGAAATTTTAACAGGGCATTGTGCTCGTGCCACGGAAGTTCTGTATTGCTATTAACTGGCTGTTCAATCACTATCTCTTTTTTCTTCAGCTCATGTAGTAATCTTCTTGTCTTTATCGTAGGGGACAACAATGAGCACAATGACAAAGTACAAAACACTAAAACAATAGGGTGTGCTACACTGGCGGTACTATTGTATGGCCGAGAGAATCATTAAATTAAAGAAGGTTTGTTTCAATATCCACATTACATTGTTTTATTTAATATGCGATCCTTTCAGTATCAATACATTAAAATTATTTTCCTGGCAACCAGAGGCATCCATTTCTTTGTATGCTGGAACGGCATCCCTGACGAGAATGGTTGATTATATATAGGTACGATATTAGTAAAAAATTTGAGAGAAATAGTGGTTATATCTACAGCATACTCAGTACTGTTTTGTAATGTAAATTTATGGATGAAATTTTTCTTTTTTTAGTAATAGTTATTTCAAGGTAAATATAGATTTGAAATGTGCTCGACACACCCTATGAAAGGAATGCGAGGTATTTGAACAACTAATCAAAACGTAATGAGCTACATAAATTGTGTTATTTTTACCATTAAATGCCATCATTAGCAAAGAGAACTGAATACTATAGCGGATACGCAGAAGTGTTGACGGCTGCACAGAAACAGGTGTTTGTAATACATCCACCTAGTGCATATCTGGATGTACACCCAACGGAATGATTCTTGTTTAGTTAGGAAGAAACGTCAAAGGCTAGGATGATGGAACGATGGAGAATTGTGTTACTACAGAATTTGTATCTGCATTGAAACGTAACCAAAGCTAAATACTATAAGTAAGGTAATGTAAGACAGTATCTGAAAGTATATTCTCGAAATTATGTAAGAGATAATGGAAATGAGCCAATCGAAATATTTAAAGTCAAACACACACACACACACACACACACACACACACACACACACATATATATATATATATATATATATATATATATATATATATATATATATATATATATATATATATGTGTGTGTGTGTGTGTGTGTGTGTGTGTGTGTGTGTGTGTGTGTGTGTGTGTGTGATTTATAAACCTCAGTTATTCCACTAATAAAAGCGCACAATACTGTATCCACGAATTGGTTAAACGTTTGGGTGGCTTATGCCGGTTAAAATGCATTCTTTGCTAAGTTTGACACTCCAAATGGGCATTCGTACCGAACGAAACTTTCCTGCAGAGCACATTTAGGTCCATTTTACGAGCGGCTGCGGAGAGTTGTAAACTCTAAACTATTTGAATGTCGTCGCTGCCGTAGCTTCGTGTGCAGGCTCCCAACTGTTTGAGAAGCGCTGCTCTCCTGTCATGGCCAATACATGATTTCAGAACACGGGCAACAGTGACAGGGCCAAGGGGCACTACCATCATTGATCATCATTTCCACTTTCAACAGTAATCGCTACATCAAAATACCTACGCAGCAGGCGCTCAATATCCTTTTTTGCAGTACAGAGCAAGAGGACGAACTGATTTAGGACTTCGCTAGTATTCGGATAGAATATAGCTCAAATCAGCAACCAGCCAACTGGTCTGGATTTCTTAGTGTTTCCTTGAATTACGTCAGGCAATTGTTAGGATGAGCCATTAACAATACCAGTCCACTGACCTGTCGCTCCGTTTATTCAAGCCGTTCTCGCCAACATGTAAAAATGCAACGTTCTTTCCTTTGAATCTTTGTTGATCCATCGTGGATACGGACAGCGGAACCTTAGTATTGATGGCTCCGGTTATGCAGGTACCGACGTATCTGAATCTCTATACACGGCGTACATAGGGGCTTGAAGATGGCCTTAATGGGATGCCGAAACTGTTGGTATAAATAAAATATCCACTTATAAAAACTAACGACTGTTTTGTCTTTTTTCTTTGGAAAATTTCTTGCCTTTGCGCTTTCAATCGAATAAGGGTATGACTTTCAAAATTCTGAGCAAAATAGCAAGACTTCCCGCTTCTCCTTTTAATATCTTCCGAACTATAGTACCAGTATTAAGTAGTAACGAAGTCGGCTGGAAGGATCTGGTCCATTTCTCCAGCATTAATATCTTATTGGGGGACAAGATTTCTTCATAAAATATGTACTGTTGTTGTATCAGCCAGAATCTATAATGCTTAAAATCACAATGAATGGAAAGTAAAGATGACTCGTTGACGGGGTGATACATATTGTAAAATAACGATTTGGAAAATTCGCAGTTTCCTGACAGCTAGTCATCTAAGAGTCGATATGATTCTCTCAACAGCCGTGGAATATTATGCAAGCATTAGATTGAAAATGAGAAGACTGGCGCAAAGACTTCCCCAGCGGAAATATCACGGGGATTCAAAACAAGTGAAGCGCGTGTTAACGGAAAGAGCCTTCAAAGAAACTGCGCATCGGCGACGCCTCCCTGCAATACCGGAGGGGAATTTCTCGCGTTCCCCGCATTTCCGTCATCGACTGATGAGCTGCTGTATCTCTAGCTCTGACTGAGAACAACACACAAAAGCCATATGCACCCGACATTCAGGATTTTCACACGTGGCTGCTCTCCAAGAGAAACGCATCTTTACGCGCGTGACTGCGAGCGAAACACGAGGCTGCGTTAAATTTGCATCAGGCTATTCAATCTCCATGTCTGCCATTAGGAAAACCAGGCGAAATTTCCAAAGTTCACAAACCACCAAACCGATGTCTGACTATGAAACACGCAAATAATCCTAATTAACATAGGTACGGAAACCAGTGGCCACCCAACACGACGTATTGCGACTGGACATGCAGTAGAGGACAAACACATGACAACCAGTGTTCCACATGGCCACAGTTCGTATGAAGGCAGGTTGCAGGATGTCTCCTCAACGATGCCTGTGAACGTTCGTAAATCCCAGGCATGTTCCCAATGCGTTGACAACCATTTACAATGCAGTGCCGAAGCTCACCGACACTATCAACAGGGCAGGAATACGCCATGCTCTTAAATATCTTATCATAAAAAATGCAGCGGATTGAAGCAAGGGGAACCAGGAGACCATTTGTTGGCTCCCCACCCCCGCTATTCTCTTTGTCGAAGGTTTGTGCTCCGTATTCCAGAACAGCCACAAGAAAGTGTGCCACTGCACCATTATGCACATACGCAGCGTTTCACCGAAACTGTCGTCATCTAAAATGTTGCATTACACATCAAGAGCGTTGTAACATCAGTATGACTGCACTTGTGCATACGTCGTATCGGGGACATCATTGGTTTCTGGATCGGATTACTTGATAGTTTCCTTGCCCTTAATAGCCCCCTTTACACATCAGTTCCGTTACAAGGAGGGAGGAGGGAGGAGGGGCGGGGGGGGGGGGGGGGGGAGCGAGTATGGCGAAAATATATAGTAGTGGGACAGGTAGTCACTTCATAAAGCTTCATATAGCTGGACTTGTAGCTAATGACTAAGACACTTCATGTCTTTAGACTACTCTAATGCGTATTTCCCGCAGTATTTCCCAATTACTTCAGCTTATGTCCAAACTGGTCCTTATCCGAAGCTATGGTCGATTGCTTTACATAACCCGGTGCAGCTCAGCTTTGTCTCCTACGATGTCATTACTGTTCTGTCTTTTGTTCCTTCCTTCACCACTACGAAAGATCTATGGTAATGTGCGATTTCTCAGTGAGCGGTGAACATCGGTACACGCATTTTTGAAGTAAAATTAGTCTTGCATTCACAAAGCCAACAGCATTCACAGGTTGCATGGCTGCCCTGTTGGGACACAAATAATGCGCTGACGATGGCATGTGTACCCCAGTAAGCGAGCGTATCGCTCGCTGTACTTTGGCTGTTCAAAACCCACTTCACCATGTGTTTATACGATCCTAACCACTTGCAAGATCGATGAAGCATAGAATACAACCGACACTGCTAATAAGATCAGTTGCAAACGTCTTCTCGTGTACAACATAGACGTATGAAATCAACACTGGCAACCGTTTACTTATAAAATATAGAACATAAGTAAATGTAAAAAGGTGGCACATCAATAATATTGCACTGCAAAGCACTGGTGTTTCATTTTCAATACGCCCACGTTGATTTAAGTGTGCAGATATTCTGCTGAAAATAATGAAAGCCGCACAGAGTTAGATCCCCTTAGTGGGAACAACACTCGTTCTACAGGAAATTAATTGTTCTTATTCGAACTGGAGTCGACTGAACACAAGAATTGCTATAAGCTTTTAGATCATAAACTTGTACGCGGCATAATCCAAGGTTTGCAGCCGATGTATCCAGCGCTCTTCTTCATCACTCCACTTTTATTTGTCTATTGCATCTCTTCATAATGGAAACAGAAGGAACTATTTCACGCTAAATACAAGATGCACGTGACTTACTAATGAGAAGCTTTACTTGCGTTCCGTAGAAGCGAGGTTTGTCCTTTACAGTGTTCTTCCCGTTCCTGGTTATCGGGAATTTTCTGAAACTACTCGTTCCGAATGTTGGATTCGTCATGAAGGCTATCCCAAATCAGTCTTCCTATTTCGTAGGATTACTCATTTCGGCATCTATCGGACACTGACACTTTATTGCTGTAATGAAGTGATTCAGACTATGCAGGACGGGCAACTTAGACCTCAAAACATGTCAGCCTTGCACGGCGTACTGTCACAGTTTCTCTTCTTTATCCGTTACAAAGTAAGAAATAATGAAACACAATCACTAGTCTACAACTGGGTTACAGACCTATCTCGACAATTTCGGTCGAATCGCGAGATGCCTCTGGTTGTACAACGCGGCCGAGATTGTAAACTGAAAACTAAGTTGAACTGTTCAACGAAATGGAAGCAAGTCGGCCGTGATCTTGTTTGAGAAAGCATTACGGTCCCCGTCTCATGTGATGCACGCGTGTCTTGGTAAAACTAAATATGATGGTTTGAGGGAGGTTTGATACTCGAATATCAATTTTTGAGCGAAGTGGCGCGGTAGGGTAAGTTACCCAAGGTACGCTCAGTCTTCAGAGCAACTTACAGTAGGTCTTCATTACATTATTCGATGGACATTCCAGAAATGCTATCTATGGGCAAAAGTTACAAAGAAATAAATTGTGAACAGTTTTCTGCTGATACTTTCTGATTTTCACCAAGAACAACTGCCTATTTACTAAATTGGACTGGCGTAAACGTAGTACACAGTTGGCGCCGTATATAATATACAGGATATGCAACGCTTGCGAATCGGTATATGGTTGTTTATCTGAAGGTAATTAATAACATGCTGTCGCTGCAAGATGATGATGTGATACCTGACAGATTCAGGTAAAAAGTAACAGTCCGAGACAACACTTAAGCATTAATTCAGCTGCGGTCTATCATACAAGGGGCAGTCAAATGTAAGAGAGACAGGTGGAACAAAGTAAGTAAACTGTTCATTATTTCAAAAGTAATCGGGCTGGCCACATGTTGCGAGGGTTGTTTCGACGAGGCGCAGAGGTTTCGCTGGTAAATCCTTAAACATCCTCCACAGAGTCCCGACTTCTCCCCATGCGATTTCCATATTTTTGCAGCCTTGAAGAGAGACATTTGTGGCCGTCGATTTGATTGGTAGAGTGCGCGCAAAATGCCGTGGCCGCTAGGTGCGCAGTCGGCTTGAGAAGCGCGGGAGAGTGCCTGTGGTCGGAAGTCGTTCAGAAGCTATAGGGGAAATGCCGTTCAAAACTGAAGCCTACGCTCCCCTTTTTGGTAAATATTAAACTTGGCCCCTCCACGCCCATACTTGCATGGTGGCCATTTAAAAAATGTCACCTCTTCTTTGGTTAGTATCTAAAAAGAATTCCGCCGAAAATGCAGCGATTTATTTTCGCCTGGTTTGTGAACCATTTGTAACTTTCAGTCACGAGTGGGGAATTTTGAGTAAAACCTACACAGTTATCTTGTTGCCTTTTTAAAATTTGCTTACTTTTCCAAAACTCAGCGGAGTTTACACAGTCGCAATTGAGAGAGGATTCTGAAACAAAGTTAAATAAGTGAGGAACTGAGAAAAGTAAGGTCAGAATTTTATGAAAAAGCACATCCTCGGTACAAAATAAACGTAAAATAACTTCACTTACATTGTTCCAAAACCCATAGCATCTCATTTCACCAACCGTCGATGGCCCTTAAAAATTTTAATCTTTCATCGGAAAAGTCTGTAGTTAGTGGAATGAACGGTACATAATGAAGCTTTGCATAGTAACCACATGGCAAACCCTTTTTGCGTGCTGTCATTTGCCAAAATCTCATTTCATCATCTCAAACCGTTTATGGAATATGGGGAATGTTGTGGATATTTCACTCTGGCTTTATCGCCGGCTCGGTGCGATCGCAAATGAGTGCGCTACGTCAGTTTTTTTTCAAGACTGGTGACAGAGACCTGCAACCACATCTAAGGAAAAATTGAAAATGTTAGCTAAATTTCATACGCAGCAACATACTATGTAATATACGCCAGACGCAAAATCATAGCGACCCCTATTTTTATTCCCAACTTTTCCGAATTTCGCGCAGTGCCTTATTTCCCGTAAATATCTCAATTACTGAGACCATTAACGAAATGATGGACACGTCGTAATGAACTTGCCATACGACGATACAAGTAAAGCGAAAATGAAATTTTTGTACCTATCAATTTCTGCATAATTGTTTGAGAAAGATTACAGGCCGGAAGGTGGCAACAGCCTGTCGACCTCCCCTTCTGAACAAACGAATGAACTCGCCCAGCTCTTTGGACGAAAACTGGACACTGTGCATCGGCCATTTTATCCTGCACGACCTATGCAATCATGGTACCGTAGTTAACCGCAAACGTATTTCCTGAAGCACTAACTGTCTTGTCTTACAGTGGAATAAATTTACGGTGTGTTCAAAAAGTCTCTCCGCAGTGCCGTCTGATTGTTAGCCGCGAATCAAACATAGTGAAACACAAGTTATTAATTTATTGAATATTCATTTTTACTTTCAGATTTTCACATTAAATGTTGAAAGTGTCCGCTCTCTTGTTGAATACACAATGCAATTCGTCTAATCATGTTTCCAAACACAAGCTGTAACATTTCTCCTGTAAAAAAAGCAGTGAAAGTGGATATTGCAGTACTCAATTCATCGATGGATTTTAGACGGTTTTTATAGACAGTTGTTGTCGCTGCACCCCAGGAGAAGTAGTCAGGTGATGTCAGGTCAGGCGATCGTGGAGGCCAATGTCCCTGTGAAATTATGCGATCACGAAAAACATCAGCAAGTAGTGATACTGAAACGCGAGCTGTATGCGCGGTTGCACCATCTTGTTGAAAATAACCGTTCAGTATTTCACTTAACCCAAGTTCTCCTATGAATGGTTACAAAATGTCAATGCAGTATCGTTTTGCGTTTATTGTTTCGTTGAAAAATATGGGACCCAGAATCCGACGTCTAGAAATTGCAATCCAAACTCCTATTTTCACAGTGGATTTGCAGTACTCCACATACGAGATTTCGCGAGTTCATGCATCCGGATAAATGAAACCACGCCACACCAGTGAAAAACGTTTTATTTAGAATATCTCTTCTATTTTGTTGAACGAAATTTTTGAACCACTGACAATAATGCAGTCTCTTGTCATTATCAATATTTTTCAGTTCTTGCACGACTGTCACTTTGTATGGGAAAAGTTATAATTTTTTCCTTACAGCTGTGTGAGCCGTTCCGACACTAACATCGATTTGCTGGGCGAGTTTTCTTACTGACTTGTTCGGACTAATGGACATTTTATGGGAAATATCGAGTATTTTATTCTCAGACAAAACGCTAGAACGACCACTTCTCCGTGCATCTGTCACTGATCCCGTACTTCGACATTTGTTAATCAAATCTCACACAGTATCGCGATGTGGAAGTGTTGTCTCCGGGAAAACTGAAGTAAATGTTTGACGAACTGAAACTGTGTATTTAACGCCAGCTTTGAACACTTGTTCTACTAAAAACATACGTTCTTCAATGGTTACCATTTTAACAGTGACAAAAACGAAACAAAAGAACAAAGAAGCTAAACTTACACGTTCACGTCAACACGTAGCGACACACACCAACGATAGTACTGACGCTGGCCGAGATAAACGAAACAGCGGAATGCTGAGAGTGTCCAAGTGAAGGGAAGTAACCCAAGCAGGCGAACAATCGTACGGCACTGCGGAGACGTTTTTAAGACCCCGTATTAGCACTCATGGTGATTACTTTTGAAACTATAAACAGTTTACTTTTTTTACCGTCTGTCTCGTTTTCGTTTGACTGGCCCTTATACAAGGAAGGTAGTCAAAAGAAAATGGCAGGGATGGGAACCATAAATACTAAAATTTTTTAGACTAATCAGGAGAAAAGTTAACAGTATTTACATACATCATTACGATCCCTTCAACTCACCTGTTGCCTGTCTGAAGTAGTGCAGAGTAGCTACCGTGCCCAGCAAGCAAGCTGTGCGATTTTGATGAGTTCGAACTACGATCTTATGATGTACTTTTGACTGCACTCAATGTACGGCCAACGAGGTATTATTTCAATGGACTGGTACGCGTTTAAAAAGCAGTCCCGTGCAGCGAAAAATTATCCATACTTTCGCAGACACCCAGGGCATCAAAACGAATATGCTGTTTAAAAACGTGGTTCCATTAGTTTTTGTGAGTGCTTTATTTTCTTTCATAAACTATTCGCCTATAACATTTCTGGAACTACACTTACTAACAGAGGCATCTCCATTTTGGCTGAAGTGTGAGCACCTTAACTTCCTCATAGACTTCCGCACATCGTGGAACTGTTTAATGAGATGTAAATACAGTAGCCCACGGGTGTGACTCTGAACTGTTTCGGAACGGTACACAACTAAACTAATTTGAATGAAGAGATGCTAGAGCTTACGGCCCTACAGACAAAGAAGTCCTTAGAGCGGATCTATAGTTTAGCTGGATGACGATGACAAAACATATTGGAGTAGCGTAATTCATAAAAGCAGTCCTGCTATAATTTAAGAAACGCACGGGGAACGTACAAAAATTGAATGGACGGAAGTGGAGCGCTGCGTCTTCTCGATACGAGACCAGAGCGTTAACGACTGGCGCATAGTGGCTCCTCATCGATGACGTCAGTTCTTTCGCCTGCTAGGTTTGACTCCACTGTTTATATCGCATCTTCAGTAGAAAGCAGGCAGTGCGGCAGCTTACAGTGCATAAACACAGAGGAGAGACACTGTCTACAGTTGAATCTCCTTGTAAAAACCACTGATCATCATCCAGAAAACAGAAGTCAAACTGTGACACTACATTCGAATGGACACCCTGAACGTTGTTTGTGTTACAGACGTAGTTTTCTGTAAAGTTAGAATGGTTCGCTGGCAAAATCAAGTCACTGACAGAAAAAGTTTAATACTTGTTGCACTAAGTTGACTAAGGCTGAAAAGTAAAATTAATCTCTTATCACTTCTCTTAAAGCTTCCACTATCTGAGATACGATTACGGATATTTGCTGTTGAGAAATGGCCAGTGGTCTGGCGACTCTCAATCTGGCATAAGAGAATAATACCATGCTCACGATGCAAAAGCTCTAAATTCGAAAATTCCAAGCGAGCAAAAAACTAATAATTGGCCTCGTAATAAAATTTATTAATTATGATTAAACTACTTTACTTCTGCGTCGAACAGGTAACCGCGAATGTCAGATGAAAGGATGAGATTTAAATTACAACTTTCTTTCCTACTGTTTTTCGTAGCACAGAAAACAGTTCCTCCAAAATCTTGCGAAAATTGGCGATATTCAGATAAATAAATATCTTTTTGATATTATTTGGTTCATTAACGTATCTTTATAAATACTGTTTTATCATCATTAGATTGCCACTTTTCTCTTTCCATGTGTGTTTTGTCGGAATTCCAATAATAATAAAGCCAGGGAGAGAGTATCATGTAAAATAACAACATTAAAAGGTCTGCAGACTCTGAAATCTGGAAAGTCAGCTTTGCCGCAAGATTTGCAGACTGTCATTTATATTCCCTATCAACAAAGCTAACACTGGCCGCTACTGGGATATTTAGGTATAGTAAACAGTTAAAGTATGCGAGGAAAGTAGAAACACAAAACTTGGAAAAGAATCGGACTGGAGTAAAAAATTTGGTAGCGAGTTAGAGACAGTCTGATCTCTCTCTACCCAAACCAGCTGGAAAAAACGTATTTCACGTTTGAGAAGCGATGCCGCCTGGCTAAGACAGTATTTTGTGTTTTACACACAATAGTAACAGCTATTTCCACTTCTATGTAGAATTTTAAATATTTTTAAATACATTTACTTAAAAACAAATTTTTATAATGCGATAGACAATACCGTAAGTTTTGCTCACTCTGTGCCTATATGCCGCGCCCCCTATGCAAAGCGCGGAGTTAAAATCTGCACTACATAAAGCCTTTACCTTTCTTTATAATCATTATGACATAGCATGATGCGTCATTGTGATCATTATTTACTGCTTCAATATTAAAGGTATGACAAAGTAACTTACTACATATTTATTCCTCTACCGGGTAACAACGAAATCCAGTGGTTTTTCAGGGACATTTTTGTGTAGTATTTTCGTATAATGAACCCGTCGTCTCCGGAAGCTCGTTAGAGAACAAATGCATTTCGTTTGATTTCCCATCCCCATTCGTATTTGTACTGCACTGAAAACATCTTCACAACAGTGCAAAAGCTAACGGTGTGCTCTTGACTTCGTGTATGGAAAGGAATGCCTCGACCCATGGAGGTAAGCCGGTTCGAACCCAGGTTGAGGATAAAAGTTTCACTGCCAGTACTTGCCCGGCGAGGGGAGGAGAGGTGGTGACGTTAAGTTCCTGATTTGCAGCCTACGGTATTTTGTCTGCGGTGTCCGGTTCACCCCATTTAGGTACACCTGGCCTAATATATTAGTCTATTCTCTCACTTTGTTTCTGCTTTAGTTTTGATGATCGCTAGTGTACGCCGACACTGTTTAACATTTTGAAGTGTTCTGTCATTGTGTTAAATGAAAATAAAACAATTCGGTAAATAACAATCTCCGAAAACATTACGCCATTCTTTTCATAAGCCATCCACGTTCGAATGATTTTTAGGATTGCTTGTCTGTCTGAGACGTTCGCAAGGCAGGATTAAAAAAACGGAGAACAGCACGGTTTGTGACGCATTATATTAGTAACCACAAGAGCATCACTGAGACGCTTGCTGCTGAAACTCCGAGGACACATCTTCGAGGAAGATGTTTGGCAACGAAATATTTTCTTCCATAGCGAAAGGACAGTGACAGTAAAAATTAGAGAAATTTGAGCCCAAGCGAAAGCCTACCGATAGCCACTATTGCCGCAGGCCGTTCGTATGTAGAACAGAAGAAAGATAGACATTGTAATGGTACATATCGTACCCTATGCCACACGTCTGGAGGTGGCGTGGTGAAGATTGCAGTTCAGAAAGCAATGAACATTGTCCTCATTCGCTATGGACAAAGGAATGTACAGAGATTCCAAAAAGTATTCGACCATAGTGCACAGAATAGAACAAACACAACAATCATAAAAATAAAGCTAAGAAACAAACATTTATTTTCTTACATTGATTAACGTCTACATTTAGAAATAAAACACTATTTGGGTTCATATGCATCTTAATTTATGACCTAATCCACGTTATTGAATATCATGTCCCTGTTAATGTCAAACGTGTACTCATCTAATGAATAAGAACACAGATATGGCGCCTTAATGACACACGGCCTCCTACCTTTCCATATGCAATTGTGTTTCATCCACTGTAGCGGATGGTTTCACCTCTGTTTTCAAAGCTGCCGAGTGCTACTTAAGGAATATGGTCGAAAAAATCGTAAAACTACAAAAGGAGAGACATATCTGCATCAGGTTGTTTCGAAAAGGAAAATGTTTTCAAAGAATGTGAGAAACCATTGGCAGACCTATCAGTACACTGAAGACTATTATATACAGGTTTAATCAGAACAAAACGTCAGGAAGCGGTCATTGTGCACTTGTATGGAGACACGACAGCTACTTACAGAGGTCGAGAAAAATTCAAAACAAAGGGCTTCAGAACTTGATACTGCAGCTCAAATGAATACAAGAAGGTCTGTATTAAATCTGGTTTATGACGCTTGGTATGGAGGTCGAACAGCCCGGCGAAAAACATACATGAGCAAAATCAACGGAAGGAAAGTAGTTGCATTTGCAAAAGAACATGAATCCGATGGGTTTGCTTTCTTTGGGAAGACTGTATTTACTGACGGGAAGAAGGCTGCATTTACCGAGGAGAGTCGATTTCATCGGTTTAAGCCAAATAGGCGAGTAACAGCACAGAGAAAAAAAGAATTATCAACTTGAAGAGGGAAGTATAAAGGTAAAGGTCACTGTTAAACATGTAGGAGATTCAGTACTTGTCAGGGCCTGCATGTGTTGGGCGGGGGGGGGGGGGGGGGGGCTGTGTTTTATTGATCGAATTATGGAGCACAAGGCCTTCATCCAAGAAACACATCTGCAAGAAACGTGAATAATGTGAGCCTTTCTGAGGGTCATCTTTTCACACAGGATAATGATCCAAAAGATACAGCTCTAGATGCAAGACTCTGGCTGTTGTAAACACTCCCCTCTGGATGCCGATACCACCACAATACTCAGACTTTAATCCAATAAAAAAATGTGGAATGAACTCGACAAAAATACAAGGAAACGACAGTAATCGAATAGAAATGATGAAAAGAACCATCTACTAGAGGAATAGCGCAAACTGCAGTGCAAATAAACAATCTCCGGTGAAAATCATGGCAAGAAGAATGCAAGAGATTATATAGAAAAAGGGGAAGACTACAAGCAGTAGCCCGCCTCTAGTGGCCGAGTGGTTCTAGGCGCTTCAGTCTGGAACCGCGTGACCGCTACGGTCGCAGGTTCGAATCCTGCCTCGGGCATGGATGTGTGTGATGTCATTAGGTTAGTTAGGTTTAAGTAGTTCTAAGTTCTAGGCGACTCATGACCTCAGAAGTTAAGTCGCATAGTGCTCAGAGCCATTTTACAAGCAGTAACCGTAACATTCATGTTCGGAGTGTCATTTCCAGTACTGCATCCTGCGTGTATTGCATCCTAAACCGCAGGGACCGATGACCACGCAGATTGGTCCCTTTAAAAATCAAACCAACCAACCATCCTAAACGACTGATCTTTACTCGTGAATCTTTAGCTACGTTTATGTACACAGAAATTTGTGTTTGTTCGCTGTATTCTACGTTTCACTGGTTAATAAACAATCCATGTCCGTGCTGCACTTCGTCCTGACAGTTTTCCATCACCTACAGACAATTAACCATAAACTGAACTATTCGGCGAATACTTTTTGGAGTACGCGTAAGTGGCCCTGTGCACACTGTGGCTGACTCACAGTGTCGGGCACCGGGGTGCGCGGCCTGACGTCCTGCACGCCGCAGCTGCTGGGCCGGCGGTGCTTGCGGTTGTGGTGTCCGTGCCGGCGGCAGCCGGACTTCACGTAGTTCATCCACATGGCTGTGCTGGGCTGGGCTGGGCTGTGCTGTGCGCGGCGTGCGGTCTAGGCAACCACTGCGCGGCCGGCGCCCGCAACGCCGACGGCGGCACGCCAGGGGGGGGGGGGGGGGGGAGGAGGGGGAGGGGCCGCTACAGGGAGGGTCCATTCAGCGCGCCGTTGCCCCGGGAGACGGAGGTGCGCACCGGTGCGCCGTGTTCCACGCGGCCAAGTCGCGTCCGGAAACAAGTCTGCTAGCTGGGGTCGTTTCAACCCTTTAGTGATCAGTGGAAACTATAGTTCCCACTTGTTTGTTTTCGCTTAAGTTCAGTGGTAATCCCTGTTCCCACTTGTAACTTGTGCTACCATCTCTGTTAGAGTGTGCTAACTATATGTAGATTATTCCACAAGATTTCGGGATTGCAGCCGGATCTCATCGACTTCTTTCCACGATATTTCGGCTGACAACCTTACAGCCATCTTCAGGCGAGTGTTTGACACTGGAGATTGCTAGTGCATGTCGCTCTATTTATACGCACAAGTGCCGCAAGACGCTCATGCTCAAGTTACCGTTGCATGCGCGCCACCTGTCGATTCCAAGGCCCTCTCAATATTACTGCATCTATGGAACGCAAGCGAATGCGTGGTACAAGTAAACCATGCACGCCCCCTGTTGGCAGACATGTCCAAAACAATAAAATGCAAAATTTCAATATTAAGATTAAAATTACTTGTCGCTCGACATGTCAGAAGGCATAAAAAGTTCTCTTTTGGTTGATATTAAAGAAATCAACGCGTCCCAGACCTTATTCAATTGAAAGCCGCCAACACGATTAATGAGATTTTCCGCCAAACGCATTTCCACGAATTCCTTAACAACTGAATCCCAGAAGGATCTCGATGGGGCCAAGATTTTCGTGGCAGAATAATCCATGGTATGTCCTGTGGAAATACAATGTTCGACTATGGCCGACTTACTGGGCTGTAAAAGGCGAATGTGACGCTCATGTTCAACGCAGCGATCGTGGACTGTGCGTGTGGTCTGACCAATGTAGGCTTTCCCACACTCGCAAGGTATTTTATAAATTCCAGCCTTCCGTAATCCCAGATCATCCTTGGCTGAGCCCAGAAGAGCACGAGTCTTTGTAGGTGGCTGGAAGATTGCTTTCACACGATGTTTCTTTAAAATTCTGAAATGTTACCGACATATGGGAGAAATGCTCTGGACTTAAATACCTCCTTATCCTCTTGATCTTGTGGGTGGTCACGTTTTTTCATCCTCAAAGCAGTACTGACGTGATGTGCAGAATATCCATTATGTTGAAATACAGATTTCAAGTGCTCTAATGCGTCTGCAAGGCTGTCTTTATCAGACACGACATGTGCCCTATGCACCAACGTTCGAAGGACGCCCATAGTTTGTGACGACAGCTTGACACCTGCAGGTACAGGTCCGTATGCGTGGGTTTTCGATAGACCGAATGCCCCAATGACCCATCCACCTTGCGATTAACCTTGACGTCCAGAAATGGTAGGCAACCGTCCTTTTCAACTTCCATCGTGAACTGAATGTATGTCTGGATAGAATTCAGATGTGTAGATTGTCAACGGTTAGGCGAAAGCTGTTGTATTTCTACCTTGTGAGTCAATCAATGCAGATGCGCAGTTCCCGCGTGACAACGAACCACTGTTTCGAGCGCTACAGCGTTTTTTTGCATAGTGTGCTTTCCTTCTGCGTCTGAAGTGACTTGTGTTGTATTTATCTACTTTTATATTTATGAGGGAGATAGTATTAGAGTATATTTGCTGGATTTGACTGAAAATTACATAAATATTACAAGGTAAGTTAGTGGAAGCAGAAGTGAAGTATTCTACCCATTGGCTGTGGCAGAGTATAATAAAATAATGGGAGGAGTGGATAGATTTGATCAGCTGCGTGAACGGTGTGCTGTAGGCCGTCGTTCATGAAAGTGGTGGCACAAACTGTTTTTCTTCCTTGTGGATTTGGCAGTTGTCAATTTCTATGTAATGTGGAAGCTACAGAAGACAGAAGCAGACAAGCTAACATTTAGATTGCACTTGGCAAGGCAGCTTATCTCTGGCTTCTCAAGTCGTAAGAGAAGAGGAAGCTCTGTTCATTTTCAAACACCAAAAAGAGGTGCGTCTGGAGTACAAGATGAAGTTTGTTTTCCCTACAAAAGGTACAACAAACAGAAGATGCCGCCAACGTAGCACCAAGAACAAAGAAAAGAGAACAAAAATAATGTATAGCAACTGTCGTGTACCTTTGTGTGTAGCGCCATGCTTCTCTAAGTTCCATAGTATATCACCTTAGTGAACTCAAAGGGCAGTACGAACTAATACAAATATAAATGTAATGTTTATGTTTTTGTACTAAAAAATAAACGAAATAATTTTTTTTTAAATTAGCAAGTGAAGTTACTCCAGAGTTCAGTGGTGACAATGGTTCCCACTAATTTTTTTATACTCTTAGGCTAAACTCTCACTTTCAAGATTTAAACTATGGTTTTATGAACGGCTTCTTAGCCCAATAAAGTGTTCATAAAAAGGCTACAACTTCCGGAAATAATTTGGTCACTAAAGGGTTAAACCACGTGCCCCGAAGGGTGGTCCACGAGCGACGTTCTGCGACGTGCACAGAATGCTCGTAGCGCGTGGAGCCAACACCGACTCAAAGGAAGGCCTCGCCGCTTGTTGGTGATGTCACGTCAGCTAGGCACGGCTAACGCCCGGTCTGTTGCAGGCAGAAATGCCTGGGCGCGCTTATCACTATAAATCTCTTATTTTTGAACAAAATGTTTGGTATTGTTCTGGATTCTGCAGTTTTATTTAGATGAAAGTTTTTCTTACTATCGTAAAGCTACAAATGAAGATCATAGTTCTGTATTACTGAATCCTGTCGAAACAAACTTAGATCAATATGAGAAGATGCTCTGCTCCATTGCAAGCTTCGGAAATTTTACATTCAAGTAACTAGATTTCTTGATCCATTTTGTTATCCAAACTTACCCCAACCCCTCACAATTAACTCGTTTCTTTTATTTATTTATTTATTTATTTATTTTCGCTTGACATCGTCACTGAAAATGTGAACTAATTTACATGTGTAAATGTCCAACTGTTGCCAGTAATTAGATTACAGTAGTTTTCAACGAAAGGAATTCTAAACAGGAAACAAAATAGCTTCATACGTAGAAAATACTGCTGAGCTTAAACTTTTTTAAACATGCGCTTTAGAAAAGATAAATATTCCCTCTTGCAACTGAAAGGTGAAACTTTATAAGATAAAATAATTTTTTTTGATAAAACAAGTATCTCTCTTTTGCCTCTTCTTCTGTCCCCTACCTCCTCCCCCAACGTGTGCAATCGCAAGATATTTCATTAACATTCAGTGCTCCTCACCCCATAGTCAACCAAGATACCTAAAGAAGAGCACCGATATGTTCAGAGTTTCTTGTAAAGACAACCCAGTACAAAAGTAACTTCCCCAGATTTGCAAATAAGGTAAAGAAGCACGAATTCTCTTGCTGCTGGACCATGAGGTAGTTTATGTATGTCAATCCTTAAAACAGGTGGAAATTTAAGTTCAGCATTACACCAATTGTTAGGAAGTGTAATGAATTGCACAATTAATTGATTGCAGAAATCTCTCAGAACAATGTGTGTTGCTCAACTGCGGCCAATAGTTCCACATTTTCCTGTGTGAGAGAGGGAGACACCACCATTGTGAGTATGCCTGCAACAGACCTGGCGTTCGCCGTGCCTAGCTAACGTGACGTCACGAACAACCGCCGAGGCCTTCCTTTGAGTCGGTGTTGGTGGAGCGGAAAGTTGGGCGGATATATGTGCGCAAACCTGGACGTTGGAGGGTTGAGCAATATTGCTCAGGTCTATGGGCACAAACCACATCTGCACAGAAAAGTCGTAGAGTGTAGGCAGCAGATCACCGCCAATTTGGCGCGCGAAACCTGACTCAGCTATCGTTCAGGCTAGCGTTTCTCTATTTCGGGTGTACACCGAACTCTTAAATCGTTGATGGGCGTCACTGTTCCAGAGAATTCGTTGCCGAATTTATCTAAATATACAGAAGTCACAAATTATCTGCTCGTGTATCATAGATTACTGCGTGCTAACTTGCGAGACAGTGGGAAGTGGGGGCAAACCCAAATCGAATCCGAGCGGCGGATTAATGACCCTGGGCCGGTACAACGCTCAGCCTGAACGTGCATTTCACTTAGTTTTCCACGCTCGTTTACGTAAATGTTGGGCTGGTTCCCAAATTCCGCCATCGAGAATGCCACACACGAACATGCAAATCACGATAACACGCAGATCATGCCACACGCGACTGTACTCCCTTAGTCTACCCTTAGTACTGTGGCGTCAGGAAGGGCATCGGTTAAAGAAATTGAAACAAAATTTTGCCAAATCCTAAAAAAGCAGACTCCATAAACGCTGGAGAAAATAAACAGAGGAGTCACAAATGTGTGAGGAGTAAGGAATACAGGGATCGTTATAAGAAGGGAGCTAATTGTACTTCTAAAAGTCTGTAACGGTTTGCTTGTAGACTTCAGGCAGGGGATTTGAAACCTCCACGTACAGAGAAACAAAGTAAAAGAAACCCAGTTGGCCACTCCTGTAATTTATTACAATATTCATAGTCCAGAAAGACATCTAAAAACGTAAAAACATTATATGTAACTTGTCGATATTGGTTTACTATTTAATTTAGGTACATTGCGAACTAATGTACACATCGCTGACCAAACATTTTATGAAGGCAAATAAAGTACTGTTACTAAATTATGTAATATACATCAACAGTGATAAGT
Organism: Schistocerca gregaria; assembly: GCF_023897955.1. Lineage (NCBI taxonomy): Eukaryota > Metazoa > Arthropoda > Insecta > Orthoptera > Acrididae > Schistocerca > Schistocerca gregaria. The sequence goes on along the minus strand of NC_064921.1, from coordinate 570,906,644 downwards.
TAAAGATAATGTATTTTTGTTACATTTCTAGACATATTTTGGATCTCCAAATACTGAAATTTCAGGAGTGACCGATGACGTGTCTTTTACTTTGTTTCCGACCACGTGACGGTTTTCAGTTCCCTGCGTGAAGCCTACAAAGCAAACTGTTACGGACTGTAAAGAGCAACGCTGACAGTCAAAAATTTGAATACCTGAAACTACATCCTGTTGTCGGAAATCGTAATGTCTGTGTCAACCGTTCATATTGTGGATTTGTTTTCCCTATGTAAGCATAATATTCTGTTGTCCTTTGTAAGACGTTACGAGCGTGAATAGATATTTGTACGTCTCCATGTCCATTCGCAAATAGTTTCGCAAGTCGTCGTGTTTACACAGCAACTCACTAAGTAACTTAATAAAGGAAAACATAAAGAACCACTGTCTTGAACATTTATCTGTATATTATAGACGGAGCAGAGTAAGTTCGGTTTTACGCGAGCAGCACTTGCGAAAATCATATCGACTACAAATAGAGCTGTTATTCGGACTTCGAGACATCATTATATACGAGCACTAAATATATTTCACAGAATATTAACGGCAATGAGCATGAACTATAGTCTGAGCGTATGTTTTACAAAGCTTCTTATAGACAGAAAGACACTGCGCCCTTTTTTTTTGCCAGTAACGTTGCAAGCTTCGTTGTTACAGCGACCTACAGTAAACAGTAAACTGTTGCTCTAAATGAGAATATCCGATACTCGCTGACAAACCCGGCATTGCCCAAACATTTATTTATAGCTGCGTCCGTGACTTCATACACGTGGAATTTACTTTTGACTTAAAGGTTCATTGTATTCAACGTTTGAAGTAGTATGATTGGAGGAACGAGCGCAGAGTGTGTTTGCTTCAATAATACGTGAGAGAGCCACGTAGAGCTGCCGTGCGAAAAAAAAAAACTGGCGCTAATTCTACGCCCCCAACATGCAGCGTCTGGCCTTATGCTTTGTCTATGGTCACTGCTTAACATAAATTCACCGGACAATGCACTTGTTTAAAGCGAAATGGTAAACTGTAACTTAAAGCCTCTGTGAGTGAAGGGTTCTGAGGAGCGAGACAATGCATGACGCATCAGAATCACATTGCACCTCACTTTCTGAAAGCGTTTCCAAAGAGTGAGTCAAAGCCTGATGTTCTCGACCCGTAGCAAGTCTCGCTTCACGAGCTTTATTGGTCTCCTGACGTAGCTTGGTCCTCAGTCATTCTTGTGCGTTCTGTAAAACTCGACCTTTTCTTAGGTATAAGTATTTATTCGTAAGCAAAACGAAATAATAATGTAATGATAAGGCACCCAAACTCGTTTTCCTTAGTGACGAATATAAAGAAAACCCACCGAAATAAAAAAAAGCAATGTTGTTAAGTAGTTAATACACAAAGCAAAATTAGTAAATTCTTATACAGTAGTCACATAAGTTCGCTGTTGGTTTGTATTCATAAAGATAAAATTATGCAGCTTATTTCTGTCACTGACGTAAAGTTCCGAAAATGCACCTATCACATCTATCACTGAGTTAAGAAAAGCTAGCAGCACCATCTATTGGTTCTTCTGTGTACTACACCACGATGATTAAACATTCTAACTATTAAGCAGAGCAGACGATTTTAGGCAGAACTTCGAATTACGATATCTGTTTCTTCCGTATTTAGATTTTGATGGAATAAATCCTGCACGTTACCCCAAGCACCACTGAAGTTGCCTGCGAAAATCCTACGAAAATTCGTGTGATAGTCTTGAAGATTAGCGTGTTCAAACATAGAGACATGGCAGTTATACACTTTTGTTATTAATATAGATACAGAAAGAATCGAATACGCACCCCGAGTTCAGTAGCCTTAGCATGTATCGAGATACGTGAACTCATTTACAATTCCATACTCACTTATTTCTATAATTGGCATTTTCCCATCTCTGCGATGGTCGCAAGTAGCAACTCTCTTGTGACTTGCTTCAATGAATTAGTTTATGAGGACAGAACCTAATATTCCAATCTTCATATTGTCATGTTCAGTATCTGTTCGATCATGGTCAACGAGCAACTAAGCATATGACTTTACTCCAGTGAGTGATTAAGCACAGAACTAATTTTTTGCCCTTCAACGCACGGTACGTTGGATTGTAGCGAAGCAACTGTGTTTGATCGCTCATGACAGCTGCAGGAGATCACCGAGAGCCAATGGCACCCCATACCATCACGCCGGATGATACGCCAGTATGGTGATGACGAATACACGCTTCCAATGTGCGTTCACCACGATGTCACCAAATAAGGATGTGACCATCGTGGTGCTGTAAACAGAACCTGGATTCATCCGAAAAAATGACGTTTTGCCATTCGTCCACTCAGGTTCGTCGTTGAGTACACCATCGCAGGCGCTCCTGTCCGAATGCAGCATGAAGGGTAACCGCAGCCATGGTGACCGAGCTGATAGTCCATCCTGCTGCAAACGTCGCCGAACTGTTCGTGCAGATGGTAGTCGTCTTGCAAATGTCCCCATTAGTTGACTCAGGGATGGAGACGTGGCTGCACGATCCGTAACAGCCATGCGGGTAAGTTGCCTGTCATCTCGACTGCTAGTGATACGAGGCTGTTGGGATCCAGCACGGCGTTCCGTATTACCCTCCTGAACCCACCGATTCCATATTCTGCTAACAGTTATTGGATCTCGACCAACGCGAGCAGAAATGTCGCGATACGATAAACCGCAATCGTGATGGGCTACAATCCTACATTTATCAAATTCGGAAACGTGATGGTACGCATTTCTTCTCCTTACACGAGGCGTCACAACAAAGTTTCACCAGGCAACGCCGGTCAACTGCTGTTTGTGTATGAGAAATCAGTTGGAAACTTTCCTCGTGTCAGCACGTTGTAGGTGTCGCCACCGGCGCCAACCTTGTGTGAATGCTCTGAAAAGCTAATAATTTGCATATCACAGCATCTTCTTCCCGTCGGTTTAATTTCGCCTCTGTAGCACGTCATCTTCGTCGTGTAGCAACTTTAATGGCCAGTAGTGTATCTAGCACAGAGACGTAGACGAAGCGGAAATAAATGAGGCATCGTGAATTAGACATACGACAAACTAGTAAGATATTGCGAGTTTGGTGAACAGAAGAGTGCCCATCACCTATAACGGCCTTGAGCGCTACGAGTGGAAGGAAAGCAAGGTCTCGCTGCTACTGTCGCCGGCGCTGAGTGCAGAGGCAACCGGAGACGTTCGTCGTCGCGTCCAAGCTGCGTCTGCGAGAGGCCGCGCTGCGATGTCACTAGTCACCACTGTCACCGCCTCCCTTTCGCCCTCCCTCCCCCTTCCCCTTCCCCATTGCGCTACTGCGGTATGAAATACCAGCAACATTCAACGTTGTCACTGACTTCGCCGCATCGTGTCACGATTGCTGGTATACCGTTCCGGTATGGCACATTCATTGTTTACTTCTTACCAACTGGCCAGAATGGCGTTTAGAGGCGAGGGTGGACGAAATGTATAAAGACACGACAGAGAGTAGCATCATACGGTAAAAATTAGCAGTTTGAAGATTCAGGACTATAGTCAAGTCAAACAACGCAGGAAATACTCCGTTGCAATCTGTTGTAACGGAAACTCTGGCTGTGGCATTACCAGACATGACCCAGTTAACAGTGCCCCGAAATTCAAGTAGCAACTGAAATTCAACGTGGATTCTCATGATGATGAATTGAAGCCAGAAATGAGTAATATGAAATCGTAAATAAGTATTGTGAAGTCATAAACTGCGAAATTATATTTTAAATTGGAATCCAGTTGTACTGAATTGAGGCAGGAAATGGGTAGTTTAAAATCTGGATTGAGTAGCCCAGGCGTTACTTGAAGTATATCATTTCTTTTTAAGTACAAGATTATTTCAAAATAATTTCCTCACGCGAATGTGCATTTTTCATGAAAGAAACATTTCATGTTGTCTAAGAAAAATATAATGAAACGTGTATGAGATGTAAATTCAGACCAAGTCTAGACCGCAGCTCGTGGTCGTGCGGTAGCGTTCTCACTTTCCACGTCCGGGTTCCCGCGTTCGATTCCCGGCGGGGTCAGGGATTTTCTCTGCCTCGTGATGACTGGGTGTTGTGTGATGTCCTTAGGTTAGTTAGGTTTAAGTAGTTCTAAGTTCTAGGGAACTGATGACCATAGATGTTTAGTCCCATAGTGCTCAGAGCCATTTGAACCAACCAGACCAAGTCTATGGCTGAAACGAATTAGAGGAAATGCTTTTCACAGTTTTAAGAAGAAAGAAAGGAACAAAGCTTCTCTCAGAAAATTGAACCTCACTTCTCTTGTCTCAACTGAATTGAGCTGCCGACCTTTGTGTAAGTGTCTCTGTAATAGATATCGATTTACTTTATAATTAAATGCGTCAAAAACGGGTTGCACCCTAGTTTTCAATTACAAGTAACTATTCTCCACGCAGTTACTAAGTGGTACATGAATTATGATTTTTGTAATATTTATTTCAAAAAAAACTAGCTGGAACCGCGAGTGCAACAGACCTCGGCGGAGAGCAATGCAAGTCATTGGTTTCATTCTGCAGCATGTAAAGCGCGTCCTTGCGATTATTTACGGATCATTTGACAGTGACTTGAGATTATTTTGAGCAAGTACAAATTACGTATGGGTTAGCCATTGTCTCCGAACTGTAAATTGCTACCCCTACTTCTATCAGATACGCCTGCCGCGGTGGCCGAGCGGTTCTAGGCGCTTCAGTCCAGAACCGCGCGACTGCTACGGTCGCAGGCTCGAATCCTGCCTCAGGCATGGATGTTTGTGATGTCCTTAGGAATGTTATGTTTAAGTAGTTCTACGTTCTAGGGGACTGATGACCTCAGGTGTTAAGTCCCATAGTGCTCAGAGCCATTTTTTCTATCAGATACAGAGCCACAGAACTGATAGTGGTATTAAATTACTAAGGCTCGTAAATGGTAAAAACTTCAAGAGCCAGTTTTATTCTGAAATAACAGAATTCTTTTTTAGATGCGTATCAGATGCAGTAGGAGAAATCCGCGACAACATCAACAGTGACCGTTGTTCCATTTCTCAATAAGAGAGAAATTAAATTCGTTATGCAACTTCATTTTACTTTTTTGGCATTTTATTCAGATGTCGAAACAAAACGTGGCAATGTAAAATCTAAAGTGAGTAGTGGAAAATCTGAAATATCTAGTTTGAGTCGAATATTGAAAGTGAAAGTTTATTCAGCTACATGCAGCATTGCTGAAATAAAAACGGAAGTAGGGGAGCTGTTTAACAACCTTGAAAGGAATATGGAGGCCGGCATCGGTAAAGTTCGTCAAGAATATAAAAAAACGGTTAACAGAAAGAATAAACAATAGTTCGAACTGTGCTCTCAGAGGTAGACAGAAATGGACAATAAAACAGTTAATAGTCAGAAATAAATGTTGAAGGTCGAATCTGATTGTACCCACAAATCTGAAAAATTAGATAAAAAGATTGATTGTGAAGCGAAGAATAGAGTAAAACAGACTCAACAAGTAAAAAGTATGGCTTGGTAGAATAGGTAGTAAATTAAAGTCAGTAGAAAATCAGATTGCAATGTATGATAGTAAATTTTCCGGCGAATCTCCTGTTTGCATTGTTCTCGGGTGCACAACTGGTTGCAGTTTGTTTACGTAACACGACATTTCGACAGCGTACCTTGCCGACATCTTCAGGTAGTGAAATGAAACGATCGTATGATTCATCCCTTTCCCTCACTATACGGGAGGTTGCACTCCCCATCATCTGTGGTGGCTTGCAGAGCACATCCAAACAAAGATGGAATGTTCCAACTGGGCATCTCTGAAGCTGTTATGTGATTACATTTCCAGGACTCAGTTTATGAGGTAATCTAGTTTACTGTTAACTAACTACCTTTGAGCATACTTTGGCCTGGACAACTTCATACCGAGTTATGCTGAACATAGCTCTCTGATTTTAAGTCAGACCGGCACCAATTTGTTATTACATAAACTGGTGGCTAACCAACTCGGGTCATTATTTGATGAAGAATGAATTCTTATAATTACCGATCCCGCTTCTGTGATATGTACAGCCGAAATGCAGTACCCCGGAGTGTGCAACACTTTTCAGTTTAGTTAATTGAGATACTGCTTCGGCATGAACGCCTGCCAATATTTTTGATGTTTTGCAGTGCGCTAATGTCAACATTTAAATTGTTGTTACCAGATAGGTCACCAGTGACGGATTTTGCGTTGCACTTTATGCATTAGAAATGATGATGTATGATCCTTCAAGGTTACAATGAACGAAACTGAGAAACTTAACTACTAGTCATCGTGGAGGGAAAAAGGATTGCACTGTACAAAAAAAGAGACAAAGGGACTATGGTTCACAGACGGTAAGTACCACGTCCTCTTCCCAAGAGGCACCTGGCAGAATTCTAGTTTCTCAATTACGAATTGAAGAGGTAGGTCGTTAACCTCACTTCAACAACTCTTGAATAACAAGAAACTATTAACGAATCATAAACTACAAACATTCTGCGGATGTTTTAACTCTGGGTGTAAAATGTGTATAGAAGCGCGTGCGAAGTGGCTTGGAGCCAGGCTGTCGGCTTCATAAATTTGGATTAAAAGACACTCGAGAGATCTCTTGCGACCATCGCCTTTGATATTGTTTATAGTTTCCGCCAAAATGTTTCTCATTTTATTAAAACGGGCTCCTAAATATTGGTAGGCCTTTGCTATAACCACGTCACTTTAGGAGGGGTTCAACGTACCATTCACCTCAGCAAGTAAGAGCTTCGCTCTATGGCATGCAAATGTTTTGCTCTCTTCGTTCTTCTGTGAGTATTACTGCAAGGGGAGTATCAGCCCCCAGCACAATTTTGAAATAGCAAAGACTTATTGGTCTAAATTTCTACTTTAACGCTTCTTATTATCGTTGTAAGGTCATCTCGAGAATGTTGAAGAGGCTTTCGATTCTGGAATGAGTATCATTTGGTTAAATTCTAGACGAGAAAATCTCCCATTCAGCACTTAACTAAAATTTCATGTTATGTAAAAAAGTATAAACGAATGTTAGAAGAAACTGAAAATTGTATCTTCAACTGCACATGAACCAACGCCAACCCACATATTCAGTTGATCTAGAATTCATAGGGACACATCTATTTTGCAGTCGAAAGTGCGTCTCTGAGGAAATTCGCAAATGGACTAGCATGTTGTTAAATATGCAGTCCTGTTGCAAGGAGATGGGGAATGCGGAATATATTCCAGGTAGAAAAGAGATGGGAGGACGCCTCAGTGATCGTTTGGAAGATCGAGAAGGCCTCATAACGACTCCTTTCTTTACAAAAAGGTAGCCCTATCACTTACTGAAAACTGCTCACAGTGGAGTAAGCTCGAGAATAAATAAGAGTCATGAGCGTGCAATATTAGATTTTTTTAAGCTTGTGAACAGAGTGGAAAATGAGAGGAGAAAGAGGCACTGCAACAATTTGGATGTAGCTGGGGTCAATGAAAAATTTAAAGGAAACCACGGAATAATAACAAACACGTTACGTAACAAGATGCTAGCATGTGATAGAGTAAGTATAAATTAAGTTTAAGTCGCGTCAAACGTTTACAATTAGCAAAGCACTGAACCCTTTTTCATCTCAAAAACTAAAGCCGCCAAAAGCAGCCGTTATTGTATGCTTATAGACGTCACAAACCGTCGACGGAGAGAAAGACAGCACGTGAAGTGATCTCTAAATCACAAAAACAGTTGAGTGATATTTCATCGTTAGGAATGTAGTAACAAGAGAATGAAAAGAGAATTGTGAGAGAATACTGAGTTATGACAAGGACCGAGTTTTTAATCCCTGTGAATATATTCCGCTAGAGAGCATATCGTACACACGGGTGTACTGTAATGTAGTAATGACCAGGTCGAAATTCAAGAGCGGTGAAGGTAGAACGACACCATATTAACACTTCGCCGTCTGCAGGTCTCGTACAAATTTAGCGCCGGCAGCGCTAATTCGGATTACCTGGCTAGTCGCCGGCCGATTGTCACTTTTCCGTTGATGACAAGTTACAAACACATTGACTTTCGCGCGTTTTAATTTTTCCGGAAATCCTCTATTTTCCTGTATCGTTCCACAGACTCGAATTTTCTTTTCAAGTAACACATTTGCATGTGCTACTCTGTTATAATAATTATCCATGTAGAGGTGATACCACTTTCCATAAGAAGGTGTCAGTAGTTCCATCACTGTTTTTGTTTAAGGTTGTCCAGCGCTGGAGTCTGTCTTGAGTGAGGAAATGTATCCCGTGCTCGAGTCACACAGCATCCGAATGAGTATGCCATATTTCGCAATTTTCGATGGATTATAAACTTCAAAAATTTAACTTTCCACACCACGGTATCATTCATCAGTTGAGATTAAACGTTGCTTTAAACTTTTTAGAAAAATAATCACTTACGAAATGCACTTTGAAAAGCCGGTCGGCATTATTCGGTTTGTTGTTATTGTCGAAAAAATGTAAAATGGTAATATTTGTCTGGATCGGTTGCGGGACATCGTTTTGGGAAATATCGGTGTGTGTATCAACGGATTCATTGACCAGTAATCATTGATCCTTGCTTTTTTTTTTACAATTCCCATAAGGATAGCAAACCCAAACCATTTTCTATGTTCGGGTCCCGTAATTTCGACAAATTTGGGATTTTTATCCAGTTTCCTTCTGTTGCAATTTTGACTGTAATACTTGTTGGTTTCGTTGCTAACATATTCAAATAGATCATTTCCACTATATAATTCTACGATATCCACGACGCTCTGTGTATATTTGGGAAATGTGTGTGGACCCGGAGATCCTCCAAATTTATTATTGGTCCTCAGTAAATCGTTGTCTGTCTTCTTCGTATGATTCATCAGTTGGTAACAGTAGCGCTCGCCGGATTCTTCTTGGACGTATTTCACTATCTTCCGACGATTCTGCTTCACCTTTTTTTTTTATATCCAGTGTCTTATTTCCAATCGGCCAAGTTTCCGGAACGTCAGACAAGATGTCCGCGCATTCATCGTAAATAATCGTATCGTCTCTTTCGTCCGCCATGATGAAAGTGCACAAATGCTTATAAAAAGAGAAAAACTTGCTGACGTGTGTAACTTACTGTTACCGAAACAAAACACCAACAGAATGAAGTGCTGTGGCCGGCCACTGCGTGATACTATACTAACGACACCACTGTGGTGTCGCCGGGCCGCTGAGCGATATTATGCACACGTTAAGACTGTGGTGTCGCCGGACGGCAAAGTGTTAAAATTCTGGAAGCCTGCCAGCCGGGGTGGCCAAGCGGTTCTAGGCACTACAGTCTGGAACCGCGTGATCGCTACGGTCGCAGGTTCGAATCCTGCCTCGGGCATGGATGTGTGTGGTGTCTTTAGGTTAGTTAGGTTTAAGTAGTTCTAAGTTCTAGGGGACTGATGACCTCAGAATTCAAGTCCCATACTGCTCACAGCTATTTGAACGATTTTCTGGAAGCCTGTGGTCACTGGGTAAGCAGGAGCGCTGAGTGTAGACACGTAAGTGAAAGTTACTAAAGAAGTGAATATCTGAGGTTATTGAAACCAATAAAGGTGTAAGAACAAAAATGTGTCAGAAAATGATAGTGGATTATATGTCGTAGCAACGAAAGAATGATATGTAAGAAAGGACTAAATTCGGACGAAATTTAACATTATGAATCAGTCGGGAAATAAAAATGGATTTTGTGCTTCAAGAAAATTATTTTATGTTATAACTGGTGTATTAGGATATCACTCATTCTGTATCATACCACTCAAATAATGCACACGAAGTACAGCTAAACTTTTTATTTATATTTTCAGTTATTGGCTATCCCTCTTGGCCGCCGGAATAAGATAAGACGACTTGTTCAGTTTGCAACCTGTTCCAGCAGCTTATGCACGAATGAACAGTTCTCGAAGGGTTGCAAAACGCAAGAATAATAAATAAGAATACAGAATATGCTGATGAAAATAGGAGATGTAAGACACATATCTGAACGTCCTGACAATGGCCCTATAAACATTAAATACTAAGGTGACAGTAAGATATTTAAAAAAAGCTGAAGTTAAAATTGAAACAGCAATTTAATATTTAAAGGGGTAAGGTAGTGGTAACCTCATCGAATGAGAGACACCGCTCTTCTTTGCGTGCAGGACAGCTCCAAAAGGCTGTGGATGCTGTAACACAGCAAATTTCTCGCTATTGTGCGCCCAGTGACCTCGCTGCGTCGCCACTAGCGGACATTAACAAACGTCAAACAACACAGGCAAGATGGTAATGAGGAGGGGGGGGGGGGGGGGAGCAGGGCGATGTTTGGAGCGCACATCTTGAAGTCGTTTACTGCACTGGCAGCTACAACCAGTGGCAGTTCTTTGAAATACGTACGTCGCGACACGAAAGAGAGAGGGCCTGTTGAGGGGGCATGAGTCACTAACACCATCGAGAAGACTGTTAAATGCATCAACAAATGTTTGAGGTAAGTACACTATAATATCAAAAGTTTCCGGACACCACTACGTAATGCGGAATTCACCAGTAGACGGCGTGAGTAGCGGCTCGGGCAGCACGTTAGGAGTCGGAGAACATTGTGTCTTCAGTGCAGAAACAGCTCTGTGACCTCGAACGAGGACTAGTCACTGGACGTCGCTTAATTTAAACTATTCTAAAGGTGGCCAAGTCGACTGTTGGTGTTGTGACTGTTGGACTGGAAACACAAAGGGGCAAATACAGCTGACCATGCAAACCTCTTATAATTACGGACGTAGACTGTCGAGCATTGCAGAGGGTGGTATGTAGAAGTTTCACGAAATCAGAGGAAGGAATCACTTGCGAGTCCCAAAGCGCTGCAAGCAGTACACTAATCGAGCCGCTGCTCGTGAGTCATACATCCCTGAAATCAGTGTTAAACGACGCTTGCGGTGGTGTTAAGAGCAATACCACTGGACAGTGGATGACTCCAAACGAGTAATTTGGAGTGATGAATCACGCAATACCATGTAGCAAACACATGTAAGAGTTTCGGTACGTAGAATGCATGGAGGACGTTACTTATGTATACCGCCAGCAGTGAAGTACAGAGGGGGTAGTATTACGTTATGGGGATATTTTTTGGGGTCAGGATATTGTCCTCCTATTGCGCTAAAGAAAAAATCGTTAGAATATGAACACATTTACTGTGTTGTGTAGCCGGCCACTGTGGCCAAGCGGTTCTAGGAGCTTCAGTCTGGAACTGCGCGACCGCTACGGTCGCAGGTTCGAATCCTGCCTCGGGTATGGATGTGTGTGATGTCCTTAGGTTGGTTAGGTTTAAGTAGTTCTAAGTTCTAGGGGACTGATGACCTCAGATGTTAAGTGCCGTAGTGCTCAGAGCCATTTGAATCATTTGTGTTGTGTACCGTGTACAACAGAAGAACGTTTCAGACACCATGACTGCTTGCATCAGCATAACAATGCACCCTATAGAAAACTAGCATCTGTGAGGCAATGGTTTGTGGACAATAACATTCCTGAAATGGACTGACCCGAACCCAATGGAACACCTTTCGGATGAGATAGAACGTCGACTTCGCTCCAGAACCCACCGTCCAACATCACTGTCTTCCTTGGTTTCGGTTCTTCAGGAAGACTGGCTGCCACTGCTACGTAGGTATTCAGACACGTCACTGATCGAGTCCCCAGCAAAGTTCAAGCTATCATAAAGGTGAAGGGTGGACACACCACATTTTAATGCCCACTAATAGGTTTGCGGATACTTCTGATAAGATAGTGCATGATTTCGGCTTTTCCTACGCGAATGAGTCGATTAACAAGCATTCAGTGATGGTCCTAAGTTATTGTCTAGATAATCATCAACAGCGACTTAGCCAACAGATTCGAAAAAAGGAAGGAAGAGTGAGTTTAACGTTTTGTCGACACCGAGGTCGTTGCGGCGGAATCTTATCAAAAAATTCCAATCACCAAATTTCTCTCCGATTGCGAAAATATTTTGTTGATACCGATCTACATACGCAGAGACGATCACCATCATAAAATAAGGGAAATCGAGCTCACACGTAAAGATATAGGTGTTCGTTTTATCCGCGCGCTATACTAGACTGGGATTATAGACAATTGTGAAGGAGCTTCGATGAACCCTCTGCCAGGCAGTTAAATGTGATTTGCAGAGTATCCATGTTGCTGTAGATGTAGGTAATTAGAGACGGAGCACAAGCTCCGATTCTGTCAAGGTTGGGGAAGGAAAGCGGCCGTGCCCTTTCAAAGGAACCATTCTGGCATTTGCCTTGAGCGATTTAGGAAAATCTTGGAAAAACGTAAATCTGGATGGCCGGACGCGGGTGTGAGCTGTCCTGCCGAATGAGAATCCAGTGTGCTACACACTGCGTCACCTCGCTCGTTAATACATTCTGGGCAGTCTACAGAGAAATATGGAGATACAGAGTGAGGACACTCCCACGTAACAGTTTTAGGTGGGAGTTATTCTGAACTAAGATTTCGTAAGCTAGCCCTGTATTACTTCGTCTAAGACACTGCCAACCTCACTCAGCATGCAATCATGCGGTAGCCATTACTCTGACTGCTTTGTGGACTCCGCCTTGGTTTTTCTTGTACGTTGATTGTTTTTTTGTCATATTATGAAACAAGTGAAGAGACTAAACCCCGTTCTTCAAAAGCTTCGAGTACGTCTGCCACGACACCAGAAGGGTGCTGAGTTATTGCGTAACTTCTTTACAGCTACCTCTCTCTCAGCTTGTGCGATGGCAGCCAATGGGCCTGTCTTCACAGTATTGTAAGCCTTCAAGTACAAATGGACAACTGAAGGAAGTTATACGTATAGTGCTGTAAATTTTTCATCCCAAGAACAATAAAATATAAAATTTAATGTCACACTTTTGATTTATAGAATGTTACTTTGAGAATCAGAGATGCGTCTTACGAAACCGAACTGCAAGAAGCATTTGAAAATTTCTTAAACTGCTTAAAAGTCATTTGTAAATTGTCAATAACAAGACCATTTTAATAGAAGCACCAACGAATTCTGAGGGATGAGGAATAATAACACGACATGGAGAAGCACTGCGCCACCATGAGCGAATGTTTCACATTCCTGAACGAAATAATGTTTTTTGTATTTTCTTTCATCTGTACTGATGACTGGTCCGAGTGCATTTCCGTTTTTGCAGTCTGTATTATCATTTTTTTGTCTTGTTCGGAAATTTTACAAACAACTGTACACACTTATTTTAAGCGACAATCAATGCTACATATATACTGATCTGAGAATAAGGGAATCTATTTCACTGTGCTGTTCAGGCAAACGTACGGTTATAATAACGTTTACAAAATTTACGTCAGAAAACGCAACTGGCTGTTTACGTTTATGATCGTACGTGTTACATTGCAAAGCTGGAGATTTCTAAAGTCAATCATTAGAACTGGTGACGTATCCTATGCTTGTATCCATAACATCGCAGTCCCCATTCGTGAAAGCACCGCGAACTTGTACTTCCAGCAATAAACAATAATGCAAAATAATTTTTATCCTTCAGACCAATAACAAGGGAATTCTTTTTCTATACAAAAAACGAAAATATGAAACAGAGAAATACGCGCTACACTGCAGAAACGAAGAAATAATGGAGCTAGCTGGTTCAGCGATGACGATAACTAAATGCTTGCATTAGCTCTTGCGACAACATACTGAAGTTAGAATTATTCCAGCGTTATTCGATGATGTTGTTTCCGACTACTTTAAACTGGGTTTCCAGACAAGTTTACATTTCATGACAGTGGTTTGAGACCCTCCTGATAAATAAATAAATAAGAATAGGAGAGGATATAAAATTTAGACTGGCAACGGCAAGAAAAGCGTTTCTGAAGAAGAGAAATTTGTTAAAACCGAGTATAGATTTAAGTGTCAGGAATTCGTTTCTGAAAGTATTTGTATGGAGTATAGCCATGTATGGAAGTGAAACATGGACGATAAATAGTTTGGACAAAAAGAGAATAGAAGCTTTCGAAATGTGGTGCTACAGATGAATGCTGAAGATTAGGTGGGTAGATCACATAACTAATGAGGAGGTATTGAATAGAATTGGGGAGAAGAGGAGTTTGTGGCACAACTTGACAAGAGGTAGGGACCGGTTGGTTCAAATGGTTCAAATGGCTCTGAGCACTATGGGACTCAACTGCTGTGGTCATTAGTCCCCTAGAACTTAGAACTACTTAAACCTAACTAACCTAAGGACATCACACACATCCATGCCCGAGGCAGGATTCGAACCTGCGACCGTAGCAGTCGCACGGCTCCGGACTGCGCGCCTAGAACCGCGAGACCACCGCGGCCGGCGGACCGGTTGGTAGGACATGTTCTGAGGCATCAAGGGATCACAAATTTAGCATTGGAGGGCAGTGTGGAGGGTAAAAATCGTAGAGGGAGACCAAGAGATGAATACACTAAGCAGATTCAGAAGGACGTAGGTTGCAGCAAGTACTGGAAGATGAAAAAGCTTGCACAGGATAGAGTAGCACGGAGACCTGCATCAAACCAGTCCCAAGACTGAAGACCACAACAACAACAATCTGTTGACATTTGAGATCTCAGATCAGCGACTAACTATTGTGATTTTTGCACTCTGTCCACAGATCTTCATCTCTTCTCCTGCAAGGTATATCTCCGTGCCGCCGCCGCCGTCAGAGTATTACATGCTTACAAGTTAATTAGATACATGCACACTTATGTAATGCTCGTGTCACAGAAAATGCTTAAGTATATTAATATGCGGTCAAGCACGTCTTCAAAACAAATCAAATGGTTCCAAGCACTATGGGACTAACATCTGTGATTATCCGTCCCCTAGACTAAGAACAACTTAAACCTAACTAACCTAAGGACATCACACACATCCATGCCCGAGGCAGGATTCGAACCTGCGACTGCAGCAGCAGCTCGGTTCCTGACTGAAACGCCTAGAACGACTAGGACACAGCGGCCGGCTATTTCCAGTATTTTTTAAACATTGCAGGTAATGTGTAGTAATTCAGTAACAAAACAGAACCACACACTAGGCACCAATGCATTTAGTGTACACGAAATATGTTAAAACAATGAGTAAACGGTGCGTACTCGGTAAGTCACGGACGGTTCAGCTTATAACGGACAAATAAAGAAGAGGGGTCTGAATGTGTCCTTACAGTCCGTGTATTACATTATATAAAATATTTTACAGACCATTGTGATACTTAACCCTCCCCACTTTCCAATATTTGTTTTCTTATACCCGACCATAAATTATATCCCAGCTTCTGTAGAGTACACAGTGCGCAAATACAATTAAGTTAAGTCTGCATTATATTAAAACACAAAAATTACATTATACGACTCGTTTCGTTTTATGTTGCGCGACAGACTTTTTGTTTCTTTTTGCATTCTATAAGGAGGCACGTGACACAGTTTTGCTTCAGAAAAATCTAAGTTTGTTTCCTGCAACTTTTACTCGCCGACTACGATCGTCAAATGTTCAGACTCGTTTGTGATTTCTTAACAAACAAGGTTTGAACAAGAAGACTGATATAATTCTATACCATAGCACATTGTGGTATGACACGCTTTGAATCTGCGATGTTAGATGTTATCTCTACCAAAATAACAAACGGTTTTAAAGCATATTTTGCTCATCACTCTCATTTACGTAGACAAAACTGTCCCGAAGCCACCTATCAGCGGACCCAAAAACGTACGCCAATATGTTGTCAAAGGCCATTTGTATATTCCTCTGTTGTATGATAAGAGCTTTATTCAGACCAGGTATTACGCGTATATTTCTGTTGTCAACGCTATTTCTGTGCTGGTGCAATTTCAGCCCGATCAATGGCTACAGGTTTCTTTTTTCAACGTTGGTATTGTTTTATTTCGAGTGGAACAATCGGAACATTGAGCAGCATCGAACAATAGAGAACTCTTAGTTACAAAGCGATCATTCAGACCAAAAAATTTGTTTCCATTCTGTATGGTGGGGTGCTCATTTAAAACTTACATGAATAACGCTTAATATAACGTGTTCGCCAATGCGGTTCCTTCGCTGAATAGATAGATTAAAATCTGCGGTCTCCTTACATCTCGACAATTTCAATAATAAGTGCGGTAACTCAAATTTTTGGATCAACAGTTTGGAGAATCTAAATGTAGCAGTTAACTGCCATTTGACTGAGCTATATAACTTCTATGAACTTCGTTGCATTGGTACACTAGCAATCCAAAAGATTTCTCACATTTAGAGAATATGTATGAAAGCGTATTAAAATCGTTAAACGACTCAGCGAAGTGGCAAACTGTCAGTAATTTTAATTCGTACTTCACAAAATTCAAGGTATTTTCGCTCTGATAATGTTTGTCTTCTTCATATATATGGTGAAGATGAAGAAAATAGATTGACAGAGAAATTCTGTTTGGTTTCTATTCTCTACAGTACCCCGCAAGAAATCATCTCTCTCCACAGGTGAATGTCTAGCCGAACATCTTTAAGACACATCACCCAACATTCGTCGTCGTCGATATCTGAATACCCATACCGAGTGAAGAAAAGAGAACAATGGTCAGTCGATTACCTAATAGTTGGCATTCTATGTGCTTTAGATAATTGGATTTGTTACTAAGCCGATCTTGAGTGACAGGGACGAGCGAAGCTGACGGATGTTCGTCACTTTTCTTTCAGATGAACCTTCGAAACATCAGAGTATCATGTGACGGTATCCGAGGCAAAGTCCATGAACCTTTGAAGCAGTTATGTCGGGAAAGCCTCGAAGAGCACAGAAAAGTAACAGCCCGCAATGAGTAAAAGAAATCATTTTTCCGAAGCTTCGTCCGTGAACGGAAACGGAGAAGAGAATACTAAACATACTATAAATAAATTTTAGTATACTAAAAAGTGTATATATATATATATATATATATATATATATATATATATATGTGTGTGTGTGTGTGTGTGTGTGTGTGTGTGTGTGTGTGTGTGTGTGTGTGTAAAAACAATCAATCAGCCGCCCTTCTCCAAGCCCCCCCACCCCCTCCCCACGCCCTTTACATCGCATCAATCAACGATTACATATTTAATTTTAAAACAAGCACAATTCTTCATGCATATTCTGCTACCCTTTAATCAATAAAATTACCTCAGAGGAACAAGGAAGTGGAAGAAAAACGCCCGCGGCCTACTCAAAGAAACCACAGCTGACTTTAACTGGTTGTAATGAATCATGAGTAACCTGTATCAGCGGGCTGGAACGGGCCTGAACCTCAGTTCTGCAGGGTTAAGTCTAGTGCCTTGATCACCGAAACACATCGCTCTGTGTGCCACCGAAACCTCAAACCAATTTTTTTTTTCCCACCGATCGCAGTTTCGTCAACGTATCCGTCACAAATGGTGAATAAAGTATGAGATCAAACTAGAACATGAAATATTTAGTGTTGGACATCAGATTCAAAGTTAAAAAATAGAAAACATGTTGGTCTTTTCATGCCTCCGAACTAAAAGTGGGCACTATGAGACTTAACTGCTGAGGTCATCAGTCCCCTAGAACTTAAAACTACTTAAACCTAACTAACTTAAGGACATCATACACATCCATGTCCGAGGCAGGATTCGAATTTCGAACCTGCATCCGTAGTGGTCGCGCGGTTCCAGACTGTAATGCCTAGAACCGCTCGGCCACTCCATCCGGCATCTCCGAATTACCTTATGCCCATTTGTCAATTATTTTAAAATTTTCAGACATAAAACATTAAAAACACTGTCTTCTTCTCTTGCGCAAAAAACCTAAAGACAGTATTACGAAATAACAAGTTAGAAAGAAAACCAAGAACTCTAACAGTTTAGTATATAAAATATAAAGAGAGTTAAATAATGATAACTAACGCAAATATATGAAAGGGGGAGCTTGCCCCTCTAGAATTCTGTTCGTGACGTTTCACTAGCCTAAGAGGAAAGACGAAATCTGTTCTGCTGTGTAGTCGGTAAAGGGCTGGTACACACTAAAAAAAAATTTGGAGGAATTATTCGATTGGAACGGAAATCGGTATACACTGATCAGCCTGAACATTGTAACCATCGACCTTACTATCGATATAAACTCGTCCAGGCGATCGCAGCTCCTCCTGGTGAGGAGTGATTGCTAATCAGACACACGCACGGTGCATATAGTATCAGTGTGTAGAATGGGGAAAACGCGTGACCTATCGTAGTTTGACCGAGGGCAGATTGTGATGGCCCGGCACGAGCAATTCGGAAACTGAACGTCTTGTCGGATGTTCGAGGAATGCTGTGGTGTCTTCAACATGTGACGAAACCAAGGTGAAACCACGTCCAAAAATCGTGAGGTTGGCTGGCCACCTTCGTTACAGATGTCGGACGTCGTAGGCTGGCAGACTGGTAAAACAGGGCAGGCGGCGAACTGTGGCGGAACTAACATCAGAGTTTAACGCTGGACAGAGTACAAGTGTGTGTGAACTAAGGTTGCGCCGAACGCTCGTAACGATGGGCCTCTGTAGCCGACGACCCATGCACGTGCCAATGTTAACACTACATCGCCAACTACGACTGAAATGGACACGTTATCATCGACACTGGACACTGGTGCAGTAGCACAGCGTTGTATGGTCTAATGAAACCCGATACTTTCTTCTTCTTCATGCCCATGAGAGGCAGCGAATCCGTCGCCTTCCAGAGGAACAGCACCTTGGCAAGTGTAATGCGGGACGGAGACAAGCTGGTGGCAGCTCCATTATGCTCCGGGGACATCCACGTGTGCATCCATGGGTCCAGTAGATCTCATGCAAGGTGCCATGACGACCAAGGAGCATCGTACATTGGTTGGAGACAATGCACACCCCTTCATTACAATCACGTTACCCGACGGTAGGCCGGCCAGAGTGGCAGAGCGGTTCTAGGCGCTACAGTCTGGACCCGGCGACCGCTACGGTCGCAGGTTCGAATCCTGCCTCTGGCATGGATGTGTGTGATGTCATTAGGTTAGGTTAAGCCGAACAACTGCTTGCGTAAGAGCGAAAGGCCCACCACGCCTTATTGACTTTTTCAGTTTGTGGAGCTCTCTCTTGAATAAATCATCCAATTTTTCGGAAACGTAATCATTTGTTTGTCTGTACATGTACATCACGTCTACTAATTTCTTTCCCTTTCGCATAATTCCTTCGTGGTGCCTCTTTTCTTCTTCTTCTTCTTCTTCTTCTTCTTCTTCTTCTTCTTCTTCGAGTGTATGTGGAAGGGGGAGCTTGACTCTATAGCATTCTGTACATGAAGTTTCAAACAGTCTAAGAGGTACCAAGATATTTGTTGAAGTCTGCAGTATAGTTGGTAAAAGGCTGGTATATTTCTAGAGGACTCAGTGGGAAAGTGGACAAAACAACAGGTCATGAAACCCCTTAATCGACTCATATTTTCTGTTTAGAAGACAGTTTAAAATCGAGCTAGGTCTTTGCACAAGAAACCTCCCATTGTCCTCATGAAGGTAATTTCCTCTCCGAATAGAATGGGGCACAATAAAGAAAATTACCCGAGCAGAGGCAGTATCATTCATTGTCATGATCGCAGGAATCCATTTCCCGCGATCGCTCAGCACAGGGCAGAACGAGGACGTTAATTACCTAGACAAAGGATGGTCTGTTAGAGGTTGACAAACAGAGCAGCGCGCTGTGCGTTTTCTCTTGAATTTACCAGAGCATCTCGTGCTGGAGTGAACAAGGAACCAGGGATTACATAGGCTCCTTTGAGGTGAGTCTCAGATAGCTTACTGTACTTCATCTGATCGGAATCTAGAGCTTTGTCTGCTGTCTTCCTCAAATCCAACAGCATACGAGACGTCAGAACTAAGTGTGTGAGATTACATATTCCTGGATGTTGACGGGAAGCCACATTATTTCCTTAACCACACTACACGCCATTTCCCAGCACTCAAGGGTGGGTCTGATAAAGGTCTTCACTCCCGCCTGTTGTGTCAGAAGCTGAAGGAAGCCGAAAGTGTCTAATCACCAGATTTTGGAAATTAATTATTTGGGAGAGAGGAAATGATTTGTGTCTTTAAATTATAGTGTGACAAACTGAACATTTCAGGTGTATCTATGTAGTATATGTTAATTTTTAAGAGAGCTGAAAAAGGTTAAAAACTATTCTACTTGAGTAGTTACTGACAAGTAGGAAATTCAGTTCTGCTTTCATAATTAGCCTTCCATAGCGAATAACAGAGTGCCTGATTTACTACAGAAAGGGACAAAGGTAAGCTCTGTGATAGACTGCCTAACTCTAGTCGCTCACTGCTTGGTCCACGACACGAAGCGCATGTAGCCCGCTTTCGAGAGGATCTTACGAACTTCCCTTCGCCGACCTGATTCGTATGACAGGTTTGTGTAGGGTACGACTAGGACTTCAACATGTTTAACTGGGAAAACGCAACTCTCAACCGTTTTAGATAAAATTGAGTTCGAAAACTTTAGGCGTGACTGTACAATTCGTATGGTGGCTAATACGCAAGAAGCCCGCAGCCGTGCGAGTAACCACTTGGTTTAATAAGTGCGAGGTTTCTGGATCCAATCTCCCTGCCGATATCAGTTACTTCTGTGAGTTATCTGCACCAATGTCCGGTGCCGCACTTCGTTATGGATGATACGCCGCGAAATTGTGTGACGACTGAGAACAGTTTCCGAATACAAAAAAAGTTTATTTTAGAACTGACAAATCTACACAAACTCTGTGTTCATTACATCTACTGTATGTAGCGGTAATTATTGTTTTCCGTGTATCTACGACCAATATCATAACTCGTGTAGCGCTGCATAGGTTACACACATACTTATGACAAAAACATTTTCTCCTTTTTTCATATTAAAGATTAAAAAACAGCAACTGAATGATTTAATATTAAAAGTCAAATCATAAAAATAGCAAATGGATGATTAAATATTGATGCTTTGCAGCGTCATAATAAATCTGTCGTTAGACGTACGTGGGAATGAGAACATGAACTACGGGCAACGAGATTCGATGCAGCGATATCGCGCTACGTAACTAAGCACTTATTCGCTCGGCTGCGGATTCCGCGAACACTAGTGTCCATATAAAACATACAGCGTAAGCACAGATACAATTTTCTAACTCGATTTTCTCAAAAACTGTCGACAGTCGTGTCTTCCTGTTTACAAAAACTAAATTTCTAGTCGTGCCCTACACAACTTGTCAATACGAATCAAATCGTTGAAGGGGAGTACGTACGGTCCTCTTGTTAGAATAGAACCTACTAACGTCTATTTGCATGGAATAAACCAGAACAGGTGTTAGTATTACAACACGTCTTTCAATTAGTATCCAGTGATCATCTGGTTACCACAGATCTTCAATGAGAGTTTCCATACCTACCCAAGTACCAGTCATTTGTAAGAATTCGTGTGGGTATTTATAAAGGTATTTCAAAATAGTTCAAAGGGCTCTGAGCACTATGGGACTTAACTTCTGAGGTCATCAGTCTCCTAGAACTTAGAAGTACTTAAACCTAACTAACCTAAGGACCTCACACACATCCATGCCCGAAACAGGATTCGAACCTGCGACCGTAGCGGTCGCGCGGTTCCAGACTGTAGCGCCTACAACCGCAAAGATATTTCATACGCCAATTTAGACTGAAGTGGTTCTCCACTTAGTACACAACTTCCATTCACCTGACACTAAGCATTCGGTGTATGTGTCAAATTCTTGAGATACGTCTTTTCATATCGACAGTAACTTGATCAGCCATGGTTGTGTTGGCACACACGACTGCAGATCAATAATAAATCAGCTTACGAACAAATGTCTTCGCCATTTCCAAAACCAAGCGGAATATTTTCATAAGTTACCCGACATATTTTGTACGAGCCTTTCTACGTCAGCACTTTGTAAGAACGTCCAATAGGTACGTCAAATGGTACTAGAAATTTTCAGTGTCTCTTATAATTGGAAAGTGAAGTACCTTATTACAATACATTCATAGAGGTAAACGGTCCATCAAATAGTTGTCTAAGAAACAAAATGTGTCATCGAAGTAATAGCCCAGGATACACACACTCACTCTCTCTCTCTCTCTCTCTCTCTCTCTCTCTCTCTCTCTCTCTCTCTCTCTCTCTCTCTCCCTGTCCTCGCCCTAAGCTGAGGAAGTTCCAAGTTCCACCTCTTACCACGACGGATGTATGTTGTGTGTTAACAAAAATACGCCCACAAAGGAATTATTTATCTTTATACGGCTACTTTATCGTTTCGCTTGATCGTCTCGACTGGAGCATGGAGTGTTAAAAATTCATTGTGCGAGTCGACCTTAACATAAAATAGACTCGGAAATTTGTAAACGCGAGATTGTGAAGATAGGTTAATATGCCGAGTCTCGAATGAGCTTGGTGTCAATGGGAAATTAACGCCTTGTCGACATAGAAATGATAATAACAACAACAATGATAAGACAGACAACTTCTGAATATTTGGAAATAGCAGTATATTAGACATAGTTGCTCATATCCTAATATTTACAGTATAAAAATGGCAAGATTAAGAGTTGACAGGAAATTAGCCTACGCACGCACAAGGATACCAAGCTTTATTCTCATGTACGAGTAATGGATCGATTGAACTGCTAATAATAGCTGCACAAAAATACATATTTTCACCACGAAAGCAGACTTAGGGAGAATGGTGTGTAAACATCAAGGTAGCTTCCTCTACAGTACGTGTTCATTGTTAATAGCAGCATTCGCACTTAGAGCTGGGTGATTTATAAATGCTATAAACAGCAGAGCCCCGTGATTCTTCCCTGTCACTGCAGTCGGCTTCTAGTCTTAACCCCGCACAGGCGCGTCCTCGAATGCAGACTGTACGTTTTATAGCTGGACATAAACGCCTGTGTTGTGGGGCTGTTGGCGTTCCAATTTCTCGGCAGCGTCCCGTCCTGCATATCGCGAAATAACTTACAGGCGGGGAACCAGCCGTCAGCAGTCCGCAGACGACTTGACTGCGTGGGTAACCGGAACATACATACACCACGCGCGGGTCATTACGGAGCAGCATACATTTGCCGTGTGTCACCAGCTTTTAGTGCTATTTTTCGTTCGCTTGCCAGCAGTACTGGGAAAGGCCCATAGCTCAACATACCAGAAACGTGTGCTGTCATCTTTCCCCATGTGGTGGTCCCCTAAGTCAGTTCACGGAGCGTGGATTTCTGGGAACGAATAATTCTTATACATTATAGAGTGCAGCAATCAGTCGTCCTTTTTTAGGTTTTATTGCGCAAATCCAGATTTCGGCTAGTGGCTAGCCATTCTCAATGCTAAAAATACAAGAAGTACATAGTCAGGTGATATAATAAAAAGTTACAACTAATGGCAGAACTAATATGGCTTGTATATTACGTACTACTATTTTCTGTTCTCGTTGCATGTAAGTCCCTGTTGTTCAGGCGTCAGTTGCATTTCTTTGAATACTACTGTATAAAGAAAGTAGGCTGTGTGGATAACACATCGGTTGGTTGTATGGCGCCCTCTATATGAACTATGTATAGTATGTTGTTGTACTTTTTATTACATCACCTGACTATGTACTTCTATTTTCAGCACTGAGAATGGCTATCCACTAACCAAAATCTAGATTTGCGTAATAAAATCTAAAAAAGGACAACTGGTTGCTGCACTCCATAATTTATAAGCCACATAACAGTCGCTGAGTGCACCCACTTTTAACCCGATGAATAATTTTTGTCATTAATTCCAAAGCCATTATGATAAATACTTCCACACCAGTCGCCGTGTGTAGCAAGCGAGGCATCATCATTTGTCTGAGATCTTTAGACCGTGGCGACCAAACTCCAGTGACACCAATTTTACGCTCTGTATAGACACTTAAAAGCCTGTTCCTGGGGTACTGATTCCGCCGGAATTTTGCTCAATGCTCCCATCTGTTATAGTACATTTGTAACGGACAAAATGCTCCTGTCGGAACAAAGAAAAGGCGAAAATGCTCCTGACTTAAAGAAAGACTGAAAAGTGGGGACAAGCTGCCTCATGCTGTATTCTCAGCACCCTTAATAATTTTCCCAAAAAATTTGGCGTGCGAACGTATTTGAACTTTTTTATGTTGGGAGAGAATGAGACGGTGGCAGCGAGAAAGCGAGGGAAAAATGATAAATATTGGAAGAGAGCAGACAGTGGTAGTTGCATACAAAGAGCGAAAGAGACAATGGCAGTGTAAGACTCTCGAGAGGAACACACTGACAGACGAACGCAGTGACAGCAGAGAGAAGAATAAGGATAAGGAGAAAGTGGAAGTTGCTGCGAGCCAGAGACAATGAGAGACAATGACAACGAAGAGGGGGGGCAGGGGGGGAGGGAGGGGAGAGAGAGAGAGAGAGAGAGAGAGAGAGAGAGAGAGAGAGAGAGAGAGATTGAGAGAGAGAGCATGAGGTAGACCTTGAGAGTAAGAAGAGAGAGTAGTAGTAGTAGTAGGAGGAGGAGGAGGAGGAGTAGGAGGAGGAGGCCAGAACGAAGAAGACCCAAGTGTCAGACAGGAGACACTGGCACAGAGATACAGAGACAATGACAATGAGCTGGGCTGAATGAGTGACTAAGAATGCGTACGAGCCACTTTAGCGATGGACCAATGGGTGTTACCGAGTTACTCTTGAGGAATTTTGTGAGTGAGATGTGAGCTATGTGTTAATAAGAGTGCGAACACGTTCGCATGGCAAAATTTCTCAGGAATTGTTTCAAGATGCTAGGAAGGCAGAATGTGGCAGTTGGTATTGCGCTCTTCAGGTAGCGACTTTTGAAACAGTAGCATACTAGCATTTTTCTGCACCGATAGGAGCCTGTTTCCTCTGGTTAGTTTAATGGTTATTAACTTCTAAATGTGGTCTGATTACTCAATTTGTTAAGTCACCATCTGTATAGTTCGAAGCTACATTGTGTCCGTGTCACTGTTTCGCTTCGTTTACTTACGAGTGTGATCAAAATTTCGTGCTTCATCCTCAAACTATTGACTCGCACACATTCAATCAATTCATAATAAGGGCACTGTCTG
Source organism: Schistocerca gregaria (assembly GCF_023897955.1). Classification (NCBI taxonomy): domain Eukaryota; kingdom Metazoa; phylum Arthropoda; class Insecta; order Orthoptera; family Acrididae; genus Schistocerca; species Schistocerca gregaria. The sequence goes on along the minus strand of NC_064921.1, from coordinate 570,881,455 downwards.
TAAGAAAGGCTTCTACCTTTTCTAAAATTCTGGTTGCCGGTTTTTATTTTTTCTAACATTTAGCTTCGTTTCTCTTTTCGCGATAGATTTCCCAGATAGAATTCTTTGCCTCTACTTAAAACAAAACTGAGCGATCGGTGTATTTTCCCAAGACACAACATTGTTTTCCCACTAATAGCTTGACATCAGTAAAATATATCTCTTCCTTTAATAAAGAAGATATCCAGATTCCTGTATAAGAATTTTTGTTGAAATTTTTATTGGCACGTATCATAAAACTAAAGCGTTCTTCGGCCATTTCATAATTCATGTCCATTTCTGATTTATCAAAGTTGCCCCATTTCATTTCAGTTCCGTCTTGATCAGTTTTTTTTAAAGAATTTCCGTTGCGCAGCTGTCTCCGTATGAGAAAAGTGACCATTCCACTTCCCCACTTTACAAAGAATCCTCAGGAAGTGTAGTAAGCTCACTAAGAAGATTATCACAGATCCCTCCTCCGATCGATACTCGAGTGTCGTTCGTCAGTCTGGCACCCCTACCAGGAGATTACAGGTTCATTACGTAAGGGCGAAAGCGTGACGGAGAGACTCATCCAACTGCAACGGCAGACGCGACAACAGGTGTGTTACACTTAACGGTGTGGGTTTTCTGGTAAAATTTCGAGAACGAACGCTTGCAGATGAAGCAACGCACGTACTGCTTCTCTCTGAGTACATCTCGCGAAACGGCCATTAAGGTAGAATTACACAGATACGAGCTCGCACGGAGGCTTACTAACAATCTTTCTTTACGGGTGCCATTCGTGACTGGAAAAGGAAAGTGTACTGGTGCACAAATTACCTTCTGCACACACCGTAGGGTGGGTTGTAGAGCTTAAACGCATATTTAAGTAATTAATTAAACAGGAGAATGATAAACAAAAGCAACGCATGTACAGTAAGATTCTGCGAAAAAGCGAGAGGAGATTCCAACTATAGGGCAGGTCAGATAGTTCAGTTTCTCCATGACTGGCAAGAGCAATCCGGAAGCTCTGTCGCGCACTGCGTTTACTGCGTAGGCAGTGAAGACTGACTCAGTAACAGTGTTGGGATACTCGTCTTCATAAAAGGTGACTGTGGCAGCATGGGCCGGGGTCTATCTTGGGCTAGCTGAGCGGCCGCTACGAAATGCCGAATCGAACGCCGGCGTCACTTCCGGCGGCGCGCCGCTTCTGGGAAGGACAGCAGGGTAGGCGGACCGCGGCTGAGCTCAAGGCGGCGGCATGCGGCGTCGCGACGCCGGCGCCGCGCCTCTGGTTCGCCACGGGCCGGCGGCCAGCGCCGCGACGCCCACCTCCTCCACCGTCTCGCACGGTTTACGATCGGAGCGCAGCGCACAGCATTCGTCTCCCGTCCCGTCCCGCCCCGCCATGCCTCGCTTGAAAGGCTTCTCAGCAGCCGCGCAGTTTATTCCGCATGGGCGCCGAATTAGAAACGGATAACGCACTAACAGCTCGTACGGCGTCCCTCCCAATGTCGTAAAGCGAGACTTACCGCATAAACACGAGTTTTCTGTAGCAGCCAGTAACGTCGCGAGTCAAACAAGCGCACTCTCAACAGGCCGCACCGATACAATGGTTTCTTTTTTTTTTAATCACCATCTTTTATTTTGAACAGAAGAAAACCGTCCTGCATGATATACCGATTCTACACCGTGGCGAATTAACTGGTGATCAAAAAGTCAATATAAATTTGATTATTCCTTGACTACAGCTATTGTTGAGGAATGATGGTGCACATATTGAGAATTTCCTGTAAAGAACATCACCTTTACTTTCTCTTACTTTGTTATGCTAGTTAATGCTATTCTGATCAGATGAAGCGCCATTTATCGGACATTTTTTGAACTTTTGTATTTTTTTGTTCTAATAAAAACCCGTCATTCCAAGCATGTGTGTTAATTTGTACCTCTCTACCTACATTATTCTGTTATTTATTCAGTTTTCAAATTTATACTGACTTTTTGGTCGCCCGGTACATCGGTTGGGCCAAAGTATGGAAACGCCACGAGAAAAGCGTGCTTGAACATAAATGCAAATGCTAGGCAAGCCTGCAGATTAAGCTACTGTACGAGGATTAACGAGAAAGTAAGTTCCGAGCCGTCGCGAAATGGAAACCACAGTGAAAATCATTGCCGCGCGGGATTAGTCGAGCGCTCTAAGGCGCTGCGGTCATGGACTTTGCGGCTGGTCCCGACGGAGTCTCGAGTCCTCCCTCGGGCATGGGTGGGTGTGTTCGTCCTTGGGATAATTTAGGTTAACTAGTGTGTAAGCTTAGGGACTGATGACCTTAGCAGTTAAGTCCCGTAAGATTTCACACACATTTGAACATTAGCTACTTCTCTACATAGTAACCGTTTCTACTTCGACATTTGTGGTAGCTTTGTACCAACTTTCCAATACCCTAGCGTTACAGGGGGGCTACCGCCTGTCCTTCCCACCAATACTCTACGCTGGTCTGCAGCTCGTTGTCTGTGACAAAATGTTGTCTTCATAGCCAGCGGTTCGTGTGGGCAGAGATGAAAATCAGATGGAACCGCGTCTGGGCTGTGTAGTGGGTGATCAAACACCTCCCCCATCGAAAAGCCTGCAGGAGCATCTTCATTGTCATTGCAGTGTGCTGCCGGGATCTGTCATGAAGAAGGAAATGCGTGACAAGTAGGTTACGTGGTGTTGCATGAAACCAGGCGGAATGTCTCGGTAGGCACACATACATGGCGGGAGACACTGTTTTCTAGGCGTCTTTACGTGATCACTTTGGAACTTGACGCGATCGATGGGCCAACTAGAGACACTGTCCAACACATCTGCGAAAAGCTTCATCGGATTTTTACTGCGGTTTCCATTTCACGACCGATCGGAACGTAGTTTCTAGACACCACACGTATTTGACCACGAATGGAACCTGTGCAATGTCTTCAATACGTTGCAAGTGTCAGCTGTAATCAGAAGACTTTTCTGTGTGGTGAGTGTATTATGTCGGAGCTACGTGAATTCGAACGTGGGCAAGTTACTGGTGCCCGTTTAGTGGGTGCTTCTGTAACAAACGCAGCCTAAGTGTTTGGTGTTCCAAAAGGCAAGAAAAACATCATCCGCTACGTCACGAGGCGGACGAAAATGTATGTTGAGTGATGGTGACAGACAGTCATTGAGGAGTATTGTGACTAGAAATAAGAGGACGACAGCTGCAAAAGTCACTGCAGAATTGAATGTCCCACTCGTAAACACTGTCAGCTCCAAAACAACGCGAAGAGAGCTCCGTAAGCAGGCAATTGCAGCAATGAGAGCTGGAATTTCACTCATCAGTGATGCAAATGCCCGCAGCAGGAAAATGTGGTTCCGAAGTCATACGCCCTGGACTATGGAGCAACGGAAGAATGTCATTTGGTTGGATGAGTCCTGTTTCACACTGCTACCAACTTCTGGAAGAATAGCGTCCCAGGAGAGAGACTTGGCGTGGGTTCGGTGATGATACGGACAGCCATCTCGTGGTATTCCACGGGCCCTACGCTTACTCTGCGAGGTCTCATTACTGCCAAGGTTTTTGTGACCATTTTGGCAAATCAGATCCATCCCATGGAACAAAGTTTGTTCCACAGTGCTTATGCTGTGTTCCAAGACGACACGGCCCCTCTTCTCACAACTCGCATCGACCAGGACTGGTTTTGTGAGCACGGGGATGAATTGTTGTATCTCCTCTGACCATCACAGTCACCAGGTCTCGATAATATTGAGCCTTTGTGGTGTATTTCGGAGGGAAGGGTGCGGATTGCTATCCACACCTCTACTGTCGTTCCCTGAACTTGCCACTACTTTGCAGAAAGAGCGGTATAAGATACACTTGAAGACAATACAGGACCTGCATCTATCCATTCAGGGACGACTGGAAGCATTTCTGAGTGCCAAAGGTTTTCCTATGCCGTATTAGGCATGGTACTGTGTTATGTTTGTGGTGTTACTACATTTTGGGCGACCCCCTATAATTCAGCTGACGTATTATCCCCTTACGATTGACAGACTTTGAAGAGTTTTAATTTTCTTACGACGGTTTTGTCAATCGTTGGAATTTAAGCAATACAATATCATTCTATAGAGGTAGTCATAAAATTTACTCTGTTCTTCTGCATGACGGAATTAACTAAATTCATTTTTCTTCATTTGGGACCGTTTACGGAGCAGTATGTTTGAAAGGAAACTTTGATACTTATTCTTTCTGCCTATGTAGAAACATTAGAGCCTTTCTCCTTTATGAAAAATTAGAGGAAATTCTGTTTTTCATATTAAGGGAAGAAAGAAAAAAATATGAAAAAGATAAAAATTTGTATAAGAAAATCTTAGAGTTTCTCTTCCTTTCGCAAGCAAATCAAACAATGTGTTGTTCTTGAAGCACAATAAATCATCTTTAATCACAAATAAAGGACAAAAAAATCGAATATTTCAAGAAAAATACGACACCTGACCTCTGTTTTCTGGCATAACTCACTTAAACATAAAAATGAAAATATAACTGAAGCAGAAATGATAAATAGTATACGAGTTAACGTCAGAGTTTTCTTCCGTTAACTGTAGCCGTGTTGTCAGCTACCCTGTGTTTATTCCGTTGTCAGTTCTAAGATGACGTCAAATTTTTCCGAACATTTGGCATCTGTCTCAATTTTCCGGTATTTATTTTCAATTTAAGTTAAGCAGTCTTAGTGCGTTGGTTCCCGGGCATTGATTGTAAACGTTACAATATGTGCAAGCATCCAGACTGACACGTCGTTTTTCCTTCTCGGATATCTTAATATGACCGGTCGCTCTGTTACATCTATGTTTGTAGGGGTTGTTCTGTCGATCGCTGCCAGGTTTTGGTGTAGGAAGTTCCATATACCACATTCACTGGCACAAGTAGACTGTGGATTAACGTGTTAACATTTCTACATATGATGTAGGAAACAGTCTGGCTGATGTATATTTTGCTGAGTTTTTCTTTGTCAGGACTTTGTCATTAACGATGATGTACCTTTTTTAATTTCACGGTAGACTTGATGTTAACATTCCTTCAATGATGTTCCATTCGGATCGAGGATATTTTGCTCGATACAGTTGTTCAAAATGGTTCAAATAACTCTGAGCACTATGGGACTTAACATCTGAGGTCATCAGTGCCCTAGTACTTAGAACTACTTAAACGCAGCTAACCTAAAGACATTACACACATCCATACTCAAGGCAGGATTCGAACCTGCGACCGTAGCAGTCCCGCGGTTCCGGACTGAAGCGCCTAGAAGCGCTCGGCCACCGCGGCCGGACGATACAGTAGTTGTGTGCGTTTGCTATCAGGGTATTGTTAACGTCTCTGTTGGTAAATGGTGGCGGCTTGTCCGCCCAGCTATTTATATAGCTGAGCTCTTGACATATTGCCTTATGTGCCGCCATAAAGCGTTGATTTCAACTAAGTTTGTCGGTGGGGCGGTACTTCCTGGCCTGTGTTTAAGTATCAGATTTTGTATTACACTATTATTTCTTTGGGTAATTCAACGTACGATGGTAGACTGATAAGCGTGCTAAATTTTATATAAATAGTAACAAATTTTGCTAAATCGCACTACTTCTGATATGAATAATTCTTTAGCGTTTGTTGTAAGACCCCAATTTTGACATTGCCCACATCACCGTGGGGGACTTAATTCACAGCTGACGTAATATCGGAATAAGAAAGTCAGTGAGACTTTGAGTATAATAATTTTCTTTCGTCGATTGGCTGAATCGCTAGAATTTAAGCAATACAATCGCATGCAGGAAAGATAAAACGTAATTATGATAATCGTTTGTTTTCCGAACGAACGAAGACACTTCTGCTTTTCTATCCGCGTTGTATAGAGTCAAAAATAATGCTCTCGCCAAATACGATTATTATTAATAAATTTTGATCCAAATTAATGACTGCTATGAACTACTGCAACTTATTTTAAATAAAGCAGACCCAGTGATTCAGCTATTTAAACAAACGTGTAAATTACTTCGACAGATTATAGTTAAGCCAGCCGCATAATTGATTTACGATTACTGAATTGTGCCACTGTGACGTATTTGTTATGTTCTCAGTAAAACAGGAAGGGGAGAAGGGGAGGTTACAAAATCAAGAACGTGGGGATATGACGTGGCCAGAGGGAGTAGAAATGTGAATAAAAACGAGTTCCGTATTATTATTATTATTATTATTATTATTATTATTATGTAACAGTTACATTTCTAATGTTTCACAGTCGCGCAGACCAAAACCGAATTAATGACTGTAGTCTTGTCTAAAATATTTCTGAGTTAATGAGTTCACATTGGCACTAAAAATACATAATTTGAAGGGTACTCCATGCACGCAGTTTAGGTCATTACACAATAAAACATTGTAAAGGCCATGATCAGATAATAAAAGATCGCAAAATGAACGCTGCTTAGCTGACACTGGTGGCATTTCAACTTAAGGAGCAAAGTACATTCTTAATGGAAAGTTAGACATGAAAATCGTTGCCTCTGACTGTATTAGGTTTGACGAATTTTAACGACAGAAGGGTATAAAAGAGAATCTGAATGAAGGATGTTGTAATGTACAAGAGAAATACGCAGAATGTTGTGATTCATTATCATGCTCCCCATAAATCTTTGACCGGAACTGTCAGTTGACCAAGGAAGACAACCGTTTTGTCCTTTGGAAATGTTTTGTTATTATGAAATTTCCGGAGTTTAATTCACAGACATTGTGAACACGAAGCTAACATCATAACTGGTCTTCAGTATGTTTCATAATGGGATCGTTGATACGCGGACCTATAAGAAAAATATCCAATACTGATACAGAGTAAAGTTCCTGTCACCGAGACGATATTACAGTCATCGCATCTGCAGTGAGAACATCAAAAGCGCAAAGATTTCAGTTCTCAAATTTCAGTCTGAAGTGGCTGCTTTCATTACCAAGTATTCTTTAAAGTTTGTAAAGTGTTCTACTCAGACGCGACGAAGAAGACTATAACGCCGCTGGTACAAATATGCATTTGTTAAAGGAGACAACGATAATAAGTTTTTTTTAAAAAAAATCCATTACTGTTTGTTTGCCAGACTTCTCGAACTGCTGCCTTTAAGTGTGAGGCGTGTGGTAAGTGTGGCCGGCAAAAGCGTAACTACAGGCGAAAACCTGTGGTTAAGTAGAATTTTTATTACGTGTATTGTATCAGTTGAGAGGAAAAGTAGTGAATCCCAATACTTTTATGACTGATAGTGTTACCATACAAGTGTTGACGTTGGAGACAACTGAAGCAATCATTTACACATTCATGGGAGTCTTCTGGTCGTAATCGTGTTTCAAGTACACCAGGACGAAGAAATTTCAATAATTAGGTAACGACCTCAGAGCCTCCAGTGACCATTTCTCCCAGTTCTTAATCGCCTGAATGTACGCCCTTATGCCAGCGTAATGTGTGCAATACGACACAGCTCGACTGGACAGCAACAATTCAACGCAAGGAGTAGTCATCAGCTCGATCGCTCGGTCTGAATCCCAACGAAAATGCTTGCAATGCCCTCGGGATGGGTGGTGGAGCTTCATAACTCACCTGCCTGCATACGAGCCCGCATTGACAGCGGTTTCGTGAGAAGAATAGCGAGACGTTTCCGTGTGGCTTATGTTATCTTCAACAGCAAAACTCTTCTCTGCACACGCTGTATTATTGTTGTTTATTTGCGGTATAACGAACTGTTGCAACCATTCTGTAGGCTTCAAATTTCTCCAAACTTTTGACATTTTTTTTTCTTTTGAACTTTATTTTCGTGACTTTTCTTTCTTTGTGACGTTCATGCATTAACTTAAAAGTAAGTAGGATCACATTCGGCCCATAACTTTAAGATGTAACTTTAAGATTTATAGGAAACGATGGTCCTTGATCAGCTTGCCAATGATATGCCAATTTATTCAGTCCAGATTAGAGAGAGTTAACTTCATTCACAGCTTCATCTACATGAATACTCTGAAAATAACATTTAAGCGCTTGGCAGAGGGTTCATCGAACCACCTTCACAATTCTCTATTATTCCAATCTCGTATAGCGCGCGGAAAGAATGAACACCTATATCTTTCCGTTAAGAACTCTAATTTCCCTTATTATATCTTGGTGATTGTTCCTCCTTATGTAAGTCGGTGTCAACAAAATATTTTCGCATTCGGAGGAGAAAGTTGGTGATTAGAATTTCAAGAGAAGATTCCGGCACAACGAAAAACACGTTTCTTTTAATGATGTCCATTCCAAATCCTGTATCATTTCTGTGACACTCTATCCCATATTTCGCGATAATACAAAACGTGCTGCCTTTCTTTGAACTTTTTCGATGTACTCAGTCAGTCCTATCTAGTAAGGATCCCGCACCGCGCAACAGTATTCTGAAAGAGGACGGACAAGTGTAGTGTAGGCAGTCTCCTTAGTAGGTCTGCTACATTTTCTAAGCGTCCTGCCAATGAAACCCAGTCTTTGGTTAGCCTTCCCCACATTTTCTGTGTGTTCCTCCAAATTTAAATTGTTCGTAATTGTAATTCCTAGGTATTTAGTTGAATTACCGGCTTCTAGATCAGACTGATTTATCGTGTAACCGAAGTTTAACGCGTTCTTTTTAGCACTCATGTGGATGACCTCGCACTTTTCGTTATTTAAGGTCAACTGCCACTTTTCGCACCATTTCGATATTTCTTCTAAATCGTTTTTGGTCTCTCACTGTGCAAAATGAAAAGCCTTTTCGAGTGTTTGAAAACAAAATTTAGAGGAAAATTTTCGGAGCAAAAAGAGATTATGTTAGCGGAGAGTGGAGAAAACTGCATAACGAAGAGGTTTACGAACACTATGCAAGCCCTGACATAATTAGTATTATTAAATCACGTAGGCTGCGATGGTCTGGTCACGTAACTCGAATGGATGAGTGCAGGGCAGCGAGCAGAATACTGATAGGGCACTTAGAGGGGAAACGTCCTGTGGGGAGATCGAGGATGGAGGAGGATAGGTTGGAGGATAACGTGAATGCTGATTTGAGGAGCCTAGGTATTGAAGGTGAATAGAAGGAAATAGCCCAAGACAGAAACAAATGGCGAAAATACGTTGCTGCGATAATGGACTCTCGAGTCCGCTATGACCAGTGAGTGAGTGAGTGTGATGACTATTAGTCGATAAACGACAGCGTCATCTGCAAACAACCGAAGACGGCTGCTCAGATTGTCTCCCAAATCGTTTATATAGATAAGGAACATCAAAGGGCGCAAAACACTACCTTGCGGAACGCCAGAAATCACTTCTGCTTTACTCGATGACTTGCCTGCAGTTACAACGAACTGTGACCTCTCTGACAGGAAACCACAGATCCAATCACAAAACTGAGACGCTATTCCATAAGCACGCAATTTCACTACGAGCCGCTTGTGTGGCTGGATTTACCAGTACTCTGATTACGTTTCTACGCCGTAACACTTCGGAACAACAAGCCCATACCTAGTGAACGGCTTCAATGTAGCTACAGCTGAAGCACTGATTCTCAAATTCTTGAGTAAACCGAAGGAACAAAAAGAGCGGACCTCGCTGCCAACAACGGCACACAGTGGCCACGGCTTAAGCGACTGCAGGCTAAATATCGCGTTACTGCCCGACGGTGCTCCCTGTGCCAAACGGTCCGGCGGGCTGTAAGAAAACACGGGAGACAGTGTGCGCTTTCTGGTAAGCGAGAAACGCACGGTAAAAGTGCCAAGACACAAGACCGAAGTAGCCGCGGTTGGCCAAGCGTCGCGTTTCGGAGTGGACTGGTCCCCGAGGGGACAAGAGCGCGCCCTGAGTCAGCCACGGCTTATACCTACAGCCGGCCGGGCACGCGGCAAACAGGAAGACCGCCGTCCGGCCAGATGGTCCTCTCCCCGCTGTGTCAACAGAGCGTAACGTTGACGCAGTGATGGCAGCGGAAAGAATATTTTAAGCGCGTACTCAGTTTCGGTTTCCTTGCTCCACGAACGCTTCGTGTGTCAGACAACAAAGCGAAGTGACGCTCAAATTTTGATCCACTGCCCAATTTCCTTCACTCCTCAGGCAGCACAAATTCATATGTACGCTGAAGTGACGAAAGTCTTGGGATATCTCTTACACTACTGGCCATTAGAATTACTACACCAAGAAGAAATGCAGACGATAAACGGGCATTCATTGGACAAATATATTATACTAGAACTGACATACGATTACAGTAACACGCAGTTTGAGTGCATAGATCCTGCGAAATTAGTTCCCAGCACAACCACCTCCGGCCGTAATAACGGCCTTGATACGCCTGGTCATTGAGTCAGAGCTTGGATGGCGTGTACAGGTACAGCTGTCCATGCAGCTTCAACACGATACCACAGTTCATCAAGAGTAGTGACTGGCGTATTGTGACGAGCCAGTTGCTCGGCCACCATTGACCAGACGTTTTCAGTTGGTGAGAGATCTGGAGAATGTGCTGGCCAGGACAGCAGTCAAACATTTTCTGTATCCAGAAAGGCCCGTACAGGACCTGCAACACGTGGTCGTGCATTATCCTGCTGAAATGTAGGTTTCGCAGGATCATATGAAGGGTAGAGCCACGGGTCGTGACATCTGAAATGTCCGCTGTTCAAAGTGCCGTCAGTGCGAACAAGAGGCGACCAAGAAGTGTAACCAATGGCACCTCCTACCATCGCTCCGGGTGATACGCCAGTATGGCGATGACGAATACACGCTTCCAATGTGCGTTCACCGCGATGTCGCCAGACGCGGATGAGACCATCATGATGCTGTAAACAGAACCTGGATTCATCCGAAAAAATGACGTTTTGTCAATCATGCACCGAGGTTCGTCGTTGAGTACACCATCGCAGGCGGTCCTGTCTGTGATGCAGCGTCAAGAGTAACTGCAGCCATGGTCTCCGAGCTGATAGTCCATGCTGCTGCAAACGTCGTCGAATTGTTCGTGCAGATGGTTGTTGTCTTGCAAACGTCCCCATCTGATGAATCACGGATCGAGCGTGACTGCACGATCCGTTTCAGCCATGCGGGTAAGATGCCTGTCATCTCCACTGCTAGTGATACGAGGCTGTTGGGATCCAGCACGGCGTTCCTTATTACCCTCCTGAACCCACCGATTTCATATTCTGCTAACAGTCATTGGATCTCGACCAACGCGAGCAGCAATGTCGCGATACGATAAACCGCAATCGCGATAGGCTACGTCGGAAACGTGATGGTACGCATTTCTTCTCCTTACACGAGGTATCACAACAACGTTTCACCAGGCAAGCCAAGTTAACTGCTGTTTGTGTATGAGAAATCGGTTTGACACTTTCCTCATGTCAGCACGTTGTAGGTGTCTCCACCGGCGCCAACCTTGTGTGAATGCTCTGAAAAGCTAATCATTTGCATATCACAGCATCTTCGTGTAGGTTAAATTTCGCGTCTGTAGCACGTCATCTTCGTGGTGTAGCAATTTTAATGGCCAGTAGTGTAATATCGCATCGGTCCTCCAATTGCACGGCGTGGTGCATGAATTCGGCGTGGCATGGACTCAACAAACCGTCGGAAGTCCCTGTAGAAATACTGACCCATGCTGCCTCTATAGCCGGCCGTAACTGAGAAAATGTTTCATAGCAGGATTTTGTGCACGAACTGAACTCCCGATTACGTCCCATAAATTTTCGCTGGGACTAATGTCGGGCGCTCTGGGTGGCCAGATCGTTCGCTCGAACTGTGCAGAATGTTCTTCAAACAAAATCGCGAACAATTGTGGCCCAATGACTAGGCGCATTGTCATCCTTAAACAATCCATAGTTGTTTGGGAACATGAAGTCCATGAATGGCTGCAAATTGTCTCCAAATAGCCAAACGTAACCATTTCCAGTCTTTTATCGGCTGAGATTGACCAGAACACCAAGTCCATTCCATGTAAACACACCCCACAACGTTATGCAACCACCACAAGCTTGCATAGTGCCTTGTAGACAACTCAGTTTCATGGATTCCTGGAGTCTGCACCAGACTCGAATCTTACCATCAACGCTTACCAACTGAAATCGGGGCTCATCTGACAAGGCCACCGTCTTCAAGTCGTCTGGTGTGCTAATGATATGGTCGCAAGCACAGAAGAGGCGCTGCAGGCGATGTCATGCTGTTAGCAAAGGCACTCTGGTCCGTCGTCTGCTGCCACAGCCCATTAACGCCAGATTTCGCGCACTTACCTAACGGAAACGTTCGTCGTACTCCCCACATTGATTTCTGCTGTTATTTCACTTAGTCTTGCTTGTTGCTAGCGCTGACAATTCAACGGAAACGCCGCTGCTCTCAATCGTTAAGGGGAGCCGGAGGTGCCTATGCTGCTCATGTTAAAATCGCTAAGTTTGAGGAACATTTATGAATAAACTACCAAATAGAAAAATTTGAATTTTTTTGCATATAGAGTGGTTTAGTACTGCAGTTATGACAGAGGGATTTTGGAGTATCTTTTGTAGTTTTCTTCCAATTTTTTTTTATTAATGACCCAAATTTTTTTACAAATATTTGCTTTATAATTAAACTGAAATGAAACTACTGAACTTATTGCCAAATGGCTGTGTTACAACGTAAGTTTGACCACTAGGAGTGCTGTACAAAAATTTCATCTCTCTAGCTTGAGTGGAATTTGAGAAAATGTTCCTGATATTCGAAAAATTCTAATTTACGGGAAATGGCTATCAGAGTTTCTCAATACATTCCTGCACTATAGGATGGATTATGAGCGTCTTCTTCTTCATCCTCCAAAAGCTTCCTCTTCTGTCTTCTTTTCTGGCCTGTTGTTCCATCATACTTCATATGCCTTTCTCTTCTTTCTGCTCCTCTTATCCTTTCTCTGTCAATATTTCTTAGTGCTCGTACAGTTTTCACCCCAGCTGTAAATCCTAATGCCTTCAGAACTTCACACTGTTCCCTTGGTTGTAGGTTGCTATTGCATCATGAACGCCAAAGTGCAGTGTTTTTATGCTTACAAACACCCTTTTAGGAATCACTTTCCAAATCAAATTGTTTACGCTCTCATTACGATTCTGCGTCTTTCCGTGTAGATATTTTGGTAACAATTCTGGCTGTGCTAAGTCATGAAAAATTGGTTTTATTGCATTTATCACAGCTGCTGGCAAACCATGTTTGTGATCATAGTCCTTTTTTGCTTTATATTTGCACCAGGAATCTTTTGGGCACAGGCTGTGTTGAGGGTATTCATTGGAAGAGGCAGTATGAAGGAAGAATACCCACACTGCTTTTCGCATGTCACTAACATTAGTAGTATTTTGCCTTTACCATACCCGTAGTATCTCTGTAGACGTTGAATCACCTCATCAGTAAGCTTGCCTCTCCCTCCTATTGTGTTTCCATCGCTGAGCTTACTTGAACCCAAAGTTTGTTTGAGCCTTCGAAGTCGTGCACCCATACGCTCTTAGTGCTTCATTTGTCACAGAAAACAATGTAGCCAACCCTTGCACACTCGCTGTATGCGCTGCAGGCCTAACAGGCCGAGAAGATCCCAAGCAGTTCGCCAGGAAGTCACGAGAGGGTATTAGATGCATTCAGCGGCCGCTCATTTCCTCTGCAGCTGTGGGGGGGAAATGGTAATAACTACACTTCTAGGGCGAGTAGAACAATAATTCAAAGTTTACATTAAAGAGGAATGTTCCAATTAATTTTCGGTAGCAAAATTTTTTTTTTTTTTTTTTTTTTTTTTTTTTTTTTTTTTTATTTGACCACCTCCGGCTCCCCTTAAGTGAAAGCCGTCGGCCACTGTGTTATCCGTGGTAAGGGGTAATGCCTGAAATTTGGTATTCTCAGCACATTCTTGACACTATGGATATCGGAATACTGAATTCCCTAACAAATGCCCTATGCGCCTAGCTCCTACCACCAATCCGCGTTCAAAGTCTATGAATTTCCGTTGTGCGGCCATACGTCTAACACCTCTTCATGTGAATCACCTGAGTACAAATGACAGATCCGCCAATGTAGTGCGCTCTTATACTTTGTGCACGTGATGTTGCCGTCAATTGCACGGTCGGCCGGAGTGGCCGTGCTGTTCTAGGCGCTACAGTCTGGAGCCGAGCGAACTCTACGGTCGCAGGTTCGAAGCCTGCCTCGGGCATGGATGTTTGTGATGTCCTTAGGTTAGTTAGGTTCAATTAGTTCTAAGTTCTAGGCGACTGATGACCTCAGAAGCTAAGGCGCATAGTGCTCAGAGCCATTTGAACCATTTTTTTTTCATTTGCCCATATACAGATGACTTATCACAAGAATTTTGTCACCTCAGTGTGCATCCAAAGCTTAGAAACATCCCTAAAATAAAATAAAACTAAAATTTTCTAGTTTTGCATTACTGGACTGATCCGCTCCAACATAGCTCATCCGACAGGGGTCACACTGTAATTATTTTTCTACATATCACACCACTCTCAGCTTCATTCCGGACAGTTAAAATCCAGATTTCTTTCTGATGGGTAACGTTTTGAGCACTAAGAGAGACAGATATAATAATCATTCGGTTCACGTACTTTTTGAATGTATGCCGGTCTGGATTTACTTATAAAGGCTGTTTAGATGTATGCAAATCATACGCAGTGATGAAATCTGACCTGCTCAAATCTATTTATTTTTTATGATGAATGAGCTACATTAACACTTTCACTCCAAGGTCAAGTTTCCTGATAAACATCGCTCCATCCAAACAAAGAAGGCTTGTAGGCATTCATGCGCAGGTGGAGAGACTATGGTAAAGTTGTCGTCAGACCACACGCACAATTTATGTAACGGGCATCACTGTAGTGTCCTCGGCAGACTCTGGCTTCGGAATCCGACCATCGTTGGGCATCCAGAGTAGTTTTGTTTTGAGTCAGTATCGCGGGCAGAGCTGGCATGGTAAGTTTGGAGGAAAATGTGCGCGCTTTCCTAGCCCAGGTGTGTTGTGTTACAAAAGCTTTTTTTCCCAATTTATTGGCTTTCAGGTCGTGCCCATTCAGTCACGTCAATAGCAATGTCAGTTATGACGACAAGAAAATAGGGGCAACATAGCACCTAGTCCTCCAGAGGAGAACACGTCCGACCCGTCCGGGAATCGAACCTGGGCATCTTTGCTTAGCAATCAGCCGCGTTGACCACGCAGCTACAGAGGTGGATCAGAAGCTTTCTTATCGCCGACGTTATTTTTCCGTATGGTTAGTAGCTCCCTTGTTCTTGGTTTTTATTTTCTCTCGGTTTGCTGTTGTGGCGTTGTTTGTACACTGCTGACAACTGTAGGTTTTCACGTTTTTGGTTACTCTTGATTTGTCCTTTCATATTTGTGTAAGGTTTTTGCCGTCCACCACTCAGTCCTTCCGGCCACTTGTCATTTCTCAAAAATCGACTCGTGGTACTCCAACACCTGGGTTTTGCGTTACTATAACCTCTACACACGTAACCTCGTCCATACCGCCTCAGTACACACCTAGAACTAAGACTGACGGATACAAAATCTAAGACTTAATCTGAGCAGTAGACATCTGAAGTCTAAAGCAAAAGGACCACGAGGAAATTTCAGCCTACGGTGTCAGCTATCTACGTCATTCATCCCCCACCCTTCCCGCCCTCCTATTCCACCCCTCCGTCCCCCCGACTTGGTCATCAGAACTCCTGTTTGTACTTACTTCCGAGTTTCAAAACTCACGGAAGCTATGACACGTAACTCGCTAAACTAGCACTCATGTAGGGGAAAAAGAGGCAGGTAATGGGAACAAGTGTATCAGTACGCTACACTACATGGCTTTAACCGTAGGTACGCGAAATTTCAGGTTAAGATTCATTGGTACGATACTAGGAAAGTGCAATTTTCTAAAAAAAGAAACGGCATACAAAAAAACCTTTACGGGACATACTTGAATGGTGCTCGAGTGTATGGGACGTAAATCGTTGTGGGCTACAAGGGGTATTTCACTGAACAAGGAGTGTGACTGGAATGTTGAAAAATCTTAACTGGAAGATCTTCTAAGAAACACCCGATGCACATCGACAGAAAATGCTTAGGCGGCAAGAACCTTCTTTCACTGCTGCAGATCTAGGAATTAGGAGAGCTCTACAGTGTTAAGATCGTGCAGATAAAATTTGGAAAGTAACACATTGAGAAGTTCTATTTCCCAAAACTTAAGAGCACTGTCGCTCTCACAATGTTTAGTTCCTTTGAGTATATTGCAAACGTGGGGATAATACAGAGACAGAAAAAAGTTCTGTTTTGTTTTTGTTCATTTCAGAACCCTGCATGGAATCTGCTCTCCTAAGAAACAGAGGTGAAAGTTGAGTCGAACACAACAGCAGAACAGCGCCCATATTTCGTCAACGTGAAATCTGAATCCTTGAACTGATTGGAGGAAAAAACACAACCACCAATCGATTATCTAATAGCTGCTGTTCGATGTCCCTCGGATAAGTGATTTCAAGTCTCAAGCCGCAGAATTTTGTTGCTAACGGCCAGTCTTGAGTGACAGTAACATACGAAACTGACTAATTTCCTTAACAGCTTTTCCGTATCAACCTTTGAAACATCATACTACCATGTTGGGGTTAAGTGACGCAACGCCCTTGAACGTTCGAGCAGTTATTAGGTCTGGAAAACCTCGAAGGAAACATGGAAGTAACAGCCCACAGGTGTAAGAAACCCTTCTCCGAATCTCCATCCGTTAAGTGGTCACACCACAGCAGAATTTTCAAAAAATCATTTTTATTGGCTTAAAAGAAGTATCGAATCTTCTAAAATATGAGGCAAAAAGTCTAATCCCTGAAAAAAATGTTCTATGGAACTCCGAAGTGTTTCCCTAGCGCCGCGAATGACGCGAAATAGCCTACCTGCGCCAAATCGTTAACCTCTGTAGTGTCTGGATACAGTTAGACGCAATTCGCTACGATAATACGTTAGCTTGACTTCAACAAGCGTCAGTATGAGAACGAAAAAGACAATTCTTTCGCTTCTAATTTTTATTTTTGTGTGCAGTATTGATTTCTGATAGTTTGTGATCTTATAGTATTCAGTTTTGTCTTTCAAGTTGGAATGAGTGATAAGAAAGTGAACTCGGGCAGAAAAAATACGAAAACATCGCATCCAACGCGGCGTCGAAGCAGTAAAACATCGAAGCGTTCAAAGAATAGATATGAGGCTGAGAGCAGTTCAAATGCAGTCAGTGGCTCTGTTAAGAAATTAAAAGACAGTAATCAGGATTCCGATGCTAATTACGGATTGAGGTATAGGATTATAAATTTTTTGTCGTTTTCTCGGTTATTTCTCAAACGTGAATGTAAAACGTGAAATACAGGCATCAATCTCCAACAACGAAGTCCTCGACGCTTAGGCTTCACAAGAAATATTGTTTCCCCAAACTGCCCAGAAGATGTTATAAGGAGTATGCTTATAGGGAACGCATGTGCAATCAACCGTCGGATCATCCTGGCAAAGCGCCCGGCTTGGAGGAGGGCTACATAGAAGTGATAAGTTTAGTGCGTTCATGGAATTGCCACGACCCATATATAAATCGTGCTAAGATGATCTAGTGGATATGATTTCGATCGCAACGGCAGCAGTACGACATGCCAGTCCTGGGATAGCAAAGCAAGAGCAAGGATTTTCTAAAAGTAGAACTACTTCATTTATTCATGTGTATAACACGTTTCAAAACTTCAAAGTCCTTTTTTTGAGGTGTCTGATTTTTCAAAACGGCACGCTGCGTAACTCCGACATTGGTCTGTCTTTTTATTTGAAAATTTAACCACAACTTTGAAATAATATTTCAAAGTGAACCACGTAGGGGATTTTCGATTAGTTGATTTAAACAATATTTATTAACAAATGACTGTCCTTTATGGTGAAAATTGAACGACTTTACTCAAACGCTCGCAGTTACACAAAAATCTAAATTTTTGAAATCATCTACGTGGTTCAATAGCTACACTTACATAGATCACACCGATTTTTTTCTTTCTTCAAGATTAAAATTGGCACCAGTTATAGTGTGTGCCGGAGATCGCCTTAAATTCAACATGCCTCGGGAGAAGTGCTGCAGTGTCGCCATTTTGTAATATCTGTAATATTTTCCAACTATTTTTTGTAATATATTTAATATATGCTCAATAACTGCCCCATGTATTATTTCTCCATCACTTTTCCCACTGTTCAAAAAACAAAGTCAAGAAAAAGCTTTTTTGGGCCGTTATAGTTGTGTTACCGCTTAATGGAAAAGGAAGAAACAATATTGGATAGAATAAATAATACCCTATAGCACGAACGTCACTGCGATACGCAGAGAACAGGTGTAAGATATAGATATACTACAGAACAAAAGATATATTCGACAAAATACTAATATACGGAGAAGACTGCGGCACACACGCTTCAGAGGTAAAATTCCTTTCTAGAAGGAACTTCTACTGAAGCGTCAAAGAAACTGGTATAGGTACTCGTATTCAAATACAGAGATATATAAACAGGCAGAACACTGCGCTGCGGTCGACAATGACTGCATAAAATGACGAGGATCTGTTGCAGTTGTTAAATCGGTCACTACTCTACAATGACAGGTTTTCAAGAGTTACGTGAGTTTGAACGTGGTGTTCTAGTCGGCGCACGAACGATGGGACACAGCACCATCGAGTTAGCGATGAAGTGGGGATTTTCCCGTAGTACCGATTCACCAGTGTACCTTGAATATCAAGAATCCGGTAAAACGTCAAATCTCCGGCATCGTTGAGGCCGGAAAAAGATCCTGAAAGAACGGGATCAAGACGACTGAAGAGAATCGTTCAGCGTGACAGAAGTGCAACCCTTCCGCAAATTGCTGCAGATTTCAATGCTGGGCCACCAACAAATGACAGCGTACGATCCATTCAACGAAACATCATCGATATGGGCTTTCGGAGCCGAAGGCCCATTCGTGCACCCTTGATGACTACACGACACAAAGCTTTACGTCTCGCCTAGGCCCGTCAACACCGGCATTGGACTGTTGATGACTGGAAAAATGTTGCCTGGTCGGACGAGTGTCGTTTCAAATTGTATCGAGCGGATGGAGGTATACGGGTATGGAGACAACCTCATGAATCCATAGACCCGGCGTGTCAGGAGAAGACTGTTCAAGCTGGAGAACGCTGTGTTATGGTGTAGGGAGTGTGCAGTTGGAGTGATACGTGACCCCTGATACGTCTAGGTGCGAATGTGACAAGTGAAAACTACGTAAGCATCTTGTCTGATCAGCTGCATCCATTCGTGTCCATTGTGCGTTTCGACGAACTTGGGCAATTCCAGCAGAACAATGCGAGACCCCACATGTCCAGAATTACTACAGACTGGCTGCAGGAACACTCTTCTGAGTTTAAACACTTCCGCTGTCCTCCAAACTTAACTTGAACGTTATTGAACATATCCGGGATGCTTGCAACGTCCTGTTCAGGAGAGATCTCAACCCCCTCGTACTCTTCGGATTTATGGACAGCCTTGCAGGATTCATGGTGTCAATTCGTCAATGCCATGTCGTGTTGCGGCACATCTGCTTGCTCACGGGGCCCCTGCACTATATTAGGCAGGTGTACCGGTTTCTTTGGCTCTTCAGTGTAATTGTGTCATCGACAGCTAGTCAATAGAAACGTTCTATCTGGGTACCCGAGACATATCCTGTGTTAAAAGCATTTGTGACGGTGTGCAGGTAGTATAACACAGCCAAAATGATAATTCGGGCAAGAAAAAGAGCAAATTACTTTGTAACGTGCTACCGGGAGAGAGGGGGGAGGGGGGGGGGGGACGACAGGCCTGTTGACATGAAAAGACTCAGCAAGCAGGCTTGTGACTCAGCGTGACCACGTCCGTCTTTAAAGCAGTGCCGCAGCGCGTCTCGGCCGTCGCAGGAGAGCAGGGCGTGAAGGCGACAGCGGACAGCGTGGGTGCGCCAGCCGTGCCCGATGCCAAGAGCCGGTGCCACACGGCGCACGAAACGCCTGACCATGACCTCGGCGGGCTCTTACGTGTGAGGGAAGGTGCGTGGCCGCAAATAACGGCGTGACTAAAGCGCGAGACAAAGGGGCGTAGCGGCGAATACACCTACGGCAGAGAGCTGGTCAACACTGGCGTCTCTTGTCTAAACAAAGCAGCCGCTCGCAGTGGAGCAAGCAATGAGCGCGCAAATGGTGCCGTTATTCGAAGCAGTCGCTCAAATATTTGACCTTCATCCAGACATTCACTTCATTACCCAATTCCACTTTTTCAGTCCTCTTGATGTTAATGAACCTTTCGAGTATGGTACACCCTCTTCATACAGGTTCTTTTCTTTAACTTTTCCACTATTTATTTTTAAATACAACAGTTTTAGCCGGCCGGGTGGCCGAGCGGTTCTAGGCGCTTCAGTCTGGAACCGCGTCACCGCTACGGTCATAGGTTCGAATCCTGCCTCGGGCATGAATGTGTGTTATGTCCTTAAGTTAGTTAGGTTTAAGTAGATCTAAGTTCTATGGGACTGCTGACCTCAGATGTTAAGTTCCATAGTGCTCAGAGCCAACAGCTTTATCCGAGATATACAGTGAAAATGTATAAAGTCTGAACTTGTTACTTCAAAATAATTGACAGTAATAATTGAAAGTAAATAGTGTAATACCTCGTGTCGTCTCCCATTCTAATTTTTGCTAGTGGTTATAAGATGGTCCACTGTGCTACGGCACTAGTCCCGTTTTACATTTGTCACTCGTTACTGTCAGAGCAATGACAGGCAGAGCAGTTCGCTTACAGTAAACATGCAATGAAATAGTGTAGTGCAAAATGGAGAATTTCACTTTAAGGCTTTCGTCGCGCGAGATATATATTACAATTTTCGTAAAATTGTAACTCAACAATACATCAAATGGTTCAAATGGCTCTGAGCACTATCTGACTTTACATCTAAGATCATCAGTCCCCTAGGACTATTTAAACCTAACTAACCTAAGAACATCACACACACCCAAGCCCGAGGCAGGATTCGAACCTGCGACCGTAGCAGTCGCGCGTTTCTAGACTGAAGCGCCTATAACCGCTCGGCCACAGCAGCCGGCAACAATGCATCAAATCGCAAACATTTGGTAATGAGTCACTTTGAGAAAAGACAGTTACAATTGATTTGCACTATTTAGTTGCGATCGTGCTTCCGTTAGCGACGAATTTCGTTGAACACGAACGAAATACATTGCCTCACAAGAAAAAGTGAAACAACTACACGCCATGGTCGGTAGTTAACATAGCTTCGTGCAAGTAATCGTCTCAACAAGTAAGTATAGGACTGAAGTTGCAATTTCCTATGACAGGTAGAACGGCCGCCAGTGTGCATTAGTGTTGGTTGTGTTTAGTGATGATATGTGGTTGGTATGGCCTGTAAGGGACGTCAACAGCAGCATTTATGTTGAGTGAACTCTGAGGGAGGCAGAGATTCCGCGTACTCGTGAGTAACAGTCTGAAAGGGGCTCACTGGGCATCTCCATTTGGCCGGCTGATCGAATCTTCGGATGTCCACATTTCCGGGGTATTCGGACAGTGGGTCACTGGTGGACCACACGGGAACGTGAGGGTAGGCATACTGGTCGTCAAGTTTCCGGTTGGACCACGTCTGACTGTGGGCGCTACAAGACGAGACTGCTGTATTGTGCACCAGCCACATCGTAACCCCTTCATTTTTGCATCTGGACACACCGTGTAAGATAAACACCAAAACACGGATAATGGAAAATAGTCCAATTAAATCAGGTTATTCAAATGGCTCTGAGCACTATGGGACTTAACATCTGAGGTCATCATTCCCCTAGACGTTAGAACTACTTAAACCTAACTAACCTAAGGACATCGCACACGTCCATGCCCGAGGCAGGATTCGAACCTGTGACCGTAGCGGTCGCGCGGTTCCAGACTGTAGCGCCTAGAACCGCTCGGCCACCCCGGCCGGCAAATCAGATTATTCCCAGGGAATTAGATTACTAAAAGTAGTAGACGAGTTTTGCTGTTTGAGCAGCAAAATAGGTTGATCATGGCCGAATTAAGGAGGATATAAAAGGTATACTGGCAATGGCAAGAAAAACGTTCCTGAAGAAGAGAAATCTGATCATATCGAATACAGAAAACTGTGGCCTCCAGCGAAAGCGCAAACGAGGACGAAAATTAACTATGTTAAATTTCATACAAAAATCTCTTGTTCATTTTTTCTTTAGAATTAATATTTTGCGCGCAGTGAGCGAGAGAATATGAAAATCTCGCATACATTGCGGACTGCATATCATCCATAGGTACGGGCAGCAGAATCACCCACTATATCAAAGTGTGAAGATAACCCGCTGCTCCACCATATATCAAAAATAGAGACGACGGAAAGACAGTAGAATTAGTATTACGTGTATAATGCTGGCTTGTACTGTTTGACAGCGAGTCTCGCCAACACGCGTCGTGACAACTTTGCCCGCGGCGGTACAAAGCGGGGCCTCGGTGAGGCTGGTCGCTGGCCGGCTTCCTGCACAAACATAGCCCCGCCCCAACAACAGCAGCTCGGCCAGCAAGGCGAGCCCAGAGTTAGGCGACTGAGGTCTAGTGCAGCATTCCCTCTTAACCTAGCACTGCCAGTCTTTCAACACCACGCACGCACATCCGTTTCTTTAAGTTAGTAAACATGCTGTTTCTCCATATGGGGCTCCAACTCCACAATGAACTTTTGCAAAGCTAGAATCGTATGAAATCGAACAGCTCGTGTAATATGACTGTTTGAAAAAGGATGGTTCAAATGGCTCTGAGCACTACGGGACGTAACATCGATGGTCATCAGTCTCCTAGAACTTAGAACTACTTAAACCTAACTAACCTAAGGACATCACACAACACCCAGCCATCACGAGGCAGAGAAAATCCCTGACCCCGCCGGGAATTGAACCCGGGAACCCGGGCGTGGGAAGCGAGAACGCTACCGCACGACCACGAGATGCGGGCTTTTAAAAGGAGATCGAATCCACAGACACTAAAGATTATCTCCGAAATACCACTTACGGCTTCAGTTCGAGTTTTTCTGCCACATCATGGAGATGATGAACCAATCTGTTCAGTTATGTCCACTGCTCTTTTTCTAAAAGAAACTTTTGTGGTACTCTCACACTAGATATACTGCAGCTACAGTTCCTACAGTTTTCAGTATAGCTGGTTGTTTATTTAACTATAAAACTGCACTGTAATTAACATTACGTAATACTATATCAGTTTCAAAATTGACATCAGTTCATTGCTGTTGTCTTCGCGTCTTTTTACTTTGCTCTTGGTATCAGTAGCAAGATGTATGTCTTTTATAAACCAAGAGGCTATGTACGCCATAAGTTGAAATAACTGCATTAGAGGACCAACCAGTTTAACGTACATCAGATTGCTGGAGGTAGAAAGATGGACTAAAGCCCTTGCAGATGTGATAATCAGATTCATTTGCCTTAATCCACAGTCACAATCACTGATAGATATGGGGAAACATTTCATTGCATTAACCAGAGGAAGACCACTGCACTGAGATGAGGAACAAGGGATGCTGGAATATTTTTTCCCTCACATAATCCCGAAATCCTCCAAGTATCCCTACCGCTGGAAGATCAAAACGACGACGACTTAAAGTTTTTATACTTCCTTTACCGTATTTTATTCCACGATTTTCAGGCCAAGTCAGTGAGTACAGCACATCCGCACATTCATAGATAGTTTATCTGTAAAAGAAGATTTTCCATCCGTTGTTTTAAACAATGGTTAAATCTCGCTCAAGAAGTCTGCAATTTGTTCCCCTTTCCAGTGAAATTCCTCCGAAATTTAAGTCTTTTATAGTTTTGAAATCTTCAGAGTAATGCTTACTTTCCTTCTTCGAATACTAAAAGCTGATTTCTGATCTTCCATTAGGCAGAATACAGTGCGAATGAAGTCTAATGACTGTAGTTCAAGACTTAGCTATGATATGTGGTGCCCTTCAAGAATTGTCAGAACTAAGTCGAAAATGAAATCAACTTTAGTGATGCTCTTCAATAAACCATTGTACTTAACTCTGTCAGTTGATTTCCTGTTTTGATCATCTTTTGCAGCTGTTAAGTGAGCGGCCAAAACTTAAAAGTTTTCCACGCTCCTGCCGGCCGGAGAGGCCGAGCGGTTCTAGGCGCTACTGTCTGTCTACGGTCGCAGGTTCGAATCCTTCCTCGGGCATGGATGTGTGTGGTGTCTTTAGGTTAGTTAGGTTTAAGTAGTTCTAAGTTCTAGGGGACTGATGACCTCAGCAGTTGAGTCCCATAGTGCTCAAAGCCACCTGAACCATCCACTTTCCTGACACACTTCCAAAGCTCGGTGATGCTCATCTTGTGCTCAAGATTCTGCGTATCTTTAAAATTTCAATTTCAAGTAGCTCCGCATTTTACTTTATCTCTCGAGCGTTTTTCGGTGACTGATAGTGCACTGGATGTAGCCTGTCTAAGAAAGACCTGAAGTGATTCACACGTGGTGGGAAGTCCCTTTTTATTATTACATCGCCAGCTGACAATACAAGTCTACGGTTAGAACGTTTGTGATCGTACACACGTTCATTCACTGTATTTTCACACCTAGATTCAATATCCCGTTTTAGATTTCCACTTTTATCATCCACCGACAACGTCGAAATTCATGACTTTTCACTCGAACAAGAATTATTGACAAGTTTTAACTTTTGGATGCAGGAGAAAAAGTAAAATAGATTTTTACTTTGCCGCTCATCTTACTTCAAGCTAACTCGCAACGAAAGGCGTGATACACCGCTCAAGCATGCGTACAGTCAACATTACGGGAGCCGTAAGTGACTAACCAAGAATGCCGTGTCCCGTGTGACGGCTCACTCAGAGAACAAGAAAGTAGACTGGCTGCCAGCGATTCAATTGTCGAGAACGGTTGCCTGCTGCTTCGAAACTTTCAAAACAGTTAAATGTACCGCTTTTTCCACCACAGACTGCACTGGTTTCGTTCATATTGCGATTACCGACATGAAAAAATGAAATAAACCCGATTTAAGTCCGTAAAACTTTAAAGTTACCCAACATCGTAAAGAATTTACTTCGCGGACAGAAAAGTCTAGGGGTACGTATACAACAGCTCTCCCGCAGAAAAAGAGCACTGCTTATGTCTTCCATGGTCTGCATTGTTCTTAAACACTCTTGCTCGGGGTGTGTCCCTCGCGATGGATGAATAGAATTTACCTTCTTCCGTGAACTATTTACTGTTCTGGAATAGGCCTACTTTGTTTTTTTTTTGTTTTTTTTTGTGGTTGTTGGAGCCCATTGATTTTTATATGCTTCAATTCACGATCAGTCGATTAAGTCAGTTACCGTTCTACTAATGCATTTTCATTGTTTATGTCTTACGAAATAATATCCTGGAGCATCTCTACACTTCGGCTTTCCGGGTTTGTACAACTGGGAAAATTAATAGTTGCTTTATTGATGTCCGTGTTTCTACCAACTACACCCGGCATGGCCCGAGTGTACCAAAATTTTCTACCAAGATGCTATGGCCGTACTGAATAAAGTGTTTGCCATTTTGAGCACCTTTTGTAATGTACAATATCTTTGCTGCACTTAAGGCGCGTGTGCACTGATTGTTGTTGTTGTTCCTGACATTCCGAAGCTTTCACTGGCTCAGGATTACTTAAGAAGACCGTAAATTATTCTTCCAAGGAGCAGTATTTCGACTCACCGATCAGCTCCTTCAATGTGTATGTGCAACCTTTGAATAAGTACTGCAACACACAAAATGCTGTGTTTACCTACGGGTACAGGGACTGTTCGATGTATAACTTGAAAATATGAAGTGTTTCATTAAGACTCTAAATAGATAAGTTGAAAGCGGAACGATCCAAGATGAGTTGGACGACATATTATCTCCTCCCACATACGCCTCACGATGTGACCAGGATCGTAAAATTGGAGAAACTAGAGCTCACCAGGAAATCTCCCCAACACCGGTTTATTAAAGAATAGACTTTTGTTCTGTTTATACAGACATTTACACACGCTGAGGTGACGAAGGTCATCGGATACCTCCTAATATCGTGTGGCATCTCCTTTTGTCCGCCGTAGTGCAGCAACTCGGCATGGCATCGCCTCAACTAGTCGTTGGAAGTCCCCTGCAGAAATATTGAGCCATGGTGCCTCTTAAGTCGTCCACAGCTGCTAAAGTTTTGCCGGTCAAGGATTTCGTCCACAAACTGATCTCTCGATTACGTCCCATAAACGTTCGATGAGATTCGTGTCGGGCGATACGAATGGCCAAATAATTCGCTCGAAATGTCTAGAATGTTCTAACCATTCTCTAACAATTGGGGCCCAGTGACGAGTTTGGGAATATAAAGTCCATGAACGGCTGCAAATTGTTTCCAAGTAGCCGATCATAACCATTTCCAGCCAGTGATCGGTTCAGTTGTACCAGGGGACACAGTCCATTCCATGTATACACAGCTCACACATTATGGAGCCACCACCAGCTTGCATAGGGGCCACATAGGGCCTTGTTGACAGCCTGGGTACTTGGCTTCTAGGAGTCTGTGCCACACTCTAACCTTACCATTAGCTGTTACGAGCCCAGGAGAGGTGCTGCAGGCAATATTATGCTGCTAGCACAGCACTTGTACCGGTCGTCTTCTGCCATAGCCCATTACCGCCAAATTTAGCCGCAGTGTGCTAACGCGTACGTTTGTCGTACTTCCCACTTTGATTTCTGCGGCTATTTCACGCAGTGTTGCTTGTCTGTTAGCACCGACGACTCTACGCAAACTCCCTGCTCTCTGGTAAGTGAAGGGCGTCGGCCACTGCGTTATCCGTCGTGAGAGGTAAAGCCTGAAATTTGGTGCTCTCGGCACACACTTGTCACTATGGGCCTCAGGATACTGAGCTTCCTAACGGTATTCAAAATGGACTGCTCCAATGTTCTAGCTCCAAGTACCATTCCGCGTTCAAAGTCTGTCGTACGGACGTAGGCACGTCGGAAACCTTTTGACAAGGGTCACCTGAGAACAAGGCAGTAGCCTCATATAACTTGCGAACGTGAGACTAACGCCATCTGTATTTGTGCATATCGACCCTATGACCTGTCTCCTCAGTATATACAACTTCGAACATTTGATTACTTTACAAATGAGTTAATGTGTTAACTATATGACGTTAAGCATGCAAGTATGAAAATGTTTTGAAAAGGTTTGAAATAAGTTCGTTGGAAGTCGCTAGGTGCTCTCATTACCAAACACTGGATGAACATAGTCTGGGAAATTTGAGCGCCACGAGTTACGCTGACTCAAGACACTTTCACAGTTATTGATTGTAATACCTGTCTTACTGTATTACACCTTCAACTTAAGGCTGTAGATTGTGAGTAGACTTGAATGCATTTTTAATTTTTTTAAATTTTGTCAATAACTGTACGAAATACCGAAAATCACATTTTAGTGGCACCTGGAAGCCGTTAGCAACTGGGACTGTGTCCCCGGTTAGCCGGTTAGTCTTACAGATACGGATATCGAGGCTTATCGACTTCCGTCTTCTCAGGCACCGTAATGTGACGAGGATTACAGGTGTACATGTAAAGACGGCCGCGGTGGCAGGAGCAGTCCTAGGCGCTTCAGTCCGGGACCGCACGACTGCTACGGTCGCAGGTTCGAATCCTGCCTCGGGAATGAACGTGTGTGATGTGCTTAGGTTAATTACGTTTACGTAGTTCTAAGTTCTAGGGGACTGATGACCTCAAATGTTAAGTCCCATAGTGCTCAGAGCCATTTGAATAATTTTGTACGAGTAAATTCCCGTGTACAGGTTGTTAACAATAACTTTTATATATACAGTAAAATATGAATAAAAATGTTCTCCAGAGTTAAAATGTTATCTTGATCCGAGAAAGAATATCATCGAATTCTACACGCATAAAAATCTTCAGCGAAGTTGTGGGTACTGCCGCGCGGTATTAGCCAAGCGGTCTAGGGCGCTGCAGTCATGGACTGTGCGGCTGATCCCTGCGGAGGTTCGAGTCCTCCCTCGGGCATGGGTATATGTGTTTGTCCTTAGGATAATTTAGGTTAAGTAGTGGGTAAGCTTAGGGATTGATGACTTTAGCAGTTAAGTTCCATAAGATTTCACACACATTTGAACATTTTTTGTGGATACTGGCGGCTGATGTAATTTATATAATTTCGAAAATAAATTGATCACACGTCCAGTCGAGAACTGCTGTCAATCTGCGAAGAAATTAAGAAATAGATAATGCCAGTGTTCCGTCTTTAATCATCTTGCTGTCCATGAGACGCTGAACTTAAGTCTCTCTTCGTTCCGTTCCCGCTATTGTTTTACCATAAATTCTCTATATTTTGCTCTTCTGCTACACTGACGGAAACGTCGCATTAGCAACTTCCTGCCAAGTCTTTGTTTTTTTAAGTTTCAAAGTGCCTTACTTGTGATTTGGAAGTCTAAAATAGACGTGACAGCTGTGATGTCCCACAACCAGTGCTGGGTTACAAAAGCAGAACACTACATTCATCTACCGAATATCCTGCGAGATTTAAATAAAAGCCCTTCGACGAAGTCGAAAGCGAACTGCTGTTGAGTTAGCTTACGTCACACCTTCGTCCCACAGTGTGGCTGCCTTCATTCACGACTCTTGGAGAACGTTAATGGGCGGCAGCTGGCGCTGTTTGCGGATAACTGCCAACACATCAAAGGCGACAAAAGCGCCTGTGTTCGAGCAGTAGCCATTCTGGCACTGCTCATGAAAATTACGAGCTCATGACGCAGGTGCTGAAGAAAGGTGTGAAGTGGAGGTTTTTAAGGCAAACAGACTTTCGACTGATTGGATACTTCACTTCCCTGACGTGGTCACTACGCTCAACACCATTGATAATCTGTTTCTGCCTGTACCGTCCGTTACCCAAATCAGCCCTTTCAGTGCAAAGTCAATTACTCCTGGACGCCTTACCACATACCTAAGGGACCACCGTTTTTCTGAAAATTATTTTCAATAGATTCGTCTACTCGGTCTAGTATTTTTTGATTTCGTACATCATCTACTCAATGTTTAATATTACACTATTTCAAATCCTTTGGATTTCTGAGGCTGCCTTTCTATAAGAAAAACACAAAAACTTTTTTTCGATTGGGTCACTTATGTGAGGACTTAAAGTCACACGTTGTTATAGCAGATCAAGCTAGTTTTACAGAATGCTGCATTATACTTTAAAGGAACACAGGTACACGATACTATTTTTCATCATCGTCACTAAGTCCCTTTAAACAACGATCGGAACGTTCTGCCAATCGTTTTTCCGTCGGCGACAAAAATCCGCTCCTTGGTCACGTAGACATTCGAGAAGTGTTGGGTGCATATTCTCATTGTTAGAAAATCTTTCCCCGCCACGTATGTTCTTCCTCAATCGCCCGAACGTATCACCCATGACTATGTAGCCGTGGTGGAATTGTCGACACCATTTCACTGAAGTTGGACGTGACAGTCCATTTGGTCTACATACGCAAGAGTTCCACGGTGAATGTGTACAATTTAGACGATTTTCCAGCAAAGATTTTACAATTCCGTGTACAGTTGTCGCACAATTCATACTCAAACTGTGCTGCACTTTTATCCGTATCGCATCATAACTGCCTCTGTGGGAAACCCAGAAGATGTACTCTCTTCTGACAATATGCCACTGTTGTTGAGCATTGGTCTTAGCTTTCTACGACATGTATAACTTACTTTTTAAAGTTCCCTCAAACTTCGAGATCTTGCTTGTACAACTTGTATTTTACGCTAATGAACATGCTAAGGTCCTCTTATTAACGATTTTTTCGTAGTTTTTATATTTCTTCCTGCCTACTACTAATGTGTCACTATCTTTCCTTACCCAGCGCTCTACGGATATGGTAAAATACACTTTATGCACACCACCAAGAAACTACTTTATAGCGTTATTTTGCTACAAGTAGTTCCGATTGTTTCGACGTCATATGGCGAGAAGTCTTTGGGTGTTACATGATGGTCATGCCCAACACCACGCTCACTTGCTTCCACAGTATTAGCCATAAACTAAAATACTTTGTAGTGATGGAGACTTTACTCGTTTATGCCACTTTGGGCAAAGTCAGCGAAATGATGACGAGATAACGGTGTTACCACACTGTCTATAACGTTTCAGAAAAATCTAAAGAACACCCCACAATTTCGAATATTCCTTGGCCACATAAGAAAAGAAAATTATCAGAAAAATCAAGCTTCAGAAATAAATTACGAAACATATATAATGACGCCACATCCACTGTATTTTTAGACGTATTAATTAGTTGAGGAGAAAAACACTCAAAATAATTTCACCATAATTACCAGTGTAATGATACTGAACAGAATACTTAACGTTTTACTTTTAAATGTTTATCACAGAAGAAACGTCATGACGTAAATATTTTCAAAAATTTACGTTTTGCACAGCCCACTAAACAGTTTTAGGCTAACATTTGTAGTTATGTAGAAAAATGTATCCAAATTAGACTCTTTTTATATGTTAATTAACACAGTTTCGCGAAAATTTAATCAGGCCACTGAATAAGTGATAGATAGCTTGCAGTGGCATGGATAGTTCATCACTAAAAAAAAATGGTTAAAATGGCTCTGAGCACTATGGGACTTAACATCTGAGGTCACCAGTCCCCTAGAACTGAGAACTACAAAAAACCTAACTAACCTAAGGACATCACACACATCCATGCCCGAGGCATCAAGCGCCTAGAACCGCACGGCCACACCGGCCGGCGTTCATCACTCAGCTGACAGTTAATGGCAATACGCGTACTGTCAGCAAATCAAACTAATTTAGTTTCTTGACTGAAAGGCCTTCACACACAAAACCCTGAAGATTTCCAGCATCTGCTTCTTTTTCGCTTGCGAAGTCCGTTCACTGTTTAGGTTGCTAAGGTACTTTCACGTTCAGCGGGTGAGGCAGGTGGGAGTCACGCCATTAAAACCAGAAATGTTCAGATTGTACACAGAAAATCACGAGTGTCCTAGTAACGTTGTAGATGTGTGTTCTAAAATTATTACAGAGCATTAACATTTGAAGGAATTAAATTCTGGATGCATCCAAAATGCGGGTAAACACCGGACAGAGAAGCAAAGAGCAAGGAAAATAAGGGAAAGAATAACGAATGGCGTGCGTGTTTACTCCCGTCGAAGACGAGGTCATTACAGGCATAAATTGGTCGTGGCCTTTTCAACGATCAGGAAAACCTAGGAAAATATTCATCTAAAGGTCAGGACGGAGACATGACAACACTCTTCAATGCCTCAAGCCCTGCGCACTCATGAGAAAAAAAAAAAAAAAGAAGAAGGAACATTATGTAATGATGATAACAACTGTTTACTGACTCCGCCCAAATGCGAACTGTACTAAGCAGTGACATTGATGTCTTTATCTCTCTCGGAGTAATACAAAAGTAAACAAGCTCTGAGGATCAAGGCGAGAAAAGAACTGCAGATTTCAGTACGGTTTGTGGAGATGATGAGTTTCATGTGGTTGTTTAAAACGGTGTTACCGAGGGTAGCAATGATTCGTAGTCTTGAGTCTTCCGAGGTGGTACATCTTAACTGTCTTTTACCAGG
Organism: Schistocerca gregaria; assembly: GCF_023897955.1. NCBI lineage: Eukaryota > Metazoa > Arthropoda > Insecta > Orthoptera > Acrididae > Schistocerca > Schistocerca gregaria. The sequence goes on along the minus strand of NC_064921.1, from coordinate 570,849,714 downwards.
AAAGGACGCCGTGCAGTAACCGGTCGGCTGAGCGGTACGGAAGTGTTAAGGAGATGCTGATTGGCAAATCATACTTATTGGAAGGAAGAAGGAAGGACGCTGAGGATTTAACTTTTCTTAGATTTTGCACTCATTACAAACGAACTTACAACTGGCTCAGTTGAACGAAGTTGATAGAGAGAAGAGGACATAGCCGTAATAAAGGAACCGTACTGATTCATGTTCCAGGACGCCTATTTGAACTCACTCCTCCCGAATAGGTTTCCTCGGTCGTAACCGCAACAACTGCCCCTCTTCGCTCCCTACGTCGCTAACAGATAACGCCCGCAGTGTTGATAGGCAGCAGAAAGTGAAATGAACAAGTGGTGGTGGTACACAGTACAGTTTGCAACATCTAGCCAAACTTATCATTAGGATAAGACATTACGAGTATGTACTGTATTGTTTTGTATTCAATGAGAGAGTCCCCAAAAATTAAAACAAATGAACAAAGGCGAATAATCTGGTAAAGAGACATACTTGGTTGCCGATAAGTTTCTACAGCTTGTTGGACACAAACTCTTCGCAGTGTTCGGAAGGACTGGCGGGGAAGAATTCATGCAGTGAACATACGCTCTAGATTGTTCGACAGATTCGGATCAAAATTACAGGGAACAATATGGTTCTACGACGAAACTGCTTATAGAATTACTCTTGTCGTCTATATACTCAGAGTTGAAGATGGTTCGATGGAAACAAAACCTGTCTTGACCTAAGAAATACATCTACATCAACATCGCACTCTGCAAGCTCCTAACGGTGTGTGGTAGAGAGTACTTCTGGTACCACTAACTGGTCCCCCCTCCCCTGTTCCCTACGAGAATTTGTCCGTCTGTTTTCGACTGCGCATGCTCCAGTGTGACATCATCCCTTCTGGCACTGCAAGTGCTCCATTACTCACAGTACCGGGTCATTATTTTTCTATTAAAGTTCGCGTAACTCATCATACAAGTGTAGAGTATGATGGATTTTTGAGGAGCCGTTGGCGTGACGGCGCGGTGGTCCAGCGAGAAAATGCACTGTCTAGCTATTCGTCGGATCCGGTTCGATTGCCGTTGTTGCCTTCATTTTTATTTAATTGTTTTCCTCACAAAGCTAAACTATTAATTATGAAGCTGAAATATATTTAACCAGTTCAGTTTATGTACATAAAATTAACATATTTATTTTAGTTTCAATTTCTACCCTTTCAAACGTGAAAAAACAGACTATATGAGAGAAAATAGTTTCATAGACGATCTGCCAAAGATGTCCTTTTCTAATAGAAATTGAGAGTCAAAGAGCTGGGCAGATCTATTCCAAATTTAAATCTGGAACCAGGAGGGTATGGGACATGGCTTGCCAATTTAGCTCAAACCATGTGAGTAGAAGCGGGTAATTCCCCTTTTAAATTTCTAGAGTATTTCGGCTGAGTGGGTCGTAGGAAAAGACAGAAAGCTTTCTAAAGATATACGAGAGAAGTAAGATGACTTTTTGAGGAGCCGTTCACGTATAAGTGCTGTAACGCAGTGGTCAAGCCCACTGGCTGCCAATTCACCGGCACGTGTTCGATTCCCGCTGCTACTCGCTTTTCTTTCATTCCATGAAACTCCTCACAATGTCAGCCGATTAACTATAAAATTTAAATAAATATGTTTAAGCAGCTCGATTTATAAACATAAAATAATCAATTTAGTCACGATTACTACCTTTGTAATTCAAACGGATACAAGCCACCACGTTGTAGCAAATCGGTAAAATTTTGTGTGTCTCACCTCTGACTTTCACGTACACCAATTCATCATCGATTATTCACCGAGATTTTTCCGACGGCGTCCACATGAACGACGTGAGCTGAAAATTTGCGTCTGGCCAAGAGTCGAAACCGGAGGCTCCGCTTTCGTAGGACGGTAGCCTTAACCGCATCGGACATCTGGAAACGCTTCCCGGCCGAATCAAATTCCCAACGCGTCACACACCAACGCGGCGTTCCTGTTCATGTAACCCTCGCTCGCACCGCGACCTGTATTTCCGCGAGAGCAAACGAAACCCGGTTTACAACCTCACTGAAGAAATCGTGTTTGACTGTCAAGCCTGTAGATACGTTATATACATGTGTGTGTGGTGTCCGATCTGTCGGACATGTCCAAGAACAGACACCACACACTATTATGATTCAGTGGCCATTAACACCAACAGTCAGGGAACGCCAACAGTCAGGGAACGCCAACAGTCAGGGAACGCCAACAGTCAGGGAACGCCAACAGTCAGGGAACGCCAACAGTCAGGGAACGCCAACAGTCAGGGAACGCCAACAGTCAGGGAACGCCAACAGTCAGGGAACGCCAACAGTCAGGGAACGCCAACAGTCAGGGAACGCCAACAGTCAGGGAACGCCAACAGTCAGGGAACGCCAACAGTCAGGGAACGCCAACAGTCAGGGAACGCCAACAGTCAGGGAACGCCAACAGTCAGGGAACGCCAACAGTCAGGGAACACCAACAGCCAGGAAAATTTTTCTGACGGTGGCCTCATTACGGCATTCAGATTAATCAGTGACGGCTTTTGTAGCCGAGCGGTTCTAGGCGCTTCAGTCTGCAATCGCGCAACCGCTACGGTCGCAGGTTCGATTCCTGCCTCCGGCATGGATGTGTGTGATGTCCTTAGGTTAGTTAAGTAGTTCTATGTTCTAGGGGACTGAAGACTTCAGATATTATGTCCTATAGCGCTCAGAGCCATTTGAACCATTTTGAAATTAATCAGTGATGTGGGTTGAAAATTTGTGCCAGACACATGAAGAGGGACACCGTATTAGCGTATGACGAGTTGGGAACTTCGGTCGGCGGGAAAGCGTGTTCGGATGGCCGACGCAGTTAAGGCTATCGTTTTGTAGAAGCAGAGCATTCGGGTTCAAGTTTCAGTCAGGCAAAAATTTTCAATACCGTAATGAGACCGCCATCGGAAAAATTTCCCCGAATGCTGCTGTTCACGGCCACTGAATCATAACAGTGTGTAGCGTCCGTTCCGTCGAACATGGCCGACAGAAGAGGCTTCATACACACATACATTTATGTATCATCGTGGATTGTTGGAGAACTGGTCCCTTGAAACGCAGAAAAAGAATTACGACATGGAGCTTCGCCATTTTGTTTTGGCTCCTCTAGTGGCGTCGTACAGTAGTATGGATCAGTGATTTCCACGTGTACCAGGATTGCAGACTCGTAGCTGCAGACGGAAAAAAAATCAACTTCCTGGCAGATTAAAACTGTATGCTGGACCGAGACTCGAACTCTGTACCTTTGCCTTTCGTGGGCTTTTTTTTCTTTATTCCATTAAAAAGTAACAAAAATAGATATAATGAAATACTATCTGAGCTACTCAAGCACGACTCACGCCCCGTACTCACAGCTTCACTTCTGCCAGTATCTCGTCTCCTACCTTCCAATTTCACATAAGCTCTCCTGCAAAGGTCCCAGGTTCGAGTCTCGGTGCGCCACACAGGTTTTATCTGCCAGGAAGTTCCATATCAGCGCACACTCCGCTGCAAAGTGAAAATTTCATTCTTCAACAAAAAAAAAAAAAGAAAAAATAATCATGTAACTTCAGCTTTTCGAAGTTGATAATGAACACACTGTGACTAGTCCTCATATGCGTCAGGGGTACCGCGCAATTTAGAGTGAACTTTAAAGATGACTTTTCTTTACAGCAGAAAATACACTGGCACGAGCGCCAGGGTTTATTTGAAAATGCAATGCGCTTTCAGTCGCGTTACGTGTCCATCTCCACAAGCCGAGCTTTGTCAGCCAAGTAGGGTAAACTTGTTACGCCCGAAAACCCACACATCCGTATCCCTCGGCCCCGCCGTGAGGTGACGAGAGAAAACACCCGCCGGAAACCGAGGCTCCAGACGAGCCATCAGTACGGACCTCGCGTCTTTCTCCATCGGCTAGCTGTGCTGTGTAACTTGCGTCCTCGTGTTTGTTTCTTGGATACTCTTTCGTCAGAACACTCCAGCTGTGCAAATGAAACAATGGAAAATCCTTGACACCGCTAGGACAGCCTGAACAAACAGCTTGCGCTGAACACACAAGCGACACCAAGGAACTAAAGTAATCGGAGATCCGTCCGAAAGGCAGCTACATTACAAAGCCGGCACTCGCCTTTGGAAGTCGATAGACTGTTGACATTAGCCTGCTACATCACAATTACCTGACGTAAATGTTAGTTACAGATAATACATATCGCACAGCGATTGCGTGGAAAACTGTAATCTAGATCTTGGCCTGTTTGAATAAAATTCTTGTGGCCATCAGGCAGCGTCATTTTAAAACTAAAACTGCCGTTTCGACTGTCTTTGCAGTAGTCCTCTTAAGCCGACAAATCTATTGGTTTCTAGCGATGATCTTCCCTCCTTACAGTCCTATTTCGCTACTTTCCCTGGCTGCTGTGTAAATCGTATGCTGATATGGAGCGTCCGTGATGCAGCGCGGGCACCATTCCCAGAGACATTAGAGGCCATCTTCATGTGGAGCATGGGCGACGATGGATTCGTAGCGCGGGTTCTCAGATACGCAAAAAGTGGACTTTTGCCTTTGGATTTATGTCTAGAACCCAGTTGACACTTGCACGTACCGGGTTGATTGGCTTGATACAGCCATTAGCTAACACTGAAAACACATACAGTCTTACATAAAACTGCCCAGGGACCGCTAAAACTTTTGCAATCCAGTTCTTGCTTATTCTGAAGAAAGAAAAAAGTCACCTCCTTCTTAGTAACAGATTTAAATTACGTGACGCGAGTCGAATATAATTCACGAAATTGAAAGGACACGGCCAAAGTGAAGCATTAGTTTCCCAGTATCCTCTCTTAAATTCGTAGTATTTCATGGTGACAGGACACACGTTGCTGTAAAAAGTATTAGACCCTAATACCTATGACGTCTGCTAGCCCCGTGTGATCAGTACAGACCGTGCGAAGCTTTAATTTGCTGCTGGCTCTTCTCCTAGAATTTCCACAGAGCCGTTTCGACTCATCACGCAAGATTAACGCGTCGAAGATATAAAGATACGGCGGAGGGTGGTTTAATACCCGTTCCCAGGCCCGTTAATCCTACATGGCAAGCTGGAAAAGTAGGCAGGCATCACCGAAGTTGCGGTCGGTCTGAGCTTTGCGCCTACGTCTAACGCGTGCTCGAGAAGTTCCCACACCAAGCTGTTATGCGCGTTGGACCGCTCTCTTCCTGACAATTCTTTGTACTAAGTATAATTCCGAATACATTCTGATAGAGAGAATGTTGCTGTCTCTAATTTAGTGAATTAAATGGAAATAAATATGGTGGCTTAGTACGAACAAGGTACTCCACGTGGCGTTTTATTATTTTCATTCCGTAGGCATTCGCCCTGAACCGTTCAACCTTCGTCAGTTAAGTTTACACACGAAATTGCTCCTGATGTCCTTAACCGTGTATAAAAAAAACTGCGGGATGTCTTATGCGCCAAGCTTACCTCAGCACGACCGCTCTCCGCCCAAATCTAGCGCCCTCTGTCGAATACTGGGCCATCAGAGGCGCCTACGGGGATGTGTAACGGCGCTATTTCTAGCACGGCCTCTGTTTAGCTGCGGGCTCGCAGAATTAAAATCCATATAAGCAAATATCGTTAGACGTGTCAGACGTAAAATTTTGTTTTTCTGGAATGTTAAAGAAACCTCTGGCTCCCGAGCTTCATCTAGTCGAACGCCGCTATTTCGACTGACGAGATCTTCCACAGATTCCTTAATAATCGCCGTGCGGTCTCAGGCGCCTTGTCACGGGTCGCGCGGCTCCCCCCTTCGGACACGGGCGTGGGTGTGGGTGTGGGTGTGGGTGTGGGTGTGCTTGTTGTCCTTAACGTAAGTTATTTTAAGTAGTGTGTAATCCTAGGGACCGATGACCTCAGCAGTTTGGGCCATAGGAACTTACCACAAATTTCCGGATTTCCTTTATAATTGAATCCCAAAACCATCTCGTCGTGGTCACGATTTTCGTGACAGAATAATCCGTGGTGTGGATATTCAGTGCGTGGCTGTGGCTGACGTACTGAGCTGCAAAACGTGTGTTACGATCATGTTGTAGGCACCTTCCACGTATGGTCCATGTGGTCGGGCCACGTATGTTATTATGTTAATGATTTTTCCCCCTTTTCGGTAGCTCCTGTAAGCCAGACAGTTTCTCATGTCTGCTGTGTCATATGTGAAGCACTTCAAAGCCGTTATTATAGTACGTGTAAGAAAGACAATGTCAACAAAATATGACTAAAAATGTGAAATACGCATATGACGGGTCACTTAGGCTACTTCATGAAATTTGCCATATAGTTTGTTTGAAGGCAGGAAGCGTGATCATGGGTAAACCATCATATTTATTACGAGAAATCGCTAACATTACTGTAATACATCAGCAAAGTGATTACAGATAACATGAACGTAAGTAACGAGAGTAAGTGTTGTGCCGCACGAAAGTACAAAAACCGGCACATCGGTGGGTTCTTTGGTTTGCTCCGGAAGGAAATGGAGTGGAACGATAACATGTAAGATATTAGTTCTCTTTTTTGCAATACAAATATGAATATTTACTGAACTTTGTATAATACGCTTCAACAGAACTGTTCTGAGTAGTTCGACTGTTATCTGATATTAAAGTATCACTTGACACAGACAAATTTACAAGACTCTTCACTTGAAGGATTTTTGGCAATGTTCTGCGTAAGACATTTAATATACTGATGGCCTGTAGAAGACGATGGTGCCGTGATCGTTGTCTGCGAATTGGGGCCAACGTTCCTCCGCTCAACCGTAAGTAGACCACCGATTGTGGCGGCATAGTAAAGGTCCAGAGCGCGTGGGTACGCCGGCGTTTTTCATCGTCGGTGCGTCATTGTAGTGATGTTTGCTGTGGACTCGGTGTGAGGTGCCAACCTTGTTTTGGCACTCCCACTCTCCGGACGACACCACGATGAGGTGTTTGGTACGTTTTTAATTGTGATCGGTGTAATAGCTACTTATTCACACTTTTTTACTTTCATGGAAATTTAGGTTGCTTTTCCTATTTAATATCAAGAAATACAAGATATGTGCTTATTCACTCCGTTCGCGCTTGTAAGCCATTTCTCGTCGTTATTTTCTGTCAGAAACATCACACCCTCATCAGACCACTCCATCGCTCAAGCAGCTATGTAACAATAAAAGCAGACATTACAGCAGACGGAAGCTTTCTGTACTGCTAGTGCCGAAGAAGAGAGGATCCGAACTTCCTTTGATGGTTCCCTAGAAAAACCGACAAAGAGTGGAACACAAGCAAATGCAGGCAGATCACGACCAGATGCCGTTTGCTACGTCTTTGTTTGAAAACGACTCGAACTCTTCGAACAGTTTACGTCATAATTCAGACATCTCGGGTTCTCTTCAACCATTTGATCGACCTGCGATCTAGTGTGTTTTGTTGGTACTACCCCAAAGACGTGTGTTAGCGTTTCTAATGCTCTACGAATTTTGATAATAAAAGTACCTCTGAAATACGGATATTTTTGTGGTGCAGGTCATGCATAACAACGAAAACTAGCAAATAAATGAATAAAAGATTAGAATCAAGATTCTGTCCAATTCTGCAGGTTTCTTTCATCCCACGATTTAGTGACGTCTCACGGTAATATCTGCTAGACGGGTCTTGCCGCTGTAATTCATTCTCACGATAAAAATTATAATCACTTTCTAACGATACTTTTGTTAGTTCGGCTTTTAATTCTCGAGTAATTGCCTCTTACTCTAATATGTGGACAGGCATTCAATTGCTTATTTGCAAACTACTTATAAAATAATTCCACCTCTCTTATTAAACAAATGAAATATTATAAAGGGTTGAGTCAAGTAACATTTTTTGAAGGATAACAGTTCGTCTTTGCCTGTTACCTTTACTAAATCGGCATAAATGTTTATTCTTATTGTAATGGTTCTTTACTTGCGAAACCATTACCACCCACGAACCCTATTTTTCGATACCGTAGATTAATGAATACTTTTCTACGTAATGTCTCATATTTATGACTCTATTCAAATTTTGTTTCATTTTTATTTGTATGTACTTCGATATTTTGAGATGTTGAAATCGATATAATATCTAGGCAGGTTTGTGACATTTGGCGCGGAAGCGTACAGGGTAGTCAAGTTTTTGTGTTGAATATGTACAGTCTTCACTTTGTGTTGGAAATGAAAAGATGAGTCTGAGTTGTGGACAATGAAAAATGTTGTGAGTTTTATTAAGAGGAGTAACGGCTGCGAAATTGTATGATGAAGTAATGTTTTGAACATCCGAAAGTATAAAAAGTTTAATAAATGTGAATTTTTGTGAAAAGTGTCAAGAATGATTTTCAAGTGACCATTGTTTTTTAAAAAAAGTATGAAGCACATTGCGATGAAAAACATAAATCATCAAATTAATCCCGAACGATTGTCTTCGTAAGTTCTCCAAGTTGGCGTAATTAACATCCGAGTGCACCAACAGCGATATCCATGCTAACTTGACAACATTTTAAATTACGAGCCAAAGCCAGAGCGAGATCGTCGTTGGGTTGCAAATACAAGATAAGTGATATTATTGTTAATTTTCTACAGTGACTGTAACCAGTTGATGTAGCAATACCTGCCACATTAAAGACCTTTTAGTTGCGCAATAAAAAGATCATACTTTGAGTGCGTGACGTGATAATTTCTGAAATGATTAACTGTTAGTGGAGGTATTGTTATATTACATATCCTTACTTACCTGTACTGTACGAGAACTCTTACTGTAAATTTGTTGAAACACAATTGAAGTTTGCGCATGGCAGGCATTAATGCTATTTTCTCCACGGTTTCGCGGAACTGTCAAATTTTAAGCACAGCCATAGCCAAGAAGGGAAAGCAGAAAGGTGGAAGGAGTATATTGAGGGTCTATACAAGGGCGATGTACTTGAGGAAAATATTATGGAAATGGAGGAGGATGTGGATTAGGATGAGATGGGAGATGCGATACTGCGTGAAGAGTTTGAAAGAGCACTGAAAGACCTGAGTCGAAACAAGGCCCCCGGAGTAGACAACATTCCATTGGAACTACTGACGGCCTTGGGAGAGCCAGTCCTGACAAAACTCTACCATCTGGTGAGCAAGGTGTATGAAACAGGCGAAATACCCTCAGGCTTCAAGAAGAACATAACAATTCCAATCCCAAAGAAAGCAGCTGTTGATAAATGTGAAAATTACCGAACAATCAGTCTAATAAGCCACAGCTGCAAAATACTAACACAAATTCTTTACAGACGAATGGAAAAACTAGTAAAAGCCGACCTCGGGGAAGATCAGTTTGGATTCCGTAGAAATACTGGAACACGTGAGGCAATACTGACCTTACGACTTATCTTAGAAGAAAGATTAAGGAAAGGCAAACCCTCGTTTCTAGCATTTGTAGACCTAGAGAAAGCTTTTGACAATGTTGACTGGAATACTCTATTTCAAATTCTAAAGGTGGCAAGGGTAAAATACAGGGAGTGAAAGGCTATTTACAATTTGTACAGAAACCAGATGGCAGTTATAAGAGGTGAGGGACATGAAAGGGAAGCAGTTGTTGGGAAGGGAGTAAGACAGGGTTGTAGCCTCTACCCGATGTTATTCAATATGTGTATTGAGCAAGCAGTAAAGGAAACAAAAGAAAAATTCGGAGTAGATATTACAATCCATGGAGAAGAAATAAAAACTTTGAGGTTCGCCGATAACATTGTAATTCTGTCAGAGACAGCAAAGGACTTCGAAGAGCAGTTGAACGGAATGGACAGTGTCTTGAAAGGAGGGTATAAGATGAACATCAACAAAAGCAAAACGACGATAATGGAATGTAGTCGAATTAAGTCGGGTGATGCTGAGGGAATTAGATTAGGAGTTTTGCTATTTGGGGAGCAAAATAACTGATGATGGTCGGAGTAGAGAGGATATAAAATGTAGACTGGCAATGGCAAGGAAAGCGTTTCTGAAGAAGAGAAATTTGTTAACATCGAGTATAGATTTAAGTGTCAGGAAGTCGTTTCTGAAAGTATTTGTATGGAGTGTAGCCATGTGTGGAAGAGAAACATGGACGATAAATAGTTTGGACAAGAAGAGAATAGAAGCTTTCGAAATGTGGTGCTACAGAAGAATGCCGAAGATTAGATGGTTAGATCACATAACTAATGAGGAAGTATTGAATAGGATTGGGGAAAAGAGAAGTTTGTGGCACAACTTGACTAGAAGAAGGGATCGGTTGCTAGGACATGTTCTGAGGCATCAAGGGATCACCAATTTAGTACTGGAGGGCAGCGTGTAGGGTAAAAATCGTAGAGGGAGACCAAGAGATGAATACACTAAACAGATTCAGAAGGATGTAGGTTGCAGTAGGTACTGGGAGATGAAGATGCTTGCACAGGATAGAGTAGCATGGAGAGCTGCATCAAACCAGTCTCAGGACTGAAGACCACAACAACAACATAGCCTATTGTTGTGGCTAGTTCGTATTTTTTTTTTCGGTCTCTTGCACTCGTGCCGCTCGAGTCAAATATCGCGTGATTCTTCGAATAAGCTCCATACTGCATCGAACGATGCAGCGTACCGGGAAATCTCGGGCCCGTTCGAATACGAATACAGTTTGCCCAGCCCTACCGTTTGCTTACCCGCGCCTAGCATCTACACGAGGAAGAATTGACATTCTATGTTGTACGTTCGCTTGTCTCTGATTCGGTACAAAGGGCCTCAAGACACATAGCTTTGAGGAAGACAGCTTCTAGTCCGAAGTCGCGCACTAGAAATTCAGCAATCTGAAAGGACGACAAATTCGAGCGAAGGTGGCAGCGACTTCCCGCACAAATTAACTCCGACGTTAGGCTCACCCCGCGTGTAATTTTTTTTCGCAACCGAGACCGAAATAAATGCGCAGCCGTCTGGCGCCTTAGCATTTTTCGTGCGCCGCTATTCATTTCGGGCAGTGTGTGACGGCGGCACAAATGGACTCTCACGGTTAAAATAGCGCCGTGGCGTAACGTAAACCTGTCACGCCGTCGCCCGCCGGCATCTGCCAGCCCGAAGGGCACCGGCTTTGCGCCGCACGGGGGCGGAGCCGAGCAGAGGTGTGTCCCGGGGCGGACGTTGCTCCCTATGTAAGGAAGCGCGTGCACTATTGACCAACTGGTGAAAACTGCACGACCCAGTCACAGTGATGTGACCGCCGGCCATGTTCGATATCAAAGTACAACAGCCACTCACAGACGACAAGTAGCTGCAACAGCAGTGGAGGGAATACAAAGGGCGTCGGGAGGACACGGACAACATTGCAGTCGTTGTCGTATTGCAGAAACGCAGCGATTTATCTGACGTCCAAAAGGGCATGATCACTGTCTTTCGGTCCAAGGATGAAAGCATTTCCGAAACGGCTAGAGTTGTTAACTGTTCGCCTACCGCGGTGGTTAAAATGCCGGGTGATCAAAAAGTTAGTATAAATCTGAAAACTTAATAAACCACGGAATAATGTAGATAGAGAGGTAAAAACTGACACACATGCTTGGGATGACATGGGATTTTATTAGAACAAAAAAAAACACACACTACAAAGTTCACAAAATGTCCGACAGATGGCGCTGGACAGCAAAATGTCAGGAACTGCGCATGACAATCGTGTATAAAAGGAACTGTAATGAGATAGAGAATCAGATGCGCCAGCAGTCGCAACATGTTCACGTTACCTGAAAAGGCGCTTTAGTGAAGCTGTATTATCAGAATGGGGAATGTGCTAGTTCAGCCTTACGATCCTATCGCCATAGGAAGGGGATTCGACAGGTCCGTTGACAAATGCAGCTGTGGCGAGAATGATTTCGAAATTCGAAGCCACGGGTTGTTCAGACGATAGACCCCGTAGTGGCCGACCGAGCGCGAGGCGTAATGCTGCTGAGACAGTTCAGGAAGAAATGGAGACTGTAGCGGGTTCGTCTATGCACGGCGAAGTCAGCGCTAGTGCAGTCGCACGTCACACCGACATTCCATACACTACTGTTTGGTTGGCACTGAGGCGTACCCTCCTATGCTATCCGTACAAAATCCATCGGCATCATGAACTGTTGCCTGGCGATTTAGTGAAGCGGAGGGCATATGCAGTTTGGGCGTTTCAAAAGATGGCGGAAGATGACGATTGGTTGAGTAACGTGTTGTGGACCGACGAAGCTCATTTTACGCTTCGAGGGTCTGTCAACGTCCACAACCGCAGAATTTGGGCTACCGAAAATCCTAGAACTGTCGTGGAAACTCCATTGCACGACGAGAAAGTCACGGTATTGGTCGGATTTACCACATCTACCGTTATCGGGCCTTTTTTCTTCGAGGAAATGGGTGATTCTGGTTTTGCAACTGCTACCGTGATGGATGAGAGGTACGCCGATATGTTACACAATTGCATCATCCCCAGCCTGGCTGATGAACAGCTGCTGGAACGTACGATGTTGATGCAGGATGGCGCTCCACCCCATATTGCTAGACGCTTGAAAGATCTCTTGTGCGCGTCGTTCGGTGATGATCGTGTGCTCAGCCGCCACTTTCGTCATGCTTGGCCTCCCAGGTCCCCAGACCTCAGTCCGTGCGATTATTGGCTTGGGAGTTACCTGAAGTCGCAAGTGTATCGTGATCGACAGACTTCTCTAGGGATGCTGAAAGACAACATCCGACGCCAATGCCTCACCAGAACTCCGGACATGCTTTACAGTGCTGTTCACATTATTCCTCGATTAGAGCTATTGTTGAGGAAAGATGGTGGACATATTGAGCATTTCCTGTAAAGAACATCATCTTTGCTTTGTCTTACTTTGTTATGCTAATGATTGCTATTCTGATCAGATCTGTCTGACATTTTTTGAACTTTCGTATTTTTTTGGTTCTAATAAAACCCCATGTCATTCCAAGTCTATTCCGTGATTTATTCAGAATTCAAATTTATACTGACTTTTTGATCACCCGGTATACCGTGCAAGGCAAAATGCCGCTATAGAAAACAGGCCCCAAGGCACCCGCGACATACTACGGGCCATAGATGACACCAATGAACGACGGCTGCGGAGGCTGTACGGGTGGTCAGATGTGCAACTATGGAACAACTGACCGCCAAGATGAGTCAAGGGGGCATGCAACAGTGTCTCCTGAACAACAGTTCTGCGAACGTTGCTGCACCTGGTTCTTGCACCCATGCCGACTGCTGTTCATCTGCGACGGAGGCTGGAATTTGCACGCCAATACCGCAGGTAGAAAAGTTCGTGGTAAGGTCTTATGGGACTAAACTGCAGAGGTCATCGCCCCCTAAGCTTACACACAATTTTTCTCGGTTTTTGTGAAAAGCCATGGCGTAATTCCACGCTCGTTTTAGTGTCTAAATGTTGAAAACACTGCTTTGGATTTTACGCCTTGTACAGTTTATCCCTAGGGATACACTGCAATCAACCTGAAAACGCTACAGTGGTATCTCGGACACCAAATCAGATCGATTTCTCGACTCCGTAGTCAAATGGCGGGATTTTTAGGGAACTGGATCACATAATGGACACTGTCTTTTCTGCCTTCCACTGGTGTTACTATTTGCCGTGTGTTTACTGATAGTTGGGTGTCTGCCGCATCCAATTTTCAATACCAGTGAGACTCTTGCAGCACGTAGGGTCAAGAATCTCCATACTGCAATTTCGTTATATATTGGGTACCATTACTTTTTATGCTTTACTGCCCCAAAAATGCACAAGAATGCTTCCTAGAGTTAATTTCTACACCTCCCGTCCAACCAAATTCGGCCACACGTGTCGAAATTTCATTTAAACCACCCAGAACACAGGCAAAATCAATACCCTGTGGATGACCAGAACTACCGGTACCTATAGGTTAGTTTCCAGGGTTTAAGGTTAAATATCTGCGGGCGTATTCTTGAGTACGAGACTCCATAATAGAGGTCGGAAGACTTCAGAGAATTAAAAATGTGTTCTTTCTGGTCGCTGCCATACCAGATATCCAGCAGTACTGCAGAGGAATAGTAAACATTGGTAAACGTGTGTTGAGTCCAAATTGTATTTCCAAGGAATGAAGATTTATTTTACTAACAATGTTCAAGTTAAATCTTCTTTCTGTCTGTGTTCCACTTTTATTAAATACTAACGTAGGTACAAGGGCCAACGCACGAAGATAAAGGACGATTACATAATCACATCGCTCCATTTCGAGGCAGTCTATTGCTTGCTTCGCACCTGAGACTCTTCATGTAAAGCCTCAAGAAAAGTGCAACGACTTTTCATTCTATTGCCTTACTGCCTAATCTCTTAATGGCACAAAGAAGATGGCACCCCTCCACACACACACACACACACACACACACACACACACACACACACAACACACACACACACAGAGAGAGAGAGAGAGAGAGAGAGAGAGAGAGAGAGAGAGAGAGAGAGAGAGAGAGAGAGAGAGAGAGAGAGAAAAAGAGAGAGAGAGAGAGAGAGGGGGGGGGAGGGGGAGGGGGAGAGGAGGGGGGTACGCGGGGGAGGGGTGGAGGTAGAGGGCAATCGCATGCACACAGAGGGTAGCAGCAAGGGCAGTGGACGGGCGCCGAATCCAGCACTGGTCAGTGTGAAGGCCCGCCAGTACACGGGAGGGAAACACAGACTCCACAGAGGAGCGTGACGAGTTTTGCGATTACAGGACGTAGAATTTCACGTTACCGAGAATTGTCGAACGTGAAGAACAGAATCGAGTATATCAGTTTTCGTTGCTATGATATGAAACGTGAAGCAACGTTGTGAAAGATCTATTTTATGTCAACGGCCCAACCAAGCAAATGCCATAGTGGAACACAGCTTTATGAAGCAGAAGTGCAGTTTATGGTAACTTTCGTATTAGAACTTACATAACAAAATACGCTGTTCCAAGGCATCGGCGTATTAATTATCTTCAAAAAATGCATTGTCTTTGGTATGATTTGCTGTGATAGAATATCGGGAAATAGTACGTCAGTGGTTAAAAGAGCTACTATTCCTGTAAGAGGAAAGGTATGGACGGGAACATAAACCTTCACAGGTGTCTACTTAACGAGTGACTGTGTATACTTCCACTGACTGTGCTGTAATGAAAACTTTCCCTGATGAACGGGGAAGGTATGGATGCTGGAACTACGAACTCAAAATTCGTCAACGAGGCATCCACAAATAGTAAACTCACCGGAAAAAATAGTCAGCGTCTTAAAATAGTTCACCGGTCGTTTTGGAGGGAGAGGAGGGAGGGTGTTGGTAGCATAAATGGTGTCGAACTTTCACCGTCCACTGCTAACTAAGTCACGACACTGAAGTGGTTTGAACGTGACGGTCGGTTTCATGGAAACAAGTGGTGAGGTGGGTGGATGCGTGACAAAGTGGCAGAAACAAGCTATCGTGTTTGGAAGTGCCCATAACCACACCGCCAATGAAATTACTCGATTTGTTTGAGTATCAACGCAGACTGTCCAACGTATCTACAAGAAAGCCATATAATATGGTATAAGAACTTTGATCGTATAAAGACGACCAGGCTGGGACCAGAGACAACCGCCAACGCCTTGTCGATGGCATTCGATTTCAGAAATGACAGGAATTGCTACTGCCGATGAATGCAGATCCATTTCAACCAGTTCACGAAACAAACACTGAGAATGGGTCTGCAAGTAATTGACACTTGGAGTAGGGTACCTCGCAAAAGACCTTTTCCTCGCAGCATCACAAAGGTGGATGTCTTCAGTGGGCAAACAGGACAGAACCTGCAGAGTAGACGGCTGGAGGTGTGTAGCGTCGTCCGATGAGTCGCGACTTCGCCTGTCTCCAATTATGCAAGGTGTCGAGCGCACCGGCGGCCCAGTGATTTATTTAACCCACAGTGTACAGAGGCTGTACTCTAATGTTTTGGGGACATTTTTCCTATCGTGACGTGGGCCCACGATTTCAGGTTACCTTGAACGTGAACGAGGACGTTTATTTCATCATTCTCGGTGGCTAAATGTTCATCTTTCTTTCACAAATTCGTCAAGAGTGTACAGTGGACACTCCGGTCCCCTGAAATACGAACAGCTGCGTTCACACAGCTGCACACATAGGTTCCTGGTCTGACGAACACTTAAGCTCCCTACAGCACCTCGCCTGGCCCGCTAAATCACCCAATGTTAATCGCAAAGAAAATGTCTCTGACTATTCGGAATACTGGTTGGAATGTAACAATCAAAATCGCCACTGTCTGATACCTCTATAGGATCTAATCATCGACGAGTGACTTAGGATGCGTATACGAACTTGTGGGCACTTCCTCAACGAAGTGACCTCATTACCAAGATTAGAAGCGTCGTTACAAGATGTTTGCATCGTTCCTCCTGGAGGTGACCGATTTTTGACTTCGTCTCATCTACATCCAAACCGATACTCTGTAAATCATACTTTCAGTGCCTGTCACAGGATTCATCGAAGCACCTTCATAATAATTCTCTATTATTCTACTCTCGAAGAGCGCACGGAAAAAATGATTACCCAGATATTTCCGTTCGAGATCTGATTTCCCTTATTTTGTTGTGATGATAGTTTCTCACTATGTAGGTCACAGGAAAAAGTTTGTGCTTGAAATTTCGTGAGAAGATTCCGCCGCAACGAGAAACGCCTTTGTTTTAATTATGATGTCCACTCCAAATCCTGCGTCCTGTCCGTGACACTCTCTCTCTTATTCCTCGATAGTATAATACGTTCAGCTCTTCTTTGAACTTTCTCGGTGTACTTCGTTAATTCTATCTTGTAAGGGTCGCACACCGCGCAGCAGTACTCCAAAAGATGACGGACAAGCGTAGCATAGGCGGTTTCTTTAGTAGATCTGTTATGTCTTCTAAGTGTTCTGCCAATGAAACATTATCTTTGGTTCGCCTTCCCCCCCCCCCCCCCCCCCAACATTTTCTGTGTGTTATTTCCAAATTAAGTTGTTCGTAATTGTAATTCCTAGGTATTTTGTTGAATTTACAGTCTTTAAATTTGATTGATTTATGGTGAAACCGAAGCTTTACGGTTTCCTTTGCAGTCCTGTGGATGACCACACACTCTTCATCATTTAGGATCAACTGCCAATTTTCGCGCCACACATCTTTTCAAAATCGTTTTTTAATTTGTTTTGATCTTCTGATCGTTTTGTAATTTGTTTTGATCTTCTGATAGCTTTACTAGGCGGTAAACGACAGCCTCAGCTGCAATCGACCTAAGACGGCTGTTCAGATTGTCTCCTAAATCGTTTATATAGATAAATAATTGCAGAAGCCCTGTAACAGTACCTTGGGGAACGCGAAAAATCACTTCTGCTTTATTCGGTGACATTCCGTCAATTACTACGAACTGTGACCTCTCTGGCAGGAAATCACGAATCCATTCACATAACTGAGACGATATTCCATAAGCATGCAATTTGATTACAAGCCGTTGTGAGGTACAGTGTCAAAAGCCTTCTGCAAATCTAGAAATACGGAATAAATTTAAAAACCCTTGTCAATAGCACTCAATAATTCGTGTGAGTAAAGAGCTGGTTGTTTTCACGTGAACAATGGTCTCTAAATCCGTGTTGACTATGTTTTAATAGACCGTTCTCTTCTAGGTAATTCATAATTTTCGAACGCAATATATATTGCAGAATCCTGCGGCATATCAACGTTAATGATATGGACCTGTAATTTAGTGGATTACTCCTACTGCCTTTCTTGAATATTGGTATAGCCTGTGCAATTATCCAGTCTTTGGGTACAGATCCTTCGTCGAGCGAGCAGCGGTTGTACATAATTGTTAAGGACGAAGCTACTGCATCAGCATACTCTAAAAGGAGAAAATGAAATGAGCGTGTGGCATTGCTGGCCGAGAGGCCCCGTCCGGCGAAGTTCGGCCGACAAGGGCAGGTCTTATTTCAATGAACGGCACACTGGGCGACTTGTGTGCCGGCGATGAGGATGAAATGATAACACAACACCCAGTCCACGAACGGGGAAAAAATCTCCATCCCCGTCGGGAATCGAACCCGGGCCCGCTGCATGGGAGGCAAGCACATTACCACTTTTTATTTTCTTTTTTCAGTTTGTTCGTTATGGTTCGTTGTATTGGTTGTAGTGGATGTCACACGACATCCGTTTAAGTTCGTTTGTTGATCCACTCCGTTTTTTTTTTTTTTTTTTAATTACAGAGGCCAAACAGCTCTCTGACCGAACACGCTAAGCTACCGTGCCGGCACGCTCAGCTAAGCAGGCGGACACTCTGAAAGGAACCTAACTGGCATACAGTCTGGACTGGAAGACTTGCTTTTAATAAGTGATTTAAGTTGCTTCATTACTCCGACTATATCTACTTCTAATTTACTCATGTTGGCAGGTGTTCTTGATTCGCAATCTGGAATATTTACTTTGTCGTCTTCTGTGAAGGAATTCCGAAAGGCTGTGTTTAGTAACTCTGACTTTGCAGCAATTTTATCCTTAGCATCCCATGTACTTATGTTTGGTAGCGTTTTCGTTCGACGATCTGTGTTCGGGTTCCGACGGAGAACGTAATTTTTCACTGCTCATAATACCGAAAAATTTTTGTGAGCCACACATTGTGCTCTACACTGTAGTCGAAGAAATTTTGTCCAGGCGAATATTAAACATTTTTAAAGTTCTCTTTTCAGTAAATTAAACGCCCTTGAATCCACCAACTTCTCCGCAGCGCTCTTCAGTAGTTTTTCCATCCATCTTTGATAAACACCAGGGAAGCTGACGCAGCTATTTTCCGAAACAAAATAGGTGTTAACGTCGTACCGGACGTAGCTGCAAACTGCTGCCCTAGGGCGCTGCAGTGTAGACCACGTTCGCGATCCCGTTCCTCGTGATCCCTTCTGGGCGCTCCCTACCCCGCTGGGAACCACGTCACCGCCTCCACATCTGCGCTAAAGTGTCGTTTGAAGAAGGCTTAAGAACCTTCAGTGCAAACGGGGCGGGCGGGACACGATGGTGGCGTCTTGTATATTTAGCCGCGGATTCCATGCGCATGAGGCAGCCGCAGCGACAGGTTGTAAAGTGGCTGCACCTGCCACGCGATGTCAACACGCGCGCGCACGTGCCAAGCCCGAGGGCTCTCAGTGCCGGCGCGGTGACTGCGTGATTCAAGGCGATCGCCGCTAGCCCAACAGTCGCCACAGTCACGCATCCATTTAACACCAGCTTTGGTAAGTAACATACTACGTGGCAATACCTTTCCATACGGTTCTGCACTGCCGTTTACTAAGCAAATACGATCTTGCCGACTATAGGTCCAGATTTGTGATTATTTTTCCTTGCAGATGTACACGTCGTTCTTAAAGGTAAAAAATCGACAGACGTATAAATGATCTCTGGAGAACACCAACAGAGTATCATGTTAATTCTATTGTTTACAGCCACGCGGAGTGGCTGCGAGGTTCGAGGCGCAATGTCACGGACTATGCGGCCACTCCCGCCGGAAGTTCGAGTCCTCCCTCGGGCATTTGTATGTGTGTGTTGTTCTTAGCCCAAGTTAGTTTAAGTAGTTCGTACGTCTAGGGACCGATGACCTCAGCAGTTTGGTCCCTTAAGAATTCACATACATTTGAACATTTTTTGTTTACAGTCCAAAAAGCTTCGAAACTAGATTAATAAAGAATAGAGAACGTATTTGACAAACAAACAGCTTCCAACTGCATATGAACCTTTACTTATGGAACACGACCGGTTTCGTAATATCAAAATAACATCCTGAGATGTACATAAATCGTTAAGATATGAAGCGCATGAGATGGGAAGCAAAACGACCCAACCTCTTCTAATGAAATGAAGGAGGCTCCATGTGGGGGAGTTCGGCAGCCGTATTGCAAGTCCTTTTTAGCTGACGCCACTTCGGCGACTTGCGAGTCAATGATAATGAAATGATGATGAACATACAACACCCAGTCATCTCGAGGCAGAGAAAATCCCTGACCCCGCCGGGAATCGAACCCGGGATCCCGAGCGCGGAAAGCGAGAACGCTACCGCAAGACCGAGAGCAATAAAATGTTATTGTCTGCAACAAGCAGGACCCACACATCAGATTAATCAGCTGAAAAAAATTGGCATGTTAAAGCTGTGTTAATGTCACATTAGGAGGAGGCGGACAGCGTCCCTCCAATCGCTTCACCATACAGGGCCTGATACAGGGTGTCCTACATAAAGCCGGTACGCCTCGCGCCCGAAATTCAACTGACAATGAACTAACTAAAAGAGAGTAGATAACAGTAACGCTGAAAAAGTTGTAGTTGACTGTTTATGAGAGACTTTGGAGGTGGTGGCCACGAGCGCCCAGGCATCGCTGTCTTCGTGTGATGATGTTACCACCAGTACGCTAAATTCTGCAGGGGTGATGATGTTAATTTCTCCAGTAATTTTCCGTTTAAAATCGCCTATTGTGCGAGGACTGTCAGTATAAACTTCTCTTTTTAGTGTGCCCCATGTATAAAAATCGCACGATGTTAAGTTCGCGGTCTTGGAAGGCCAAAGGTCTCTACTGACTCATCTATCTTCAGAGAACACGTTGATGATGTAAGCCATACTTTAGCTGGATGCGTGATCGGTTGCTCCATCTTGTTGGAATACTACATATTACTTCTCTGCACCTATTAACTGTGCATAGAAAGAGTCGAAAATCTCTATGTACTTGACACTGTTTAACATGTGACTGAAATATTGGAGCCAATAATGTGCATGCCAGACAACACACACCAAACACCTATCTTCTCTGAGCGGAGAGGTTCTCCATGCAGAATATGTGGGTTGTCCTGCGACCAGTATCTGCAGTTCTGGGAGTTTCCATAACATGACGAATGAAACAAGGCCTCATCTGACTTAACGTGAAGGAAAGGTCCAAGTGACCGTAAGCAACTGATATTAACAAAATGGCTCTGAGCACTATGGGACTTAACATCTGTGGTCATCAGTCCCCTAGAACTTAGAACTACTTAAACCTAACGAACCTAAGGACATCACACACATTCATGCCCGAGGCAGTATTCGAACCTGCGACTGTAGCGGTCGCTCGGTTCCGGACTGAGCGCCTAGAACCGCGAGACCACCGCGGCCGGCTGACATTAACAGCCAGTCACAATAATGAACTCTCGCTTTCCCCTGATCCCCAGGATTGCACCACACTCACACGTTTTTTAATTTCACGTCTTTTAGTACACGATGACACGAGATACACCAACCTACTGTGATAGCATCCTTACCGACTTGCGGGCAAATCTCGTTACGTCCACGCAAATTCAGGTGTCGTCACTATCGGTCGCCTACAACTCTCTACATTCTTAACGGATCCTACAGCCCTGCATTTCTTGTGCACATCTTGAATAGTTCTGGTTGTGGTGAGTTTCCTACCAGGATACTTCGTTGATACCTTTTTTTACATTCCTTGATGGAGCCTTCACCGTAACAGTTCGCTGTTCTAATGCAAACTGCCCCACTTCTGTAACAACTGAACAACCCGAGCTTGTTACAGCGACTGACGCACGACCATGCAGCTGCACTCAACTTGTAGGCAGCGTAGACAACTTTCGAGATAGTATTTCCACTTCACAAGCAAATGAGACTCGAGATGATTCATCGCTACGCGAGGGTTCCTGTTTTATATGGAACACATGTACGACGTTTAAAAATCCCTGGTGAATTTGATTCGTGACGCCCTGCTTGTTGCGGGTAACAGCATTTTATTTAGAGTAGGCTGAGTCCCTCTCCTTCCCATCTCATGGGTTTAAAGTTTTAGCGGCGTCTGTGTACCTGAGAATGTGATTTGATATCACAAAACCGGTGACGTGTCTTTAAATAAAGGTTCATATACGGCTGGAAGCAGTTTATTTGTCAAATATGGATTACTTCAGCTGCGGTTGCCCACAACATAAAAATACAAGTAAACAGAGGATAATGAAAGTGGTTGTTTTAATGCTTCAGGTGTTCTAAATATTCTCCCCCCTCATTTCAGAGTAACGCACAGAACTTTCATACAACCATGTACAATTGCCAGGAGAGTAGTTCTTTGGGATGATGACCAACTCTCACGTTACAGTACCTTGAATGTTGGTTACGTCAAAGCGTGGACCAGCTATGTTAATTTCTGTACTTGATCGTTCTGTCATAGGTTACTACTAATGGCACCAAGTATTGTCACTTGTGTTTTTTTTTTTCCAGATAAGGCCTACCCACGTTTTGCGTTTCAATAAAGTCGCCACAGACGTCCACGTGTCGTTCGTTTTGCCCGGGAGTCTACACAGGATGTGGATATGTTGCTCCATTGTGATTTGTGACAACAATGCTGACACATTATGGCCGCGCATTCATTACTTAACACTGCCTTCTCACAACTGACTCGTCGAATGCACATCTGTTGTTTACAATTGTTAGTTCTGCTGTTACAGTGGTTATTGTGCTGATGTCAATTACACACCAGGAATAAAACCTGTCTCTGAGCTTACACGAGGGTTGGATAAAAAGTATTTGAAAGTCTGCCGTAATATGAAAAGTGTGTCTCAAATTGCTTGCACTCTGTCTGTAGCTGACAGCAGGTCAGTTGAAGTATTGCGGTGAACGGCGATGGCTGTATTTGCGTCAGTTGCAGTGTGTACCGTCTCAAAGTGCCAGAGGCCAGTTCAAGCGCCCTAACAGTTGGTCAGTGCAGCCTACTAAGCAGTTTATTGCGACATCATCGTCATCCCGCACCGAGAAGAAATTGCACCTTCTGGCACTGCATCTCAATCATCCTTCATGACAATGCACGATGAAACATGGAGAACCACGTGCAGGAGCTCCTAGCGTATGTGGGGGTGGCGGAACATCCATCGTATTCACTCTATAGGAGCCAGTGCTACTACGGTCTGTTCACAAAAATAAAGAAACCTCTCCGAGGCACGCGCTGCATCGTCCGTGCCGCAGGCCGGTCTTTGCGCGACGCTGACAGAGACGGAAGCGCTATGGTGTACGACGCCTTCCACCTGTGTGGGGGGAAGGTGATCGAGATGTGGGGGCGATTATACTGAGTGCGTGTAATACGGTGAACGTCTGTCAATAAAGTGTGGTATGAATTATAACAGTGTTGTCGCTACTGTTTCTCAACCCATGTATAATGAAGTAATCAGTCTTTATTGGTTACCACGAATAAAATATTTTGAGATTAAGAGTGATCACTTTATTAATACTGAATTTGGATCACTGTTTCCCAACCATGTTATCAAAAGCGAAAATCAAAACGTCGGAAGCTCCGTTAGGTTGCTCGCACACAGTGCACCTGTCTATAGGACGGTAGCAATGCCCAAAGACGGTAGCGAATTGTAGGGAGCCCTGCAGCAGCGATTTGATCAGGGACTATCAGCTGACCCTCAACGTAAATGAATGTAATGTTTTGCCCATAATTGGGTGAGGAAATGTGTCAGTTTTCTAACACACTATTTGTGACAAACCAGTAGAAGCAGAAAATATGAGGTATGTTAAAAAATTCGTAATATAGCGCCAATGGTATGTTGGAGCAAAATGCTGTTGGTATCCCTGCAATCTCCTGTGTGTAATGTGTAACTGACGGATGTTTCATTGTTGTATATCTATTAGTTATTGTTCAGTGCTGTATTGAGTAGGACATTGTGTCGCACAGTTTGCGAATTTAGAGGAGACAGTGATAGAGGAGCAACGCGTCTGCTTTAAATTTTGCGTGAAACTCCAAAATCCTTTATGGGGACACACCAAATGATGCAAGAAATCTTACGCCGTAGTTGGTGTTACGAATGGTTCACATGGTTCAAAATTGGTCAAACGAAAGTTAAAGATTACTCTCATTCTGGACTCCCTTCGATGTCTATCGACAATGCTCATGACAGGCATGTCAATGAAATTGTGCGTGTCAATCGAACACTAACTGTCCGAGAGATTGCAGAAGAATTTAAAATTTCAGTTGCATCATGTTATAAAGATTATAAAGAATCAGCCTCGATTGCAAACAGAAACCGTATGTTGACCTAGGTTTCGGCGTGGATAACCACGCCTTCTTCGGAACACACTAAAACAACAAACTGCCTAAAGAGGCATGGTCCGACATTAATACAGAGCGCCCAAAAGGGCATTGTGTTGACGCCAAGTTCGTACCAAAGACCAAAAAGATTTTCGCCTCGCAATCCGTGAAGAGCTTTTGGAGCGCGCAAATAAGAACGAGATGTTCCTTCAGAGAATAATAACTGGTAATGAGACATGGGTCTAGGTTATGATGTTGAGACCAAGATTCAGTCTTCAGAATGTGTTGGGAAAGCTTCTCCAAGAGCAAAAAAAGCTCGTCAGGTCAGGTCAAATGTCAAAGCCACGCTGTTAGTTTTCATTGACTTTGAAGGGTTAGTTCATCACAAATTCATGCCTCAGGGATAAACTGTTAATCGAAGGTACTATCGGCACGTGTTGCGACGCCTGCGAGAAAATATGAGAAGGAAATGGCCTGAAATGTGGCGAGACAATTCATGGCTCTTGTACCGCGATAACGCACCCGCACATTCATCCCTGTCAGTGGTGATACCTGCAGAAAAAAACAAAATCATTGTGCTGCCTTATCCTCCGTACTCTCCAGACCTGACCCCTGCGGACTTTTTTTTATTTCCAAAGTTGAAAGTCCCGTTGAAAGGACGAAAATTTGCAACGAGATAAAAGAAAATTCGCAGGCGGTATCTCGCGCCATTCAGCAAGGGACGCACGAAGACTGCTTTCGGATGTGGAAACGGTGTTGGGAGTGGTGTATTGGACAACGCGGCATATTTCAAGGTAATAAGTAAAAAGTAAGGGTAGAAATATTTTGTGGACAAAGTCCGGAATTTTTTTAACAGACTTCATATTGGGTAAGAACCTAAAGATAACCATCCGAGGGGTCTTTCAAGCGGGATGACACAAAACAAACTGTAGGAAAAGCAGATGGCAGGAGATGGGAGAATCTCAAGATAATCCGAGTCATCCACATAAGAAGTGGCTTTTTGTGTACTGGTTATCAGTCTGGAGCCCTTTACCATGTTGGGTTACTGGGAGAAATTGGAATATCCAATGACGAGCGAAATATTTCGTCACAGTGTGGTTTATTCGGCTGAAGAGCATTACTGTATTTCTCAACAAGCTCCAGTAGCACATACTACGAGAGAGGCATTGTTCATCACAGAGAGATTTACTGTTAAATAACATACATCACATGAAAAGTCGGCCTACATACTACATCACATTGACCACGAAGAGATAAAGTGGAAGTCATCCGGAAATTTATTGATAACCGTTCTTCCCATGTGTCATTCATGAGTGGAGCAGAAAATGACTGGAGAAAGTAGTGGTACCAGAAGGGCCCTCCACCACACGTCACAAGGTGGTACACTGAGTATAGATGAGCATGTGTTCAATAATTTCAACACTGACAAAAATACTACATTAATGAAATGTATCTGTAAATTCATGGCTTGATTATTGCCTCACATAAAATGGGACATATAGCTGCTAAGAAAGCCCAGTTGGCTTTGCTCATCTGCTCATGGATAGTTTAACCAGAGACAGAGGTTTTGCACAGTTTCAAAGTTTCTAGCTCATTGCTCCTCAACAATGAGCGCAGGAAGTTCACATAGGTGTGGATCGACCTGACTATGCTGTTTGTGTCTAAAGTTTTTGATATGAGGGTTACTGGAAAAGAAATCTCCAGTAGGCTTTAAATAGCAGTTTAAGCAAATTTATTAATAATCTTTAAACTACACCTTTGCAGTTCTTCACTATTAACTATTCACAATGAGAAGATGGAAGTACCGGAAGCCCTTTTTGTTGGTACTAGGTGTATGACCTTTGACAGATTCTCACTTGTTTGCCATCACTAGTGAGCATATCAACAAATTTAAACCATTTTGAATTCAATTACAAACAACGATTTGATATCCTTAACTTCGTGTGTTAGTGTACTTTCGTTTGCGAGTATGGAAGGTGGGGTAAAGTGGCCGGAGCGGGAAAAGTGAACATTAAAATTTTTTGCCCTGAACAATGCTGCTGCCTGCTAGAAGTGGTCAAAATAGTTCTGTTATACACCACCACTGTTGTCAGTAAAGTTGACGGAGGAAGTTTGTTCCGTTATTTTTTAATAAAACGTTTCTGATTTTCAGTCATCTGATGTAAAGCAAGTCATTTAAATTATTCTTGTTATTTTACTTAAGTGCAGTGTAATAAGTTTTTTACAGTATCAGTGTTTAAACAACATTCTTTGACCTACGAATATACTGTAGTAACTTGTTTATTTCTGTCACCATACTGGCCACTTTTCCCAATAGCTCATCTTTCATATTTACTTCAATAAGAGTTGGTTACTTCCCGTTAATTTATCCTACAGATTGACTTCTAAAACCTGTTATGCATAAAACTACCACATCCATCATTCTGTCCCTTTGTGATGATTTTGGTATGTAATATTCTCTCATTATTTATGAAACTCTCACATGGTGGTGATACTTAACATCATACCATAATGCACTCTGATGAGACATTTGCAAACTTATTCCAAAGGTGAACAGAATAGCCAGTGACATACAGAAAAAAAAACTGTGTAAAACACTATTAAAACAATAATACCAAAAGTCAATTAATGATTAAATTAAGCTTGAGAGAGATATACAGAGATAGGGATTTGATAACATAGTTTCAGCAACTCTGTTCATTCACTTTTGAGGCAAGCAGCGAAATGCAAAAATTGTACACTCGTTGGTAGGACACCCTTAGGCTGAAACACCAGAGCCTCTGGAACACCCATAAGAGCTGTAGTCCAAGGAAGACACCCCCCCCCCCCTCCCCCTAAACCTGTGCTACACAGAGCTAAGTGGAATTTCAAGGTGCAGCCTTACGAATAGCTACTACCTGTTCGAAAAACCATCACTTGGTATCACATATCAGCAGTTCAAGAAACGTTGACCACTGTTAGTAAAATCGGTGTAGGAACTATTCGAAAAGTGTTCTGATAATTTAAATTCTGTAATACATTTATGAGAACTGTTTTTAATATATATTATGGGGCAGCTCTACCTCAGAGTATTTAATTATGAGCCGCACTTGGGACGTATCTTAATTAGTAGCAGTGAGGCGCCAGGCTGAGAGGGGAGCAAGGGGCACCAATGTGTAAGAGTTGTGCACAGTGTGTGTCACAGTTAGTAGAAAAACTGACACAGGTACAAAACTGCAAAGGAGATCAAAGCCACTGTAGAGCATCAGCAGACATCTATGACATTCCAGATGGGTTTTTCAAACCAGCATATGAAGAAAAATTCTGAAGAAATGTTTGTAGCAGACATGAGAGATTTAGATTCCAGGTTAATGCTGGTAGCTAAAATCGAGTTTCGAAAGTTGGCCTACCATTTGACAGAAAATTTAAAAATTACTCTTAGATTTAAAGTGAACAAGAAACTGGCAGGTAAAGATCTATATCACAACTTCATGAAGAAGCACCTGGAACTGCCTTGCAGGCAACATCAGTTCACAAGTTTAATGCTTTGTGCCAAGTTCAGCTGACCACAAATTGAAAAAATTTTAATCAGCTGTTTCTTAATATCTTGTACTTTTGATATACAAACAGATTTATTTGTCTGTGAACCATAGAACACCTTTTTTATTTAAAAACCTATACTTTGTTGTGCAACTCTTACTAATTGACACTTTTCTTAACATCTCGAATTTTAAGTTTTAGAAAATCTTTTCTTGATGCGTGTCATTTTAGTTAGAAATCTGTTCTTTTTCTGCCACATGTATCGAACAAATCTTCAAGTAAAGGATTTTTGCAGTTGAATGTTATTTCAAAACAAGCCAAAACTGGTACAATACCTTTGTTAAGTGGTTCACACCAGTCATCGTTCCACTACTAAGCATCAAGATGCATAGAAAACATGTCCAGAAATCAGATCATGCAGGACCCTGTTGCAGTGAAAAATGTGAATGAGGTGGTAAAGAATGATTACATGTCAACCTCTACAACAGCAAGGCAATTTCATGTGCAAAGCAATACTCCGAAAAGAAAAACTCTAGGAAAAAGTAGAGATGCAGTAGATAGTAAGACGATTATGCGAACCTTGTGGAACATATTCAATAAAGATTTAGAACAAGGAATCCTTGATTATGTTTCTGAAATGGTCACTACCATTCCAGGTGGCAGAGTGGAACAAAATACTCCACCAATTTAACAAATGATTGGAAAATGGCAGGCAAAGACGGTACCCTGATAGTAGTCTTACGTGGCTTGTATCAATGACTAGAAAACAAGGTCAATGTAAACAGTTTTTTCAATGTCTTTGAAATAATGCAATAAAACAATTTAATCCTGCTCCTCACATTGATAATGTTGATGAAACCACTGACAGTTTGAGTCCAGACCAACGAAGTGATTGCACTTAAAGCAAGACACCAAGCCAGTGATATTACTTTGATGCTGACAACTTGCAGAATATGCATGTTTACCACTGGCTTCATTACCTTGTTAGTTTGGGGAAAGTGCCCACTACGTGAGGCTTCAGAAAAACCCAGTAAATCATCTTCATTATTTATCTTTTTACTTGTAAATATTCAGTGTGATACCACATAATATGTAGGTTCAAAATATGTTTGCTGAAAATTCAGTTTCCCTTTGAGTGGACACTTCATGGTTGTGTAATTCTGTAATTTTGTAATTTTCTTTTTGGGGTTTCATGGATATCATCATTAAATTTTATGTTTATTGACTGTACCATGTTTTGTTATATTTATTCTGATTTTGATGATGGCAATTATAAAAGGAGCTTAAATGAAGTTGCAGTACTGAAAGCACACTCCCAATAAGACACACTGCACTGTGGCTGATGAATGCAACATAGCTGACAAAAGACGATGTACAACTTTGGAGCAATATTCACTTGTTTCTGGTCACTACCATTCTTAGCCAAACAAACAGTGCTGCATACACTGGCACTTTTGTCACTATTCTGTGCTGTCTTTGCAATACTGAGTTGTTAACTCACATCTCCATTTGTATTCAAAAGCAGACTATATCCTAAAACTCAGTTCTGTCTGCCAATGAAGTCAGAGTAGACTGGAGCAAAGGTATGCTGTCATTCTACATCTACATCTACATGACTACTCTGCAATTCACATTTAAGTGCTTGGCAGAGGGTTCATCGAACCACAATCATACTATCTCTCTACTATTCCACTCCCGAACAGCGAGCGGGAAAAACGAACACCTAAACCTTTCTGTTCGAGCTCTGATTTCTCTTATTTTATTTTGATGATCATTCCTACCTATGTAGGTTGGGCTCAACAAAATATTTTCGCATTCGGAAGAGAAAGTTGGTGACTGAAATTTCGTAAAAAGCTCTCGCCGCGACGAAAAACGTCTATGCTGTAATGACTTCCATCCCAACTCGTGTATCATATCTGCCACACTCTCTCCCCTATAACGCGATAATACAAAACGAGCTGCCCTTCTTTGCACCCTCTCGATGTCCTCCGTCAATCCCACCTGGTAAGGATCCCACACCGCGCAGCAATATTCTAACAGAGGACGAACGAGTGTAGTGTAAGCTGTCTCTTTAGTGGACTTGTTGCATCTTCTAAGTGTCCTGCCAATGAAACGCAACCTTTGGCTCGCCTTCCCGACAATATTATCTATGTGGTCCTTCCAACTGAAGTTGTTCGTAATTTTAACACCCAGGTACTTAGTTGAATTGACAGCCTTGAGAATTGTACTATTTATCGAGTAATCGAATTCCAACGGATTTCTTTTCGAACTCATGTGGATCATCTCACACTTTTCGTTATTTAGCGTCAACTGCCACCTGACACACCATACAGCAATCTTTTCTAAATCGCTTTGCAGCTGATACTAGTCTTCGGATGACCTTACTAGACGGTAAATTACAGCATCATCTGCGAACAACCTAAGAGAACTGCTCAGATTGTCACCCAGGTCATTTATATAGATCAGGAACAGTAGAGGTCCCAGGACGCTTCCCTGGGGAACACCTGATATCACTTCAGTTTTACTCGATGATTTGCCGTCTATTACTACGAACTGCGACCTTCCTGACAGGAAATCACGAATCCAGTCGCACAACTGAGACGATACCCCATAGCTCCGCAGCTTGATTAGAAGTCGCTTGTGAGGAACGGTGTCAAAAGCTTTCCGGAAATCTAGAAATACGGAATCAACTTGAGATCCCCTGTCGATAGCGGCCATTACTTCGTGCGAATAAAGAGCTAGCTGCGTTGCACAAGAGCGATGTTTTCTGAAGCCATGCTGATTACGTGTCAATAGATCGTTCCCTTCGAGGTGATTCATAAGGTTTGAATACAGTATATGCTCCAAAACCCTACTGCAAACCGACGTCAACTACCTTCAGTTTGTATCATTTCATTTAGCCCCAATCAGCCATCGCACCAGGGCTATAGCTACTCTTTCATTCTACCCTCATTATGAAGAATGGAAAAAATTTGTAATTTAAATGTCTGAAAAGATGGTTTTCTAACACACCCTCTTTTACTGTCTCTTCACGATATATCTACCACACCTTCTGCAGACAAAAGTATGCCATGTGAGTCCAGCTAGTGATTTTCCTCCAATTTTGTTTACACGAACAAAGATATGGTCTCACAAGTTGCAGTTGGGAAGTGATATGAGAGAAATTTCATGATGAAAGATATGTAGGTTAATAACTTTACCTCATTTATTTCATTATTAACCACATATCCCTATACTGGTAGTTTCCTGTTGGCTGTTACTGGTATGGTGAAGTAAAGCACTACATTCCAGGGGCACTCTGAGATTTATACGGACAGCTATGATGCCCCTTAATTATTTCACAGTGCCTGTGCAATTTAAAATTATGAATTTGTATTGACACTAGATCACATCTTACCCAGAAAATCCCAAATAGGGAGACATCTTAAATAACATTTACCACATATGCTTTCACAGAATCCAAGTAGGTGTGTATGATTTTAAGTAGAAAACAGTACTCTCGAATCGTAAACTATCAGCAGGCCTTCTTGCTCAGTGTCACTGTTTTATCATCCATCCAAACAACACAGTATTAGGTATATAATTTAGAGATTTGCATTTGGTGGCAGAGAAAGAGTTACCCCTGAGTGAGGCATTGTGGATTGGGGGGGGAGGGAGGGGGGAAGGGGGGAAGGGGGGCGAAGGGGGGGAAGGGGGGGAAGGGGGGCGAAGGGGGGGAAGGGGGGCGAAGGGGGGGAAGGGGGGCGAAGGGGGGAAGGGGGGCGAAGGGGGGAAGGGGGGTGAAGGGGGGAAGTGGGGTGAAGGGGGCGAAGGGGGGGAAGGGGGGCGAAGGGGGGGAAGGGGGGCGAAGGGGGGGAAGGGGGGGAAGGGGGGGAAGGGGGGGAAGGGGGAAGGAGGGGAAGGGGGAAAGGAGGGGATTAAAATATACATAGCCAATTAGGGATATCAGCAAGATGTCCCAGATATCTACATGTGCATCTATCCTCTGAAAATTACTTTGAAAGACAGGGCAGAGGGTATGTCCCATTATACCAGTTACAAGGGCTTTTTCTGATTTTATTCACATATGGAATGTGGGAAGAATGATCGTTTCAATGCCTTTGTGTGTGCTGCAATTAATCGAATCTTGTCTTGACTGTTCCTGTGAGAGTGATATGTAGAGGACAGTATTATACTCTTAGAGTCGTCATTAAATCTTGTTCTTGAAACTTTGTAAGTATGCTTTCTTGGCATAGTTCGCATCTATCATTAAGTGTTTGCCAGGCAGTTTCTTCAGCATCTCTGTAACACTCTCACATGGGTCAAACAACCCTGTGACCGTTTGTGCTACCCTCAACTGTATATGAGTACATTCAGTACCACCTGTTAGTCCTATTTGGTATGGGTCTCACACATTTCGACATGATTCTAGAATGGGTCACATGAGTAATTTGTAAGCAATCTCCTTCCTAGACTGATTGTGTTTTCCTAGTATTCTAACAATAAGCTGAAATCTGCCCACCTGCTGTACTTATGACTGAGACTACGTGATTTTTCCCTTCATGTCCCTACAAAGTGTTACACCCAGGTATTTGTATGAGTTTACTGATTCCAATTTTGACTCACTGATTTTATAGTCATAACATATTACATTCTTTTGTTCTGTGAAGTGCACGGTTTTACATTTCTGAATATTACAGCAAGTTGCCAATTTGTGTGCCACTTTAATATTGTCTGCCCTGTGGTACACCTGAAATTATTTCTGCATCTGCCAATAACTCTCCATCCAACTCTGCATCCTCCCTACCAAAGAATCCTCAATCCAGTCACAAATTTTGCTTCAGACTCCATAGAATAAGCCTAGGTGTGATACTGAGACAAATTCTTTTTGGATGTCAGGAAATACTGCATTTACCTGATTGCCTTGACCCACAGCTTTCAGTATGTCATGTGAGAAAAGTATGGGTTGGGTGTCTTGCAATCAATGTTTTGTAAATCCACATTGACTGGTATGGAGAAGGTCATTCTGTTTGAGATACCTCACTATGTTTGATCGTGGAACACATTCTAATATTCTGTGACAAATGGATGTCCAGGGTACTGGAGGGTCCTTTTGTGCATCACTTCTGCTACTGTTTTTATAGACAGGTGTGACCTTTGCTTTCTTCCAACTTCTGGACACTGTTTTTTGTTCGAGTATTCTATGATGTGTTACAATTAACAAAGGGGCTAAATTCAGCTGAAAAATTGGGTATGGAATCGAAGAGAGATTCCATTGGGCCCTAGGACTTTGTTCAGTTTTATCTACTTCAGCAGTTTCTCAATGCCACAGACACTAACACTTATTCCACTCATCTTTTCAGTTGTACAAGAATTAAATTGTGGCAATACTCCTGGCTTTTCCATTGTAAAAGAATTCTGAAAATAGAGTTATGCACTGCTTTTGGGTTGCTACTCTCAGTTTCAGTTCTTTCTTTTCTGTTTTAAAGGTAATAAGCTGACATTGTATGATGCTTTCTTTCAGAACATCAGAGAATTTTCCATTGCATTGTTTCAATTTTGGCATGAATTTGAGGGTTTTCAAAATTAAGCTGCATGAAGCATTAAGCTTAATAAATAACATCAATTTTACCAGAAACTCTGAGATTTTTTGGTCCCATAAATAGTGTAACACATCCAGGCTTCGACATTTGCTTTCTTCTAACTTCTGGACACTGTTTTTTGTTTGAGTAGTCTTTGATGTGTTACAATTAACAAAGGGGCTTGTGAAAAAGTGTACGGTCCTTTTTTTATTTTATTTTCATTAATGATGGATTGGGCACTTAGGAACTTGAGGCACTGCTCTGCATTCTTGGCCTCAAAGATTTACACAACCCCATGAATTCTTTTGCTTGTGGGAGTATGTGAAGGAAAGTGTATTCATCTCCCCTTTACCTCGTGACATAGAAGATGTGAAGAACAGAATAACAGCTCCGTAACTTCTGTAAAAGCAGATAAATTGTGTAAAGCGTATTACAAATTTAGCTGTTGTTTAAGTATTGTGTGTGCTGCTGGTGGACACAAAGAGCATTTGTTATAGAATAGCTAAAACTTTAAGCTTTTGTGAGTATTTTGCAATCAGGTCATTCTTTTTGAAACACCCTGTCATAGTAGTGTGCTTCTTGACACAGTCAGGTCAAACAAATATTTACACATATCATTGAAAAATGATGTGAAATAGAATGTGCATATAAGGATGGTAGTAAGGAAGGTAAATGGTTGACTAAGGTTTATTAGGAGAAGTCTAGGAAAGTGTAGCTTTCCTACAGAGGAGACCACCTACCAAGCACTTGTGGAGCAAACTCGAGTGCTGCTGAAGCATTTTGGATTCCTACATGCTGATATTGAAGGATAAAATTGATGCAATCTGCAAGCTTGGTACTTTATTTGTTACTGGTAGGTTCAATCAGGATACTTTGTGAAGTGAAATGGGAATCCCTACAGAAAAGAGGATTTTCTTTTCACTAAATACTAATGAGAAAACTTAAAGCACCTGCATTTGTGATTGATTGCAGAATGATTGTACCACAATAAATGTTCATTTGTTAATGTATCAATATAACCAAACATAAAATACACTTTCCAAGGCTACGGAGAAGACTTCTTTGCTTCCAATGCAATTGCAACATCAGATCAAAAATCTCTATTTGGATTTGACTTATGTAAAGGCTCTATTGATTATGGACTCCCTTTGTGCAGAGAGTTTTTGGAAAAGTAAATGGACCAACCTGTGCACAATGCATCAAGTTTACGAAAAAGTTACTCAAGCAAATGCTCTGATGGAGTAATGAATATTATTAAAAATGAAATTAAAAAATAAAAATGATTTGGATGTCAATTGACATATCAACTGATCCTATGAGTCATTTTATTGCTGCTGTCATTGTGGATTATTAGACCCTTCAGAAGGTGAATCAGTAAAAGAATTCCTGTTTACAAGAGTGCCTAGAAAAAGTTAACAATTCAAGTGTCACATTGTTATTTAGCAACTCCTTACAGTTACTGTGACCAGAAGAAATTCAATAAAACAATGTAGTGCTCTTAATCTCAGATGCTGTATCATACATGAAAAAAAAAAAAAAAAAAAAAAAAAAAAAAAAAAAAAAAAAAAAAAACAGGGACAACTTTAAAAGTGCTATTTCCAAACATACTTCAGTCTGCATAGCACACTCTTTTCACAGAGTGAGAAATGACTTAACTTTCATAGTGGCTAAGTTTGGGTTCTTGCCACAAGTGTTCTGCCAGCTGCAAGGAATAGGGCAGCCTTTGATGAAGTCAGTGGAAATTATGGATGATGCAGTGCAAAGATTGGAGAGTGTGCCAGAGAAATAAGGTTCATTAGTTAGACAGAAGTTTGCAATGATGTTCTTAGAAAGTCCTGACCTTGTCAAAGTTAAAAACATGTCCAAAATTCTACGAGGTCACCATTCTATTGCAGTAGAAATAGTTCATTGTTTTAGATTAACTCAAATTACCTCTATAGATGCTGAGACATCATTTCCTCGGATGAAGAATAGATTATCTGAAAGGAGACTCGGCAGGACTCCCGAAAATTTTAAAAAGCGTTTGGGTATCGTGTGCAACCAATAAGACAACAAGGTATTGTAATACATAGGCTTTCAAGAAAATTTTTCATTTTTAATTTTTCCTTCATTTACTATTAGAATTCTGTTTAAGACACGAAAGTTACATTAAAAACATAACACAACATGATGTTGATATAAATATGTTGATTGTGTGCTTGACTGAATAGTGCAATGTAGTACATGTTAAGGTATCGTATAATGATTTTCTATAGATTCTTTCCTTGCCTATTTCAGCTATTTATAATGCCTGTTTGCCCATCTATTTTATTGATTAGTAATGCCTAAACTTCTGGTCCCTGGTTACAAGCATCACTCCATTTCACCACTCAACTTAGATCCCTTTCTGTTGCCTAACCCTTCTTCAGTGGTTGGATAACCTTTGAAGGTACTGTATTCCAAGAGTGACACTGTATGTACTATGCTGCCCTGCATCATAACTTGATGTAAAACTGATCAATTTAATGTTCCTGTTAATATGCTTGGGTTAAAGCATAGGCAATCATTAAAATTCTCATTTGTTGACAACATTTGGATGCCATCCTCTGAGATCTGAAGTTCCTAATGATACACTGTTTGCTATCTTTATCATCAACAGCATCCTGAAGCACAATACACACCACTATATTCTGTCATCATTTTTCTGTGGAGTGTAAATGCTGTCACTTAATTTTCTATGAGACACCTGTTGTGTTTATGAATATTTCAGTAGCCTTGTCCTACAAACAATGAAGATACACTTCATTCACGCTCACTGAAGGAATGGTAAAGTATCCCTCATGGGCATGTTGCACAGGTCTAAATGAGAATGCATCGTAAGCTTCATGTTTACTAGAATAATGGAGTACTTCTTGAATCATTTGCCTTATTACTAGTTTGAAGAAAATAAAATCTCTAGACCCTATAAAACATACCAAATGACAGTTTCCTTTGTAATAGAGAACAACTGTTTTTGTTCCTGCACTGAAAGAATATATTTTCTCTACAGCATAGAGTAACCTACAAAAACTATCTTCTGGTTTTCATAAGGGTCTTTCTCTGCAGTCAGAAGTAGATCTTCCACTCAAGAAGTTATTGGCATAAGAAATAGATAACATATGAAATTCTTACACAGATGAAACTGAAAATTCAAAGCTTTTAGTCAAAGTAAAATACTAGGAAATGAGAGCTGGAAATTCATTTGCTCCTTACCTCTTTCCGGTCATTTTGAGTTTCATGTGTAGAGTCAGCCTGTTTTGCTTCTGCAGGTTCTACATTGGTACCACTACCTGATACCTCTGTTGCAGTAACAGCAGTCCGTTTCTCTAGAGCATCATCACTGGATGCACTGTAAAAAAAAAGCAATTCACTCTCAGTTGTCTTTCAGTAGTTCTGTCATCACTGAGCAATTTTATCAGATTTTATTATCCTGACTGAAGCTTTGTACTGAATTTATTCCCATACACCTTTGTTAAATTAAAAACTTTCAAAAGTGTTTTGCCACCAGATTAGTCAGACACAAATTATTAACGTCTATGAAGTAAACATCAGATTGTAACAGACATTCATTTAAGACAGTGCATATTGGCAGAACATCCATACTTCTGAAAGTTTTGCCTATGTTTTCACGCCAAGGAAATTAAACGCTGCAATATGCTATTATGACACCACATAACAAAGGTTTTTCTCTAAGTTCTGAATGTCAGTGCATACCACATGAACTGTCTTGCCAC
Source organism: Schistocerca gregaria (assembly GCF_023897955.1). NCBI lineage: Eukaryota > Metazoa > Arthropoda > Insecta > Orthoptera > Acrididae > Schistocerca > Schistocerca gregaria. Next base: position 570,812,767 of record NC_064921.1, on the reverse strand, counting down.
AAATTCCATGGATAGACATTCTGTTGTTGGTACTGATAAATGTACACGAAAATTTGGTTTCAAGCTATTAGGTGTAAATTAAGTCTGTTTAAAATTATATAGCCACACTTGAGTAGAAGTTCATTTGTGTTAATGTGCACTATCAGGAAGCTGAATAGAAACAGAAACTATACTACACCACCTCACTTCCAGTAGCTGAAGAGATTCTAATGAATGTTATTTTGACCACCTGGGTCAAGTGGCACCTTGTCAGTGTGCATTTGCAATTACACAGCAATGGATTGAAGTTATACTTTAACTGTTGTCTTGTCCATCAAATGTGATATATACAGGGTGAACCAGAATGACACTGACAAAATTTCAGATGTTGTTCAGGGATATATTCTGAGTATTGTGGTATAAGGACCAGTGTTCTCCAGCAGGTCCTTACAAGGTAATAGTCTAATTATGATTTTACTGGTTTGTGACTCCAGTTACCTTTGTTTTTTGTTAATGTATCTTCACAACATTGAACATGCCTGCACAATGAAATCATCCAAACATACAACATGAAACACAGAGTAATACACAGATGCAGAAGTGCTGTGATGTCTTTGCCGTCACTGCGGGAATAGCTTGGAGTATTGTCCTTGTGCTCCTCTTCCATTGCCTTCAGTGAACCCATACACAAGGTGCTTATATGCCAACTCTGTCAGTAAACCTACAAATACTGCTGTGTGTCACAGTTACTATAAACTAAAGGTGACAGAAAAACAACCAGAGACAGAACCAATCAATACTGAATGCAAGGTTGAGAGCCAAGGGTAAAGTGGAGATTACTGTTGTCAACAGGAAGTTCCTGGAGTGAACAAAACAAGTTTGTTTCCAAAAGAGACACACAGTGCTTACTGTTGTCATTTGCAGTATTATGTCAGTGAAAAGCAGATTTGAAAATAAATGGGGGTAAGAAATCAGATGAAAAGCAATCTTTCTGTAACATGCCAATGGAGACCATGGGTCCCTCATACCAAAATACTCAGAATATATCCCTGAACAGCACACAATTTTTTTCAGAGTTCTGGTCATCCTGTATATCAATATGATATAATTTTTCTGAATAAATACAATAATACTCAGCAGTAACTCATTAACTCATTAGTTGTGGCATATGCTTTCAAGATTTGATTTCTGATTTTGTTAAGAAACAAACAAACAAAACAAAACAAAACAAAACAAACAAAAACACACACACACACACACACACACACACACACACACAGAGAGAGAGAGAGAGAGAGAGAGAGAGAGAGAGAGAGAGAGAGAGAGAGAGAGAGTCGACACACACTATTTTTTCTGGGAATCAAATTATGTCATACAGCAGAGAAACAATGACGTAAAATTTAACAACAATCTGTATTTACATGAAGCTAAAATATATTCCAAATTACAGATATAAGAATAATCAACTACTAAATTGCCTTTTAACTATTGTTATTTGTATAATTATACTTAATATGATGTTCCATAAATACAATTACATTTCAATGCAGGAATATAAGGAACAAGAAGAAAGTTTTTTATGCATGCTCTGTGGCTTTAATAGAGAGAGACCCCACAGAATTAACACATGCACATTCCAGACTAGTATACATCACAGAATGATTGGTTTGTTATAGTTGTGCTGTAGTTCCAGTCTTTTGTTGTTCAACACTCACGTCACATGGACCAGAGCAGACTGATAGCATACAACACAACTGACACAGATACTACTGCCTTATCAGCATTCCTGATAAAAGCTTCTCTTACAACTCTGTGAGATAGTTTCAGTTCATATCAGAGAAGAGAGTAAAAGGTTTTGGTGAGCACTACATTCTGTCAAGGTCTTAATTAGAGAAGATTTAGTTGTCATAAGGCTACTCTCCAAACTATATGATTAACTTACAATATGGCTACAAATTACAGCAATATTTTTATGTACAAATCAGCATGTACTGAAACATAAAAATTATGACTTATGTTTGGAAGCCCAGGCAATGGTAAAACTCCATGTTGTGGGAGAAAAAAATAACTACAGGAACTGTAAATATTTTGGACTTGCTTACTCCTTACTGAAAATTTAAAATTTCATCAACATTTATCATTTTCTATTAAATTTCCATTAGCGTGATACCCCTTTGCAAACAACTCAAGGAGTTATTTCCATGTATTTATTGACTGTGCCTCTTATAAATATCATAAATCAACTAGAATGCATACTCTTGCAGCCCTATCTGATGCTTACCACATTCCTCAACTTACAGAAGTAATGGCAGACTTGTAAGAAATCAGTCCATTTTTAATATCAATCTGTAAAAGGCATACTGACAATTCCCCACATCTAGGGTTGCAAGGAGTATGGTAGTAAACACTTTCCTTAGAATGAATTGATACAGCTGTCTCCATACAACTGTCTTCCCAGTGAGATAGCTAATGAGCCAATCAATTTCTGTTGCAGGTGCTACAAGAGACCCACACACACAGAAAACTTTATAACCATGTTCCACACTCTCTCATCACCAGACTGAAGTTTAGTCTAACCATGTGCAGCTTCATCAAGTTATAAGTAGGGACAGCAAAACACAGCAAAATAAGTGGAAGTAGCAAGTTGCCAATACCTGCACTTCAGATATTCTTGGGCGAAATTTACTGTTACAGTAAATTCATCTCAAACACAGTACAGAATTTGTACCCATTAAATAGTTTTCATTAAAAAAGGATATAAATTTCAAATGAACACATTAATGTGAAATAACATTTTACCCCTAAAATTTGCCATGTATTAGACTACATACACACCAGGAAAGTGTTTAGTTCTGGCCACTGAAGCTTCCCAAATGGCTGAAGAACAAAGAAAAATGAACAGCGCAAAGCAACCACAAGCATTTTACTCACAAACTCTTAAGTTTGCCCAATCCAACTATTTCAAAACAGAAAAATAAGCACTAGCAATAACCAATGAAGTGGAAGAAATAGTTATTTATTTGTGTATTTTTCATTATAGTTTTGAAAATGAGGTAGGGGGGCTTGTGATTTGAAATTGATTTCAACATTTATACCACAATAAAGGGTCTGCATATCACTTTCCACATAGTTACAGTGACAATAGCAGCAGACCCATTACTCCACTCAGTAGGAAGTAAGTATGAACAGAATGACTAGAACTATTCTGTGCTGGTACACTTCCAGTACTGATTATGTATTTTTCCCTATACTATTCATTTAATGTAGTGTGTAGAGTCATTTTGCTGGTAATAACAAATGATCACTCTCCAGATGCACATTCTGGAACTTCTAGTTAAAGCTCACTGAAACATGTCTCAAATGGCAACATCTACCATAATATGGTTAGCATATTATGTCAACATCAAATGGGTAGTCCCCATTTACCAGCTTGGGCAAAGAGCAACATATTTCCCCACTGAAATTGCTGGTCCTGTTCTATGTGTGAGCAGCTATGGAAACAAATGTTTCTTATGCAGAAGGTAGGTGACGATCAGTTTGGCTTTAGGAAAAGTAAAGGCACGAGAGAGGCAAGTCTGACGTTACGGCTAATAATGGAAGGAAGGCTAAAGAAAAATCAAGACACGTTCATAGGATTTGTCAACCTGGAAAAAGTGTTTGACAATATAAAATGGTGCAAGCTGTTCGAGATTCTGAAAAAAGTAGGGGTAAGCTATAGGGAGAGACGGGTCATATACAATATGTACAACAACCAAGAGGGAATGATAAGAGTGGACAATCAAGAACGAAGTGCTCGTATTAAGAAGGGTGTAAGACAAGGCTGTAGCCTTTCGCCCCTACTCTTCAATCTGTACATCGAGGAAGCAATGATGGAAATAAAAGAAAGGTTCAGGAGTGGAATTAAAATACAAGGTGAAAGGATATCAATGATAAGATTCGCTGATGACATTGCTATCCTGAGTGAAAGTGAAGAAGAATTAAATGATCTGCTGAAAAGAATGAACATTCTAAAGAGTACACAGTATAGTTTCCGAGTAAATCGGAGAAAGACGAAGGTAATGAGAAGTAGTAGAAATGAGAACAGCGAGAAACTTAACATCGGGATTGATGGTCACGAAGTCAATGAAGTTAAGGAATTCTGCTACCTAGGCAGTAAAATAACCAATGACGGACGGAGCAGGGAGGACATCAAAAGCAGACTCGCTATGGCAAAAAAGGCATTTCTGGCCAAGAGAAGTCTACTGATATCAAATACCAGCCGTAATTTGAGCAAGAAATTTCTGAGGATGTACGTCTGGAGTACAGCATTGTATGGTAGTGAAACATGGACTGTGGGAAAACCGGAACAGAAGAGAATCGAAGCATTTGAGATGTGGTGCTACAGACAAATGTTGAAAATTAGGTGGATTGATAAGGTAAGGAATGAGGAGGTTCTACGCAGAATCGGAGAGGAAAGGAATATGTGGAAAACACTGATAAGGAGAACGGACAGGATGATATGACATCTGCTTAGACATGAGGGAATGACATCCATGGTACTAGAGGGAGCTGTAGAGGGCAAAAACTGTAGAGGAGGACAGAGATTGGAATATGTCAAGCAAATACACTCCTGGAAATTGAAATAAGAACACTGTGAACTCATTGTCCCAGGAAGGGGAAACTTTATTGACACATTCCTGGGGTCAGATACATCACATGATCACACTGACAGAACCACAGGCACATAGACACAGGCAACAGAGCATGCACAATGTCGGCACTAGTACAGTGTATATCCACCTTTCGCAGCAATGCAGGCTGCTATTCTCCCATGCAGACGATCGTAGAGATGCTGGATGTAGTCCTGTGGAACGGCTTGCCATGCCATTTCCACCTGGCGCCTCAGTTGGACCAGCGTTCGTGCTGGACATGCAGACCGCGTGAGACGACGCTTCATCCAGTCCCAAACATGCTCAATGGGGGACAGATCTGGAGATCTTGCTGGCCAGGGTAGTTGACTTACACCTTCTAGAGCACGTTGGGTGGCACGGGATACATGCGGACGTGCATTGTCCTGTTGGAACAGCAAGTTCGCTTGCTGGTCTAGGAATGGTAGAACGATGGGTTCGATGATGGTTTGGATGTACCGTGCACTATTCAGTGTACCCTCGACGATCACCAGAGGTGTACGGCCAGTGTTGGAGATCGCTCCCCACACCATGATGCTGGGTGTTGGCCCTGTGTGCCTCGGTCGTATGCAGTCCTGATTGTGGCGCTCACCTGCACGGCGCCAAACACGCATACGACCATTATTGGCACCAAGGCAGAAGCGACTCTCATCGCTGAAGACGACACATTTCCATTCGTCCCTCCATTCGCGCCTGTCGCGACACCACTGGAGGCGGGCTGCACGATGTTGGGGCGTGAGCGGAAGACGGCCTAACGGTGTGCGGGACCGCAGCCCAGCTTCATGGAGACGGTTGCGAATGGTCCTCGCCGATACCCCAGGAACAACAGTGTCCCTAATTTGCTGGGAAGTGGCGGTGCGGTCCTCTACGGCACTGCGTAGGATCCTACGGTCTTAGCGTGCATCCGTGCGTCGCTGCGGTCCGGTCCCAGGTCGATGGGCACGTGCACCTTCCGCCGACCACTGGCGACAACATCGATGTACTGTGGAGACCTCACGCCCCACGTGTTGAGCAATTCGGAGGTACGTCCACCCGGCCGCCCGCATGCCCACTATACGCCCTCGCTCAAAGTCCGTCAACTGCACATACGGTTCACGTCCATGCTGTCGCGGCATGCTACCAGTGTTAAAGACTGCGATGGAGCTCTGTATGCCATGGCAAACTGGCTGACACTGACGGCGGCGGTGCACAAATGTTGCGCAGCTAGCGCCATTCGACGGCCAACACCGCGGTTTCTGGTGTGTCCGCTTTGCCGTGCGTGTGATCATTGCTTGTACTGCCCTCTCGCAGTGTCCGGAGCAAGTATGGTGGGTCTGACACACCGGTGTCAATGTGTTCTTTTTTCCATTTCCAGGAGTGTAATTGAGGATGTAGGTTGAAAGTGCTACTCTGTGATGAAGAGGTTAGCACAGGAAAGGAATTTGTGGCGGGCCGCATCAAACCAGTCAGCAGACTGATGGAAAAAAAAAAGAAAAGAAAAAAAAAAGAAAGGGGGGGGGTCACTGTTGTCAACATCGCACACACTCCAGTTTCTTATTTGCGCCACAAATGACTCCCACCCCTGCCAAAAGCACTATTTCAGCACAGTCTGGGAGAACTGAACCAAATTGTCTATGGCATTTGATTAGCTAGACATATCTCGGGCAAAGCTCCTTATGTAACTTTGCCATTTATGGCTGGGTGTACAAATGATAACAAGGAGTTCCTGAGGGGTGGTGGCTCTTGTTCTGCATAACCACAGGCTTTGAACATGCTTTAGCAACCACTGTACTGAACTATGATGATGATGGTAGAATGTTAAGCCAAAAATATAATAATAATAATAATAATAATAATAATAATAATGAAAGAGGGGTGTTCCATACATTGTGTGTTCAATAAGTTGTGCAACACATTTTTTTTTGAAACCAGGTTGGTTTTATTCAGTATACTGACATACCATATTATTCCCTGCTATTCACTAGTTTGGATACAGAACCCTGTTTTTCAACATAATGTCCACTCAGTGTGATGGCGTTAGGCCACCTTACTGGGAGGGCCTGTACACCCACCTGGTACCACACTCTTGGTGGATGTCAGTGCCAGTAGATCAATTCCACACAGATGTCCTTCATTGGTTTGTATGGTCGTCCGCTAGGCAGACACATACACCTGAGCACCTCAACTGCTGGACAACAGAGACATCCAATTGTGCAGCAAGGTGTGTGATTGTGATCCACTGATCAACTTGAAGGAGAATTTATTCCCATTAGAACACACTAGGAGACACAGCTATGCAAGGCCAGCTGGAAAATGGTAGATCAGACAGGTTTGCGTGACCCTGTTGCAATGACGACAGATACCTCGCCCAACAAATCACCATGCTTTTGTTCACTGCCAGATCTACATTCTGCAAGTGCCTATGAATATCTCCAGTGCTCTCGTTTTCCAGCAAAAGAAACAACTGCAGCTCTCTATCAGTACTTCACAAACAACAGGGTCTGAAGTGTGAATATTCCATGATGTCCAACAAATTCCACATTTTTTCAATCAAGATTGGCTGAAAAAATGTGTTTCATTTCTTACTGAATGGCTGTTCCACAAACTCACATTTTAGTTGTGCTACATACCAACATGGTGGACGATAGATGACGAGAAACAGAAATTCGTGAGAACCACTGAACACCTACTACACCACACTTTTATTAGTCCTTCCCATAATACCCAGTACCATGTCTGTATTAACCTTTATTTCCCTAGTTACTCACAGGAGTGTATTTTATCAAATTAACAAATCTCTATTTCTCCTAACAACATGAGTGCTCCTTCTGGAAGCAATAACACTGACTTAATGAATGGAGATTTGGACAGAGCACTGATGGCACCATCACAAAAGATGGTATGAAACTACTGTAGGACTAGTTTTCCCCTGAATGTATCTGCCAATGTCAAAAAGAGATGGATCATAAGAGCAAATATCACTATTTTGTATAAATAGAAAAGCTGCAACTATGGAATGTGTCAAGAGGTTGGGAAATCTGATTGCTTTTGGCTGAAATATCTACTTCCTGTCAAGCTGTTCAGGGTTGTAACTCTATAAAACAGCTTGTAAAATTCCTTATAGTAATTCAAACCTGCACTAATTAACAGTAATTCAAAACCCACTAGGGGTGTTTTCTCTTGCTTTGATTTGATGATTATAAACTTACAAGATCTAAAAGAAGAGTGGGAAAGACTGGCTTTGTGGAGATTTGAGAGCACACCATCAACTTTGTGCCTTGAAGCCTTTTAGGTTAAGAGGACAAAGTTCAACTGTATTAGTAAGGGGAAAAGAAGAGATTATATTAATAATTTTTCAACTCATTCAACTGTTCCCCCAAACCAATACAGGTATGGGATAGCACAAGGAGAATTTCAGGTAGTGGTTAAGATGAACTGTTAAAACTGTGGTGAAAGATGGGCTTTTCTAAATTATATAATGAGACAATGCCCGATCAAGACAGATCACTTGTTCAAACCATCATTACTGTGAACCAGTAGCCAGTCTTAAGCTATCAATAAATAAAAGATCACCGAGAGGAGAGGCTGTGACTTCAGTCATGCAAACAATGGAGGCACTTTTGTCTCATATCGGAGCTACGTATAACGCAGTTTGGAGTTCATGACATCATCCTCTACAGAAAGTTGTTGCACCTCACTGCAAGTGCTAAAGAAATGTCCCCTTATCTTTTTCATTTCATACATGAAGGCTGCAAATTTCATTAACTCATGTGGATTTGAATTGTTATCCTCCTGAACGTCAATCCAGCTCCATTTAACTCTTAGTGAGAAGCCAGTAATTCCCCTCCACAGATCTGGGACATTGCATGTCTAAGTTTGTTCACAAACCAACTGCAGTCAGCTAACTTTTCTGGTTCATAGAATCCAGACTGCTCCTTGCTTTTTTTTAATTAAAAAAGAAAGAAAAAGAAAAGAAAGACTTGAGATACTATTTTCAGGTATAAATCACCAAATGTCTCTACAAATGGGCCTCCTGTTGATGTCTTACTGTTTTTCTGCAGTCCTCCCTTTCTCCTGTTATCTTATGTATGGAGTTGGTGGTATTCAATCAAATGGTTTTGTGCAATGTATGGATGAACCTCAATGAAGTACTGTAAGTGTTACCCTATTTTTAATTGCTAGAAATAGTCTTACATCCTCAGCATGGGGCCCCATTCAGTGTTTCTTATCAGTAATCTTTTCAGTTGTCTGTTCTTCAAGCAACCTCCTTAAAATAATACAGCGGATAGCAGTTATAATTAGGGAGTTCAAGTAATTCTAATTGTAGGTGCGACAAGTGTGGTATGCACTTCAGAGTTTTGCGAATTGCCTGGAGTCCAGCTTAAAATTATGATGGATATTTTAGAGCGTTCATAGCGACTAGTTCAGTACTTTTTTTTCATGTCACTTGCTATATGGGGCGACCACAGCTGTTGTGATCTATTTAATCTGATAAAACAGCAACAGCTCCAAATATGACTTACTGATCACTCAATCATAACTAGTTTCATGACCATAAAGTCACATCTTAAAGTGAAAAACCAGTGAACCTGAAACTGTGATCCCACAAGGGTAGATAATAGACATCCCCTCTCTTCCTGCTTGAACTTGGTGTATAAAATCCTCACCATCATCCATAAAATAACAAGATGGATGTCAGTAAGGAGTGTGAGCAAACCACAGGTGAAATGGGCCCACATATGGAGAGGCCAGGACACTGGCAAAACACACATGTTACTAAAGCTAAATCCCCATCTTTTTTGTAATTAGTTCCTGGAGCTCAGTGCCCCTCCACCAGTATTCATCTCAAAATTGGTAGAAGACTCTGTGCTTAAATTCCAGGCCAGGAAGTCAGTGATGCGCAGCAGTTCTACCAAAATTTTGTGGAACAGTTCTGTGTCATTTTCTACAATAACTCTTCCAATTTTTTGTAACAGTGTTTGGGAGAGTGTCATTTCTACTTTTCTAAGTAAAATATTATGTATGTACAACATGTGTATCCAGACTTGTAATGTTTTGTGCCTACACAATTACATTTTTGGAAAGTGTGACAAAGCTCCTTAGGTCACACATATTTAGTATACTTTCTTATGCAATGTCACTGCCTTTTCATGCACATTATTTTTTTTACAAGGAGAATCTACTTTCAGGTTTATAATACATAATCAAAACTGTTATATGCAGCTAAATAAATTAACGAAAGTAGAATAAAAATGTTGACTGATAGGGCCTGTATTTTATTATTTTATGATGTTCCCTCATACCATACATAAGTCATTCTATATAAACTATAATTCAGAAATTAATTAGTGTATCTGAAGATCATGAAATAATAATGAAATGCCCATCTGAAAGTGCATCTTTGGTCTGAGAAGTCAAATTGCTATTGGATCATGATTACTGCATTAGTATGAATTATAATTCATAAAGCCCACAGATAGTATGAACTATGTTTAGAGTGAATCTAACTAGCATAGTAAATTAAAGTCATAAATAGCTTTGTTTACTGGGAGATCCTGAAGATTATTTCCACTGACAGCCAAATACTACTAACAAATATTTACCCCACAAGGATTTGAAATGGCTACCTTTGAGTTGTGACTGACATTTTTTAAACACACTGTGTTACAATGGCACTTAAAATGTTTAGGCTGTCTGAAATATCCCACAGAGTGTAGCAAATTTGTGTCTGCCTCTTCAACTAAATTTGTCATAAATGAAATGACACAATTTCACAGACTTTATTAGTCTCTTACAGACATGATTTTATGTATATAGACTAAAGCGGTGAGTGAAAATTTGTATCATGGTTGGGAATTGAACCCAGGTCACCTGCTTACTATGCAGGTGCATTAGTCACTAAGCCACCTTCGTACAGTGGTTCACGGAACTACATGGATTACCGTGGCAAGCCTCCTACTTGGTCCAAATTATCACTGCCTCCCCTGTCTATTTCAAATTCCCCCTTCCACATGAACAGCATTGCCGAGGCTCTGCTTGTTTTGCAATAGCATCTGAATATCAAATGTAAATGGGGGATCCAGCCTGAAACCCAGTAGTGTGGAGTAGACTGGGGAGGCAGTGCCTATGGTTTGATTCCCAGCCTTGGTAAAAGTTTTTACTTATCGCTTTGGTCTGTATACATAAAATTGTCATTTTGTCCATGTCTTGTACTTTTGTAAAGAACTGTTGCAAATATTGCTAATTTCTACTGCAAATAATACTTCTTTTCTGTTATAAAACTTGGTCCATGTAAGTCACTGTCCAAATGGCTACAGCTTCTTACCTTTCAGTGGGAACATCACTTGATGTGAGACTTGTTTCATCACTGCCAACACTATTGAGACTGTTACAATTCATTTCTCTCTGTCGGCGCTCTTCCCACTGTGCTCTGACTTCATCTTGCACTCTTCGTTTCAGTTCTTGAACTCTCTTGCGTTCCTCTTCAATTACCATACTACCTGGATGCAACAGATTGCTTTGTTATTTGCTGAAAGTATACACTATATATGTGTTTTAACTGACATCAAAATAATTTTTTACTAATGTTCAGTCAAACTAAAGCATGTTAATTGCTAAATTACTAAATACAAACTAGTTCTGAAGATTGTTTGATGTGTGTATGATTAATAGTATCTACCAATACTTGAAATTAAATTTCTCTTTATTTTAATTGTCAAGTAATATTTGCACTTTAAGGTGGACTGCATGCTGTTTTGATGTACTGAACAACTTTTTACAAGATTGGTATTATTTAAAACTTCTACTGATGGTATCTAATTTCAAATCAGAATACCAATAATCCTCCTTCCAAATAATGCTGATGCCACAAGGTAACGTGCATGCTACTAACATCAATGATTCACACTGTACACAAGCTTTCAAAATTTTTGTCTCTAGAAAAAGTGAAGAAACTTACTACAGTTTTACTTCTGAGAATAGCTTTTCAAGGTTTGTACTTTTGTGACTGACTATGAATGCATAAACGGGTTAATATCTTCTTAAAGTGAAGCTGTATTGCTGTCAGCACTTCTTTGTTTATTTCTCTGAAAGAGAGTTTATTAAGAGGTAATATGTATCCCCAATTTTTATATTGATTTACCTTGCTGAGCTAAATGTAAATGGCGGTTCCTCTCAATCTCTTGAAGAGAAGCAATTGTACGTCTACCCAGAGAACCTGTTGCTAGGTCCATTGGTGCTCGAGAAGTCACACGACTGATACGATCCAAATCTTCTTGAGATTGCATGCCATTAGGCTGACCTGCACCATCAGACTGGAAGAAAATTATAATTAAATTGAGCTACAAGATGAAATATGGAGAATTACATCATCTCCAGGTTAACTGGACACATAATAGCAACTGTAATTAAAAAGATATAAAAAAGTGTAAAAACTTTAATTAGGAGGTTAAATCATCAACCCACTTGCCTGAGCCAGCTACACCATTTGCCAAAGCTGTAAATTTATCAAAAGTTAACTGTCATCACATTTAAATAAAAAGATTCTTCTAAAAAGCAGCAGCAGCAGCAGCAGCAGTAGTATTCAAAGAAAAATGAAGGTTCACATAATTACAGGCAAAAAGAGAGGAAAGGGCTGGAGTTACCAAAACTAAAAGGAGAGTGCAAGAGTTTTGATTTTACAACTGAGGTGAAGACTGAAGACCAGTGACCAAGAGAACAAAACAAAGTTAAGGTGTGATAAACTGGGACAGAAAAAAAAGAAGAATCAGTGAAGATGTAGCACAAGGTAAATAAATGAAAACTGTAAACAATAAAAATTAGTTTTTTCATGGTGGAGATGGGTGGTGGTGAGAATGGAAGGAGGCAGACAATTTTTGATAAAAATGACGTTCCATCATCAGAGAATGTGAGTTTTTCTCTGTTCCTCTTTAGTTATGATGATAGCCAGTGTAGGGTGAAACCAGTGTCCTTTCGGAAGAATTTTGTAATTGTGTCGAATGAAAATGAAGTGTAAAGTAGGTAGACAATGACAGCAATTAGGGTATGGGTAGGTGTGTGTGGTGGTTATTAAGTATATATTGCATAGGAAATTTATGTTTGCAAAGCTCTGAGATGTATCTAAAGGTAGAACCCATATGGCAAGTGCGGTGGACAGCTAACAAAGTTACAGATACTGTTTGTGAGAAAGTTGCCTGCAGCTGGGTATTTTTCACTACTAGAATATTTTCTTCAGCTGTGTCTATTCAATCTCACTGACATCTTAGTAGTAATGATGCTGACATGTGAAGACAAGTCTTCCTCTGAGAATGGTTGTATTGGTTGGGGGAAGAGACCAAACAGTGAGGTCATCGGTCTCATCGAATTAGGGAAGGACGGGGAAGGAAGTTGGCCATGCCCTTTTTTTTAAAAGGAACCATCCTGGCATTTGCCTGAAGTGATTTAGGGAAGTCACAGAAAACCTAAATAAGGGATTGAACCATTGTCCTCCCGAATGCGAGTCCATTGTGCTAACCACTGCACCACCTCACTCGGTCTGATAATGGTATATGAACCATATAGCAAGGATATAACGGCAGAAAACCTCTAAGGAATTGCAGAGGGAATGTGACAAAAAACTAATTTAGGTGCATCTGAAGGACAGTGAGAAGATGTACATGATTTTACAAAATGGCTGTAGAAAATCAGAGCTCTTCTGGAGGCATTTATTGATACATCATAGGTGAGAAGACTGCTAAGTGACAAGAAGCCAACCCCATTGCTGTTTATAAGAGTGCACCGGGCAGTAGGTAACTAAGAAGACACAAGAAATCTGTTTGAGAATTAAATGTACATTTGCCATTAACACCAAGCTGTGTGGGAGGCAGCATTTCACTTGGAGAGGTCAGGAACTGCTGAAATGTAAACATAGCAATTTCTTGGGTTTGGATATACTGATGTAGAGCAAGACATTATTATCCATGAAAATGTTTTCAGAGTTTGGAGGAAGTCAATTAATTAATGTGGAGAGAGGTATCCTTTCAAACGGAAGCAGTTCAACTGTTTTAAAGCATATCAACTGTCTTGGTGTTGAGTGATTAGGGTATCAATCTGTGCAATTGACTGCATATATCTGCCAATTCATGTAGTGATCAGTCTGTGCAGAGATATTATTATTTGATTTGAAGCCAGAATGGTTACTTTTGTAACTCTTCATAAGAAGATAGAAGTTTAAAGTAAAGAATTTCAGTTACCATGAATACCAGTATTAAATTGTGCTACAATGTTACTCATACTACATTAGTTTTAAAACTACTCAGAGTGTAAGCAGAAAACCATGCATAGAGGCACAGAAATGTACTATAATAAGGAGTAATGGTGTTGTTCTTGCACTAAATAGCAACTGATGCAGAAGTTGTTAATGCTCTGTACCTCTTCCACATCTGATGAAGCATCTGGACTAGATTCAGGACTGCTCACAATACCCTGCCTTGCCAACTCCTCCAAGCGAAGTTCAATAGCACGCAATCTACTCCGGCCCTATGAAAAAAAGCATGTAAATGTTATCCCATTGATGATACAAATTTCACATGCAATGGTTTGTTGTTTAAAGACCCGAAAAGAATAGGTATCTAAGCTACAGGTCAGACAATACAGACAACCACAGGTAAGAAACATTAGACAAACTAAATTAAATTAATGCCTTTCCTACAGAGTTTTAAATTGTTTTCTTCATGAATTTACAGCATTCTCCATTGACAGCATTCTCCACCATCCTCCCACTGCCTCATTTGTGAAAATGTTTCCTAGGTATTCTGAGGACTTGAACTAGAGACACATGAAAACCACAATTTAGGAATACAAAGCCATCTTCATGTCATGAAATGAATACTTTATAGTGTTATTGTGCAAAGGAAATGCCAGAATTAAATAGCATGGAAAATGAGGAAAGGTAAAAATTCACCTGCAACAGATTGGTGGAGAGTGCATATGCAGGTAACAGTTCTTAAAATTACAGTAGCTTCACTGCTCCCTCAAAACTCTTTCAAAATGTTCTACATCTGCGTCTATATATATACTCTGCAAAGCACTGTGAGGTGCATGGCAGAGGATACACCCCACTGTACCAGTTATTAGGTTTCTTCCTGTTCCATTCACATATGGAGCCCAGGAAAAATTGTTGTTTAAATGCCTCTCTGCATGCAGTAATTATTCTAAGCTTATCCTCATGATCCCCAGTGAACAGTATGTAGGGGGTTGTAGTACATTCCTAGATTAATCACTTAAATCCAGTTTTTTGAAACTTTGTTAATAGACTTTCTCAGGATAGTTTACATCTTCTTCAAGAGTATTCCAGTTCAGTTCTTCAGTTCCTTCAGTATCTTTACAACACTCTCCCATGAATTGAACAATTCTGTGACTATTTGTGCTGCCCTTCTTTGTGAAAGTTCACTGTCCCTTGCTACTCGTATCTGGTACGGGTCCAACACACTTGAGCAGAATTCTGGAACTGGCCACACAAGTGATTTGTAAGCAATCTCCATTGTAGACTGATTGCACTTCCCAGTATTATACCAATAAACCAAAGTTACCATCTGCTTTACCTACGACTGAACCTATGTGATCATTCCATTTCACATCTCTACAAAGTGCTACACCCAGGTATTTGCATGAGTTGGCTGATTCCAACTGTGATGATATAGTCATACAATACTATGTTTTTTTGTTTTGTGAAGTGCATAATTTTACTTTTCTGAACATTTAAAGCTACTTGCCAATCTCTGCACCACTTTGAAATCTTACCAAGATATGACTGAATATTTATGCAGCTTTTGTCAGGTAATGTTTCGTTACAGATAAATGCATCATCTGCAAAAAGCCTGATTATACAGTTAATATTGTCTGCAATGTCAGTAATATACAACATGAACAAAAGGGTCATAACACACTTCCCTGGGGCACAACTGAATTTACTTCTGTATCTGATGATGACTCTCCATCCAAGATGGCATGCTGCATCCTCCCTACCAAAAAGTCCTCAATCCAGTCACAAATCTCACTTGATACCCTATACGATCATACTTTTGGCAATAAGTGTACGTGCAGTATAGAGTCAAATGCTTTTCAGAAATCAAGAAATATAGCATCTACCTGACTGCCTTGATTCAAAGTTTTCAATACGTCATGTGGGAAAGTGCAAGTTTTGTTTCACATGATTGTTGTTTTCAAACTGCATGCTGGTTGGCATTTAGATGGTCATTTGGTTCAAGATAGCTCTAAGAACCTACAACAAATCAATAGAAGGGATAGAAGGCAGAACCGATAGAGGTACTCAAAGTACCCTCCGCCACACACTGTCAGGTGGCTTGCGGAGTATGGATGTAGATGTCAAGGATATTGGATGGTAATTGTTTAGATCACTTTTACTACCCTTCTTGTAGACAGGTGTGACCTATGCCATTTCCCAAGAACTGGGCATGGTTTTTTGTTTGAAGGAGCTATGATAGCTTATAGTTAGAAGATGGGGTAACTCACTGCAAATTCAGTATAGAACTGACAGGGACTGCATCAGGCCCTGGAGCTTTGTTCAGTTTACGATTTCATACTAATACTTATTTCATTCATCTTTACAGCGGTATGAGGATTAAATTGGGGCAATTCTCTTGTGTTTTCCTTTGTAAAAGAACATTTGAAAATGGAGTTAAGCATTTCAGCTTTTGCTTTGCTACACTTAATTTGAGTTCCTGTCTCATTCACTAGGAACTGGACACTAACTTTGGTGCCACTAACAGACTGGACATATGACAAGAATTTCTTTGGGTTCTGTGAAACATGGCTCAATAACATTCTGCTACGGTAGTCATTGAAGGTCTCAATCATTGCTCTTTTGATAATCAAATGCGTTTCATTAATTGTATCTACAATCTTACGCTTTGTTTTGCACCTATTGTGCAGTAGGACTGTTTCCTTAGTAGATTCTTTACTGTGACTGTATACCATGGAGGTTCCTTCCCATTATGAACTGTTCTACTGGATACATATCTATCCAATGCATAGTATACTATTCTTTTAAGCTTCAGCCAAAGTTCCTCTACATGCTCCTGCCCTGTGCTGAAAATTTCAGGTTCTTCATTGAGCACGTGCGCGCGCACCCACACTCTCACTCACACACACACACACACACACACACACACACACACACACACACACACACCATGAATTCCTTACTCCAACTTGGCCTCACCATCCTACCCCAGGTCACTTCCTAAGAACATAAATCTTTCAGCAGAAGAAAAGACAGTTATGGACAACCTGAGAACAGATCCTGACCTGATCATCCTCCCTGCAGACAAAGGCTCTACCACTCTTTTGACAAGTCAGAGTACCTGCTTGACAGAGCACCTCTACCAACTGTCTGACTCTTTCACCTATGAGCTCTGCCAGAGTTATCCCATCCCAGAAGTCTGACATATCACGTTTTCTTTCTTTTTGTGCATGCCTACTGACAGCTAAGTGGGTCAGCTTTCAGTGAGTGGTCTCCTTAAATCCAAAAGTATTTACACTCTGCCAGAACTTTCATACAACATTTATTCAGAAGTAATTGTGAATGAGACTAACAGTGCACTATCAATATTTGAGACTTAAAAATAACATTACTGTTCTACTTCAAGATGCAATCCATGGGAACCTGTTTAAAACAAGTCTTCTGAAAGATGTAAGTGTTGATTTAGTTGTGAATACTGCCATAAGTTGAAGTGATTTTGATTTTCTGTCAGACTGTGTAGGTGGTCTGTTTAGTTTAGTTTTTATTACTTTAGCCATTTGAAAGATATGTCAAATTAGTTGTACTGTTTATGTTTCAAAGCCATGGGTTGTGAACCTGAAAATTCTATGTAGTAATGAATTTCAGTTTTATTCTGAATACCTTAACACATGGCTTAATCACATTAATGTGATCACTGCCTGTGTTCACCACAAATGTGCAATGACTACTCACAGACAGCAGGTGGCAGCACTAGCAGTGGAGGGTATATGAAGCATGTTGAGGGGACAGAGGAAATAGTGCAGTAGCAGTTGTAACACGGAAATGGAGTGATTTATCTGGTGTTCAAAAGGATGTAATCACTGCCTTTTGGGAGCATTTATGAAATAGCTAAGTTTTTAAATTGTTCACATGATGCCATGGTTAAAGTATATCATGCATGGCAAAATGGCACTATCCAAAATCGGTGCTGAGGCAACTTTGGTGCACCAAGGGGCATAGATGACAGGTGAACGAAGGCTGCAGAGATGTGTATGGGTGAATATACATGCCACTGTTGAGCAACTGACCCCCTCTCCCCCCCCCCCCCCCCCCTCCCCACATGAACCAAGTGGGTACCAACAAAATCTCCTCAATGACCATTTATCGAATGTTGCTGCATATTGGCCAACAAACCAGGCATCAGATCCATACACCCACGCTGACTGCTATCATTGGAAACAAATATTGGATTAGTATACCAATACCGCAACTCAGTGTCCACTGAGTAACAGCATGTGCCCTTTTCAGCAGATGGCCATCAGTGTGTATGGCATGAAACATCTTAAAGCAAGCACTGTGTGTGCGTTATGGTATGGGGAATGTTTTTGTAGAGTTCCATGAGTAATCTCATCATTCTGGAAGCCACAATGGATGTACAAGTATGTATCTATACTTGGAGACCATGTCCATGCTTACAGGCAGTATGGTTTTCCTTGGCATGATGACATCTGGCAGCAGGACATTGCAATGTGTCACACAGCTTGCAGTGTATGCGTGTAATTTGAAGAGCGCCAGGATGAATTTCCTATTCCCCCTTGACCACCAAACTCCTGGGACTTAAACACAATTGAGATTTGTAGGATCACACTGATCTAGCTTTTCATGTCATGGATCCTCATGTGAGAAACCTAGTGCAGCTGCCCACAGCATTAGAATCCACATGGATCCACATCCCTGTCGGTACTTTCTATAGTCTCACTGACTCTCAACCTGCATGTCTCGCAGTGGTCTGTGCTGCACAAGGTGGTTATTCAGGCTTCTGACAGGTGGTCACATTAATGTGATTGGACTGTGTGTAACAAAGAGATGTGACATCACTGTTCAGAAGAGGTCGAAGTTATGAAATACCAGAAACAGAATCTGAGTACTTTGTTATTGTTGCCAGTGTCCTACACCTACATCATCAGACCTTACTTGGGGCCTTCCATTTAAAACTCACTAGAGGTTCATGTGCCAATACCAAAGACATTAATGCATTAAGAGCAATGAATTTTTCATGTCATTTGAAATTTCTGCACATACAGTGACACATACTGACAGGTGTGCCTTGATATCTCAGGTAAAAAAACAGGTACAATACTACTAGATCCAATGTAGCAGGCAACATTAGGTAACTCATAAATATTTATTTTCCATACACCTTTCACTTCTAGAAGAAATACCTCTTTAGTGATGTAATTATTTCTTCTCAGATGAATTTGTGATGCCTGATGGGTGGTGTTACCTGACATAGGAAATATAAAATGGTTTTGCTGAGATTACTTTTGCCTTTCCCTGTTGTTCCTTTAGAGCTTCACAGTATCAAAACATGCAAACCGCATGTACAGTCTTCTTCTTCTCTTGCCAAACAATAATATTCTATCGAAGACTGGACAGTGTTATTTTGCATTCTTTAGAACAGTGTGTCTCCATTGGTACTACATTTTGATAACAGAATATAGAAGTAGCTATCTACATTTAACAAGACTGTGTAAAATTACAACCTTTCACAAATTGGAACACCAAAGTGCTTTGTGTGCCATAGTCATACTTGAAGCAGAATGTCATTGGCTTCCTCTAGCATTTAAACAGCTTGTTATGTCTACACCATTTTTTTCTGTACACTTTATCACTCTTTTCATTTTGTGTTAGGTGTAATTTGCCAAGCTTTCAGGACAAAGGCTACAAATGGGTCTACATCTCATATTTAAAATGATTTCATTGTCATCTGTCATACATTAACAGCTACTGATGATGGGAGCTGAAACCACCTGTCATTGCCAGGGGTACACATGCGACAAAATTGTGTTCATACATGGACACCTTCCTCTTTAATAAGAGAGCTTGCTGCTGGGTCTGGTCTGGGCTCAGGATGATTCAGGGAAAGACTCTTACAATATGTCTGTACAGTGCTACCAGATCCTCATTTAGTAAATTTGTTGGCAAAGGATGAGAGAAATCAGTGTCAAAATTTAATCAAGTCTCCTGAAAGTCACAGGCTGCTTCCCTAAGTTACTGCAACACACACAAAATAACTTAATACTTCAACACCGGTATGAAAAAAAATGAAAGAGATACTGTATCTACTCGAATCTAAGCCGCACTCAAATCTAAGCCGCACCTAAAATTTGAGACTCTAAATTCAATGGGAGAGAAAAGTTTTAGCCCGCACCTCCAAATACAAACAAAGTTGTTCCATTGTAATATGAGACACAATTTAGGTCGAATGAATGACGATACAGCTACAGTAGTTTGGTTCGAGTCGTAAGCTTAGCAGTTTAGCTTTACCAGGTAGCCATTGCTATGCGTCAGGCGCTCCGTCCGTATTTATACGTGTACTCTTCCTTTTTCACGTGCTTCGTCTGGTTTGAATTGATTGCTTATTTTTCTTTAATCTGATAAGCGGCATATTCTTTGTTTAGGTGTTTACGTCACTCTAAGCTGAAACTGCATTACTGTACTGTGTCATGCATTGTTTGTCGCAGTCTGATAGTGCGTGTTTAAGGCCTGTCTCCACTCGGGGCATGGCTTGCTTTTGTGCGCACTACCGCCGCTTAAAAAAAAAACTGCTATTTGTTGTTACTTACACAGCTGCTTTCTTTGATAATGATCAACAAGAACCAAATAATAGACTGCGAATGATAGAACATGTTCTGAACGAGAGTTATGTGAAAATTTTTCTCCGTTTGAAAATCTTCGCGGCCGCTTCTTTAGTACATCAAATTCTGCACAGAAATTAGAGTCATCTTAGATTTAAAACTCTAGTCAGTTGCCGTGCTTCATTTCTGACTGTATCACTACTAGGCATAAGAATAACACGAATATAAACATGACACGACATGTATATTCTTCTGCGTTTGCTGGTGTCTCACTCTAGTTTCGTAGTTTATTATACATACAGGGTTTAAATGTGATAGCAGCAAACACAAAAGAATACATGGCAAAATGTTTATATTCATATTATTCTTATGGTGAGGAGAATACTGCATGTGATTCACATTTCATCAGGTTTCTATTAGCAACCATCTCTTCTCACAGGCAGGAAAAAATTCAGATCATAGAGTTTGCCACATTGAGAAATATCCCAAACAGTCTTGCCAGTCGGATTTTTGTACTACATTGAAATTCTGCTACATTTGAAGATGAACAATACGAAATTTGTATTTACTTTGTTGGATAATGGATGAAAATGCAGTGGTCGAAACTCGGGGAAGAGAAAAAAATCTCGTCTTCCCCTTTTTTTTTAAATTTATTTACTGATGCAGAGGTTTTGGCACCAGTATTTATCTTTGTGCTTACAAAGCATGCCTGTGTAGTGCTACATACATTCAACGGCAGAAGTTAGTTGTGGTGGCACCTACCAACATTTTTCAGAACTTCCGCTTGCTTTGCACTCAATTCTAAGCAACAGGCAGTTTTTTGGATTACAAAAAGCGGAAAAGAAGTGCAGCTTAGGTTCGAGTAAATACAGTACATAGAGGAAATTCTGTTGGGCTCATTGTCACCATGAACAAGTGCCCTATTTGTGTGTTCCAAACTCAGACTGTTCAAATTAGTAAACAACACAGTAGCAACAACTTACAGACCACACTTGTGAATTAGAAACCAATATGGTAAGGGTAATGTAAAGACTGTAACTATGAATTTGGTTGGGAGCCTTCCAGCCTCCACGAGTCATGGATTATGAGGTCACAGCTTAATGAGGAATTTATACTGTTGTGTGAATTGTCAATTTTACTTATGCAAAGCTATGTCAGAGGTGACAATCTTCTGAATTATAAAGAAAACTGCTACTCCCATTAGGGATTATAAGTTGTGGAGGTTCCAGGTTGTTAATCTGACTCTTAACTAGCCAAGTTAGTGTTCATCACAAGCTACGCCTTAAAACATGGCATACAACACAACTAACTTGATTTCTGGCTGTCGTTTACGCATGAAACGGCCATTTACTGCAATTTTGTAGTAGTAGTAATTGTTATCATAATCAGCAGCATCACATCACCATCACCATACTGTCTGCATAACATCACCATACTGTGCTGGACTTTTTATTTTTATTTGTGACAGTAAAATGAATAAGCATTCGTCTCCATACAGAATCTTAACATACACATTGTTTTATATAGTTTGTTACATGATATCCTATAAACATGTCAGTAATACGCACTTCATCACGCAGTCTTAGGTGCTGAAGAAGTTGCTGTTCCAGCTGGTCTCCCTCATCTTGTGCTGCTCGATCTGCCTCTAGCCGCTGCTGATCAAGCTCCCTCATGCGGCAACGCCTTGCCTCTATACGTGTATACACTTCCGTCAGTTCACGCTGCAACTCTTCTCTTCTTGCCAGACAGCTTGCTTCTTCCTCTAAGTGATGGAACTCCATATCTTCAAACATCTTTAAAAATACAACCAAAATAACAAAGTACATTGGGACAGTTCTAATAGAATAAAGAAAATACAAAAAAGCACATATTTCAGGAGGAATGAAAGTTTATGACTTTTCAACTAAGTACAGTAACACTCATACAAATAACAAACGTGTTTATCCTGTTTTACAACTGGTAATACTGGTAATTTATTGGCACTAAGCAGCTGGGAGCTTATTTTTATGTCACATACATTTTGCTACCTTGATGCATTCATATGAATCTGAGATCAGTTTAATGGGATGTGACTAACTCATCTAAAAACTGGATAATACATGTTGATCAAACATTCTCTCTTTAAAATCATTAATAATTGTTTTCTTTCCAGCATAATTATCTGTTTCTGGTAGAGCAAAGCCAAAGGATCTTAACAATTTGGCTTAAAAGACTGACTACCTACTGATAATTTCTTAATAACACATTACTGGCAGTATAATTTGTTTCTGGTATTTCAAATTTACAATTTTTGTTCCTTTTAATGAGTACTCAGATGACAAATTACTCAACAAGTATCCAAAATAATGCCTAACTCCAGACCACTCTGACATTTTCAATGGTCTACCACTGCACTTCCTTGTTTGGTTCTATATTAAAATTGATACAGTTTGGGGATTAAAACACTAGATATGCATTTAAGAAAACTACAGTTCAAATCCACATCCATATATGTTTTAAGCAAATATCAAGATGGTTTCTTTCAAAAGGATACACTGACTTCTTAACCTGCTCTTCCCTAATCTAAGCTGCCAATCCACTTATAATGACCTTATCATCAATGAGACATTAAACCTCTTATTATACCTCATTTTCATTCCCCAAGGCAGTTACGTAAGTGCAATTAATTATTACATATCTGTTATTTCAAGGACAGCTCTGAGCCAGACACCCTGTAGTGTGCATTCCACTAAACTCAAACCAACCGAGAGCTCATTGGAGGGATGGAGGTCTGTTGTGTTTTCTGATGACAGCTGGTTCTGCCTCAGTGCTGGTGATGGCCTTGTGTTGGTTAGGAGGAAGCTAGTTGAGGGCCTGCAACCAACCTGTCTGTGTGTTAGATACACTGAACACACACTTGGAATTATGGTCTGGGGTGCAATTTCATGTGACAGCAGGAGCACTCTCCCTGTTATCCCACACATCCTGCTGCAAATTTGCATGTCAGTCTTGTGATTAAATCTGTTATGCTGCCATTCACGAACGGCATTTCATGGGGGGTTTCCAACAGGGCAAAGCCTACCCACATACTGCTGTTGAAACCCAACATGCTCTACCGAGTGTCAACATGTTGCCTTGGCATACTAGATTACCAGATCTGGTCATTACACAGGTTATTAATGTACCAACATTTCACATTTGCAGTGGATTATCTCAAATGTATATTAACTTGTTATCTTTTAATGTTAGGTTACCTAGGCGAATGTATTTCTGAAATTTCCTCACCCTATGTTATTTATTTTTTGTGTTGTGATTTATTTTCTGTTAATGTGTATGTTCAGTACACTCAAACATAATTAAAAGTGTAAAACAAATATAGTTACATTTGACATAAAACAGTGTGACTAATTTTTTTCTACATTACCTTCCTCTCAGAATCGAGGAGATCATGTTGTTGTTTCAATTTCTCTGATAATTCCTTATGGCGCTCAATGTCTGTGCACACAGTAGCTTCATCATTTAACCTGCAACAGAAACAACTTCCTAGCTTGTTTTATTGTTAAGTGCTTAGAGATAAAATCAAATATATTTATAGATTAAGACATGAATATGAGCACATCCTAACAAAACAAAATTCTGCAGTAAAATTTCATTATTGACAATTATGAAGGAATGAAAATCTGAGAAGAGCTTAGCATCATAAATTTATTTATAATACCACTTATGGTGGGAAAATGAAAATTTCATATTTCGTATTTCAAGCCAATATCATTACATACATTCACTGACAAACTTAACAACTTTCTGTTATAGCTGAACTTTACATTCATGGATACTATTCAGCAAATACAGTGGAAAGGTGGACAAATAACATCTGGGAAATAAGTGTACTCTGATGGAAAGATACTCATAAAAAATAACCCCTGATCCTGTCTCCCACATTTTGCGCTTCTTGAAGTTTTCGTGGCTGATTAAATATTCCATCATTTTCCAGGTGTTCATCTGGGATATTATTAATTCTTGTTCTAAAATTTCACCTGACAACCTTTCATCCATTCTGAAAGTGAGTTGCTTGCACATTTAGTCCACAATATTGTGAAAGTGGTTTCGCAAGCAATTCACCTTGAGAATGGCTGAAAGTTTGTCAGCCAAAATAGCAGAACAAAAATTAATAATATCCTGGATTCACACCCAAAAATGATGAAAAAAGATGTTATAGTTGCAGAATGACCAGATGATCTACAAGCATACACCAAGAGGGTGCTCGGGGCTGTGGCTAAGTGAAGCTGGTGAATCAACAGAAAGCAGATGACAATGACCATTATTGACAACTTTCTGGTCAGTGTTATTATTGACTGTACTAGGGAGTAGTGAAAGTGGTGGCTGAGAGGTGTAAGTTGGTTCTCCAACCTCATGTCCTCCACTCTTTTAAAATGCCAGTGAGGAGCCTTTGCCATATACCAACTTGGTCCACAACACTAAGCAAAAACTGTTGCCACAGGTCATTAGTGAACAGCTGCTGCCCATGTAGCACCATAGGGAGCAACAATTATGGGAGAAAACAGCAGCCATTATCAGGGTTATTGTGGCAACACTGCTTTGCTCCTATAGCTGCCAGAAGGGTTTTACAATAGTTTACCGAGTTCTGCTCAGCACATGCAGGCTGAAGGCTTCTGGTTTATGATGGAGTTAAATTTTGAAATGCTACTTGGAACTGAATCTTATTTATTGCCATGTTATATGCATTAAACATGATGCCACCTATATAACTACAGATTCCACTATGTAAGTTACCTTCTTTGTTCTTTCATCTAAACAATGAAGAGTTGATTTATAGTTCATATTTGTAGATTTTCTGACAATCACTTGAAAATGAATACACAGCCAAACCTGCACAGTAGTGAATTCAAAATAAAGAAATATTTTCATCCAATCAATGACAGCCAAGATAGAAGTAAAGATCAGTGACACATTATTCATAATGGTTCATAGCTCATTTGCCTGAAGTTGTTATCAGGAGTGGAGGCGAAGGTCAACACAGGTAGTGTGTGCAGAAAATAACTTGGCCTGCGCCTGCTCATGGGTCACTAGAGGGGACATCAGTAGTTGGGGGAGGGGACCTTTGCGAAGAGCCACAGTGCAATAGGGGAGGTGCACTACAACAGCTACAGCCTATACATGAACGTGTATTTCCCATAACTTGTAAGTTGTTGCCATTGAGTCTGCAAACAATCATATTAACAGATTATGTCAGTATGTGACAACTACAGGCGTTTCTTGGAGAGCTATGAGTATACTGTAGGTCTCATGCTGTCTTCAGAATATTGCTTAACTCCTTGGTACACTTGATTGGGAAAGAAGCACATTTCTTGATACTGAGCAATCACAAAATTTGGAGAATAGATTTTCTTTATGAAAAATGTAGGTATATTTTAAAGTCACAAAATGCAAGACCTTAACCATTCCTTCCCATTGTGGTTTGCAGAAGAATGTCATTAGTACCATATCTTCATATTTATCACACTGAAGGTTTTATATGAATGCACCTACTGATATAGACTTTATCTCTAGTATGTAAGTGTGAGTGTGTGTGTGTGTGTGTGTGTGTGTGTGTGTGTGTGTGTGTGTGTGTGTGTGTGTGGAGTTAGAAATATGAAGTAATAATCAATATTTATTTCAACTTTGTTTAGTAAGAACATCTGAAAATAATAGGATGAAAATGGGAATGTGCAGCAGATAAAAAAAGATGTCACAACGGAAGTGAATAAAAACTTAAAAGGTAAACAATTACAGCCTGTTAAGAATATGTAAATTTTTCTGATATAAAAATTATGAGAGAAGAATTGATTACAGAAATGTGTGCACCTACTATTTAGATATCATCTCCAGCAAAAGTGGAAAAAACATACAACCACAATAAATTAAGGAAAATTTTGGAAGATTTCTTGTCTTACCTTCGAACTTCTCTGTCTATTTCATCAAGCCTTCTCTGGCACTCAGCTTGCCTCTTTAATTCTTCTTCTTGAGTTCTCTCCATAATATGATCTAGCTCCACCATCCGTGATTCCACTGCTACCAGTCGGTCTTCCTCCTGTAACAGCTTCTCAGTTTGTGACTGCTGCTCTCCATCAAGAAGGGCTCTCTCAAGTTCCAGCTGCAAGGAAAAGGTCCATCTTCAGTGTGATGTAAATGACACATTTTATTGAAAGATAATTGGTAATGTAAAATGTAAAATTGTGGTATTTTCAGAGTAGATATATTATTATTAGTGAAACTGTGTCGTTTTTTTTTTACCTCTTTCACCTTAGCAGCCTTATTGCACTAGGAAATTAAATTGATTTTTACATGTTTGCTCTTGATATTCTTTAGATGGAAAAAAAGGACTGTAATTCATACCTATGGATTATTGTGCCATTCCTTGCTACAACAATCCCAAATTTAAGAACTATGGTCTTGAACTGTAAATGATGTTAAGTAGTCTTCAGCTTATAAGATCATCAATTGTCATATGATGTTGACCAATAAGCCAAATAAATTATTAAGAACCTAAATAAAAATGAATTATCTAACATAGCAGAAATGAAAAAAAAAAAGCTTGTACACATTGAAATTGTTCCTAATCTCAAAAGACTGCAGAGTCCAACTGTAAAATCTGAACAGTAAATGGTTACTACTGACTAATTTTTGGAAAGTAATGCTACACACTAGAAATATTTGTTGTCACACGTTAAATAAGAAAAACCAACTTCACATTGGCCATGCAATATGTATGTACAGTTGCAACACTGAAGATACTTTTGAAAAAAATGTAAATAAAACTATCACACAAATTGAAAGTTTGCTTATGTTATTTTCTACAACCGTTACCACTCCATTAAGTGGTAACGACAACAGCTAAATATAAAGTCACTAAAACCAATTATTCAGTACCTCCCTCAGAAGTTCCTCTTCTTGCTGTTCAATTTCTGTTATTTTTCGTTTTATACCAGACATGCTTGCTAGAAGCTTGCTTCTTTCCTTCCGAAGTGCATCCCCTTCATCTTTTGTTGTCTGAAATGAATGAATTTCTCAGTAGTTACAATCCACAATGAAAATTAAAAAAAAAAAAAAAAAAGAAGCTTCACAATAAGATATACTCACTCTTCTTTGCTGCTGAATTTGAGATTCTATTTCTGTCCTGTCAGCTTCATTGTTTCTCTGATTGAACTGTGTAAATGCATGGCTTGAACTTCTGTCAGTTCTTGGTATGTCAGTCTTATTATCTAAACTCATATTTTTCTCCATCTCACTTACATTGACCCTAGCTTCTCCATTTTGATTTGAAAAGCTGGGCTGTTCTTTATGTACAGGCATATCTACAGAATCAGCTGGTGATGAATCAGAGCAACCATTTTCAAGAGGAAGAATAAATTTGTCCCTCTCAAATGGTTTCTGGCCTTCCCCAATATTGCTAGAAGTTATATTACTATTTGCTTCTACTTGGTTTGCAGTTTGAGGCGCAGTGCCATTTTGGTAATTCTGTATTTGAGATAGTGAACTTACAAAATCATAGTCATTGGACAATGCTAACCGATTTTCTGCTGTATCTTCCATTTCTCGGCTGAAAGAAATCAAATAACTATCACAAACAGAAAATTAAAATGCCGAAATACTCAGTTTAATATATGAAGTGTTTTGCTGAGATGACTGAATAAAATTAACTTCTGTCTTTTTTTACATAAAAATTCCAAAACAGAAAAATATCCTACAATTTCAAAGTACATTGCAAGAATGTCACATGAATCAAAGTCATAGCTATAGCAGACAAAAATAAGATGAACAAAAATAGCTGGATGGTATACAGACACTGTATTATGGAAGGTAGCCTACAATACCTAACATTAAGAAACAGAAAGTGACTGAGAACATGAAAAATTGGAGATGCCATGGAGCTGAAATACTTATAAAGATGTTAGGAAAGAAATGGGAACAAAAAAAAAATTGTAAATCAAGTACCTACTGTTAATATTAACTACTAAAGCATTAAGAGAAATAATAAAGTAAAGAACATAATGGATTGATGGAGTATCCATTTGTTGACTCTTTTCTGATTACTGTTTGGTGAGAATTGGTTATGCTACATTCTTATGAGATTAGATAGATTAGATTAGTTTTTCTTTCCATAGATCCATGTTGAGGAGATCCTTGTGGACGTGGAACATGTCACATTTTTTTTTTATTTTTATTTTTATAAGCTGAAATAACAATACTAATAGTATAAGTATATACAACACATCATTTGTTTCTATTAAAAAATTCGTGAATGGAGTAGAAGGAGTTGGCCACTAGTAAGTCTTTCAGGCTCCTTTTAAACTGATCTCTGTTTGTAACTAAATTTTTTTACATTTGCTGGCAAATTATTGAAGATGAGTGTTCCTGAGTAGTGGACCCCTTTTTTGAACTAAAGTAAGTGCTTTTAAGTGTTTGTGCAGATCAATTTTGTTCCTGGTATTGTATGTATGAACTGAGCTGTTTGTTGGAAAATGAGATATATTATTTAGCACAAATTTCATTAAGAAGTAAATATACTGAGAGGCAGTAGTTAGTATACCCAGTTCTTTGAAGAGGTTTCTACAAGACGTCCGTGAGTTTACTCCACAAATAATACGTATTACATGCTTTTGGACTCTGAAAACTATTGTTTGACTTGAAGAGTTACCCCAAAATATTATACCATATGACATTATGGAATGAAAGTAGGCAAAGTATGCAAGCTTTATGTTGCCTATGTCTGCTAACACTCGAATTGCAAATACAGATTTGTTAAGGCGTTTCTGCAGCTCTGTGGTTTGCTCCTCCCAACTGAATTTATTATCAAGTTGTAATCCCAGGAATTTAAGACTGTCAACCTCTTCTTCGTACTTTATGCATATGCTGGGTGGAAACCTCTTACAGGTTCTGAATTGCATATAGTGAGTCTTTTTGAAGTTTAATGTCAGTGAGTTGGCTTTAAACCATTTATTAATATCCATGAAAATATCATTAGCAGATCTTTTAGAACTACACTTGACATACTATTTATTGCAATATTTGTGTCATCTGCAAACAAAATGAACTCTGCTTCTGGCAGTGTAACTGATGAGAGATCATTAATGTACACAAGAAAAAGCAATCGCCCTAAGATGGATCCTTGTGGAACACCACATGTAATTTCTTCCCATTCTGATGATGACTGATGACTTAATTCACTTATCCCTTGCACTGACATCCTTTGTTTCCCATTAGCGAGGTATGAGTTGAACCATTTTCCAGCACTGCCCGTGACACCATAGAATTCTAATTTATTTAAAAGGATGTTGTGGTTTACACAAGTGAATGCCTTTGACAAATCACAGAAAATACCTGCTGCTTGTAACTTGTTATTTAATGAATTAAGTACATTTTCACTGTAGGTGTAAATAGCCTTTTCAATATCAGAACCCTTCAGAAATCCAAACTGTGTTCTTGATAATATGTTATTTGTGGTCAGATGGTTGAGAAGCTGCCTGTACATTACTTTTTCTAAAATTTTTGAGAATGCTGGCAAAAGTGAAATTGGTCTGTAGTTTGATGACATCTCTTTATCCCCTTTCTTGAATAGAGGCTTAACATCTGCATATTTCAGCCAGTCAGGAAATG
The DNA here is from genome assembly GCF_023897955.1 of Schistocerca gregaria. Classification (NCBI taxonomy): domain Eukaryota; kingdom Metazoa; phylum Arthropoda; class Insecta; order Orthoptera; family Acrididae; genus Schistocerca; species Schistocerca gregaria. The sequence continues at coordinate 570,782,648 of NC_064921.1, read as the reverse complement.
TCCCAGTTATAATTGACTGGTTACACAAGTAACTTAGAACTGTACTAAACTCACAAGAACATGCCTTAATTAACTTTGTTGATATTTCATTGTAACCACTAGAATGCTTAGTTTTTAAAGATTTTATTATGGAAGTTATTTCTTTTGGTGAAGTGAGTGACATATTTATGTACCTGAAGCTATTTGTAAAGGGTAGTTTCAGATATTCAAGGGCATTATTTACTGATCCTGAAAATCCCATTCTATCAGTAACAGATATAAAGTACTTGTTAAATAGATTTGCCACACTATGCCCATCGGTTACTAATGTGTCATCTACCCTTAGTGCTACTTGCTCCTGTTCCTTTCTGGTTCTACCAGTCTCCTCTTTCACTACATCCCACATTGCTTTTATTTTGTTGCCTGACATTGCTATCTTCTTCTCGTAGTGTATTTGTTTAGATGTCTGAATTACTTTCTTTAATATTGTACAGTATTCCTTGTATTTAGCTAAATCCTCAGCATTGGAGCTATTCTTGGTAGACAGATACATTTTCCTTTTTGTCTTACAGGAAATCTTTATTCCTTGTGTGATCCATGGCTTTATTAAAGATTTCTGTTTAATTTGAGTAACTTTTAGAGGAAAACAGTTTTCAAACATGGTACTGACATTGTTCATGAATGTGTTATATTTTTCATTCACGTCATGAGCACTATAAACATCTTTCCAGTTCATATCTTTGAGCAGTTTTCTAAAACACTCAATTTTTGGTTGATTGAATACTCTCTTGTACTCAGATTTAGCAGTCTTGATAATCTGCTTAGAATTTACATCTAAAACAAGGAGCTGCATGTCATGATCTGACAGTCCATTTATTACAGGTTTTATGATATGATTTTGCTCCTTTGATTTGTCTATGAAAATGTTATCAATGGCTGTCCTTGAGGATTTAATGATCCTAGTTGGAAAGTTTACAGTGTGAGTTAGATTGAAAGACAACATTAGTAACTGCAGTAAATGTTCACTGGAAGATTGAATTAGAAAATCTGTATTGAAGTCACCAACAATCAAAATTTCTTTGTTTCTTACTGTTAAATAACCCAAAAGAGCTTCTAGATGATTTATGAATAGATTATAATTTCCTGCAGGTGCTCGGTAAATAGTTACTATTATATAGGATCTGTTATGGAACTCTACTTCTGTTGCACATGCTTCTAGATGCTGCTCTAAACAGAATTTATTAATGTCAATGTTCTTGAATTTATGGCAGTTTTTAATAAATGTGGCAACTCTTCCTCCATCCATATCTACTCTGCAGAAGTAGCAAGCTAGCTTAAATCCTGAAATGTCTAACATATCTATATTCCCTCTTACTGCTATTTGTGAATCCATAAGGTCACGAAGAAGTTTGTTGCTAATTAGCAGACCAACAAGACTAATAGAAGGTGACCAGAAATTAGCCTTTAAAATATGACAGAATATCTTAATCTCACACAGTTTCAGTTCTCAATGCATTTCTACTAATGTTATACTCAGTTCATAAACATTTGTATGTACTAGATCAAAATTACACTGCCCTGTTAATACGAAGTAACATGCGTGCTTAGTAATAGAAGTAATAATGCAGATATGAGATATGTCATACCTTATATTGTGATCTTTAGTTGTAGCAATGGTTTTTATCCTGGTTCGAGGGCTCTGGGGATATACAACAGACCCAGGTGAAGGAATAACCACATTTTCATATGGGCTAAAGGTATTTCCATTAGCTGGAGTAGTCCTCTTATTAGGCATACAGCTTGTAGCAGGTGTGCTGGTTGATGTACACATTTGTGGATCATTGGCAACATAATTAGGATTTGAATTATTATACGGTGATGAAGGGCTGTTCACAGACGAGAATCTACAAAAGTTTTTTTCAGTTACATGACAATTCTTTAAAAGTTATGGTAGTGCAATAATATTTTTTCAGAAATGTATTTTCATACCCAGTTATGATATTGTTTGTGACATCAAATGTAAATACATCTGGTCCATAATCATCGGGCATTGTTCCATTTGGTGGATTTCCGGGAGATGTCAGTCTCTTGTCTCTTGGCAAAGAACCATTTGTTTTTATTCTGTGTTGTGTAAAAATATTGTCAGTGAATTATATAGCAATATTATAATAAAAAATTAAATCAAGTCATTTTTAGCATTACATGTTTTTAATTGTTTGTATCATAAAATGCACAACTTTGTCAACAGTTCTGCACACTGGGTGCATGCTCCTTCACATTAAAACAAGTAACTGTTTCAAAGAAAAGTTTCTTACAGGTGTGTTTCTATGCATATAAATTGTTGGATCCGTTAGTCAGTTTTAACTTCAATCTTTGTTCAGAATGGAACAACACAATAGTTTTTCAAGGTAATAACCATTGATAAAGACGCTCATTAAAGATGATGCATTAGTGCAGTTATGCAAAGATAAGGAAGGCAACTGGCTATGTCATTGTCGAAGAAACATATTTTTCCGAGGTGGTTTGTGGAAATCATGGAAAACCTAAATTTAAATGGTGAGACAGGGATCTCCTGCCATTCAGAGATCAAAATTCAGTATTTTTCCACTATGCCACCATGCTAAGTGTAACATTATGTTAAGTTTATGTTGGGATGGTAAAAGCTGCTAGGAAAGAAAGAAAAAACACGCTGTTCTTTACCTCATACTAGAAACAATGCATAGTTAATAATTACTTACGAAGTGTGTGATACACATGCACATGGCTTCCAGTGTTTCTTCAGTGCATAGTTATCAGTGAACAACATAGAAGTATTCTCTTATTACCTGTCTGCCTGATTCTCTGTATGAAACTGGTAATATATGAATCTTGGGATTAAGTCCAATCACCTATACCGTACACTGATCAGCCAGAACACTATGACCACCAACCTACTATCGATATAAACCTGTCCAGGTGATAGCAGCATCACCTGACAAGCCAGACACATGTAGAGTGCATGTAGTATCAGTGAGCATGCTCTCCATGTGTAGAATGCAGAAGGCTCTCAATCTAATCTGAGTTTGACCGAGACCAGGTTGTGATGTCCTGGATGCTTGGCATGAGCATTTCAGAACCTGGAAGATTTATCAGCTGTTCGAGGAGTGCCTTCAATATATGATGAAACCAAGGTGAGAGCACATCCAGATATTATGAAGTTGGGCAGCCACCCCTCATTACACATGTAGGGCACTGTAGGCTGGGCAGACTGGTAAAACAGGACAGGCGGTAAACTGTGGAGAACTAACATTGGGCTTTAGTGCTGGGCAGAGTACATGTGTGTCTGACACATATGGTGCACTGAACACTCCTAATGATGGCCTCCGCAGCCAATGACCCATACATGTGCCAATGTTGACATCACAACAATGGCAACTACAGCTGAAATGTGCACATGATCATCAGGATTGGACACTGGTGTAGTGGCAGAGCGTTACATGGTCTGATGAATTCTGATACCTCCTTCATCATGACGATGGGAGGGCACGAATCCTTCGTCTTCCAGGGGAAAAGCTTCTTGATGCCTGTACTGCAGGACAGAGCCAAGCTGGGGGTGGATTCATTATGCTCTGGAGAACATTCAGATGGACATCCACGGGTCTAGTGGAGCTTGTGCAAGGTACCATGACAGATAAGGGATTACTGTACACTGTTTGCCTACACCCCTTCATGACAATCATTTTTCATTGACAGAAGTAGAATTCTTCAACGAGATAGTACACCATGTCACAAGGCCAGGAGTGTTGGAGTGATTCAAGGAACACAGTAAAGAGTTAAAATTGAAATGCTGGCTCCCCAACTCACCACATTGGAACCCAACAAACACATCTGGTATGTGATTGAATGCAGCATTAGAGCTCATCCCCCCTCCTCCCCCCCCCCCCCCCCCCCCAGAATTTATGGTAATTAGGTGACATATGTGCAGATGTGGTGTCAACTCCCTCCAACAACATACCAAGGTCTCATTGCTTCCATGCCACAAAGCATTGCCACTGTTATCCTTGCCAGAGGTGGACACATGTGCTATTTGGCCATAATTTTCTGGCAGCTCAGTGTAAAACATTTGTAAAACAAAAATTGTTCAAAAGAACTTCTTCCCTTCATTTGTGTGTATTTCCTTCTTAGAAATGAATGACATTTACCAACAATTTGCACTGTAAGATAATTTCATAAAGAGATGAGTTCTATAAGAAAGTTTAAAACAGAAAAGCAAATAGTACCAACTTAATCTTTCCAAAAATTTCTGGCAAGTGTTCCACTTAGCATCACTTGTTCAGGCCTATGCCAAAACATAGCTAAAATACAAAATTTTTTATGAGTCATTTATATACAAATTATAGTTAATGTAGCAGTTTGTGTAACACAATGTGAATTGACACCATTTTTCTAATCACATTACACAAAATTACCTTTGAATTTGGTTTACTACTAACGCAGTTATAACATCTAATGTGTTTTACTGTAACATTGTAGTGACAACTATAGTAGTCTTCACAATTTTCTCTATTATGTTGTTAGTAATGTATTATGACCAGTTATTTCTTTGTCTTCTTGTTAATAGCTGGTATAAAATATTTGAGAAAGTTCCACACTACTCTGAGGCAGTCTTATTTAGTCACTCAATAATCTTATATTAGTGAAGACATATTCTGATAATAATAATTTAAAAAATGCAGCACAAAGAAATAATGACATTAGAAAATTTGAGATTTTTGGACTTACTACCTTTTATAAACCTAACAAGTATGATTAATTGTTATTGTGTGTTTTATACAAAGAAAAGACATTATTATCATTACCGGTTTTGCTGTAGTGTTGGTGTTGTAGGGAGCTTTGCTTGCCGCTCAGACTGTGCTTGACGTTCATATTCAGCACACATGTTCAGTATTTCTTCCAGACGAGCACGCTCAGCTTTTTCTACTTCTTGTTCTCTCAGCCGCTCTTCTTGTGCCTAAGGAAAAAAATAATACTTCTATGAAGCATCCAGTAATTTTCATTGATCTTATATTTGAAAAGTGGAAGCTACCAAACATAGAAAAACAATAGCAACAAAATTACAAAGATCATTCATTTTATTAGTTACTCTTCAAAAATGTTCTCAAAACAGTCCATGCAAAAAACACATTACCAGAGATAGTACTGAAAAATTAACACACTATGCAGTATGTGGACAACTTATATTGAGAGAGCTGTAACAGGACATTCATTTCCCTCATAAGAGTAAGCATTTTATGTTGTTTATTCCAAATCATTTCTGTGTATTTTAGCTTTAGCTCTGTTAGAAATTTTTTTGTGAAATGCTATCAAGAAGCAATACTTTGCGAAGGACTGATAGTAGTGGAAGCAGTGAGTGTCCCATAAAAAGGGCTGCATTCTGCTCTGGGAGACTGGGAGGCCTGAATTTTAAAACAATTTCATGTCGTGGCTGGCACCTCATAAAATCAGGAGTTGACCACCAGCCCTCATGAATGTAGGGGGAAAATTGTGTGCCCTCCAAGGGGGATGTGCCTGCAGATCGTGGTGTAGTTGTTAGCATCTCTGCTGTTAGATAGCAGAATTCAAGGTTCAGTTCCCAGCCAGGTGTATATTTTCTTCACTCAGGAACTGTGTGTGTGTGTGTGTGTGTGTGTGTGTGTGTGTGTGTGTGTGTGTGTGTGTGTGTGTGTGTGTGTGTTCCTAATGATTTCATATCATCATCATCATCATCATCATCATCATCATCGCAAGGATGCACAAATCATCAAAGTGGTGTCAAATAGAAAGACTTGGACCAGGTGGTAAATTTTTTGGAGCATTGTTCCAGGAAAAGCAGAGATCTGTAATACTAGAATCTTTTGTAATATACACAGTTGTGATCACATTTAATTTATTTTTTATTTTTAGATGACCAGTTTTGATCTTATAAGAGATTATCATCAGATATTACATTCCTTGATGACTGTAGGAACCATGGGCATGGAGCAGGTCCATCTGGGCAGGTGTTTTGCAGACCTGCACAAATGGACTTGCTCCATGCCAACATTTCCTACAGTGATCAAGGAATATAAGAAGTGAAGATGATCCCTTAGGAGATCAAAGCTGCTCACCTAAGATTAAAAATGAACAACTTAAATGTGATTGGTACTGTATGCATTAATTGTGTTAGGTGCCTCCAGACCAATAATACCATATTACCATTTTATGAGAGGAAGAGGTTATGTTTCAAACTAATTAACGTGTTAAAAGTCAAGAGTTAGTAATCTTTCATGATAAGCAAGGTTACTTTTGTAGTACAGAAACCCTACAGGTTTTCTGAAACGCTTTCCCCTGTATTAGAGTTGACTTTTGTTTAGTCAATTTCTTATTTTCTAGCTAAGTGTTGCAGTTTTGTGAGTATGCATGTGCTTGGTAAGAAGAGGCCCATATTGCAATTTGGGGTCATTAGCCAGTTGGATGCTAGTATTTAACGAATGAGATGATCTTTGCCAATTACACCAATAAATTCTGTGTGTTTCCTCATTCACCTGAAGTGTGGCAGTTTTGTGTGACTTTTGCTCATTGATTCTGAACCAGTTCCTTGTTTTGTTTTTGTGAAGATTATCAGCCCAAGTCGGTAAAAATCAGCTGGAGACAGTATATGAATTGTTGGCAGTGTATATTTTCCAATCAAGTCATCAGATCTTCAAATTTTTTCTGATATTGTTGAGTAGTAACATGGCATTAATCCTTGGTTTCAGGACATTGACAAATTTAACCCAGTCTTGTGTTCCATAGCAAAGCTGCTGACCCTTACATAGGCTGGTCTTATTAGTGTACCAGTCCTAAAAACTACTCCGGGTCCACCAATTAACTTATAAGAGTAAATCTCAGGGTAGTATGTCATATAATTTGTTGTGTGTGCCACACACAAACTAAGAGGGTGTGGATTCTATCTACATATGTGCTTCATGTGACACCAAAGGAGTTCTGTGGATGAGATGAAAGGCAAGTTACATGTTGAGAAAGTGGAGATAGGTAGATGGGTAAAAATTTATGTATACAGATAGGTGAATAGAAAGAAAGACAAAAAAGTGGTATTGTTCATTGAATGGAAGTAAGAAGAGAGAGACATAATGCAGTCTGTGAGTTATCAATTTTAGTATGCAATGAAAAACTGAAGTTTTAAATTGTTACATCCAGTTAATGCAGTACAAGTAACACACATACACACATTGGTATATTCAATATCTGTCAGAATGCAGTTTTGGTTTTGGGTGTAGCTGCATGTATAAATAACCTATCATAGTTTAGATAATGTATTTTTATTGTAATGGCTAGTTTTAAATTGAATTAGGCCATCCTCAGACATACAATATGGAGAAGATGGAACTATGGTGCATGATATCAGAAACATTGTGTCAGGCACTACGGCACAAGTGAATGATTTCAATAACAAACACTTAACATTTACTACTGTACTTTGAAATATGAGTTTGAAGTATTAATGTGATTATTAATAGATCTCATTACTTTCTGGACTAAAACTTTAACTCTCTAGCAGCATAAGAGTCCGTGACTGAATTGCCATGTTATTCACAAATAGTCTGAAAATCCTTTTGGAAGATCAAACTAGAGAATTTAGTGTCTAGTTGATATGTTACTAGCTGTACAAGACAATGTACTTGATTTTATAGAACAAAGCATACACTTTAGCAAACTGTTCTAAAATCCGGAAAATGAGTATTCCCCTTGTACCTTATTTACCAACCATGGTAGAAGCAAGCAGTTGCTTAAAAATTCAAGGAAGAAAGTTTATGTTCAGGGCAGTAAGTTCTACATAAATTTTTTCTTTAAGAAAGATTGTCAGACTGATTATTTACTGACCAAAAATAAACAAGTTACAAGAGTACCATCATTAATTTTCACTTTAATCTTTGTTGATTCTGCTGCAAGAAGCTCGAATGACATTTTCAATACAAAAACACTGTTACTATCAATAAATTCCATCACCAATATTGCCAACAACATTGAACAATATACTTCTACAGCTTCAACTTCCTTTATTACAATGAAGTAAGGGAAACTTCTCAAACCTGCTTCCGTTTTATCTCCAGTTCTTCTTTGCGAGCATGGAGATCCTCAATGCTACAACTGGATCCAAAACTGGGGGTGGGGCTGTTCACACGATGCCTCATCATTTCGTAGCTATTGCCACCAGCTGAAGAGGTACGTCGATGGCCGGATGACAAAGGACTAGTTGTAGACGCACGAGGTGGTGATGGTGTTACACTGCGGGGACTATGATATCCACCTTTGTACCTGTATTATTATGAGGAAGAGACACAAAGTCAGTGACAACACAATATTTCAACAGAACTGTCTGAATAAACATGAGCTCTGATGAAACAAATTATAATGAAAAGAACTGGCACTTCATACACAAGTATGTGTTTAGGACATTTGAAGCACATGTACAAAATTTTGCTGTCTCTAACCATGACCTTATACATTAAAAACAAAGATTCCAAGACTTACCAAGCGGGAAAGCGCCGGCAGACAGGCACATGAACAAAACACACAAACACACACACAGAATTACTAGCTTTCACAACCGATGGTTGCTTCTTCAGGAAGGAGAGGGAAAGACGAAAGGATGTGGGTTTTAAGGGAGAGGGTAAGGAGTCATTCCAATCCCAGAAGCGGAAAGACTTCCCTTAGGGAAAAAAAAGGACAGGTGTACACTCACTCACACACACACACACACACACACACACACACACACACACACACACACACACATATATATATCCATCCGCACATACACAGACACAAAAGGTCTGCTTGTGTCTGTGTATGTGCGGATGGATATGTGTGTGTGTGTGTGTGTGTGTGTGTGTGTGTGTGTGTGTGTGTGTGTGTGTGTGTGTGTACACCTGTCCTTTTTTTCCCCTAAGGGAAGTCTTTCCGCTCCCGGGATTGGAATGACTCCTTACCCTCTCCCTTAAAACCCACATCCTTTCGTCTTTCCCTCTCCTTCCTGAAGAAGCAACCATCGGTTGTGAAAGCTAGTAATTCTGTGTGTGTGTTTGTGTGTTTTGTTCATGTGCCTGTCTGCCAGCGCTTTCCCGCTTGGTAAGTCTTGGAATCTTTGTTTTTAATATATTTTTCCCATGTGGAAGTTTCTTTCTATTTTATTTACATGACCTTATACAGCTATTTAATATTTTTTGGTGAACAGTGACAAAGATAAAAAGAGAAAGACAGAACACTTCACTGGGAAATGATAAATCATTTCAAGATTTGTGTCCTAGTACTGTTCTTGTCTCTTTCGGTTAAAATTAATGATAAGCTTAATGGCAGGAGACGGAACTAGAAAAGGCTACGAGTTTAACTAGGTAACATTCCACAGAGAAGAGGGAAACATGTTAACTGGAGGGATTAGAATGGGTGGGCATTACAGCTGAAGTAGATGATTAGAAGAAAGGAAAATATATATATATAAGAAAAAAAAAATCAATGCACGACCTTCACTTCTCATAGCTTTCTACGGGTAGCTTTCTCTTTCTTTTATGAAGTTAAATTAAAGTTTCATAAATATGCTTGTTAGAATAAACAATGAAACTAAGATTGGAAAACATTCAAAGTGTAACTAAAGAATATTTTTGCGCATACTGAAATTCTGAGAGTAGTTGTGGCAAAAGGTGATAATGTGTTTTACTATCAACCCAATAAAGTAAAGTACAGGGTGTACATAAAGTCCGTGAACACTTTCAATTACTTATTGCACAAGAATCAAACACTGTACAGATATCATACATGTCATTTTGAAGAGAAACCCTGAAAGTCTTTTTTCATGTATACCGCCACACTGTCGTTTGATAATCTGCCGTTAGTCAGCATAGTCGCAAACATGGCAAGTTCAGGTGTGGAGCGAGCTTTCTGTGTGTTGGAGTTCGACAAAAACAAGTGTGCTACAGCTGTTCAATCTATGTTTAGAACCAAGTGTGGTAAGAAGCCACCAACAAGGAAGGCCATTTACCACTGGTACAACAAATTTGTTAAAACGGGTTGCATGTGCCCGGCAAAGAGAAGTGGACATCCCAGTGTAAGTGAAGTGAATGTGGAGCGCATTTTATGAAATGGCCTCCCCGATCACCAGATTGCACTCTGCCCGACTTTTCTCTGTGGTGGCACATTAAAGATCTGGTGTATGTACCGCCACTACCATGTGATGTAGCAGAGCTCTGAGAGAGAATACGGGAAGTGACTGCCACGGTCAATGATGCCATGCTGGGATGGATGTGGCAAGAATTCAATTACCGTATTGATGACTGCTGGGTCACTCATGGTTTGCATATCGAATGTTTGTAAAACAAACTTTCAGAGTTTCTCTTCAAAATGCAATATGCGTACAATGTTTAATTCTTGTGCAATAAATAACTGAAAGTGTTCCCAGACTTTATGTACACTCTGTACATTATAAATATCTATTTTATCTTTCCCTAAGCTGATTTTGGATTCCTCTATTCCTGAAGTCTGAGTGACTTGTGCATCTTGTCTAATGTATCCATCTTCCCTCCCTTAGCACTAATAATTCTGAAAGCTAGAATTTGTTTATTACTTTTCAAAGCATTACTGGAAATACTGGAATTTTTCTTTCTGGAGTGAAATACTTGTCAGCCATTCTGTCTCTTTAATTTTATAGTTTTATCATATTTTATGACAACTTTATTGAGTTGTGCACATTAAAAGTAATATAATTTAGAGCGTAGAATATGTAGTTTAACCATTACAATACAGTTTGACTTACCATGGTAGTGGATTTCTATTGAAGGCTGGACTTGGTGTTGCAATGCTTCTGTGAGATTCTGCTTGAGGGTTTACATTTTCGTAGGCTGATGGGCTGCCTGCATGGGGGCCAGCACCCGATCGAGGTGACCACGATGGCGTAGGGGTTGCACTTTGTGATCTTGAGCCTCCATTTATCATTGCTGTGGGAGTTCCACTATGTCCAGCTATTACATTGTTTGCTTGTATGTTACTAAATGCTGATGAATTGCCACTGTGAGTACTGTTGAAGGCACTGGGGTTACTGTAGTTAGGATTTGTTGGTGTAGCACTGCGAGATTTAACATTTGGTCCAAGCACTGCGGAGGCTGGTGAGTTAACTGTAACACTGTTCGGTGGGAAAACTTTTGGAGAAATGTGCTGGCTCTGCTGCAGACCTGATGCTGGTGAAGGTGGAGGTTTAGATGCACCATTAGCACGTGCTAGATATTCAAACTTGGAAACCTAGTACAAAAATGATGCATTTGAAATTTGTCACTCAACGCACAATTTAAAGACAGAATAAAAGTCAATAGAGGTACTTTTAGCACAAATTAATACCTCTGTTAATTAATCCCCAACACATCACAATGTCAAACAGATTGTAGATAGTAAGTTTACATATATGTTAACGAATTAAGGGATTAGCGAGAGGTACACTGAGAGTGAAGGAATGTGAGGGAATGTGGAGAAGCACACAGAGTAACAGAAAGAAATAAGACAGGGAAAGGTGTCGGAGAGGGAGATGTCATCCAGTTAAAAAGAAACCGGTGATACCATAGACACAGAGAAAAAGGTGGAATGAAGTGGGAACAGGAAAGGGGGGAGGGGGTGGGCAGCAGGCAGGGATTAGAGGAGGTGGAGAGCACAGTGGGTACAGGAACAGAGGGCATGTTGCAGGGAGAGTTCTATCAGCACAGTTCCAAAAAGCTTGTGTTGTAATAGGAGGGGAGGGGATTCTGTGTATGTGTGGGATTATGCTTGAGTGTTAACAGGTAGTATTGTGAGGAAAATATTTCAAGGCATGATGAGAGTGAACTGAAGTGCTAACAGTGAACATGATTTGGTTTTTGCAGTCATGGAAAGCATCAGTCATGCAAAATACAGCTTGCCCTTGTCTCACATGATATCCAGTGAACCATGGATGAGGAACAACAAGCAGATTCCATATACTTCCATTTCGAGAAAGCATTTGACATTGAGACTTTTGTTTGAGCACATAGATTATGTTCCCAGATATGTGAGTGACTGGAAGACTTTTTAAGTAACAGTGCTTTTTTATGTTGTCCTCCATGGTGCATGTACATCAGAGAGAAATGTATCTTATGAAGTGTCCCATGAAAGTGTAATAGGACCGCTCTTATTTCCTATATATATAAGTGATCTGATGGACAAAATGAGCAGCAATCTGCAGCTGTTTGCTAATGGTACTGTGGTGTATGGCAAGGTACCATTGCTGAGTAACTGTAGGAGGACACAAGATGATTTATACAAAATTTACATTTGGTGCGATGAATAGCAGCTTGCTCTAAATGTATAAAAATGTATATTGGTACAGATGAGTGGGGGGGGGGGGGGGGGGAGAGAAGAGTCGTATTAGGTTCAAATACAGTGTCAGTAGTGTGCTGCTTGTCACAGTCACACTGCTTAAATAAATAGGTGTAACACTGCAAAGTGATACAAAATGAAACTAGGAATTAAGGATGGAAGTAGGGAAGGCAAACAGTCAACTTCAGTTTACTGTGAGAATTTTAGGGAAGTGCAGCTCATCTGTAAAGGAGACCATGAGCATAACACTTGTGCAACCCATTCTTGTGTACTGTTGAAGTTTTGAGAATGCCACCATGTTGTATTAAAAGAAGACATCAAAGCAATTCAGAGGCATGTTGCTACATTTGTTACCAGTACAGTCAATCAGCACACAAGTATTATGGAGATGCTTTGTGATGGCATCCCTGGAGATAAGACCATGTTATTTTCTGAAAAACTGCTGTAAACATTTAGATAACTGGCAGTTGAAGCTGACTGCAGAATGATTCTTCTGCCATCAATGTACATTTCACATAAGGACCACAAAGATAAGATGAGAGGAATTAAGGCTTGTGCCGAGATATAAAGGTAGTCCTTTCCCCCTCACTCTATTTGTGAGTGGAACAGTAAAGGAAATGACCAACAATGGTACAAGGTGCCCTCCACCATGCATCATATAGAGGCTTGATAGTATCATTGAGTGATGTGAGAACTGCATTAGGTGTCTTCGGAGACAGGATATGAGAGCTGTTTTTGGACAAGGTAATTAGTTTTGTTACTCACTATCACCTGATCATGGTAATATTTTACATTAGTTCATATTTAGTTGCTGCAAGAAGATACATGACAGATGCAGTGGGCTGGGCCCAGCAGCTTTGCATACCTACTGCCACCAGTCACATCATGCAACTTTGTAAACATATCTATGCCAGTGGCTCTGTGTTGCCAAAGCTCTGTAGATTGCTATTTCTTTTGCCTGCAGCCATTTGCACTTTGTAACTGAAAGCCAGCAACAGGGCTGCCAGCTGTAAGGGTTCAACTTACACCAACCTGACTACATACAGTTTAAGAAAAAATCCATGGCACGATTTTCGGTTTTGACACTTGCGTGTCAAATGACTTGTTACTTCATCCTCTATCTTAGGCATCATATAGAACGGGTACATGGTTGGTGCACCACTTTATAAGCCGTTAATGTTGGCTATTGAAATAAGCACAACTAGTTTTAAGAGTTGCTTAGATTTAATCATGAGACTGAGTGCAATATTTGCATATAATTCTTTAATGTGTGGAGATCAAACATGTGTTCTCTGTACAGCAGCCTAATATACTGGCTTTTCAGCTAGGAAGGATTCTGACTTTTCAGCTAAGGAGGCACACACTTGAATATTTCAAAGTGAAAATAGTGAGATGGGTACATAATTCTTGATAAGCAATGCTGTACCATTTCAAAATAATGGTCAGTCTGTGATATATAGGTCTTACATCTCCAACTGTTGGAGAGAGGAAGTAATATATTCAGGAAATATTTAGAAAATGAATGGCAATTTACAGGAAAGCTGGGAGGAACTGCAAGTGTTGCATAACATTATCAGCTAATCTATAAATCAGATTTCTGAAATGAACTTAACATCTTAATTCATGTACAACACACTATCACTGTGTGTCCCTTCATTTTATTTGGAACTGAGATATCACTGATTTCATTTTGAGTGATTTAGAATTTGGATCACAGAGTGCTTTATCATAGAATGCTGAATCCTTAAACATCTATGATTATAGATAGATTAGGAGTATACTAACAATCCATTAATCTTTATCACACTAAAATGAAGGCCATGTTATAAGAATCAAGAGCACAAGCATGTTATTGAGTTGAAAGCTTTAATTGCACAAGCAAAATGAGGAATACTTTGTGCATGTATGTTATTGAAATAACTACGATTAAAATATCCAATTTATGAAGCTGTGTTTGAATCAATTATACATCTACTATAAAACATTGTATGATATCTTATTAAATAATTAATACAGTGACTTGACTTACTTTTCCTAAAACACAGCAGTCTTCACTTGTGCAGCTGCTGCTGTTGCTTACATCACCCCAGCTGTCGCGAGGTGATCTCCGAGGAGCTACAGGAGGTTTCTTGTCAAACTGCATCTGTTGACTGTGTTGATTACTGTCATCAGTATCAGTCCCTGAAACAAATAATAAGGCAGGTCTTTCTTAGTATGTTATTTACTACCAATATGACTATCTGTAAGTGTACTTAGAATATGGAAAATAGGAAAGGTATGATAACCATAGTCAGATCATTTCAGATTTAAAAGTTCGTCACATGTAGTAACAGGTTCATTTTTTGGCAAGAAAGAGCTCACATGCCAACATAATCAATTATAACAAGATATCTGAAATATTAAAGAACTACTGAAGAGTACTGTTGTTACCCTTACTCACCTGACAGAAAACTGAGTGGCACCATGGAAATTCTTGTGTTTGGCAAGATGCTCTTCATCAGGCGTGCTTCAGCAGGATGGTTGAAGCGCAGGTAGTTTGATCTACCAATGCAAATCATTGAACCTGTAAAACAAAGTGATCTGACTACTCTGTCTTTACCTTCTGTGCTCAGACTCATCATTTGAAGCTATTTTATTTTATAAAGACATAAGTTATGTTCCTCATATAATTCCATATGGTGTGCAGTTGTGTCCCAGTAAAATGTCAGAATCAAAATAGGCTTCTTCTCTTCCTCTTCATCTATTATTCCTGTTTTCATTCATTCGTAATGTTCTATAGGTTTCATGAAGGAGAAGAACCTCCGAGGTTGTCAAATGAATCAAGGTATAACTAACAAAATTCAACCAACTCTTAGGAAGTTCATTACGAACTAACTACTACTATGAGTCTTAATACTATGCGTGTGTCTGCAAGTGAAATTAACCTAATAAACTGGAAGGTAAGATACTACACTGAACAAAGAATCACCTCCTTCAATTATAATAAATAGCTGCCATTTGTCATCAGTTAATTGTTTACTGTTCACCCAGTTTCACTAGTGTTTTTGAAAGAAAATAGCTAATGCATCTCTAACTGATATCTTGAGAGCTAGATGGCTTTTATACATAAGGTTATCTATAACAAGAATAATGTTTTTCTATTGATGTTAGATCTGTAAATCCAAGGCATTAAAATGAAAAGAATATTACTTAAAATGAGAGAACAGAGTTAAGAGAGCACACACAGGAGAGGACTGAGTAACAGATTGCAGAAATTTATTTTGAATGTTTCCATATGCAAGGTATCAACTGTTTTAGATTTTTATATTTCCGGATAGTGAGTATTGAGTAAGGTTAGTTATTTTGATATAATAATAATAATAATAATAATAATAAATGATCCACTAGCACTAAACTGTATCCTGTGCAGAGGATAGTAATCTGTATGCTATTTGTAAGTGAAACAATGATATTAGGAACTTAATGAATTGCAACACTTGCTGTTCAAGTAAATGTGAGTAAGAGCACAAATTCTGTAATCATTAAGCCATTTTTATTCTAATATCCTTGCTTAAACATTAAAAGTGGCCACTTATTTGCACACATCAGAGTAACCAAAAATTTGACACTTTCTTCTAAGACATTGTTGAACTGCATGTGATACTGAGACAAACTTGGCACTGCAAGAATTTTTTTTTTGTTCAAATATTGCATGAGAACACAATATCTACAGATGTGTGTGTGATGTGTCAAGGGATATTTGAGCTCTGGTTATGCAAGATAGCTTTGTAGGACATTGTCGAAGTAGTGACTGTGTGGACAGAGAGATTTGCATGTTTGGGTGAAACTGAGGGATACTACTCATAGGGTGCGTCTCCCATGCCAAACAGGCCTCAGCAGATGAACTGTACAAAGTGTATTCCCCAATGCCCCATCTCTTCCATATCCACTCCCACAGTCCTTCCTCGTTTATGCAGATACCCATACCAAGCTGTGATGCAATCCATGTCAAGAGGTGCATGGTGAATAGAAATATATGTCATTAATGGAGCCTCCCTGAGCAAGTAGCCTTGCACCATGTGGGGTCTGTTGAGTCATCCAAATAAATCTCCAATTCTCATTAGCCCAAAATTGAGAATGCAGAACAAAACAAAACAAAAACTGAGGGTATTGATGAGATCTCAAACAACCAGTCATTGGGGCTGGAACTGGTGGAAATTGTTTCTGTAATTTGGCAATAGACCAGTCCAAGAAATGGAAATGGTCACTGAGAAATTGGACCAAGTCAAGTTCTTACCTTTTCTGGGGCTCGGAGGAGGAGACTTCTCAAAATACAAAGGTAAGGAATGGCTTCCTAAACATAAATGGAGGAAACTAAAACTTCCTGTAACCAAAACCTCCAAAAAGAACTGGTTACCCAACAGGAGCATCCACTGGTCAAAATCACTTCACAGTAGATGGAGCTTGTTCAAATGGCTCTCTTTGAGTAGACAAAAGGGGGGCAGGTGTGTGTGTGTGTGTGTGTGTGTGTGTGTGTGTGTGTGTGTGTGTGTGTGTGTGTGTGTGTGTGTGTGTGACAAGTCCAGAAGTCAAGGATCCAAATTCATGATGTTCTATCTCATCAAGAGTGTCCCATCTTTCTCTGTGTGTGGATATGAACAGCAGATTGGCTTAGGAAGGTGATGCCCAAAATACCTACATGGTAGGAGGCATTGCTGCTGGTTAAGACAGCAGTAGAGCTCTAAAATACCGCAAAGATATCAATTTGGGTACCAAAACTTCTTAAGGATGCTTCTCCAGAGATTCTGTTTAAGAAAATAAGGGTGTAGAACCGAATCTTGGCAGAGGTCTGGGGCTAATCAACCAAAAGGTATTACTGGTTGGCTAAATTCTTGTGCTGAAAGCCTGTGAAAAATTCCTGATGGCAGTGCAAAACCAGGACATGAAACTGTACTTAGGATTCTCACATGTTACTGTCAGGATAATCAAAGACACTGGAAGTGAGCATGGCAGTAACATGGAGGCTGCAAATGTTGCAGATAAAAGTGCAGCACGTTAAAGAAGTAATTGCCACCATGAGTTATCTTCTGGGAGACAGGAGGTGGACATAACCCTGGTCCAGGATCCCTACCTATGTGAATGGGCCATTTCAGGCCTTTGAGGAACTGGAGGTAAGTTAATTTATGGTACCACTAGATTGTATGTGCATACTACATGTCTAGTCCAGTGAGTAAAACAGTCTTTCATTTTCAACAATTGGCCTGCTACAATGCTGCCTTTTCATGTATTCATCAGGTATGAATCCCAGTTCTTTCTAGTAACATGCCAACTCCTGCGGCACAAGGACGCGTAAAGAAATTGTCGTTTAAGTCTGTGGGCTAAGCATGTAGCTGCCCAACAATTTGTAGAAGTTAAATTTCTGAATGTGTAAGTTGAGAAACTGAGATAAATATGATACAATTACTGTGATAAATACTACAAAAGCATTGTGCATTTTATTGTATTGTCATTTTTAAGCATTTTTGCAGTTAGAGTTATTTCTTATTTTTTATACTGTATATTTAGATGGTGAGTTACATAAATAAGACACGTGAACAGATTCAAATACGGCTAATGGAGGCTGATGAAGATTGTGATGGTTTGAGTGAAAGTGAGGAGGAAGAAGGACTTGTGGAATAAAATGTCCTACCTGTCTCTCCTCACAAGTCTGATACAGAACAGGAAGTTGAAGAAGACAATACTGAACAAGATTTGATCTGATATGCCTCTGTTGGCTTTGGCTACCTTACAACCTAATTAAATGTGAAATGAAGCAAGTTCCCAGCACCCACTTCAAGAACCAGATCTCTCAACATTTGGTTTGTCTACCAGGCCTTAGGTTTGGCAAAAGAAGCTAAAACAGCTCTTCTATCATTTCTGCTATTTTTCGATGATGATATTTGGAACATTCTCATTGATTCAACAAACATTTACACTGACAACATAAAAAGGAAACATCAAAGGGACAGAGGTGCATCTCATACTGACCTGATAGAAATCAAGGTACTTTAAGCATTTTATTAGTAATTTTAAATTACCATGCAGGTGAAGAAATCCAAAGGACTTCTGGGATAATTTGAAAGATACTGGCAATGAATTAGGATAAACAACTATGTCACAGAAGAAATTCAAATTACTACTGTGAACACTCTACTTTCATAATGTAAGAGACAGGCAGGCTCATCAACCAAATGACTGATTACTAACATAATGCTTCAGAACTGTAAGAAATATTACACTTCAAGCAAAAATTTATGACTGATGAGCAGTTAGACACTCTTGAGAGATGCTGCAGTTTTGTGATATACACGCCAAAGAAAGCAGCATTATGGTAGTTGATGTCAAGTATACATATGCCTATTATTTTGAGATTTACATGGGTATGAAACCATAGGAACCATTTTCAAATAAAGTGCCTGATATCGTCCATTGAATTTCGAGTCAATTATATGGACTGGGATGCAATATTACTTTGGACATCTGGTTTACTAGTGTGCCTACACACGAAGAACTCTTTACTCAGCAGATTACAGTTGTAGGAACACTAATAAAGAATAAACCAGTGATTTATGAATTATTCAAAACAACACAAAACTGAGAAAAAAATTAATCCATCTTCAGTTTTCAACCTGATTGCAGACTTGTCAGTTATGTGCCAAAGCGAAATGAAGTAGTTCTGTTGTTATCTGCACTTCACAATGATGACAAAATTGATTATATTAGTGGTGATGCTAGAAAACCAGTAATCATCATATTTTATAACCAAACAAAGTGCGGCATTAATATTTTTGACAAAATGTGTAGACAACATGACTTTACTCGAAACAGTCACCGATGGCCTCTCACACTGTTTTCCAATTTTGTGAATACGGAGGGCATAAATGGTCTTGTGATGTATCAGGTGAACAACTATGAAATGAAAGTTGTCTGCCTTCACTACCTACAAGAAGTTTGATTCACACTAGCAAGATCTCCTATTGAGCATTGAATATCACAGAAAAATGTACTCAGAGCTATCAAACTGAAAGGCAGACTACTTCTTGGACTTCCAGAAAAACCCATGCATCCTGTTACACTTACTCATGGAGGAATTGTCTGTTGTTCTTTTTGTAGCAGGGCTCATGATCACAGCACACTAAACAATGCAGCAGATATATAACAACAACAACAACAATAATTTATTTGTCCATAATATCTTTTACAGTCGTGGACATGTATGAGACACATTTGAAGCGATCATCAGGCTCCCTTTACCCTGAATATATGCCAATTCAATGAAGATGATCCTGAAAAATTGTTTATTGGTTTCATTATAAGATGAGAATCAGGAAACTAACAAGTATTATTTTTTAAAATAAAATTATGTGAACATCACCAAAACTGGTGCTTCAACTTCAATTTTTAAAGAGTTTTTTTTTTATTTCTTTGTTTACAATAGTTAAAAAGTTAAATTTAATTAATTTTATGTTTAGTTTTTATATGAGGTGTTTTCTTTCAGTTATGGCCTAATTTGGAGATAACAATTTCTTGTTGGGCTACGTTTGTAGCCTGTGTGTGCACTCAAGGAATGTTTATGGGTTCATAGACTCTAGTGTTAATGATCTAAAGAATAACAAAACATGTTAAGAATGGAGTTTCATTCATGCCAGTGGCAGACTTCTGTTCCAGGGACTTAGTGACCATCAGGATAGAAAAAGGTTTATTTCCAGATTCACTGAAAGTAAGTAAAGTGAAGCCAATATTTAAGAAAGGGAACAGGGATGAATTAGGAAATTACAGGCCAATATAATTGATCTCAACATCTGCTAAAAATCTATGAAATGATAAAAAAGAATAGAATTTTAAGTTTTATAACAAAGTACAGTATACTGCATTCCTCACAACATGGTTTCAGAGAAGGGAAGTCACCAAAAACAGCATCAACAGATATAACTGAGCACATTCTTAATTTACTTAACAGGCAACAAAAGACTTGTGATATTTTTATGGACCTATCTAAGGCATTTGATTGTGTGAACCACTCAAAATTAATGATGAAATTATATCAGTATGGAATTGGAGGAAAATGCTATGTCATACTTCAATCACACATTACAAATAGGAAACAGTACACGGAAATCAGACATACTAGTGGTGGAAATATAACAAACTACAGATCAGAATTGCAAACAGTTAAACACGGTGTGCCACAAGGGTTGGTGCTTGGGTCAATACTATCTATACTCTACGCAAATGACTTCCCTTAGGAACTATAATAGACAAACATTTGGGATGGGGGGAACACACAGATGCACTGTGTAAAAAGATTAACAGACAGATCATCATCATGCATAAAACAGCTAAGACTGTGGATGATAAAGTCCTCAGATCAATGTATTATGGACTTGATTCCCACATTTGTCTTATTCAGTTCATATATTTGGGAATGCACAAGCTGGCTACTTAAAAAGAATATTCACAATTCAGAAAAGGGCTGTGAGATGCATTGCAAAAATACCACCAATACCTGTAGGCAAGCTTTTGTACACTATAATATTATGACAATATATTCACTGTACATAAGCATAATGGCGGTAAGGTCAAGTGATAAACACCTCCTAAATAAAGGGGTACGCAAACACGGTACAAGAGGAAATGAAAATTACTACACGATAAACAGAAATATAAAACTGTCAATGACTGCCCCTGAAGAAGCAGGCAAAAGGTTTACAATAATCTCCCCAAAATCATTAAAAAAGAAACAGACCTAAAATGTTTTAAAAATCATTTGAAACTACATCTCACAGAGAAATGTATATACAGTTTGAGTGAATACTAAGATGGTGTTTAAATATGTTCAATCATTACTGAAATGTACCTTTAAAAATTATCATTTCTGTAACACACACACACACACACACACACACACACACACACACACACACACACACACACACACACAAAACGAGAAGAGAGGATATACTGAAGGGCAAGTTCCCATCTCCGGAGTTCTGATAGGTTGGTGTTAGTGGGAAGTATCCAGATAACCCGGATGGTGTAACACTGTGCCAAGATGTGCTGGCCGTGCACCAAGGCATGTTTAGCCACAGGGTGATCCTCATTACCAACAAACACTGTCTGCCTGTGTCCATTCATGCGAATGGACAGTTTGTTGCTGGTCATTCCCACATAGAAAGCTTCACAGCGTAGGCAGGTCAGTTGGTAAATCACGTGGGTGCTTTCAAACGTGGCTCTGCCTTTGATCGTGTACACCTTCCGGGTTACAGGACTGGTGTAGGTGGTGGTGGGAGGGTGCATGGGACAGGTTTTACACCAGGGGCGGTTACAAGGGTAGGAGCCAGAGGATAGGGAAGGTGGTTTGGGGATTTCATAGGGATGAACTAAGAGGTTACGAAGGTTAGGTGGATGGCGGAAAGACACTCTTGGTGGAGTGGGGAGGATTTCGTGAAGGATGGATCTCATTTCAGGGCATGATTTGAGGAAGTTGAATCCCTGCTGGAGAGCCACATTCAGAGTCTGATCCAGTCCCGGAAAGTATCCTGTCACAAGTTGGGCACTGTTGTGGTTCTTCTGTGGGAGATTCTGAGTTTGAGGGGATGAGGAAGTGGCTCTGGTCATTTGCTTGTGTACCAGGTCGGGAGGGTAGTTGCGGGATGCGAAAGCTGTTTTCAGGTTGTTGCTGTAATGGTTCAGTGATTCCTGAATGGAGCAGATTCGTTTACCACGAAGACCTAGGCTGTAGGGAAAGGACCATTTGATGTGGAATGGGTAGCAGCTGTCATAATGGAGGTACTGTTCCTTGTTGGTGGGTTTGATATGGACGGATGAGAGAAGCTGGCCATTGGACAGATGGAGGTCAACGTCAAGGAAAGTGGCATGGGATTTGGAGTAGGACCAGGTGAAACTTATGGAACCAAAGGAGTTGAGTTTGGAGAAGAAATTCTGGAGTTGTTCCTCACTCTGAGTCCAGATCATGAAGATATCAATAAATCTGTACCAAACTTTGGGTTGGCAGGCCTGGGTAACCAAGAAGGCTTCCTCTAAGCGACCCATGAATAGGTTGGCGAACGAGGGGGCCATTCTGGTACCCATGGCTGTTCCCTTTAATTGTTGGTATGTCTGGCCTTCAAAAATGAAGAAGTTGTGTGTCAGGATGAAGCTGGCTATGGTAATGAGGAAAGAGGTTTTAGGTAGGGTGGCAGGTGATCGGCGTGAAAGGAAGTGCTCCATCGCAGTGAGGCCCTGGACGTGCGAAATTTTTGTGTATAAGGAAGTGGCATCAATGGTTACAAGGATGGTTTCCGGGGATAACAGATTGGGTGAGGATTCCAGGTGTTCGAGAAAGTGGTTAGTGTCTTTGATAAAGGATGGGAGACTGCATGTAATGGGTTGAAGGTGTTTGGGGGCTCGGTAACCAGTTACAATGGGGCGGCCAGGATGATTGGGTTTGTGAATTTTAGGAAGAAGATAGAAGGTAGGGGTGTGGGGTGTCTGTCGAGTCAGGAGGTTGATGGAGTCAGGTGAAAGGTTTTGTAGGGAACCTAAGGTTCTGAGGATTCCTTGAAGCTCTGCCTGGACATCAGGAATGGGATTACCTTGGCAAACTTTGTATGTGGTGTTGTCTGAAAGCTGACGCAGTCCCTCAGCCACATAGTCCCGACGATAAAGTACCATGGTTGTGGAACCCTTGTTCGGAAGAATGACGATGGATCGGTCAGCCTTCAGATCACGGATAGCTTGGGCTTCAGCAGTGGTGATGTTGGGAGTAGGATTAAGGTTTCTTAAGAAGGATTGAGAGGCAAGGCTGGAAGTCAGAAATTCCTGAAAGGTTTGGAGAGGGTGATTTTGAGGAAGAGGAGGTGGGTCCCGCTTGACGGAGAACGGAACAATTCCAGGCAGGGTTCAATTTGGATAGTGCCTTGGGGAGTTGGATCATTAGGAGTAGGATTAGGATCATTTTTCTTCATGGCAAAGTGATATTTCCAGCAGAGAGTACGAGTGTAGGACAGTAAATCTTTGATGAGTGCTGTTTGGTTGAACCTGGGAGTGGGGCTGAAGGTGAGGCCTTTGGAAAGGACAGTGGTTTTATATATAATGAAATCAAGTTTGATGTTAATAGCCTATTGTGTGACACGACCAATACTCTCAGCTGGATTTTCAGCTGGAGTCCATGGGCAAAGAATAAATAAATAAATAAATAAATAAATAAATAAATAAAGGATGAAACAGTGTGGGGAAGGGAACATGAGAGAAATTGAATTGGCCTTGACTTACCTTCCTTATGAGGACAGTTCCATTCCTTTCCAGGAAATGAGGACACTGGTAAGCAGCTGCTCAAAGCAGAATGAACAACTTCTAGTTGGTTTTGATACCAATGCCCAGAACCTGGCATGGGGAAGCACTAACACTCAAGTTTTTTCCACAGAATAATTTGGAAATCTTGAGCAGGGTTAGGGAACCCACCAACAGAAATAGAGAGAAAGAAGCATTTGAAATAACTTTTGGGTTCACTCCAATGGGTTGTTATGTTGAACAATGGCATGTGGCATTTGAAGCCATTCTTACCTCACCACATATATATTAAGTGCAAGACTGAAATGGGCATTAAACAAACCATAGCCTACATGATCATGGAAGAAGGACTGGGCCTCATATGGGAAAGACCCAAACTCTCACTTGTCTGAAGTCAGAAAAACAATAATGAAACCAGTAGATTTTGAGGATATTCGCCATCAAGACCTCAATATTTAGAAAACTGCCCAGTCACCAAGAAGTGGACAAACAGAAATGTACCTTGATGGAACAACAACCTGAAGTTACAAAGGAAGCACATAAGAAAACCGTTAACCTAACAAGAAAGAGAGGACAATTTGAAAAATATCAGAAGGTCCTTGGGAAATAAAGCCTTGTAATCAAGAAAACAAGCAAAGCTATCATTCTAGAAGGTATACTGTGAGGAAGTGAAAGGTACAGCTACTTGCAATAGACTTCACAAAATTCCACAAGAATATTATATAATCCAGTAGGAATTCCAAGGAAGGAAGATGGCGAGTATACGAGGACCGTGAGTATGCCACTGAATGTGCTCCTTGAGGTTCACTTCCCTCAAAGCACACTCACAAATAACACAAACCAGGAATCTGTCCCTGAGAGGAACTGATTTATAAGCAATCAAAGGGAAAACTGAGAATATTTTAGAGAATGTGCTGATTATTATTATTAATAATAAATAATAATAATAATAATAATAATCCAGTGGGCAGTTGAAACATTTTACCCACTCAGTCCAGATCTACTTAAAATAGCAGGAGAAGGTTTACATAGATTCTTGCATAGACTGTTTAGGGTTTGGCTAGTAGCAGGAAACATTCCTAATTCTTGTAGGACAGAGAGGGTTGTTTTCTTTCTGATGCCAGGGAAGACTGATGATACCAAGGTTAAGGATATGAGACTGAGAAGTCTGTGCTCCTTTAATCAAATGACATTAAAAAAATCTGTTGATGTGAATGGCAGGGAAAAAAGAGGTTAACTGTGGTTCCTTTACATGTAAACTATCTCACATATCAACCAGACAAATCATGTGGAAAACACTTTAACTTGTTGGGAAGGTGGAGAAATCTCTACATGTTCTGGAAATGGCTCTCTGCATCATTCTGGATATTGAGGGGGCTTTTAGCAATACGAGCTTCGAATCCATGATTGGAGTTGCAGAAGAGCATAGCGCTGAGACCACTATGTGCAAATGTACTAAGACCATGCTAACTAGAAGATAGGTGGAAGCCATGGGTTGTTTGGTTTTTTTTTTTTTTTTTTTTTTTGGGGGGGGGGGGGGGGGGGAATCAAACAGTGAGGTCATTGGTTCCAGCAGATTAGGGAAGAATGATGAAGTAAGTCAGCCATACCCTTTCAAAGGGATCATCCTGGCATTAGCCTGAAGTGATTTTGGGAAATCACAGAAAAGTTGAATCAGGATGGCCAGACACAGGTTTGAGCTGTTGTTCTCCCAAATGCGAGTCCAATGTGCTAACCACTGCACCACCTATAAGTAGTAGTTTTGTCTCCACAGCTATGGAACCTAGTGTTGAATGAATTCATTTAAGAGCTGAATATTTTAGGCTATTTTTACCAACGATATGCAGATGATTTACTCCTAGTAAAACCTGACAAAGTTGCTAGTACTGTTAGAACAGTGGCACAATGTGCACTGAACACTGTGGACGACTGATGCCGAAAACAGGATCTAAGGGTCAGTCCCAAAAAAAAAAAAAACTAATACAGTATTATTGCTGAGGAAGCATATCCAGCACACACAATGGAGTCTTAATATCCTTTCAGTAGAGGGGGTAGTGAAATATGTGGAGGTAACCCTGGATATGAAACTATCATGGTCTTTTCACCTAAAGAATCTATGTTCCGAGGTAAAAGGTGATCTTATAAACACGAGAAAGGTGTGTAGTAACCACAGGAGTATGTACTGGATACACATCACTGTAATAAGACCCATGATACTTTATGGGACTACAGTATGGCGAAATAAAGTACAAAAGATGGTGGTTGCTAAGGAGCTTGGCGAAGTACAGAGACTGGTCTGCTTTGCCATAGCAGGTGGAGCAAGCAGCACTGCCACACTGGGATGGGAACCATGCTGGACATGCTACCATTACAACTTTGGATTGTGCTGATGGCAGTGGCAGGGGCATATGGGTTACAAACAGGACACAACTGGATACCTTTAGGGTGTCTAAAATCTCACACCAGTGTAGTGAGTGGTGTAAATATAGGATTAGTCAGGGAAATTCAACAATCCTTTCAGTGTAACAGTTGTAAACAGGCAGCTGTGGAAAAACAGACCACGACCATTCAGGAGACATGATCTGGTTCTGTGAAGGACTGAAAACATAACAAGGACTCTGGGGCTGGAGTAAATGGGGTACAACCTAAACTAGAGAGACAGCAGTCTTTCTAGGGAAGCTAGCTACATCATTCCAGGAAAAAGTATGCTCTGTCAGGGTGTGCATGGCGTAGAATTTGCATAGGTGCTGTAAGTATCGTATTATTTATGTTTATTCAGACGGCGAAGCAGTCCTGACATCTGTATCAACCTTTGCAAAGAGATAAATGATCATTGGGGAATGGCATGAAGCTCTTGTGAGAATAGGGGAAGCAACAAGGTAAACTTGCTGTGAGTCCATGGTTAGTCAGGAATTAGTGGCAATGAACAAGCTTAGAAGTGTGACGACTCAATTTACTGGACTGAAACATGCCCCAATCATCATAAGGTAATGCTGAACTCAAAACTAAGTAGCTGGATGAAAAGACAGGATGTGGACTATTAAACGATGATTCAAAAATTTAAAAAAAAAAATTTTAATAAGTGGCACGCCAATGATGAAGAAGCAATGTTCCAAGAGAAGTCCTGTAACCATGGACTTGAACAGGAGACAGAATAAACTCATGGTAGGAATTATGGTTGGCCAGGAGAACTTTACGAAACACCACCATATGATGGGAATAGACGGGGATTCCCAGAAGTGTAGACCATGTGATGAGGTGGATGGAACCACACCATGTCTAATGTTCCAGTGTGAAGTATTGGAGGGCAAAAGACACAGAAGAGCCATGTCCATTGAGTAGTGAAGAAGTTGGGCCTAACAAGAAACTAGTAAAGGGTCTCATACTACTCTTTACAGGGTACCAGCTTACTAGAAACACAGGGAGTGAAACCCCACAATAAACTAAGTTTTGTTGTGGGTAACAGTGGGCTGAGATCACTGTTGTTTTTGTCTCCTTGCAATTACCAAATCAAATCAATCCTGTCTCGAATACTCATGTTTCTGTGTTTCCAACCAGTAGTATTTTGAACATGTCTATGAGTACTTTCAAAGATCCAGTCATCATTTCTCTTTAATGCTCAAATGATTGGATGTTACTTTTGAAACAGCCATAATGTTTGAATTTTAACTGTCAATTTATGAGGATATTCCTTTGAAAGTTTTGTAGCATACAGTGAACCACACTAAGTAAATGGGTCAACAGTATAATATCAGAATAAAATATTTGTAGACATGCAGGAGAACACACATGACTATGAGACATACCTTGCGTTAGTCTGGTGGGCGTAAAAGCCTGCAGGCCATCAACAGCTGTCATGGCTGCCACAGGGAACAGTGTGACAATGCCGGCATTGTTCTCAATGTGACAGTGTATGGGCTCAACACCAGTTCCCTGCATCACAATGTCCATCGATGGGTCTGATCCAAGGCTCACGCGACCTGCAGGGAAACAACATTGTATCTAGTGACAGGCTCACATGTTTACCTCACAAGGGTATAGTGGTAACTCCATTATAAAGAAGTATAGAAAATAACATTTACTGCTCAAAATATTAATTCTGAGGTTAATAGACCTGTGCAACCTGTTGGTCTGTATATTAATTTTTATTTTCTAAGCTAGCTATGTAAGTACATCATGTTAATCAACAGTGATTCCTGCCACTTTCCATTATAGTTTTCATCTCTTTGATCATATTTTTTCATGCTGTTCCATAAGTCTGGAAATTCTTTTACGGTGTAAGTCTGTTGAAATTGCTTGATAACACTGGCGCAATTGTTTTGTGATGTCTTTCAGTATCCGACAGCATTGGCCCCAAAACTGTATTTCCCCAGAACCGGTGACTTTTGGAGGGTATCAAGTTGAGACTAACGTGAGAACTCTTACAAAATACAGGGTGTTCCACTCAAACCTCTTCGATTTCAAGGACCCGGGAGAGAAAAACCACAGTAGATATGACAATGAAAAATACACCACCTTGTAGAGCATCTCAAAGAATTTATATTCCGCGTCAGAAGTGCCAAGTATCGTCGCCAGAGTGCAGCATGGTCGCATAATAGTGCATGCAAGCAGTAGTGCGGTTTGCAGAAACAAAATCGCCAATTACTGTGCAAAGAAATCATAGCCGTGTGTACGAATGTGACCCACCTGATGTGAAAACAATTAAGGAATGGTATAGGAAGGTTCTGGCTATAGGAAGTTTCTGGCAACATGAAATGTTCTGAAGCATTGTGGTGGCGAACATTACTGAGTTTTAGAAGAGACACGTAAGTCAATTCGTCAAGCATCGAGGCAACTTTATGTACCTCGATCAACATTGCATCGTTTAGTTCACCAGTACCTTCGTATGTGTGCTTAAAAAATGCAAATTCAGCAACATCTGACGTCGAATAACAAACCACGACGGCAA
Source organism: Schistocerca gregaria (assembly GCF_023897955.1). Taxonomy (NCBI): domain Eukaryota; kingdom Metazoa; phylum Arthropoda; class Insecta; order Orthoptera; family Acrididae; genus Schistocerca; species Schistocerca gregaria. The sequence continues at coordinate 570,754,039 of NC_064921.1, read as the reverse complement.
CAATTTGCTGCGGATATGCTGCAGTGTATTGATATGAATGCCAGCTTCCTGGAAAGATGTTTCTTCTCAGATGAGGCAACCCTTCATCTATCAGACAGGTTAATAGTAATAATGTTCGGATTTGGGGTTCGCAAAATCCGCACTTTGTCACTGAACATGTTCGTGATAGCCCTAAACTAAATGTCTAGTGGGAGCTAATGCATGACAGGACTGTCTGACTGTTCTTCTTTGCGGAACAAACAGTGAATGGGTCAGTTTATCTGGACCTGTTAGAGCAGTTTGTGAACCCACAGATACAAGACTTGCAGCCCAAAATCATTTGTCAACTAGACGGAGCTCCGTGGCATTGGTCAACGGCTGTTCGCAAGTTCCTGGATAGGAATTTTCCCAATCGTTGGATCGGATGCAGAGGACCCATTGCCTATCCACCATGTTCACCCGATATTATGCCGCTTTCTTCATGAGGGGATTCGTGAAGGACTGCGTGTATGCAACCGAAGTGAAAGATATTCCTATGTTGTGACATTGTATCACTAATGTAATTGCAACAATAACAGATGAAATGTTACAAAGAAATTGGCAAAAAATAGAATATGGACTTGATATTCTTCGTGCTACAAGTGGTTTACATGTAGAGGTGTACTGATGATTAAATAAATAAATTCTTTGAGATGCTCTACAATCTGGTGCATTTTTCACTGTCGTATCTACTGTGTTTTTTTCCTGGGTCTTTAAAATCAGGGAGATTTGAGTGGGACACCCTGTACTCTAATTAGCACCACACTGACACAGTGTATGGCCATGTGAATCGTGTTGCAAGATTACCTACTTCGGACATTTGTTGTGCATAGCTCAATGGACCTTCCAAAGTAACTAAATGTAGCACTCAGTGTTTATGATCTGTCCAAGTTCAAGAAACCTAAATGCAACATTCTGTACCCACGAAGACGCCACTTCTAACTTTCCCAGCAGATCGTAATGCCAGTGCTTCTCTTTTGGTAGCAAATCTGAATGGTGTCATTGTATCCTCTGGCATTTGTTTTCAGGCTGATGGTGATGCAACCAGAGTTTATCACATCTAATGTCCTGCGCTACAGTATAGCCTATTGCATTTTTTTCATTGACAGTGGCTAATCTATGTTCTATAACAAATTCATCGTGTTTTTTCACGTTTCGTACCAAGGAAATTACAGAGGAACTGCTACGAGGCTAATGCTGGTTGATCTCTTTCCAGCCTTTAAAATCTTACACGCCATCAGAAATGTTTCAGCGTTAGATTTTTTTTCTCTTTTACAGAAGACTTCAGCGACAGTGCACTGTCACTGTGGTACATTTGTGTCTGCCATTCATAAATATGGACTGTGGTCATGTAATGTATGTTAGTCACTACGTGTCAACACGCAGTATAACGTCTGTAGGTTACAGTTATGCAGACATTTTTATTATATTGTTGGAATTGCAGTTGCAACAAGGGTTTCTCTCGACTTGTTAACCACCGTATTTCACAACATAACTGTCAATAATCTTCCAGCAAGCCATGTAAAGATGTCAACTGAAAATTCGTTTTCAATTCTGATACTATACGTTTTCACTGGCGATAACTAGAGTGTTAGGGAGATAAAAGGTTGTGTGGTGCAAAATAAGGGGGATATGTTACACGGAGAAACTATTCCGAACCCAGCAACATTTTTATTGCGCGCTAGTCGTTGTTTGTGCTTCAACTCACTACACAGACAGTCCAATAATGTTGTGTTATATGAGCAACTCATTTTCCTCTCGTTCCTTCGAGTGCCAGAAAAAAGATCACCAAGAACTATACCACTGAATGAACTATGTTTTTGATGCACTTTTTGCCTCCGCAAGTTTACTGGTGGGGATGCAAACGATACATCGACGTTTTGGAAACATTGAGGATTCGTCCATAAATATCGAGGTTAGCATCGATATTTTGAATGGCGACAATCGCCGATGCATCGACGAAAGATTACAAATGCATTGACACTGTCGAACAATGGATCATTCATTCCTTTAGTGGATGCCCTCTATTCGATGTGTCGGGTCTCTTAATTCCTGCAGTGCTGCATTTTATTTTGAGCTAATAGGTAAGTAAAATATAAATTTCACAATATTATCATTTATTTCAGATAGTCTCCATTGAATTATGTACTGCGATCACTGGATATAATATAAGTGATTCTCGTTGCCTACAAGGTGCCAAACCGTAAGAGAACAAAAAAATATGAACAATGAGTGATGTTTATAAAACATACATGCTGAAAACTATTACATTACTGACGACATTTGGACAGAATCAATGTAAAATGAATCGTTTGTGGGCATTACTATTAACTTTGTAGACAACACAACTCCTCACCGGAACAACATGTGTTTCCGAACTGACAGAATACCATACATCCCTGTACATCATTGATAAACTGACATATTTTCTCTGACTAGAATATTTCACTTTAAAAGGTTTTAGGTACTGTCACAGATAATGTCAGCAGTGTTATGAAGATAATCAAATCTGCCGAAAAAAAGATTATCTGTTGTTTTGCCCATAGGATGAACTTAGTCATAACTAAATTCCCTTATTATGTAAAACACTGCACTGAATTGATAAGTAATGTATGAGATAATGTTAATTATATTAAAGATGGCGTCAATGCAAGTAACGAGACAATAGAGACGGGACTGAAGGAATGCCAAATTAAAAGGAAAAAAAATTATACTTGACATCCGCACATGATGGAATTCGTGCTCGTATTATATTATGATGATTCCTACAGTTGGTGTCCATGGTGGGAGTATAGTCTTAACTAGACTTGAGGCTCCCCCAATGGTTTCTAGCAGCGAGTTAAGACTAGACTTGGCCCCTGTTTCTACGTTTCGATACAGTGTATCGATACGTGGAACTGTTTCAGTGTTTCGGAACGCCTCGGTGTCACTGTTTTGAAACAGTGGTGTTTCATTCCGCCCCCTGTCTCCGATAACCGGACCAGAATCGATCTCGAACCAGACACAGAAACTGTATCGTTGTTTCAAAATAAGGCTGTTTCAGTCCACCTGTGCTTGGAACGGACTAATTGTAACGAAACAGTGATGTTTCATTCCGCTCTGTGACGGACGAGATTCGGGCTCGGCACAGGTATTGAAACACAACGTACCACTTCGTGAAACACTTTCAAGAGTGTCGAAATCTTTTTGACAAGCAATAGCATGAAGCTTAAGATATCCGAAAATAAAGCTTCGTTTCTAGCTGACTGTCCTATTCCGAAATGGCGTAACAACTGCTTTATGAACACTAACCAAAGAATAAAACAATGCATACTATTCACATTCAAAATAATAAATATGTGAAAATCATTTAGTTAAATTACACTTTTTTTATAACATACGCTTCTCTGTTCATGTACAGTAATCATATTAAGAAAAGCAAATAAGCCTACAACATTATGAATAAAAAAGACAGAGTGACAGTTATTAGACATATACATAAATTTGATGTAGGTATAACTGCAAGCAATCTGCTTGACATATCACTGATAGTGTAATGGTGAACGGGAAGAGCTGGGAAGCATGGTGAATTTATAGTAACGGTTCGAAACACCTTGAAAGACCAAATTTTTGTCTGTTGTATTTTGTTATTTATTCGAATTATTTGACATTATTTGTGAGTCTATAGTCACTGTGCCTATTATCCACAATGATTCCCTTTGTGTGCATGGAAATTAGCAGGATGGGTATATTATCCATAGTAACGAAATTTGGGAATCCCAGTAGCATATCCGTTGTTTCTGCAGTTTGCTCCCACCTCCAGTTCCGTTCGTGGTGGTTCTTCTATCTTCAGCTATGGCTGTCCTCAGCCAATTTAAAAGTGTGAAAGTCACACGACTCGAAAGCAGCGCATTTGCTGCAGGAAATATGAAACTGCCAAGACGCCTAAGTGGTAGTTCCATGATCAGCGTTCTCGCACCTCATTTGTGTTTATATGGACATACTTATACAGTAGACATTCAAGGTGATAAAGTGTAGGTTTAGTAGATTACAAAGCACAAACTGTTTCACTGTTTCGAAACAACGTATTAAAACATTACAGTGTACTGTTTCATTTGTTTCGAAACAGTTGTGTGTTTCAGTTTGCCCATCTCTAGTTAAGACTGTGTCAAAGAAATGGCGGAACTGGTACGACCATTTGAAAACTTAACAACAGAAATTTCAGGTGATCCAGTCAGTCGGTTGTGTTCGGTAAACAGTTGAAAATATGGTACCTATAAATGAAATTTAAAGACAAAATAAATAATAAACTGGCAAGAAGGATCGACAACTTAAAAAAATGCACCATTGGTAATTTCAGCTTTAAAGTTCATGCACTTCAAAGATGATGTCGCTAATTAAACGTAATAAGTTACTTAGATAACTATGTACGAGGAATTAATATAGCTACAATCACGAACGACACACCCGATGTGTCGGATAAAGACGAGTCAAACACTTGTAAATATCGCAAGCAGCTGTCACACAAAAACACGACAAATAAGTGATTAACATCTGCTGGAAACATTACTGTCATTGCCTGTTACGCCAGTAAGAAAGAGATCATATTGAAACCTGGGAGAGTATGAAGTCACTTTTCCCAAAAATTACAAAACTGCAAAGTAGTATTTTTCCATCATCACAGTATCCATGCCAAGCAGGTGCCTGTTCTCAGAGGCCGAGGCAAACATCACCCAGAAAAAAAACAGACTTCTAGGATTTATATTTTCTATGCATCTTTTCTTAAATTCTGCGTTAAATTGTTATATTCAAAGAAATAAATCCTTTTTTTTAAAAAAATGAATTTTCTTTACAAGATCCGTTTTATTTAGTTCCATAACCTGATTTACGAGGGTAATCCCAAAAGTAAGGTCTTCTATTTTTTTTTATAAGTGCAGAACTCTGTGTGACAATTGGTTACACTGTTATGAAAAGTCTTTAACGAGCAGTGTGTAAACATGCGCACGTCGCGCTGAGGCGCTCAGTCTTGGCTTGGCAGCTGTTGAGAATGGAGATTCCGTTGGGTGTTACCACCAAGTGCGAATTACGCGCAGTTATTCGGTTTTTGAACGCAAAGGGCACTGCGCCGACTGAAATCCATCGCTAATTGACGGAAGTGTATGGTGAGTCGTGTATGGGTGTCAAAAATGTTTGTAAGTGATGTAGAGTGATTGCAGCTGGTCGGACCGAAATTCACGACGAACAACTGAGCGGGAGACTGTCCATTTCAGAGGAGACAGTGCTGAAGGTTGAGCAAAGCATGCGCAAAAATTGCGGATCACCCTGGATGATCTCTGCACGTTGGTTCCACGTGCGGCAACGAGTTGTTGCTTCCCGCACATGTCTTCACCGATTTGCAGCCGAACGGGACAACTTTCTGGACTCAATAGTCACTGTTGACGAAACATGGGCATACCACTTTACACCTGTGATCAAGCAACAATCACGCCAGTGGCGGCATCCTTCTTTGCCAAAGCCGCGGAAACTCAAACAAACCAAGTCTGCCGGTAAAGTCATGACAACCTTTTTTTTGAGATCGGAAAGAGGTATTAATGGTCGACTTTATGCCCACTGGGGCCACAATTAACGCCGACAGACCGAAAAAACTCAAACGGGCAATTCAGAACAGGAGAAGAGGAATGTTGAGTAAGGGCGTACACATTCTCCATGACAAAGCTCGCCCACACATTGCTCGGCAAGCCGTTGCTCTGCTACAACACCCACCCACCCTATAGCCCTGACTTGGTGCCCATCACCTGTTCCCTGAGTTAAAAGAACATTTGGTCGGAAAGCGATTCACCAACGATGACGAGGTGAAAGAAGAGGTCCAAAACTTTCTGAACAGCGTGACGCCAAGCTGGTATACTTGGGCATACAAAAGCTGCCAGAGCGTCTACAAAACTGCATAGGCAGAAATGGCGATTATGTCGAAAAATAGCGAAATGTTCAAGCTGTAAACTGATGTAAACAATTGTAGAAACAAACAGGTTTATGTACTAATAAAAAAACAGGAGACCTTACTTTTGGGATTACCCTCGTATATGAAGGCAGTTGATCATCACATCAATCAGTACGATTATGTTTAATGTTAGGAGAAGGGGGGAATATTTTTGATGAAATAGGCGACTATTTCCAGTTCCTTTGTGTCTGACCATACAACTTATTTTATTATGCTGCTTAAAAGTAAAATAATTTTGGTGTGCGTTTTCTGATAATTCTAAAATACATAGAAACATCTTAAATACAACGATGTATCGTTTTTAAAAGCAATGCACTTTCAACAGCGATGCTTTTCCATGTAAGCATTCATGTCTCAACATCAGTGCTCTTGCGAACCATGTTGCAACCCTACTTCCTGATCTTTATTACAATATGCAGATTGTCACGCTTGTTGTCAACAGACGGAAAACTGACGGTAAACTCCGATCCTCGACAGCCTAACCAATGCTTCGATCTCTGTTAATGTATACCAATTAATGTGATATGCTACACTTGTTAGTGATCTAATGAATCTTATTATGGCAATGTTTTTCTTAAGGTAAATACATTTTGTTAAGCCTTAAACTGTCTTGAGCGCGTCTGCTCAAGAACTTCGCTAGATTCTTTATCTGGGATGTAGTCCACTACTTTTATTTAGTAAAAATATTTTCTCTGTGCATCGTTTTTATTCTTTTACACAGTACATGTGGCACGGCCCAGTAAATTAATGTGCCTCCCATGTTTTACATCTTGAACAATATCAGGTTTACCAACATCTAAACTGTTTCAGTGGACGTCTTGATTTTTCGTAGAAATCATCAGTAGCCCTTGTACCCGCAGTGCAGTTTTGATTTTTCCGTTATGAATCCTGCAGCACTGATGGCAGGCATGTTATTCATACATTGCAGACTTTCACAGCTGATATTTATAAAATTGCTGGTATTTGCCTCATTCATATTAAGGCCGTGGTTGGAGGCATAATTCTTTGCCCAAAGTTTCATCTTCCAGTGCTGCAGACATCAGCAGAAACTGTAACGACTCAGAAAGCAGTTGAAGGCATAAACAAGCTCAGCAAACAGAACTGTTTGTGTGTATCCATGAAACGGTCGGTTCGTGATGGCATCAGACATCTGCCTGAATGTCACGGAGTCACTGTGAGTAGTAGAGCAAACTATGTACCACCCCACATGGCATTGTTGCCAAATTTATTCAAGATATGGATATGGCAACGTCGCAATGACGTCATGGTGGGAAGATAGGTCAATTGGACTACCACCACTAACCAAACACCCTCCCCTCACCCAGAAGTACAAATTCCAGCAGGTCAATGCAACACACCATGGCTACCTTCACTAACCTAAGAAAATGGCAGGAAAATAGGTCACTTGAGCTACCTACACTAACCTAAGTCGTTCTACTGCCATCTCTTCCTAGAAACTGGCGGCGAAAGGACTCAGCCTGTGCTGGATAGGATGGACATAAGTCTTTATTTTGCAGACAGTCTTCATTTCAGCAATTAAGAGGTAGTCCAACTGACCTAGTACACTGTACTGCCACCAGAGGGCGCTGTCATTCCTTCTGTGACATTATCCAAGATGGCGATCTGGGGGGAAAAATGGCGGGAACCAACAGGAAACCTTAATCCAGTCACGTGTGGTACTTCAGCCAGTAGGATGGTGGTATCTGATAACGTCATTGGAGGGGATATAGAGCAGGCTCACCAGCTCTGGGACCTCAGTCTTGCTCAGTCAACCAGCAGCAGAACAAGAAGAACCATGAAGCATCAGCAACAGTTTCAATCCAACACAGCTCTGAAGAACAGGAAGAAAGTGGAAAAGTAAATATCCCACATCACATCTTTCTCTGTGGTTATTATTATTATTATTATTATTATTATTATTTCTTTCTTATCTCAGACGTTATGTCTGGTCAGAAGTAGAAAGTGACGCAGACCTTGATCAAGCGTGACTTTCTTTTAACTGTACGGTATATGTTATATTTCATTTAGGAACTTTCGGGTAATTGAACATTATCAATAATTACGGATTTCAATAGTTGTATATATAAGTTTGGATGTAGCTGTATTGCATTGATGCACTGGTGGATATTGTGTGGTATGACTCCTGTAGTTGGTAGTATAAGTGGTATAATGTCAACTTTATCCTGATGCCACATATCCCTGACTTCCTCAGCCAGTTGGATGTATTTTTCAATTTTTTCTCCTGTTTTCTTTTGTGCATTTGTTGTATTGGGTATGAATATTTCGATTAGTTGCGTTAATTTCTTCTTTTTATTGGTGAGTATGACGTCAAGTTTGTTATGTGGTGTTGTTTTATCTGTTATAATGGTTCTGTTCCAGTATGATTTGTATTCATCATTCTCCAGTACATTTTGTGGTGCATACTTGTATGTGGAAACGTGTTGTTTTATAAGTTTATATTGTATTATTTTTGCTACATTGTCATGTCTTCTGGGGTATTCTGTATTTGCTAGTATTGTACATCCGCTTGTGATGTGATCTACTGTTTCTATTTGTTGTTTGCAAAGTCTGCATTTATCTGTTGTGGAATTGGGATCTTTAATAATATGCTTGCTGTAATATCTGGTGTTTATTGTTTGATCCTGTATTGCAATCATGAATCATTCCATCTCACTGTATATATTGCCTTTTCTTAGCCATGTGTTGGATGAGTCTTGATCGATGTGTGGCTGTGTTAGATGATACGGGTGCTTGCCATGTAGTGTTTTCTTTTTCCAATTTACTTTCTTCGTATCTGTTGATGTTATGTGATCTAAAGGGTTGTAGAAGTGGTTATGAAATTGCAGTGTTGTAGCCGATTTATTTATATGAGTGATTGCTTTGTGCATTTTGCTAGTTTCTGCTCGTTCTAGAAAGAATTTTCTTAAATTGTCTACCTGTCCACAATGTAGGTTTTTTATGTCGATAAATCCCCTTCCTCCTTCCTTTCTGCTTAATGTGAATCTCTCTGTTGCTGAATGTATGTGATGTATTCTATATTTGTGGCATTGTGATCGTCTAAGTGTATTTAGTGCTTCTAGGTCTGTGTTACTCCATTTCACTGCTCCAAATGAGTAGGTCAATATTGGTATAGCATAAGTATTTATAGCTTTTGTTTTGTTTTGTTTCTTGCTGTCAGTTCTGTTTTCAGTATTTTTGTTACTCTTTGTCTATATTTTTCTTTGAGTTCTTCTTTAATATTTGTATTATCTATTCCTATTTTTTGTCTGTGTCCTAGATATTTATAGGCATCTGTTTTTTTTTCATCGCTTCTATGGAGTCGCTGTGGTTATCCAATATGTAATCATCTTGTTTAGTGTGTTTTCCCTTGACTATGCAATTTTTTCTGACATTTGTCTGTTCCAAAAGCCATATTTATATCATTGCTGAATACTTCTGTTACCTTTAGTAATTGGTTGAGTTGTTATTTGTTGCTGCCAGTAGTTTTAGATCATCCATGTATAGCAAATGTGTGATTTTGTGTGGGTATGTTCCAGTAATATTGTATCCGTAATTTGTATAATTTAGCATGTTGGATAGTGGGTTCAGAGCAAGGCAGAACCAGAAAGGACTTCATGAGTCTCCTTGGTATATTCCACGCTTAATCTGTATTGGCTGTGATGTGATATTATTTGAATTTGTTTGGATATTAAGTGTGGTTTTCCAATTTTTCATTACTATGTTTAGGAACTGTATCAATTTAGGATGTACTTTGTATATTTCCAATATTTGTAGTAACCATGAGTGGGGTACACTATAAAAAGTGTTTCAGTAATCAATGTATGCGTAGTGTAGCGACCTTTGTTTAGTTTTAGCTTGATATGTAACCTCTGCATCTATTATCAGTTGCTCTTTACACCCTCGTGCTCCTTTGCAACAGTCTTTTTGTTCTTCATTCATAATTTTGTTCTGTGTTGTATGCGTCATTAATTTCTGTGTAATGACTGAAGTTAATATTTTGTATATTGTTGGTAGGCATGTTATGGGGCGGTATTTAGCTGGGTTTGCTGTGTCTGTTTGATTTTTAGGTTTTATGTAAGTTATTCCATGTGTGAGTGTTTCAGGGAATGTGTATGGGTCTGCAATGTAACTGTTAAATAATTTAGTTAGATGTGAATGTATTGAGGTGAAATTCTTTAGCCAGAAATTTGCTATTTTATCTTTTCCAGGGGCTTGCCAATTGTGAGTGGAATTAATTGCTTTGGTGACTTCATGTTGCAAAATTATCACTTCAGGCATCATCTTGTATGTGTCTGTTTCTGCTTCTATCCACCGTGCATGCCTGTTATGTTGTACCGGGTTTGACCATATGTTGCTCCAGAAGTGTTCCATGTCTGTTATGTTTGGTGGATTGTCTATTTTAATGTGTGTGTTATCTATTGTCTGGTAAAATTTCTTTTGGTTTGTGTTGAATGTTTGGTTTTGTTTCCTTCTATTTTCACTTTTTCGTATCTTCTAAGTCGTTTGGCCAATGATTGTAATTTCTGCTTCTTTTCATCTAATTGCTCTATCGCTTTTTGTTGTGAGATTTTACCTAACCTGTTTCGTTTTTTTCTGACATTTGATGTCTTATAAATTGTTTTAACTGTCCAATGTCTTTTCGCAGATTTTCTATTCTGATCTGTAACCTATGTTGCCATGCTCGTTTTGTGGGTTTCTTCTGTGTGTTGGTTGGTTCTGATCTCTGCCTAGTGTGTATATTTAGTGTAGTGAGTGCTCCTATATAAACCAGTAGTTGTAACTCTTCCATAGTTGCGTTTTCATTTATTTTGTTGTGTATGATTGTGTTGATAGTTTTTATTGTTGTTTCGACTTGTGGGTTATTTGGCAGTCTATGCAAGAATGGTCTAATGTCTGTATTTGTGTCTTCGTATTCTATATATGTCAGCTGAAATTTTTCTTCTATATCTAACATGTGTGTCACTTCGTGTTCTATTTGTACTTGTTCTGGTGACAGTCTTAAGATTTTGTTTTCCTCTGATTGTTTAATTGATGTGTGTTGTTCTTTGTTTATTTGGGTCCATTACTGTATTTTCTTCTTCTTCTTCTGATTGCACATTATTTTGTTCCAGTATTTGTTGTACTTTTTGTTTGATGTTTTCTAATTCTGACTGGGTATCCTGTTATTTTTTATTATTACATGGATCTGATCAGCTAGTTGTTATTCTGTTAAAAATTTTAATTCTGGGTATCTGGTAATAAATGTTGTGTATACTTGTGATCTGTATCCAGTTGTGTTGGTTCCTAGGTTTGTTGCTTGGTAATAACAGAACATGAGGTGTCGATTAACTTCATCTGACCATCTCATCCTCTGTCTTTGTTTTCCTTCTAGGGTGGTTGCAGGAAGAATATCCTGCAAAACATCTCTATTTGGATTTAAATCATTTTCCAGTTGGCTAGCAGTGTCGTTACCATTGTGGGCGGGCATAGGGTTCAAGCGTCGTCCCCGACCATGACGGCGCTTGTCCAAGGCTTCTTTAGTTGTGTCCTGAACCAACTAATCACTCTTAAAGGGGGGGGGTTATCCCTATTAGTTGTTTGTTCTTTTCGTCGCCTTTTACAGCTGGTAGAACATACTGGAGGCCTATTCTTCTCCTGGGCCTCCACAGGGATTATTATTATTATTATTATTATTATTATTATTATTATTATTATTGATTGTTTTCGCTTCTTGGTCCATATATAATGATTCCTTGTCTTTGTTCAACAGTAGCCCTCGATATGTCCAAACCCACCCACAGGGTCAAGCACCAACCTGATCTTTGCCACGTCCTGACCTGTGGAAACTTCGGCTGCCATCTTGTTGAGACCTGCACCAACCTCTGAGCCTGCAGCAGCAACAACCTCCAGCATGTCTGAACCTGTAGCAACCACATGGGAACCTGTAGCGCACATAGCCGACTTTCTGGAGCAGGACAAGGAGCTACTGTTGTCTCACTCATCGATTTGTGTGATGCAGACACACAATCTGCTCCCAACACATCAAACGCAGCTGGTGGTCTCAAACAACAGCATGATGGAGGACAGTACTGGTCACCAACATAATATCCATCCCAGCAAAACATCCCGGTGCTGGTGCAGCCACAAAGGACAGATGCTGTGTATAAGAAGGCATCAAGTGTACCCATGTTTTTCAGTTCTACATGCAATTTAACTCCCAGTGGAACAAAACGTGTAAACATTGGTATAGAAGCACATCACGTCTGGGGCTTTCATGCGAGAATAGAAATTGAAAATGCATTCAAAGGTGTTAAAGTGCCAATTTCCGAGTTCGACTGGGCCGAAATACATCATGCGGAGGGCTACATCAATCACCAGATGACTACAGAGTATTATCCAACTCGTTCTCCCACAGACATTCGCCTTACTGGTGTGACACTATCTATTACAACAGTGTATGATGACTGTGCACTATGTGTCAAATTTGGTGACAACTGTGTTTATCCAAGGTATAGATTAGTTACGAAGTTATATGATCTGGATACTGCGCTACATCTTGCTTTGGAGAGATTGAACCGTTGGTTGATGGGCATAGACTCTGCATACAATGATGATGTAAACTTTTTATATGTGCATAGTGTACATGTTGATGATTTGAAGCAAACCTTTGTATGCATATGAATGCTGAATCAAAGTAGAAACAGATTAAGTGTGCATGTAAAAAACGTTGAGTACTGTGAAGCATCTTTTGGCTTGCGGGAGACACGTGCAGAATTTATAGCATGTCAAGACGCTTTGTTTAGGAAATACTGTACAGGTGCAAAGAAGAAGACAAAGAAAGAGTCTGACGGTTTTCTTGAAATACTGCAGCCTATGTATGACATTTAAATAAATAATGTATGTACATATAATCTCAAACCATGTTTGTGTTTCATTTCATACCTCTCTCATTATAGTCAAATATTACACTTATTGATTTCATTATTTTTCAACGCTACACCAGTTATTGATGTAATGAATGATCAAGTTACTCTTCACGAGTTTGCAGTGGGTGAAAAAACTGAAAAGCTTTTCTATTTACAAGATGCACACAGCGTGTAGATGTACTGTGTGTGTGTGTGTGTGTGTGTCATATATATCTGATATCGCTGTCTCGCCAAATTAACTGTCAGTCAGTTAAGTGATGGAGCTATAGTGGCTACACATGCAATTACCATACCTTTAAGTTTATCTTTCTGTATTTGTCAACTACTTGTCAGTACCCAGCGTAGTTAGTATCATGGTAGGACGTGTGAAACATCCTCATCAGAAGGACTCTGTTGTTGGTGACAGGTCCTATGAAGATGAAAAAAGAGGACCTGAAAAAGAAGAACGGAATTCTGCTCCCGGATATTATATGAGCAATTATTGCATGCCCATCCAATTCTGGCAACACCAATTCGAAATTTGTAATAAGGACTTTAGGACCAAACCGCTGAGGGCACTGGTCCCTATTCTTATTCACTACTTAATCTAACTTAAACTAACTTAAGCTAAGGACAACACACACACCCATGCCTGAGGGAGGACTCTAACTTCTGACGAGGGGAGCTGCATGAACCATGACAAGATGCTTTACACTGGACAGCAGCTAGACTAGTGTCATAATGATGCTAACACGTGTGAATGGAGTCCAATTTGAACATGTTTGTGTATTCTCAAAAACACTGTTTCAATCCAAGTATCAGCTACTGTGCAGTGTAGATGCTTCATCTATATGGTGAAGTACTGCGATCCATATGAAGTAATGAGGTGCTATGGTAGTGAATTCGACATATCCTCATGCACAGCTGATAATCCTTATGGTGTTATTCCGCAGAACGAGAAGGTTATTGGTCTGATGAAGGATGAGGCGAATGGATTGCCGATCGTGGAGTTTATAGGTCTACCCCCAAAAATGTATGCGTATCGCACATTGGAAGCTGCCACCCAGAGGTGAGCTAAGGGTGTGCGTTGTATGGCATTGAGAGCTCTCACTATCGAAGACTATTTGCAGTGCCTTTGCAGAGGTGTTCGCGGTGTTGCACCACAGCCACTGCATATGGAGCGGCAGACCAGTATTCGATCGAGAGGACGATAGAAGGGTCATTTGTGATGACGGGACTGAAACACTCTTGTACTCACACTACTCACTTGTAGTGCGAGAAGGGGTGGGTGGACTGATTTTTGTTTGTTTGTTTGTTTGTGTGTGTGTGTGTGTGTGTGTGTGTGTGTGAAAAAAAAGCATGAACAAAAATATTAAAAAAGCAAAAATAGAAAAAAATTATATATTGATTTATTTGTTCATGCGCAACATGTGTATAGCCTGTAAATATATATACAGTGTATCTATGTACCGTGAGCATCTTGTAAATAGAATAGCTTTTAAGTTGGTTCACCTGCCGCTAGCCATCTAAGTAAGAATAGTTTTTAAGAACGTACTGAAGCAGGAAGGCGCGGGAAGAAGTAGTGGATCAGTTAAAGGACCTCGAGTTCTACCAATGCCCAAGACATCTGGCAGTTTTCTTCCATTTCCCATCCCGGCCCTCTACACATCTCGGCAGCAAGGTCCATCGCTGGTGGTGCTGCAGCTATTGCGCGAATGGTCAAGAACGCGCAAAACTTCCAAGCGCAGTTCCAAGAAGACATAACTACATGATGGAAGCAGCAGCCCTGGGAATAGGACTATACTGGAAACTTTACAGGAAAGAGCTAGGTCTACTCATAAATAAAAGAAGCCCATTAGCCGTCCTACTAGATCGACCACTCAAAAATACTTATCTTAAGTTTGTCAGAAAGAAATTCAATATACCAAGAATCCGTGATGTGTTTATGCGGGATACATTATCGAAGACTTTGTGGAAGACTGGTGAGTTTAGATGCTGCTGGGGGCCCTGACACCCACTGGGTATCATATGTTATGAAAAATGTGGGTGCCGTCTACTATTTCGACTCATATGGTGACCTGCAACCGCCAGAAGAATTACAGACATACTTCACTCACAGAAGACGTGTGTTCTACAATTATCATGAGCCGCGGTGGTCTCGCTGGTCTAGGCGCTCAGTCCAGAACCGCGCAACTGCTGCGGTCGCAGGTTCGAATCCTACCTCGGGCATGGATGTGTGTGATGTCCTTAGGTTAGTTACGTTTAAGTAGTTCTTAGTTCTAGGGGACTGATGACCACAGATGTTAAGTCCCATAGTGCTCAGAGCCATTTGAACCATTCTACAATTATCGGCGCTGTCAGGACTTTAACACATACCTCTGTGGACATCTATGCATAATGTTTCTCTTGGCGTTTACAAGGAAGAAGAAGAAGAAGAAGAAGAAGAAGCATGCTATATAAGGAGAAGCTTTAAGCATTCCTTCATAAATTTAGGTTCAGATGCAATGTCGTACACTTTGATGTTGAAAGAACGATCATCTGTGTTGCGTGAAAATTACTTTCCGACAATTGATTTGAACATTGGTGAATAGAGTGTTGCACTGATTGGACTGGAGACGTACAACAGCATCCCAAATATCACTGATACCAACAACAAACTGCATCTGAATATTAATGGTGAAAAAGACATTGTGGAAATAGAACCAGGTGCATATGATATCGATGCGGGGCACCGTCAGGACATGCGGGGAGCAAGCAGCAACCGGTATTGTAATTGTAAACTGTCGAAGCTGCATTGGTAAAGTAGCGGAACTTCAAGCGCTGATAGAAAGCACCGAAGCTGAAATCGTTATAGGTACAGAAAGCTGGCTAAAGCCAGAGATAAATTCAGCCGAAATTTTTACAAAGGAACAGACGGTGTTTAGAAAGGAACAGACGGTGTTTAGAAAGGATAGATTGCATGCAACCGGTGGTGGCGTGTTTGTCGCTGTTAGTAGTAGTTTGTCCTGTAGTGAAGTAGAAGTGGATAGTTCCTGTGAAATAAACTCCTGGAAATTGAAATAAGAACACCGTGAATTCATTGTCCCAGGAAGGGGAAACTTTATTGACACATTCCTGGGGTCAGATACATGACATCATCACACTGACAGAACCACAGGCACATAGACACAGACAACAGAGCATGCACAATGTCGGCACTAGTACAGTGTATATCCACCTTTCGCAGCAATGCACGCTGTTATTCCCCACATGGAGACGATCGTAGAGATGCTGGATGTAGTCCTGTGGAACGGCTTGCCATGCCATTTCCACCTGGCGCCTCAGTTGGACCAGCGTTCGTGCTGGACGTGCAGACCGCGTGAGACGACGCTTCATCCAGTCCCAAACATGCTCAATGGGGGACAGATCCGGAGATCTTGCTGGCCAGGGTAGTTGACTTACACCTAGAGAACGTTGGGTGGCACGGGATACAAGCAGACGTGCATTGTCCTGTTGGAACAGCAAGTTCCCTTGCCGGTCTAGGAATGGTAGAACGATGGGTTCGATGACGGTTTGGATGTACCGTGCACTATTCAGTGTCCCCTCGACGATCACCAGAGGTGTACGGCCAGTGTAGGAGATCGCTCCCCACACCATGATGCCGGGTGTTGGCCCTGTGTGCCTCGGTCGTATGCAGTCCTGATTGTGGCGCTCACCTGCACGGCGCCAAACACGCATACGACCATCATTGGCACCAAGGCAGAAGCGACTCTCATCGCTAAAGACGACACGACTCCATTCGTCCCTCCATTCACGCCTGTCGCGACACCACTGGAGGCGGGCTGCACGATGTTGGGGCGTGAGCGGAAGACGGCCTAACGGTGTGCGGGACCGTAGCCCAGCTTCATGGAGACGGTTGCGAATGGTCCACGCCGATACCACAGGAGCAACAGTGTCCCTAATTTGCTGGGAAGTGGCGGTGCGGTCCCCTACGGCAGTGCGTAGGATCCTACGGTCTTGGCGTGCATCCGTGCGTTGCTGCGGTCCGGTCCCAGGTCGACGGGCACGTGCACCTTCTGCCGACCACTGGCGACAACATCGATGTACTGTGGAGACCTCACGCCCCACGTGTTGAGCAATTCGGCGGTACGTCCACCCGGCCTCCCGCATGCCCACTACACGCCCTCGCTCAAAGTCCGTCAACTGCACATACGGTTCACGTCCACGCTGTCGCGGCATGCTACCAGTGTTAAAAACTGCGATGGAGCTCCGTATGCCACGGCAAACTGGCTGACACTGACGGCGGCGGTGCACAAATGCTGCGCAGCTAGCGCCATTCGACGGCCAACACCGCGGTTCCTGGTGTGTCCGCTGTGCCGTGCGTGTGATCATTGCTTGTACAGCCCTCTCGCAGTGTCCGGAGCAAGTATGGTGGGTCTGACACACCGGTGTCAATGTGTTCTTTTTTCCATTTCCAGGAGTGTATTATGGGTGGAGGTTACACTCAACAACCGAGCTAGGTTAATAATTGGCTCCTTTTACCGACCTCCCGACTCAGCAGCATTAGTGGCAGAACAACTGAGAGAAAATTTTGAATACATTGCACATAAATTTTCTCAGAATATTATAGTCTTAGGTGGAGATTTCAATTTACCAGATATAGACTGGGACACGCAGATGTTTAGGGCGGGCCGTAGGGACAGAGAATAGAGTGACATTATACTGAGTGCACTGTGCGAGAATTACCTCGAGCAATTAAACAGAGAACCGACTCATGGAGATAACATCTTTGACCTACTGATAACGAACAAACCCGAACTTTTCGACTCTGTATGTGCAGAACAGGGAATCAATGATCATAAGGCCGTTGCAGCATACCTGAATATGGAAGTTAATAAGAATATAAAAAAGGGAGGAAAGTTTATTTGTTTAGCAAGAGTAATAGCAGGCAGATTTCAGACTACCTAACAGATCAAAACGAGAATTTCTGTTCCGACACTGACAATGTTGAGTGTTTATGGAAAAAGTTTAAGGCAATTGTAAAATGCGTTTCAGACAGGTACGTGCCGAGTAAAACTGTGAGGGACGGGAAAAACCCACCGTCGTTCAACAACAAAGTTAGGAAATTACTGCGAAAGCAAAGAAAGCTTCACTCCAAGGTTAAACGCAGCCAAAACTTCTCAGACAAACAGAACCTAAACGATGTCAAAGTTAGCGTAAAGAGGGCTATGCGTGAAGCGCTCAGTGAATTTGAAAGTAAAATTATATGTACCGACTTGACAGAAAATCCTAGGAAGTTCTGGTCTTATGTGAAATCAGTAAGTGGCTCGAAACAACATACCCAGACACTCCGGGATGATGATGGCATTGAAACAGAGGATGACACGCGTAAAGCTGAAATACTAAACACCTTTTTCCAAAGCTGTTTCACAGAGGAAGACCGCACTGCAGTTCCTTCTCTAAATCCTCGCACAAACGATAAAATGGCTGACATCGAAATAAGTGTCCAAGGAATAGAAAAGCAACTGGAATCACTCAACAGAGGAAAGTCCACTGGACCTGACGGGATACCAATTCGATTCTACACAGAGTACGTGAAAGAACTTGCCCCCCTTCTAACAGCCGTGCACCGCAAGTCTTTAGCGGAACGGAAGGTTCCAAATGATTGGAAAAGAGCACAGGTAGTCCCAGTCTTCAAGAAGATGCGCAAAACTGTAGACCTATATCTCTGACGTCGATCTGTTGTAGAATTTTAGAACATGTTTTTTGCTCGAGTATCATGTCGTTTTTGGAAACCCAGAATCTACTCTGTAGGAATGCACATGGATTCCGGAAACTGCGATCGTGTGAGACCCAACTCGCTTTATTTGTTCATGAGACCCAGAAAATATTAGATACAGACTCCCAGGTAGATACAATTTTCCTTGACTCCCGTAAGGCGTTCGATAGAGTTCCGCCCTGTCGCCTGATAAAGTAAGAGCCTACGGAATATCAGACCAGCTGTGTGGCTAGATTGAAGAGTTTTTAGCAAACAGAACACAGCAAGTTGTTATCAATGGAGAGACGTCTACAGACGTTAAAGTAACCTGTGGTGTGCCACAGGGGAGTGTTATGGGGCCATTGCTTTTCACAATATATATAAATGACCTAGTAAATAGTGTCGGAAGTTCCATGCGGCTTTTCGCGGATGATGCTGTAGTATACAGAGAAGTTGCAGCATTAGAAAATTGTAGCGAAATGCAGGAAGATCTGCAGCGGATAGGCACTTGGTGCAGGGAGTGGCAACTGACCCTTAACATAGACAAATGTAATGTATTGCGAATATATAGAAAGAAGGATCCTTTATTGTATGATTATATGATAGCGGAACAAACACTGGTAGCAGTTACTTCTGTAAAATATCTGGGAGTATGCGTGCGGAACGATTTGAAGTGGAATGATCATGTAAAATTAATTGTTGGTTAGGCGAGTACCAGGCTGAGATTCATTGGGAGAGTCCTTAGAAAATGTAGTCCATCAACAAAGGAGGTGACTTACGAAACACTCGTTCCATCTATACTTGAGTATTGCTCATCAGTGTGAGATCCGTACCAGATCGAGTTGACGGAGGAGACAGAGAAGATCCAAAGAAGAGCGGCGCGTTTCGTCACAGGGTTATTTGGTAACCGTGATAGCATTACGAAGATGTTTAGCAAACTCAAGTGGCAGACTCTGCAAGAGAGGCGCTCTGCATCGCGGTGTAGCTTGCTCGCCAGGTTTCGAGAGGGTGCGTGTATGGGTGAGGTATCGAATATATTGTTTTCCCCTATTTTTACCTCCCGAGAAGATCACGAATATAAAACTGGAGAGATTCGAGCGCTCACGGAGGCTTTCAGACAGTCGTTCTTCCCGCGAACCATACGGGACTGGAACAGAAAAGGGAGGTGACAGTGGTACGTAAAGTGCCCTCGGCCACACACCATTGGGTG
Organism: Schistocerca gregaria; assembly: GCF_023897955.1. Taxonomy (NCBI): domain Eukaryota; kingdom Metazoa; phylum Arthropoda; class Insecta; order Orthoptera; family Acrididae; genus Schistocerca; species Schistocerca gregaria. The sequence continues at coordinate 570,734,213 of NC_064921.1, read as the reverse complement.
GCTTGCGGAGTATAAATGTAGACGTAGATGTAGATGGTTTGAATAAAGTCTTAAAACAGTCTGGAAAAGGTATTGAGCTAAGTGCAAACATCAGTAATCTCAAATCTGAAATAAGGACTATAAATGCAACGACTGACTTCAACCGGAAACGTTCAATAGGGCGCCTACTGTGTTTCACAGAAGGACAGGTTTTGGAGAAGGATCCAAGTAAGTTTTACATGTTAGATAGGACTGTGGACATACTTCCTGTTAGCACAATCAGATTCAAGTGTAACACTGAAAGGAAATCCTATCTCAACGACAGCCTGATTCATACTATTTATGGATTCTTCCCCCCAGTTGCAATGGGGTATAAGATTGGTGAGACCGCTGTCACTGCAATATACCTTCCAGAGACAGGTCAGACATTGAACTATTTGGAGCTGCGTACTGTGGACCAGAATGATCAACTTGTTGACTTTCATTATACGATTACATCTACCAGCGATTTTCCAGTGGTCAAAACAGACTCCTAAAGAAGCCTTCGCCGCTGCCATGGAATCATGGCGTCAGCGTTGTGAAAAATGTGTACGTCTGCAGGGCGATTACGTCGAGAAGTAACGTCAGTTTCATCGATTTCGGGTGAGTACTTAATTAGAAAAAAAATCGGAGGCCTTAGAACTTGAATGCACCTCATAAGGCAGGATGGGCGAACGGTCTGTCTGGGTGGCTAACCAAACAAGGAGATTATACGGTACAGAAAGAAGAATCTTAAGAAAAGCTACAAAATTTACCACACGTAGGCCAAACCATGAGGTACAGAAAATAGCCACTACTAAACCTTTAACACACCAACTTATCGAACTTTCTAGTAGAAACAGACCGAGCAGTCTAAGTACAAACACAGTGACAACAGAAGTCACCATTATGGTGGTTTACTCTTTGCTGAATATATAGTGACCTCGTTTCTTCCAGCTGAACCTCCGAATAGACGTCTCTGTCCACAGTGATCTTCAGCTCTTCTTAATGCAGTTAGGAGAGGTAGACCGGTAATCTCCTTCGCTGGATCCAGCAATCAGTTTGCTACTCTCTGTCGCGGTCTTCTGCTCTAGATTTTGGGTTTCAAGACGATCTTTTCTAAACTATTCTCCTGTCGTCTCAAAAAGTTACCAAGAAACTTCTTTTGACGCTAAGTTGCTCTATAATGGAAGCATTAGTTCTTGTTTTTGTCCATGGTACATGCACCATATCCCTCCAACATGACATCTAGAAAGCATCAGTTCGGCTCATGTTATTGGCTTTCATGGTCCAGATCTCGCAGCCGTAGAACAACACAGGCAACACTAATGATTCTACCATGTGCACCTTCATTCTTTTGGATATTGCCCGGTTCTGCCATATCTTAGTGAGTTTAAGCATTGTGGCTCAGTCAAGGAGAAGTCGTTACCTTAATTATTTATTTATAAAACCTCCCTTGTGACGTACTACTTAGTGAACATATATATTATTTCATAAGTCAATATCCCTTTCTCAGACACATGCCAATCACGCAGGGATTAATGAGGTATCATTAGAAAGGTTCTGAACCGGATTCATACCGATGTTGAGCTGAAATGTACTATCTGTGGAAAATTTACCGCAAAAGAGACTTAACTATCATGGGCAAAAGGGCACCATGGATGCCCAGCTTCATAGCTATATTTTGCGAAGCTAACTTATTATTCATAAAGAAAAGACTCGCATTTCATATTATTTTAATGCAAAATTTGAATGAAATTTTCACTCAGCAGCGGAGTGTGCGCTGATATGAAACTTCCTGGCACTTTGGGACCGGGACTCGAACTTTGGACCTTTGCCTTTCGCGGGAAAGTGTTCCACCGACTGAGCTACCCAAACATGACTCACTACACGTCCTCACAGCTTCCATTCTGCCAGTACTTCATCTCCTACCTTCCAAACTTGACAGAAGCTGTTCTGCAAATCTTGCAGAACTACCACTCCTGGAAGAAAGGATATTGTGGAGACATGACTTAGCGACAGCCTGGGGGATGTAGAGCACTTGACCACGAAAGGCAAAGGCCCTGAGTTGGAGTCTCGGTCCGGCGCACATTTAAATTTGCCAGGAAGTTTCTTATCAGCGCACACTCCGCTGCAGAGTGAAAATTTCACTCTAGGAACATGACCCAGTCTGTGACTAAGGCATGTCTCTACAATATCCTTTCCTGCAGGAGTGCTAGTTCTGAAAGGTTCGCAGAAGAGCTTCTATGAAGTTTGGAAGGTAGAAGACGAGGTACTGGCAGAACTGAGGCTGTGAGGACGGGTCGTGAGTCGTACTTGGGTAGCTCAGTCGGTATACTACTTGCCTACAAAAGGCAAAGGTCCAAGTTCGAGTCTCGGTCCAGCACAGAGTTTTAATCTGCCAGAAAGTCTGACCATTTTACTTTTTTTTAATTACTTATTAACTGGATATTTTGTATGCAGCATTGTCACAGATAATAACCGTGACCACTGCGAAGGTCCATTATCTCTGCCCGTCACACAAGCTGTCTTTGCTAAACAAACATGTTTTCCGACACGGCAAATGTATTTGTCATTTTCGCCTTCAATTGTGATTTACCTGTTGGTACTACGGGCTAACGGGTGTACTGTAACTGAAAATGTTTGTCGAGTTAGAGACTATGTGGCCGTACTGACAGTCCCTGATCCCTGCCCGTCGTATAAACCTGGACAAACATTCTGAATGGAGAAGATGTTTTTGGAGACATAGAAATGCATATATAAGGATGTATCGTAAATTCGTGTTACTATTCTACATCGTTCGAGTCATTTTTAAAGATGTTTCCTCTTGATTCACAAAACAACGCTTATCCAAATGACTACGCTTATTTCACATGCTGTCATTATTTGAAATTATAAAAGTGCCAAAGTGTCACACGGGTTCCCTGGTGAAATCATTAGTTTCTATTTTACGAGATTTCAGTACAGTTATCGGCCAAAAGCCAACTGCATAACGAAAACCGACGAAAAATAATACGAAATAGAACTGCAAACAGGTCGAGCCAGCAGTATCAAACACCTCTTATTAGAAAGCAGATAAAGGAAAGTAGGAAACAGCTACTGAATCTACTGTCTACGAAATAATCAGGGTTGAGGTGTTAGAGAAATCTGCACTCGCCTGTAAGGTGAATGTCTGGATTATACACGACTGGCCATTAAATATGCTACACCACGGAGATGACGTGCTACAGACGCGAAATTTGACCGACAGGAAGAAGATGCTGTGATATGCAGATGATTAGCTTTTCAGAGCATTCACACAAGGTTGGCGCCGGTGGCGACACCTACAACGTGCTGACATGACTAAAGGTTCCAACCGATTTCTCATACACAAACACCAGTTGACCGGCGTTGCCTGGTGAAACGTTGTTGTGATGCCTCGTGTAAGGAGGAGAAACGCGTATCATCACATTTCCAACTTTGATAAAGGTCAGTTTGTAGCCTATCGCGATTGCGGTTTATCATATCACGACACTGCTGCTCGCGTTGGTCGAGATCCAATGACTGTTAGCAGAATAAGGAATCGGTGGGTTCAGGAGGGTACTACGGAACGCTGTGCTGGGTCCCAACGGCCTCGTATCACTAGCAGTCGAGATGGCAGGCACCTTATCCGCATGGCTGTAACGGATCGTGCAGCCACGTCTCGATCCCTGAGTCAACAGATGGGGACGCTTGCAAGACACCAACCATCTTCACGAACAGTTCGACGAAGTTTGCAGCAGCATGGGCTACCAGCTCGGAGACCATGGCTGCACTTACCCTTGACGCTGCATCACAGACAGGAGCGCCTGCGATGGTGTACTCAACGACGAACCTGGGTGCACGAATGGAAAAACGTCATTTTGTCGGATGAATCCTCGTTCTGTTTACAGCATCATGATGGCCGCATTCGTGTTTGGCGACATCGCAGTGAACGCACATTGGACGCGTGTATTCGTCATCGCCATACTGGCGTATAATCTGGCGTGACCGTATGGGGTGCCATTGGTTACTCGTCTCTGTCACTTCTTGTTCGCATTGACGGCACTTTGAACAGTGGACGTTACATTTTAGACGTGTTACGACCTGTTGCTCTACCCTTCATTCCATCCCTGCGAAACTCTACATTTCAGCAGGATAATGCACGATTGCATGTTGCAGGTCCAGTACGGGCCTTTCTGGATACAGAAAATGTTCGACTGCTGCCCTGGACAGCGCATTCTCCAGGTCTCTCACCAACTGAAAACGTCTGGTCAATGGTGGCCGAGCAACTGGCTCATCACAATACATCAGTCACTACTTTTGATGAACTGTGGTAGCGTGTTGAAGCTGCATGGGCAGCTGTACCTGTACACGCCATGGAAGCTCTGTTTGACTCAATGCCCAGGCGTATCAAGGCCGTTATTACGGCCAGAGGTGGTTGTTCTGGGTACTGATTTCTCAGGTCTTATGCACACAAATTGCGTGAAAATGTAATCACATGTAAGTTCTAGTATAATATATTTGTCGAATGAATACCCGTGTATCATCTGCATTTCTTCTTGGTGTAGCAATTTTGATGGCCAGTAGTGTAATTCACTCCGTCTAGCCAAAACCAAACTAGGAATAGAAAAATTCATAATTTCCTTTTCTGGCTGTCTAAAAATAAATAGAGGTGGTGTGTGTGTGTGTGTGTGTGTGTGTGTGTGTGTGTGTGAGAGAGAGAGAGAGAGAGAGAGAGAGAGAGAGAGAGAGAGAGAGGGAGAGAGAGATAGATAGATAGAGAGAGAGAGAGAGAGAGAGAGAGAGAGAGAGAGAGAGAGAGAGAGAGAGAGAGAGACCTACCTGGCGGCAGCGGGTGCAGAGTGACGGCGGTGCTGAGCCGGCCGCCGCCCAGGCTGACCAGGTGCGGCAGCTCGGCGTGCACCTTGAGCGCCCGGCCCGCCTCGCGCACCTCCAGCCCGGCATCGCACGGCTGCTGCTGCTGCTGCTGCTGCTGCTGCTGCTGCTGGCCGGCCACTCCCGCCGACATCTGCAACAACAGGCCAGCGCCTCATTTCAAAAGCTGCGCAGTGGCCAAAATAGCTTGCTTACATCGTTAGGTTTACCGACCGTAAGACACGAAACACAGAGTTGTAACGTTATGAAACTCCCTGACACTGTAACTCTGTGGCACACTGGGACTCGAACCCGAAACCTCGCCTTTCACGGGCAGTATCTGAGGTTCCTTCATTTGGAGACAGCCAATTAGAAAAGGTTTGTTTCATTTTTGTCTTTTTTTACACTCTTTCATACAAATATTTTCACCATACAGACATGGATTAACAGCTCAGGTTATACACGGTCCAGTCACACTGAAGTGAGCACTGCCTATGTTAGACGTCAACGTGAAATAACCACTCACAGACGGGAAGCGACAGCAGTAGAAGTGGAGGCAGTACTTGGCAACATTGCAGGTGTCACGGAGCGAGGCGTACAGTGGCTAGCACACTCGACTCGCATTCGGGAGGACGACGGTTCAAACCTGAGTCCGGTCATCCTGATTTACGGTTCCTGTGATTTCGCTAAATCGCTCCAGGCAAATGCCAGGATGGTTCCTTTGAAACGGCACGGTTGACTTGCTGCCCCATTCTTCCCTAATCCAAAGGGACCGATGACCTCGCTGTTTGGCCCCCCTCTCCCAAATCAACCAACCAAACAACCAACAATGCAGTCGTCGTAGTGTGGAAACGGAGCTATTTATCTAACTTTCGAAATGGGATGATCAGTAGTTTTCGGCCGAGGGTGGAAGCTTTTCCGAAACGGCTAAGTATGTAAGATCTTCGCGTGCCGCCGTGGTTAAAATACACCGTGCACGCCAAAATCGCGTGTAAGAGGTCCATGGTTCAAATGGCTCTGAGCACTATGGGACTTAACATCTGTAGTCATCAGTCCCCTAGAACTTAGAACTACTTAAACGTAACCAACCTAAGGACATCACACACATCCATGCCCGAGGCAGGATTCGAACCTGCGACCGTAGCAGTCGCGCGGCTCCGGACTGAGCGCCTAGAACCGCTAGACCACCGCCGCCGGCTAAGAGGTCCATGATTAAGGAATATATTACTAGCGCACTCGAGCAAATGCAATTTCGATGGACTGCTCACGCGCTGCCTGCGATATGTAAGCTATAAGAGAATCTCAGACCAGAGAGCAGTGTTGGCTCCAGTAAGAGCAGTAGGAGTAAGTAGTAGCTAGCAGTCTGGTGTACGAGTTCCAGAGGCCGGTCGTGGGGAGCGATGGTGGTGCCTGAGCGATGTAGTATAAAGGTAGAAACAGCCTCGCGCATAGGTAGTTTGTTACAACAAACTTTCTACTATTGTTATATCAAGTACCATGTAAATGTTTCAAAAATCTTTTAATAATAATCTTTATATAAAATTGACTTTTTGACAATCATTGATCTGAATTTAAAGAATTTTCTACTTTTTGCAATCCATGGTCATCTCGATTATCGTAAAGGAAAATCAGTTGTTCCTTTTTATACATGACAAATCTAGCGGCCAGCATTTCACTGGGCTGTGCCAGAAAAATTTCTTTTAGAAGCAGATATATACGCGTTATCCGGCGACTTCATTGAGGTAAGAATTTTCAATTTATTCTTTCAGGGCCATGATGCAGCACTGTTCACGTCCAAATTTACCAGTTTAGATTCACAGTCAGTTAATTATTGAAATGTTATATATGAGTCACGTTTTTTTATTAGGAGATTAGTCACATTGTATTATTGGTACTTTACAGAATTTATCTGTGGGGAGGTTATACAAAAATGTGAATGTTATAATTATTTTTACTGTTGGGACGTTACAAGCGGTATACAAAACTGGCGCCGTGACAACTGTGATGCACCACAGGCAGCGAATGGCCCTCCGCAGCAGGCCGCTGGTTCAAATACCCGGGCTGACTGCTGTTCATCAGCGACGAAGGCTGGAATTTGGACGCCAGTACCGCAACTGGACGTCCGATGAACGCCATCAGGTGAGATTTCCAGATGAATCACCTCCTATGCATCGGACAGATGCCCACTGGCGTGTACAGCGGGAACGTCACCCTGTAACAATTGTCGGAAGGGTCCAGGCCTCAGGAGGGAAGGTTACCGTCTCTGGATTGTTTTCGTGATACACCCTGGGTGATCTCGTCATTCCAGAAGGCGCAATGGATCGACACAAGTGGGCATCTATCCTGGGAGACCTTGTCCACCCCTACATTAAGTTTGTTTTTCCTCGGCATGATGGCATCTACGAGCAAGACAATGCAGCGTGTCATATAGGTCAAAGTGTACGTACGTGGTTTACCTTGCTTCCCTGACCATCAGACTCCCCGGATTTAAACCCAATCGAGACTCTGTGGGACCACCTCAATCGAGCTCTTCGTGCCATGGATCCTAAACTGAGAAAGAGCACAGCTCACGACGATGCTCCAGTCGGCATGGCTCCTCGTCCCTTTCAAAACCTTCAGAACCTCACTGACAATCTTCCTGCACCTCTCGCAGCTGTCCGCACTGCGAAAGTTGTTTCTTCAGGCCTCTGACAGGTAATTTCAATGTGCTTGAGCAGTGCAAAATTTGTGTTTTTCTTTGGAGATTAATGTTCAGAACTACGCACTAACGCCCGTCTGTGCTTTTATACTTCATGAACATTTGAGACACAGCACCAACGTCATGTCTGCTGTGAACTATATCCAGTGGGATGTGTGTGTGATACTGATGCAAGTAAGTTGGCTCGATGCCGTAAAAGGTACTATTGCCCCAATATACAGGTGCACCAGTACGCTATGGTGCCCACCAGGTGCCGCCGCCTGTTTCCCACTCGTGCCCGACAAGTTAGTGAAACCGAGGCCACACCACAACAAATCGACTTTTCCCCCTTATAAATGGCTCTGAGCACTAGGGGACTTAACATCTGATGTCATCAGTCCCCTAGAACTTCGAACTACTAAAATCTAGGACACCGAGCGAGGTGGCGTAGTGGTTAGCACACTGGATTCGCATTGGGGAGGACGACGGTTCAATGCCGCGTCCGGTCACCCTGATTTGGTTTACCGTGATGTCTCTAAATCGCTCCAGGCAAATACCGGGATGGTTCCCTTGAAAGGGCACGGCCGACTTCTTTACCCGTCCTTCCCTAATCCGATGAAACCAATGACCTCGCTGTTTGGTCTCTTCTCCCAAAACAACAACAACAACAACCTGAGGACATCACACTCATCCATGCCCGAGGAAGAATTCGAGCCTGCGATCGTAGCGGTAGCGCGGTTAGAAACTGAAGCGCCTAGAACCGCTCGGCCACTGATGCCGGCCCCTTATAAATATTGGCGGTTCTGACAGTCACCCGATCGATCAGTGAGACATCGAGTTGCTGTCCGTCACAGAGGTTGCTACTAATCTACCGTCATCCTGACGACCATCTGCCAGGAATCTAGATGGAGCACCGACGGACCGAGAGTCAAAATGAGGTCCCCGTAGTCCGCAATCACTGGCCGCTGAACAGGGGTTTGCTCAGCGGACGTCTGAGCTCGTGTCACTTGCCACAGCTGGGGCACGCTACCAGCCTGTCGCACAGTTGGCGTGGCCGCGCCACTCTGCCACATCTGTTCCAGAGGTAATTCGGCTGCCGGCTGGGAGTGTTTACCACGCAAGGTCGCGCAACGTCTGGGCTGTGCTGGGCATAGCAGCAACAGCAGCAGGAGGCCTCTTCACGACAATGCTTCGCTGCCGAGGTCCGTGGGTCTACATCTACATCTACATCCATACTCCGCAAGCCACCTGACTGTGTGTGGCGGAGGGTACCTTGAGTACCTCTATCGGTTCTCCCTTCTATTCCAGTCTCGTATTGTTCGTGGAAAGAAGTATTGTCGGTATGCCTCTGTGTGGGCTCTAATCTCTCTGATTTTATCCTCATGGTCTCTTCGCGAGATATAGGTAGGAGGGAGCAATATACTGGTTGACTCTTCGCTGAAGGTATGTTCTCGAAACTTCAACAAAAGTCCGTACCTAGCTACTGAAAGTCTCTCCTGCAGAGTCTTCCACTGGAGTTTATCTATCATCTCCGTAACGCTTTCGCGAATACTAAATGATCCTGTATTTTTAGCGCGAGCGCGCTGTTCTCCGTTGGATCTTCTCTCTCTCTCTCTCTTCTATCAACCCTATCTGGTACGGATCCCACACTTCTGAGCAGTATTCAAGCAGCAGACGAACAAGCGTACTGTAACCTACTTTCTTTGTTTTCGGATTGCATTTCTTTAGGATTCTTCCAATGAATCTCAGTCTGGCATCTGCTTTATATGGTCATTCCATTTTAAATCACTCCTAATGCGTACTCCCAGATAATTTATAGCATTAACTGCTTCCAGTTTCTGACCTGCTATATTGTAGCTAAATCATAAGGGATCTTTCTTTCTCTGTATTCACAGCACATTACACTTGTCTACATTGAGACTCAATTGCCATACCCTGCACCATGCGTCAATTCGTTGCAGATCCTCCTGCATTTCAGTACAATTTTCCATTGTTACAACCTCTCGATGTACCACAGCATCGTCCGAAAAAATCTCAGTAACTTCCGATGTCATCCACAAGGTCATTTATGTATACTGTGAATAGCAACGGTCCTACGACACTCCCCTGCGGCACACCTGAAATCACTCTTACTTCGGAAGACTTCTCTCCATAGAGAACGACATGCTGCGTTCTGTTATCTAGGAACTCTTCAATCCAATCACGCAATTGGTCTGATAGTCCATATGCTCTTATTTTGTTCATTAAACGACTGTGGAGAACTGTATCGATCGCCTTGCGGAAGTCAAGAAACACGGCATCTACCTGTGAACCCGTGTCTATGGCCCTCTGAGTCTCGTGGACGAATAGCGCGAGCTGGGTTTCACACGACCGTCTTTTTCGAAATCCATGCTGATGCCTACAGAGCAGATTTCTAGTCTCCAGAAAAGTCATTATACTCGAACATAATACGTGTTCCAAAATTCTACAACTGATCGACGTTTCCCTTCTTGAAAACGGTGATGACCTGTGCCCTTTTCCAATCCTTTGGAACGCTGCGCTCTTCTAGAGATGTCAGGTGTGATGTTGGGCTACTGATACGCACTAATAGAAAGTAGTAAACCGATTCTACCGTCATCGAGCGTCTTTTGAGTCACCCGACCCACCGTCCTTCACTACAGCACACGTTCACACAGCGTGGAAACGAAGCCATCTTTAGGTGTGGAGGAGTCATGAACTAATTTCGCTGTTCATGTAGTCAGAAACGCATTTGCGGGTTTTTTGTTTGGATTAAATAATTTTATTTACTAGTAATTGAGACCAATAATATGAACGATTTTTAAAATTTTGACGTCCTATCATCCTCGTTAAAGACGACGTGACGAAATGTAATTGACTCGGACAACAATGTACAACAATCCACTGCAACCGTAGCCACAACATTGATTTTATTCACGATATGACATGCTATCATACTCTGAAAATATTTTTATTAACTGATTTTTCTGCACAATTTAGTATTCTGTGACTTGAAATAAGTTATACTCTAGCAAAGGAACGTTTAACTACGTGTCGTCGAGAAGAAAAATTTGCTGTCTTCCGTTCTTCTTTTTCTCTTTTTCAGTTCAAGTAGTATTACCTACCTGTATGCCACAGTTCCGAATTGAAGATCGACTCAGTTTGCATTTGAATTTAATCTTGAATGCGGACAGTGTATTTACGAAGTTTTTTAACCTTTTTAAGTTATCATACTATACACAAGAGTTGAAGTATTGATTTGTAAACGAAACTGAATTCTGAAATGAATTACGAGCGTCTTAATCACATTCTACATGCATGGATGAGGGTGTTTTATTCCAACTGTTATTGAGTGCTGTGTTTACTGTAAGACAGAAAGTGATGGCACTGTTGTTATAAAAGGACCGTACTATTTGAGTGCGACTGACAGCTGGCGCGGCGCTCGTAAGCTATTCTGATGCCTTTTGAGTGCTGGTGTTCCTTCCAGGTTGAGTGTCGTTCTTCGTGCAGATAACTGGGAACAAACTAAACGAAAAATGTAGAAAAAACACCACTTTTGTTTGAGGCAGAGAGAGAGTCTTTTGCTAGAAAATCGACAGAAGTGTTTGAAAGTACGTACCGTGACTTACGGCCACTAATGCTTCGCCGTTTCATTCCTGCACGAATTATTACTAGAAGTCTGCTGCTTATGGTATAGTTTTTGATGTTAAATTTGATATACTTTATACTCGTGCATTGTCCTGGCAACTGTTATATTTTTGTTGTTCTTTATTGTTGCCCTGTTTACAGACGTGACGATGTTTCATTACGCTAGTGGGATCTGGTAAATACTTCTGAAGACAGTGGGGAAGATCGTGAGCCTTGTCTAAATAGCTGAGTTGGTAAGAACATTTCCCGTGAAACTTAAGGTTCCGGGCTCGAATCCCTGTTCGGCACACAGATTGACCTGCCGGACAGCGTCATCCTGGAAAACTGGCTCTATGCATCTTCAGTTTTTCACGGCGTCTTAAACAATTCGTTATATTTCGCCCATACAGGCGTACAGATACAATTCTTCCACTGATATCGCAGTCCCATATTTCCCAGCCGCTCCAGTGCTGGCCAGAAGATACGCGACCGAGATACCTGGAAAGATGTGGTGTCTGTACGTCTGTTTGGACGAAATTTATTGTGCGCTGCAAGCCGAAAGAATATAAGAATTCACTTAACAACCGTTACCTACATTCTGCAGAACGTAAAATATCAAAATGCCTGTTTTCAGTTCATGAAACAGAAGCACCGTATTCTGAAACGTAGCTCTGAGGTGGTTCATTCATGAATCAAAGTCGGCTAAACGCAGAAGAATGAGGGCAATGTCATACATCATAAGCACACTGTAGCGATCCACTAAATGGAAGTGCAGTCCTTTCTACAACGGGCATTCACACTGGCGCTCTGAATGAGGAAGTGGGTGACCCGGCTGGTTGCCAGTTCTTCGCAGCGCTCTGATTGGCCCCCATTGTGGTGATCGCGTTTCCAATTAGAACAGGGCCACGTTGAGAGTGATAGCATCGACCGGTCGCCGACGCACGAGCCATTAGCTTCGTCGTCCAACCGTGGCGGCGTGCCTGCTCTTCCCCTGATATCACCGCAGGGCGGTGCCTTTGATGGCGCCGCCGTGATCACAAATCAGGAAATTGCCTTGTCTGTCCTCTATGTCTTGTTTTGTGCGCTTCCGCATCAGACTCCGCCTTGCAGCTCCACGTTGCGTATCCCAATAAGCTGACATACTTCGAAATCGTGGTAGATGGAAGCTAAGTGTCCAATATTCCCTTGACAATGAGGTCATTAGAGACAGGGCACAAGCTCGGAAAGGACAAGGATGGCGAAAAAAATTAGCCTTGAACCGGAATTTACTTTACAGAGTGTGGGGAACACGGTGGAATTTCTAAGAATTCGAAGCCTATTGCAAATCCAGTGACAAAATAAATGCGACGCTTTGCTCGGCACAGTGTAGCACGGACAGGCCGAAAACACCACATGATCGCCTTACGTGGTTGTATTAGAGGAAGGTGAAGAGCGACAGACAGTTCTTTGATAGCATATGCAGGAAGGTTATGATTAAACTTTCGCTACTTAATGGGACCCCCACGAAAAACGAGTGCCGCGCGGGGTAGCCGTGCGGTCTTGGGCGCCTTTCCACGGTTCGCGTGCCTCTCCCCGTCGGAGTTTCGAGTCCTCCCTCCGGCATGGGTGTATGTATGTGTTGTCCTTAACGTGAGTTAGTTTAAGTTAGATTAAGTAGTGTGTAAGCTTAGCGACCGATGACCTCCGCAGTTTGGTACCATAGGAACTTACCAAAAATTAAAAAAGGAAAAAGGAAAGTGTGATCGTAGGGCAATGAAACTCTTGTGGAAACATGTAATTATAAGGACACGCGGAAAAGAAATAGCGATTAAATCCACATGAGACGTTAACATTGGTTAACTGCGTACCATGTTTACAAATCTTGCTCATTGTTACGACCACCTGCAGCCACGCACCCTGGAACCGCATTAGAGATTGCTCTACTGCTGCCCGAAACGTCCCAGTTGGGAACCTGACTACCTTCCTCGCTGTGCTCATCTGCAGTCTCCAAACCGTGTTAGTGTCCTGTTGATAAAGCTTGTCCTTCAAGCAGCCCTAAAGCCAGAAATCACAGGTTCAAATCTGGTGATCTTTATGATCACGCGTTGTGGAATGATCGGCAAGTTATTCTGTTTCCTCCAGATGTGTTACGGAATAACCGAGTGACCTTACGAGCAACGTGAGGTGGAGCTCCATCGTGGATAAAAATAGCTGAGTCCAAAGCACCTTTCTCCCTCAGAGTAGGGATCACATGTTGGCGTAGCCGAGCACAGTAACGTGTGCCGTTCGCGCGGCATACATATCCTTGGTCCTCGCTGTGCGCGCTCCTCACAAATACCCGCACCTAACGGCAACCCATGGCACTGTCACTGTTAACAACGCAGTACTGTCCACGCTGCTTGTCCTCTGCCACTGGAGTCAGAGTTCCCCTCTACTGTCGGCGCGTAACGGTAAGTCATAACACAGGCACTACTAACAACGCAAATGCTGCAGCCAACTGTCTGGACATCATTCCTATGAAGTTAGGTACCAATACGGTAAACAGTCCTCCGTTTCCACCGCTTCAAATAGCGAAAGTTTTATTATAACCAACCTGTATATTCCTGCTGGCAACGGCCTTGCCACAGTGGATACACCGGTTCCCGTGAGATCACCGAAGTTAAGCGCTGTCGGGCGTGGCCGGCACTTGGATGAATGACCATCCAGCCCCCATGCGCTGTTGCCATTTTTCGGGGTGCACTCAGCCTCGTGATGCCAATTGAGGAGCTACTCGACCGAATAATAGCGGCTCCGATCAAAGAAAACCATCATAACGACTGGGTGAGTGGTGTGCTGACCACACGCCCCTCCTATCCGCATCCTGATCTGACTATGATACGGCGGTCGGATGGTCCCGATGGGCCACTTGTGGCCTGAAGGAGGAGTGCTTTGTATATTCCTGCACTGCCTTAAGCGTCTGAGATACAATTAGTCCATTCCACTATTGGTGGTATTTATATTCATCTTCTTGATTACATTAATGTTACCGATAATCGCTGGACAACGAAGGAATTTTAGTAGCCATCAGTTTTTGAACCGTTCTGTGATTCCATCGGACACGCGCAGAAACTGTTGTATTGTTTTGTTATTAAAAATATTGATCGCAACCAGCCACCAATACATTTAACAAGTTTTATATTAATTCTATTACCAGTTTCGGGCTACCATGCACTTCTTCAGATGGCTAATTTTTTTTAATTACAGTAACATATTCGTCAGCAAGAAGCCGGCCACTCCTGCAATACACAAGAATATTTGAATATTTAGCGTTACTTTATATGTTGTCCGGACAGCAAAAACATGCTATGGATCTATCTTTTGGCAACCTCATTAAGAGAAAAAAAGCTTGTTTTCAGTGTTTGTGGTTGACTGCGTTCTTCACTAACAACGCTTAACCCTCGCGGAGCTCAAAAGATCCAGCGCGGATCAAATAAAATGTAAATATGGATTTAATGTCAGCAACATTCCAGATTGTTCCTAAACACTGATAGTTTCAGTGTTGCTAAAATACATTTGCTCCTGTGTTAAGTACTTCACGGCTATGTACTATTTATAAGCATCAGTTTGAATTTACATTAATTGAGCGAAGTCTTTCTGAAGAGAAAGCCATAGGATTAGCCTTATCACATCCTTCAGAACACTCATTAGATGCGAAACGATTCCTCTGTTGGACGAGGCTGGAGAAGGAAGTTTAGTGTAGACTATTCAAAGGGATACAAACATTTATCGAAGTTATTTCGCAGTAACCTTTTATATGCGTGGTCGAATGGGAATGTGGACTCCGCTCCTCCAGAAAAGGAATGGATTATCTGGAGCACCGTGCCACCTTCGACTGTCTAACCGAAAAACGAAAAGAATAACTGGATATCAAGAGGGGAAACATATCAACGACGCTAGAGTTTCTTTCCGTTGGACGGACAGCATCTAATTTGGTTTTATATTTAGTTGAGATTTGCACTAAGTCAGAGCCTACCAACTGATAAATTTACTACAAAATAGTAAGACTGAATGAGTTGGCACTACATCATATCAGCGAAACTGAAAAAAAAGTAAAAATCAGACGTGCGTGGCTTGCACTCATCACCCGCAACAAATTAAACACCTTGTTGACCATACTACGATAGTCTTAAAGTCACAACGCTGAGACAGTAATTAGGTTTGATTTGGTAAAATATTTGGTATGAAAACTTGAATTTTACGTGCAACAAACACCCCTGGATGGCAGGGCCGAACAACGTCGAGAACTCGAAGTTGTGATGTAAGCGAGAAGCGGCGATATTTAACAGCTGTTTAGTGTCCTGTAACAACGTGATAGGTGTTAAAGAAAAAAAAAATCCTCTTTGTGCTGTGTTCCCGTTACGAGTTGTCAGTCAGATACACAGAATTCATTGTGTGTTACTGAGGTACGTGTTAATGCATTGTGTTTGTGAGAGTTTAACGTAACATAATATACGTTTATTCAGCTTTATCCTCCCTATGGTTATGAAGTGTTGCGTGCCGAAAGATAATGGAAATTACGCAGCAGAAAAGAAGTTTCATGTATTAAGTTCCCTAAAGACAACGTCCTGTGACATGAACTGCTCCATTCAATTCCAAGACAGGATTTCACAGTTACTAATAATAATAAGTTTAACACATGCCTTTGTTTTGAATCTAATTTACTAACGCATCTTTTAGATTATGATATATTGTCTATCGGATCACTTGGCTTGAATATATCGTTACTGTATTTCACTGGTCATTATTCAGGTGGCTGACAGGAATTTCAAAGTTAGCGACATTATCTGGGAAGTATCTGTCACTGACAGAAGAGTCATAACTGCTATACTTCCAAAACCTCGGCTGGATTCAAATGCCGTGCATCCATTATTTCGTTTCTTAAGCTGCAGGACCATTCAGAAAGGGATCAGAAGAAAAAAGGAACATGCTGAGGCAGCAGCATTGCAGGAAAGCATAAAGATTAGTGTATTATATGACAACCGTCAGGAACTGAAAAAGATGTAATTACGTACTATCTTTACCGAAGAATTGGGTGAAAGCAACGAAAGAAGAATGTGCTATTTTTATGTATGTAGCTCCATCTGTGGAGTCAGATTACTGAATGTATGTTGTGACTGATGATCAATTGAAAGTATAGGTCTAATCAAGAAAAGTTTCATTAAACAACGTTCTAGTCACTGAATTTGTTTTTTAAGTTGTACTGGTACAGCGAATTGTGTGAATGTAGCCGACTGTAAAGTGCATGCATTACCGCTTTTGTAAAAAAAGAAAAGTTGCAAATGTGTCAATTTTTAATTGAACTTCTACTGTTCACTTAAAAATGCTCAAAATGTTCCTGACAGCTAATATCCACGAAAATAGCCATTTTTTTTTTTTCAAAGACGCGAGCGGTTTTGTTTACAAATGTACGAGTCATGTTGTAGGAAGGACGCTCAATAACTAATGTAACATTTTTTCTCTGCCAATTTCGGTGGAAAGAAATGCGGAATTTGTTGTGGGACATCGTGGAATGTTCCCGCTCGGGTCCCCATTAGTTCTATGCAGTTCCGACAGGTCGCGGCGGTATACGTCCCCTTCAAATTGGCGTCTGTAACGGAGGTGCGTTCTTAGCAGAGAGCTGCCATTGAGTTTCTTTAAGTGGAAAACTGGAGCGTCGTAGAATGTCCAGAGACACTTGGCAGTGAACAAAAGCACGACGAGTCGTTGGGCGAGGCGTCTATCATCATCGTAACAAGGCCGCGCAAACCTGTCCTATCTCCCTCTTGCCGGCCGGAAACACATTCAGGAAACTGAAGAAACGCTTTCAGTGTGTTCGTCGTCACAGAAATGCAAACTAACTTTTCCTTCTCCATGACAACTCAAGGGCTCAAACAAGCCTGCGCACCCGAGAGCAGCTTACAAATCCTCGCTGGACTGTCCTCCCCCTCCACCCGACAGCCCAGATCTCTCACGTTCTGACTTCCATCTCTTTGGTCCAGTGAACGATGCACTCCGCGGGAGGCAATAAGTGGACGATTGGGAGCAACAAGACGTTGGCTCCGGCGTCGACCAGTAGACTGGTGCCATGCGAGCATATACAGGCTCTTCCAGTAAGGCGGCGTTAAGGCCGTCGCATTGAAGGAAAACTATGATGAGAACTAGGGTTTTGTAGCAAAAAGAGTGGCAAATAATATGGTGTGTTGGAATTCTGAATAAAATCAACCTGCTTTTAGAAAAAAAAATGCTGCAGCACTTACTGAACGCCCTTGTACACTCTACGCAGCAAATTAATCGCAGCTATGCGTTTTTTTTTCATTACCACTTAAACAACTATATCTGTTTTCTTCCTTAACTACCCTAATTAAAGTCTCAACTCAAAAACAGGTAATTTCACGAGCCACGCAATTCTTTCAGCGTTGGCTGCTTTACATTACGATCGATGTTTGTCTATGACGTCACTGTACGATTGTTTGGTCAGGTCTCTAGATGGTGTGACACCAGCACTACATTATTATCATCATCATTATCATGCCCTCTGGAATTGATCACTCTGAGAAACATAGTAAGGAGAATTATTTTATTCACAACAGATCGTCCGAACGAGGGCGTTGGTTTTTTTTTTTTTTTTTTTTTACAGAAGGCATACGGGCCTAAAAGCTTTGTAAAAATAAAATCTGGAACGTTACAGATCGTAGCAGACAGCGCAACACGCTCACTAATTGAAGGTGAACTGCGAGTCATTCTCAAAATCCTAGCGACCTAAGCTCCCGCCTTCCGTCGCCAAAATGATCAGGACGAAGCTTCTATGTACCTCAAATGCGCACATGAAATGCAGCTAAGGTACTATGACGTGTACGTACCCTGACAGGAAATAAATTATCGCAGATATGAGAGGCATCCCCATCGTTTCCTGTCGCCTCAGCGAAACACACACCGTGTCAGTGAACTGTAGTAATTCATATGGTCCACAGTCTCTATGTAAACAACTACTGGTCAAGGAAACTGGTGACAGAAGCAGAAGAACTAACTACAATTTGCCGGGTTGGGTCTCGACCAGAACCTTTTCTTTCTCTTGCAGTGCTCCTTCCCACTGAGCTATCCAGTCACATCTCTGACTCTTCGTCTCAAAACTGCGAGTACCTCTCTCCTACTTTTCAAACTTCATAGAACCTCTCACGCATACGTTGCTGGAATAGTACCCCTGGAAGAAAGTACACTGCGGAGAAGTGACTTAGTGTAAGCCTGCTGAAGTATGCAGGAGGGCTTCTGTAAAGTTTGGAGAACAGGAGAGAGGTATTCCCAGATCTGAAACTCTAAGTGAGAATCATGATTCGCGCCTGTGTAGATCAGATTACATGAACATTACAACATGCGCGTGAAAGACAAGGTTTCGAGCTCATGTCCAAGCCAGTCACACAGTTTTAATCTGTTCGCGACAGAGTGAAATTTAGTTGCAAGTTAGAGCTTATGCGTTGCGTACCATTACAATGTGCCTTACTCTTGTAGAGAACTCATAACTGATGATTAAAAAGAGCGTATAATATATTATTATTTACTGTGCGTGACCTAATAGTCCTCTCAGTCAGTCTGTGGTATTCTGAAACAAGTCATTTTACATATGACGGCAATGACAATACGAAGATAAACTGGAAAGCTGACGGCACATATATTCTAAGGCACAAAAATTTTGAAAATACCACTGCTCTGTTGATGGCAAGTAGTAATAGCGGTGAGACAGTAAGCCGCTCATTCTGGTAGAAATGCTTTCGCCTCCGAAATTACCACTTTTAATTTAATCGTATTATGGGCACTGAACCAATGTCCTATGTGAGTTAACTGCGCAGTAAGCAGATGAATAACATGGCAATATTCTATCGTTAAATATAGTATAAGACTAACTTTGGCATTTCAGGTCGGCTTTTCATAGCGCGTGAAGGCCGCCAGTAAAGATAGCGGCATTTGATGAACGACAAGCCGGGAGAGGAAGTGTCACGGACATAACGACAGGCTTAAATTGGTGCCCTGTTGGGAGGTCCTGATTGGGCAATCTAGCTGCGGCGGGAGGCGGCAGCGACAGAATAAAGGGGGACATCTCCGCCGTTCCAAACAACTCACTTGAGAAACTTGGTCCGAGCCGGCACGCACACTACACTCTGGGCTGTGCTTCTATGACCGGGGAAAAAATATTTACACATCGTTTTGCCGCCTTTGTTGGGACAAGAAATATGCCAATGGACAGCAAGCGCAGACTGTTGTTTGAAGTTACGAAGTGTGCATTCCAGAAGAACTGGTACTGTTGCCAAAGTTCCTTCAAGTACTTCACCACTGTAGCGTTGCCATGTATTTACTTCGATAAAACCCAAGACTGTGAAAATAAGCACGTAGCCACTTTCTCTCGGCAAAAAGATGGGGTGGGAGGAAGGGAGGGACGAGAATTGCAATATCCTACTGCTAAACTGGTGATAGTTTATATCCCAACAATAAACCATTTATCACCATTTTTATATAGTGGAAGTAGGCAATTTTCGCCATTTCGCCAGAAACTCTGCGGTAGACCAGGAACAGGATCCCGTATTAAGTACTAAGTGCAACTAGTACAGAGACCGGATCTTGATGATATTGTGAAGTGTCAAGCCTTTTGTAAAAGTTGTATCGACGTTTCCGAAGAGGGCAAGAACTTCCGATTACGAATAATTATGTCTGATGGTGAGACATTCACTGATCTGTAACTGAAATTAAGTAAAGCATCCAGACCCCCTGCACTATGGTACACAATGTAAAAATTTGAAATTTGGTGGTAATATTGCTGATTTTGTACAGACAGAGATCTGGATCCTGGCAAATGTAAATGACCACAAATAAATATTGTTTCTTGACTCAGGTATTGTAAAATTGTTTACAGGTAGTTTACTGTTGATACATAATCCCACAAAATATCAACAGAGCTGTAATTATTGTGCATTACACAAAATTAGAGAGAGAGAACATACTAACTATAGAACTAATAGTCTCCAGTGTACAATGTGCAAAATATTCACAGAATTAAAATATTGTTTTAATCAGACAAAAGAACAAACTGTACTTCTAATTGGGTACAGTAAAATAGACCATTCGCAAGTCTGTGAGCCGTGATTATCAAGTACCATTTTGTCTGGAGGACTATAAATTGCGAGAAAACTAATCTGTGCGAACAACATTTATCAAATGAGGCACAGATTCAGCGTAAACCACAGTGATGAGAAACATGTATGTGAATACTTCAGCTTTTCTTTCACTTCACGAGGACAGCATGGAAAATAATAATTCAAAGACTAGTTAGTGAAGGAGATCTCATGCCAACCCAAATTATTTTCAGCCGTCCTAGAGCAGCTTTCTCGCGTTCTGAAACTGGATAAACGAAGCAGCTTCATTTTTTTGCTGACATTATCTCATTTGCTTCTAGCGCAGACTTATTTGAACAACTAATGGAAGAACTGAAAGGTTCAGATTTTAGAAATGGCCTCTAAATAAGATAGAAGAAGACCAAAAACATAAATAATGAACACATCGAAAAGAAAATATAGACAGCAACAAACTCGTTTAACCAGATGATGGGTTTTTGTATGTAGAACAACTGGGAACGACGCCTGGATGAAGAGCAAAAAGAAATAAACAGAGGGGTAAAATAATGTTTATACATAATTTTGCAACCATTGCCTAAAAAGCACCGCGCGTGGTGTGTGTGTGTGTGTGTGTGTGTGTGTGTGTGTGTGTGTGTGTGTGTGTGTGTGTGTGTGTGTGTGTGTGTATGTATGAGGACGGGGTGGTAGGAGGAGGAGGGATGGGGAGGAAAGGAGGGAGGGAGGAGGGGCTGGTATGGTTCTGAACACTCGTTACTGTTTAATTACTTAGTTGATGTATGCGGACACAGTTGAGTTGAATTGCAGACAAGTGAGAAGGGACGTTGTCGGTTATCTTGCCGCCTCAAATCTGAGTAAAAACTCAAGCTTTCAAATATTACTTCCAGCGGCTTGCCCGGGAGCAAATGGAGAAGACGATGGAAACTATAAAAGTATAATCTTTCATGGCCGGAGTTGTCACAATTAATAAAGTATTCCGGGCTAATACTTCGTGGTCGAAGGGTTTTCACTTTAAAACCCGACGTTTCGTCCCCATCTGCGGAGGACATTTTCAAGGGGATCGTAGCTTCGTTGAATGTCCGATTCACACCTTGGCTCGCTACTGACTACAGCAAAATTCCGCTTCCGCGAGTTTCCGCGCTGTGGCGAGACGTCATTTGTTTTGAATACGCGAGTGCAACTGGCCGTTGTCGACTGCCGTCGTCTGCTGTTACAATCGTCCCCTGATGATGTATAGCCTTATACAGAGAGGCCATAGGGATTGTGAAACACAACACGAATTTTAATAGGAAGGAGGAGGGCGTCAAACTGAACGAAATTTGGATTCCGGAGCTGGAGAAGATGTGTACCAGTCTTCCACTATGGGATGATAACAGCTGACGCGGCAGTCGACGATGACCAGTTGCGCTTCCGTATTCGAAACATGTGACGTCACGCCACAGCGTAGAAACTAGCGAAAGCGGAATTTTGCTGTAGTCGGTATCGACCAGTGTGTGAATCGGTCATTCAACAAAGCTACGATCCCCCTTGAAAATATTCTCCGCAGATGGGGAAGAAACGTTGGGTTTTAAAGTGAAATCCCTTCGACCACGGAGTAATAGCCCGGAATACTTAATTAATTGTGGCGATGAGGTTATCGTAGAGAGCTTGAGTTGGGTTTGTTGTGGCGATATAACCGAGAACGTTTTGTGGGAGACGAGTGGTAGGTAACACTTGTATGATACTGTGTAAGAAAGGATGGAGAGCAAGTTTAATGGCCCATCGAAACTGAAGTCATTAAAGGAAGGTGAAGGATATTGTGCTGGGTTATTTTGGGTAAGCTTTAAGTGTTTTCGGGACGCCACTGATGCTATCGAGTACAGGGGCCGATTTTAAGAAATCAAGCGGTCACGGTGGTTCGCAGAACACACCGACGAGGCAGGACGTCTCAATGTGTGCGTCCTTGCCTTGCCTTGCCTTCCCGCCTGCCCTGCGAACAATGGCTGCTCGTGATGCGGTTGCGGCGGTCGCTGACGCTAAACGGCCGGGATCGGACTCGCCCCGTTGATCTGCCACGTCAGCGAGCTCGCTGTCTTTCAGACCTTCCCTTCCTGGCCCTCTGCCTACTGTCTCCAAGTCTTCCCCGCTGGCTAAATAGCGTTACACTGATGTAGCACCAGGGAACATGCACTGGGGTTTATATTACAAACACTATTTGTTCCATAAATCGGCAGTGAAGGAGAGCCTGAAGGCTGCAGACCATGTCTTGAAACAAGAGTGCACAGTATATATTAAAAAAAAAAACCATATATAAATATCTTTTGCACCGATTTTAGGTGAAGTGGTCATAGTGGATGCGGAAAAAATGAAAAACTCACAAACATATTTCCACTTAAGTGGTAACAACCAACTTATCATTAACATGGATATACATATACACGAGGTGCTCGTAATAATTCTGAGGCTATTGTAGCCACGAATCGTCAAACAGAAAATCATTTATTTACATTTATCACATTACAGCGGTAAAGATGTGCAGAAGTCTGGTTTCATGAAAAGATTATATATATATATATATATATATATATATATATATATATATATATATATATATATATATATATATAGTGAAAGAGAACCACGTATTCATCACAATTCAAAATATATGACGTCATAACAAAGGAGATGCTTCAGAACATGCCGCTACTAATTCTATTCGCAACATATTTTGCAGACAGTATCCATATATGCCGCTGAAAGTACCTACAAAACTTTATCACTGTGTCACACACAGATCAGGAGATATGCTGACAAACAATGAGATGCGCGAAGAAACGAGGCATTGTGCAAGTTGTTTTAGACATTTACTCTCTTCTGCTAGGACACTCCTTCGGTACAGTCAGTTCCGTAACACTTGACAGCGCCTTTGGCAGCTTTCAACTGTGAAGGCGAAACCAACAGCTGCCTGTAGAGCTATGAAGAGGCGTTGTAGAAACAAGAAGCAGCTGCGACCAGCGTACAAAAACTGTCCGTGATCAAGTCACACAGAGTTTACTGCATAATTTCAAAAGTGTTTTCATAAATACGCGGAAATTAAGTCTCTCTATTGTACAACAAACACATTTCATTTGTTTTGTTTCTAATAGAAAACTGGGAATATGAGAACTCGCACATTGCCGGGTTTGTCAGCTAGTTAATAACATATTCATATCAATTGTTTCTACTAAGAAATTCGTTACTGGAGAAGAAAAATTTTAGCCACCAATAAATCTTGTAGGTTCCTCTCCAACTAAAACTTATTGGCAGTTAAACTGATGTTTACTAGCATGTTATTAAAAATTTGTCATTCTGTATTGTGGACACCTTTTAGGACCAACGTAACTTTAAATCTTTACAGAGATTTGAGCTGTTGGTTTAAGAGAGATTTATATTGTTTATCAGAAATGCCATTAACTAATATCATCAGTTCCTCACATAGCCTCTGCTGGACGTTCTTGACTTCATGCAGTAACTAATTGGTTTTACACTGCTTTGGATTTAGCTTGGCTTGGAAAGCGAGCCCCCCTCCCTCCTCCCCCCCTCCAAAAAAAAAAAACATGTATGACATTATGCAATGAAACTAAGCAAATTATGCTACCTTCTTTTGTTCTTGTATACCTATCACAACACGTTCATTGCAAGTAAAGATTTGTTTAGTTGCTTTTGCAATAGTGTGGTGCACTCCTTCCACTTGAATTTCTTATCAAGTTGTAATTCCAAGAATTTAATGCTGTGAAACGTTCAAATCTCCCTGTAATCATATTTTAGGCGTGTACTGGGAGGAAACCTCTTACAAGTTCTCAGCTGCATATAGTTTATTTATTTCCATTTATTTATATATTTATTCCATTCCATTGTCCCCTGTTACGTATAATTTAAGCACAGACTGTATTGATTTATAAAGATATTATACAATACGCATTAGTGCTTAATTTTATCCTGCACGATACTACCTCCAACAACAACAACAACAACAACAACAACTACTACTACTACTACTACTACTACTACTACTACTCTTAATAATAATAGTGATGGTAATAATAATAATAATAAACTATTTCTACAACGAACTAAAACTATACCTACTACCAAATGTGTTTCTATTATTGTAACAATAACTTCAGTTTTTGTCTGTCACATTCCACAATGCACTCCATCACTCCCCAGGCCATAGGCAAGCTCTACGGGTTTTTTGGGCGCTTGGACGGCGTTACGGTTGTATCTATCTCTTTCACTGTTTGTTCGTTCCCTCGTAGCAGGGAACGATTCCCCAGTTCCAAGGGAGCATCGTTGTTGCCGATAACAAGCGCAGCCACAAGGCGGTCCACGCCACCACACTGAATATAGTATCATTTACAAATAGAACGAACTTGGAATCTGATTACACTACTGGCGAAAGGTCATTAACATACAAGAGAACAGCTAAGAAACCAACATGGGTCTTTTTGGGTCAGAAGATGATGTTAGTTCCCAGTTGGATAAGGACTGACAGTTTAATACAGAACTCCTAATTGATACCCTTTATTTCTTGTCAAAGAGACACTACTTGAAACCGTCTGCGGCATTTCTTGTTACATCGTCAAATTCTAGTGTACTCAAAAGGATGTTATTTACGCAGTCTTTGACAAACCACAGAATATATTAGCAGCTATTATAAACTTGGTTCACATCACTATTGTGAAGGTGCCTGATATTGATTTAAACAAGCAATCCACTTGATTCCCAGAGTATTTATTAACAGATGCATCCCTTTATACAGGGTGTTACAAAAAGGTACGGCCAAACTTTCAGGAAACATTACTCACACACAAAGAAAGAAAATGTTATGTGGACATGTGTCCGGAAACGCTTACTTTCTACGTTAGAGCTCATTTTATTACTTCTCTTCAAATCACATTAATCATGGAATGGAAACACACAGCAACAGAACGTACTAGCGTGACTTCAAACACTTTGTCACGGGAAATGTTCAAAATGTCCTCCGTTAGCGAGGATACAAGCATCCACCCTCCGTCGCATGGAATCCCTGATGCGCTGATGCAGCCCTGGAAAATGGCGTCTTGTATCGCAGCCGTCCACAATACGAGCACGAAGAGTCTCTACATTTGGTACCGGGGTTGCGTAGACAAGAGCTTTCAAATGCCCCCGTAAATGAAAGTCAAGAGGGTTGAGGTCAAGAGAGCGTGGAGGCCATGGAATTGGTCCGCCTCTACCAATCCATCGTTTGTTGAGAAGCGTACGAACACTTCGACTGAAACGTACAGGAGCTCCATCGTGCATGAACCACATGTTGTGTCGTACTTGTAAAGGCACATGTTCTAACAGCACAGGTAGAGTATCCCGTATGAAATCATGATAACGTGCTCCATTGAGCGTAGGTGGAAGAACATGGGCCCAATCAAGACATCACCAACAATGCCTGCCCAAACGTTCACAGAAAATCTGTGTTGATGACGTGATTGCACAATTGCATGCGGATTCTCTTCAGCTCACACATGTTGATTGTGAAAATTTACAATTTGATCACGTTGGAATGAAGCCTCATCCGAAAAGAGAACATTTGCACTGAAAAGAGGATTGACACATTGTTGGACGAACCATTCGCTGAAGTGTACCCATGGAGGCCAATCAGCTGCTGATAGTGCCTTCACACGCTGTACATGGTATGGAAACAACTGGTTCTCCCGTAGCACTCTCCATACAGTGACGTGGTCAACATTACCTTGTACAGCAGCAACTTCTCTGACGCCGACATTAGGGTTATCGTCAACTGCACGAAGAATTGCCTCGTCCATTGCAGGTGTCCTCGTCGTTCTAGGTCTTCCCCAGTCGCGAGTCACACGCTGGAATGTTCCGTGCTCCCTAAGACGCCGATCAATTGCTTCGAACGTCTTCCTGTCGGGCCACCTTCGTTCTGGAAATCTGTCCCGATACAAACGTACAGCGCCACGGCTTTTGCCCTGCTAATCCATACATCAAATGGGCATCTGCCAACTCCGCATTTGTATACATTGCACTGACTGCAAAACCACGTTCGTGATGAACACTAACCTATTGATGCTACGTACTGATGTGCTTGATGCTAGTACTGTAGAGCAATGAGTCGCATGTCAACACAAGCACCGAAGTCAACATTACCTTCCTTCAATTGGGCCATCTGGCGGTGAATCGAGGACGTACAGTACATAATGACGAAATTAAATTGAGCTCTCACATGGAAATTAAGCGTTTCCGGACACATGTCCACGTAACATCTCTCCTTTATTTGTGTGTGAGGAATGTTTCCTGAAAGTTAGGCCGTACCTTTTTGTAACACCCTGTACAAGTATGACAAATGTGAATTGGAGCACAAGCAGCTTTTCTATGACATAATATACAAAGGTTCAATGTCTGCCTGTGATGCTATCGTCAGATAACTTAAAACCTGGTAGTGAGATGTACTACTCTCTTGAGCCAAAGGCAAATCGTAGTTGTTGAGTATGTATTTCGACCGAAAACTGTAATTGCCAGTTAACAGCGACCTATAATCGAAAGTCAAATATCTGCCTCCAGCTCCACACTTTTACTTGAACACTGGCTGTATTCCAGGTACAAGATATGTTTATGGAGATGATTAAGGATGATATTCTGGCAGATTGGACACATGGAGCACTAAAGAAAAACTCTGGCAGTACAACACCGTCAAGTCAGTAGGGTTTTCCAAGTCGGTAAGAATTAAGTAGCTTTTGAATAACGATGATTACTTATGACCATTACACGAGTATTAGCATCACAGAGATGAAATACAATCTACAGCTCTTCCTCCGTCGACGGACGCAACATCTTCAAAGTCAGCCCGTTTTATTGAAGTAACATTTGGTTGTTGTGAGTACTTTTATCAATTACAGCAATGTACATGCTCTACGCTATTTACTTACCGTGAGCTGTATGAGGCTGTATATGGATGATTTTATTGTGTTTAGAAGCTCGCTTTACCACAACTGAAATTGCCCCTGCGGTAGCGGATTTCAGAAGTTGCACCTGACCGACATGTATGTGTTGCGGTTCAGCATAAACAGTCAGCATTCAGGGGAACTAATACTGCCGCATATTAGTAGCTACGAACAAACATATAAAACAAGACTATCAACATCGAGCCTATTGACACAACTGTCAAATACTTTTCTAGAATTTCTGTGCCGCTGTAGGCTGTCAAAAAACTGAAAATTATGAAACAAATACATTTTTTGTAGTTTGGTTCCAATATATTCGCGATGTGTCGATGTAATCAGAATTTAATAAATAAAATGTCGAGATCACCAGTCAGGATTTACTCAGTTCTCTTGCAGATCACGAAACACCGATAAAAAAGAAACCAACGACCATGGATGTGTGTGATTTCCTTAGGTTAGTTAGGTTTAAGTAGTTCTAAGGTTAGGGGGCTGATGACCATGGATGTTAAGTCCCATAGTGCTCAGAGCCATTTGAAAAAAAAACACACCCACACACACACACAAATTCACTATTTTTTCGACTGGTCCAGCAGGGGAATACGTGCTATCAGAAAAGTTGCTCCAGGTAAGGATTAAAATCTTACCTTTCTCACTCTTCAGTTTGAAATTAATTTGAAATCGGACGAAACGCCTCCTGGAAACTGAACGATTCTATTGGCTACCAGATACCAATCATTTTAAAACCATACATGGCTGTAAACAGATCTTGAAAGATGGACCCGAAGTACTTGTCAGAGAAATTGTATGAACGGAATTTTCAAGGTTGATAAAAGCTGTTGGCAGTTGAAGTTATTCCTGCTGATTCAGACCAACCTCCTTTTCAAATTCGAACTGCTCCACATCCTTACCGGTACTCTCTCCATCGTTCGGCAAACTGTGTTTCAGTTCTCTGTGTGTATGTAGTACTTCGTCTTCGAAATATGTCTGTCTTGTCTTTAGAGTTGTTTCTGGTGATCCTACTCATTCCTTCTGCTTCAAAGTCTTGTGAAAATCTCGACCACTTTCACTTTTTGGGTGATTATTCATGAACTAGTAATCAGAGTTAGAGGAATTTAAATTTCAGAGAATATATTATACGTTTTGACGGTTCAAATGGTTCTAAGCACTATGGGACTTAACGTCTGAGGTCAGCAGTCCCCTAGACTTAGAACTACTTAAACCTCAGTAACCTAAGGACATCAAACACATCCATGCCCGAGGCAGGATTCGAACTTGCGACCGTAGCAGCAGCGCGGTTCCGGACTGAAGCGCCTAGAAGCAGTCGGCCACAGTGGCCAGCTATACGTTTTGAAGTAACACCTTATCGATACCGGCTTAAAATCCTCATAGATGTGTAATTTATCAAAAACATGGCGGTAGACAGTGGAGCTTTCAATGTCGTATGTCACACAGAAAAATGTTTTTCGCACTGTAACATGAATCGTATAAGGAAATTGTAATCAACTATTGATACGAAACAGAAGCAGCCGAGGTGCCAAGTTTGCTAACAAGACAACAGTGCGTTATTTAACTGCACGGGGGAGCGTTACCGAACAAACAAGTGAACACCATTACAAAACACCGAGAACGTAAATTACAGGATTACGGAGACAATGGTGGGATCTGTTTTATTACGTCAGCTAGAATGGAATAGCGAAGCGGAGCTACCGTGTTACCTGATGAGATGCAGCTATGGGACTAAATGTCTGAGGCAGGATTCGAACCTGCGACCGTAGCAGTCGCGCGATTCCACACTGAAGCGCCTAGAACCGCTTCGCCAAGTCGGCCGGCCAGCTTTTAATTTCACCGAAAGTTTCTTTGACTTTACTACATGATGAGTCAGTGTTTCTGACTACCATTTATTTTTCTATTTCCTTCTGAATTACAGTTAAGTATACAATGAAGACAACCCTATCACAACTTTTCACAGTAACTCACTCCCTGCCCTACCTTCCTGCTCATAATGAATCCTACTTCTGTCGCACAATTTTCTGCAGCTGTTATTACCCTATATTCGTCTGACCAGAAATTCTTATCTCATTTCACTTCACTTACCCTCAGAATTGTGAGCCTTTGTATTTCCCTTTTCAGAATTTCTAGCTTTACCATCACGTGCGTACTTCTGACGTTCCACATTTCCACTCGCAGAATGTCTTCCTCTTGCCGGTTATTCCATCTTTTTTCATAGTATCTTCACCCTCGCCAGCCCTCTCCCGGTGATCCGAATGGGGGACTAGTCCGGCATCTTTTGTTAGTGGGGAGATAATAATGACACATTCTCAATTAGAAGCCACATGTCCTGTGAATAAATTTATGCAAATTTAATGCATTGATTTCAATTGCCTTCTGCACCCTCATTTCCTTGATCATTGTTGATTCTTCCGTCTTTATGGGCAGTTTCTCATCCCAATGGCCAGAGAAGGCCTGGAACCTCTGTTAGCTCCTCTGCCCTCTTTGACAAGGCCATTTGCGGAACGAGGGCGATTTTTTATACTCCCGAAGTATTGGCCCACAACTGATGATGATTTTTATTCAAAATCTAAGCAGATGGCTGGGTTCGAATCCAGAGTCCAGGACGTTCTCATTGCAAGTGGAAGATGCCACCCGTACATCTTTATTATTTATTATTGAGCACAATGGCTATTTTACACTAATTTCCCGTTCAGATGCGGTGTTTAATTTATTCTCGTAGATTTCGAATTCTATTTATTTTTCGATCTTGAGATACTCAGGCACAGTTCTCGAAATGCTATATGCTCGAAACTATACTCTGTTGCTATACTAAAGCAAACTCTTGACAATCAAGAAATACCTCCGACTTCTGGAGCTACATTGCAGTAAATGCAATTACTTATTACCACTTATTACGAATGCAGTAAGGTATTCGACATCTATGCTGAGTAAGCCACCCTAAGGTGTGTAGCAGAGGATTATTCGAGTAACGCTGTCACTTCCCCCATGTTTGTCGCAGTTGCGTAAGAAGAACGATTGTAAATTAGACTCTCTCGATTCATTAATTTCACAATCGTGACTGAGTGTGTTAGAAATAACGGGATTTTTTAAGAAAAGAATTTTATTTATTCGCCTACATGAATTGTCATTCTTCCAATCCCCAAGACCCATGTACTCTTATCTTTCAAATGGATCTTAGCTCTCTTAGCTACGCGGTTTCAATCTCGTCTATGCTTGTGAAACGACGGCACTTCGTTTTCTTTTTATTTTCCGGAACAATGGAAAGTCATTGGGAGATACATGTAGCCAAAAATTCATGTAAAATAAACGAAGTGTGAATAGGTGCGTTATTATTGTGCAAAAGCCAGCAATTGTTTCGCCATACACCGGAGCATTTTTTTATATTTTTTATTGTTCTAACAAACAGAGTTGAACTTTTAAATAGTAGTCCTTACTGATAGTTTTACCTTTTCGCGAGAACTCGTGGTGCACTACGTCGTTAAAATAGAAAAAGCGCAGGGGCACAACTTTCACATTTGACCGCACTGGTCTAACTTTCTTCGATCTTGACGATGCAGAACTGGGACGTCCGAGGCAGACTTTCCACATCATATCGCTAAACAAGTGATTCATAACGTAGTTCTTTGTTATGCAGCGTTGCTGACTTGATCTAGAGACTTGCGTTCGCCGCTGTTTTTATTCGAAATTCAACATTTTTGGAACAATTTTGTTTTAAATAGCCGCAAAATTTTTATGGCATGTGCTAGTAGACATGCCATCAGCATCGGCGACTTGCGATTCGAGGATCGTTCATAATCATTTTTTTCACTTTTTCCAAGATCGCACAGGTATCAGAAGATTGACAGAGGATATAGAAAAGATGCAGATAAAAGCAGGCTTCGTTAGAGCTTTGTTTAGTGAGCACAAAAGCATCAGGAAGATGCTAAGGCAACTCCAATGGCAGACGGTACAAGAGAGGCGTTCTGCGTCACGGTATAGTCTACTGTTGAAGTTCAGAGAGCGAACATTCCGAGAAGAGTCAACAAATTTATTTCTCCCAACTACGTACAGCTCACGAAACGATCATGAAGATAAAATTAGATTCGAGCCCACACGGATACTTACCGACAATCTTTCCTCCCGTGAACCATTCGCGACTAGAACAGTTTATATGGGGTGGAGCGACAGTGGTACAACAAGTACACTCCGCCACACACCACAAGGTGGTTTGCAGAGAATATATGTAGATTGATGATTGCTGGGGCGGCCAACATCGTGACGGTTTCGCAACTCATAAATCCTTGTTACAATCACAGTAGACTCAACAAAAGCAATATTTAGCGTTTCTAAAACTTTATAGCAAAATGTAATTCAAGTTCACTGATCCATTTTATTGCAAAACAAATAATGGCCGATATACTACCATAAGAAGTGTAACTTTTTTACCAGCTGATAACAGACTAAATAACTGGCGTGTGGCGTGGCTAACACTGTAGGCTACAGATACTTTTGAGACATGTTTTCCGACAGATCAACGAAAAAAATGACTGAACACACAAAATTGTGAAATTCTCATCACTTTTTGAACACTCGTCCTACCAAGGAGGAAGTAACATATTCGTTTACCCTCTCGGAACGTACATTGTAGAAAGGATAAATGTAAACCACACCATGATGCACATCGCCTCACCGTTAGTGTCTGCCACTGCACTCAGACTCAGTGAATACGGAACTTGAAATATCACTTTTTTTTTCCGAAGAACGTGGACTTACTGTTGGTGTTCAGCAGCGAAGCTCTCTATGAACTAGACAGAGTGTTCGAATGAAATAATTCTGGGTATTAGGCCGCGTCGTTGCAAAACAATGAAGCTTCTGAACTGGCGAAGTTCGGATCGACTTGCTGTGATCCTCTTCAAGGTGATTAACTGCTGGATACTGAAGAATGTCATCCTCTTTACAGTGTGATTCTAAGTAACGTTTAAAAACCTTCGAAGCAACGTAGATGACGCTGAGACAAGTAACTTAATATAAGACACATGGTGTCGCAAATGTCGGAAAATAACGCAGAAGTCGAGGACAAATGTTGAACATATGGCATCATCTGATTACCAACCACGTCGCACGTGCAGCGGTTGAGACTATCGATCTATCACACCTGATCATCCCAGTCCAAGTGAAGTATTCTCTTTGGCTCTGGGCCTTCGTGTGCGGTTTTAGCGCTTGGAGCTCAGGGTTTGATTCTTGCGTCTGGCACGGAGTATTTTTTTTTTTATTGCGTTAGACAGTTGTGTGTTTACATTGAGATAATTACCTGTAAATGACTTACGTTTTCTTTGCTAAATAATGTCTGCAAACAAAAAAGGAAGGAAAATCGGAAAGAAACACGAAATAAGAACAGCTTCTACTTGTGATTCTTGAGTTTCTCCCGGCGTATTTGATAATCAAAATATCCACGGGTGTACTGCCGGACTATAGTGTCCAACGGGCACAATATTTCGGCGATCAAACATGTCGCCATCATCAGGTGAACTGACGGACTGAGCTCCTGTGAACGTGCCGGCACGGAGATCCGTACGCTATGGCTGCTCAGGGGGAACTGGGTTCGGTCGCGGCGGCGGCAGATTTAAATACCCTCCGCCCGCGGCGCGCTCCCTCCGCCGTCCGCGCCCCGCGCCACGGTCTCGCGGTGGAACAGATTGCGACGGCGTCTGAGATGACGTCGGTGTGATGGCTCTGTCCGCCGTGGTCGTCACAACTATGCGTTTGCTCGATTTACTCTTGATTAACCCAATCGCTGGTTCCCAAGCCTTGCTAAGATTATAGCCACAGTCACGGTTTATGAGGTCGTCGTCATTGGTGCGAATTTCGATGGCCTCTCTAACAACGCTGTCCCAGTATCTCGACGTCTGTACCAGAATCCTCGTGCGGTCATACTCCATAGCATGATTTTCCGACTCATAATGGTCAGCGACCGCCGACTTGCTCGGATACATTAGTCGAGTGTGCCTCTGGTGTTCACGGCATCGATCCTCGACAGTACGCATCGTCTGACCAATATACGACTTGCCACATTGACACGGAATCTGGTACACGCCAGCCTTCCTCAAACCGAGGTCATCTTTGGCCCTCCCCACCAGTGCACGAGTTTTATTCGGAGGACAAAACACAGTTCCGACCCGGTGTTTCTTCAGAATGCGGGCGATTTTCCCCGAAAGTGCGCCTGTGTATGGAATAAATGCAGTGCCTACCTCCTCCCTCGTGACTTCATCCATCTCAAGAGGTTGTGCTGCAGTGGTTGGGCCGGGAGCACGTTGGATCTGCCACTCTGAGTAGCCATTTTTTCGAAACACAGTTCCTGGGGTAGACTCTCTGTGTCAGAGATAGTGCGCGCCCTATGTACTAGAGTTTTAAGTACCCCATTCCTCTGTGAAGGGTGGTGGCAGCTGTCTGCGTGCAAATACAGATCAGTGTGTGTTGTCTTTCGATACACCCTATGACCTAGAGTGCCGTCAGCCCTTCTCCTGACCAAGACGTCAAAGAAAGGTAATTTACCCTCCGTTTCAGTCTCCATAGTGAATTTGATGTTGGGGTGTATGGAGTTTAGATGTGTAAGGAAGTCAAGGAGTTTATCCATACCATGTGGCCAGATGAAGAACGTGTCGTCCACGTAACGGAAAAAGCAAGTAGGTTTCCATTCGGATGACGACAGGGCTTCCTCCTCGAAGTTCTCCATGTACAAATTCGCCACCACCGGTGAGAGTGGGCTACCCATGGCGACTCCCTCCGTTTGTTCGTAGTATTCTCCATTAAAAAGAAAATACGTGGAAGTCAAGACATGCCTAAAAAGTTCAGTGGTATTCTCGTCAAACCTCTGACCAATCAACTCTAGCGACTCTCGCAGGGGTACCCTCGTAAACAAGGAAACGACGTCAAAACTCACCATGATATCTGACTCATCCAACCTGAAGCTATCAAGGCGTTTAACAAAATCCACGGAATTACGGATGTGATGAGGGCATTTACCCACATAAGGACTTAATATTCCCGTCAGGTATTTGGCCAACAAATATGTAAGTGCCCTGATGTTGCTGACAATGGGGCGTAATGGTACCCCCTCTTTGTGAACCTTCGGGAGTCCATATAGTCTAGGCGGTACCGGACCTTGGGGTAACAATTTCTTAGCGTCACCCTCCGGTAAATCTGCGTCCTTGAGAAGAACCCTCGTCTTGTTCTCCACCTTCTTTGTAGGGTCAACGCTGATCTTCCGGTAGGAATCGTCATTTAGCAGGCTCTGCATCTTATCAGTGTAGTCCTTACGGGAGACAACAACTGTAGCATTGCCTTTGTCAGCCGGTAAGACAACAATTTCAGAGCGTTCCCTCAGATCACGAATGGCCGCCCTCTCTTTACTGCTGATATTTGACTTCATCGGCTTGGATTTCGTCAACGCACGACAAGTTTCACGGCGTATTTCCTCGGCTGATTCTGGCGGAAGTCGAGCTGCAACCTGTTCAACAGCACTAACAATTTCTGCGACCGGAGTGAACTTGGGGGTGGGAGCGACGTTGAGACCTTTCTGCAAAACCGAGACCGCATCATCACTCAACACCATGCCACTCAAATTGATGACAGTCTTGCACGGAACCTGGAGAGATGGTTTGTCAAGGAGACGTGAGAACTTAGCTGTTTGACGTTCCGTAGCCTTCTTATGAGCGGAATCAGCTGACACCCAGGTGACACCATCAATCCAATCCCAAGAAAAAGAAGTGAACTTAGTAGCCAGTTGCAAATGTAACTTGAGTAATTCCTGTGAGATAAACTCAAGGCTCTGGCGGGTGAATTGCACTCTCTCACGTACCAATGCAAGGCTGGCTCGTATCTTGATTCTCTTAGCTGCAGCAGAATCGATGTGATGCATAACCTTAGCAAAATTTGGAACAACATTCTCGGAACGACATCTCTTTAGAAAGGCAAGAGTACTTAGCAAACGACATCTACGGTGGCGCAACTTTTCAAATTTCTTCATGCTGCGATACAGCTCCTCCCCATAAAGAACTTCGAGGAGGAAGCCCTGTCGTCATCCGAATGGAAACCTACTTGCTTTTTCCGTTACGTGGACGACACGTTCGTCATCTGGCCACATGGTATGGATAAACTCCTTGACTTCCTTACACATCTAAACTCCATACACCCCAACATCAAATTCACTATGGAGACTGAAAAGGAGGGTAAATTACCTTTCCTTGACGTCTTGGTCAGGAGAAGGGCTGACGTCACCCTAGGTCATGGGGTGTATCGAAAGACAACACACACTGATCTGTATTTGCACGCAGACAGCTGCCACCACCCTTCACAGAGGAATGGGGTACTTAAAACTCTAGTACATAGGGCGCGCACTATCTCTGACACAGAGAGTCTACCCCAGGAATTGGAACATCTGAGAACTGTGTTTCGAAAAAATGGGTACTCAGAGTGGCAGATCCAACGTGCTCTCCGCCCAACCACTGCAGCACAACCTGTTGATATGGATGAAGTCACGAGGGAGGAGGTAGGCACTGCATTTATTCCATACACAGGCGCACTCTCGGGGAAAATCGCCCGCATTCTGAAGAAACACCGTGTCAGAACTGTGTTTTGTCCTCCGAATAAAACTCGTGCACTGGTGGGGAGGGCCAAAGATGACCTCGGTTTGAGGAAGGCTGGCGTGTACCAGATTCCGTGTCAATGTGGCAAGTCGTATATTGGTCAGACGATGCGTACTGTCGAGGATCGATGCCGTGAACACCAGAGGCACACTCGACTAATGTATCCGAGCAAGTCGGCGGTCGCTGAACATTGTTTGTCGGAAAATCACGCTATGGAGTATGACCGCACGAGGATTCTGGTACAGACGTCGAGATACTGGGACAGCGTTGTTAGAGAGGCCATCGAAATTCGCACCAATGACGACGACCTCATAAACCGTGACTGTGGCTATAATCTTAGCAAGGCTTGGGAACCAGCGATTGGGTTAATCAAGAGTAAATCGAGCAAACGCATAGTTGTGACGACCACGGCGGACAGAGCCATCACACCGACGTCATCTCAGACGC
Source organism: Schistocerca gregaria (assembly GCF_023897955.1). Taxonomy (NCBI): domain Eukaryota; kingdom Metazoa; phylum Arthropoda; class Insecta; order Orthoptera; family Acrididae; genus Schistocerca; species Schistocerca gregaria. The sequence goes on along the minus strand of NC_064921.1, from coordinate 570,697,888 downwards.
CGTCGCAATCTGTTCCACCGCGAGACCGTGGCGCGGGGCGCGGACGGCGGAGGGAGCGCGCCGCGGGCGGAGGGTATTTAAATCGGCCGCCGCCGCGACCGAACCCAGTTCCCCCTGAGCAGCCATAGCGTACGGATCTCCGTGCCGGCACGTTCACAGGAGCTCAGTTCGTCAGTTCACCTGATGATGGCGACATGTTTGATCGCCGAAATATTGTGCCCTTTGGACACTATAGACCGGCAGTACACCCGTGGATATTTTGATTAGCTTCTACTTGCTTAGAGTAAGGCCAACATTTTTGTAGCTTTCACACTTACAACAGATCACACTTACAACAGATCACACTTACAACAGATCACACTTACAAAATATGTGCGAAATTGACACTGTTTGCTTGAATGCAAGTACTGCATCTCTCAGTCATCCCTCCACGTCCAAGCCCAACCAATGCACGTGCGGCATTGGCCTCCGATTTTTTTTCTCCGGGCTGGAAAGAGATAGAAACATGAGCATTGTTTTAAAATGAGGCCGCGTTCATTGTCAATACTTCCCAGAGATGGCAACACCGTATGGCACATGGAATTTTACCGCCAGCGGCGAGAATGAGATCTGTTTTAAATACTTAAACTGGCGACGTTTTTCTTACTTGAACAGCGCAGTCATTCGTTTTCTGAATTTGCGAGGTGTGAAACCAATTGAAATTCATCGACAGTTGGAGGTGACATGTGGTGATGGAGTTATGGATGTGTCGAAAGTGCGTTCGTGGGTGTGACAGTTTAATGAAGGCAGAACATCGTGTGACAACAAACCGAAACAACCTCGGGCTCGCACAAGCCGGTCTGACGACATGATCGAGAAAGTAGAGAGAATTGTTTTGGGGGATCGCCGAATGACTGTTGAACAGATCGCCTCCAGAGTTGGTATTTCTGTGGGTTCTGTGCACACAATCCTGCATGACAACCTGAAAATGCGAAAAGTGTCATCCAGGTGGGTGCCACGAATGCTGCCCGTGTGGCATGTTGCCAAGCAATGTTACCGCGCAACGACAGCATGAATGGGACTTTCTTTTCGTCGGTTGTGACAATGGATGAGAGGGGGATGCCATTTTTCAATCCAGAAACAAAGCGCCAGTCAGCTCAATGGAAGAACACAGATTCACCGCCACCAAAAAAATTTCGGGTAACCGCCAGTGCTGAAGAAATGATGGAGTCCATGTTCTGGACAGCGAGGGCGTAATCTTTACCCATTGCGTTCCAAAGGGGACTACGGTAACAGGTGCATCCTACGAAAATGTTTTGAAGAACAAATTCCTTCCTGCACTGCAACAAAAACATCCGGGAAGGGCTGCGCGTGTGCTGTTTCACCAAGACAACGCACCTGCAAATCGAGCTAACGTTACGCAACAGTTTCTTCGTGGTAACAACTTTGAAGTGATTCCTCATGCTCCCTACTCACCTGACCTGGCTCCTAGTGACTTTCTGCTTTTTCCAGTGGTCAAAACAGACGTCTAAAGAAGCCTTCGCCGCTGCCATGGAATCATGGCGTCAGCGTTATGAAAAATGTGTACGTCTGCAGGGCGATTACGTAGAGAAATAACGCCAGTTTCATCGATTTCGGGTGAGTAGTTAATTAGAGAAAAAATCGGAGGCCTTAGAACTTGGATGTAGCTCGTATATCATCTGGTGACGTCAGATGTCCAACATTTATCATCCATTTTTGAGGTATTTCCCGACATTTGCGATACCATGTGTTTCCTTTTTCATTACTTACCTCAGCGTCATCCACATCGCTTCGGAGGTTTTCAAACGTTAATCAGAATCATTCTGTATACTCCCTATTTCGGTTATCTGGTAGCTACCGTCGTCGCATATCCCAGTTGTCATTGAACAATTGGAAGAGAGAGAAGACAGTTGATGGTTGGAATTCTGACACGTGAGTTTCAGATTATCTGCGAATCCAGTAAGGATGGCAACTGATGGGTTATGCATGGGGATCGTATTCACCTGTACCGCATCAAAACAGCCTGAGTATGACGCAATGAAGGGTCGAAACTGGTAGCGACAAAATAAAATAATTTCATAAGGCTGCTGTAGGTGTTTTTATTTTTTATCAAGAATTCGAAGACAGTTTGCTATAGAGGGGACGGCTTTACGTTAGTCTATTGCCTGCGCTACTCTGGTGGCTAATTGGAAGGTAACTCTAATAGGTGAACGCTAGGAAATACGATCTCTAAGGCTACTGCCTGTGCCATTCCAGTAAGCGACTGGTCGGCAACTCTCTTTGGCGATTGGTAGAGCAAGAGCAAATCGGCAACTAGTATCCACGAGGTAGTGTTTACCTGTAGCGAAGCGTTAAAGCCACACGGCGGTTCTCTTATGGCGGATGTGTGTGTTGCTGAACTCGAGTCAAATGGTGCTGCTGGCTGCCGAACACACGCGCAGTCCGCCGGTCTGGAATCGCTGGCGGCCACGCGCGGTCTTCCGGCTTTGAATAGCTGGCAGCCGCCAGGCCGAACGGTAGCTTACCCCTGTTCTTGCTTTTCGGTTGTTTCATAATTTGAATAGCCTCTATTAGTTTTCGCCACGTCATCCAAGACTGCCACGTTTGTTCGCCAGCCAGCAGCACCACTTGACCGGGGTTTAACAACACAAACAGCAACCGTGAAAGAACTGCCGTGTGGCCTTGACGCTTCGCTGCACGAAAACGCAATCCCATGGCCACTAGCTGCCGATTTGCTATTGCCTACCAGACACCAACCAGAATTCCCTACCAATTTCCTACGATCCACGTGCTAGAGTTGCCTTCCAATCAGCAACCAGAGTAGCACAGGCTACTGTGCAGACACACCTACCGTACAGCCATCCCCCTCCACAACTACCTTTCTTCGAATTGTACAGTGAAATCCCAGGTATGTGACGTCGGTAGCTGCCAGATAACCGAATTAGATAGTATGTGCGGGAAGACATTCTTGAGTATCCTGGAGTTAACAGTCTTGAAGGGGATCGCAGAAGTCGGACGAGGCGTCAGCAATTTAATTGCTCTGGTAGTTTACAATGACGTGACCTAGTACTTTATTCAATATGACGCTGGCCATGGAACATTATGAACTTAACAGAGCTTATCTCTTTGGGGACCCAACAGCGAATGGGGTGATTCGAAAAGAAAGAACTGTTTTCAGTTGTCTATAACAGACGAACTGTGAATGACAGAAAAACATTGCGTATGTCACTTGATATGAGGAAAGCTCAGAATTTTATGTTTGCACAGACACTATACCATACAATCAGCATGAACACTATACGTTGCGCGAGAAACATTCATTTTATTGCACACACTAATCAACAGGACCCTGTTCATTTAATCGGCAACCTCAAAAATTCCATTCTCTGATCTTGAAGAGTAGCTGCCATAGGTGGGACTAAAACTTTCTTTTATAAACTCTCACAAAAAAATCACAATGTGTGTGTGTGTGTGTGTGTGTGTGTGTGTGTGTGTGTGTGTAGGGTGGGGGGGGGGGGGTCTGGTGCCTAAGGCAAAAAACAATGAATAAGGTCTTGTTGTCCACCTCTTCAAATTCACTGTTGTGAGATGGTGTTTTCAAGATAAAGTCGCACCTCAAGCTGAAAGTGAGTGAGGCGCTGTCGTACATAAAAATGAAATCATTGGAACTTTAGTGAAGTTGAGCAAAAAACCAAATTTGCAACGTGTCTGAGTATGATATTCCTGTCAAAATTTCCTCCGCAAAAAGGAAGTTCCGCAAACTAGTGAACAGGAACAGCACAAAACACATTCAGCTTCGTTGAATCCTTGCCATGTTCGACGACGATGCCAGGATGTTCTGACCTCTAAGGTAATACATTGTGGCTGTTAATTTACCCGATAGACGAAACGATTCGTCCGAAAAGATAATACTTTCGGAGAAAATGCCCTCTGCCGTATGCTGAAGAACTGAAATGTAAAATTCGTACCTTCTGCTATGGCCGCTTGGACAATGCTGTACAATGCTGCTGTAAAAGATCACTGTAAGGCTTCATATACAGGTGCCATCTTAGAACACTCCACACCATTGTTTGAGTAAGTCGAAGTCTTGTGGACTTCCGAGGACTCCGTGTGAACGCATGTCTGATACGTTCGACGTTTTCATCAGACGTGTGTTGCTCTCTCCTTTGCATAGCAACCAACTTCCAAGAATTTTTTATGCCAGTCTTTTATCTATTTGTGTAGAGACGACTTCTTGCTGAATCGGCTGCGGAATGTAGGCTGCCCTTAAACAACGAAGTGACTTCGCGCGCAAATTCCAACACAAAATTATTTCTCTTGTGGTGTAGTCGCCATGTTACTACAAACATCAGCACAGTTGTGTCAAAACACCTGAACCTTCCTCTATCCGGTGACACGAGCTATGAGTTTCTGTCTTTTATGGTTCAAATGGCTCTGAGCACTATGGGACTTAATATCTTAGGTCATCAGTCCCCTAGAAGTTAGAACTAGTTAAACCTAACTAATCTAAGGACACCACATACATCCATGCCCGAGGCAGGATTCGAACCTGCGACCGTAGCAGTCGCGCGGTTCCGGACTGCGCGCCTAGAACCGCGAAACCACCGCGGCCGGCTCTGTCTTTTATGGTTGGTGTGTAATTAATAACTGAAACCTATTCTGTCTTTTTGAATCGCCCTGTATAACGCGCCTAATACTCTTACAGTTTTCTGCACACAGAATACACAAATATCATCGCAATCGCAGTGTATCTAGTCACCTATTTTATTCCAAAACTTAGAGGATATAGCACCTAGCCAGACCCATTTATTTCGGAGAGAGTTAATACAAAAATCTGTTTTATTCGAGAGCCGCGTAGTTTGGCGCTGACAACGGCAAGAGATGTAAGAGTCCGCCTCCTACCTTGTGGGGTCCAGCGCAGAGGATCAGCGAGCAGCTGTGAGTGTACCGGCCGCTTTGTGTGGCCGGGAGTTAATAAAGCGAGCGACCCGCAGGAGGCGGCGCAGACACAGGACGGCCGTGCGGTGCGTGTGGAAATAAACTGATACGCCCTCTCTCTCTCGCTCCCTGCACGCACGTCGCCAAGCAACGAGGCGCGGTGGCCTTGGCGGAGTGTGCAGAGAAGATAAGGCCGCAGTCGCCGGCGAGTGTGTTCCTCACAGAGGCCTCTGTGATAGCGCTCCATTTACATACCTTCGTGGGTCGCCTCTTTAATGCTACCTTCCTCCTCTACGGCTCGATCTATCACCCGACGAAGAAATGGCGGAAATGACAGAAAGGTTCAGGAGAGGGATTAAACTTCAGGATGAAAGGACATCAGTGATAAGATCTGCTGAATACGTGCTACTGTCAGTGAAAGTGAAAAATAATTACTTGATACGATATTGCAGTGCCCATATTACCCCGAATTAAGATGCGATGTTCCTTCGGAGATGAATGCATATCGAAGGAACAGGCACTGCGGTGGCTATAGCCGGCAAGAAATGCAAGAAATGTATTCGCAGTTGCGAATATGAACCACTTTCGGCTGTATATTTGAATGACAAAGAAAATTTGTGCCGGGTCGGGACTCGAACCCAGGTTTTCATCGTCGGCATTCCCTTACATAGCTGATGGTTGCCCATATTTGCCACTGCAAATACGAGGGTTATTCGGAAAGTAAGGAACGATCGGTCGCGAAATGGAAAATAAGTGAAAATCTGATGAAGCTTTCCACAGATGCGTTGGGCACTGTGTCTAGTACGCCCGTCGATCGCATCATGTCGCTCTTTTCAGTTCTGAACTCACAGTGAGAACGTAAAGATGGCTAGAAATTAGCGGCTCCCGTCAAGTATGAGGGACTGGCGACAGATTTCACCTGAAGCTATGCAATCCACATTACACACCTGTCATGCGGTTCGTTCTACACGACAATTCTCGGCCGCATTCTGCAGGGGCAATTAAGATGCTCCTGCAGCGTTTTCGATGGGAAGTGTTTGACCACCCACAATACAGCTCGTAATTGTCTACCCCTGAGGTTCATCTCTGCTCAGATGAACAGCTGGCTATGAAAATAATATTTTGACACAGACAACGAGCCGCAGTCTAGAGAAGAAAATTGTCAAAAAGTACTGGCGGCTGTCGTCTATAACGAGGGAATTGAAAAGTTGGTACAACGCTACGACTGATGTTTAAGTCTTAGCGGCGACTGTGTAGAGAAGTAGCTGGAAGGTGTAGCTAACCGTTGCAAATGAAACAGTTTTGATTATCAATATTTGGCAGCCTTGACCTATTAACTCGACAGTTCGGTAATGTTCACCTGCCTTCTTTGGAATTAATACATTATTCTTTAACTGTTATTTCGCCTGTCCCATGACAATAATTCTGAGGGAATGTCGTCTATTTTAGGTGCCTTGTTTCCACTCTAGGTCTTTTAGTGCTCTTCAAATTATTCTCGCACTATCTAATCTCCCACCTCATCTTCGCCCACTTCTTCTTCTTCTTCTTCTCCTCCTCTTTCTGTAACACAGTCCTCAAGTTTGGTTATCTTATATTGAACACCTGTAAATTATTTCTACCTTTCAATTCCTCTTTCTTGGCTGATTACTTGGTTGCTATCCGATCACCTATTTCTGTTTTCTCCATAGGTATCTTTAATTTTCCTATTGGTGACATTTGTCTTTCCCTAGTCATCTTTATATCCACAGCCTTTCATTTCTTTTCTAGCTAATCTTGCTTTGTCATTTTCTCTTTCTTTCAATCTTATTTTTTAAACATGCGTGTTCCCTTTAGCCGTCTTTATTTGCTAGATTTTTATACTTTCCTCCATCAGTTACGTTGTATACCTCGTGTGTAGCGCATTGCTGTTTATTTTGCCTTCTCTTCTTGCCTTTCTGATCTTCTGTTGCTTTCACGATTTTCTCTCTCAAAGTTATATTCAGCCTTCTATTTTCGTCCTTTCCCTTGTATCATTCAGTCGTTTCGTATTGCTCCCTTCGAAATTCTGAACAACCTCTGGTTCTTTCAATGTTCTTTCCTTTTTTCAATGTTCTTTCCTTCCTCGTTGATTTCCTACTGTTCTGCTCTTTCTGAAGTTTTAATCTGCGATTTATGACCAATATTATAAGAAGGATAAACGGCAAACAGCACGCACAGAAATTTGACTGCCGCAGGATCATGGCCTTTGCGATTGTTGTTGAATAGTACCACAATACTGCTTGCCGCATTGGTTGGGTTACCAGGACTATCACGAGAATATAGAATCAGTTGGTTTAGGACAGCAATATCCAACGGCATGCACGGCTTAAAGAGTTCCATGAGACTAGCGACCGGTAGGCAGACAGTGTTGTTCTTCATGCGCCTTAGGAAATGTGTGTTTCCTACACTAAAGTATCAATATGGACAGCGCGACAATGCCTGCAGCCTGTCTGCACTTGGAAAGTTAGCCAGATGGGCTTTAAATGACTGTTCTATATGCTGTTTTTGTAACCAGGTAATGGTTTGGATGACGACACAGAGGAATCGAAATAGGTGAACCGTTTTTAGCTCATCCAATGCGATAAGACAACTGTGAATGAGAAGATATTTATAAAATATACGACATGCTCTCATTTGATAAATACAAATTTATTTCAGAAATGTCTCGTAGTAGCCAAGGAGCCAACGTCTGATGTATGTCTTATCCTTTCACGGAAAAATCATTAATGTAATTTGCGTATTTGAGCATTTGTGCATTCACATCCGCTGTACTGCTACCATCAGCTACAGTATGACTTTTGAAGTTCTTTACTGTAGTTACATGTAACTCCATTTCATCACCAACAATCTTATCTATGCTCTGATTTCCATCTTTCATACATACAACTTTTTTATTTGCGTTAGTAATTTCCAACCCGTCAGTTTCCATTAGGATTAGGGCCTGCTGCTTGATATTTATCTACGTTTTGCTGTTCGCATAAAGTCGGGCCTCCATTGAGTAGTTCAAAATACAGTCTTCCCGTTGGCAGTCAGGGTGGACAAAATAAAACACGAACGAAAAATATTTGTAAGATTGAGGTGAAACTGACCCTTATTGCTGAACAGGAGAACTGCTTATCACAGAAAATGCTGGAACACGTGATTTCGATGCACCAGTTGGCTACTGTCACACGTCCACAAAGGCGCTTCCCCCGCATCTTCTGTCCCGAATACTTCACTGTACGTTTACGTCTGAGTGAGTGAAAAGAGCAGGCGCGTTAAGGGAGGACGTTCATGAAATTGAACGAAAATGTAAGTTTTAAGTTTTTTTTTATTTATTCGTAAAACACTTGGACAATAAGTTCACGAGGTTTCAATGATGAAATCTTACCCGAAGTGGCTGAAAAAAAAAAAAAAAACTGTGTGAAGCAACTTCCCTGACATGCCCACTTTTTGAAACTTCAATAGTAGCTCGTTGAACAACGATTCCGTGAATTACGTTCAAGAAAACTTCTACAGGATACATCTAGAAGGCTGTGACATATATATGCTACTTACAAAAAGCGTACATCGCAAAATGCACAGTCCAAATGAGTATATAAATTCGCTCGTATGGAAACTATGCTCTAAAATCACGTTTTCTTCTGCTACAGTCGTTAGAATTCCACCTTACGATGCAGTTTTTCTGTTTAATGATGGGAACGTGGAGATGATGAAGGTAATACAGAGAGTGGGTTTTAAGATAAATCTCACTCAAGATATCCTGAAAGGTTACTGATGCAGCAACACGATGGCTCCGACGCCGACTAGTACCACGCGGGCGTATAGGTCCTCCCAGGAATATCGCACTGAACGGAGATTATGTTGGAATTTGAATAAAACCAACCTGCTTTCATAAAAAAAAAGTGTCGCATTAGTTATTGAACGCCCTCGTAGAATCATTTTTATGGGATATTGTTTGAAACGGACTGACGTTTGGATGGAAAGGCCAAAAACACACAAATGAAATCACTAAAAACCAATGAAGAGCGCAATCCACAGATGTAGATAAACTGCCTGCAATAGGTGTTATTTGTTTTATATAAGGAATGAAGAGTTCACTATAATTCTACTACAACCTTGTCTTCAATTCTGCCCAGTACAACCGTTTCATCCCACTGTTGACAATTTCTGTGAATTTATTGACTGTATTCTTCTACGTCCAAACTGAACAGTAGTGGAGGTAAGCCCCGTCTCCCCCGATTCGTGAGCCGGGAGGCTCGGGGATGCGAAAGGTAGGTTGGCTCTCTCCTACAGGAGGACAGCAGAAGCGGAAGCGGATTATCCTGCTGCTGCCGCCGCCGTGCGGTCGACTCGAGTCGCCTCGCTGGCCGCTTCATCAGGCTGCAGAGAGGGTGACGATAATCGAGTTTTCGGCCGCTCAGCAACATCAAAGGGCCGGCGCCTCCGCCGCCACCGGCGCAGCCAAGTCTCCGGCATGCTAAGGCTGCCGAGGTAACCGCCAGCGCCTACCTGCCAGCCCATCTCACTCTAGCATATTTACGCTACTGACGCCTGCGCCGAGCACCGAAACGAGAAACACGATCTGGACACCTGCGCAGTCCCACTGACAACTGTCCCACACCGACCAGGAAGTGCTCTGACTGCTCCTAGGAATCTGAGTCGATAACGGCCTACGAGAATTCTCTAAACCAGTAGCCTCCATTTACGAAGGTCAACCAAATAAAACCTTATTTATTACTACACGAATTACGTAATACATTAAATTTAAATTATACAGTGACAAGAAAAAAATCGCAACACAAAATGAGCCGTGTCGGCTCGTATGGGGTGATTCGTTTTTCCTCTCGTCGCCGGGCGGCACTCTTGCGCCGCATCTTCCGGTTTGAAACGATTTGCGAGACTGGCGAGTGTGGAATGAACACTCGCTGGGGACGAGGACGAAGGGCGTCCACTGGAGGAAACTTCTGCTGCCACGCGCCGGTGGCCGGTGTCTTGACCAATTCGCTCTGAGGGAACCCTTGCAACCGGAATGACTTTGATTATGATTAGCTCTTTCCGGTGCGCTGAAACAGTACCTCTTTGCTGTTGCCGAGTCGTGTTTTGTGATCTAGTTTGGTGGAGTTAGTTGGCTCTGTTGTTGCTGCCCTGCCCTGTGTGATTCTTCCCAGAGTTGTGTATTTGTGCTCTCCGGGAAGTTTGGGTACGCCATTAGTGTGGTCTGTATCGCTTATAGAATCTGTTTGAGCCTGCCCACCTAGATTTTTACGGGACTCCCTGTGCTGCTTTCGTGAAATGTAACTTAACTGTGATCCCGACTGTGACGATTGTTTTTTTACTGTTTGGTCTTAAGATACCTCGAGTAGCGCAGTTATTTTTGGCGTGGCGAACCTTCTCCCTTAATAGTGTTTCTCCTTGCCAATAGATGCCTGACATCATTACAGTCACCGTTTGCGCAAGTGGTGCTATCATTAACATTAATGTTCAATGCGCTCTTTTAATTATGTTTCAGATTCTGATCTGGCCAGATCTATTAGTACACCAGGTGCCCTGCTGTATAGCTATGAAAATTTCTGTTTTCACACTCTTGAGTGTTGTAAGGCACGATTCCTTACCTCATTCTTCGTGTCTAATTGGGTTGGTTATTGGTTGTTTTGGGGGGGAGGAGACCAGACAGCAAGGTCATCGGTCTCGTCGGATTAGGGAAGGAAGTCGGCCGTACCCTTTGAAAGGAACCATTCCGGCATTTGCCTGGAGCGATTTAGGCAAATCACGGAAAACCTAAAGCAGGATGGCCGGACGCGGGATTGAACCGTCGTCCTTCCGAATGAGAGTCCAGTGTGCTAACCACTGCTCCACCTAGCTCGGTCCGCCTAATTGGGTCTGCGGACCGTCTTGTACTGGTATCTGAACGTTATATTATTGGTGTAACCAGGATTTCAACTCGGAAGGGAGTTATCTGATATCTACTAAACTATGTTCGTTGCTTGGTTATATTAATACACTTATTCTTGATTCTCACCAGTGTTTAAATTGTAATATTCTTGAAATTTTTAGTTAAGTCTGTTAATCGCCGTTTGTCGACTGTTGTGCCTTATTCTGGAATGATTGTTGAGGCAGCTATTGCTGAAACTGTGTTATCGTACAAGCTGACCTGTTGCTATTTCTAGGCGTCTCGTCATATGACGCTTATTTTGTGAGCGCCCTCATCTTGCCTGTTGGGTCAACTGCTGTTTCTGCAGTCTATACGTGCAACTGGCCTTGCCTGCAAGGTTGAGGGCATCGGCGGTACGCTATTACTGGCTGGCATTTAGGATTCGCCGCTGACGTTGTCCTTTGCGAAGTTGCACTGCGGCACAGTGACTGCTGCTTCAATAAGTCGTCTTCACTGGTTTTAGCATTTTTTGCCTGGTTTGGGTCCCTTCGTGCCGTGCCCGTCTGCATGAAGCATTTCCCAGTCAGCCGGACCATTTGCCGGCCCTTGTATTTCCCTAATTTTGTTCTCTCAAAGGAAAGTGCTAGATATTGGTCTGTAATTTAAAACCATCCTTTTAGCTTTGATATTTAAATTTATTAAAACATTTTACCTCTTACTAAATTTGTGGCTATCATTGTTACATTTGACCTTCAAGAATATTGCTTTAAATTCTTAAGGGTCCTCAAGGACAGCGTTGAATCTTGGGTCTCTAATTTAAAAACCATTGTGTTAGCCTGGGACATTTACGTTGACATATTTGTTTAAACACTTTGTCTATCTTCGTAAAATCGGTTAAGCCATGATGCTCATTTAAATTTGAAGTATTCCAATCAGTGTTTTAAGAACTGCTGATCTCTAAAAGATTATTTTATTTTATTGTTATTGCTTTTTTAAAAAAATTAATAAACGTGAATCAATTGACAAACAATGAATGTCGTAGCCTGGAGTCTAGCCCTTACATGAATACCTGTTAACCTAGCTTGCTGGAGCTCACTAAGGAGGACTTCTGCGACAAACACGAAAGTTAGGCCTATTTCTACATCTGAAAGGTGATGTGTATTCACATTTAGTTCCATTTGCATAAGAGTGGCGCTAGCAGTGCCCTGTGAGGATGCAAATCAGGTTTGCTTTGAATACACGCTCTAACGGTTGTGAGCTTTATTTAGCTTTCTTTGACAATGGACATGGTGAGCTGATGTTAGTCATGAATGCCTGTAAGGCGACAAAGACGCCATTATCAGCACCTCACTGAGTTTGAACGAGGTCGTGTAATAGGGATACGAGAAGCTGATTGTTCCCTCTGCGATACTGAAGAAAGACTTGGCAGAAATGTATGCACTGTACAATGTTTGCTTGCATCGCTGGTCGCGAGAAAGTACGGTCACAAGCAGACCAGGATCCGAAGGCCATGTGGCACTAGCGAGAGGAAAGGACATCGTGTTCGGCGTATGTTTCTGTCGCAGGTACTGCATCTACAGCAGCAATTTGAGCAGAAGCTGTCACCTCAGTAACACGACATACTGCTACAAATCGGTTACTTCAAGAACTATTCGGAGCCAGAAGTCCTGTATCGTGCATTCCATTGATCCCAGACCACCACCATTTGTTTCTTCAGCGGTGTCAAGCGAGAGCTCATTGGAGGGGAGGACGTCTGTTGTGTTTTCTGATGACAGCTGATTCTGCCTCGGTGCCAGTGACGGCAGTGTGTTGATTAGGAGTCCAGTTGTGGACCTGTAAACAGTCTCTCTCCATGCTAGACAATACTGCACCTCTATACCTAGAGTTACGGTCTGGGGTGTGGTCTCGTATGACAGTAGGAGCACTCTCGCTGTTATCCCACTCACCCTACCTGTCTGTTGTGCAGCCTTTCATGAACAGCATTCCAGGAAGTGTTTTCCAACGGAACAATCAATGACGACGTGTACTGTAAGGACTGCTGAGAAAGTTAGGAAAAATAGTTTTGTTTAGCAACAATGACAGTATACAAATAAACGAGTATCTGAACAGACAACATCAAGTACTCAGTGCTGAGGTCGAAGACAAGCGAGAAAAATTCAAAAGCATCGTTCGATACGCCTTAGACGAGAATGTTATGAGCAAGGATTGAAGGGATGGGAAAGTCGCACAGTGGTTCAATAACAGCGTTAGAAAGTTCCTGCGTAAGCAAAGAACGCTTCACTTAAGATTTAGAAGACGTTAAAACCTAACTGACGAACAAAAGCCGAATGAAACGAAAATAAATGGAAGATGAGCACTGAGAGAAGCGTTGAATGAGTTTTACAGCAAAATTATGCCAATCGACCTAACGAAAAACTCGAAGTACTCTACGTTTTACGTAAAATCAGTAAGTTGTTCGAAATCATTACCTCAGTCAGTGATCACACTGATGTCGAAACGGAGGATGACAGAAGGCCGAAATATTGAATTCGGTCTCGTGAAATTATTTCTCCGCGGAAGGTTGTAACGTGTTCGCTCGTTTCAGTCGTCGCACGAAGGCCGGAATGTCATATTCAGACAAGTGATCGCGGAATAGAAAAGCGACTACAATAGCACTGTAGTGGAAAGGCTTCTGAACCAGTTACTGTAACAGTAAGACACTACTTGTACCCGTATGGCTGAGGTTTTTGAGATGGATGAAAATAGTGTGGTGCCAAAAAGCGTAACTCTGTGGCACCTGCGACAATTTTAGCCAGATTTTGTATACACATTGGAGTGAAATGTATGTGATATTTTCGTACGTGGGCGAAGCCGCAGACAAGAAGGTAGTGCTCCATACATTCCCGAGGTTGTAACTTACTGTCCTATACACGGAAATGGATTTTGCTTTCTGCAGCATATTTCCTCAACATTGAGAAGCCGAACGAAACAAAATTATCGTCACATTTTACATATTGTAGAATGTTAATCACATAATAGGTGTCCCAAAACACCGACAACGCATAGTATGTTGCACGGGAAGGAAACTGATCGGTTTTCAAGAAGGAACCCATACCTGGAAATGCATGCCTTGGGCGCTCGAGAGCGTCGAAGTTTGAGAAGGAGCGGGTATGACGGTTTGTTCAGATTAGTGTTGGTGTCTTAATACGGAGTTTATGCAATCCTTTAGCCATCAATGTTCTGCAGATGGACGATGTGAGTGTAATAACATTCTTGCGCATGCGCTACGTTCCTCCACACGGCCCTTCTGTGCTTCCTGCTGCGTACCTTCTGTCGTCTGCCAGTGCAGTAACGTCGTTGACAGCAGTCCGACATGTACCACTACACAGTTGCGGAAATGACCGATATGGTGCTTGCATACGGCAAAGCGGACTGCAATGGGAAAGGCGCTGCAATATTGTATGCAGAACGTTTTCCAAACAGACGTACCCCACATAATTTCACGTTCGCGGCCATCGAGAGATACCTCATAGAAGAAAGTACGTTGCACGTAGGTATTTTCTGCCTGAAGTGTGTCCATTGTACAATAAAGTAGAAGCACTTTGTGTTTGGTACTTGCAGACACTGTCCCTATTCTACTGTTTGTCCTCTGGTAGGTGCCGAAACGTGAAGCAGGTCGCCTACGATCGGCCTGAACAGTATAGTTGGAGGAGAAAATGCTGACAATGTTCGAAGTGGACCCAGCCACAGGCTTTCGGCAGGTGGCATAGGAGCTACATGTTGGTAAAAGTGCAGCGTGGCGTGTTGTCCATGAATATCGGCTCCATCTGCTGAAAGTTTAAGGATTAGAGGAGGACGAATACCACGGCGGGTACAGTCTGCGCAGTGGTACTTAAACAACAGTGAATACTCCAGGTGGTCGAGCAGTTCTAGGCGCTTCAGTCCAGAACCACGCGGCTGCTACGGTCGCCGGTTCGAATTCTGCCTCGGGCATAGATGTGTGTGATATCCTTAGGTTAGTTAGGTTTAAGTAGTTCGAAGTCTAGGGGACTGATGACCTCAGATGTTAAGTCCCATAGTGCTTAGAGCCATTTGAAACATTTTTGAATACTCCAGCTACAATTCCCGAGATTTGGTAGTATTAACCGATGATGCACGTTTACTAGAAACGACATATTAAACTTGCAGAACATGCATGTTTGGACGGACAAAAATTCGAGTGCAGGGATAGTTGGCGGTCATATCATTGGGTCATATCTACTGCTAAACAGACTAACAGAACCGGTCTACTTCACATTTATTAGAGATTTTTTGCCTGATCTATCGGATGTAGTGCCACGAGATGTTCGGATAGACATACGGCTGCAACATTTTGATATCAATGTGCGGGATCATCTCAACACCGTATATCAAAATCGATGGATTGGTAGAGGTGTACCAGTTTAATGGCCAGTAGGTCGCCAGATCTTACACTTTCCGGCTATTTTCTGTGGGTTAGTATGGAGAATACAGTGTATGGCACACCTGTAACGTCAGCGGAGGGTCGTACTGCTGGATTCCACGGAGCGAATGATATAGTTAAAAGGCAACCGCACGTATTCAAATGGTTCAGACGGCTCTGAGCACTATGGGACTTAACATCTGAGGTCATCAGTGCCCTAGAACATAGGTTAGTAAGATTTAAGTAGTTCTAAGGACATCACACACATCCTTACCCGATTCGAACCCGCGAGCGTAGCGGTCGCACGGTTCCAGACTGAAGCGCCTAGAACCGCTCGGCCACTTCGGCCGGCCAACCACACGTATTGGCTCATGTGAGTGAGGCTCAGCACCACCGATGGAGGTTCTGCAAGGATGTAGGAGGTACGCAGTTCGAAACCCATTTGTCACGTAGACAGCGCAATGTGCTACTCACGTTAGCCTTACTGACGTCATTTTGAACACACACTCAAATCAGACTTAGACACTCTCCAGCGACCAACCCATGCGTTTCCGGTTATTGGTTCCTTCTTGAAAACCGATCATGTGCCTTCCCGCAGAAAATACTAAGCGTGTCGGTGTTTTTTTTAAATACCCTGTAGTTCCCTTATTAAATGTACACACATAAAAAAAGGTTTTGCATTACCCCTCTTCCCAGAACTCCTGAAGATAGATGTTGACTGTCGATATTGTATCACAGACACAGTCCCTTTGACTGTTCAGAGATGTCACTAAACCCGCCCAAAGATGTTAACAAGCATGCATGAGCAGCACCTATCAGTTCCAGTCATTCCACCAGGAAGGAGGTACACGGCTCGTGTTGTCTGTAGTTCAACCATGCCTAGACGGTCAATACCGCGGTTCGATCCCGTCCGCATTGTTACTTTGTGCCACGAAGAGCTCTCAAGAAGGGAAGTGTCCAGGCGTCTCGGAGTGAACCAAAGCTATGTTGTTCGGACATGGAGGAGATACAGAGAGACCGGAACTGTCATGCCTCGCTCAGGCCGCCCAAGGGCTACTACTGCAGTGGATGACCGTTACCTACGGATTATGCCTCGAAGGAACCCCGGCAGCAACGCCACCATGCTGAATAATGCTTTTCGTGCAGGCACAGGACGTTGTGGTACTACTCAAACTGTGCGCAATAGGCTGCATGATGCGCAACTTCACTCCCGACATCAATGGCGAGGTCCATCTTTGTAACCACGACATCATGCAACGCGGTACAGATGGGACCAACAACATGCCGAATGGACCCCTCAGGATTGAGATCACGCTCTCTTCATCGATGAGTGTCGCATATGCCTTCAACAACGCAATCGTCAGAGACTTGTTTGGAGGCAACCCGGTCAGGCTCAACGCCTTAGACACACTGTCCAGAGAGTGCAGCAAGGTAGAGGTCCCTGCTGATTTGGGGTGGCATTATGTGGGGCCGACGTACGCCGTTAGTAGTCAAGGAAGGTGCCGTAACGGCTGCACGATGCGTCAATGCCATCCTCCGATCGATAGTGCATCCATATCGGCAGCATCGTGCACATCCTGAGGTTCATTGAACCCTCTGCCAGGCACTTTATTGTGAACAGTAGAGTAATCACGTAGATGTAGATTTCCTTCAGGATAATGACATCGCTCGACCAGAGTGGCCAGCATGTTCTCCAGACATGAACCATATCGAACATGCCTGGGATAGATTGAAAAGGACTGTTTATGGACGACATGACCCACCAACCACTTTACATCTACATCCATACTCCGCAAGCCACCAGACGGTGTGTGGCGGAGGGTACCCTGAGTGCCTCTATCGGTTCTCCCTTCTATTCCAGTCTCGTATTCTTCGTGGAAAGAAGGATTGTCGGTATGCCTCTGTGTGGGCTCTAATCTCTCTGATTTTATCCTCATGGTCTCTTCGCAAGATATACGTAGGAGGGAGCAATATACTGCTTGACTCTTCGGTGAAAATATGTTCTCGAAACTTTAACAAAAGCCCGTACGGAGCTACTAAGCTTCTCTCCTGCAGAGTTTTCCACTGGAGTTATCTATCATCTCCGTAACGCTTTCGAGATTACTAAATGATCCTGTAACGAAGCGCGTTGCTCTCCGTTGGATCTACTCTATCTCTTCCATCAACCCTATCTGGTACGGATCCCACACTGCCGAGCAGCACTCAAGCAGTGGGCGAACAAGCGTACTGTAACCTACTTTCTTTGTTTTCGGATTGCATTTCTTTAGGATTCTTCCAATGAATCTCAGTCTGGCATCTGCTTTACCAACGATCAACTTCATATGGCCATTTCATTTTAAATCACTCCGAATGCGTACTCCCAGATAATTTATGGAATTAACTACTTCCAGTTGCTGACCTGCTATGTTGTAGCTAAATGATAAGAGATCTATCTTTCTATGTATTCGCAGCACATTACACTTGTCTACATTGAGATTCAATTGCGATTCCCTGCACCATGCGTCAATTCGCTGCAGTTCCTCCTGCATTTCAGTACAATTTTTCATTGTTGCAACCTCTCGATGTATTACAGCATGATCCGCAAAAAGCCTCAGTAACTTCCGATGTCATCCACAAGGTCATTTATGTATACTGTGAATAGCAACGGTCCTATGACACTCCCCTGTGGCACACCTGAAATCACTCTTACTTCGGAAGACTTTTCACCACTGAGAATGACATGCTGCGTTCTGTTATCTAGGAACTCACTCTGAGGGATCTACGACTAATCGCCGTTGAGGAGTGGAAAAATCTGGACCAACAGTGCTTTGATGAACTTGTGGATAGTATGCCACAACGAATACAGGCATGCATCAATGGAAGAGGACGTGCTACTGGGTATTAGAGGTACTGGTGTGTACAGCAGTCTGGTCCACCACCTCTGAAAGTCTCGCTGTGTGGTGGTAAAACATGCAATGTGTGGTTTTCATGAGCAATAAAAAGGGTGGAAATGACGTTTATGTTGACCTCTATTCCAATTTTCTGTACCGGTTCCGGAACTCAAAGAAAAAAAAAAAAGGACCCGAGGTGATGCAAAACTTTTTTTTTTATGTTTGTACATTAATAACCATAATGTTAATTCACATTGTCATGCTACACTTCCGAACGTAAAAAGCGTTGAATTGTGTGTTTGTCAATTTATTGAAGAGAAGTGTTGGCAGATACAATGATTTTATACGCATCATTATTTGTATCGCATACAATACACGGACAGGGGACATATTATGAAGCAAAAGTTCCAATAGATGTAATGACAAAGAATTTCCATTATGTCGATTTGTGGCAGCTTTCGGTAAGTACGTAACTAACTTTCGTTAATGCAACGAAAGACAACCGAGTCTAAATAAGACGGTAGTTGACACTACAAGAATAGAAGGACCGCCTGATTGTCCAGAAGACCAGCAATGTTCCCACGCTCCATCTTTAACCAGCACAGGAGACAAAAAGACATCTAACGTCTCCATAAGACTGTGCATTCAAGCCAATGTAGCGGCGAATTGGTAACAGTAGTGACTTAAACAATAATAACCGTCATAATCGATCGCCTGAATGCTAAAAATAGACGAAATCGCAAAACTGACATTGTCCTTTAATTTTTAACCACAGAGTGATGATTTATTTCGTATATCCGCATCTGCGCAGGCTTTTATCCACAAAGTCAGTGTTAGTGTTGATACCCGCAACTATGTCTCAGAGTGCCAAAAGTACGTCCAGCTGGTTTGAATATTTGCGGAGAAACGGTCGCTGCACATCGACGTGTGTGTAAACAGTAATTTCAACATCGTGCTCTATCTGCGGCAAAGTTTATACGGTGAACGTTCCAATACAACATATATTTCTTAATTTCCCGAAATGCTCCTGTCTTATCACAAATTTGCGATGCTATTTCTGTGATATTTTAACATACAGCAATGACGACTTAGATTTCGAAACTGGTGAAAACCGAAAACGTTGTTATACTAAACTATGATTAGAAATGAATTTGTTTTATGGCAAAATCGCTGCTACCTCGCCGTCATATGGCTAATTAACACAAAGACGACGATAGTGAACGTAGTCATTTTTTCGCTATGTAAAAGTAGCGGGTTATTAGAATTTTCCACTACCTCAAATAGGTACAGTTGGCTTAAAATCTGGCAGTGCTATATGTAGGAGGGGGGACGACGAGATGGGAACGTTGTAAGGTACGCTGAAGCGTTCACTCAACAGCCACTTTTTATTTCTGGTGGGGCAAACAGTTTTACGACAGAGATGGATAAATATACATAGAACCAAGTACATCCAAGGTTCCTACTGAGGTCACAGAAGTTAGTATGTGTATGTGTGTGTGTGTGTGTGGAAAGGGGGGGGGGGTGCGGGCTATTACACTCACTAATAAAAAAAAATGTGAAAAACGGTGAAATGTTTCAGAAATGATTTGTGTAAAAGTAACATATAAAACAGACTGGAGAAACATCTGATGCGCCTTTGAATGACACTCTAAATCATGTAAAGAAAATGATGCGCATCAAATGTTTCTTGAATCTGTTTTATACCTCGCTTTTAGACAAACCATTTCCAAACATTTCACCGTTTTTTCCAAATCTTTTTTATTTTAGAGTTTTGTTCAGAAAACGTAAAGTATGACATATTTAAATACCGTTTGCTATACGATTATTATAAAGGGCGATAAAAAAATTTCTGAGTTCGTTGCTGCAGCTTATATGTAACCCAGGGCGACTATGATGGGGGTATACGCGTATAAAAAGGTATAAGGCAAAATATCCTGGGAAACTGCAATAAGGAGCGCTGCTGCTGGCTCATGGTAACGCACAGCCTCATATCGCAAAAAGCGTAAAGCAGAAGTTATGCCAATTCAAGTGGTCGGCACGAGTAGGCGCCATATATAATCCAGATCACGCCTTCGGACCCTTGAAAAGAGCTTGAAGAGCGAGCATTTCTGTCGGACGAGAATGTGCAGCAGTCAGTTATGGACTTCTTTACGCAGCAGGACACGGTGCTTTACCAGAAGGATATCTTCCACCGAGTGAATCAGTGGGACGACTACATCACTCTTCACGGCTATTTTGCCTGATTGGCCTAACGATTCTGAACTGTACGGCCTTCGAAGGGAGCTTTCAGATCACCCCTCATATTAAGATTTATATACATCGAAAATGTTTAATTTATGCTGTAATTTTACATTTACTTTATTGTTTCAACTAGCAACTAAGCAAGAATCCCTCAATTTTTACACCAGTGGAACTTATGTAGCGCAAAATATCTAGAACTGGATGGGACGAACTTTTTCACACTTCGTTTACATAGCTAGCAACAGTTTTTCGTGAAATGTTTCCATCTTCTCTCAAAACATTAATTAATTTTTTCATAATTAACCTTGTCAATCGGCAAAGGCACAATCCCCAAGGAAATACAATCGCGTACAATATGCCAAGACAAACAATTCCTTAGTAATATGAGCAGCGTAGTGTGTTTTGGTCCTAAGTCGTACACGAAGAAATTAGTTGATCCAGATGGTAAATCATGGAATGTAAGGACGTCGGATTGATTTTATGAAACGAATAGCATCTGCACTGACAAGTGAAATCAATAGGTAGGTGGTATTCATTATAAAATTCACCAGTTCGTCTCAGTGCTGAATTTATCTTACAGTCTATTTAATCCTACAAAAGCAACTGATATTTATGATTCGTTTCACATAGTATCGTATAAAAGTAATGTAAATGTATTGCTATTAGTACACTTTGTGAGCTGTCGCTACAGTTTTCTCGCGAAACAAATTTTGCCAGTCCAACAACAGTTCTAATTAAAAATTTTGCAAAGACAAATGTTTTACAGTTGAGGTAACTCAAGAGTATCATTCTAATTCATGATGTAAATATCAGAAAATAAGTCTTACGTCTAAGCGTCGGTGAAGACACTTCACTACAGCTGCACCAAGGGTCACTCACTTGAAAGAATAAGAAACGGAATTAATTGAACTGGATATGTGAATTGTAAACTATAGTTATTAAACACAAAATTTTATAGTGTCTTTACATTTCCGGATAAAGACCCTGAAAACAAATTGTTCCATGAGCTGATTTGCTAGCAGAAAAATCACATGAAATAGTGTTTACCAGGATTAAAATTTAGCTGCAGTGTAGAAATTGATTTAACAGTAAACAAAAGTGACAGTTGATAGCTGTATGTTAATGAACTCTTCCAGTAGTTTTAGAAAGTTTAAAAATTAAACCACAGGTGGCAGAATACTCAGGAAATATAGTCAATCTACAAAATACACCGCATACAAATCGCTCGTGCTATCAATCCAAGAATGTTGCTCTAGTGTGGGGGGACCTGTACCAAATAATCACAATTTTGTTTGGCCGATGGGAGCTAGTAGAGAAGAGGCCGAAAGAACTGAACTGACAGTTACGTGAAGATGGACTATTCCGTCAAAACCTACTTTGAAAGTTTCGTACAACGTTAAGTAATGAATCTAGAAATATTCTACAACACTCTTTATATCGCCTCCACAGGGATCACGCAGACACTATTAGACTTTTACTGGGCGCACACAGACACTTAAGCAATCATTCTTCCTGCGCCCTTGTGTAAGTGAAAGGGGTTCAAATGGTTCAAATGGCTCTGAGCACTATGGGACTTAACATCTGTGGTCATCAGTCCCCTAGAACTTAGAACTATTTAAACCTAACTAACCTAAGGATATCACACACATCCAAGCCCGAGGCAGGATTCGAACCTGCGACCGTAGCGGTCACGCGGTTCCAGACTGAAGCGCCTAGAACCGCACGGCCACACGGCCGGCTAATGAAAGGGGAAAAGCCCTAATAAGTACTACGATGTACAGTACCGTCTACCATGCACTTCACAGCGCTTTGTACAGTATCGATGTTTGGAGTGATGTTTCAAGCATTTTGTGAAAATTTTATGACCATTAGCGACGAGAATGAGAGTTTACAGGGTACAGAATTGGATATCCAAGAAACTCCGCGCTGTCGTTGATACACAAAGTGACAGTTTGGGAACGCTACCGAGCACGTTGATTTTCATACGAGACTTTTGGATTGCATTCTTCATGCTAATGGATTATTCCGTAGCTTGTTTCACATTTAAAGGTTGAAAACAAACACACTGCATTTAGTCCCACTAATGTTTGTTTACTATTAACCGATTTTCAGCTTATTAGGCTACTGACTACCGTTGGCGAAACAACTGTCTCAGCATACTTGTACGTGAATGTGTTAAATAATTGCCCAACTTACATTTCATGACAGTGTAAGAAGGGTTCACTCTGAAGTAAGTCCTCCACCATTCTCATTCAAATATCAGGAAGTACGAGCGCGAATATCATTTTTCCATAAGTCCATCAGCTTGCCACACAAATCACGTTCGAGTTATTCAAATGTGTATGAAATATTATGGGACTTAACTGCTAAGGTCATCAGTCCTTACTCTTACACACTACTTAACCTAAAGTATCCTAAGGACAAACACACACACACACACACACACACACACACACACACACACACACACACACACACATGCCCACACCCATGCCCGAGGGAGGACTTGAACCTCCGCCGGTTCGATTTATTCTTGTGCGCTATAGTCACGGACACTACACAAGAAAAAGTCAATGATCGCTTTTTCACGCTTTCGCTATTCAATTTCTAAATAACAAAATTTTTTCAGGTATAAAGAAAGGACGTATTAACAAACTGGAGAAATATAACAAGTAATGTCCTTCCAGTGCATTATTGCGTTAAACGAACTAAATTGTTGCATATTACATTTCCTTCAATTTCTCACATGTAAAGTGAGACGAACGAATTCGTCTTATTTGTGCATTTTATTGGTTGTTGAAATCCATGGCTGTGCAATATATTTTTAAAAATTAATGTATTTTATAATAATACTCCTCCGGCTTTTTCTTTTTCCCGTTTTTTCCAAGGAGTCAGAATTATTATTTGGGTAGAGGCAACGTTAGAGACAGCTGACGGCAGGAAGTCACATCACTCTCCCCCCCCCCCCCCCCCCCTCCCCCGAGGACGGCATTTGAGTACCTCAACTGTCTCCATCGAGAGTAAAATCTCGTCTTCAAGTGCGAGAACGTTTTCGAAGTGTCTACGTAAAATATATCTGAGACGGAAAGTGGATCTCAGATAGGTATTTAACAAGCCTGATGGGTGACCCGCTCGCCATCCATTGCCGTTAATCCTGGGCAGGCCTGCCTTCCTGAATCTTGCGTTAACGCAGTCGGCTATTCGTGCAGGTACTAGCCGAACGAATCCACTTTTGAGAGGCTTTTTTTTACGTGCGCCGTTGCTATATTTCAAACTTGGTCGAATCGGTTCAAATTTTGTAAGCAGGTAGACCGAAACATGTAATTAAGGGGCGTCTTGCTGTTTTCTGAAAGCATTATACGTTGCCACGATAAAAGCAATATGGTTGAAAGAAAATAAAAGAAACCTACACCGGATCAGTCGTGGCCTGAGTCAAGAAAGATCTCCGTCTGTTGCCAAAGTGTGGCAATTTAATGTCAAAATTATGGAAAAGTAGAAGTTGGGAAGCGGAATGGAAAATTTCCTGTCATAGCCCAAAAAAAGGCGAATATGTGCTGGACAGCGTTAGAGATGTAAAGACGGGAATTAGCTTTTCGGCTAACCTGGCACCTTCAAAGACATTTAAGTCACTTTTTCACGACCTAACCCTATTTCCTTAGTGCATTGAGCTCTCTTAGCTGCGTGTTAGGGCACTGTATCTTGCAATTTATGGGCTAAAGTCCTATATCCTGTACCCAAAATCCAGGAGATCCGCCAGGCATAGCAAAGTATATATATCATCATAAGGCTCTAAAGCATTCATGCAACAGCTAAGAAGTTTTTATGGCATGATAAAATTTGTGGGGATGGATTAAAAGCATGAATACGTCGAGTATATTTTGATTTAAATGTCTATAAAGCTGACAGATAATTCGCAAATTTAGTTCCCTCTTTTTTCATCCCTAACTGTGCCCAAGACATATTTACGTCTACTAGTAAGTCTCTCCGCTTTCTAAACTTCAAGTCCCCGTACACAGTTTTAATTCACTAAGCCGCGCACAGTCTGCTACAGAGTAGGTACATAAAGATATCCGCGGAGGATTTGAAACCGGCTCATTCCAAATACCTATCTAATGTGTTAAACACTCTGCCACCTCCCTCCGTGTCGAATCAGAAACAGCAGGTAACAAGACGCACCACAGCCCGAAGAGGGTGCAATGCTTCACGGTGGAAACGGTACACTGATCGCGTACGGTAAGACCTCAGGAGTTCATCGGAGTGTGCAACTGGCCCGGCTTGCGTAACGAGACGCCAGAGAGGCGACAGCCCGCTGCCGGCATACGGCGACGACCACCCGTACCGGGCTAGCGAGCCGCGTTTCATATTCATGGGGCGTCAAGTCCGGCCCGGACGAATGCGGCCTCGTATAAATTTATCGGAACGTAAACGCGTTATTAATGGCTGCGTAGCGGAACCCTGCACCGCCGTGTCACCTCGTGTCGGCTCGCTCGGAGAGTGAGCGGCTAGCAGTTGATCCAACTCGGCAACGCAGATTCTGACCGCAATCGTGAAAGAGACTGGTTTTGTCTCTTGAGGACGTAAAGCAGCACAAGCATGTATCCGTATAAGATGTGAAGCTGGAGAGGACCCAGTTCTCTTTATGTCAACATTGCGGGGCTATAATAACGGATAGTAAAAAATAAATGGGGCACTATAAACCTTCTGCTTCTCAGCTGTTAGTGAAAGTACTGCACGAGTTATAGCCCATCTGAATTCGACAAATCGTTTCTCTCACAGACTCTGAAAGGGGAGTATCAGTCGTTGCTGCTAAATTGATAACCAGGCGTTTCTTAACACAGACCAGTTCCGCGTTTACGACCTGTTTTCGCCGCACGGGGAACCCCCGCTATGACTACTCTGCCTCGGTGCTTCGGATTTGACTGACGCATCCAAATTTTGCATCTAAAGGGTTTACCACGATATTCAGCGCATCGTAGAAAGTATTGACTCCATCCCGTAGCCGGTCGCGGTGGCCGTGCTATTCGAGGCGCTGCAGTCCGGAACCGCGGGACTGCTACGGTCGCAGGTTCGAATCCTGCCTCTGGCATGGATGTGTGTGATGTCCTTAGGTTCGTTAGGTTTAAGTAGTTTTAAGTCTAGGGGACTGATGACCTAAGTCCCATAATACTCAGAGCCATTTGATCCATCCATCCCGTAAAATTTACTCTTTTCGACGAGTGATAATAAATAATATTTTACAAATAAAATCTGTTGCACGTGGTGCTTCTCAAAATTCTATATCCATGCCATTGGCAGTCAACCAGTAATGAAACGAAAACAAAAATCACAAATTTTTCCATGTTAAAAAAAATAATACTTAAACTGCATTACCGATTCTGATTTCGTGAATCGTTACATGTTCTACACACAATTTCCTCTCCAGGTTTCACCCAGACCTTGTCCAATTCCTGGCTTTATTCAAACGTGTAGATGCAGTCCACTTCCAGTGTATCAAATAAGACGCTCAAAAATATTGCACGCAAATTTTTGTTCCGTTAGCTGAGCTGTTTTGTGCATTTTTATCACCCATCGTGCATACCGCCTCCGATATGTAGTTTGGAGATACCGTCCCGATTCCCAACAAAGACTTCTGAAAATTCTAGAGAACTTAAAGCGACGAATTTTCCCTCATTTTTAAGTTCACACACCGTCGTTCTCCAGCAGATTTATGATTACTGTTAATAACCGAGTGGCGTAACTCACACCACTGCATCACTTTTCCTTGAGCCACTGTGGTAGGCGCATATTGTTAGGCAGGACTGGTACTGAATTTCATTATTGTATTCTGAGTGCTGAGATTTAATCAGTAATCTCATTTCATAATTGGTATCTTTTGTTGTTACACAGTCTCCTGTGCAGCGAGATAACAATAAACTGATGACAATAAGTAAGCGACACTCCCAACAAACCAGTTACCTTAGCTATGCATACGCAAACGAATCACCACAGTCAATCGCTTCACATATCTGATAGGTCGACCACCACCACCATCACCTACGAAACATGACGCATCTCGTATTTACCAGATTCATCTATAGGAAGCAGAAAGCGTTACAGAGAAGTTTCTCACATGTGACAGACTGAGTGATTAAATACCGTTTGATTCGTACAAGAAAAGTTTAACAACAGCATCCGTACACGATTAACAGACTGATCAGTCACGTTAATGTGACTATCAAAAGCGCGAAGAGCCGTATTCTGCAGAGCGGACCACTGTGAGACGACCAGGGACAGTATGAGTGATGTTCTGAGAGTGATGTGGAGCCGTGCTGAATCCAGTTCGTTGGCCAGGTGCGCTAAAGTTACCGGGTGAGCTGTTCTCTCAGATTCCTGATTGAGGTTAAATCAGGGGAGTTAAATGACCACGGGAGTACGGTACAATCATCCTGGTGCTACAAATTGAAAGAAAACAGCCCTCGGTCACTAGTTTTTAACGAATGCACGGGTTTTCAACACTGCTACGAGTGTCTTCCTCAGAATTTATATCAAAGAATGGTCTATAACATGGTCACAGAATTATGACTAAAAACGTATGTGACCATGATAGGCCACTCTTTGATTAAAATTCTGAGGAAGACACTCTTAGCAGTGTTGAAACCGGGTTAATTCTTAAAAAATTAGTGACCTAAGGCTGTTTTCTTTCAATTTGTAACTATTCGCGGTCTCTGAACGTGCAACCATGTACACAATTTTGCGTCCTGGTACTCTTCGAAACACGAACGTACACTGTGAGCTGTGTGACACTTTGATTGTTCTGCTAATAGATACCATCTTGCCGAGGAGAAACAAACTGCTTTAGGGGTGGACATGCTCCTCTAGGGTAGAGGATGTGCCTTCGAGGATGACATGAACCAGGTAATTTGTGGCAAGTATAATGTGTATCCTATAGGGGCCGAATCAGTACAACATTCAGCGCGGAAGTATATAGAAACAATTTATTAGCACATACAGCAGCATGCAATGAACGCCGAATAGAGTATAACGGGTGCCTACTTCCAAAATTTTGCAGAAAAATCCTAATTTTTTCAGGGTAAAGATTATGAAAATAATATAGGATTCATTATATGCTGATAATTTGCACCTCCATAATAAATCTGTTTTTAGAGTCAAGTTACATCGGAATGGAAAAAATTATCGCTAGCGAAAGCCGGTCCAGAGACCTCACACTTTCTAATCTAAGTGCTTCCTCGTTTGGTTGCGTAGTCCTTGAATACCGGCGACTATACAACGTATGTAAGAACGCCTACAATTTTCAAATTGTAGTTTGTATTTTCAGGCATCCACCGACTTCATCCTCTTTGCTCGGTTGGAGGAACCATTGCGTGATGGGCGTTTTTAAAATGCTGATGAGTTGATTTTCGAAGTGTAATGTTTTCTGAACACCAAAAATGCAGACTTCTGCAATCATCGTCACCCATCGTTGTGTCGCATTGAAGACTGAATACTTAGACGATTAACAGCAAATTTTCTGAAAAAAAAGAGAATTTTTTGAGATAATCAAACATCATGACCGTCCCTCGTACAGAAAAATGCAGAGAGAATAGGTACGTTGCAAAGCACTGGCAGAAATAAAAGTTAGATGACACACTATAAAAGAAAGTAGAAAATCGATACAACGCAGCGCATAACATATTTCCGAACAGCTCTCATTACTAGCGGGCAGTGCAGTTTCAACAAAATGTGGAGCACTGCTGCCAGCTGGTAGTAAAATTTCACTGCTCTTGGGAAGCTTGGTGCCTTTATACTTATCGGCGGAGAAGTACCGCCCTTTCTTTTGAACACCTGACGTCGATGTCTCGCGATGAAAGGAAGAAAGTGTCGTAAATGTCAAGAGCATCTTAGCAGTCAGGGCACTGTTTCACCTTTAGTACCATATTAACATTGTACAATGGGTCGGAAACTGTTCTCTGGCAGAAAACTTCGCCTTTTCAGCCGTCAAGTTCTCTCTGCGTTTTTGTGTGAAGTTTCATCGCATGGTTTATCTACCGCCAGGAGGCCTACCCTTTGAAGAGCTGTTGAATGACGTTATTTTATCTCGTCACTCCGTTCAAAAAACCAAGTTCCTCATTATCTATCCTGACAGATGAAACCGTTGGCGATGTTATCAATAAAAGAAAATAGATACTTTGGGAGGGGCGCAATATAACTCGTCGGAAACAGCGCTTTGATGTCTTCGATTGGCCGCGACATATAGTAGCCTGGCAAGAAAAGTGGCAGGTCAATAAACGGCAATTTTTAGTTATGTCGCTGAAAAACTCATCACGAATGACGCGAGTTGAATGTAACTTTTGATATAAATGACTATTACAACGCCTTTGTTTATATAGCGTCTGTATCTTATATTACAGCTGTTTTAAATACTACGTAATTTCATGCGTTTCAGCGTACAAGAAAAACTAAGAATTTTCTGTTATAAAATAAGTTGATATTGTATCCCTTTTCTCGGTGAAAAGTATTCCTACGCTATATAAGCCTCTCCGTAATTGCATGTTCTCGAAAAATGTTTGTTGAATAACAAACATCAATTAGATACAATTTAACTGCGTCAGTTTTGATAAATAATTTTGCATTTTCTTTTTTCTAATAAAACATTTTCAATCTGCCAAAAATACTTAACATTTAAAGGAAGCTTACACTATTTCAATATAAGTTTTATATAATTCTGTGAGTGACGTTTCTCAGGTATAGCTTTTTTTAGCTATGTTGCTGTACTTGCCGGAGTGCAGTATTACAGGTGATTGAGAGTAATTTGTTGCTTGGAAGATATGACGCATGACTTACTGCAAGTACTGAAATATTTTAGAAAGTGAGTATCTGGAATTAGTAAGCTGACAGGTTGCAAAAAACCACTTTATCCACCAGAGACAAATTTATTTTAAAAGGTACTCCATATTGTGACTGTGTATTTCATTAACACCTGAAGTCTTGGGAACACAAAGGAATGCCAGCAAAGCAACAGTACTGATTCAGAAATAGAAGTCTACGAATTTAACTCGAGATTTCAAATCACGTCTTTGCGCAGAGTTTCAGCCTACTCTGATTGTTTTGTTTTAACATAAATTAATCACAGTATGAACTCAGATAGTACCAGGAAACAGAGAAAAACGTTTTAGTTGATAACTGCTCTATAATAACAATAATATGTCCAACATCAATAGGCAGTTACCTATTAGAGTAGGAAATGAGCCACTATAAAAACGCCGTGAAATAAATGGGCAACGGTACAGAATGTGTAAATAAAATTTAAACAACAATGGCAACCTGGATTCAACAACAAGCAGTACAGTCAATTACGCAAAGCCAGCATAAATAATATTGACAGACAACAAATCAAGCTCCAGCTCGATAGACAGGAATTACTGCAGCATAGACAGACAGAACCCTTTAGCAGTGTCCATAGCTACATTTTAAAATGAGATTAATGAGGGTAGTTCCACAAAAGAACGTATGAATAAAATTTGAACGAGAACGCCCACATGGCTCCAACAGTAGCCACTAAAATTACACTGGAATTTATCATGAATACACAATACATGAAACAACCAATTCAAATAAAATTCATAAATTATCGACAGGACTCAAAATTGATAGATAAACATAACTTAGATATAGAATGTTACCAACGCTTGTTCAACAGATAAATTGTTTAAGCAACACCGGTGTGGTATGAAGCACTCTACAGTGCAGAGGATAGCTCTGAATAGCAACTCGAACAGTCTATACATTAACGTGTCCACCAAACAAGTGCATAAGTCAGCAGTCTTACTTTGCCCCTGAAATTTTTAGATACCAACTAATAGGTCTTCTCCCACCGAAACCGAGCGGTGTCTTCTCAGGCATATAAATTGAGACTCACTCTACATGGTATTCAATTTCGGCAGTTGCTCGTTGCGTCCCTGTCCCACATAACTGCCCACGCTTGTCCTTGGATAGCCATCTTCCGGTTATAGGTCTCGATGATTGAACGCGAGCTCATGTTGATCACCGTTAAGTCGGTGCGAGAGCTGGGTTATATAGCACCTCCGATTACATATCGAAACAGAGCACGGGTCAGTTACGGTTTTTGATCCCAGAAAGAACATACCAAATTAGCTTTTTTTTTATTCCCACACACCTGGTTAGAAAAAACGTGCCCTGGGATCGTTAAATAAAAATAAGTAATTACACATAGTTTTTGCACTTTATTTGAAATACAAATGACCTTTTTCCATGCTTCCGAATGCCTAATGCCAGTGCTCGTCTGGCGTAGCTAATTTTCGTCCCCTGTGAAGCGAGTCACTTGGGGGCGTAGCGGGGTTTTGGAATTCCCTATATATAAAGACGTTTGAATGCTACGACTCTTCACAATTATTGTTAACTAATAGATAAATGGTAACTTATGTCATTCACAGGTTGTAGAGCACCGCATCTGACGCAGAAGGTAACAGCACAGCCAAGCAAAGCTGCAGTTTGGAACCGTGGCACACTGCAATCCAAAAGTACCGGTACCTTCACGTCTTCTGACACTGGGTGTCTCGTATAATATCTGCCCTCGATGATCTGGTCACGACAACAAGTACGGAAAGCGCTCATTTTTCCCAAAACTCCTGCTACTGACACTTGGGTGAAGTCAAGGTGTACAGCATCTGAGAAAATCAGGCTCACGCTCCGCAAAGGACTGTTCAGTTTACAGATAAGATAAAGAGAACTGCATCCCCAACATTGAGCTTGAGTTCGAAAGCTAACAAGTGTTCACACCAGAAAACACATTTCTAATTTTGCACAGGTTTATATACGTGATGGGAAATAAATGACACTAAAATCGTACTTTCAAGTTACATGCATAGCGTACGGGGACCCTGAAATGAAATTCGGCCATTAAAATTGCCACTGTTGAGTAGCATCATTATTTGCTAGGTTGTGACTGCTGTTTGTAACAGAGGCAGCTGTAAAGCATCCCAGTTAGCAGCTTACAATTCTCCGGGATACCTTGATGTGTGTTTTCTCTAGTGTTGCACAGCTGTGCGGATCATCTGCACAGCGATTACGGCGACTGAGATATTATACAGATGTCCAGATGGTTTAAAACCCAAGGACAACAAAAGAACACGGGAAACGGGAACCGTTGTATTATAAAGGACTTGGCAGATGGGAGCCAGTGAACATGGAACCTTTGGTCGGCATAACAACGATACCAGAAGCCTGAACACACGCTGCATATACAATAACCGCAATCATAGCACATCTTAACAAATAAACAATAATAGATGACCTTTTAACGAACAGAAGAAAAGGTATCATCTCCAGGAAATCTACTTTCAGATGAATTGCAATATCATCTGGGGAAACTTTTACAGCTATGTTTTATCACCCAAGTTGAAGCCATACGATACATGATTGTCAACGAAAGACTGTGCAACATTCACCTCAGCACCCCTTTCACCTGCGAAACATTTGATCTCGTTGATACGTTAAATCAAAGATTCACCTGTGGATTCGCATCTGAGATCCGGAGACTTGCGATCATAGACCGCACAACCCAAATGTTCACGGCCGTAACGAAAGTTCGCAAATGATACTCTTACTATACTCACGATCCAAAAACAACGTAGCAATGTGGATGGCCGTACACATAGTTACTTACGTAATTCACAGTCGATCATCCGTTTTGAATGATTGTTACTCCTATATACAATTACAACATTAAAAATTAGATTCCAGAAGAACTATTCAAAATTATTTGCAACTGGCTGAACACAATGATGGCACCACGATCACGAAGAAGTGGTGGTGGAGAAGAAGGAGCAGAAGCTTTACAAATGTTCGCTTCAAACTGATGTGTTCCGAAGTCACATGTTTTTCCATTCCCGTGGGAAAGAAACCAGATACAAGACAAAATTTGTTTCATACTACCAAATGAAATTTTTTGTTGTTTCGTTAAGTAGATATCATTAATAAATTGTTTAAAAAATGGACGGGGACGAGGAGAAGCCATTTTTGGACAAGAGTACGTGAGTGAACGTAATGGATTCGTTACCAAACTGATCAGAACAACTTACCAATAAGACATTAGCGCTCTACGCTATAGCACTCTCTCCCGCCATCTATTGCTTCAACAGTGGTTACAGGCTGTTAGTTTTACATTTCTTCTGGAGGAGCGCTCGATACTCATTGGAGCCAGGCTTCTCACAAGTAAGAACCAGCACAGTTTCAGTATTTCGGAGTAAGTTTGAATTACACACGACAATGCGACAAATATAGGTGTGTCCAAGAACAAATGTCACGTTCATATTTTTTGGGAGAATCCTAAGGAATGTAAGCGTAGGCTTCCACGTCAGTCAAATCCTTCAGGGTGTTTGACCCCGTTATTAATACGTAAATTTTTCCGACGTTTCGGCCACTATTGCAATGGCCCTCCTCATGGTGGTTTGCTGGCTCGAAACACCCTGCTGTCAGCAAAACACACTGGTGAAGCCCATTTGCAACAGTGGCCGAAAAGTCGGAGAATTTTACGTGCTGACAATGTGGTCACAACACCTGAAGAAGTTCACTGACTGAATGTTAGAGAAAGCTAAGCGAAGTGAAACAACGATTTCACTTGCTAAATCTCAGTTCGAACTAGTACGGAGGATTATTCGTCGGTTTGGGATTCTTAAGATGGATTGACGAGCGAGACAGAGAACATTCAACGCAAAGATACGGACTTTCTTCGTGATTTCATTTAGTCACTGAGAAGTGTCACTGGAATAGTGAACAACCCGTAGTGCTATGCAAGATAGGTATTATACAAATTATACATCCCGTAGAGCGTTACTCATGGAATCCGCAGAACCCACGTTCCAGAACGAATCGAGGGCAACACTATTAGTAGTTTCTGCAACATATACACTAGGTGATCAAAAGTATCCGGACACCTGGCTGCAAATTACTTACAAGATCGTGACGCCCTCCATCGGTAATGCTGGAATCCAATATGGTGTTGGCTCACCCTTAGCCTTAATAGCAGCTTCCACTCTCGCAGGCATACGTTCAATCAGGTGCTGGAAGGTTTCTTGGGGAATGGCAGGCCATTCTTCACGGAGTACTGCATTGAGGAGAGATATCGACGTCGGTCGGTGAGGCCTGGCACGAAGTCGGCGTTCCGAAACATCCCAAGGGTGTTCTATAGGATTCAGATCAGGACTGTGTAGGCCAGTCCATTACAGGGATGTTGTTATTGTAACATCTCCGCCACAGGCCGTGCATTATGAGCTGGTGCTCGATCGTGTTGAAAGATGCTGTCGCCATCCTCAGATTGCTCTTCAACGGTGGGAAGCAGTAAGGTGCTTAAAACATCAATGTAGGCCTGTGCTGTGATAGTGCCACGCGAAACAACGACGGATGCAAGACCCCTCGATGGAAAACACGACCACACCATAACACCACCGCCTCCTAATTTTACTGCTGACACTACACATGCTGATAGAAGACGTTCACCGGGCATTCGCCATACCTACACCCTGCCATCGGATCGCCACATTGTGTACCGTGATTCGTCACTCCACACAACGTTTTTCTATTGTTCAGTCGTCGAATTTTTACGCTCCTTAACCAAGCAAGGCGTCGTTTGGCATCTACCGGCGTGATGTGTGGCTTATGAACAGCCACTCGGCAATGAAATCCAAGTTTTATCACCTCCCGCCTAGCTGTCATAGTGCTTGCAGTGAATCCCGGTGCAGTTTGGAATTCCTGTGTGATGGTCTGGATAGATGTCTGTTTATTACGCATTACGACCCTCTTCAACTGTCGGCGGTCTCTGTCAGTCAAAAGACAAGGTCACCTGTATGGTTTTGCGTTGCACGTATCCCTTCACGTCCCCACTCTACTATCGGAAAAAGTGGACCTAGGGATTTTTAGAAGTGTGGAAAACTTGCATACAGACGTGTGACACAACTGACACCCTATCACCTGACCATGTTCGAAGTCCTTGGGTTCCGCGGAGCGCCCCATTCTGTTCTCTCACGTTGTGTAATGACTACTGAGGTCGCTGATGTGGAGTACCTGGCAGTAGGTGGCAACACAATGCACCTAATATGAAAAACTTATGTTTTGGGGTGTCCGAATACTTTCGATCACATAGTGTACCTTTCTTAATTACTATAACGTAACATTAAACAACTCGGGGCCTAGCCAGAGACGTTCCTTTCCCTCCGCCGCATGCCGTAAGCTGGCTGGCGGAACCCGTAAGAAAATTCCTTGGCATTGCTGCAGACGCTATCCATTAAAGTTAAACACCCTGCAGTGTTGTGACCACACAGTAGACAGATTGTTCCTTATACATACTGCTTGACAAAGAAGTGAAGCACCTAGAAGTTATGGTCGGCTGTCAGCGTATCTTAGTGCACGCACACACCATCGGCGGTTATGTAAACGACCAGCTTTGCCCTACTCTGTGACAGGTAGAACGGCCATGAGTGATTTAGTGTTGTCCGTGTTCAGTGTTGTTAACACGCCTGGTAGAGTATATAATGGGCGTGGACAGGGTCAGATGTTAAGTGATCACTGTGGAGGACGTGGAGGTGTGTTGTATGAGCGTCATCAGCAACTCAGAGAATTTGTGTCTCCACAGTAGGTCACCATTTGGCCGGTGTGTTGAATGGGACAGATCTGTAGGGTATTCCGATGTGACAGGTGCGTGATGTTTGAGAGAATGTGAACGTGAAGGAAAGCATATTCGTCGTCAAGGTTTCAGGCCGCTTCTGACCACCACCAGGCGGTGAAGGGGGGGAGGGGGGGAGAAGGAGAGAGAGAGAGAGAGAGAGAGAGAGAGAGAGAGAGAGAGAGAGAGAGAGAGAGAGAGAGAGAGATCGCCATGTTCTGCTCTCTTCTCATCTGCGCTTGCCATCCGAGAACAATCAACTGATTCCCTGCAACATCGTTTGGAGACTAGCAGAAGCCGTACTAGGAAATTACCGACCCATGTGTGGGCTGTCTTTAATACGACAACCAAAACGACTGCGTTCGGAGTGGTGTCGTAAGTACGGACTGCTGATAACTGGCGCCACATTGTGCTGAGCGATGTATCGCCCAACTACACCAGTTCTGGTGACCATCGTCGGCGAATATGGCGGCAACTTGGGACAGTTCCCATTCTTTCAGTGTTTTCGAGAGGCACAGCGATGTTAGTCCGGGCGTCCTGATATGGGGAGACATCAGGTATGATTTCAGGTCACAGGACTGAGAGAACTCTGACGGCACGACTGTACGTCACGGAAATCCTGCGTCCTCCTGCGCTATCTCTCATGAGACTGTATCGTAGTACCATTTTTCAACAGGACAATGCTCGTCCACACATGGCCCATGTATCTATGAGCTGTCTACGTGGTGTTGAGATACTCCTGTGGCCATATAGATCCTCAGATCTGTTCCCACAGAGCATACGTGCGACGTGATCGGACGTAAACTCCGCTCCATTGCCAGTATCCAGGATGTCAACACTTGTGGAACAGCTGCTCTAGGAGAGTATACATCGTCTCTAGTACATACAGTCAGTGCATGCATGCACGCCAGAGGCCAACGTCATACTTTCAAGTGGGCTCACACTGCCAAGATCTTTCCAATCGATTTTTGTAATCACTGAAATAATTTCACATACCAACTCAATCCATGAAGTTATATTTCGTTTGCTCCTCCCTTTGCGGGTGCCTCAATTTCTTTTTGAAGGGCAGTGTATTTTAACGCTGAGTAATCCCAGTTCAGTGTGAGCACTGATACACAGTCATGTCGTATGTAGACTGCGGTTTCTCATTCTGCACGACTGCTGCTCGCGTTTGATAGGATCTCGTGACTGTCATGCGTATAAGGAAACTGGAGAGCCATACTCGACGCCATACAGGCCCTAAACAGCTCCGCCCACGAGACAGGACTGACTCATTGTCAACCTGACCCTGCATGCTCCTACACACAGGTTAAGTAACTTGGGTCAGGAATTCAGCTTGAATGCGGTAAGACCAGTATCCACACTGCCAGTGCGACGTCGTCAGGAGAACCAATCACTGCCAGCATGACCATTATCCTCGTTGATTACCTCTATGCGGATGCAGAAAGAATCGGGCCAATAGTGGAGAGCCGAACGCCAACAATGAATACGTGAGTGACACAGTCTTGTCTATTCAGATGAGTACTCGTTCTGCATAGAACACTACAGTGGACAAATCCTTGTTTGGGGGCTCCGAGGAGAACGAATATGGTCAGATTTCCTCCGTGATATTTAAACGGGACCAGTACCTGCCTTGATGCTACTGGATGCCATTGGGTACACAACACGATTGTCACCGACAGACGTGGCGCAGTGGTTAGCACACTGGACTCGCAATCGGGAGGACAATTGCTCAAACACTCATCCGGCCAGTCTGATTTATGTTTTCCGTGATTTCTCTAAATAGCTTCAGGTAAATGCCGGGATTGTTCCTTCCCCACCTTTCACTAATCCGACGGGGCCGATGACCTCGTTGTTTGGTCCGCAACCCTGAATCAATCAATCAATCAATCAATCAATCAATCAATCAATCAATCAATCAATCAATCAATCAACCAGCCAACCAACCAGTCACCTCTGGTTAACATGTCCATAAACTAAGGAAAAAGGCGCTACTGTTCTGAAGTGTTAAGGCCAGTGGCCTTGTTCTGTCTTCGATATCTTCTGAACTTAGCTTTTAACAAGCTAATGCGAAACTGCACGTTGTCCGTGCTATTCTACTCGGAATCGCTATACAGAATGTTAGGCTGTTACCCTGGTCAGCACGTCCTCTTGATTTCTCACACTCACTGAGATCATCTAGTGTTAAGTTGCACGCAACCACTCGCCAGTCACTATGATTTGTGAACCGTGGCATAGTATTTAGAAAGCACGAAATGGCGTAATCGTATCTGCCATCCAAGCTCGTTTGGACTAAATGAATCCATTCCCCCAGTGCAACTATTCCCTCGTAGCACACGTGACAACGTCTCGTTGTAATGTTCCTCAATCACAGGGGGAAATTTTAGCGAGAATAATAGTTTGAGAGTCACCTACAGCTTGATAGCCATGTACGGTGCGCGTTGTGGAAGCTACTGGTTGAGGCGGCTTCTTATAAAAGCAGGAAATTCTGGATCAAATTACAGTCTGGCACAAATTTTCAACTGGCACAAATTTTCAACTGTCACAACATATACAGCCGGAAAAAAATCTGAGCACCAAAAAATAATTAAAGCAGAGTAATGAAATTTCAGGGATACATTTGTCTAAGCAACATACTTAAGAGACCTATGTTGGATAATTACACGTTAATGTAAGCGCGCGATAAACTATTGCAAATGTGGAATGCTAGTTCATTAATGTCCGGTGTAACCGCCATAATTTTGAACGCAAGCATGCAAAAGAGCATGCAGTGTGTTGTACAGGTGCCGGATGTGCGTTTGTGGGATAGAGTCCCGTACCCGTTGCAGTTGGTCGGTCAATACGCGCACGTTTAATGATGTTGTGGATGACGCTGGAATTGTCTGATTATGTCTAATACTTGCTTCACTGAAGACAGATCTGGTGATCGAGCGGGCCAAGGCAACTTGTCGGCACACTGTAGAGCATGTTAGGTTATAATAGCGGTATGTGGGCTGGTGTTACCCTGTTGTAAAACATCGCTTGGAATGCTATTAATGAATAGCTGCACGAAGGTCGAATCACCATATCGACCTATAAATTTGTAGTTACAGTGGGTAGAATAACCACGAAAATGCTCATGCTGTCATACAAAATCGCACCGTTGAACACAACTCCAGGTGTAGCTCTAGTGCTTATATGTCGCAGACAGGTTGGCCTTCTTCCAACGAACACAGGACCATCACTGGCACTGAGGTAGAACCGGCTTTGCTCAGAAAACACAATTCCGTCCTCCAGTGAGCTCTCGCTTGACACCACTGAAGTCGCGGACGGCGATGGTTTGGTGTCTGTGGAATGCACTGTACAGGGGTGTCTCGCTCAGGGCTGTCGTCAGAGAAACCGATTTGTAACAGTTCGTTGTGTTACTGCAGTGCCAACTGCTGCTCGTATTGCTGCTGCAAACTCAGTACGATTCACCTTATCCACATGCCGAAGGTGACTGTCTTCCCTCTTGGTAGTCCACAAGGCCATTCGAAGTGCGGTCTTCTTGCGACCGTACCTTCCTCGACCACAACTTCCATCAATCGCATAGAGTTGCTACGTTCCTGCGAAGTCTCTCTGCAACATTGCGGAAGGGACATCCATCTTCCCTGAGCCCTGTTACACGAACTCGTTCAGACTCCGTGAAGTGTTGATATTGGCGTCTTTGACATCTTAAGATATTCGTGACTAATGTCAAATCAC
This sequence comes from Schistocerca gregaria, assembly GCF_023897955.1. Taxonomy (NCBI): domain Eukaryota; kingdom Metazoa; phylum Arthropoda; class Insecta; order Orthoptera; family Acrididae; genus Schistocerca; species Schistocerca gregaria. Next base: position 570,659,168 of record NC_064921.1, on the reverse strand, counting down.
TACGTCCAATCTCAAAGGTAACTAACGCTCATGAACGTTACAGCATGTATTTAAAGTAACCCTGATGTGCATTCTCTTCACTGTTACAGAGTTTATTTAAGGCAAACCTGGTGTGCACCCTCACAGTGTCGCGAAATCTGAATAGACGTCATTGTTCAGATGTAGAAACACACCTACCGGCTTCAGTTTATTTCGCACAACTCCTTGTTGTCGAGGTTCTTTTTACCGTCAATGTAATTCCGTCAGTGTATTTTCCTCCTGCATAATTACGTACTTCGGAAACGGCTCGTGAAGTACGCACTGTACATCGTTACATAAACAAAGTGGTACAGTAATGTGACTCAACACCTGCAGTACCTGTTAAGCATCGACGCCCTACCTGCGGCGGCTGCGGTGCGGTTTCTCTGGCGATCAGGGCTGCCCTACTGAAGACGGAGCTCTCCCAGTGGTGGCTGCCCGCGGTGCGGTAATGTTTAATTAAAGCCTTCGGGGAGCGGGGAGTGTTCGGCCGGGGCCGCCTCATGAATATGCAGCAGATCATCCGCGATCTCACTTTCACGCCGGCTTCCCGAGCCACCTGAATATTAAAGTGCGCAGGCGAGCTCCGTAACTTCCGAACCGATTTGCGCGGAATTAGTAGCGTATGTTCTGCTGACAATTTTTTAATATGTAATTCTGGCCGCATCTGTCCCTCACGCTTGAGAGTATACTTACATGTTAGCGTAACAGGCTTTATGGTGGTGGCCGCGGGTTGGCGCGAAAGGGGATGAACTGGATTCGTCTGCATATGAGTTCGTGATAATTTGAAAGGCAGCGTTTGAAGTACTGTATCTAGTGAGGAGCTACCAGTGCTAAGACGCCAGGGCACAAAAAAAGTAACACTTCGTCGAGAAAAAATTCTCTACAATGTTCCTATGAATTTGTTTTTGAGACGTAAAACTGGCCAAATTCAAGTATCTACAAGGAAATTACAAGTGAATAATTAATGTCTGAAATTTTTTACGAAGGTTTTAAAACGTGGTGTTGCCTCAATCTTTTACGAAAATGGTTTCAACAAGGTACAATCTGAAAATTCAGTCATTAGAAAGACTTGTCTGAAAGAAGAGACATTTTTATCCAACAGCCGCTATGAATTAGAACACAAAGGAATTTCAGGCATTGGCTGCGAGAGGGCATTAATTTAAACCACTGGAGATGCTGAAAATTTGTACCGGTCTGAGATTCGAACCCGGGTCTGCTACTCTATAGGCAGCACTAAGCCATCCACGTACAGTGGTCAGCTCAACTGCACAAACCACCTTAGCACGCCTCCAGGCAGATCCAAATTCTCAACTTATTCACACGCAAAAAATATAGTGCCCCTTGCTTATTATCCTCTTAACTCGCGGCATTTCGCGTTACCGAAAGAGTTAGAGCCTGGTCTGCATCCTCACTGAAGAGATCCTTTAACATTCTCGCCTTAATTATGTACATGCGATATCTTTGTTCGTTCGGACATATCAGAAAGAATAGCCACAATTTTGGTCCAACAGCCGCTAGGAATTAAGACACAAAGGAATGACAGACATTGGCTATAGATAGAAAGACAGACACTGAAACGAACGGGCACTGATTTAAATCAACGGGGAAAGTTGAAAATTTGTCCCGGACCGGGCTTATGCCTAAAGGGCAGGCGAGGCAGGTTTGAATTCCGGTCCGGCACAAATTTTCAACTTTCCCCGTTGATTTAAATCAATACCCGCTCGTGTCAATGACTGTCTTTGTGTCTATATACGCCTTGGTTAAATGGGGAATAAACGACAGTTGAACTCTCTAGCTAAAATAAAAATGACTTTGGCTGATTGCATAAAAGAGTGTGCAAATAAAACTTCATATCGCGCACAAAGAATCAACTAAAACAACAAGCAATTAAATTTATCCTGAACAGCAAATCAAATGGCACAAATTCAGCAGAAATATTGACAAATTAAAAACCGGTCTCAAACCAGCTAAACATGAATGACTGTGCCCTATAAGGACCGTAACTTTTAGCAATGTAAGCCAGCCACTGACAAATGTTCTGAATCAAATCTGATTAACTCAAACCTAAAAGACATATTGCAGACAGCTCCGAACCTTCATGGACCTTACACATACCTGTCCTCACCAAGTCCGTTCGACGGATGCTAATGACTATGATTCAATAATTCCACTTTGCCTGTGCATTCTGCAGCCATAAATAACAAACATATTACGTTCCAGGGTAGTCATCGAAGAAATTCGAGCGACGGGCATGTAAGTTGACAAAAGAGCGCCATTCAGTTACTCGAGATAATGTTAGATTCCGCCAATTGCTCGTAGCATCCATGTCGCAATGACTGCCAACACTTCCCATTAGATGGTCATCCTCTAGCTATCTGAGAGCAAGCTGATGCGGATCTCTGTTGAATGAGTCCGGCAGAGAGAGCGGATGCTCTTGGCGAGGTGCGAATTAAACCGTTACTTGGCTGCATGATAACAGGTTATATCGCGCTATCGACTACATGACGAAACAGAGCAGATCGCTACGTACTAGTTGTAGCATCGTTGTTCTTTAAGAGCTTCGACAAGAAAGTAATTCCGCAGTACTGGTTTTAGGAAAAAAAATAGCTTTCAGCGTTGCCAGATAACTTTGCTTTTTGATTCCTCGTGTTCTAGCACGGTGGCTCACTGGTGAAGTATCAGACTGTAGGTTCAATGGATTCGGGTCTGATCGCCAGTTAGTCCTAGCATTTTTATCTGCCGCTTGTCACGTCTTTCACTCCATTGAATGTTTGTTATTGTGACAAATACCAACTTGTTCCGTGTATGTAGTCCATGTTAAGCTTAGGTCTCCGCGTAACTGACTGGATAATTCAGTTCAAAGGCTGGAGAAAGGCAACGGCATACCACCTACAATAGGAAGATGCCCTGTAAAGCACTGTGATTTTCAAACCAAATTTCTGGTTGATGACAGCTGTAACCTAACTTTCCTTTTATATTCGAGACGTTATCTGGTCCTCTGTGACATGCAAGCATCTCTTCTGCAATATTCTAACCAACCTTTCCCACTCTTCCCGTTCTTCTGTGTGTGTTACGTCTCTTACTACATCAGACATTCATGTAAGCAGCATTACTATTCCTCTTAATTAAAAGTTTATTATGTCTTGCTTCTTAACTGGAGTGTCTCAGTGTTGTATTTAGGCATTACGCTGCCGACCCCAAAAACGTAAAGGTTATTTTGTAGGTCTTTACTTCAGTTTCTTGATGATTTCAGAGCGGACATACATGACGTCGGTAATTTTTGAATACATTTCTGCTGTATGAATAAATAAAGATTTTTGGGGTCACTACGTAATTAATGGATTCACTATTAGCTTTCCCTACAATCTGTGTGACAACTGCATGACTCTAGTACCCTTCTATGAGAAGATATCGCGTTAGGTATTACACGAAAGTAAAAAAAAAAAAAAGTATTAAATACTCTCTTGCACTAAGCAGCATTTTTAACGCAAAATTTGGCAGTACGGTTCTTGAATGCATCATTGGACTTTCGTCTTTCTCGATATATCTACTGTGCAACCTTGTAGGTTCCTGGAGGCATTTGCGCTTCGGCGGTCCGTTGCCCACGACGTTGGAGAGTACGGATAGTTGAGGGTTACTACTGAAAAGAGCAAGTCTCCGCTGACGCATTGTAAAGAAATGAGTGAAAAACACCTGAGTTGCCGTCTCGTGCCTGGAACCTTCGGTGCTGAGTGAATACCTGTCCCGACAAGCGACGGCCTCTCGAGGCCTCCGGCCCGACTCGCTGTATATATGTATGAGATCGGAGCGTGGAGTGTAGCACTCGAACCATAAATAATTCCTTCCGCTGAAAGCTCACGAGACGAGCAAGAGAATCCGTCGCCGTGGAACGTCGTTTCACACTTTATACGCTGCCCGCTTGAGGGCGCGGCTGCAAGCTTTCTGGTCCAGTTCGAATGATTTCTATTCAGCAGTTCTCCGCCTGGACGTGACCGAGTAGATCGAGGATGCCTGCCGGCCGGAGAACCTGCCGCCATTACATGCAAATCGCAGCACTCGTAACGCCGGCGCCGGTCCAGTGTGTTTTTTTGACGACTGCGGCCCTGCGACCGCACGCGGCGGCAATTAGTGTCGCATTACGTCGGCAAACACTCCATCAGCCTCCAGCCGAGAGGCCGCTCGTCATCCGGCATGGCCGCGGGCGACCACTCGATCGAGGCGCGCCAGCCAGATAGGGGCACGATGGACAGGAACCGAACGTCTGACCAGCTGGAAACTGACCTCGTCCAAGCTCACGCAGGACACTACCTGCGATAACGTGACACGGAAACTGAGACTGAGCCTCACTGTAGAATAAATGGCAGGAATTGGACGCTGGCATTTAACAAGGAACCCTGGAGTGATCTACACCGATCTGCCAAAACATTTTGACCACTGCCCTAGGAAAAACTGAATGCCGCCTGGTGGCGTTGGAAACACGTGATGCAGGAAGGAAAGTGTATTAGCGGTGCAGAAACGAATGTGGAATCTGTACATTTGAGTGGTGCCTGTCATTCGGAAATGTCCGAGAGAAAAGGCAACACGAGTGATGACGTAGTACGTTGGTTGGTTAGGGAGGGGGCCAAACAGTGAGGTCATCGGTTCCATGATCTAAGGAGGCAGAAACCAAGGGAGGAACCAAACAAACAGGACAGTCCCGCCGAGAGGAAGGGGAAAACAAAAATGAGTTAAATGGAATGTCGCGACACCAGGAAGAGGAAAGAACAGAAGGGAGAGGGGGAAACGGCTCGAGCAGGGGAGCCCCAGAAGCGCTACGCTCATTGGGACACCAGTACCGCGACCGATCTTTCTCGATCCTCACATCACACCATGATCATGACAAGAAGGGTAACACCAGCGGAAGAAGCACAAGAAAAGGGGAAACAAAACGGCACAAAAGACCACACAAAGCACATGGAAAAGGGGCGGAGGACCCAGCCTGGGTGAAGGCAAGACTAAGGCTTGCATAACCAGCGCCAATGACGTCAGCGTTAACCAAGGGTCTCCATTTCCGGAGGGAAATCAAGGTCTTAATCCGCAAGGACTTAAACCACATTCGCGAAGAAAACTGAGGACAGACGTAACCATGCGAGGGTCGTCCACTATCATCTGGGATAAAGAAGGTGGGGGAGAGTATCTAGAGCGATGGGCCAAAAGGCGGGGGCAACGCACCAGAATAAGGATCACCATGGGAGGGGGGACTCGCAACGACAAGGGGGTAACGAAAATATTGACAGGCACGGCTGGCGAAATTGCAAACCCTTTAGTGCCGGCAAGCTGCATTGTCAAATCCTGAATATCCTGTGGGTGAAGCTACTGAATGAAGAATAAGCTGAATTCACCCAATTTATGTTTTCCTAGTACTAGCGTCTGAAATTATGGCAATTTAGGAAAATGAACATAAGTTTTTTTCAAAGTACAATTTTATGTAAGAAGGAAATAATTATAGTCCACATACATAGATTTTTAGAGCTGTGCTGAAGAGATAATACACATATACGAAACAAACCTAACAAAAGCGAAGCGAAACAAACCTAACAAAAGCGAAGCGAAACAAACCTAACAAAAGCAAAGCGAAACGAACCTAACAAAAGCAAAGCGAAACAAACCTAAGAAAAAAGAAACAAACCTAACAAAAAAGAAACAAACCTAACAAAAAAGAAACAAACGTAACGAAGCGTTTGAGACAGAATTTGTTCTTATTTTGCGCTACAGTTTTGCAGTCCCATAATTCCGGAATTATTATGGTTAAAATGGCTCTGAGCACTATGGGATTTAACATCTATGGTCATCAGTCCCCTAGAACTCAGAACTACTTAAACCTAACTAACCTAAGGAAATCACACAACACCCAGTCATCACGAGGCAGAGAAAATCCCTGACCCCGCCGGGAATCGAACCCGGGAACCCGGCCGGAATTATTAATCCAGCCTGGCATTGCCTCAGCACAGTGTAGGCAAGACCAGGTTTACCTTTAATAAGAAACTTTTGATCTGACTGTAGTTATCTATAAGAGACAAAGATGCCTCCGTTCAACATGCTCTGTAGAGGGACGACTGTAAAACCTAGCTCGGTCCTGACACTGTTTGGCATCTATCGTTCCTACGATCTCTTCAATCTGTTTTCCGCCAAAACACACACTTCCTCCACAATTTCTCCAATTTGCATTCTTCAAAACACCCACTTCCTCCACACATTAAAGTTGTACCTACGTTCGACAAAAATGTGTCTGCCCTTTGTTCATTAACGACCTTGAATTATTCTTTATATTTACTCGTGTTTCACGGTTCTTGGATCTCGAGATAATTCATGTTTTCTGCATCCATTTGTAGACGTCATCAACCGTGATATATTTTAGCCATCTGCTGCGATGTATTCTAATTTCTTTGTCTGTTTGGGAGTTTACAGCAGTAGTCAATGTATCAATGTCATTTTTGTTTGTACTTTGATACTTTCGTCTTGAAGTTTTTCCTACTTTTAGAGATAGCCCTACTCAGAAAACGTTAGGAAATGTCGAATCTGAAATTCTTCCGGAGTTTCTTGACGATGATTATTCTGATATTCATAGTGTGACTGAAGTCCCAGATGACTGTTGAATGTTGTTATGGTTCTGAGGATTAGGCCAGTTACAGTGGTATTATTAGACCTGTGAACAAATGTAAGGTGGCAGTATTTTCAAAAGATTCCGACAATAACGATGAATGTGATTCTGTGCTTGTGAATGATTGGTTTGATCATAACGTTAATTGTTTGTTATGCGAGTGCACGTGTGAGACTCGGGCGCCACCTCGAATGTGTTGATCGACAAAAACGTAAGTCTGATAGTTTTGTTCGATACCTCAGGACCAAAATAATGCATCCGAGATCAGACCCATACGATTTCGGATTGGGGTCCCACCACTCAGCGCTAGTTTTCGTAAACTTTAACGAAGAAATGATTATATTAGAGAGACTACTATCGATTCTTTTCATATTCTAGCAAATCTTTGGTTATTTATCTAATGTAGGACTGTTGTGTGTTTGAAGTCCTCGTTACTGGCTGTTGAATTTTCCAGGAGTCTAAGTACAGTTTCGTTATTCAGATCTTTCCTTACTCGCACGCAGTTCGTAGCCGACTCGGGCCAAGTCGGTAGCATTCGTAGTCCCCCAGTTCGTTACCCCGTGAAGCGTTTCGTTACTCACCCTTCGCCGCATGAAATTCCTGTCCGATTCGAGTGGAATATGTAGTATTAGAAATCTCCCCAGTTTCTTCTTTCCACACAGTACTGTTTCCGTCGTTGGTCCCCTTCGGAAACCGTGCCGTGACGGGCCCAGGCGAGGCGTAAAGCCGTCATCAAGGGTACACGGGTGAGCCTTCGGCTCCGAAAACCAGCATCGATGATGTTTCGTTGAACGGTTCGCACGCTGATACGTGTTGATGGCCCAGCATTGAAATCTCGAGCAATTTGCGCAGGGGTTGCACTTCAGTCAACATGAACGATTCTCTTCAGTCATTCTACGTCCCCTCAGGTTCATGCCGACTTGTTTGTTTCCGTATTTCTCCAATTTGTTGTTCTTGTCGGAGCAAGGCTTTGGTAACAAAAAGAACCAAATAGTTTTTCTCGCTGGTTATGTTTTCTTACCCAGTTTTTTGATAGCCCACATCGTTAAACAGAGGTTAACAAAATTCCACTTAAATGGCACATACACGAGCACGGATACACACGATAGATCACAAAAATTTATTGTGCTGTGAGGAACGCGGCACCGTTCCAATGGTGCCTACATGGATTTATTTTACTGGTGACACTGTTGATCGACTCTAGTGAGACGTATGGACGGCGCCGCGGCCACGTATTCTAGAACCCGGGGGGAGGGGGGGGGGGGGGGGGGTGATACTCATATACGAACTTTCGCTAATACGACCTGGGTTCACTGCCGTGCAGGTTTATCAGTTCTATATCCCTTCGTTTTCTTACTGGGTGAGGATTTAGCTTCATCGTATTGCGTTCTTCATTACGATTTCTTGTGTCTATTGCACTGTTTGAATTACATTGTAAATATGTTGTTTGCATTCTGTTTAAGTTTCGCGCACGTCTTAATATTTGATGGAGTAAATGATTCCATGTTTGTTTTTCTTTCATGTAAAACAGAAGCGGGTTTCGTGATACGATGTTCTGTCGTCTCACGTATTTTCTACCTTATTTTGTTCGCATTAGCTTATCGTATTTTTCCATTTAATGGGCAACTCCATATTAGCAGGTTTCGACAGGACTAGTATTCGACGTTCAAGGAGCGGACTGAGTATGGTATACAGTTCTGCTTTAAATGTTGTTGCTTCCTGCTACTGACTGTGCTTTGTAATCGAACACACACAAGAAGTCGTCATCAAGAAAATAATACGATGAAATTACCTTCCGTGTCATGTCATGCTAGGAGACTTTTTGATTTTGACATGTATCAAAACGGAATTATTTCCAGTTGATAGTGACCATAAGGTTGAAGTTGTAATAACGGGTTTTACAAATAAATGATTTCAGAATCAAAAGAGTACCACAATATTATTTACAAAATTTCAAATGAATGTGCATCCCAGAACTAAAAGTTAATCTCTGTTTTTGATTGAAATTTTTCGAATATATTACATTGCGAAGTCACAAAAATTTTTCCAGTCACGCATGTTGCCACTAAACAAAGAGGCTCACCCGTAACTTACTAATGGAAAATACTATCTTATCAGACAACATCAAAAAACAGAAATACGGATTTTTGCGGCAGATTTTCCTATATTCGTAGTTCCCTGTCAGGCCACGAGGAGCACTCCTGTCGTTCTCTGCTTCCATATCGTAACAAGGGTAGTGTGCTTCTTGTATTCTGGAGTTATGAGCTCGGACTCTTGTTACGCGGTACAGTTGTCATGCCGACGTGTCCATTACTGTATCTGGTGGAGAAACATCTGTTTTACATGGCGGTTAACTTGTAGATATGTTTGCAGATGTGTTGGCATTTCACCATGACAGTCATGTACATTTCTTGTTGAGTGTTGTCACCAGTTATACATTGTTACTTGCAAAGCTCCTTTCGAAAAATATGTGAAGTAGTTACGTCACGTCAGTTAGTACGGTTTTTAATTTTTAAATTAATCGTATGGCTAGGGCCCGCGTCGGGCAGACCTTTCACCGGGTGGCGGTCTTTCAATTTGACGGCACTTCGGCGACCTGCAGTCGATGAGAATGATAGGATGATGATGATGACAGCACAACACCCAGCCCCTGGTCGGAGAAAATTCCCCGCCGGGAATCGAACCCGGGCCCAGAGGATTGACAATTCGTCACGCTAACCATTCAGCTACCGGGGGCGGACAGTTAATAACGTGATATATTATTACTTATTATTTTAAATGTGGCTTCTTCCGTAGCCGAGGTCACTAAAGCGAATATGTGTGGTGGCGCTACACGATGGTAAGGTGGTTTGAATCCTGATGGTGAATGAAATTATCAGTGACAGTATTTGGCTGGTAAGTGTAGGAGAGGTGGTGGTATGAAGTCTCTTATTATCTATCATCGAGCCAAATTTCTGGATTAAATTCCAAATTTCTACGCAGTGTCTCGTGAAGTGAGGGCATGTGTGTCTGTTGTAGTGGTGATTCGTCCGTCGGATGGGGACAAGCTCGGCGGCCTCCATGATGCTGTTTGGGAGGAGTAGGCAATGACGGTACCGGGTTTCACCTTCTTCCTTCCCTTCATCCGAAACCACACAGACCCAACACTACATTGTACAGACACTCATCACATTCGTCCACACCACACAGAGACAGATTAAGACTTCGTAAGAGGTCAGAGGAAGGCAACGGCAAACCAGATCCACTAGGACTTAGCCAAGAGCGGTGATGCAAGGTTCTTGCATCTGCTCTCTTGAGCTCATTCCGTGAGCATGGGATTACTCTGACTTGATCTTAACTGTGTCCTAAGGTCAATTGCTATTATTAGGAAGAGAATGTGGATTTGACGAGCGTTCATCTCCTTAAGGATTCTATTGAATACAGTTATTAATGGGAGTTTCGATTCAATTTCAGTTATATACGTATTATTTATCAAATTTTCAGTTGTAAAATCATTATGCTATTCAGGAGCATTATGTGTACTAAGTCTTTTCTGTGTTTTTCTGTCTTTTACCATATTCAGAAGTTGAGAAGCTGAATATAGATTTCATTCTATGCTGTGGTTTTTTGACTAAGTACTGTGAAAGGCGATGTTCGTTGTCAACCCAGTTCTACCAATCGCCCACAGTTCCGTAACATTTCTGCACAGTGAATGCATCAGTAATGAGGTTCGGTAATGAAAGGTTAAAAAGAAATTACATGTATTTGTTACATCACCAATGACGTTCCTGAACGAAAGTAGTGATTTGTGCATACTTTTTGACAAGTATGTGTGTAGACAATACGGTAAACATATGGTAAAAAATTTAATGTTTATTCTTACAGCCCTAGTCTAATGACCTCGACCAGCACAGTAAGCAATGGCAGTCAGATGAAATAGAGGATGTGAAGGTAAAGCAGAAAAGAGAGAGAGAGAGAGAGAGAGAGAGAGAGAGAGAGAGAGAGAGAGAGAGAGAGAGAGAGAATGACATGAGTGTCACTCCATTACACAAAGAAAATCGAGACGTAGATAGTTATCCTGTGTGTTCACTGGCGAAATGAGTCTCAACAGCGTTCTCTGTCACTGAGATTCCCCCGTTTGTAAACTAAGGAGGGGATTCGCCTACTCATCCCTCATTTCGTCGAGATTTATGGTTTATGCAGGGCTTGGTAAGAAATGAAAATGACAGTAGTGGGAGCTCCAGATGGCAGAGCGTTTAGAAAAAATGGCATCTGTGGAGGGCACGAGACATTTCTCTCAGCGTAGTTCCAAGGCAGAGTTTGGCGCTGTGGAAATAGGACGAAACCATAATCCGATAGCCGTGGGGTCCAGTACGTGTTTGTAAACTTTATTTTTTTAATTTTCGATGTTTACATTACTTACACTGCAAAAATTAACCGAAATAATGCATGATATATTGTACTTAATAATATTTTTGTGAGAAGTATGAAAAGGAAAGCAAAGGAAAATATGGGATTGCGAATGCATCTCGAAGAAAGGGTTATATGGCACAGTCGAGAACTTCGTATATAAAATTAGATGCTTTTATTATTTTACGGTGGTTGATTTACTCGTGCTGTGGTGACATTCATTGGAAAAAAACAGGGGAAGCAGTAATTGCCTTAGTATCTTGCACATGTTATAACCGCCGCATTTTTACAACTACATGGTGTTTCAAAGTTTATGTAGAGAGACAAACGTAGCTTACATAAGGTGCTCTCATCTGAAAATTTGGTAGTAAACGGAACGAACTCCTGTACGCTTTGCAGAGTTCTCGTGAGCGTCTTAAGCACAACCCCATCCTTGAAATTTATTTGCACTCCTTTTTCATGCCTTGTATGATAATGTTAGTAAATACAATACACTGCATATTATTTCATTTTATTTTCAGTGCAAATAACTTAGAACCAGAAAATAAAAAATAAAAGTTTCCGCGTAGGAACTCGATCCCACATTCCTCGGATTAGCCTGTGTTGTTCTCGAAGCATAAACCGCTGTCTCGGAACTGCGCTAACATAAATGGATCGTGCCTCTCGCGACCCGCACCAAAAATGCTATTTTCTCCAAGCGCTTGGCCATCTCGCGCTTCCGTTTCCGTGAAGCCCTGCATATACCATAAATTTGGGCGAAATTGGTGATGACGAGTAGGCACGGTCCCCTTGTAAGCGGAAAATACTGAGCCTTGCAGCAATCAAGAACGGCGCGGACGCCGGGGAGCGGAGGTGGTGGCCTGTGCGGGCGCTTCCTTAGCAGTGGCCAATTGCAGAGGTCGGCCGCCAAGGACGGATCCATCAGCGGAGGCAGGAAGCGGCCGGCCCGCGGGCCAGCGACCCCCAGAGGGCGCGGCGAGGCGCGGAGCAGCCGGCAGTGGGCGGTCTCTGGTACCGTCCGCGGGGCGGGCCGCCGCAACGCAGCCGCAAGTACCGCGCCTCCCGGCTGTCCGCAGGCGGTGCCGTTCTCTTTTAAGATGTGATGCAACTGCTTTCCGGGAGGTATAGTCAGTATTTAGGAGACGATAGTGCAGAACAAAACATTCCGCGGCGCGAAATTACCCGAGCGGTCTCGGACGCTGCAGTCATCGACTGTGCGGGTGGTGGAGTACTCCCTCGGGCGTGTGTGTGTGTGTGTGTGTGTGTGTGTGTGTGTGTGTGTGTGTGTGTGTGTGTGTGTGTGTGATGTCCCCCCCCTCAAGTTGGAACAACATGCCTAAGCAATATTTGTAGCAATTAAGCAACCTTGACTAAAGTGTTATAAAGGAAAGAATGGTCAGTTTACTTCTATACGACAGCAACGATCAAAATGTTCAAATGTGTGTGAATTCCTAAGGGACAAAACTGCTGAGGTCATCGGTCCCGATACTTACACACTACTGAACTAACTTACGCTGAAAACAACACACAAACCCATGCTCGAGGGAAGGCTCGATCCTCCGGCGGGAGTGGCCGCGTAGTCCGTGACATGGCGCCTAAAACCACGCGGCAACAACGATCATTTGAAGAAGAAGAAGAAGAAGAAGAAGAAAACTTCGTAAGAACATATGATACTTTCGAAACTGTTACCGAAATATAACTGATTTAATGGACGTTGTTATTCATTTCCTGTATTATTCACCACAATGTCATATTTACACACGTACAGCAAAAATAGTTGAAAAATGGCTCTAAGCACTATGGGACTTAACATCTGAGGTCATCAGTCCCCTAGACTTAGAACTACTTAAACGTAACTAACCTGAGGACATCACACACATCCATGCCCCCATGGCCGAGGCAGGATTCGAACCTGCGACCGTTGCAGCAGCGCGGTTCCGGACTGAAGCGCCTGGAACCGCTCAGTCACAGCAACCGGCCATGTACAGCGGTTAGTGAACGTTACAACATGCATTCTACAAAGTATTGACTGAAAAGTACGTATTTTTAACACATTCACGTCGAAGCATTGTCGTACACTTATCATTACAGTTGTTTTATAGTTCTCAATAAATATTCGAAAATTCTGCCGTCAACTTCAATGCATTTGTACACTATCGGGAGAACACGCCGCGTTGCTCGCCTGAGTACCTCTGCACGTTCCCTTATGAAGACAGCAGCCTCCATGACGCGACCAAGCAATCCATCTCGCATATTTACGTTTCGTTTGTACAGACCAGATTTCACCCCCTTAACAAAAATCTAATACCGTACGGTCTGTCTATCTTAGTCCCCAGTTAATTGTACTATCACAACCAATCCAGCTATTTGGGCAAGTACGGTTGAAATGTTCTCTCAGGAGTCTGGCAAAATGTGTAGAATGCAGTCCGCGTGGCCAAAGGAACGTCCTCAAGGTGATCAACAGACGATTTTTCCAAAAAAAACGCAAGTAATTCTGTCCCATCATTCGCTCTTCTAAAATGACTGGACCTACCGACATGTTTCCGGGGAAGCTGCACCAAATAATGATCCAAAAACGAACTTGGCAACTGGTTTCCCCTGCAGCGTGCGGATTTTCCTACGACCATCGTTGAGTATTACCTGTCCTGTTGATTCCATTCCGTGTGAATAGTGTTAATGGAAGCAAATGAGGAATCTCGTATAATCAGAGACAAAATTCAAGTCCTGGGATGCTATCGCCAGTGTGAAGGCCGTCGGCACGCAGTGTGTGAAAAAGAGTACAAGTTTTCCGCATGTAAAGTTCACGATACATGTGGTCTTGGGACATTGACATGTGCAGAAAGTCTCGTGTACTGGTAGTAATACTACCCTGCACCATTTTAACAATGTGTTGCTGTCCCTGCACAAGTTGTTTAACAACACGTTCAGAAGTAGAACGGAAACTTAGACGAATACCTGTTCCACTCGAAGGCCTGGTAACTATGGTAAACACCGTACGATCAAAAATTCGACGTGTCGAAAAGTGCCGACGGTATTCTTCGATAGCAACAGGAGCACTACCATCGTAGAAGTTGTGAACATACATCATTCCTGCCTATTTTGCATCAGTGTTCATTTGTGGCATTTTAGCCAGCGTGGGTACAAATACGCTTCACTGACGCTTCTTTCTGATACACACTCACTCTCTCCCACTCCTTGACTCAAACGCACTACTTCACTCATTAACACATTATGGACAACTATGTGTTCAACCGACAGGAAGAAACTTCGAAAGAGAAAGACACCTAGAAAGAGGTAGAAACCAACAACGTAGGTTAGTCTAGAATAGAACGTCAAAAATATTGGGTCCGTAAGAAACGTAAGTGCACGCCATTAGCCCAAAAACAAATGTACGCCAAGTGCGTTCCACCGCGGAAACCATTAGTTGTAGAGTATGTATTCATATGAAGGTTTCTTTCTTTCTTTTTTTTGCTTCAAATTAATGTTCTTCTCATATTCCTGAATAATAACCGTTTCTCTCGTTCTCTCGGGACATTATGTGTGGACATAGTAAATTGTCATATAAACGGCTAAATTAAACGAACATTTTAACTATAATAAGCTGTCAGTTTTTCGTTTAATGCACCGTGCATGTACATTACATTATTCTATTTTCAAATGTATGGTATTGATGATGAGTTTTTCACATTTAATTTCATTTAATGTGGCAAACACATCACTAATGTAATTTCTATGCATGACGCTTTAAAGGAGTAAAAGTGATAACTTATGGTGGTTGAATGATTCTATCATTTAGACAATACACTGAAGCTGTGGAGTCGCATATGAAGAAATCACATGAAAATATTATTATATGAATATCCTCCAATAATGCTGGAAGCGCGTTTTCAAGAAAATCTTGGTAACAGGGCTTTCAATGTGATGCTGTACACGAGCCCGGTAAACTGATTGGGTAAAGTCATTTTCTTGGAATGAAAAAGTAGTAATTTTGGAGCATTTCATGTCGAGGGAATTAACAGTGACCAATAATTAATAGTTAAATTAACAGCAAAACCACTTTCGCCCTGCAGTCAGGAGTAAACGATGAAGCCTTCCTACTCCAAGTGTTTTGTTTGAACACGACAATGCTGGTCTCCTTAACGTCCGTTCAACGGTAGCAGCAAAACTGCATATGAAATTCTAATGGCTCGAGTACCCACCTTACGTACGAGACCTTGTATCCGAGTGACTTGCGAGTGTTCGGACGACACTTAAGGCTTGTTGAGAGGCTAGCACCTCAGAAGCGATGAAGAGATGAAAACCGCGGGAAACAAGTGACTGTATTTACTACAAAAAGACGTCTTCTCGCGAGCTTCCCATACACTTTCAAAGCGATGGAATTTCTGCATACACTTAATCGGGGCTGCTCATTTTTCTGCATTAAGTCTTTCGTACAATTAAAAAAAATCCATTTGAATCACCTTCCTAGTATCCAGTAGTGTTAAGCTGCTTATAACTAACAAACTTTCTGATTCCATTCTGATAGTATACTTCCAAGTGAGCCGCTGAACACTCACCACCCAGTTGCTCAGCGAGCTATAAGAATAACACAGGGATGCCTAGAGATTTGAAGAGTCTCATTAGGTAACTATAAAGCGTTTGTTTTCCAGATCTTTCGCACCAAGTTTTGCACTACGTCTTCAGTGATAACGGATGGTCATACACTTTGCACTTCACCATGAATGTTGCAACGGCCACCTTTAAATTCGCTAACGAACTTATTGTTATCGTTTCATACTTTTTTGCCCTAACTTTACTAATATTTAGCTAAATTTTGGCCAATTTTACATCTTTTGCATACGGAAAACTAATCATTGCGAGCTTTACACGCTCAGCGGGATTTTCAACTGACTGAGGCATTTTCAACAAGCACAGATAAAGGTAAAAACGGATGAGCGTTTCCGTCATGGCGTCAATAAATGCAGTCATGAAACGTTAGCGTGCATGTGCGCATCGCCGCCTGCAGTGCTCCAGAAGCGATATCTGAAAGTGGTACGGAAAAAAAGTCGCGTATGTTTATAATGTTTGAACAATGAACTGCTTTATACACTCCTGGAAATTGAAATAAGAACACCGTGAATTCATTGTCCCAAGAAGGGGAAACTTTATTGACACATTCCTGGGGTCAGATACATCACATGATCACACTGACAGAACCACAGGCACATAGACACAGGCAACAGAGCATGCACAATGTCGGCACTAGTACAGTGTATATCCACCTTTCGCAGCAATGCAGGCTGCTATTCTCCCATGGAGACGATCGTAGAGATGCTGGATGTAGTCCTGTGGAACATCTTGCCATGCCATTTCCACCTGGCGCCTCAGTTGGACCAGCGTTCGTGCTGGACGTGCAGACCGCGTGAGACGACGCTTCATCCAGTCCCACACATGCTCAATGGGGGACAGATCCGGAGATCTTGCTGGCCAGGGTAGTTGACTTACACCTTCTAGAGCACGTTGGGTGGCACGGGATACATGCGGACGTACATTGTCCTGTTGGAACAGCAAGTTCCCTTGCCGGTCTAGGAATGGTAGAACGATGGGTTCGATGACGGTTTGGATGTACCGTGCACTATTCAGTGTCCCCTCGACGATCACCAGAGGTGTACGGCCAGTGTAGGAGATCGCTCCCCACGCCATGATGCCGGGTGTTGGCCCTGTGTGCCTTAGTCGTATGCAGTCCTGATTGTGGAGCTCACCTGCACGGCCCCAAACACGCATACGACCATCATTGGCACCAAGGCAGAAGCGACTCTCATCGCTGAAGATGACACGTCTCCATTCGTCCCTCCATTCACGACTGTCGCGACACCACTGGAGGCGGGCTGCACGATGTTGGGGCTTGAGCGGAAGACGGCCTAACGGTGTGCGGGACCGTAGCCCAACTTCATGGAGCCGGTTGCGAATGGTCCTCGACGATACCCCAGGAGCAACAGTGTCCCTAATTTGCTGGGAAGTGGCGGTGCGGTCCCCTACGGCACTGCGTAAGATCCTACGGTCTTGACGTGCATCCGTGCGTCGCTGCAGTCCGGTCCCAGGTCGACGGGCACGTGCACCTTCCGCCGACCACTGGCGACAACATCGATGTACTGTGGAGACCTCACGCCCTACGTGTTGAGCAATTCGGCGGTACGTCCACCCGGCCTCCCGCATGCCCACTATACGCCCTCGCTCAAAGTCCGTCAACTGCACATAGGGTTCACGTCCACGCTGTCGCGGCATGCTACCAGTGTTAAAGACTGCGATGGAGCTCCGTATGCCACGGCGAACTGGCTGACACTGACGGCGGCGGTGCACAAATGCTGTGCAGCTAGCGCCATTCGACGGCCAACACCGCGGTTCCTGGTGTGTCCGCTGTGCCGTGCGTGTGATCATTGCTTGTACAGCCCTCTCGCAGTGTCCGGAGCAAGTATGGTGGGTCTGACACACCGATATCAATGTGTTCTTTTTTCCATTTCCAGGAGTGTATTTCTTCAACTTCTTTCGTCTTATTGAGTCGACAAACGTCCTCCATGTGGACTGTTTAAAGCCATGAGGCGCAGCTCGACCATGGAACGTTCAAGGAAACTCAAGACGCACACGACGACAGCGAAGCTTCGGCGGGAGGGGTTGCCTTCGATGCTGAACATAGTGAAGAGAATGTTAATAACATGTCCGGAACGTGAGGATCCATTAGGGCCGCCATACGGCGTCCACTGACAAGATCTAGGTTCAGGTTGCTATAGTCTGCTCCAATAAGCATTTCTGAAATGGCGGATCGCTATTTCTCCTGGAGGCCGAGAGAGGGAGCAGTGGTGGTGGTGGTGGGGGGCTGTGGCGCACGGATTGTGGCGTAGTGGTCAGCGTCGCTGACTTTGCGTGTTGCAGATCGCCGTTCAAACCTGACAATCCAACATTTTTGTTATGTAGTATTTACCGTTTCTGGAATGTTCTTGAAATATCTTGTGTTAGTTAATTCTGTAATATTCGAAGTCTGTGTAAATATTCAATGTTTATGTAAATAGCTGCACTCTCCGTTAAGAGTTGACTCCTGTTCTGGCTGTACATCGGTAATAAACGCGGTTTCAATTCGAAGTGTTGTGCTACATCGACGACACTGCCTTCATATTTTGATTTGATTGTGATTTGGTTCAAATGGCCCTGAGCACAATGCGACTTGACTTCTGAGGTCATCAGTTGCCTAGAACTTAGAACTAATTAAACCTAGCTAACCTAAGGACATCACACACATCCATGCCCGAGGCAGGATTCGAACCTGACACCGTAGCTGTCGCTCGACTCCAGACTGTAGCGCCTAGAACCGCAGGGCCACTCCGGAACTGTGATTTCTACTTGACAGTACTGTCTATTGCAATAGGTCCAGGTGCCTTACCGTTCTTTATACCATCTCCCGTCACTTTCGAAAGTCATTGTTTTCATTCTCTTCAATTTATAATATGTGCATAATCCATCGATGAATTAATTATGAACATTATAGTGGTGACAGTGGTTCCGATACTGACAATATATCTTATTACTGCAGCTTTTAATGTTTACAGGAGGGATGGGATTACGTTGAGTCTGGTATCGGTCTCTTCATTTGTTATTGTAATGCGGAATCTGTCAATTCACAGGATAACCTGTTTCACTTACCATCAAACACATATTTAAATTAGAAACCTTTTTATTATGGCACCTTTTTAAGACTAACTAAAAGGTATAAAATTTCTCCTAGCCCCGTACATACTCCGAACTTCATACTGATAGTCTTGAAGATTTGAGCCCGTGAATTTTTCATTGCTATGACAATACTTGTAAAATTTAAAACGAAAAATGTGGGGCTCATGCAATACATACGCGATGCATTAATCTTTTACCTAAGTCACTAACGGTTGCCTCTCCGTCCGAGACGTCCTTGAGGACCCAGCGGTAGCGACTGCCCGCTGTGTCATCCTCGGCCGACAGGCGTCACTGGAGTGTCACGTGGTCAGCACACCGCTCTCCCGGCCGTTGCCAGTTTTCGTAGCTTCTCAACTAGCCTCTCAGGGGCTGAGGGCACCCAGCTTGCCAACAGCTCTCGGCAGACCCAGAAGGTCGCTCATCAAAGTGCTAGCCAAGCCCGACAGGTTTTAACTTCGGTCACCTGACTGAAACTACAAACATAGAATTTTACTGCACTGAAAATGGTATTAAATGTTGTGTTTTTTTTTCAATAACAACTGCTCCCTATAATGCTTACTATTATCAACCGCCTGAACCTCACAAAATTTTGAAAGTATTGTCATAGCTATTAAAAATTCAAAAGCACAAATCTTCAGGACTATCTGCGTAAAGTTAGAAATCTTTATTGAGGCTAGCAAGAGTTATTTTATATTTTTAATCGGTTTTAAAAGCGGATTATATTAAAAAGTCATTTAAATATTTGTTTTCTGCTTTTTAGTCTTATGAGTATGAAAGTTTTTCTGTCGACTGCAAACATTTTGATGTGACTACAACAGACATGTGGTGAATTTCAGTTTTATTTAACTTTATCTTCGCCTGAGTCTAATAATCTATCGCTTCCTTCTAGGTATATCTCGCGAGAAGACCGTGAAGGTAGAAATTAGAGATATTCCTTCTCAACGGAGGCTTACCGGCGACAAATATAATTTTCCCAACGAGGTACAAGTTTGTTGTCACCTTCACTATAGAATTTATGACTTTGATGACTTCTGCTTACACCGCTTCATCGCCATCAAAATGAGGACTTCTAAGGCATTTTTTAAGGTTTGTGTACAGATGAAAATTGGATGAAACGAAGTCGGGACTGTATGGAGGATGATCGATGCAGTGGACTCAGAGAGACTCATTGTTGCACATGTCTCAGCGCTTTTATGTGGTCTGACGTTTCCATGCGAAAGGAAAGGCTGCTCTGCGTACGAAGTCTTCGAATTTGTATCTCCAACATAGCTTGCTGTTTCTCACGCACCACTATAGTTACGACCTTCGTGTTACACGCTGAAATTTGGATCCCTCTGGTGGTAGATTGCTGCAGTTACATAGACATGATGAATAAAGATGTAGAATGTCAATAAAGTTTTCAAATAAAACAAAGTTTTCAAGAGGTTTCATTTTCGGAGACATTACTTTTCGGCAAGACGTCTTGTCTCCCAATGGGTAAGTGTGTTAGCAGAGCGATTGCTTTTGCTATAGTACACAGTTTACTTACATTTTTCCACCTGCCTCGTTTTCGTTGACTGCTCCTTATAGATCTATGTAACGGTGGGACTGCCGCAAGTTCAGACAGAGTAGACTGCCTGCAGCTAGCAGTATCCCGTGATACCAGTGTGTGAGCGCCGCGACACGTGTTTGCCTGACACACGTGTGGCTGCTATTGCTCGAGCCACGCCGCTGCCTAATGCGACCCGGTCACTGACCGCAGCAGTGGATGCAGTCCGGACGCATCTGCGGAAGCCACTATCTGCCCCTTAGCATCCACTCATTCTCCCTCTACGCAGCAGTCAATGAAATGCACAAAATGCCTTTCTCTCCTCGTCGTGCGAGCCAATTCAAATGATTATAGCGAATACAACCGCCTAGGGACTGCAGAAATAAGTTACACTATACGTACAACGCTAAGACCATCAGGCAGTAACGAGTTCCGGATTTCCAGCAGAGACAGGCTGGTGCAGTATGGACAACAGGTCCATCACAGTATGCGAGTGAAATGACACGACAACTGGAAACTTACTCCAGAGTTGAAGTACGCGGGAAGTGAGTTTCTTGTGCGCAGAACGTCTAAATAGCACACACATTTACCGTTGAATTCTAGCTGTATATATATGTCGCGTCTAGCAGCAGCGAAATGGTCCAACAAGTTGAATAAAGCCGCATGAAAGTGGTGATGCTGATCAGGAAGGAAGTCCATCGTCATTGACTCGCAGCAGTCGCACATCAACAGGCAGTGTTCATTCTGTCATCCAAGATTGCGTGCAGTATCGGAAATGGTGTTCACACTGGGCTCCGTTTACGGCCACAAGGAAAAAGATGGCGTATAAATTATAGGAAGGCATTGTTCTTGAGATTTTACGCCGACGAAGACATTCATATAGCCGTTTCCGAATGGCTCCGTTACTAATGAGCGGATTTCTATCGTTTGAAGAACTGGATGGACGGCTGGTAGAACTTTGCAGCCGTTGTATACAGACACTTAGCGACTGATGATAAATGGTGTCACGTATCTGAAGTGCAGTGCAGCATTCAAAACAAGTTACTTACTCTGCCATGAAAATGTGAAACCTTTTTCGAATATTTAATTCATAGCGATACATTCGTAACTGTTACTGAGAATGTAACAATAAAGGGCAAAATTCCGATCGTTACAGAAACGCAATGATGGCGGAAGTTGGTGTAAGTTGTAAATTTGGCTGGATTTTTCCGCACAGTTCTTTCCTTACCTTCTCTCAGGTAATAAGTTTATTAGCCCCAGAGAAAGTCTCCTAACGGAGTGACAGTAGTAGCGTCGGATTCCTTGTCGTACTGAAACCATTTCTGCCGAAACTTGCCATTTCAGTACACTGGGACAGGTGTGACGGTTACAGCAAGTACAATTAGTAGAATTTTAACTTAATCTGAACATATTATTTAGTACAAATGCAAGTTTAAGTTGCAGTTTCATTTTGGGAGGCACTAATCCACAATACTATATCGGATTCCTAGCGGGAATTGTCTGGTTACTTGAACAGAAAAAAGAAATTATGAAGATAGAGAAGTTCGCTTGCTCCAATCCATAGCAAGTTAGGAACCAAAAGATAAGATTGCAGTAGACCAAATGACTACTATTCTTGTGTAAAAAACAACAAAAAAAGACTTTCAAATACACTCATGGTCAAACAACAGAGATGCTTTGTGTAGCTTTTCCTGTACTTTGTGCATTTAGACGAGAGCAACAAAGTTTTTGCACAATTTTTGTATTACGACGGTATACGCTCATGAATCTTACATTCTTTATAATGTACTTATATTGGTTTTTTCACACTTCGCAGGTTACGTAACAGTAAGCAGTCTATACTCGCAGTTAAAGCATCAACAAATTTTCCTAATATATTTTTGTTGAAATTGTAGTCACTGTGGTGACACAAACATCGTATTTTTGTAATTTGCTTTTTTTGACATAGAAAACAGATTATATGACATTCTTCAGCATTAGAATCTTTGTGGTATTGCTACCTCTTACAGCTGAAGTTATTACAAATACTGCGACAGCCCCTTTTGCGACCGCTTCTCCTCACCTTCCTCCAGGAGGCCCCACTACGCGGCCTACCGACCTCGTCCGCGCAGTGGGGCCTGCTGTCTCTCTTTAGCCCCAGTAATGTAGTTACGACTGGTTACTAAGGTTCTACAGTTTTATACTTGACATGGCCAAACTTTGGCATGCAATAGTTTAGTGTCACTGCCTTTTGAAGAAGGCCAAATTATTTTGGCTGAAACCTGAGTAAAGATTGGTTTCTATTTGCAACTGTGGCTGACGTGTTACATGTTCAATTATCACAGTTGCTGACAGGGCTGCACAATGTTAAAAATTCTTTGATCTGATTGTAATGATGATGATGATGTTTGGTTTGTGGGGCGCTCAACTGCGCGGTTATCAGCGCCCGTACAAATTCCCAACCTTTGCTCAGTCCAATCTCGCTACTTTCATGAATGATGATGAAATGATGACGACAACACGAACACCCCGTCATCTCGAGGCAGGTGAAAATTCCTTACCCCGGCCGGAATCGAACCGGGGACCCCGTGCTCGGGAATCGAGAACTCGTCCTCGAGACTACGAGCTGCGGACTCTGATTGTAATGGTTGCCTTGGCTTAGTAACCGTGAGTGTGAATCGATCTGGGGAAGTCTATGTTGTGCTAAGAGAATAGTTCCTTGTCGCAAGTGGAAATGATAGATCCAGTCTGGACGGTATTCTGCGTGTTAGAATGCAACGATTGTCATTCTGTGATCACAGTAGAGATTAGAATTCATCAACGGTACAACCAAGCTACACCAAATACCAGCAACATCCACAGGTGGCACAGGCAGTTTGCAGAATAAGGATGCTTGTGCAAAGGGTAAGTACTGGCCGAACATGTGTACAAACACAAAATGTTGAAGGTATTCGTCTTTCGCTTTAAAATAATCCACAGCAATTTACGTACGAAGCCAGTAGGGAGCTACAAATGCCAAGAACGACTGTTCGGCGTCTTCTCAAAACTTAGCTGAAAATCAGACCGTAGGTGATTCAAATTTTACAGGAAATGAAACAGAAAGACTACGTCAAACGATCGAATTATGCTAGTGCAAGCCATATAGGAAGAAACATGTGTTTCAAGTCTCATTTTTAGCGCTGCGATAATCTTCCACGTAACTAACAAGGTTAACAGGCACAATATTCAAATATGTGGTACAAGAAAGACTTACTGTGTAACTGAACACCAGGATGACCTACCCTAATGTAGTATTTTCGGTGCAATATCAGCACAAAAATTGCAGGGTAATTTTTTCTTCTTTGAGCTGTTTCATGTCGATAGACATGATGACTGACTGACGCCACAGCGTGATACGGATTGCATTTTTCAAAAGATGGAACGCCCGAATGTTTAGAGTATGGAGGTTCGCAAATATTTAAACAATAATCTTCCAAAACGTTGCGTGTGTCGTATTGGACATGGCGACCTACATCTCCGGGCTTGGCAGCCATGGCTATTTATCTTTATTAGGTTACGTGCTTTCACTTGGTTACGTGCTGCCTCCTCCGAAAATAGTTCCATGACTCAGAATGTGCATTTCTAATGCGTTCGCATTGGTGGGGCTACACATACGCTTCCGAATGTATGGCGTGAAATTTATTGTATATAGATTTTGTCTGTGTGACCAAGTGGAGTCATATGAAACACCTGTAAAATATCCAAAATAGTTATGAATTTTCTTATACATTCTCTGTAAATCTTATCGATATGCATTAATTAGGTATAGCCATTTGTAATCGCTGTATTCAGTCGGAAGTCTCCTTCAGTGTCTGGCACGAAGACCCGTAACACTACTCAAGTTAAGTCTAGACACTCGGCCCCCGCGAATAACTTTCTAGTAGGTCAGTAATGTTAAGAAGACGGTGCGGCAGGGCAGCATGTGCAGTTCCGTTGAGTTCACGAATATCCAGCTGTCAGGTAATTGAGTGCCACCAGTGAAACTTCGAAGGTGGTTCAATAGGTAAGATAATCAGCACTGTCGCAATGCATAAATGCCCTGTGTAGTTTTTGATGACGACGATGATGCTTGGTTTGTGGGGCGCTCAACTGCGGGGTCATCAGCGCCCGCACAAATTCCCAATTATTACACATTCAAATTTTGACACAATCCAATCTAGCCAATGTCACGAATGATGATGATATTTTATTCCATGTACAGAGAAGAGACGAACTAAGATTTCAGTTGGGGGGAGGGGGGCGTTTAATTAGGTTTCAAGATGCAGGCGGATACAGGATCGGCTATTGAAATGCATCCTACAATAGCATTTTCTTGTTTAAGGAATAAGTTCACAGTTGCAATTCATTTCAAAAAATGGAAATTTACAGAGAAAATGTAACGTTACAGAGCAAATGTAACGTTACAAAAACCGTAACGTCACAAAAACCCGTACGGTTTTGGAGCCAGAAATTTGATAAGGGCAAGCACACGTGAGTGTAAGCGAAGGTGAGGTGAGGTGAGCCAGGCAGGTACACCTCAGATGGTAACATATGTTGTGTTGAAGGGTTTATCCGAGCAGATCGTCGCAGTCATGTGAAGCAATTTACGCACAAATTCATCTCCATTTCGTGCAAACATATTGGCCTACCGACAGGCGTCGTCTTGATGGAAACCGCAGCAACTCCCAAACGAGAATAAAGCCAAGCGAGTGGGTCTCTCTCTCTCTCTCTCTCTCTCTCTCTCTCTCTCTCTCTCTCTCTCTCTCTCTCTCTCTCTCCAGCACAAAATGCGATATCAGTTACAGTTTGTGGGGAAGAGTTCAGTCATCTCATACCCAAAACAACCGTTCGTAATTCCTTACTCTACTAATCAAACATCCGTAGTCCACAAGAGACAAAGGCAGTCTAGTATTTTCAGTTTTTTATAACCCTGTAAGACAACAGCCTTACCACAGCAGTAACACCGGCTCCCGTCAGATCGCCAAAGTTAACCACTGTCGAGCTTGGCTAATGCTTGGATGGGTCGCCGTCCGGGTCTGCCAATTGCTGTTGGCAAGTGGGGTGCACTCAGCCCTTGAGAGATCATTGGAGGAGCTATTTCACTGAGAAGTAGCGACACAGGTCACGAAAACTGACAACGGCCGGGAGAGCGGTGTGTGTGATCACGTGCTCCCCTGTATCCACATGCGATGAAGCCTAAGGGCTGAGGATAACACGGCGGCCTGTCGGTCCCTTTGGGACGTCAAGCCATATTCGGACGGTGTTTTTTTGTTTGTATAACCCGTTAATGTTTATGATAATCGTTTTCATAAAAGAACCAAAAAATTAAATATATATATTCAACGCAACTATGTTGTTAACTTCTCATACTACATACAAAAATTTCTCATACAGAATTAGGTTTTTTACGCCACTACTTAAGTTTTTCTACTTATAAATTAACATTTATGTAATTCAAAGATGGCTTGGCACTAGGTAGAAAATAGCTTGGCCAGTTTCAAAGTTACAACGAAACACGAATGAGATTATCGTTAGGTGTAATCTCGTCGGGCTAGGAGCTACAAAGTTCCGTTTTCACGTCTTAAATATTATCTTTCCCAAGACTGGGGTGGTGATACGGGGCCATACAAACTTTGCCAGTGTCCTCTGCCATCTGACGCACGATATTTGTTTGTTAAGTGGTTCACAACACGCAAGGTTGATCCATCCTGTGAAAGTAGCGCCCGCGACCGCCCCTCACACACGCGCACACACACACACACACACACACACACACACACACACACACACACACACACACACACAAAGCGCGTGGACGCGCGCGCACCGTGAGGTGGCTTGCGAAGTATAGATGTACATCATTGCAGTTCACTCTCAAGTAATCGTGTTGGCGTAAAGAGGCTTTAACGTACTCGGCAGACTCGAGACCTAACAGGAAAATATTAACGAAAGATAAAGCAGGAGAATATAATGCGTTTGTAGTTACCATATATGAGTCACGGATATATTTATCCTAACTGGGGAGTTAAATGTTTACTTAGTCCCAGGTATAGTCTGCGAGCAGCTGTATGTTACTCGTTCACTACTTCAAGTTGTGTGCACAGCATGAGGCTGCTTTTTTAACTATCCTTTCGTCGGGTGCAAGATGATAATATTCGTGGAGAAACCCAAAACGTAGTTCTCCCGCTTATTTTGGAACTCGTTCAGAAAATCTCCAAATTGGCTGTGCTGTCTGATCGTCAGACGACGGACGCCACCTCCTGGTGGTAAATTCTGGAGCTGAAAATTACTTCAATCATCTGAAATCCAACAGACTACCTCAGATTGCATCATCGTCGCACTAGACCGCCTTAGTGATCTCTGCCAGAAGTAGGGAATATGAATTTGGTCAAGTTAACTGTAGAAAGCTGAACTGATCAACCGATTTTGGGGGGGGGGGGGGGAAATTTCAGTTTAACATCAAATTTCCTACACTGGCCATAATCGCCATGAAAGGGGATGTCCTCTATTAAAACAAGCATTAAACTATATGTTTTATTTCAAATAAATGAGATTCCTAAGTCTTCCAGCCGAAAATCAAAGTATTAAACCACTTACGCGTTTTACAGTAAGGATTTAATGTTTTCGCTGAAAGCGCATACACACACACACACTTGCTATTGAAGCACCGAGAAATAATTTCCTGCCTGGAAAATTTTAGGTACATTTCGATTATCTCTCTAAGATGTTGCGGACAAGATCATCATTTAATTCTACTGTGAACCCTTTGCGCTCCTCAAAAGAGTGTTTTTTTTTTCATATTGCTCAGAACTTACAAATCCAGAGACAGCAAGGGTGGAGATCGAGGCATCATTGGTACGGTATTAATTTTAGAATTCAGTGTATTTCTATCCCCTCGATTTTGATGGCTGGGAATAGCACTTATTGCGGGAAGTATGGATTGTAGTGCACCTTTTGAGAATACGGATGTAGCATGTGTTCGCATACGCCAGGAAACAAACATCCTCTTCAGATTCCACCGTCCCTGCCACCTTGTCGCATCGACTAAGTTTACGAAAGGATGTCGCCAGGGTTACGCTTCGGTCAACATACATGCGTTATCTTGAACTGTTTAAAATTTAATCAACAAACTCCAAGTTTTTTTGTTTCAGATGATTATTTTAAATTGTTTCCGTCATGATACAGGGACCAATCACCAACTGCGAATTGGAAATAAAATAAAAAAGGGTGAAGTAGGGATCGGTTCTTTGGTTAGTTTAAAAAGCATTTTTGTTTCGAGGTGATTATCCCATTGGGGGAACTATTCTATGACCGTCCTCCGACACGTAAACTTATACACCAAGCCCGTTAATGGGGGAATTAAAGCCACCAAGCAATTTGGCATCTACTAGTACATCAAGGTGCATTTAGTGGTAAATACGAGAATCAACTCTAGAATCGACCGGGGTCAAACACCAAACTTTTCAGTCTGTAGACCGACCCATGTCCACCCAGCTTTCGTTACCTAAAATGTACCAACAAAGTTATGATGAATGATACTTTGTTAATATTCGTATTGCGACGTTTTACAATGTTTATCAAGTTTACTATTGTTGCCTAGTGCATGAGTGATTTTCACATAAAAGCGTAGTGATATATATAGGGTGATCTCAACTGAATACAAAAGATTTTGTGTAAGGAACTATGCTATATACAACTGAGCGGTTTATTACCATCGTTGCGTAACTCAGCTTTTTTTCCTTTTGTTGCTCGGAAGGTCTAGGCAATAATCAGTTTCTCGCCATGTCTCTTCCAACATCTTTTCAGTCACAACCTCTACAGCATCTTTGTATTAGTGTGGCAACCGTTCGTACAACATGAACTGGACACATTGCCCTTAACGTAATCTCGCACCCCAAAGAGTGTCTAGATGGGTTTATAACTGGTGAGCAGCATACTCTTTAGCAAAGATTATGCAGTGCAGATAACTATCGCAGCCCATGAAATACGCAGTCAATTAAGAGCTCCTTTCTTGTGTCCAGTGAGCAAATAACAGCAATGAACCTACAATGAGCCAGCACTGCTCCATTTGTGCATTGTTCCACGCCTTCGCTGCCGTCGTCGTACCACTCGTCGAGCGAGGCTGCACAGGTGTGAAGCCACTATCATGTGGGAGGGGCGACTTTCAAATCCCCGTTCCGTCATCTGAATTAGGTCTTTTGTAGTTTATCTCAATCACTTTCGGGCGTCTTTGAGACGGTTTCTCGAAGAAGTAAGTTCCTCTGCGGACTGCACATAATTTACCGTCCAAGTAAATCTGATCTTGAACATCCATTTGGCATCACGTTGGTTTCCAATAACCGGTATTTTTAACTCAGAAATTATGCATTTACTACGAACTTATGTTGAAAGCTTTTTTTTCGTATTTTTACGTGAAGAACTAAGAAATCTAATTCGTTTGTGTTACTCACTGCTTTCTACATACGTGTGTGTAGTCGTAAACACTACGCGAATTACTTTAAGAATTGGCATATTGCCAAACGGAAGTGCGTTACCACCATAAACGTTAACGCAATAGTTGTTTCTAAGTCCGTTAAATAATTATCATGTTCACATCACCGGTGTTGGCAACTGACTATTTCAGATGTGATTAATCTACTAACTGCTTTGTCACGATGTTTAACAGTTTCATTTATACTCTGTGAACATCGTACAGACGTCTAAACTCTGTCTCCGTTTTAATACGCAAGTAGTTTTGCACACTTGTATTTTTCCTTTAAACAAATGCTGACTGTTTTTTTTTGTTTGTTCGGGCAGAATTTCAGGAACGTATTACTTCCCCGCTTCACTAGAAAAGTGGTCATTTTGTTACGCAATCCATAAATAATTTAAAAAAGGAAACCCTGAGATCCTGGCTCATATGTAGCACAGTGAACAGAGACCAAATAAGGCCAGCTTGGGGAAAAAAATTGCTGTGGGCGGCGGCGAAGGGGGAGGGGGCGTTTGGAGGCCACTTTTTTATGTCTTTGTTGACGAACACGAAGACCACAGCGACTATCGAAAATGTTTCCCAGTGAAAAATAAAACTGTATTAAATTCCCTACAAAAAAAAGGCCGTTTAATTTTATCTCTAGGGCAAATAGTTTCCGAGGTGCAGGGAATGAAAAATCGGCAGATTATTATTAGTAATTTTGTTTCAACAGTATAAAATTAACGTTTATCTTTAAATAAGTGGGTTAAAAGCAAATATTAAATTGTGTACCACGTCAGATACATCACATGATCACACTGACAGAACCACAGGCACATAGACACAGGCAACAGAGCATGCACAATGTCGGCACTAGTACAGTGTATATCCACCTTTCGCAGCAATGTACGCTGCTATTCCCCACATGGAGACGATCGTAGAGATGCTGGATGTAGTCCTGTGGAACGGCTTGCCATGCCATTTCCACCTGGCGCCTCAGTTGGACCAGCGTTCGTGCTGGACGTGCAGACCGCGTGAGACAACGCTTTATCCAGTCCCAAACATGCTCAATGGGGGACAGATCCGGAGATCTTGCTGGCCAGGGTAGTTGACTTATACCTTCTAGAGCACGTTGGAAGGCACGGGATACAAGCGGACGTGCATTGTCCTGTTGGAACAGCAAGTTCCCTTGCCGGTCTAGGAATGGTAGAACGATGGGTTCGATGACGGTTTGGATGTACCGTGCACTATTCAGTGTCCCCTCGACGATCACCAGAGGTGTACGGCCAGTGTAGGAGATCACTCCCCACACCATGATGCCGGGTGTTGGCCCTGTGTGCCTCGGTCGTATGCAGTCCTGATTGTGGCGCTCACCTGCACGGCGCCAAACACGCATACGACCATCATTGGCACCAAGGCAGAAGCGACTCTCATCGCTGAAGACGACACGTCTCCATTCGTCCCTCCATTCACGCCTGTCGCGACACCACTGGAGGCGGGCTGCACGATGTTGGAGCGTGAGCGGAAGACGGCCTAACGGTGTGCGGGACCGTAGCCCAGCTTCATGGAGACGGTTGCGAATGGTCCTCGCCGATACCCCAGGAGCAACAGTGTTCCTAATTTGCTGGGAAGTGGCGGTGCGGTCCCCTACGGCACTGCGTAGGATCCTACGGTCTTGGCGTGCATCCGTGCGTCGCTGCGGTCCGGTCCCAGGTCGACGGGCACGTGCACCTTCCGCCGACCACTGGCGACAACATCGATGTACTGTGGAGACCTCACGCCCCACGTGTTGAGCAATTCGGCGGTACGTCCACCCGGCCTCCCGCATGCCCACTATACGCGCCCTCGCTCAAAGTCCGTCAACTGCACATACGGTTCACGTCCACGCTGTCGCGGCATGCTACCAGTGTTAAAGACTGCGATGGAGCTCCGTATGCCACGGCAAACTGGCTGACACTGACGGCGGCGGTGCACAAATGCTGCGCAGCTAGCGCCATTCGACGGCCAACACCGCGGTTCCTGGTGTGTCCGCTGTGCCGTGCGTGTGATCATTGCTTGTACAGCCCTCTCGCAGTGTCCGGAGCAAGTATGGTGGGTCTTACACACCGGTGTCAATGTGTTCTTTTTCCATTTCCAGGAGTGTAGCTGCATTATATACGCTGATCAGCCAGACTTGCTATCGATACAAACTCGTCCAAGCGATAGCAGCCACACTTGACGAGGAATGACGAGGAATCAGACACACGCACTTTGCTTGTAGTATCAGGGAGCGTGCTGTCTGTGTGTAAAAGGTAAGGCACGCTCTCTGAATTTGACGGCGGACGGATTATGATAGCCTGGAGGCGGGGCACGAACACTTCGGAAACTGCGTGACTTACCGGGCGTTCGAGTAGTGCAGTCGTGTCTTCAACATGTGGCGAAATCACGTCCAGACGCTTTGGGTTCGGTGGCCACTCCTCATTACAGCTGTCGGACGTCGTAAGACGTGTAGACTAGTATAATAGTACATACAACGACCTGTGCGGAACTAAAATCAGACTTAAAAGCTGGCTAGAGTACAAGTCTGTCTGAACACACAGTGCACGACCCACGAATGTGCCAATGATAACACCATGACATCAGCAACTACGATTGACATGAGCATGTGGAAACCGCAACAGGACGCTGGTGCATTGGCGGAGCGTTGCATGGTCTGACGAATCCCGAAACTATCTTCATCATGCCGATAGGAGGGCGCGAAACCTTCGTCTTCCAGTGCAATATCTCCTTGACATATGTGCTGCAGGACGGTGACAAGCTGGCGGCGCTTACATTATCCTCTGGAGAACATTCACACGTGCATCCATGGGTCCAATGGAGCTCGTGTAAGGCATCATTATGGACGTGTAGTATCGTACACTGGTTGCAGATCACGTACACCCCCTTCTGACGATCATGTTTCCAAACTTCAGTGGCATTTTTCAACAAGATAATGCGCAATATGACAAGGCCAGAATTTGATGGAGAAGTTCGAGCAGCTCAGTGGCGAATTGAGGTTGAGGTGCTGGCCCCACTCGCCCGACCTGAACCCGATGGAACGTATCTGGGATGTGATTCAACGTGGCGTCAGAGCTCATAGTACCTCTCCCTGGATTTTACGGAAATTAGGCGCGCGCGCGCGCGTGTGTGTGTGTGTGTGTGTGTGTGTGTGTGTGTGTGTGTGTGTGTGTGCGCAGCTGTAGTGGCAACTCCCTCCAGCGGCCTACCAAGGCATCAGCAGCTGCTTGGTTATCGGATGCACCCAGTACCAAAAGCATTTCTATGTATTCCTCGATTGCGTAATCTATCGATAAGTCGCCCCACATGAACCTGACAGTATCATATATGGATGTGCACTGCGCGATTCGAAGACACATACATGCAGTTTAATGGGCCCACTGCGATGTGATAGGCTGTTCTCATGTGGCAAAATGATGTCCTGCTTACAAACGACGAGAACTAGGGGACGGGCTTCTAAAAAACAATAAAAAAAAGAATCTGACGAGGATTCGGACCGTGGCTCCATGGTGGATGTCAGTTTGATGTCCCAGCGGTCTACTCTGTTTTCCTTCTTTCACAGGAAATGGTTTAAGTAAACAAAACATCTTGATTTGTACAAGCATAAATCTAACAGAAAGGCCGTCCTTCCGGGCAGAACCAACATGAGACGTTACACTCGATCAAGGCATGCGAAAATGTTTAACAAGGTGTGGGAAAAAAATTATACTGAAAGTAAGCTAAGAGGTGTGACGCCGTTCACTAAGAGGAAAGGAGGGGCGGGGGTATGTTAAGACTTTAATGCATTCCCCTACTCGTCAGATGTATTGAGCTACGACGGCTGGTACTGTAGTGCGGGGTGAGACACGTCCATATGTGGATGATGATGTTGGCATTGTTTGTGGGGCGCTCAACTGCGCGGTTATCAGCTGCCATACAAATTGAGACTATCAACGTGTAGTTTTTCCGCGAAGAACATTCAGATGACCAGTGAATATATCGGTTCTAAGAGTGGAAGAGGAACAGTTCAATTCTTCAAGGCAGGAACATCCCAGCTCTGGGATGGGTTAAGGGAGACACTGCAAAGCAAATTGGAGAAAAATTGTCTGCATTTTTGATTTCGGACAACCGCACAATGGCGTTCATTAAGGAACCATCAAAAGTCAAGGGTACTTTCTCGGAATCAGCAAACAAGTAGTGTGCTACGTGTTCACAAATCCACTTCACAGAGTTCGTCTGCGATTGCGGGAAGTACCTCTTGTCCAGAAAGAGGATCAGTTGAATAGACAACGTATGTCGCACCAAGAACCAGACTCATCTCTCTCCGATCTGCACACCAGACGGTGCTCGCGTATGTCCATAACGTCACAGTCGACACACAAAGGGGTGTCTGCGAGGTGAATCCTGTGAAGGCATTACGACATCATTGCTTGCCATTGACAGTTAGGTACCATGAAGACAGGACGTCAGTGTCAAGGTAAGGAGCACACACCGTTCACCAAATGGCTTGCCAGTCGACGTGGGGAAGCTTCCCGTCAACTACAGACGGTAACCTGTGCTGCTGAAGGAAACCATAGATCGCCTTCGTGGATGTCAATTGCGCCGGCAGTATCACAGTACAGACGTAGCCCAGTTCAAGGAAAAAGTGGCGGAAGTAAAAGAAGGGCGGCGGGACTTCCGAAAGCTGGATAGGTGCGGAGTGTGGTGCAAGGGCCTCCAACAATAGG
The DNA here is from genome assembly GCF_023897955.1 of Schistocerca gregaria. Classification (NCBI taxonomy): domain Eukaryota; kingdom Metazoa; phylum Arthropoda; class Insecta; order Orthoptera; family Acrididae; genus Schistocerca; species Schistocerca gregaria. The sequence goes on along the minus strand of NC_064921.1, from coordinate 570,625,701 downwards.
CTGGTAAGGCACATAGGACTACGGCGCCACAAGGTCATGTGAGAGCCAATGAAAAGGGCTACCGCTTTATAGGGCACATGATTCAGACCTAAATCACCCCTTCACCGCGGGAGGGTCAGCGTCTCGTACCTTATCTTGAACAGCAAGCCATGGCCAACAAACGAACCCAATGCCGCTAGCATGCGGTGGGCCATAGATGACGGCATAGGAAGTGTCTGTGCCACGTGGAAGATACGTAACGCCAAATATACATCTATGTATTATGTGCAGCTCCTAGTTGGGCAAGTAGACCTCGTCAGTTGCGGGCAATTGTCAGCCACAGATCACTTGCGAAATCGAGTCCTAATCATCAGAGAATGTCAGCTAAACGCAAAGTTGCAGCACTGTTCGCAGGAAGTCCTGCACCTATAGCCATGGCGCTCGATATGAGGACGTTAAGGCAGGTACCAGAAGGTTCGCCATAGGTGGTAATCCATTCCAGTGACTCTTGGACCTAAGCACCGCTCCGATGAGCGATGACAAGTTCGTCTGAATAAGCGGTGCATCTGAATATATGGTCACCGAGAGAAAGCTCAGAGAGGTTCCACGGCGAATGCATACAAGAGTGCGGAGAGCGGACAGCCTTGAAACTGATCGACAGGTCGAGATGGGAGGAGTAAGACGTACACTGTCGGGTACACGGGACGTCGCTCCAAGAAGGGCATTACGACGTCGATGACATTATCAGGCTTGTCCATACTGCTGAGCACCCGTTCCAGAAAGTCGTGATCAACTCGATCGAACTACTGACTGAAGTCAAGAGCTGCGAAAAGTCCAGGCTTGCGACGAGCGTGAGCAAGAGCGATTATGTCCTGACAGCGGCAGAGGGCAATGCGGATGTTATTGGCACCTCCCAAAAAAGTTTGCTCACGGAAAACCATGTACCGAGCTATCTGTTTAAGCTGCGCAGCCAACGGACGGGTAAACACCTTTATATCGCTGTCGAGTAACGTCAAGGGGCGATAATCGCATATCGCTGAGGTACTTTGAGGCTTGTCTGGAAAGCTGCCATCGACAGGAGGACAGGCGATTCAAACACGGGGGAAGCACAGCCAACACTCTGTTAGGTTCCCATGGAAGGGCACATCACTGTGCCGAGGATGGAGTCGATCCCACCAAGGGGGATCCATCGCTCTGTACACGTCCAGAATGCAAAATTGTTACGGCTTTCGTGGCCACTTTTTGACAAACTGCCTATTGGCTTCTGCCTCGGGTTCTTCGGCCGACGTTCATCTAATGATTTTTGTGACGTTTCGCCAGCACGAGTGGCTGGCATTGTTCAAAGCTTCACCCTCCATTGCCGGTGGTGAACTGGAGCCGAGCTGGCGGCCGCAGACTATATGTACCTGGCGCGCCAACGTCCGAGGGCTTCGCCGCGGTCATTTCCGGTGCGGTTCTCCTCTTGCTACCTGCGACGGTCGTTCGCTGCAGTACGCGAAGCCAGGATCCGTTCACCTTAAGGCTTTCCTCTTTCTTGTTCAAACTGTTCGCGTGTTTTTGTATTTCTACAGCTTCTCTGAACAAGCGCGTGTGGTAGTGCTTCTCTACAGCCAGAACTTCCGTGTTGCCAACAGCTGTTAGTACCTTCTGTAGTTAGAATCTTTTATTTAGCTGGCAGTATTGTCGGTCGCTGTATTGCAGTAGTTCGAGTAACGAAGATTTTTCTGAGGTAAGTGATTCATGAAAGGTATAGGTTATTGTTAGTCAGGACCATTCTTTTGTAGGGATTATTGAAAGTCAGATTGCGTTGCGCTAAAAATATTGTGTGTCAGTTTAGTGATGATCAGAATAAGTAAAAAGAGAAATGTCTGAGTACGTTCAGTTTTGCTCAGCTGTTTGAAAATCAAATGACGTGAGGGGTTTACCAGCACAATAATTCAATAATTTTTCTAAGGGGACGTTTCAAACGGACATGCCCTTCCTGGCCACAATCTGAACAGGTGCGCGGCTGGCCATCGTACATGATGACAGCCCTGCAGCCGTAAATAACCAAGTAAGAAGGCATCTGTTTCCGTCGTTCAATTTTTATCCGACAGGCACCACTGAGGACACGGTACGTTTCGAACGTCTTCCAGGTTTCAGCCTCGTGACTGACGATTTTGCCCTAAGGTTTATAAGCGGCCACCACAGCCTCCGACGGCACTTCAAACGGAAGTTCGAAAACCCACAACGTTCGGAGGCCAAAACTAGCGTGGTGAACCACGACAGTCCCTGTATGTCCGTCAGAGTATCGGAACTTGAAATCGTTATCGTGGCGCCCACTCGTCATTCACCAGCATTATGTACGCAGCAGTATTAAGGATCAAAAAATGTATTCCGTGAACATCTTGTGGTGGAAGACGCATTTGAGCCCCATATAAAACATTCAACTTCACACGCCTTCAGGCTTTCGTGATCTGACGGAAAAGTTGATTTAATTGTGGCTTGGCGGTAAGAAAACGCCATGATGGTCAATTAAGTCTCTGAGACAAGCTGCTACGCGGAAGTTAACAAACGCGCTCGCTCGCAAGTAGCGGAACAGGAGAGACGCAAACGGAGAGTGCGCGCTTCACCACAGCCGAAGGCTGGCTGATCACGAGACCAAGAGCTGTGGGCGTGTATTCTGATGCGCTGCGCGGTGTGACAGTGTTGAGAGCTTCTCGTTTTCATACACGTGTTCTCAAAATGCACTCTATCTGATTTTGCTAGATAAACTTTCGTCTTTTAAGGGTGAGGAATCGAAAGCGGCCTCCAAGTGCGACACTTTTTCTTCACCTCCTATGCTGTAACACTGGTGCCACTGTGCGTTGTTCTCGATCGTTTTCGTGGCAGAAGGGGGAACGTTTTATTGGCTGGCACTGCGACCCTTCATTGGCGAGCGACCCGGCGGCTCTCAATGTGAGGCAGGTCGGCGCTAATGGAGTTAAGTGGGCGGCGTCAACTTCTGAAATCGGCGCAGAGAGCAAAGTGGTGTTCTCAGCGCGCTCGCAACTTCCGCCCACCTCTCACCTGATTACGGGCGCCGGCCCGGCTGGAGGCACCAGACTGTCAGCGCAGAGTAAACGAGAGCAAAGGGCAGAGGGGAGCACCGGCACGCTGCAAGCGCTGAATTTTCCGTCGAGGTCGCAGATTATAGCAACGAAACCTTTGGACGCGTACCTTTATAAAACTTTTACGATTCTACGACTTAAGTGCACGAAGGCGTGCTGGAAAGTAACGCATCTGAATTTTACATTCTGTTCTCAACATCGGCTGAGGTATTAAACGTTATTCGTATCCCCCCATCGACGTCTCTGGCGGCGAGCTCCAATTCTCTGTCGCTGCTGACTTCGAATTGTGGAGTGTAGCATGGCGGTATGTAACATAAGTATGTCGCTGCCTGAGAAACAGCGTGCTGTAATCTAGTTACGAATTCGACGAGTTAGCCAACATACTCTTCTACAGCTTGGGAATGCCAGACCACACACGAGCACTGAGAATTCTGCAACAATCCTGTCATCGATCATCCTCCATACATTTCCGACTTCGCCCCCTCCGATTTTCGTCTGTTTCTCGAACTTAAAGCCAGCCGCTGTGGCCGAGCGGTTCTAGGCGCTTCAGTCTCGAAACGCGTTGCTGCTACGGTCACAGGTTCAAATCCTGCCTCGGGCATGAATTTGTGTGATGTCTTTAGGTTACTCAGGATTAAGTAGTTCTAAGTCTAGGGGACTGATGACCTCAGTTGGTAAGTCCCATAGTGTTTAGCGCCATTTGAACAATTTTTTGGCACTTAAACAACACCTTCGAGGACTTCACTTTGATTGTGATGAGCGGTGCAAGCAGAGGTGATGTTGTTGCTCCATTTGAGCGACGTCAAATATTCTACAGTGTCGGTATCAACGAACTGGTATGTCGTTGGGAGAAAAGTGTTCGTCACCATGGTGACTACGATGAGAAATAAATATGTAGACATGAACATTAAAGATGTAGAATGTTAATAACGTTTGTTTTACTCAAAAAGTTTTAAGAGTTTTCAAATAATATACACGGAGGCACTACTTTTCAGCATGTCCCGGTTTATCAATAAATTCCATTGCATGTGACCGAAGAAGACAATAGTGTTCAAAACGCTAACGTTTGCCTTCATCATAATAATGACTTTACAGGGTCAACCACAGCTCCACCGACAAAGCTTGAGGCTATTCTGGGACACCTTCTGAATATTTTGGTGCAAGGGACCCAAGGTCTCCGGTGGCTCGTTACAAACTTATTGCATTTCGTTTGGTTCCTTGTTACAATTAGCTTTGTACCTATATAGCACTGTAGGTAGGTAGTGTACGGCAGTGCAAATGTCGACAGTATAATCTGTGGGCCTTGCCTGGAAAATTTGTTCCATTCACTTGCTGTTTACAACAGCAAAGAGAACTTTGTCTTCACCCTTAAACTAGCACTCTGTTCTGCTGGGTTCTGTCTTTTGCTTTTTTTCCGGTAGCGTTATTTGTGCGCTAACAGCGATACATATCAGTACTGTGGATAGGTTTACTGATGAAGGGTTGGCCGATATGTACCTCGTGTATGGGTTCGCTGAATGGAATGGAGGAGTGCCATGACGACGCTATGCTGAGCTGTTCATGCACCGACGGCAACCCTGTCACAGCAGTTTCGCGTACGAGTGTTGCTGCACCACTATGGTGTGTGTTGAGCGTTTTGGCAATTGCATATTACAGGCAAATCACTATTGTAAAGGTTTCCTCACAGAAACGAGGTGGATTGCGGTAGCGAATAAATTGTCATAATTACGTTATTAGCCTCTAACGATCATCCAGTGATCTTGCGACACTTGTGCCAAAATACACAGAAGGTGTCCCTTCCCTGAACAACCTCTGCAAGTTTGTCGGTTGTTCAGCTAATTCAGCCTTTCGAAGATGTAGCGTCTTTTATAATCTTAAGCTGAAAAATACAATGTCAGCCGCTGTTTGCATGGCGCTCTGACTCCTGCTGTCCTCTGGTAGGTGAAGCCTGCGACTTCCTTCAGCTCTTTATCCGAGCGGAATGGTGGTCTACCTTAGAGCCAGCTCTCACGGCCGACTTCTGTCGCCGTCGGTAAAAGTTTCGGTCACTGTCACGTGAGGACGTGAAAGTGGGGTGTTCTCACGAAGAATGACAGTCCGTAACCTCATTTTGAACTTCAAGCGTCATTTGTCGACATTAATTCTGAAGAAAGGGTCATTATTTGCAAACTTATGAGACGTAGTCGAAAATATCATAAAAAGAGTCACAGGCTACTAAGTAGAAAGTCTCATTCAATGTTTCGTAAAATTCAACAACATCAAAAGAAATGTTTTCGATATTTTCGAATGGATGTTGAAAGTTTTGATGAATTACTTCGCATTTTACCTGCATTAACATACAAACAGACTGTTCGTCCCAGCTGAACAATAGTTGTCCCAGGCACTTAAAAAAAAATATTCGTTTGATTTCTTCCCACCCTTTAATTTTCACGTTTATCTCCGAATAATCCAATTTTTTGCCAAAAAGTGCCGGTATTTTTTCCATTTCTTCTAGAAGGGTTCGGTTGTTGATATCGTCTTCGTCTAGTCACGCAGTACAGAGATACTGAAGCCATGTTTTCGTGTCACTGTGTGGACAAGGAAGGCCGGAGTGGCCGTGCGGTTCTAGGCGCTACAATCTGGAGCCGAGTGACCGCTACGGTAGCAGGTTCGAATCGTGCCTAACGCATGGATGTGTGTGATGTCCTTAGGTTAGTTAGGTTTAACTAGTTCTAAGTTCTAGGCGACTAGTGACCTCAGAAGTTAAGTCGCATAGTGCTCAGAGCCATTTGAACCATTTTGTGTGGACAAGTGAGGAAAGTGCGCGATCTATCAGAGTCTGACCGAGGGCAGATTGTGATCGCTAGGAGGTTCAACACGAGCACTTCGGAAACTGCAAGACTCGCCGGGTATTCCAGGAGTGCTGTGGTGGATGACTTCAACACGCGGCGAAACTGTGGTGAAACCACATCCAGTCGCGTTGGTGTTGGACGGCCACCCCTGATTACCGATGTCGGACTTCGTAGGCTTGGCAGACTGATAAAATAGGACAGCGGCGAACTGTGGTGTAACGAACATCGGACTTCAATACTGGGTAGAGTGAAGAGACAGTGAGCCGAAAACTACTGACGATGGGCCTCCGCAGCCGACGACCCGCGAATGTGCCAATGTTAACACCCCAATATCGACTGAAATGGACAGGTGACCATCGGCACTGCACGTTGGCGCATCGGCAGAGCGCTGCACGGCCTGATGAATCCCAATATCTTTTTCATCATGCCGATGGGAGGGCGCGAATCAGTCGTCTTCCAGGGAAACGGCTCTTTCACACCTGTACTGAGGGACGGAGACAAGCTGGCGGCGGATACATTATGCTCTGGGGTACGTCCACGTGAGCATCCACGGGTCCAGTGGAACTCGTGCAAGGCACCATGACGGCCAAGAATATCGTACACTGCCTGCAGACCACGTGGTACGTGACGACCATAGTGTTATCCAATGGCAGTGACAACTTTGAACAAGATAACGCGTCAAGTCACAGGGCCAGGAGTGTGATGAAATGATTTGAGGAACAAAGTGGCAAGTTCCAATTGATATGCTTAGACAGAATTTCTTGTAGGTGAGATGAACAGCAGTTTGCTCCATATGTAGAAAAGTACATGTTAAAGCAGATGAGTAGGAAAAGGAAATAGCATATAAGGTCGGATGTGGAGAAGACCAATAGTCGCCGGCCGCGGTGGTCTCGCGGTTCTAGGCGCGCAGTCCGGAACCGTGCGACTGCTACGGTCGCAGGTTCGAATCCTGCCTCGGACATGGATGTGTGTGATGTCCTTAGGTTAGTTAGGTTTAAGTAGTTCTAAGTTCTAGGGGACTGATGACCACAGCAGTTGAGTCCCATAGTGCTCAGAGCCATTTGAACCATTTTTGAAGACCAATAGTCGACTCCAGTTTATTGGGAGCATTCTGGAAAGTGTAGCACATTAATAAAGACGACCTCGTACGGACCACTAGAGCGGTCCCCTCAGTCCGGATTAAAAGAAGACAGCGAAGCAATTCAGAGGCGTACTAGTAGATTTATTACCGGTAGGTTCGATCAACACGTGAGTATTATGGAAATGGGAATTCCTGGAAGCAAGTCGTCGTTCTTTTCGCGAAACAGTATTGATGAACTTTAGAGAACAGGCATTGGCGACTCATCGCAGAACGATTCTACTCCCACAAAAGTAAATCTCACGTAAGCTCAGGAAAGACAAGATAAGAGATATCAGGACTCGCACTGAATCACATAGACAAACGTTTTTCCCAGCCCATTCGAAGAGGAATGAAAATGATTGGCAAAGATAGAAAATACCCTTCACCACGCACCATACGGTGTGTATCTAGATATAAATATAGAGCGGTTGTCGCATTGGGCTGATGATAATTACACAAAAGTCCAATAAAAAGTATGCAGGCCGGATTTTACTATGTGGTAGAAAATGTTTACAACTGAAACTTCCTGGCAGATTAAAACTCTGTGCCGAACGGAGACTCGAACTCGGGACCTTTGCGTTTCGCTGGCAGAATTGAGGCTATGAGGGTGGGTCGCGAGTCTTGCTTGGGTAGCTCAAATGGTAGAGCACTTGCCCGCGAAAGGCAAAGGTCCCGAGTTCACTTTTAATCTGCCAGGAACTTTCATATCAGCGCACACTCCACTGCAGAGTGAAAATATCACTGTGGAGTGTTCATAACTGACTGATTTTTTAAAAGTATATAAGTCATTATTGTTCCATTTCCAAATTCGTGCCAACATTATGACTGTTCTAAAGCGTTAAAATAAAATAACCAGCGCAGTATACCACCGTAACTGCAAGAGTAATTTAAGTAAAACTACTGAAATTGTTCCAAGTTCACTGCCGTGCGTTCAACATCAAACTTTCACACTAGCAAACCAGTTAAAAACCATAAGTCTAGAAAGTGCACACACTCGCAAATGGTTTCTCTGTTCTATCCGTCGCTCCTGTGAATTGCTTTAAGTCTACACACTTGTAAACTGGCGAAAGTATTGTCCACATAACTCTAAGACTGCAGATCATCCAAATATTCACCACTGACGCGCGAATATCCCAAGTCCACGACTCATATTGATAAAATTTCTCAATGCAACGGAAAAGAGACCCAGTTGCTGCTCATTAATACGTGCACCGATCAGCCAGAAAGTTATGACATACCTGATAACCGGTATGTCCGCCTTTGCCTCTGATACCAGCGGCAACACGTTACGGCATGGAAGCAATGAGATCTTGGAAAGTTGCTGGAGGGAGTTCGCACCACATCTGCACACTCAAGTCACGTAATTCCGGTAAATTTCGCGGAGGGGGTCAACGAGCTCTAACGGCACAGTGACACATCTCAGATGTGTTCGATCGTGTTCAAATCTGACGAGTTGGGGGTGGGCGATAGCATGTCCCTATCAGGTCCGATTGAGGGGGGACATAGAAGCAATTCAGAGGCGGGCTGCTAGATTTGTTACTGATATGCTTCAGGAACTCGGGTGGGAGTCTCTAGATGAAAGGATGCGTTCTTTTCGTGAATCGCTACTGAGGAAATTTAGAGAACCAGCATTTGAGGCTGACTTCAGTACAATTTTGCTGCCGCCAACTTACATTTCGCGGAAAGACCACAAAGATAAGATAAGAGATATTATGGCTCGTAGAGAGGCATATAGGCAGTCATTTTTCTCTCGTTCTGTTTGGGAGTGGGACAGGGAGAGAAGATGCTAGTTGTGGTACGTGGTACCCTCCACCACGCACCGTATGGTGGATTGCGGAGTATGTAGATGTAGATCTTGTATCCTCATCCAGTGACCCAGCGACGACATCTTTACATACACCACAGCGTCATCAGCAAACAGCTGGAGATTGCTGCTCATTCTGTCCATTAGATCATTTACGTATATACAGTATAAGAGCGGACAATGACCTTCTCTCTGATGAACACTCGCTGTGCAGCACAACAAAGTACTAGGTTCTACTGCTTCGAAAGTATGTGTCGGAAATGTCTTTAATAGTTCGCTTGATGACGGCACTAGCAACAGAGGCGGAAATGTTTGAGTATTTTTATATTTTGTGTGTGTTCGCAAACGCAGATGAATTTTATCTGAGTATCTATTTGCATTTATTCGAAAAGCTCTCGATTAGACACAGTTAAGTACACTACATGGCGTAAGAGTTCGCCCTACTAAATCCCAACCAGTAACAGTTTGTAGTGGGGTAAGCTAACCACAGCTAATCGACCCCTTTATTCATCACTATCCCTTCTCCCTCCCTCGCCGCCAACCCTTTCTCCGCCTATCCACTCGCTTCTTTGCATTTAACAGTGATATTCTAGTTGCACTTTTAATGTTGGTCTTTGCTGTTAATTGGACTGACTTGTTTTCACTTACTTACACTCTGAAACTGTCCTTCCGACCCGACGATTATTTCCTTTTAAATTTCTTCACATATTCCCTGCAGCTATTTCTCTTTAACTTCCGTGCACTTATTGTTGATTTGATACACAAATGTTCTTTACTCTCTTTTCCTGAAAACTTTTGTGTTTCTATTTCGATCAATCAATTGAAGTGTTTCTTCGGTTACCAGAGATAAATTCTCAGTCATCGTCCGTGTGCTTGTCCGTCTTGCGTTATTGTCCATGTTAGTGATTTACATTCCTCTTCATATGCAATTCGTAACGTAGCATCCGTTATCACACTATTTACGCTTCTGAAGACTTCAAAAGCACATTATTATTTCTCAGTGATTCAATATCTCACTTTTTTACGCGTTTATTCTTCCTGACTATTTTGTAAAATTTTAGCTACGCTTCAACATACTACCGTGTGAGTGTAGATGTTAGCAGAATATAGAATTTTCAGTAGCAGATGCTCTGACCACACTTACGTGATTTGTTCGTTGTATAGGAAAGGTGGAGCTCGAAATTCTTAATAAAGAGTGCCACAGAGACTGAGAGATTCCAATAGGTGGTGTTTTCTACCAATTTACAAGACTTCAAGGACCATAAACAAAGAGCGTCTCATCAGGATGTACATGAATTGGTGACGTTTATACACACAAGCCAGATAACGTATCGAGAACCTGTGAGCTTTTTGTCCCGGCGTGTTGTTGCGTGACAAAGGTGGATCGAGACGCTATTAAGCAATTAGCGATAATTTTATGGCTGATTAGTGTAGACTAATTAGGTGTGTTTGTAATTCTAAAGCTGTCTGAATTTAATCATTTGTTATAGATTTTAATTTGAGAAATTAATAGCTTGGCTGGTTTTTTTCCTTAAATTACTTGGACGCTTTTTAAAATTCAAGTCCTGGTTCCATTCTGCAATTTCCTGCCAGAAACGACTCACTCGAGCACACTGCGAGCTGCCAGCGGCATGGCGGGAAGTGACACAATAATTAGGGCCGAGCCTGCGCCTGACAGGTGTCTAGCACGCAGCCCGCATAACACAGCCGGTAGGCCAGCCACGAACTGACGCGCTAATTGGCGGGCAACCTCTCTCCAATACCGACGCAGCTCTCACTAGCCTGAACTGCAGGCTGGTTTCGAAGCTGATTGCCGAGTTCTTTGTCTTCACCATCCTCATCATTCTCAGCCTCCGTTTCTAAACGCTAGGTCATTATAGCTTGTTTACTGTCAGAGGTGTCACAGTTCGAAGTAATTGACGGAAAGTCATCGAGTTAAACAAAAGTGATTTTACGCGTTCCCCAAGGTAGTGTTATAGGCCCTTTGCGGTTCCTTATCTATATAAACGATTTGGGAGACAATCTGAGCAGCCGTCTTCGCTTGTTTGCAGTTGACGGTGTCCTTTATCGACTAATAAAGTCATCAGAAGATCAAAACATACTGCAAAACGATTTAGAAGAAATATCGAAATGGTGCGAAAAGTGGCAGTTGACCCTAAATAACGAAAAGTGTGAGGTCATCCACAGGACTATCAAAAGGAACTCGTTAAACTTCGTTTACACGATAAGTCAGTATAATCTAAAAGCCGTGAATTTAACTCAATACCTTGGTATTACAATTGCGAACAACTTAAATTGGAAAGAACACACAGAAGATGTGCTTTATAGGCAGGACACTTAGCAAATGTAACAGACCTACTAAGGAGACTGCCTACACTAAGCTTGCCCGTCCACTTTTAGAATACTGCTGCGCCGTGTGGGATCCTTAACAGATAGGGCTGACTGAGTACATCGAAAAAGTTCAAAGAAAGGCAGCACGTTTTGTATCATAGCGAAATATGGGAGAGAGAGAGAGTCACAGAAATGATACAGGATTTAGGGCTGGAAATCATTAAAAGAAAGGCGTTTTTCGTTGCGACGGAATTTTCTCACGAAATTCCAATCTCCAACTTTCTACTCCGAATACGAAAATATTTTGTTGACATCGACCTACATAGGGCGGAACGATCACCACGACAAAATAAGGGAAATCAGAGCTCGTACGGAAAGATATAGGTGTTCATTCTTTCCACGCGCTATATGAGATTGGAATAATAGAGAATTGTGAAGGTGGTTCGACGGACCCTCTGCTAGGCTCTTAAGTGTGATCTGCAGAGTATCCATTTAGATGTAGATATTAGTTTAAATTCCTTTTTTTCCCAAATGGACCATGAAATAATGTATAAGCGTGTTGGTTACTTTTTGAAAGCATGGGCGATTTAGTACTGAAATTGCAACCAGACGTAATTCATAGAACGGCAACAGGCTGGCGTTGCGCCTAAAATCGCAAACTTCACGTGATGGAGGATTCTCGCGACAACGTCCTTGTACAAAACATCACCAGTTTCCTTCACTCAAAAACTTCCGGTCTGATAGGCCGTGGTCGATGTATAAAATTCTCCCCTGACGTTTCATCTTCGACTGCGGGAGACATCCTCCGAGATAAGGCGGCTTTACCTCAGAGGACGTCTCCCGCAGTCGGAGACCAAACGTCAGATGAGAGTTTTATGCATATACCACGGTCTATCATCCCGGAAGTTTTAAGTGAAGACGATATCGACCATGAAAGCCTACATTGTATGATTCCCAGGTTCTTGCCGCGTCAGAGCTGGGCAAAATGTCGAGCTCTGGACGAAATCCTCTATCGTCTTCGTCAGGATCAGCTGACTGTCGTGTTGCCCATTTATAGCCCATACAGAACTTGTGACTGGGCGGTGTACATCATCATTAGATCATACTGCCAGACATTGCGTCCGTGTCTGCAACAGTGGTGCCAGCTCTCTCGTAGGAACGTAAGCCGGCCGGGTGACCGAGCGATTCTAGGCGCTTCAGTCTGAAACCGTGCGACCACTACGGTCGCACGTACGAATCCTGCCCCGGGCATGGATGTGTGTGATGTCCTTAGGTTAGTTAGGTTTAGGTAATTCTAAGTCCTAAGGGACTGATGACCTCAATAGTTAAGTCCCATAGTGCTCAGAGCAATTTTTAGGAACGTAAACAATTAGCGTGCATTTCTCTGTATCATCTCAGCGCCGAACAGTCACCTCTACAGACCACTAATGTTATAGCCGCTGTCCCGACTGAAGTTCCTGTCGTACATTATTATTCAACTGCTTCTTAGAAATAGAATCCCAGTGCTTTGAAGTGTGCGGCAGCTTTTTAATGTTCATTTGAAAGAATAGATTTTTAATGCCTTTGGTGTTCTGCATAATGGTCGGTAACGGTACGGATATACAGACTGATGTACTTGATTCCGCACTCATGAGACATGTTATGAAGTCCAGGGAGCCTGAGACGGAGACTGTCCTTAACGGGACACAGCATCCACTTTATTTTCGTGAATGGTCAAAAAGTGTTACGCTTTTTTCCAGGACCCTATAACTTTTATAAGATTTAGCACCGCAGAAGGAAGGATCACCATAGATACTGTATTTACTTGCCTAATCAACATTTTCGTTCCTTTATATTTGTAACAAGGCAACGGCCTTGCCGCAGTGGATACACCGGTTCTCGTCATATCACCGAAGGTAAGCGCTGTCGGGCGTGGCTGGCAATTGGATGGGTGAACATCCGGGCCGCCATGCGCTGTTGCCATTTTTCGTGATGCACTCAGCCTCGTGATGCCAATTCAGCAGCTACTCGACCGAATAGTAGAGGCTCCGGTCCAAGAAAACCGTCATAGCGAGTGGGAGAGTAGTGTGCTGGCCACGCTCCCCTCCTATCCGCATCCTCAACTGAGGATGACACGGCGGTCGGATGGTCCCGATGGGCCACTTGTGGCTTGAAGCTGGAGTGCTTTATATCTGTAACACCGTAGGTGTTCATCTTCGATCTTGAAGCTCTTTTGTCTGTGTTTGCTTTAACAATAGATATGTTTTGGGTGGAATCCTGCGCGGGATCAGCCGAGCGGTCAGGGGCGCTGCCGTCATGGACTGCGCCGCTGGTCCCGGCGGAGGTTCGAGTCCTTCCTCGGGCATGGGTGTGTGTGTTTGTTCTTAGGATAATTTAGGTTAAGTAGTGTGTAAGCTTAGGAACTAATGACCTTAGCAGTTGAGTCCCATACGACTTCAAACACATTTGAACATTTTTTTGATTGGGTCCTCCTTTAGCAAAAAACAATTTATTGATCCCAAACATGTTTCACTGGAGTTGTAGCATAATCAGTGTTCTTTACTGTTTATACACATGTAAATATTAGTTTCTAAATTGTAATTACAGATTTTTGAAGAACACATAAAATTATGTATTCACACCTTCTTACCACATGGTGTGGTTTTCCTGACGAAGAAAACAGACATTGTAAAAAAATAATACAGCAGGAAAACCACACCATGTGGTAAGAAGGTATGAATAAATAATTTTAATTGCTCTTCAAAAATATGTAATTACGATTTAAAAACTAATATTTACGTGTATATGAACGGTAAAGAACATTCCTTATGTTTAACAGCTATAAATTTAAAAAGAAAACCACTGATGATGCTGCAACTGCAGTGAAATATGTTTGGGATGAAAAATGGAATTGTTTTGCTAAAGGCGGACCGCATCCAAAACACCACAGGCACTCTTTCAAAATACGTACTACTGCGACTAATAGACGCGACAGTGCCTAAAGATCTCTCCTTTGCTGCTGAAAAATCTACGTTTCTGTCAGCAGCTCTGTGGCGAGAAGCCTTCGGTGAAGAGCGCTGAGCCCTCACAAGTGGCCGGACACACTCTCGGGGCGCCTGTGACCAGGCTACCGACGCCGGGCTATTCCCGGCCCGCCGCTCTGCTCCTCACAACGACTGTCCGGCAGACGCCGCCGTGGAAAAACGTACAACACGCCCGGCCGCGCCTTCCCTCGCGGCGTGGCGCACGGACCGTTGCCAGCGACACAGAAATAAAGCTTCCCGCGCCCACCGGATATTTTCAGGCTCCGTGAGCGTTCTTCGGCCACGCCCTGGGCATCGCCGTGATTAGCCTCTCGAGGGCTGAGAGTGGTTCCTCAGGGTCTAACGGCCAAGTTTCTATCAATAACAATACGCTTTCAGCAATGGACGCATGAAATCTCTTCATGTCCACGAGCGTATACTCACCTAGCCCGAGTTGAGATAATATTATTCTCTTTATGGAACCGCCTCGGGATATTGGATTAAAAATCCAATATTTCGCTCTCTATTCTTGGCAGATTTAATCGAGATGACCATATTAACTACCATACGGAAAAACCACCTGAAATAGTCACCAAAAGGTTGCCTCTTGCCAGTGTTCTGTGAGCTATGCTTATACTATTTTCCGCAACCGAATGACTTTGATTCAGATGATCGCACGGGGCCAGGAATAAATGAAATGCCTCTTGATAAGACTATACAACTTATTTTAAATCTGTTCGATTTCGTCACATGGAGCTGATCAGGAATCTACAGATACAAAGATAAGCGTGTTTGCTAAGTCAACACTGACTTCATTATGTTAGGAATTACGGATATTTTGTGCTCGTGTATTGCATACAAGCAGATACAGATCGGTATGGCCCATGGTCGAGATTCTCTTAACCGATTTTTGTATAACTTCAACTGTCTCCCTCCCAGCATTAAATTTACCATGGGGGTTGTAACTGATGAGAAGCTTCCATTTTTAAACACAGCGGTGTACAAAAACACGATGGTATTCTGGAACTGAGTTTGCCGAAAACCGACATTTCGATGTCTGCATGCATATTACCGACCCCCCTCCACCAATGCACTTACGTCTTCAGCACTCCGGTAGCCTGATATACGCTATTTCCAACGTACACACTTCGCGTTTGTGTTCAAGGAAAATTAAATATCCTGAGAAGAAGATTTTTCGGGCTATGGAGTTCGGGCAATACTCTGAGATGCATGAAGAGCAGCATATATGCTGAGAGCATATCCTTTGACAATGAAGTGTGTTCCGCCCAAGTGACAAGATCAGGGCACAACTCGGCTCTGTAAACGATGATTTCGGGCTTAGAAAGTATGGCACACACAAAATTCCTTATGAATGTGGGAAGGCTTACATGGCCCTTCTATTCGAGCAATTCACGACAGCAGCATGTAACACCGCCGTCACACGAAGTTACAACTGCCTGAAAAATCTGTGATAGCCGAACATGGTTTAAACAAGGGGGCACGAAATGAAACTTGACAGTTGTCCGTGCGTCCGGGTTTTGGGGCAGTTTTTGTAAGAAGGCAAATGAATTTAGCTTGAAAGACAGTTTGATTAATATAGACAAGGATTTTCCTTTTAGAAGGACGTGGTACGCTGTACTGACACGCAACACATACTGTTCTTTGGTGCGGAGGGCCCGAGTGATTATTAGAATGAGTGCTATATATCATTGGTGTCGTGTTTTATAACGAATGGTGTCGCAAGAGTAGTGTCGAGAATTGGGGAGGAGAGGGGGCGGGGCAACATCTCTAGTGGGCATCGCATGCGCTGTGTACGGGTTGCGTTGATTTGGGGAAAGAGACCAAACAGCGAGATCATCGGTCTCATCTGATTAGAGAAGGAAATCGGCTGTGCCCTGTCAAAAGAACCATCCCGGCATTTGCCTGAAGCGATTTAGGGAAAGCACAGAAAACCTAAATCTGAATGGCCGGACTCGGGATTGAACCGTCGTCTCCCCGAATCGATATGTATATGTACGGTACGGGGGTATTTATAAGATGATTATTTCCATCCTTGCTTCAGTTTTCAGCGAACTCAGCAGCGGCAGCAGCAGCAGCTACAGCGTTGTCCTTAAACAGACCGACAGGCGGATAGTCAAAGTATCGAGACTTTATTTTAATATCCTGTATCGAACCGGGGCATACTACAAAAAATTATTAAGCCGAAAGTCGTACACAATCACATATTTCAAATCTTGGTAACGGAAAAAACCTTCAACTCCAATATTTCATCGGCAAGAGGAGGCGAGATGGTGATTTAGTGTTTCCGGCCAGTGTCCTGGTTTGAATTCCAAACCTCTCCGCAGTTTCTAGTGGAGATATGCCACGTGGACTGGTTGTGGTCATCAGTCCGTTTTTTTTTTTTTTTTTTTTTTTTTTCAACTGGGATCTCCATCTTTCTTCTCGTTGTCAGCAACAACAGCGACGCAACAATAAAATCGCAACATGCGTTCATGGTTCAGCTACAGTGGACAGATAGACTTCAGACAGAGTACACACATTTAGCGAAGGAAAGACAGCATTCGGTACCAAGAGAGAAAACTAGCCCTTAGCGGTTTCCCATCCAATTGTGCCATAAAATTTTACTACAGGTAGCGAGTCATCGCGAACTATCACCAGTAGATTAATGGAAGCTAAATTGAGATCTCAAGTTCCAATGTGTCTTTTTACCGCTGATACCATACCACCGACAACTAAGATTTGCATGGTATAGAGCCAACGTCAACTGGAACATTGAGTGGCATCCTGTGGTATTCAGCGACGAATCTCCCTTCTACTTGTGGCTGTCACAGCTACACCAGCGTGTTCGTGGACGACCTCACGGTTGGTCACAGAAAGCATCTACTCTAGACACCGAAACCTCTCCTAAAGTCGTGGTGATCGGAGCTTTGGATATCGCAGAACTGATCTGGTAACTGTTTAATTGGAAACCCTGTTGTCACACCGCTCATGACCGGAGTATTAAATGATGATGCGGTATTTGATATCGCAGTTCATATCACAGACGCCGTGAGAAATGTACGGATCACTGAACGGTTTAACCGGTGCTCTGATTTGTAGCCCGTATTGTACGTATGGGATGCGATGGGAAGACATACTTTCACGTCAGCTGCCAACTAGCACTCCTCACGGACTGACGCATGTGTCAAGGCTGGCAAGATTTTCGTCTAGGTGACATTCAGAAGACGTTTGATTCCACACCACAACGAATACAAGAGTCTGTTGATTCCTGTGAGTCACCTCATACTGTTAATGACGGACATCAGTTCAGAAATAAGAGAGAGTTTAATCAGTTAATATCTGTTACGTGAAGAATATCTACACTACTGGCCATTAAAATTGCTACACCACGAAGACGACATGCTACAGACGCGAAATTTAACCGACAAGAAGAAGATGCTGTGATATGCAAATAATTAGTTTTTCAGAGCATTCACACAAGGTTGGCGCCGGTGGAGTGCTGACATGAGGAAAGTTTCCGACCGATTTCTCATACACAAACAGCAGCTGACCGCCGTTGCCTGGTGAAACGTTGTTATGATGCCTCGTGTAAGGAGGAGAAAAGCGTACAATCACGTTTCCGACTTTGATAAAGGTCGGATTGTAGCCTATCACGATTGCGGTTTATCGTATCGCGACATTGCTGCTCGCGTTGGCCGAGATCCAATGACTGTTAGCAGAACATGGAATCAGTGGGTTCATGAGGTTAATACGGAATGCCGTGCTGGATGGATCCCAACGGCCTCGTATCACTAGCAGTCGAGATGACAGGCATCTTATGCGCATGGCTGTAACGGATCATGCAGCCACGTCTCGATCCCTGAGTCAACAGATGGGGACATGTGGAAGATAACAACCATCTGCACGAACAGTTCAATGACGTTTGCAGCAGCATGGATTATCAGCTCTGAGACCACGGCTGCGGTTACCCTTGACTCTGCATCACAGACACGAGCGCCTGCGATGGTGTACTCAACGACGAACCTGATTTTTCGGATGAATCTAGGTTCTGTTTACAGCATCATGATGCTCGCATCCGTGTTTACCGACATCGCGGTGAACGCACATTGGAAGCGTGTATTCGTCATCGCCATAATGGCGTATCACCCGGCGTGATGGTACGTGGTTCCATTGGTTACACGTCTCCATCACTTCTTGTTCGCACTGACGGCACTTTGAACAGTGTACGGTTACATTTCAGATGTGTTACGACCCGTGGCTCTACCCTTCATTCGGATCCCCCCGAAACCCTACATTTCAGCAGGATAATGCACCATCGCATGTTGCAGGTCCTGCACGTGCCTTTCTTGATACAGAAAATGATCAACTGCTGCCCTGGCCAGCACATTCTCCAGGTCTCTCACCAATTGAAAACGTCTGGTCAATGGTGGCCGAGCAACTGGCTCGTCACAATACGCCAGTCACTACTCTTGATGAACTGTGATATCGTGTTGAAGCTGCATGGGCAGCTGCACCTGTACACGCCATCCAAGCTCTGTTTGACTCAATGCCCAGGCGTATCAAGGCCGTTATTACGGCCAGAGGTGGTTGTTCTGGGTACTGATTGCACCCAAACTGCACGAAAATGTAGTCACATGTCAGTTCTAGTATAATGTATTTGTCCAATGAATGCCCGTTTATCATCTGCATTTCTTCTTGGTGTAGTAATTTTAATGGACAGTAGTGTAGATGACATTCAGAAGACCTTTGATTCCACACCACAACGGATACAAGAGTCTGTTGATTCCTGTGGGAGTCAACTCACACTGATAATGACGGACATCAGTTCAGAAATAAATACCTGTTATGTGAGGAATATCTACGTCAACTTTGGTTGGTGCTTCATGACTCGTCACCTTACTGTCTAATCTTTTCAAGTCTCTCGAACCGTTTACGGACGATGAGGAATGTCCAGATTGTGTGGAACGTGCCTTGTATTGGAACACACATTTCCAAGAGAGACTCGACCATTTGAGCGATACGATAGTCTGTTGTTGCCCCGTAGGTGCTCAATCTTGCAGCGAGCAAGTCGATAGAACGTCCTTCTCCAGTGGAGTGCTTTCTCAGACGGCCGCGGAGAGAAATGAGCAGCAAGTCCAGTGGAAGCCGGACAAAGCTGGCCTGAGGGCGGACAGTGGAGGCGCGCTCCGCATTGTGGCCTCCGACAGGACAGCTGGCCGGCTTCCAGATGCGCGGGGCTGCGGTGCCTGCCTACAGCACAGCTTGTTACATCAAACTCGCTGCTACTATCGGCTGTGCTGGGTCCAGGAGGAGCCAGTTGACCTTGATTCTTGCAAAGAGCAGAAGAGCAACCAGCTACTGTTAACAATGCTATTTATTTACACAACGGCGTCGATACCCGTTTCATCTTCAAACGGCTGTTCACGTTTAGACTACATTTGTTGTTGCTGACTTGACTTGTCGGCTCGTTATTTCCCTTTGTGTGGCAAAAGTTCCTTGTGGTGGTGGTGGTGGTGGCATCCTACAGAAGAAAAAGACTGTGCGAGAAGCAGCCTACTTAACTGCAACTATAGCTAGTAACGCATTCAAAAGGGCAAAACAATCATGAGGGGATTTCCACGTAAATAACATTAAACTAGAACAGTTCTGCATTAGAGACGTGTTTCCATTTTTGCCATTCTTTATTAGGCACAATTTATGATACGACAGGAGCTTGGGTAATGGGGAGTGGAACGTGCTGGCGGTTTTACTGGACGTAAGTTACAAGCTATCATTTATAAATAAACGTAATATCCGTATCACCTTAGGTGGCTAGAGCGATTTTACAACCATGAATCACGACCACCTTTAATCGACCCTTGCATTTGACCACTTGCAATAATTTAAACAAATTTCTGGTCTTCGTAAACATCAAAAATGTTACAGCTCAGTGCTGCGTATTTTCACGAAGAACTCTTAAAGCACAGAAATTAAAACGTATATTTTAAAAAGACTGTAAAATTACTTCACAGAAATAATTCACGTAGACCTAGTGCACACAGACTAAAATCTTAACACAGTCTGGTGGTTGCAAAGCGGTCACGTGATGGTCATTAAATTGAACATTGAATCATGATAGCACTATCAACTTTCACCGCCCCCAGGGTACAAAACACTTTAAAACAACGAAATGGAAAGAAATGGAAACTGCTTCCACTAAGGAAAAACATCAGATTCGCTTACATAACTTGAAACATACGAGGGTCATTTCGTAATTCAAGACAAGTAATTTACATAGTGTGATCGTGTGTCACCATCTTAAGCGCAGTAAATTCAGTCTAAAGCTAGCGGCAAACTGTACCGAAATCAGCCGACAGAGTGGCATCGGATGCGAGGACGGCTCGGTACAAGCGTGTGAAACATTCAATGACAGCTTGGCCGCGCTACAAGATGGATGTAAGCACACTGGAACAGCGAGCCAATGTCGAAATTGCTTTTCTCGGTGGCAGAAATGCCACTCAATGTCAAGCTGAACGACGAGCAGAGGTGGGTGGCCGGGCATCACACAAGAAAGTGATCATCATTCTGGCGTATGACAGCCACGGTGTTCTGGAGAGTCACCTGTTAGCGAAGGCGACATTGTCAGCTCCCAATACTACCGCAACTTTGTGCTGTTCCATGTGCGATGTACACTTCGGCGAAAACGTTCACCACTTCCGGATAATGCAATCGTGCTCCATGATAACGCTGCAACCCACACTGCAGGCGCTGTCAATAATCGTGTACAGTGGTTGGAGTACGAAATCCTTCTCCACCCACACTAATCACCGAACTGCAGTCCATGCTACTTCGACCTCGTTATATTGCTGAAGAAACTATTCGTGTGGGGCTTTTTGCAAAGAGGGTTGATATCCTCAAGGCATTTCGGCAACAAGTGGCACTCATTGATGGCAATGCCAATGGCATTCAGCGCGTTCTCCATCGTTGCCAACGTTGTGTGGTACACTACCGGACTATTCAGAAGGACGTTAGTTGATTTTGATTCTTTTTCGTTCCATTTGTACTTGTGAACCATAAATTCACAGAGTTCCAATGAATGTGTTTCATTTCAGCCTGTGTCGTGACCTGTACTGCAACCCTGTTTTATATTGGCATTCAGATACTCATTACCTTAATGGCTCAATGCACATCGCGCATTCCCGAGTTGTCTCATTATCGGAAGGGATATCATAGTTGCCACGAATTATGGAATGCTTCTCGTAAGAGACCGTGCTGAACCAAGTGCCTCCGAATTTTTTATTATTTTATCAATATCGGTTGAGGTATTACATGTTATGCATATTACTCTGTCGACCTTCCCACTTC
This sequence comes from Schistocerca gregaria, assembly GCF_023897955.1. Lineage (NCBI taxonomy): Eukaryota > Metazoa > Arthropoda > Insecta > Orthoptera > Acrididae > Schistocerca > Schistocerca gregaria. The sequence continues at coordinate 570,604,201 of NC_064921.1, read as the reverse complement.
GCTGATGCAACTACAATCCTCTGCGCCCGTAAGGGTCCGAATGGTGTTGTGTAACATGGAAGTATCTCATGTAACTGTGTGGGTGCGTGAGAAACAGCGTGCTGTAATCGAGTTTCGATTTGGACAAGTTCATCCGCAAATGGAGCACCCCCTCCTTCAGTATGACAATGCCAGACCACTCCTGAGTGCTGTCGGACATCTTGGGTTCACTTTCATACATCATTCTCCATACAGACTCGCCTTGGCCTCATCCCATTTTCATCGCTTCCCTAAAATTAAAGAACGCTATTTAGGACCTCACTTTGATACTGACGAGGTAGTGCAAGCAGAGGCGAGATTGTGGCTTCGTCCAGAGTAAAACATTCTACCGTGACAGTATCCCCAAACTGTTCTCTCATTGGGAGAAATGTGTTCGTCATCAGGGTGACTATGTTGAGAAATACACTCCTGTACAAGCAATGATCACACGCACGGCACAGCGGACACACCAGGAACGGCGGTGTTGGCCGTCGAATGGCGCTAGCTGCGCAGCATTTGTGCACCGCCGCCGTTAGTGTCAGCCAGTTTGCCGTGGCATACAGAGCTCCATCGCAGTCTTTAACACTGGTAGCATGCCGCGACAGCGTGGACGTGAACCGTATGTGCAGTTGACGGACTTTGAGCGAGGGCGTATAGTGGGCATGCGGGAGGCCGGGTGGACGTACCGCCGAATCGCTCAACACGTGGGGCGTGAGGTCTCCACAGTACATCGATGTTGTCGCCAGTGGTCGGCGGAAGGTGCACGTGCCCGTCGACCTGGGACCGGACCGCAGCGACGCACGGATGCACGCCAAGACCGTAGTATCCTACGCAGTCTCGTAGGGGACCGCACCGCCACTTCCCAGCAAATTAGGGACACTGTTGCTCCTGGGGTATCGGCGAGGACCATTCGCAACCGTCTGGGCTACGGTACCGCACACCGTTAGGCCGTCTTCCGCTCACGCCCCAACATCGTGCAGCCCGCCTCCAGTGGTGTCGCGACAGGCGTGAATGGAGGGACGAATGGAGACGTGTCGTCTTCAGCGATGAGAGTCGCTTCTGCCTTGGTGCCAATGATGGTCGTATGAGTGTTTGGCGCCGTGCAGGTGAGCGCCACAATCAGGACTGCATACGACCGAGGCACACATGGCCAACACCCGGCATCATGGTGTGGGGAGCGATCTCCTACACTGGCCGTACACCTCTGGTGATCGTCGAGGGGACACTGAATAGTGCACGGTACATCCAAACCGTCATCGAACCCATCGTTCTACCATTCCTAGACCGGCAAGGGAACTTGCTGTTCCAACAGGACAATGCACGTCCGCATGTATCTCGTGCCACCCAACGTGCTGTAGAAGGTGTAAGTCAACTACCCTGGCCAGCAAGATCTCCGGATCTGTCCCCCATTGAGCATGTTTGGGATTGGATGAAGCGTCGTCTCACGCGGTCTGCACGTCCAGCACGAACGCTGGTCAAACTGAGGCGCCAGGTGGAAATGGCATGGCAAGCCGTTCCACAGGACTACATCCAGCATCTCTACGATCGTCTCCATGGGAGAATAGCAGCCTGCATTGCTGCGAAAGGTGGATATACACTGTACTAGTGCCGACATTGTGCATGCTCTGTTGCCTGTGTATGTGCCTGTGGTTCTGTCAGTGTTATCATGTGATTTATCTGACCCCAGGAATGTGTCAATAAAGTTTCCCCTTCCTGGGACAATGAATTCACGGTGTTCTTATTTCAATTTCCAGGAGTGTATATAGACATGATAAGGATGAAGAATGTTAACAGGGTTCGTTTTAATTAAAAAGTTTTAAGACTTTCCACATAAAAATACGTATGCGTTACTTTTCAGCACGTGCTCGTACATAATGAAGCCAAGTTGAAAGCGAAGTTGATATTAATTAATTAAAGTTAATTCGCAGAAGACGTATGGAATGGTGAACCTTAAATTGCTAGCCTGTAGGTTTCTGGGTAATGGAGAAGACCAACGCAACTTCAAAATTTCGAACAGGAAGACGTAACAAAATTAGTACCATTCAAGCTAATTTTCAAAACTGAAACCTGTTCCCTAGTTTTTCTTTTTAATTTTACGCCGACACGATAACGTCCATAGAGAACTTTTCTTGGCAACACACTACATCAGCTCAACCGCACTGAGTGGGAACGGTTGACGTTAGCTGCCGCAATATGCATATTCTCAGTGCTAGTCGACTTACTTGTGTCTACAAAGGGACATTTTGGCGGTACATTGAAAGAAAGTAATAACTAACAGAAACGAAACTACGAAAACTGTCACAGCAATGGGAACGTTATTGTTTCCTTCTTAATTTTAGTGTGTGGTGGAAAGAGAGAAATTGTTTCAGAGTAGATTTCTAAAGGTTAGGAACGATTAAATGTGATTCAGATAAGATGAATGATGTATTTTTATTAAATTTATGCTGCTGTCATAATAGTAGTTTTACGTTTTTCTTAATTAGTATACTCAATACATTGTTTAAAATGAATGAACGGAATCAATTCTTCACCACATGAATTGATTTCCTAGTTTTAGAGTCATAAAAGTATCGACAGACAAACAGCAATAGCATGTCACACGAGGAAAAAGAAGGAAAGACCATTTTTTATGAACAAAGATCCCCTGCCTCCCATAACGAGAAAAAGACAGTAAATCATTTATTTTATTTTGCGGTTCTTGAGTACTTCAGCGCCAGCCACTTGTCAAGGAGCACTGTAAGAGATTGTTGCGCCAGGTGGTTCATTCGTCTGTAAACTCAACGGTAAGCAACTAACAGTCTCCTCAAAACCCCACTGCTGTCCGTTTCGTGGACGCGAGACAAGTATACAGTGTTAACTTGGGAAAGGCTTTCACTGGCTTTCACACTGGGTGATTAAAATTAAAGTATAGTTATTCGAAGAGGTCCAGTGTGGGCTGTAATTATAATGCGGCAGCGAAATTTGGTACATGTACTAATGCGTTAATGCGGAACCGATTTGCGCTGATAAAAAGTTTCCCATTTTGGCCACCACATGCAAATCTGGCACTGTGAATGCAAGAAAGACGTATCGAAATGTTTCCTTATGTAATGAATTAGGAACGAGACTTTAACAGAAAAGGTGAAACTCCTGAGAAAAGCATAATGTTGGTTTCATTATCAACCGGCGCTTACACGATTTCTTCAATATGAGCACTGGAGATGTCCACGAGATGGTGTAGCCTTAAAGCAACGTGATCAACAGTTGTTCGCTGCTGTTCTTGTGGAATCTAAGTAACGTGTTCCTGTATACTGGCCTGAATATCACGTAGGCACCGAATGTGTGTGTGGTAAAGGCGTTCTTATACACATCCCCAGAGCTAAAGGTCACATGGATTCAAATCTTGTAGGCTATGCATCTGGAGAAGCTTTAGGCGTAACACGTTCGTGAAAGGGTGCGTTAAGCAGATATTTTACAGGGCGTACGACATGAAGTGTTGCCCCACGTTGCATGAAAATCGTTGTTTCCACACAGTTGCACTCTTCCAAATCACATGCTGTACAAACATATCAGGATAACGTGCAGACTTCACGGTACACCTGATACGCCCCAGGTTGTATTCTCATCAAAAAAGAGAGCGGGCCGACAGTAAAGATGCTTGTCAATCCACAACACAGTTACACTAAGTGATCAAAAGTATCCGGACACATGGCTGAAAAAGACTTACAAATTCGTGTCGCCCTCCATCGGTAATGCTGGAATTCAATATGGTGTTGGCTCACCCTTAGCCCAATCTCGCAGGCATACGTTCAATCAGGCGCTTGAAGGTTTCTTGGGGAATGGCAGGATCCACTGAGTGCTGCACTGAGGAGAGGAATCGATCTCGGTCGGTTAGGCCTGGCACGAAGCCGGCTTTCCAAAACATCCCAAAGGTGTTCTATATGATTCAGGTCAGGACGCTGTGCACGCCAGTCCATTACAGGGATGTTATTGTATACTAACCACTCCGGCACAGGCCGTGCATTATGAACAGGTGCTCGATCGTGTTGAAAGATGCAATCTCCATCCCCGAATTGATCTTCAACATTAGGAAGCAAGAAGGTGTTTAAAACATCAACTTAGCCCTTAGCCGTGATAGTGCCACGCAAAACAACAAGGGGTGCAAGCCCCCTCCATGGAAAACATGACCACATCATAATACCACCGCCTCCGAATGTTACTGTTGGCACTACACACGCTGGCAGATGACGTTCACCGGGCATTCGCCATACCCACACCCTGCCTTCGGATCGCCATAATGTGTACCGTGATTTGTCACTCCACACAACGTGTTTCCACTTTTCAATGGTCCAATGTTTACGCTCCTTACACCAAGCGAAGCGTCGTTTGGCATTTACCAGCGTGACGCGTGTCTTATGAGCAGCCGCTCGAGCATGAAATCCAAGATTTCTCCCCTCTCTTGCAGTGGATTCTGACGCAGTCTGGAATTCCTGTTATATGGTGTGAATAGATGTCTGCCTATTACACATTACTACCCTCTTCAACTGTCGACGGTTTCTGTCAGTCAACAGACGAGGTCGGCCTGTACGCTTTTGTGCTGTACTTGTCCCTCCACGATTCCACTTTACTATCACATCGGAATAAGTGGACCTAGGGATGTTTAGGACTATGGAAATCTAGCATATAGTGTGTGACACCCAATCACCTGGCCACGTTCGAAGTCTGAGTTCCACGGAGCACCCCATTCTGATCTCACGAAGTCTAATAACTACTGAGATCGCTGCTGTGGAGTACCTGGCAGCACAATGCACCGAAAATCGTATGTTTTTGGGGTGTCCGGATACTTTTCATCACATAATGTACATACGGCGAGTGCAATGACACTTCGTGCCAGAAACTGAAGAGCAAATTCAGAACGGTCGCTACCGATCATGAGCTTTCAGTTGCTCCACCGTCTGGATCTTGTACGGGTGCCAGTGTAAAATACGCCGCCAAACTTCCTGTACTGTTGACGATAGAAGAGAATTCTCGTGACACTTCCCGAGCACTAGCATTACCTGAGGCATGTTCTTTTTGGTCAGTTACAGCAACAGCAACCTCGTCAGTAACTTCCACAGGGATAGGACACCTCTCTCTTTTAGGTCCCACACCAAACTCTTCGTTCTTTTCGAATTTCAATATCACCACCACCACCACCACCACCACCACCACCACCACCTTGAAACTATTTAATGACATCGGGCCTCTCCTCAGTCCTTTCTGTCGGCGAAGCTCTCTCAATACAGCACTGTAACTGCTGCCGCTGATATAAAACAGTTTCACTAATAGCGCACGGTCTCTCTCTTCTCGATGGCCATACTGTTAACTCACATTATGGCTCGTCAAATGATAGCGTTGGATGTCATACCGTCATACAAACAGTGTACAGCGCCAGAACTGCACCTGGTGTACAAAATGGAACTAATTTTGTTCTACCGTAAATCGGTTCTGCATTAACGCATTAGGATATCTACAAAGTTTCACTGCTATACGATAATTACAGCCCACACTGGACCTCCGTGAGTATCTTTAACTGTAAACAGCCGTTACAGTGAAGATGGTATTTGTTTTCCTTCTTTCTGGAGCATTTTGAGTAATTGTCGTCGGGGTTTTGGACGATCTATAACGAGACCGACGCTCTATTTCTTTTCCTAGGGTTTGATGAGACTCAGGTCAGTTCTTTGGACAGGCCAATCCAGTAAATCCACATGTTTCTCTTCTACTCGCTATGCAATGTCATTTGAGTTGAGAACAAAAGCATCACAAACCCGATACGGGAAAAAATCTGGTTCCCAACAATTGTAATAGTGCAGAAAGGATGCAGCTGTATTTTTTAGCGAGAAAGCCCATCTATTTGCCCATCAGTCAACAGTAGTTGCAGAGCCCACTGCCGCCACAACATACCATAGCAGTGGAAATAACGTTCGACATGCATCCACTCGCTCATCTAAATGAAACATAGTGGAACGCGGCGCAGCGGTTTGTACTCTACGCTCCCGTAACAGTTCTGCTTGCACTATTAAACGAGTTCGCGGAAACATTTTAATTCTGTCAGACACAACAAACAACTTTGAAGGGCAATTTAATAGAGTTGGTATTGACTGGTACGACTGATAAGGAATTTTGAGGCTCTCAGCAAACTCGATGACGAAAACAATATACGGAAAAACACCAACGAAAACAAGGGACAGTATGGTAAGATGTATGTTAAGACATCAGCGAACAAGTTCCATGGTACTAGAGGGAGCTGTGGAAAGTAAAAACTGTAAAGGAAATGAGAGGTCAGAATACATCCAGCAAATAATTGAGGACGTGGGTTGCAAGTGCAATCTTGAGATGAAAAAGTTTGCACAGGATAGAAATTTGTGGCGGGTTGTATCAGACCAGTCGGAAGACTGATGACGATGACAAAATAAATCAGACGATGTTGAGAGAATTGGATTACGATGTGCGACATTAGAAGTACAAGATGAATTTTGTAATTTTGGGCAGCAAGGTACGCCACGATGGCCAAAATAGAGGGGACATAAAATGCAGACTAGTAGGGAAAGCTTTTCTGAAAAGGAGAAATTTGTTAACATCACCACATATTATAAACTAGCGCCCCGCTAGGTTTTACTATCTGCATGTGAAGGCTAACCTTAGGAACTACTGTAGGCACTTTTTTTTACAGATTTCACGGATTCACGAAGACCGTTTGTGTACATAACTTATTACCTCTACGGAAGTCAAGTCGTCGGGCGGTACGTACTTAGTGTTAGCCGTGCCAGGCTTAGGTGAATCGCTAGTCGAATGCACAGTAGATGTAACTGTTAGAAAGTCTTTTCTGAAGGAATTCGCGTGGAGTGTAGCCTCGTACTGGGGTGAAACTGTGACGTAAACGGTTCGGACGAGAAGAGATTAGAGCTTTTATAACGTGGTGCTGCAGAAGAATGCCCAAGATTAGATTGGTAGATCGGATAACCTGCGAGGTCCTAAATAGGATTAGGGAGAAACGAAATTTATAGCACGACCTACTAGGAGAATGGATCGATTAATGGAACATATTCTGGGGCATCAACGAATCGTCAATTTGACAATAGAGACAAGTTTAGGATGGGGTAGGGTGTGGGTGTTAAAACTGCAAAACCAAGTATCCACCGTATTAAGCACGTTCTAATGGAGATGTACCATAGACGACAGCTGACAGCGCTGTTGCAACTTTCAACTGCAAAGGGTAAACATCTATACGTGTAAACAGAAGTTTACATGTACAGATACGCGATGGGACCGATGACTCGCTGTTTGGTTCTATCCCCCCAAACCAACAAAACGACCGACCGACCGACCGACATACATGGAGACTTGCTTCAATCTGATCTTCGGACTGAAGACCTCAAGAAGAAGAGTAAACATTTTCTAGCTTTAGGATTGAGACGAGTCCCATGAGAAAGGCAGGCCACTGTGCGTACGTCACAGCACGTGATACTGCATACATTTGCGAGTGGCAGCAGCCGTCTGCGGCGAGGAGCGAGTAACTATTTCAGAAGAGTTTAATAATTCTTGACTGCGCGTTTAAATGCATGCAAGCTCTCGATAACACAGGACAAAGTTCAGACCTTTAGAGGGAACCTTTTCACGGACATAATGATTTCGCGTGGGGTCTGCACGGAACCGAGCGTTCGCTAAGTATGGCGGACAAGACGAACAACGTGACGTCACTAAGTTCGTTGCTCGGGCCCTATTTCTCATGGGTTCCCCATTGAGATAGGTAACGTCGATAAGCTGTGGTATTTCAAATGGCAGCAAAGCAATCGGCATCAGGTAAGTTCTAAGACAGATGTCCACTAGTAAACAAGACGTCTATTTCATCCGACTGCAGTCCAGAAACTTCATGAAACATGTAAATGATGTTGGCACAGAATACCTGGCCACATACGCCTAGCGCCAACACAGTACGAGTCCAGTGGGTGTCGTGATGTGGTCGGCCATCGAGTGTACGACTAGAAAGCCTCTGCGTGGGTGGCACGCCCCCTGACACTGCAGTACACGCATTCCGGGCGCGCCGCCGCGCCGCCTCCAGTGTGCATCCACAGGAGGAGCAGGTGGGTCGGGTTTATCGAGCGTGTCTGCCGACCGTCACAGCGGTACACTGGACTAACGTGCGCCAATAATAAAGGCGGTATTTCGGTCTCGGCCTTTCGTACGGCGGGCATTCAGACGCCCACGGAGTCGCTATCACACGGCAGTCGCCTCGAAATAACAGTCGCGCCGGTTAATGGTTTGCGGACAGGAACACTTTGCTCCGGACGAAAGCATCCGCCGCTCCTGATTGTGCAGGCCAGGCCACTAATAGCACGCTAAGGGGGTGAAGGTCGGCACGGAGGCAGATGCGGCCGATTGCGTTCCCCTGCCATCGAATACTGAACGACTTTATTCCCACTTCCGGCAAGTTCGCCGAGCAGTAACATCCTGTTGATTCCGCTAACTTTCGGCTGGCGGCGCTTTCCTACTCCAACCTACCGCCGCGCAGACGGATCAGACAGGATTTTAAGTAAATAGTGCACTGAGTGTAAACGATGAAGATTGACATATTTTTTTTTTTTTTGGTCACCAGTCTACTGACTGGTTTGATAGGGCCCGCCACGAATTCCTTTCCTGTGCTAACCTCTTCATCTCAGAGTAGCACTTGTTTGACATATTCCAATCTCTGTCTTCCTCTACAGTGTTTGCCCTCTACAGCTCCCTCTAGTACCACAGAAATCATCCCTCATGTCTTAGCAGATGTCCTATCATCCTGTCCCTTCTCCTTATCAGTGTTTTCCACATATTCCTTTCCTCTCCGATTCTGCGTATAACCTCCTCATTCCTTACCTTATCAGTCCACCTAATTTTCAACATTCGTCTATAGCACCACATCTCAAATGCTTCGAGTCTCTTCTGTTCCGGTTTTCCCATAGTCCGTATTTCACTCCAGACGTACATTCTAAGAAATTTCTTCCTCAAATTAAGGCCGGTATTTGATATTAGTAGACTTCTCTTGGCCAGAAATACCTTTTTTGCCATAGCGAGTCTGCTTTTGATGTCCTCCTTGCTCCGTCCGTCATTGGTTATTTTACTGCCTAGGTAGCAGAATTCCTTAACTTCATTGACTTCGTGACCATCAATCCTGATGTTAAGTTTCTCGCTGTTCTCATTTCTACTACTTCTCATTACCTTCGTGTTTCTCCAATTTACTCTCAAACCATACTGTGTACTCATTAGACTGTTCATTCCGTTCACAGATTATTTAATTCTTCTTCACTTTCACTCAGGATAGCAATGTCATCAGCGAATCGTATCATTGATATCCTTTCACCTTGTATTTTAATTACACTCCTGAACCTTTCTTTTATTTCCATCATTGCTTCCTCGATGTACAGATTGAAGAGTAGGGGCGAAAGGCTACAGCCTTGTCTTACACCCTTCTTAATACGAGCACTTCGTTCTTGATCGTCCACTCTTATCATTCCCTCTTGGTTGTTGTACATATTGTGTATGACCCGTCTCTCCCTATAGCTTACCCCTACTTTTTTTCAGAATCTCGAACAGCTTGCACCATTTTATATTGTTGAACGCTTTTTCCAGGTCGACAAATCCTATGAACGTGTCTTGATTTTTCTTTAGCCTTGCTTCCATTATTAGCCGTAACGTCAGAATTGCCTCTCTCGTGCCTTTACTTTTCCTAAAGCCAAACTGATCGTCACCTAGCACGTTCTCAATTTTCTTTTTCATTCTTCTGTATATTATTCTTGTAAGCAGCTTCGATGCATGAGCTGTTAAGCTGATTGTGCGATAATTCTCGCACTTGTCAGCTCTTGCCGTCTTCGGAATTGTGTGGATGATGCTTTTCCGAAAGTCAGATGGTACGAGGAGAACATGGAAGTGTTATGTGAAATTAAAATTTTTAAATCGTGTTGTCGGTTCGCAATTAGACGGTAATGGTGAAAAAGATGATTCTGATATATTAAACCGGCAGAGTGTCAGTAACATTGTGAAGAAAAAGGCTGAAGAAAGTATGCGTCAGTGTCGGTTTAAACTTATGCACCTCGATGGTGATACTGACATACTCACAAATCAGAATCTGGTTCGAATAAGAAAAAAAAAGTCTTAATGCCACTCGATTACCGCAGCCTTCCGAAACTTCCTAATAACTTACTAGAATCACACGAAACACTGGCGATAATTGTTTTCCACGCAAACAGGGGAGAAAATTTTTTATTTGCAAACTACATTCAACAGATTAGTGCGAGTTTATCGTGGCAAAGCAATGGGAATTTTCTGAAAGTGTTGAGAACTCCATTTATATAGTGACGAGCCAGAACATAATGACCACCTGCTCAATAGTTTGTTTGTCCTTCTTTGGAACGAGATACATCACTTATTCTGCGTGTCAGGGATCCAACAGGTCATATAAATCGCGAAAATAACGGGCCGCTGATATGCGTAAGCGGTGATGGCCCCAGATACCGACCCAGATGGGTTCCATAGGGAACTTCGTAATTCCAAATACCAATCCGGACCTTATAGACGTTGGCTTTGTGACGGCAGTTAACCAGGCAGTTGCTCTCTTCTGGCGTCAGATGACTGCAGAAGCGCGGCAGATTTCATCTAGGGGAGATGTGTTGGAGAAAGATTCAGTCGGGGAATGTCAAATGATTTTAAATCAAAGTAATCTGAAATCGAAAGACTTCTGAAAACTCTGTTTGGACTGCCTCTCCTGACCCCTGACCAAATTAACGACTGCTTCGTCGAAGACCTAATGTCCCCCAACCTAACAATGAACATCTGGAAGGCTTTTTGATTATTTATTTCATACCTATATTCTTGGAGATGGCGGCTTCGCACCCAGTACGTAGCCCGACTTTAGTACTACTGTAGTTCTGAACAGGCTACTAACTGCTGCGAGGCCCCAATTTTATTCTTCGCACCCCAACATATTCCTCTTTATGCCCATCTTCATACAGCTGGCCAGATTTGCTTTTCTTCGTTTAATTAGAACCTTTCTATGATATGGATCGAAGATTTATGCCTGAATTAACAGCTTCACTTCTGCTTCTTTATTAGACTGTACTCTATCAATTTATATCAATATATATATATATATCTTTTCTGAGTTTTCCTTAACGTGACAGTTAGCAGTTTAGTTTCTGATATCGAGCTGGAGTTGACGAATTCAGTCTCGTGCAGGTACGAAGTACCTCCTGCCCGTCTGGAGTCGCGAAATTGCGTACTGTCGTAGTTCTCTGCAGGTATTCTATATAACAAGAGAACAAGCAGTAGAACGCAACTGCTAGACGTGTTGCTCTTTTGATTACCAGTAAAGTCGAAGCAGAGTAAGAAGATCCCTGACACATTGGGGCGCAGTCGCCAGCTATAAACTGCGAAGCGCTAACGGCTGTTGGCGAAAACAGAAGCTGCTGTCTGTGGAGCTGTGACAACACTGAGGCGTTGCCAGAGAGACGTTTACAAAATCGCAGTAAGATATTGGTTGAGGCTGGCCCGCGAAGATGACGCGCCCAGCCCAAAGCAACCTGGGATCAATTTCCACCGACTGAGCTGTAGTATCACTCTGAGTTATGAGGCCATACACTAGGTCAACCAGGGTTTCGGTAATCTGAACTTGCTACTTGGCTTGTGTCAATGAAGAGTAAGAGCTGCCTTTTACTGATTTCCCCCAAAGGAATGATAATCTGCACTTTCGATGTAAAAACGAATATCGCCTAACGAGTCAACTTGGGCAGTCACCGAAATAATGTCGAAGTAGGAAAGTCTGCAATTGACTCAAAGGGTCGTATTTCACTCATATTTTCTTGTTTCCACCAATGTTTGCTCCTTTTCGTAGTTAATATAAAGAAAAAGAGGCTATTAAATTGTAATGTTCATTTTTGCTTTTTATTGGCTCAGTAGATGACCAATAACAAAAGTTGTTCAACTCACAAAGTATAAATTAAGTAATTCACATATTTCTTCACACAAAACCGATAGATCACAACGTATGTGACTATCAATCTCTGTTGGTCCATTACGACCAGGGGACATCAGCTGGTACGTACTTTTCAATCCAATAAACCTTACCAACAGCGGTATACTTCAATATATTTTTTTGTATTTTGAAAGCAACCAGTTTTGGCAATTCATTCTGCCATCTTCAGGCGCTATACATAACTTCGTTGATTTGAAAAATGTATGGGGCCTGAAGATGGCAAAATGAAATGCCGAAACTGGTTGCTTTCAAAATAAAATATTTTGAAGTGTACGGCTGTTGGTAAAGTTTATTGAACTGAAAAGTAACGTATGTGACTGGAGGCTGGGGCGAGAGGTTGAAGGCATAAACAGCTACTGCAAGTTATAGTCCAGATATCAGCTTGCTGTAATTTCTAGAAATGCCGACAGAAGTTCGGTAAACTGATTGTTTCTACATGGTTATCTAGAAAGTGAATCAATAGTTTAGTTATGGATTCATATTCAGGCTGAACAAAGGGTGGAGGAAGATCATAATTAGTCAGTCATTAGGGGGTTCTTATGCAAGAGGGTTCATCACCTTAATTATCGAGTCATTAGTATATTGTAACAACACTACTCTCACGTTCATAATTTTCTGTCAGTACTTTTGCATGCGTAATTAATTACAAAGTTTGTTGACATTGTCAACCACGAAATAAGCGATCTGTAGTAATTTTTTATTTATCTTAGGGACTGAAAACCCACGATGTTAATATCGCACGTAAAATATTCTTTATTTGGACTGATTACTAGTTACGGGTAACAATCTAGCCACCTTCAGATCAAAAAAATTCTAGATTAGTGTTGGTGCCATAACTGATTTGCACATAACGATAACATCCGTACATGACTTAATTGAACAATGGTCATAAAACAAACTAGTTATGCCTTTACAATTTAGTAACTGACACAATCAGTATTTACATCATTTTTGATGGTCTGTGTTGCAAAATGTTACAGATATTGGTTGTGTCAGTCACTAACTTGTAACGGAATAGCGCCTTTGTTTTATGACCATTGTTCTATTATACTGGCCACTAACGGTGAAAAGCTGTTTTAATTATATCATGTATGGCTGTTGTCATTTTAAGAAATATTTTAAATATGTGCGAAGCCATAACGACACAAACACTAATCGAGAATGTTTTATGATACTAAGATAGCTAGATTGTTAGCCGATACTAATAACCAATCCCAATAAGCAATATTTCACGTGCGATCTTGTTTTCGCTGGTTTTCAATTCCTAACGAAAATAAAACAATTACTTCTCTCGAATGTGAAGTGTGAAATAAAGATTATCATTACGTTCATGCAAAGGAAGTCACTTTTCCAGGGTAGGTTCCGAACTAAGTCCTAATATAATGCGCCGGCTTGAGTGGGATTTCTGTATCAGACAGGCGCACGAGATAAACGGCGACATATGGCGATAAGGGGTCTTTCCCCACGGCCCCAATCGATTGTTTCTCCCTCCCAGCAATCGATACGTGTCACCTTCAGTAAATCTAAGGCAGGACGCGGTGCCAGTGATACTGAGCGGTACACAACGCTGTCCGCATGTTTTATTTTGTAGACTGATGTAGAGAGGACCAGAGTTCGTATCAGTCTGTCAATGAAGGTACCAGTCCAGTACGGCAGGCAGGCGGTGCATCTGTGGGATTTTGAAATTGTGAGGGAGCCGGACTGTAAAAGCTGTGCGTGGATATCTCAATACTGCTGTAAGTTGTCCATTGATATCTCGATCTCTAAGAGAACTGTCTTTGAAAGGCAACAGGCCGGGTACTTGCATTAATCTATTAAGATGTTTCATTACAGAACACACTCCACTGCAATAACTGTAAATTTAATCCAAGAGCAAAAATAGTTTTAGGAGCCGTTAAGTATTGAAGAACCCCAGTGCGAAACTCCGTTATCAGAGATGTGACCTTTGCCACAATCGTCACTCTTTAGTTTAAAACTAAACGGTCACGGGAGGTCAATTTAATTTGTTGTAGGACGAGAAATGCTATCTGATGTTCTATGTGCTGCAGAATGGTCAGAATCGTATAAATATGAGCCAACGACTGTTTGCTCCCAGTTGACGAAATACTGTCACCATCAGATAAAATATACATACATATAATTTGAGTGAAGCAGGCCACAGTCGGAGCCGTTGCCTTTCTCGCTCCGTTTTTGTCTGCACTATTTTCCTCACACACAAATCCCTGCTGAAAAGATTGTGCAAATATTTGCTGACACACTAAGCACCGATAAGGGCCGAAGAAGGTGTTTAAATTCCCTTCTTTAACTGAAACACGTGGTGAAACAGGTGTTTGCTGAGTCTTACACGGGACATGTTGACTAGCGACGACAGGAGAAAGGACAATTTGCAGCTTACGTCCATCTGCAACTAAGTAAGTGCAGTTTGTACACTTATAAACGCGTTTCGACTTAATTTCTTATGAACCGTCTTCACTGTCACGAAATGCATTCCTACTTACAAGCAACGTTCCATTTGGTGATTTTTACATTGTAATTTTAGGTTATAATCTTTTTGCATTCTTTTATGAATATAAATTAATTATTTTCTTTCTTTTGTTACAGCAAGCGGTCGCTTGCTTTATGGTAAATGTGTGTCCAAGTGATGCTAAGTGTTGTTATCTTTACATAAAGCATTATCTTCAACGACCTTCAAATCGTGAGCTACACACTTAATTTTTATATCTGAAATTAGTGACTTTACTCATGGCACGTTTTTGCCTTTGTCTGCAGTCACTTCCAGAATACAAATTAATCATCAAATTAACGATTGCATTCTGAACTGCTGGTGTACCCATGTATCACCACAATGAAATAGCAACAGTGAATGGCTGCAGGAATAAGAATGAGAACAGTGGCGTGTTTAAGTCTACAATAATAATGACAACTTTCATCCTTTTATACCTACAATCGAGCTGATAAACCTTGCAAAAAGAGGACAAACATAAATCAGAAAAGGAATGGTGCTTCATTGGCGAAGCATTTACAGGGGTGAAAACTACACAAGCACTGTCCAGAATTAATTCCTTTTACAACGCAATCAGACTTTCATTTACATGAATCCTCTGCGAGGCCAAATTCTATTCAAACTGAATCAACTAAGGCCAAGTACACCACAAACCATGGTTCACGAAGAACAGGGTTCTGTGAATATCATTTAACAACCCTACGCTTGTGTAGCGAAACTTTACCCTTTCACCTTCATTCAGGCGACACCAGAAAACGGCACACCGTGGGTGAGGTGTGGAGCGCGACAGCAGCTGTAATGTTTTGATGCGTCCACGGAAACTTGCAAAGTACTCTGACTGGCATTCTAATGTTTAAAACGCGGGAAACTCCCCTGTAGGAGCCCCAAAACACCCGCAGATTTCAATGTGAGGCGCACGTGTTCGCTGGTCTGGCCAACCAGTATGACTCACACGCACGGTGGCGCTTGCTGGAATTGTCGAACGTCAGACGGCCGACTGAGGATGAATAAGTTCACCCTCGTGACACACTATATGTCCGAGATGATACGCAATTCCACTATTGGTACAGTTGGAAATTGTCACTGGCTCTTTACCCACCAAAAGTTGCATACCACAAGCATCACCCACTAGAGAAAGAACTGAAGTTCTCAACCACGAGAGGACCAGAAGACGAAGAAGGCAAAGAATCACAATCACTTTCCACCATGCCTCATAGCCGAATTAGCAGAAAAACCGCGCCTCCACGTTGTACAAACTAATCGAACTATCCTGCACTCACTGAATCTTCCCTCTTGATTGTTCTTCTGGCCTGGTAGCCAATCCAGACACAGCACCGGGTTTTCCATGCTGGAGGAGGAAGCCCCTGCTTTGCATATCCTGAGGGGAGCCAATCAGCGAATCGAAATCTCTCATCTGAAAAAAAGATTTTTGACTAGGGAGGCTTCATTCTTACAGTAGCCATGGCCATGTTTTGGCAGAAAACGTCTACCTAGACATGACCAAGTGTCTCATTTATGAAGAGGTCTAATCTTTCCACGCCGACATTTTCCAATTTCTGAAAGAAGGCTGTTAAGCTTCCGATTCAGTCGTACCTGTGAAATATGTGTTTTTTCTCTCTCTCTCGCTAAAAGAAACTGGCGACTACCTGGCATCAAGGGAGTTACAGTCTTGTCTTCATTAAACACTTGCACCATCTGCCCTGATCGTATCATCCCAACTTCTAACATGAGAATGCTTATAGTTTTATGACCGTCCCGCCGTTTGGACCAGGAACGTGGCGCAGATGAATAGAAACTGGACTTATGACACTCCCATTTATTGGGAGGAGCTAAGCAGATTCCACGAACTTTGAGTTGTTATCCTCCATTTTCTTCAGAGTTTTTCTCGTAGCAGCGAACCGTCATTGGAGATTATTTTTAAATCATTTGTAACAATGATCTACTCATCTTTACTACCTGAAGTTGTCATCACATGGGACATTAACGTGAAAGTGGGATGAAAGAGTGTGTGACTCTATAAAGTGTCATTTCATGCTTGAACTATTCTCGAACATTAAATACAAAATAGTTACGTTACATTTTCGAAACGAGCCATGAATGGAGAAGCAGCGTGCGTGAAGACTGATTTCCACGTTACAGGTTGTACTGGGAGTACCTAAAAAGTTATCTCTCTGTCCATTTTCTACTCGCTCCTCTCTCTTTATCTCTTCCATCTCCTCCTCTAGTCTCCTTGTTTACTTCCACCCCTTTGCTTTCTGTGTCCCTCTCCTCTTTCATTGCCTCTTTCCTTTCTCTGCCTATTTCTCTTCCTCCTCTGTTCATCTCCTCCTCCCCCATCTCTCTCTCTCTCTCTCTCTCTCTCTCTCTCTCTCTCTCTCTCTCTCTCTCTCTCTCTCTCTCTCTCTCTCTCTCTTCCTCCCCTGTCGACGTTTATCTCCTCCTTTTTCCTTCTTCTGTCCATCTCCTAATCTCCGCTGTCCTCTATCTTTATCAGTCTCCTTCTCCTATCTATGTCTACCTCCTTTTTCCCCATCGCTGGTCGTCCTTCTCCTCCTCCTGCATTCTCTCTCTAAGTTATCACACTCACACCAATAGGAGGCTGGTGGTTCTCACCCCCCCTCCCCCACCCCACCCCCAAACTATTTTATTCAAAAAACATTCAAATGCGTGTTAAGTCTTATGGGACTTAACAGCTAAGGTCATCGGTCCCTAAGCTTACACACTACTTAACCTAAATTATCTTAAGGACAAATACACACACCCATGCCCGAGGGAGGAGTCGAACTTCCGCCGGGACCAGCCGCACAGTCCTTGACTGCAGCGCCTGAGATCGCTCGGCTAATCCCGCGCGGCGTATTTTATTCCAGATTGTAAATAATATGAGTATCAAATTTGACTGATATCGTTCCAGGGGTTTAGAATGAGCTTTTTACCCGTAGATCTGTCCGCATTTGCAGATGTCGAATATATTTCACGCGTAATTAACATATTTCACGAGTATTTGTTCACAGATTTCGCGTAGATGTCTAGCGAATTTCACCCTGCAATTTCATTTTCAAGCAGCTCAACTTTTATGAAGTATCTACTGAACTATGTGGTGTACAACGATGAAACTGAGGCACATCCAGTGCTATATGTGCGTACTGCCTGCGAAATAGTGTTGACAGTAAAGAAGTACAAAAATAAAACTTCTAGTATGATGCGGCAGTTTCTCAAGATCCTCAGCGTTTATCTTGTCGAACTGTGCCTCTTACGATAACATATTTTGTAGGTACAGTCAGAGGCAAATCCGGATATTGCCTGTGAAATGTGTTGCGAATAAAATTAGCAGCAACGAAGTAACAAATTTAAACGTGTTGTATGATGCTATAGCATAATGATGTGATTTTTCTGCTACATTCAGTGGCGTATGTGGAAACTGTCTGCAAAATGTGTTAGGAGTACAGTAAGTAGTAATGACGTAATGAATTAAAACGTGTGATTCACGTGGAAGATTCACTGCATGAACAGCAAAAATGTAGTGAGTAATAACCTTTCCTCCTTTCATCATTTTGTTTGGATCATCAGAGAGAAGTAGTTTCGTAAAGAATAGATGAATGAATTGAAAAATCGGCAAACCAGTTCCAAATAAAGTTTTACCATTTCCTGAGCATTGTTTAAATATTTGTAAAAATATCTTCTGCAGTAGTATTGGCCATACTACATGACATCATGCAATAGGCGTCACAAGATTAAATATTTGCCTAACATCAGATCACATCATGTGATGTAAAGGGCCAATACTTCTAAAAATCGCTTCCCGCGCCCGGGTTCCCGGGGTCGATTCCCGGCGGAGTCAGGGATTTTCTCTGACTCGTGATGACTGGGAGTTGTGTGATGTCCTTAGGTTAGTTAGGTTTCAATAGTTCTAAATTCTAGGGGACTGATGACCATAGATGTTAAGTCCCGTAGTGCTCAGAGCCATTTGAACCATTTGAACTTCTGAAAAATATATTTTTACAAATATCGAAACCATGGTCAAGGGATAATAAATCTTTATTTGCAACTGGTTGGCTGAATTTTCAATCTATTCATCTATCCTGAATTACACACTTGCTGTTTCGCAACCATGTTTAAGGTTTTGAGTTTAGTAAAGGTTTGAAATGATGCGTAAGGTTTGTTGCAAGTCAGTAAGTACTCTCATTCTCAAACACTGGATGACTACAAAATGGAGATTCTCGCATCGTGGGGTACACTGCATTTTCATCGCCTCCCCACTCCTTTGATTGGTTGGGATTTTACCACCACAGTGACTCTTTCCAGCGTCCCAAGTTTGGTTGAAATCGTTCCAGTGGTTTATGAGAAGATGTGGAACATACGTTCATACATACGTAAATGCATAGATACATCCATTTTTATAGTTTGTATGGGTTTTCAACTGTCTGACTTTTCGATATTAATTATTGTGCACCATGTAGACGTAAATGTCGATCTGGAGCTTCCTTTCTAATCACTGCCCATCAGTCAGGACCTTAAGAAATAACAAAAAGAAAAAACTATCTTCGCAGGATGTGTGTGGCATGCCGCGTACCCCGCAGGCAGTGCAGAACGGAAGGGCAGCGCCCGCGTGGACGCTGACGCATGTCGGCTCCTAATCTGAGCGGCTGACGGCTTTTGTCGCCCGTGTGGGCGCGGCGCGTGCGGTCCGCTTCTGGGAAGCGCCAGCGGTGGCGCTGATAAGCCAGTGGCGGCTGCAGAGAGCCCGCAGCCTGGGTGTCGACTGCCGGAAATGTGAGCGTCGCTGCAGCACAGGCGCATTCCGCCACTGCCGCGGGCTGTCTGACTGCCGCTGCGCCCTCAGGAGCACGGTGAACCACTGCTGACTGCGGCCAGATGGAGCCAACGTTTTCGCCCAGAAGGGCTGCATTACTGGGTCCATAATGACTGTTCTTCAGCATAAACACGGCTATAAGCCTGCCTTCCCCCCCTCCTCCTTCCCCCCCCCCCCCCACACACAAACACACATGTTCGTCTATCGTCTACTTCCGCAAACCACCTCACGACGAGTGGCGGTGGATATTTCTAGTACTACCGTCACCGCCCCTCACCCTCGCTATGCCAATAACGAATCGCGTCTGAAAGAATGATTGTCGGTCGAGCTCTGTATTAGCTGTCAGTTCTCTGCTATCTGATGTCATTTCGTAACGCGTACGCGGAGCGTAAGAGACTTGTAATTTCTATAGCAAACCTCTGTGTGATGAGCAACGCCTATCTTCTAACGTCTCCCAATGGAGGCTGTCGAGCCTCTCCGCAACGATCTCGCCGACTGTATGGCTACTGAGAGGAAACTCGCTCCGATTCGTTGGATCTTCTCTGCTTCTTCTATTATTCCCCGTCAAATCGATCCCACACCGATGAGCAATATTCGAGAATCCATCAAATAAGTGTTTCGTAAACTGCTTCATACGAGGATGAACTACTTTTCTTTTAAGATTCTTTCAGTGAATCTCAGCCTTCATCTGCGTAACCTACTCATCTTTTGGACGTTGTACCACCTCTCCTCATTTCCATGTTTGCTAAGCAGAAGTGAAGAAGAATTCCACCTTATGCAAGACACAGTTTTGAAGTTTGGTCTTACCCACACATCTTTCAGCAGTTCATGTGCCATCTTCAGTGGGCTTTTTTCTTTAGTGTTACATGTAATGTCTTGTGTAGGTTTTGTCAATTTTAGTATCTGAATTACAAAAAGTATCTGAATTTCAAAAAGTATCTGAATTTCAAAAAGTATCTGAATTTCAAAAAGTATCTGAATTTCAAAAAGTATCTGAATTTCAAAAAGTATCTGAATTTCAAAAAGTATCTGAATTTCAAAAAGGAGCGAATATTAGGCGTCAAGCATTTTACACTAGTTGCACAACGAATGTTATACAGCTACAGTCATACGTGCAGGCATGTGAACAAATACATATATTCGTTATTTCCAAATTCAACATGAAATTAATAGCTTAAATATTGTTAATGAACAACAAACAGTGACTCAACTGAGAGACGTATGTCGTAACTTTATCCCGTATGTAAAAAGAGTGCATAATATGTGATACCCAACTATCTCTCCTTTCACAAATGTATATACTATTAAGCCAAAAATTGGTATAACCTACGCAAGAGATTAACACGTGACAATTTTTCAGAAAGAAAATAAACAAAAAATCCCACTGATGATAGCACAAAGAGTTATGTATGAGTAAAACTAAACTAGAAATCGGGGTTTTTTGTAAAGCGAAATTTCTCTCCACCGCCCTCTACTGTTTGTTTTATGTGGCCGTTCCATTCTAAGTCGAAAGCTGACTGCCCAGTGTTTTATGGGACTGTTTACAGCGATTTATCATTATATCGTAACTGAACATGGTGGATCTCATCGAATATTTACGCACGACACGCTAAATTTCTTTCCGTTGAGGCTCAGCTGTCAGTCCCCACCTCAATCGTCGTTCTCTACGTATCTTCCTGCACCTCACATATCTTGGGAAGTTGCTATATTCCTAGTGAAAGCAGGATGTTCTGCGAACAACCTCCTGGGGCTTCCGACGTTATCCAGTAAATAATCAATATCAACTGTCAACAGTAAAGGCCCTGCGTCACCCTTTGGGGAAAATTGCCTTTGCATCCGTTGACTTTTTTTCAGTTAAGAAGTACATGTTGAGTTCTGTCTCCAAGGAAGTCATGCTAGTCACAAATCTGGTCGAATATTCGATAAACTTTTTTTTTCACCACACGGTAGTGGCGAATTGTGCCGAATGCCTCCCGGAATTCAAAGAACACAGCATCAACCTTGGAGCCTTTGTCTTGGACGGTATCGCTCTCACTGACGGACGGGGTCAACTGATCCGCAGATACCTCGTTAGATGGAAACTAATAAACACCATAAAAATCTGACAATTGACACATAGTAAAATGAAGGATAATTTCAAAACCATAGAGTGCTGCGTCTTTCTTCTAGATAAATGTGCCAGCAATTGATCAGTCAAGGGATTTATAACTGTCACTTATCACTTATTTCACTTCTGGCGATGTTGATTGGCGTGAAAATGCTGAGCTGCATTGTGGTTCGAGATCCACATTAAACTGTAGGTCTCTCTGTAACTAGCTGTTTAAGTCGGTCTAGAGATCAGAGAAAGGCCATGGCATACCACATCCAGTAGGTCTGTGTTTAGTAAAGCATTATGGTGTTCTAAACAACCTTCAGATGGATGACAGCTTTAATTTACTGTTACAGATTAAGTACCAGTAATATGTTGAAAAACGAATTAATGATCATCAAGTTCTCCTAAACACGATATCTTTTGCATTGAATATAAAGTTTTGTTTCCTTTCTTGATCGTATCGGTTACTATCAGTGCCGACGATCTATCGTTAGCACAATACAATGGCATTAGAGCCAAACCACTCGCTGTCAGAAAAACAAATTGTATCAGCAACAACAGTCTGTTTTTGTTCCTTTCTTCGAAAACTCATTTCTGAAGTCTCATACCAGCCCGATAACCATCGCCGTAATACGAAAATTTGTGCATTGAATATGTCGAAGAACGGCGTGTCCTTCAACAAAGCATGTGCCTGGAAAAACAGGGTGTCCAATGTCATCCGAGAAAGACAATGTCGATCCATTATTTGAGATGGGTGGGAGGAAACATGTTCAGAACTAAGCATTGGACAGGTAAAAAGGAGTCTGTTTTTCACTATACACTGAAGAGCCGAAGAAACATACACCTGCCTAATATCGTGCAGGACTCTCGCGGGTACGCAGAAGTGTCGCAACATGACGTGGCAGGGAATAAGAGTAATGTCTGAAATAGTGCTGGGGGGAATTGACAACATGAATCATGCAAAGTTGTCCATAAATCCGTAAGAGTAAGAGGGGGCGGAGATCTCTTCTGAACAAAACGTTACAAGGTATTCCAGATACGTTCATGTCTGGGAAGTTTGGTGTCCAGCGGAAGTGCTTAAACTCAGCAGAGTATTTCTGGAGCAACTCATAAGCAATTCTGTAGCAATTCTGGACGTGTGGGGTGTCGTATAATCCTGCTGGATTGGTCGAGTCGGTCGGAATGCACAATGGACATGAATGGATGCAGGTGATCAGACAGGACGCTTACGTACGTGTCACCTGTCAAAGTCGTATCTAGACGTATCAGGAGCCCCATATCATTCCAAATGCACACGCCCCACACCATAAAAGAGCCTCAACCAGCTTAACAGTCCCCTGCTGACATGCAGGGTTCATGGATTCATGAGATTGTCTCCATACCCGTACACGTCCATCCGCTAGATACAATTTGAAACGAGACTCGTCCGACTAGGCAACATGTTTCTAGTCAACAACAGTCCAATGTGAATGTTGACGGGCCCAGGTGAGGCGTAAAGCTGTGTGTCGTGCATTCATCAAGGGGGCCTTCGGTAGCGAAAGCACATATCGATGATGGTTCGCACGCCGACACTTGATGGCGCAGCATTGAAATCTGCAGCAGTTTGCGGAAGGGTCGGAGATGATGTGTCCCATCGCTCATGCGCCTACTATAACACCACGTTCACACTCACTTAAATCGTAATAAACTGCCATTGCAGCAGCAGTAACCGATCTAATAACTGCATTTGGATACGCATGCCTATACGACTTCCTTTGGCGCTTCAGTGTAAATGCGAAACCACGACAGAAGTGATATTAATGTCCGCTGTGCAACACCAAAAAGATATAGAGTCGCCGCTGTTTAAGTGTTTACGGCGAAAACGCTAATGAGTTCAAATGGTTCAAATGGCTCTGACCACTATGGGACTTAACATATGAGATAATCAGTACCATAGACTTAGAACAGCAGCAGCGCGGTTCTGGGCTGGAGCGCCTACCACCGCTCGGCCACAGCGGCCGGCTTGAGCAGCAATCAGTGTGGGCGCATAAACCAGGTGCCTGCTGTTGAGGCTAATACATAGCAACTTTCGCTGAACAATCGTTGAGGAGACACTGTTGGTACCTTCTTGGTTCATGTGGGCGGTCAGTTGCTAAACAGCTCGACGTGTATTCGCCCGTGCTCATATCCACAGCCGTCGTTCATCATTATCATCTATGACCCTTGGTGCAGCACAGTTGCCTGGGCGCTAGTTTTGGAAAATGCCATTTTGCCTTGCACGATATACGTACTTTAACCATGGCGGTACGCTAACAGTTTATGAACGGTAGTGAAGCCCTTAATGGTTTCGGATAAATCGCTCCGACAGTGCTCTTTCAGAACCCTCCGAGGAGTTCTGTATAACCTCAACTGCTAATGCTTCCACCGGCCATCTTTGAGTCGTCAGAGCACGTTGACGTCGAACATAGGCCGTGGTCATTCTGATGTGACAGGACCGTCTAGAAGAAAATGTCCGATACGTTTAAACACGCTACTGGCGACCAACCACTATAACTAGTTGGAACAGAGAAATTGCTAGGAATATCAATCATCTGCTATTTCATATAGGACGATCACGTATATCTAGCCTTGTACAAGACAGAAAGAATTTTCAGTATAATCACGAAGACGTGTTATTTTCAACAAAGAATTAAGTACAAGACTAGAAAAAATGGTCGTTGTATTGAGAACCTCGCCAAGCAGGATTAATGGAAGAGGTCGAGAGTGCTAATAAGAACTGGGTGCATTGTCGCGCGAGAGCATCAATAAACTGCAGTGGCTGACGCCCTGCAAAACGAGCCGCATAAAGGTAATGCGAGTAAAGTAACTCTAGTTCTGGTATATTCAGAGGGGTGCCAACCATTGTTCTTCCCGTGTACGCGTAAGAAGACGTTTGGTGGGACGATGCACAATGGCAATTAGCAGTGAACCACGTGATGCTGGAGCCAATAGCGTCGTGTTGCCACGTCTGTCCTCAGCGCGCACTTTGGGTTGTGCGTTGAACATTCAGCATTGATTATCAGAGTAGTTTACGTATGGTAAAGGTAGTTAGCTACTGTAGTGTACATTATGGGTGACATAAAGGTAACACAATAAGTATTACGTGAAGAAGCGACAACGGCAGTTTTTCGATTCGACTAGGGAGAGTCAGAATCAGAAACAGCGTTCCTTTGTGACATTCGCCTCAACGTTGCCAGTTACCATAGTAAACAACGGCTGGGGCGTAGGTTGTGGGACAGAGAGAGAGAGAGAGAGAGAGAGAGAGAGAGAGAGAGAGAGCGCAACACATTTTGTCGCCCTTCTCTGCGTAGAAAACATCACGCAGCCACCATCGCACTTTCAGACCACCACAATACTGACGGAGTAGTATCACCATATGCTACATGTCCTCCTCGACGCAACGAACGTGGCTTGTGGGGCACAAAAACATAAGTGCACATTAGTGTGAAGTGGTAAGTTGATTCAAAATATTTTGCTAATCAATGTCAGAGCTGCCCTAGCTGTCACACCTTGAAGAAAGATTGTTAAGTCAGTTCTTGCTTCAGTGGTATGTCATGGGCGCCATAGTTTTCGGTCTCCGAGTGTTAGCATGTTCTATGGATGGGTTTCCCCACCGATTATACTCATGACGTGTGAGAGATGTTTACGTCATCAACGTGAATTGGAAAGTAGTTTCTCACAGTTTCTCTTCACTACCAGAGATATGAAACCTCCTGGCAGATTACAACTGTGTGATGGGCCGACACTCTAGCGCGGGACTTTTCGCCTTTCGCGGGAAAGTGCTCTACCGACTTAGGTAGAGGTTCGAAGGTAAGAGAAGAGGTTCGAAGGTAAGAGAAGAGGTTCGAAGGTAAGAGAAGAGGTTCGAAGGTAAGAGAAGAGGTTCGAAGGTAAGAGAAGAGGTTCGAAGGTAAGAGAAGAGGTTCGAAGGTAAGAGAAGAGGTTCGAAGGTAAGAGAAGAGGTTCGAAGGTAAGAGAAGAGGTTCGAAGGTAAGAGAAGAGGTTCGAAGGTAAGAGAAGAGGTTCGAAGGTAAGAGAAGAGGTTCGAAGGTAAGAGAAGAGGTTCGAAGGTAAGAGAAGAGGTTCGAAGGTAAGAGAAGAGGTTCGAAGGTAAGAGAAGAGGTTCGAAGGTAAGAGAAGAGGTTCGAAGGTAAGAGAAGAGGTTCGAAGGTAAGAGAAGAGGTTCGAAGGTAAGAGAAGAGGTTCGAAGGTAAGAGAAGAGGTTCGAAGGTAAGAGAAGAGGTTCGAAGGTAAGAGAAGAGGTTCGAAGGTAAGAGAAGAGGTTCGAAGGTAAGAGAAGAGGTTCGAAGGTAAGAGAAGAGGTTCGAAGGTAAGAGAAGAGGTTCGAAGGTAAGAGAAGAGGTTCGAAGGTAAGAGAAGAGGTTCGAAGGTAAGAGAAGAGGTTCGAAGGTAAGAGAAGAGGTTCGAAGGTAAGAGAAGAGGTTCGAAGGTAAGAGAAGAGGTTCGAAGGTAAGAGAAGAGGTTCGAAGGTAAGAGAAGAGGTTCGAAGGTAAGAGAAGAGGTTCGAAGGTAAGAGAAGAGGTTCGAAGGTAAGAGAAGAGGTTCGAAGGTAAGAGAAGAGGTTCGAAGGTAAGAGAAGAGGTTCGAAGGTAAGAGAAGAGGTTCGAAGGTAAGAGAAGAGGTTCTGGCGGAAGTAAAGCTTTGAGGATGGGTTGGGTAGCTCAGTCGGTAGAACACTTGTGCGCGAAAAGCAAAAGTCCTAAGTTGGAGTCGCGGTTTGGTACACAGTTTTAATTTGTCACAAAGTTTTAGATTATTGTTCTTAAGCGTCACAATATTACAGCACTGAAAGCAAGGTAGCCCTTAAATGGACTTGGAATGAATTTCTTTTATTTGTTGCGAAGTACAGTCTGCGATACTTACTATGTGAAAATACTGTGTGCCAAACAGGTCTCGAACCCAGGTACCCACCTTCCCCAGCTCTGCTCTGTAACTACAGTTGTTCGGGTGCGCGTTGCGGACGCAAGTTCTAGTTGTCGACCTGCATTCCCCAAAAACCAGATATTGCGAAGTGTGTCAATATTAAACAGAGGAAAATCTCTACATAAGTAATTGTTCTTTGGCCCCAACTGTGCGCCGCGTGAGGTAGCGGCGCGGTCTAAGGGCGCCTTGCCACGGTTCGCGCGGTTCTCTCAGAGTTCTCCCTCGGGCCTGAGTGTACGTGTTTGTGATGTCCTTAGCGGAATATAGTTTAAGTTAGGTTAAGTAGTGTGGGAGCATATGGACCGATGACCTTAGCAGTTTGGTCCCATAGGAACTTACCACCACCCAAGGGTGCTGAACAACGGATATGCAAATAAACGACAATTTCGCCACGGAAGAATGTTGCTGCTGTTTAGCGCAAGGCGTGTGATCGGAGTTTAGTTAAAATTTACGCATTTTATCGAAGGAAATATATGTTTGCTGCTAATCTCAGTAACCTTCCGCTTACACTGTGCGATTCTCACAGTATTAAGCTGACCACACTTCACACCGAACGCGTGACTGTCGAATTCATATTAATAGCACAGGAGCTGCTGAGGAAATCTTGTTCATCGATTTCCGAAATGCGATAGAGCTAGGAATCAAACGTTCCTTTAACATTACTGATTCCGTAAGTTGCTGCATTGTTTTGCTCAGTGAAGTAATGAAAATCTGTTTTCTAACAATAAAAGTAGTCTCCCCTTAAAAAAAGAAACAATTTTAACTCTAGATTCCTTATTATAGAAACCTTAATGGTAAAGCAAATGTCTACCCGTTTCACGCGACGGATCGTTACGCCGTCTCTCGCTCCGCTACACTGGCAGGCTGCTATTAAGCATCGTAGGAATCTGGAGGCTCGCTATTTCCATCGCCTTCCAGAAGTCAAAGGAAACCCACCCAATGTAGTATAAATAGAGCGTCACCAGGGGAAGACGGCCACCCCAAACGTGCGTTCCGCCCCTCCGTGGAAAGGCCCTCAGTGATCTTCCGTTACAGGAATGTTGTAATTATAGATTCGGTGGCGATACATTCGTCTAAATTAGCAGAAGTATCTTTACAACTACTCAGTCTAGTTGTTTTGTTTTTAGTCGTTTACAACACAGTAAGGGCACTTTAAGATGTGATTGTTTCATTAAAGATTAAGGACGACAAAGAGTGACACTTTAAACTTTCTTGGAGTTCAGATTGTTCTACCGAATTTCCGAAGAGCTTAGCAGTCCTATACCATGACCAGTACATACATGTCCACAAAACCTTAAACCGAAATATCACATCAGAAAGTTACTGACATCCGGTAGACACCCCGGAATTTCCTACAACGATGACAGAGAGATTTTCAGTCTAAGATCAGAGGAATAACTGGGTACCATCTACAACGATTACAGAGTTTCAGAAAAATAAACCTGTATTCTCTCATCGGGAAAAATAGGTAGGTACCGGTAGTCTGTGTAGTTGGCTCAGATGGTAAACTGTGCCTGAGAAAGGTTCTAGTTCAAATATCGACACAACGTAGTTTTGATACTTCGGGAAGTTCGCTATTAGTGGAACCTCGGCTAAAAGTCAAAGTTTCCATTCAGGAACTCACTCACCACCTTACGCATAGGTATGCCGTAAGAGACTGGATCGTGAAGGACATGTCTGCTTTCATTCATCTATTCTTCCAGTGCTAAGGAAGGTTATATCGCATCCCTGTTTCGACTGTTTCCGTCTCCGTTAGTTCACACAATCCACATCAAGAAAGTATCCACACGTGTCTTATGAGTTTTCCTAGTCTGTCACCAGATGTCTCTCCCTGCGACATCGTTGACATTTAACAGCCAATTTGTAAAAGATACTAATGATTCGCATAGACGTTACAGCTTCAGAAGGGTTCGTGGTAGCCCACATAACATCGTTGTTTTTCTATGATTTCTAAAAGACAAAAATTTCATCCAGTGTGGTCAGTGAACTCGTGCGAACTTTCCTTTAATGTAAATAGTACTGCCCGATGTAAGTGTTAGGCTAGAAGGATAACCGGAAGTCACTATATCCCACATTATTGAAAGCCATAAAGACGTACTTTACAACACTGCATACCTTCCCCGAATAGCTCTGCTTGAAGAAAGAATACGGCAGAGAAATGGTTTAGCCACAACTCAGAGGAGGTATCCAAAATGTACTCCGCGAAGTACATTAGTCCTATTGCTGCATTACAATAAAAGACACGTATTTTCAAGATAAATCGAATTGTGTATATACGTAAGGAAACTTAAGAAAAGCTCAAAGTCTTGGAACACACCTCAATATCGTATCGGACCTCCTTTTGCCTGGCGTACTGCAGCAGCAACTCGACATAGCATGGACTCAAGTCGTTACAAGTCCTCTGCAGAAATATTGAGCCATGGTGTCTTTATAGCCGTCCGTAACCGAAACAGTGTTGCCGGCACCGGCGCTGGGTGGCCAAATCATTCGTTTGAATTGTCCAGAATGTTCTTCAAACCAATCGCGAACAATTGTGGTTCAGTGATATCGTGCATTGTCATCCACAAAAATTCCGTCGTTATTTGGGAACATGAAGTCCATGAATGACTGAGTATGGCTAAGTAGCTCAACACAGCTAGCTCAACACAGCTAGCTCAACACAGCTAGCTCAACACAGCTAGCTCAACACAGCTAGCTCAACACAGCTAGCTCAACACAGCTAGCTCAACACAGCTAGCTCAACACAGCTAGCTCAACACAGCTAGCTCAACACAGCTAGCTCAACACAGCTAGCTCAACACAGCTAGCTCAACACAGCTAGCTCAACACAGCTAGCTCAACACAGCTAGCTCAACACAGCTAGCTCAACACAGCTAACTCAACACAGCTAGCTCAACACAGCTAGCTCAACACAGCTAGCTCAACACAGCTAGCTCAACACAGCTAGCTCAACACAGCTAGCTCAACACAGCTAGCTCAACATAGCTAGCTCAACATAGCTAGCTAAACATAGCTAGCATGCACAACGCCTTGTTGTCAACTTGGATCCATGACTTTCTGCGGTCTGCGACACACTCGAGTCCTACCATCAGCTCTTACCAACTGAAATCGGGACTCACCTGTCCAGGCTAACGGTTTTCCAGTCGTCTAGGGTCCAACCCATATGCTCACAATCCCAGGAGAGCTGCTGCACGAGGTGTGCTGTTAGCATAGCTGTCGGTCGTCTGCTGCCAGAGCCCATTGACGCCTAATGTCGCCACACGGCCCTAACGTTCGTCGTATTTCCAAAATTGATTTATGAGGTAATTTCACGCAGTACTGTTTGTCTGTTAGCATTGACAATTCTACGCAAACGCCGCTGCTCTCGAAGGCCGTCGGCAATGCATTGTCCGTGGTGGCCGCGCGGGATTAGCCGAGCGGTCTGAAGCGCTGCAGTCATGGACTGTGCGGCAGGTCCCGGCGGAGGTTCGAGTCCTCCCTCGGGAGTGTGCGTGTGTGCGTGTGCGTGTGCGTGTGCGTGTGTCCTTAGGATACTTTAGGTTAAGTAGTGCGTACGCTTAGGGACTGATGACCTTAGTAGTTGACTCCCTTAAGATTTCACACACATTTGAACATTTTGCCCTTGGTGATGGTAATGCCTGAAATTTGGTATTCTCGCGGTACACTGACACTTATGATCTTTGTCTATTGTATTTCCTAACGACTTCCGAAATGGAATTTCCCATTAGCTCCAACTACTATTCCGCGTTCGAATTTTGTTGATTTCTGTCGTGTGGCCTTAATCAAGTCGGAAATCTTTTAACATGAACAATCTGAGTACACATAACAGCCGCCAATGCAGTGCCTTTTTAAACGTCGTATGCGTGATGCTTGCAACATCTGTGTGTGTGGATATCGCCTTCTGATGACTTTTGTCACCTCACTGTGTGTACAATGTCCCCGCCTACGAGGCAGAAATTACAGCTTGGAGAGTGTATTTGTTATAGCAAATACTTCGTGTTGTTAATATTCATCTGGCTTGGCCATAGCCTGTTAGTTGTAACAATTTCTTTTATCTTAAGCACAGAGTTGATGAACCAAATTTGGCGGGGAATATTTGCAGAATCACCCTGTACCCTGTGTCTTTCATGTTACTCGTATGATCCATGTCCTCAAACATTGTGTATTTTCCTCGGTTGTCAAGTGTGCTGTAAAGGATCTGAATTCTACATGTCATGTGTGGTCTGGCGTCTCCTTACCAGCAACAGCTCCCAGGTTCAGACTAGTAAATTCCCTAAAAAACACTCTCAGAGCGTCGTTGCGCGAAAGTGGTAGGGAGACACGACATAGAACAAACAGCCACCACCATGAATGTTTAGAACTGCACAAATGTTTCTCGCTGCCTCCTCTGTTGTCATCCCCTCTACTGAACTCAAGAGGAAGAGTCTGATGGAAATGTCCCGATTTCTAGCATCCACAGTTCCACACACTATCTCTAAATGACAATATGTAAAAAAAAAAAAGACACACTACGAACGTATGGGCCAACTTAACACCTTTTAGAACCATCCCAGTACAATATTTACCAGCCCTGGCAATTACAATCCAGTTCTGACTGTCAACAGCAGGGGCGTCCAAAACGTGGGCCGCATGCAGCGCGAAGCAGGTATCTGTGAGGTCCAAGAAGCGAGAATCCATCTCAGAATCGGGAGAGATTCACGGTTTTCGCTTCGTGTAAACTTACGATAAATTGAACATTTTAAATGTGAAACTGACCGCACACGGTGCTATTCTCTCCCTCTCTCAGTGGTTATTGTTGGTGGTAAGCATATTATGTGCGGCCCAAAAGTACTCGTCTTCTTCCAGTATGGTCAGGTAAGCTGAAAAGCTGGTTCAGAGGCTCTCGGTTCCCTCACTGGTACGGATCGTAGTAGGATTTTGTTTGCAGGAAGAGTTGTCGCAGAGCTGCTGGGCCGGCGTTCGGAGTCCGGACTGGCATCTGCCGGGCGGGACTTCCGCGCTGGGATGAGGCGGCACTGGGCGCTGGACGCACGGTTTAATTAGCGGAGCGAGCCAGTAGCGGCGCCTGCGCTCCAGCCGGCGCGTGCGTTGCTATTCATAGCCGCGCCGGCGGCGGCGGCCACGCGAGCATTCTGCTGTCCATCTGGCCGCTGGAGAGGCGGACCATACACACTGACACCTGCCTACTGGCGCTTCGCATGTTTTGCCACTGCATAGATATCCAAATGGCAACTGTGTTAAAATGTGTTCACCCGAACATTACACTGTTGTGGCACGTATTCAGAATTCAGACAGTAGAAAATTATTGTGCACCAATATTTGGGTCTAACATTAAAGAGTATAAAGACTATTCCTCCCAAAGCCTTGGATCGACTTCATCCAAATTTGGCAGACAAACAGTGTGCCTACCAAGCAGCAGCACTGTGGCTGTTAGAACCTCCTGGTTTCCATAGGAGCAGAGCTATGGGCAAAAATGATTTTTCAGCCCCCGTCACACAGGCTGGCCTGCACAGCAGGTGTGTTATGTAGGGATAATATCAGCCTGCCATACTAAGCAGCTCTGCAGAACAGTCTACATGTGTGTGGCCGACAAACAGTTTTTCAGTCCTGAACACGTACGCTGACATGCACAGCAAGTGTGTTGTGGGAGTATTGTCAGCCTAATTTGTCGATCTGTTTTACAGGGGCTAGATGTACAGGTAGGCGTCGAGCGAGAGCGAGAGCTGAGTATGAACAGAGAATGGATACCTGAGCAAAGGCGGGGGTGGGAGGGGGGGGGGAGAAGTGGGGTGGAAAGTTGACAATAAAATTAAGGTAGTTCATATATACATATATAAAGTAGGTACACAAGTTCGTTAAAAATTAACAATCAGTGGATAAATTAAATGGCTTCCTCTATTGCTTAGAGATTCGGGGAGGGGTCCCTTGTGGGTTAAATTTTGACATTCTTCCTCTCTGTGTTGGCTCTGCAGTACCATTATATAGGTGGTATCTTACCCCACTCAGGGGGTGTTGGCACTTATTCCATTGCCAGTGTGAATTGAGTTTAATGTGATGCAAAAATTTCATGATTGATTGAAACAATGACGCTTTCTGTGATTGTGGAACTTTGAGGTCGTTTTGGGCAGAGGTCTTCCCTGCGCTGTTTCCGTGCATTATGGATGCAAAGTTTGTGTTCATCAGTTCTTTAGTGGTGCTGGTGCCAGTCTTCTTGACATTAGTCTGATACAATCCAAGTCAGCTACATCATTATCTATCATTAGCCGAGGGTTGTTCTTAATCTTGCGGCATTTTATGCAGTATCTCTGGCAGCGATATATGCAATAGAGTTGAGTTTTATTGTACCACTGACAGTGGGCATTGTTCATATGCAAGCTGTTAGTCTACACCAATTAGGCGAGCCTACCTCCTGACATACGAAATGTATCTGCTTTGGAGCCCCAACGTGAGGCATCCACTACGTGGATGATGTTAGTGTTTGTCCTCCTTTTACCTTCGGTCTTTGTCAGCGTGACTCTTAGATATTTATGGCTGTTCTTAGGGTTGAAATGCTTCCCTTCAAAGCTGACATTAAACTCTCTTCTTGCTGAGTGACTACAAACGTGGCATCATGATACTTCTGCCTCAATTCCGGCTGTGGTCTCTACTACAACCACTAGTCTATATAAAGGTAGTGAGATATTTTCTTCCTACTAGTGTTTCCCCTGCCTAATTTTTCTCGATGTATTGCGTCTCCTGTGTGGTAGAATCTTCGTTAATGGCGTTGCTGGGTCTATGCAATTTGCGAGAGTCGGGAAAGGGTGGGGGGTCGGAGGGATGGTTCAAATGGCTCTGAGCACTATGGGACTTAACATCTGATGTCATCAGTTCCCTAGAACTTCGAACTATTAAACCTGACTAACCTAAGGACATCACACACATCATACCCGAGGCAAGATTCGAACCTGCGACCGTAGCAGGCGCTCTGTTCCAGACTGAAGCGCCCAGAACCGCTCGGTCACAGAGGCCGGCGGAGGGAGAGAAGGCGTTGGCGGCTCGCTGAAAACTGAGAAATGAGAAAGCTTTTCGCTGAACGTAGCCGACCAGAAGAACCCGCAGACGCTATTGTATGTCCAGATCTACTAGTCAGCAGTCCAGCATGTGACCCTGTTAATTGAACAATAAATGGCAATTGGAGGGAGCTGCTACTTCGCTACTAAGTCAATCAAACTTCTGGCTAGATGAAGTGCAAATTATGATTTTGAGCGCAGTGATTATCAGCTGTTAAACACACGCCAAGGTCCAGCCAGATATGAAGTGGCAAAACATACACGAGCCATCATATTCAACTAGACTTCTAAGAGTTGCTCAGGGTTACACACCACCATGGGTTGCCTCTTAGTGGAATGGGCTGGCTCAGTTAAGTGAAAAGTCTGCTGACAATGTTCGACTAGTCTCAAGATAATAACTAAAACCCGGGAAAATTTATTCCTATTTTTTATTAACACAGCTTGGATTATATATTTTTATATTGTATGGTGTGATGGTGCAAATACACTCCTGGGAATGGAAAAAAGAACACATTGACAGCGATGTGTCAGACCCACCATACTTGCTCCGGACACTGCGAGAGGGCTGTACAAGCAATGATCACACGCACGGCACAGCGGACACACCAGGAACCGCGGTGTTGGCCGTCGAATGGCGCTAGCTGCGCAGCATTTGTGCACCGCCGCCGTCAGTGTCAGCCAGTTTCCGGTGGCATACGGAGCTCCATCGCAGTCTTTAACACTGGTAGCATGCCGCGACAGCGTGGACGTGAACCGTATGTGCAGTTGACGGACTTTGAGCGAGGGCGTATAGTGGGCATGCGGGAGGCCGGGTGGACGTACCGCCGAATTGCTCAACACGTGGGGCGTGAGGTCTCCACAGTACATCGATGTTGTCGCCAGTGGTCGGCGGAAGGTGCACGTGCCCGTCGACCTGGGACCGGACCGCAGCGACGCACGGATGCACGCCAAGACCGTAGGATCCTACGCAGTGCCGTAGGGGACCGCACCGCCACTTCCCAGCAAATTAGGGACACTGTTGCTCCTGGGGTATCGGCGAGGACCATTCGCAACCGTCTCCATGAAGCTGGGCTACGGTCCCGCACACCGTTAGGCCGTCTTCCTCTCACGCCCCAACATCGTGCAGCCCGCCTCCAGTGGTGTCGCGACAGGCGTGAATGAAGGGACGAATGGAGACGTGTCGTCTTCAGCGATGAGAGTCGCTTCTGCCTTGGTGCCAATGATGATCGTATGCGTGTTTGGCGCCGTGCAGGTGAGCGCCACAATCAGGACTGCATACGACCGAGGCACACAGGGCCAACACCCGGCATCATGGTGTGGGGAGCGATCTCCTACACTGGCCGTACACCTCTGGTGATCGTCGAGGGGACACTGAATAGTGCACGGTACATCCAAAGCGTCATCGAACCCATCGTTCTACCATTCCTAGACCGGCAAGGGAACTTGCTGTTCCAACAGGACAATGCACGTCGACATGTATCCCGTGCCACCCAACTTGCTCTAGAAGGTGTAAGTCAACTACCCTGGCCAGCAAGATCTCCGGATCTGTCCCCCATTGAGCATGTTTGGGACTGGATGAAGCGTCGTCTCACGCGGTCTGCACGTCCAGCACGAACGCTGGTCCAACTGAGGCGCCAGGTGGAAATGGCATGGCAAGCCGTTCCACAGGACTACATCCAGCATCTCTACGATCGTCTCCATGGGAGAATAGCAGCCTGCATTGCTGCGAAAGGTGGATATACACTGTACTAGTGCCGACATTGTGCATGCTCTGTTGCCTGTGTCTGTGCGCCTGTGGTTCTGACAGTGTGATCATGTGATGTATCTGACCCCAGGAATGTGTCAAAGATTCCCCTTCCGGGGACAATGAATTCACGGTGTTCTTATTTCAATTTCCAGGAGTGTATTATAAAACTTAAAATGCAGTCAGTCAAACTAGGGTGCAGACACACATTTTAAAGAAATAAACCGATTTTAATGTTATAATACTTGTAAGTATATCCAAGCACCTGGCACATCTAAGCTAATGCCACATTCAAATGCAATTATTCTACAATTAATAAACCTGAATTCGATATATTAGCCCAGTGTGAAACTACCTTCGTGAATACTATGCTGTCTCGCATAGCTTTCCATGTCGTTTTAGGTATTTTGTGCACTGGGTTTGCTCGTGCAAATGGGGTCTGCCTACCTTCTGCCTCTCTGTAATAGCAGTTGCATGAGTGAATCAATCAATCAATCAGTGAATGAATGGAGGGAGAAGAGATAAACGCGCCGTCGTCAACGACCTCATTAGAAAGAGAAGCTTGGGTTCGACAATGGAAATCGTTAATCGACTTAGTGAAACTGTGGACCATATAAAAATCTGGATGGCCAGTCGGGGATTTGAACACACGTCCTCCCGAGATGGTGTGGAGTGTCTTAACAGAGCGCCCCACCACACCCGGCGGATCCCCTTGAAGGAGACCAACTCCAGATTTCTGCCAGACCTTTTAGTTGGTGATACGACCAGGTAATAAACTGCGCGTTATCCAACGGAGATTTCACATTTTCCATGGCGCCAATGTTTGTATCTGTAGCAGCTCTTACTGGTGGTGTGGTTTCGGTGTTCACCGGAGTAATAATTTGATGGTTGGAATCCAGCAAGCAAGTACATTTAACACCACGTACACGTAACACTACATCTCGCAGCACGGAAGAAGTCACTGAAACATTGTGCACAAAATGGAAATAAGAACTCTGCTTAACACTCAGATGCACATCATTAATCCGTCACACCTCAGACAGATGAAACCCCGCTGCTGGTTATCATGACTCAGTACCACCTGTCGCTACTATTTCAACTATCGCGTGGTGTGGCTTGGCCTTGAGGCATACTTCAATTTTTATCAAATATGGACCCGGTGGGCTACAGCCACTGCATTCAGGCTGCTTTGATCGGAGTGTTTTCATCGCTGTCGATTCCCACCTCAATTTCCCAGCCGGATCAAAAGCTTTAAGATAGCATTTTCACACTAATTAGACTTCCTTCTTCAATACGGAGTTTTCAAGAAGCACGATTTGTTTCCAAAATTTTGTGATGCTCTGTCGGGGTCAAATTGTCTGACGACCACACGATGTCGGGACTAAACGCCACAATTTCGTCGTGTGGAAATAACGACCAGGACTCCCACATCTAATTCTGTTACTTATACAGCTAAGTACTCATATATTCTCCGTAGGCCACTATAAGGCGTACGTAGTCAATCTCCAAGGTAGCCCTCGTGTGATGATGTACGTAACAGAGTAGCAGCGCAGCTGACTCATTATCCACACTATTACTGGAAGCCATTTGGATAGTCATCCAAAGTACGCACACTCTTTGTGGTCGTGTTCGGAATTTCGATTCACGTGGTACGATGTCAATGCCTATTGTTGTAATAGGAAACATGCTAAATTTGTGTGGAACATGGCCAGACGCCTTCTCCAAATATGAGAAGGAAATATGCAATGCTGAAACTTTTGTTCCTGTGTTGCGTCAGGTCACAAAGGCTGCTAAGATCAATTGCCAGAGTTGGAAAGATCAATGCATAGATTGTCTTCTTAAAAAATCTCACAGGAGATGAGGAAAGTATAGCTAGTTTATTTCAGTTTCTATAATAATGTGTCACATCACGAACAACTGTAATCTTACTACAATAGAGAGCTCCTTTAAGCCGTATGTACAGAGACTCTGACTTATTTATT
The DNA here is from genome assembly GCF_023897955.1 of Schistocerca gregaria. Classification (NCBI taxonomy): domain Eukaryota; kingdom Metazoa; phylum Arthropoda; class Insecta; order Orthoptera; family Acrididae; genus Schistocerca; species Schistocerca gregaria. The sequence goes on along the minus strand of NC_064921.1, from coordinate 570,567,019 downwards.
TTACGATGTTTCCTCGTCCTGAGAACCAATGGCACTCTAGACTTGTAATAATAAGTGCCACTTTCTCTGTTATAGACTTCACATATCTGAAATGTCCGATAAACAATAATTTCTCGACTGTTAGATGCATCCAGCCCTGCTACAGTATCTACTTTAGGACCAAGTACTACAGCCACAGTAACCCAACTATAACCATCCATTAACAACGCGGCATCACTGGTCTGTGTCAATGCAGCTGCAAGTGCGGCAGCTCGACGACTGACGCCGCCTTAAGAGAAACATCACTTGTATAGCACTTCCTTACCTAACTGCAGCCCGGCTTGCACAACCTACTGTAGTCCTGACATTCTGCAAACCACAATTACGGAGTGGGAGATTCAAAACTCCAATCTTCGTACTAATAGCAAAATTATCAGTAGCTTTATGTGCTGCAAGGCGCGAATGCCTTCTCCTCCAATAACAACGCGGCATCACTGGTCTGTGTCAATGCAGCTGCAAGTGCGGCAGCTCGACGACTGACGCCGCCTTAAGAGAAACATCACTTGTATAGCACTTCCTTACCTAGCTGCAGCCCGGCTTGCACAACCTACTGCAGTCCAGACATTCTGCAAACCACAATTACGGAGTGGGAGATTCAAAACTCCAATCTTCGTACTAATAGCAAAATTATCAGTAGCTTTATGCGCTGCAAGGCGCGAACGCCTTCTCCTCCAATAACAACGCGGCATCACTGGTCTGTGTCAATGCAGCTGCAAGTGCGGCAGCTCGACGACTGACGCCGCCTTAAGAGAAACATCACTTGTATAGCACTTCCTTACCTAACTGCAGCGCGGCTTGCACAACCTACTGCAGTCCTGACATTCTGCAAACCACAATTACGGAATGGGAAATTCAATGCGATCATTTACATCAACAGGAGGATAGGAAACCATCGTCGACGCAGCTCGTGGCTTTCTGTATCACGTTTTGGTCGATATCCTGTACCGTCAATACGTCCATCGATTTCGAAAGATGCGTTGTCTGTTCTTTCGGGCTGGTCCAAAACAACAGACGCCACATATATAACTAAGACGACGATGGTCTATGATCACTTCAGTATGGATGCACACCAAGCTCAATACTAACGGGAATCGGCGAAATGCTGTGAGTAATGACGATAATGGGCAAGGGACATTACTAGACTGCGGATTTGAGGTAAAAACCTATTTTGTTCCTGAGTTCCTATTTGCATAAAATTTTGTACTTATGCGTTTCATGACTATTTACACTTAAAAGCGTTAATTCTATAGGACCTAAAAAAGCCTATTTCAACGTTAGTGCCATATTTGCCTATTTCGGCTTTAATATCCTAAAAAGTGCCTATTTCATCATATAAGACAGTGGCTCCAAGTTTCTCCACACTATACCACAGATGGAAAAAAATATTTTCAACCCAGCGTGCAGCAAGGTGGCAAGTTGATATGCGCCCATGCTTCGTATTTGCCTAACACTTCGGTCTTTTTTATTTTTTTTATATCGCTATCCCTGTTAATACCAAACACTCTTTATAGGTGTTTTATTATTCATATGTAAAAAAATAGATCACGGATCTTTAGGTTAAAACCTTTTTTTCCTAAGCTCCATTTTGCATATAAGTTGGACCTTATGCGTTTCATGACTAACTGAACTGAATACCGTTAGTTCTATAGGACCTAAAATTATGTATTTCGTCGTTGACGCCTGATTTTGCCTATTTCGGCAGCAGATTCCTAAAAAGTACCTATTTCGTTAATCTGACAGTTCTTGTGTTTTCAAAAGATTAGAAAAAGGAAGTAAACTGCGGGCTTTACGACTCGTCGAAGGCGAAGGTCGTTAGAGACGTTTTACAATTCCTTTGCTTCCTTACTACCAACAGCACTCGGCACGGTTGAATGGTCATCCATCCAAGTACCCGCCGAGCGCGACAGTGCTTCACTTCGATGAGCGAATGGGAACCGGTCGAAGATTTGAGTTACACATTAGAATCGAAGGTGGGAGAACTAAATGTTATATTTGAAAATATTTCGTTCGTAGGATTCTAGCCAGCTGTGTATTTTCGCAAAGAAACGGTTTCATAGGCCTTAAGCTGAGCACGGATTAAAAAATCACAATGTTAATCGTAGACACCCTCTACAGCTAAATTACTACCCTTCGCGCATTTTCTCGCTGCTGTCTACAGGCAGTCCTATCAAACTACTCTGAAAGATAAAAGGTATTATACGTAAATTTTCCGGTTCGAAAAATAATTTGCCAGTAGTGAGATGTTTTCATCTGAAGCACCGTTAAATTCCATTCGCTTGTTCAGAAGGAAAAAAAGAAAACTGGTCAGCGTTCACTTTTTTCCAGCGAAAACAAATCAGTACACTGTGTAGCGACCGACGTGTTAAATGTTACTGACGTTCTAAGTGCAAAATAAATTCTAGTTTCTGTGTGAGAATACTGCGCCATCCGAAAACAACTAGTTCAAAGGCTACTCATTTAAGGCAGTGGCTGCAAGATTTTCCGCATTGTACAACAGATGGGAAAATTATTTTCTGACAAGCAGGCAACAAGAAGGTTAGTTAATGTTTTTCTTAGACTTCTTATTTTTCTGTCACTTAGGATTCTTTTTTATCGCTAATCTTTAGTAATACGAAATACTCTTTATATGCGATTCTAAACTGCATTTACATTTGCTCTTGTATTAGGTTTCGAGTGTTATAAACCTTGCAGTGATTTGTGTCATGCACTTGTGGCAGCGTTACATTGCAAACCTGATAATTGGCAAGCTAAATCCAGATGCTCCATCCAGGGCTCATTTTATTTACTCAAAAAAGCTTGCAAAAACTAACCATCAAACAATAGCACAGTTTGTGAACGATGGGCTTAAGGTGCTAAACCCAAACGGAGTGGATGAGAATAAGGTGCTTCTGGCCGTCACTGATGCTGCTGCATATATGTTAGCAGCGTTTCAACTACTAAAAGTGTTCTACCAATTGATGCTGCACGTAACTTGTGTAGTGCATGGGATCAACCGCATAGCAGAGCAAGTAAGGCTACAATTTCCTAAAGTAAATAAAGTAATATCTATGGTGAAGAAAACTTTTGTTAAGGCACCATCAAAAATACAGGCACTCAAAGAACAGCTTCCAGATGTCCGATTGCCGCTAGAGCCTGTTGTCACCCGCTGGGGCTCGTGGCTGACAGCAGCAGAATACTACAGTACGCATCTCTCAGCTGTGCAGAAGGTGGTTGAAAATATGCCGGAGGATGCTGCATCCGTAACTGCAGCAATGGAGTTACTCAAAGATTCTTCTTTAAAACGGGACGTATCTTACATTAGGGCCCACTACACATTTATGGCAAGAATAATTTCACAATTAGAATGCTCAGGGAGACCTATCTACGACAATATTTCTTTGCTTGAAGAAGTCAAAATGAAAATTAATGAAGCGCCAGGTGAAGTGGGGGAAAAATTACGGGCAAAAATGCAAACGGTTTTGCTCAAGAACACTGGCCTGAAGAAATTGTGAGCAGCTGCCGACATACTTAGTGGAAAATCGAGCACTCCTGACTGCAGCATTCCTGTCCAAAGTGTGCCGAAAATGAAGTACGCCCCTGTCACATCTGTTGATGTAGAACGTTCTTTTTCTGCGTATAAATTGATTCTGACTGACAAGCACCACAGTTTTTCACTAGAAAAGTTTATGGTTATTTATTGTGAAGCCAACTATGGTCAGAATATGTGAAACTATGAATGTATTAATTAAACCATTGCCACATCTTTTTTACGGAGACCTTTATCTTGCAGGAACTCAAAAATATTTGAAGTTATGTTCAACATTAATGTTGTATATTGCTGTGCTCTGTAACTGTGTAAATATTCCTTCTCCTTGTTTTAATGACTAATAAGATGTTCATACTGTCAACAATGTGTATTTTAATTTATTTTTATTTTCTCTACATCATTTTTGCTAGAGCTTATTTTAGGTTTTAATGGCCTAAATGAACTACTGAAGGAGCCTATTTTAGGTGCCTAAAACACACTTTTTTACGACCTAAAAATCCGTGGTCTAGACATTACATTATTAGTATGTGGATAAACTGACGGGAGCCGTGCTAGGGTAGTACGGGCAGTTACGACGACCACTGTGTCCAGATGGCGCAATAGTCAGATCATCTGCCTAGTAAGCAGGAGACCTGGGTTCGAACCCCGGTCCAGCAAATTTTTTAACTTTTGATTTAAATTAATGCCCACTGTCAGCTAATATTAATTCATTTGTCCATCACTGCAATTTACAGAATCAAACGTTGGCGAGGAAGTCAGCACGGCTAATGGAGGTACTCTATGTGACCAAAACTATCCGGACATCCCCAAAAATATACGTTTTTCATATTAGGTACATTGTGCTGCCACCTACTGCCAGGTACTCCATGTCAGCGACCTCTGTAGTCATTAGACATTGTGAGAGAGTAGAATGGGGCGCTCCGCAGCACTCACGGACATCGATCGTAGTCAGGTGACGGGATGTCAATTGTGTCATACGTCTCTACGCGAGATTTCCAAACTCCTAAACATCCCTAGGTCCACTGTTTCCCATGTGATAGTGAAGTGGAAACGCGAAGGGACACGTACAGCACAAAAGTGTACAGGCCGACCTCGTCTGTTGATTGACAGAGACCGCCGACAGTTGGAGAGGGTCTTAATGTGTAACAGGCAGACATCTATCCAGACTATCACAAAGGAAATCCAAACTGCATCATTATCCACTGCAAGTACTATGACAGGTAGACGGGAGGTGAGTAAACTTTGATGTCATGGTCGAGCGGCTGCTCATAAGCCACACGCCGGTGAATGCCAAACGACGCCTCGCTTGGTGTAAGGAGCGTACACATTGGACGATTGGACAGTGGAAAAACTGTGTGTGGAGTGACGAATCACAATGTGGCGATCCGATGGCAGGGTGTGGGTATGGCAAATGCCTGGTGAACGTAATCTACCAGCGTGTGTAGTGCCAACAGTAAAATTGGGAGGCAATGGTGTTATGGTGTGGTCATGTTTTTCATGTAGGGGGCTTGAACCCCTTGTTGTTTTGCGTGACACTATCACAGCACAGACCTACATTGATGTTTTAAGCACCTTACTGCTTCCCACTGCTGAAGAGCAAACCGAGAATGCCGACTGCATCTTTCAACACGATCGAGCACCTGTTCATAATGCATGGCCTGTGGTGGACTCGTGAAATGACAATAACACCTCTGTAATGGACTGGCCTGCACAGAGTATTCATCTGAATCCTACAGAACACCTTTGGGATGTTTTGGAACGCCGACTTCGTGATAGGCCTCAACGATCGACATTTATACCTCTCCTCAGTGCACCACTTCGTGAAAAATGGGCTGCCATTCCCCAAGAAACCTTCCAGCACGTGATTGAACGTGTGACTACGAGAGTGGAAGCTGTCATTAAGGCCAGGTGTGGGCCAACACCATATTGAATTCCAGTATTACCGCTGGAGGGCGCCCCGAACTTGCAAGTCATTTTCAGCCACGTGTCTGGATACTGCCAATAACATAGTGTAACTCTGACCACGAATGAAGGTAATAACGGTATGTCTGTGGCCGAGTTGTTGTTGTTGTTTGTTGTCGTCTTTAGCCCGATAACTGGTTTGATGCAGCTTTCCGTGGTACTCGACCTTGCGCACGAATCTTCATCTCCAAATAACCACAGGAACTTCTGAATCAGCTTACTGTATTCATCTCTTGATCTCTCTCTACGATTTTTACCCCCAGTACTTCCAACCAGTACTAAATTGTTGATCCTTCGATGTCTCAGACTCTATCCTGTCAACGGATCCCTTCTTTTGGTCAGGTTGTCCCACAAACTACTACTCTCTTCAGTTCTACTCATTATCTCCTCATTAGTTACGTGATCTAATCTTGAGTATTCTTCTGTCTCATCACATTTCATTAGCTCCTATTCTCTTATTGTCTAAGCTGTTTATCGTCCTTGTTTCCTTCTTACCCTTAATAACTTGTTTCTTGGCAATTCTTTTTGTAATCAACCCGATACATTTAATCCCTTCACAGTTTTGAAATGTCATTCTATCGAACCTGTCTTTCTAAACAGTAAGGGGCAAGAACGTTACGTAATTGCATGAAAATTAGTGCTTGCACCTAGGAAACCTGGTAGAAGTTGAAGTCGAAGATTAGTTCGTGTTCTGTAGAAAGGTATTATGACGCAAGGCGATACTGAGCCTACGACATAATGAAGAAAGTATTCCTACAATTAGAGGAAGCAGTTTCTTAGTTTTGATTGGAGTATTGTCCTCGAAATTCTGATGGTTGCGAAGGTAAAATACGTGGAGTGAAAGGTTATGTACTGCTTGTACAGAAACTATACTCCTATTATGAGAGTTGAAGGATATGGAAGGGAATTACAGTTGAGAGAGAAAAAAATAAAAACTTTGAGTTTTGACGATGGCATTGTAATTGTCAGAGACAGCAAAGGACTTTGCAATTGAACGAAATGGACAGTATCTTGAAAGGAGAATATAATATGAACAACATATGTAAGACTAGGGTACCCGACTGTAGTTGAATGAATGCAAACGATACTGAGGGAATTAGATGTGGAAATGAGACATTATAAGTTATTTTTACTATTTGGGCAGCAAAATAACTCATGTCCGAAGTAGAGGGGACATACAATGGTGAGTGTCTGAAGCAAGAAAAGCGTATCTGAAAAAGAGAAATGTAATACAGGTACACGTCTAAATATCAGGAGTTCTTTTCTGAAGGTCTTTATTGTATCCCTATACTGAAGTGAAACGTGGACGATAAACAGTACACACAAGAAGAGAACAGAAGCTTTAGGAACGTGATACTGTATAAGAATGTCGAATATTAGATGATTAGTTCAAATAACTAATGAGATACTGAACCGAATTGGGGGGGGGGGGGGGGGGGAAGCCTATGACACAACTTGATTAACAAAGAAGATGATAGTTTGACCGAACACATCCTGAAGCATCAAGTAATTGTCAGTTTGGTAATGTAAGGAATTGCAGGGGATGAAAACCACAGGGTGCGATTGAGGGATGAACAAAACAGTAAGCATGTTAAACGGATGTAGTTTGCTAGAGTTATGTCGAGATGATGTGGTTTGCATAGGGCAGACTAGCGTGGAGAGCTGTAAGCCAGTCTTCAGACTAAAGACGACGACGACGACGACGGTAGTTTGCGTATCGAATGGAATGCTTGAATGGTAGGTCTAATACACTTAGGGTTTTTATAGCTCTGGTTTCGAGTTCCCCTGATTCAGTTTCCGTTCATCGTGTTGTGTGTTGGTGAGATAACAGATGCGTCACAAAAAAATCTTAAGTCGATTTTTAAATAAAATGCCCAGCGTTTCAGGTCCTCGTCGTTAAAAGCGATCCACTGCTACTGCTGTGTTCTACGAGCCGCCTGGAAAACGGAAAAGCCGCGTGCAGCTGCCGCTGTCGCCGGAACAGCCGTGCTTTCTCCGGCGTCGATCCTGCGGGAACTCTTCGCTCCCTCCGTCTGCTTCGAGGGGAAAACGGCCTGATGGGGAAGGTACTATCGACCGAGCCTGCTGGCGCGCCTTCCGACTGCCGCCATCCCAGACGGGAAATGCGCAGGAATCCTCACCTTACAGCCCGCCAAGTTTTTCCACAGCTGTGGAAAAGCAACTTTCTGTGTATTTATTCTCTCACCCCCGCAGAGAGTCGCGACCACAGTTTCTGCCACTGAGGCTGGTGGTACATCTTTCCATTCGGTGGAAGAATATTTCTGTTTCTTGGATTTGCCTTTTCGCTGTCGGTGCCTCAAATTACAGAGGGAAAACTATTTGGATCCGTAAAAAAAAAAAAAGCTTGTTATATTCCATCCATCGCGCTAAGGGCTCAGCTGCAAACACGACATGGCAGGTGACAGTGATCATCTAAGAAGCTGATAGCGTGATTATACCTCTCAAAATTAAGTAACGTAGGTTAGCGTAGTTCATGTAAGTCAAATTCCTTAACTTCGAAAAGGACGAGAGAAGAAACCAAACGTGCTATTATAATTATAATTGGATTGAGGAGGGAGACGTGCTAGGATAGTCCCCGCAGTTATGCAAAGCCAAGTGAGCAGGAGAACTGAGTTCGAATCATGGCCTTGGTACAAATCTTCACTCGTCGTTTCAGTATGCATAAATGCTCATAGACATTTGAGACCCGAGAAGGTCATTGGAACCATATAGTGTCATCTAATAATAATAATAATAATAATAATAATAATAATAATAATAATCATCATCGAAGGGCCCGTTGAAAATACATAGTTGGCAATCTGAACCGTTCTCCCCCCGAATACAAATAGAATACCTAAGCTTTTTCGCTTTCTTCTTCGTTTGTAAAAGCTAGTGGCTTGCCGTAACACGACGAATTTTGCCAGAAACTGAAGAATTTTAGAAACGCTTCCTGTGCTGCATTTCTTTTATATTAAATCGATTTGTATTGTTGTAATAACCGAACAAAATTCGGAGTGAGACACTGGAGCTGCATTCGGGAGGACGCAAGAGTTTTTAATTTACTGGCTTTCGCGAAGTGTCCATATAGCAGTCATGACGGTACGCACGTAAGGACAACCCGACATCCGTTCCCCGAGAGGAGAACTTTTCCTACGTGGCCGGGAAGCGAACCGGAGTCTCTTCGGTTACTTGTGACACCCGTGGTGCATGAAAATTTGTATAATATTTTTGGAGATAAGAGTATTCGAACAGAAAGAAAGACAGACAGACAGACACTATTAATTTACAGTATTATTAGTAGTGCAGACGTAGATGTAGATAATAAATTTTAAAACTTCTTCCTTGAATAATGACGTAAAATGGTTGACGGTTGGACGTGGGACCAACTCCCTCACACCATAAAAAATTGTTATGAAACGCCAAGAAACGGCCTCGGACTCAGTAAGGAACCACAATCGAAACAACTCCACAAAGTCAAAGGTTAATGCTAGAATATCACGAAACAATCACAGACCGAACTGTGATACTTGGAATGTAAGAACACACTACGTTCCTGAAGCGGAGAAGGTGCTGGATGAAGAACTCAATAGGTACGAAGACCATAGTGGCACTGAAAGAGATGGCTGGCCTGTAGCAGGGGTAACTTTTACAGCTACTTCTATAGTGGAAATTGAGGGGATAAATATGAACTTTGAGTTGGTTTTGCAGTAGCCACCAGAATAAGAGGAAATATCATGGACTTCAAGGCTGTCAACGAAATAACATGCTGGATAAGGGTGAAAGGAAAGTTTTACAACCTAACAATGGCCTCATATCATGGACTTACAGAAGATGAGGACCGTAATTATAAACACAGTTTCTGCAAAGAACTAGAACCAGTATACGATGATGATGATGATGATGATGATTTGGGTTGAGAGGGCGCTCGACATCATGGTCATCAGCGCTCTGACGAAAAATAACATGCAAATCCCATGGGTGGGGACGAAGGCAGTCCCCACATGCGGAGCAGTTTACAACGTATTAAAGTATGCCGGCCTTCCCCGCCATTTTAGGGATGAGGCCTGACCGTTCACAAAATTTCACCACTAGTATCGGTATCTGCGAGGATGGTGGGCAGATCTCCAGCGAAACCGAGGGCTGCCCTGATATCAGTATACAGGACACACGCACCCACAATATGGTGAATCGAAAGCGGCACCCCACAAACTTCACAGAATGGTGGATCCTTCCGCCGGAGGAGGAAGCCATGTGTGAAAGGGTTATGCCTGATGCGCAGTCTGGTAAGCGAAACCTCCTCCCAGCAGCGAGGCGGACATGAAGTCCACCAAGCCTTTGTGGTCGATTTGAGCGACGGCAGTTTGTCTGTCACCTGCAACCATTCGTTCTCCTACTGACGCATGATGCACCTGTCAGAAAATGAGATAATGGCGTGCTACGGGATGGGAGATTGATGGACAGCACCATCCCAATATGCTTCCTTGGCAGTTTTGTCGGCCATGTCTCTGTCCTGTATTCCAGGTAGCCAGCAAATATCTCCTCCTTGCCACGGTGTTGGACCTGCTGTAAGGAGTCATGGATGAGTTGAATCAGCTGGTCTACCGGATACCTGTGGTGAAGTGCCTGAAGCGCACAAAGAGTCGGAACAGAAAAGAAAACTCGTACTGTGATGTCTGTGAACCCTCTCCAATGCCCTGTAACTCCGCATCATGATTTGTAATTTTTTCTGGAAGACGCACTTTAAAAACCGTACCAGGTAATATTGCAGAACAACCGAGAGCATTCCCCTGCTGGGACCAATCTGTACAAACAACGATAAAACTATGGTACATACTTAAAACAGACGAAAACAAAGTTGTAAAAACCAAATCTGGAGTACAACTTTTCGTGTAATGTGTCCAAGCCTAAAATCACTTTGACCCTCTGAAGACACCAAGGCGGAAGTTCGTTCCATCCCTGAGTGTGTATTTTCATGCCCGAGGGATCCAGACCCTTGAGACAGTCTGTAGCACGTATACCAAATGGCTGGGTCGCTTTGGGCCGATTCCTGAACAGTCGTTCGATGATGGGTTATATCACTGAACTAAATGCCAATGACTGATGTGACGCCATCAGTGTACGAAGAGACACCACTGTACGATGCGAAAATGTTCCTAGCAGACTCCAATGCCAAAGAAGGGAAAGAGGCCCTTCTGAGTCATTACATTGGCCCCCATGGTTCACACGATTCCTCCAACAACAACGGAATTAGAGTAGTCCATCTGCAAATTAACCTAAAAAATACATCTACTTTTCTCCCAAAAATATTTACAAGATAACCTGGAAACCACACGACCAAAACACACAGAACAGAATAGACCACGTAGTAGTGGATGCTAGACACAGAAGTGTTACTGAAACCGTAAATTCTCAAAGAGGTGCAGAAATAGGATCAGACCATTATCTTGTGCTGACAACTTTTAGTGAAGGGACAGAATGCAGAAATTGCAGGAGAAAAGGTGCAGACCAGATGAACTGAAAGAGGACAACGTAAAGGACAGAAGAGGGAGATGATGTAGACAAGTTATGGTCCAAGCTCAGGATCGCTGAAACCACAGGGGAGAGGGACGAGGAGCAACACAGGATGGTTTAACAGTAAGTGTAGAAATGGTGTCAAAAAGAGAAGAGAGGCTAAAATGTTATGACTGACAAACGAACAAGATGAAAGATTAAGACTGGCATATATGGAGGCAGCTAGAGAACGGAAAAGAAAGAGTATATGATCAGCAAGATAGCACTGGCAGAAAGGGTAGAACAGTAGGCAATACAAGACACTATTACAGGGCAGTCAGGTTCTTGAAGAAAGGATACAATGGGAGGATTGACGTGATCATAAGCCAAGCAGGACAACTGATGACAGATTAAACAAAAGCTGTGGGGGAATGGAAAAAGTATTTCGAAAAATCTCCTAAACGAGGACGGTAAAATCATCAACGTTGCGGCAGCAGCATCAGAAGATAAATCATTTCAAGAAGATAAAGTAATATTAACAACAGAGGAGAATGAACTGCCAAACATGGAAAACGGAGGAGGAGCCACAAAAATGATGAAGAGAGGAAAGGCACAAGTAATAGACGGCATACGTACAGAGACACCGAAATAAGGAAGAGAGATCCTACAAGAGAGAGTGTACTATCTAGCTAGTTTAATTTGGAAGAAAAAAGGCTCCCAGCAGAATTGAAGCACCCTGTCATCTGCCCAGTTCTAATGAACGGACACCTAATAAGATGCAGCAACTATAGAGGAACATCCTTACAAAATACGACTTGTAAGATCCTCAGTATGTTGTTAGTGTAACAACTAACACCATACATTGAGGAGGTACTTGAATTTCCACAAATAGGGCTTAGGAACCGAAAATTACTCTTAGGCCAAGTACATATAATAAGACAAATCTGAGCAAAGAGCTGCGAATTTCGCTTGTCAACTTATTAAAAATCGTTTGATAGTGTTAATAGTCAAGTAATATGGCAAGAACTGGAAAGAGCACAGGTTGCTAGAAAACTAATGACAGTAACACAAACATATATACAAGAGACAATAAGCATTATGAAAGCAAATGAAAAGATTTCAGAGAAATTCGCGGTGAAGACTTGAGTGCGACAGGAAGACTGCCTCTCCCTCTTCTTTTTAACATGGTTCTGGAAAGAACATTGAAAGTTAACAAGGCTGGAGACAGGGATACAGCTCGGTAGAGGGATCATCACTCTGGCTTGTGCGGATGATGTTGTAATAGCATAAAATGAGGAATTTCTGTATCAGATGACAAGAGTTTTAATGGAAGAGGCAATGAGAGCAGGTTTGAAGAGGAAAGTGGATAAGACAAAATACATTGTTGTGAGCAGAGAAAACGATGACAGATCTTTAGATATAGATGGTAAAAGCTTCGAAAGATTAAAAGAGTTCAGATATCTTGAGGCACTACTCAGTGAAAGAAATGAGATAGAGCAGGAAATAATGGCAATGATCCAGACAACAGGTCAAGGTTTGCACTCCAGAAGTTGTTTTCGTCCCGGCTTCTAACGAGATCCACAAAGATTAGGACCCATACCGGGAAGAGATCTGGGCTATGACAAAGAAGACAGAAAAGTCGTCACATTGGAGAATGCTGTTCTGAGACAGCTTTGGGCTAATGAAGGACGGAGATGATGGGAGGAAAGGTAAGTATCGCAAACTGCAGGAGTTGTACAATTCGTTGGACACAATGACTGTGATTAGAGAGAGGAGACTGAGGTGGTAGGGGCACATAATGCGGCGAGAAGGCCAGACCACGAGGCAGGCGGTGAAAGGAGACATTAGAGGCAACAGCCGACGGCAAGTCCACGGCTGAGATCGACTTACGAGATCAGAGTCGCTGTGAGTACGACGGGACTGGTTGGAGAAGACTACATGCACCGAGGAAGCTGGGGCAGGCTGTCTGGCGAGGCCAAAAGCCGACTATGGTTTGTGTTACCAAACTAGTAAGTAGTTAACGGACCATTTGGAAAGAATATGGCACGACATCCCTTACGAGGACACCCAGCAACTGTACCAATCAATGCAAAACCGAATAAGTGCTTGCATAACAGCCAGAGGTGGAACAAAGCGTTACTGACTTGCTCAATTTGTGAAGCTCTTTCTCTTGAACAAATCATCAAATTTTTATGAAACTGTAATAATTTATCTGTCCAAATACATAACAGCTACCGATTTCCGTTACATTATGGTAATTACTTCGTGGTGCCTTTTTTTTTTAGGAGCGTGTATGTTGTTTGTTGCGCGGAACAGTAATGTTGCTGCTGGTCTCATTTATCGTGAGTCGTTTCTTCATTACACCGAAGTGGTCCACTTCTGCTTGTAATGTGAGCAGTTCCATTTGGATTATTTTCCATAATTTTCCACTAGAACTTCCGTGGACGTGGCCCTAGTTTCCTCCTACCACCGCAAAAGTTAATTTATATGTAAAACCTGCAAGTAGACAACATGTTAAGCTCTTGTCAGTCCTATCTGTTGCACCTTTATAAGGAGTTCAACATTTTTGAGGCTATACGTTATTAGCTGCTAGAGTACCCGCTGCAATGGACAGTTGTGACAAGATATCAAAACGCGCATCCCGACAGCTATCGTTCAAGAGCAATGCTCTCTGAATTGAACCAGAGTTCAAGTCACAGCCCAGAATACAGTCTTCAGTTGCAACACATTTTCAAATAGTAACCAGTTGCGAAAATGGTGTCCGATTAATTCTGAGCGTCAAATACGCTGGAAGGTGGTGGAAATCCAATAAGCTAACATACACTTACCAACCCAATTAGGAAACGGCTACGGTTCATCGAGGCTTACCTGAAATTGAAGAAGAAATATTATGATTTCTGCTGAGAAGGAAAATAATAAATAGCGATTGGGAAGCCTTAAATGTAAGAAGTATAAAAGACACGACGTTATCAGTCACTAAATTAATTTAATTTTTTTATTTACGATACTTTTCGGAGGCTTCGGTATATCATGGGGTGTCAGCATCGATGTTAGACTCAGTGACAGTTATGTAAACGTCCTTCCATGCGTGTGTACGTGTAAAATTTAGTGAAGATTTTACAACAACAATAACAACAAAAAACAAAAAATACAAAAGTAAAGTCATAGACAGTGGTTATTCGTTTGAGCATACACATATCTGCCACCCAGCCGACATGCGAATCCACCATCGACTTGCTGGATTCTCGAATAACGAAGTTCGTACTGAAGTCCAGCAACTTTTAATAGGGATGGATTACACTAATTATTTACTGAAAATGAAAATTGCCAGTGAGGTGAAACTATCCTTAGTGTATAACGTCAACAAATTGAGAATGTAATTACCTATAACAGCTATTCGTGTACATACAATGAACACACAACAGACAGCTTTTGGCGCTGTAAGGGAGCCATTAATGATATGGCAGAGAATGACTTCGCCACAAAGTTTCGTACGCTTAGCCTGTGGGTAACTTATCGTGTCTTTTATCCGTCGGCGGTGCTACCCAAAGAGGGGCCATACTGATGATATTTATTGTCCTTGCAGCTTTATCCCTTTTCTTAACTTTTTAAATGTGTCGTTTCTTCAAACGAACTATCTTCAGAGTTAAGCTGATGTAAACATGAAGGGAGTGAAGTATAACTTTCAAACCTAATAGCAGTTTGTGGAATGATCACGATTACTATATCTGTAATACGACAGTGAAATCTGTACTTTCGTTATAGGGATCGCATAGATTTCAGCATTCAGGAATGGTTAACGTAAAAGTTTATAAATGAACAGTCTAAGATCGCATGTAAGTTGCTAAAATTTATTAATCAGACGACCGGTTTCGATCGTCATACGATCATCAACAGACGATTAAAATTCCATGACGACGGCTGGAAAGAGTGGCGAGTAGCAGTACGCTATATAGCGAGCAGTTTTAATGGTCTGATGATAGTACCACGATCGAAACCGATCACCTGATTAATAAATTTTAACAAATTATTTTCAGTCTTAGACTTTTTTGTTTAAAATCTTTAATTCCAATTTTCTGAGTGTTGTTTCTCAGGAACAACATTCCAAACGATGCTTTACAGTATTTGCAGCATGACGCTGTGTACGTTCTGCAGCCTGTATTAAAGTAAAACAGTCCAAAAATTTCTTCACATTTGAAGTTCTAAGGACTGAGAGCCAGAAAATCACGGCTATTACTTCTTTGTCTAGAAGGGAAAGTTAAATGGCGCAAGGAATGGGACTGGAAATAATATCACAGCACCAAATAGTTGTTCACAGAGCGAATGAACCCTGCTGACACTAAAATTATACCACGAAGATGGCATGCCACAAACAGTACACTGGTGTGAAGTTTGCTACCTGCTTTGATACGCCAATAAGCATTCAGCGCAGACGGAGTGAAGTAGACAGGTGTAACCCATTCACATTCAGTACATAAGGTGAATCAGCTGCCCCTACTGATGTAGTTTTACGCAACCCGCTATGTTATATCTGGCTTTCAAAAACCGCGCTCTGGATTTTCATATTCTCTCACTCGCTACGTGCAAACTGTTAGTCCTACAGCAAAAATGGGCTGGATCTTTTTGTATGACATTTAATCCAGTTACTGGAATACGTTTTCGCTGGACGCTGTTTTCGAGTTAATCAAGAAAAATGTACGAAAGTGACCTTAAAACGCACCTCCACTCTCACATTCTCTTCATACTAGAAATCCTGGCTAGTGAGTTGTTCGTTGCACTTCCTCATACCAGTGTACAAAAATTTCTGACTACAAAAACTATTCCTAATGTTTAATTTTTGCCTCTATTGATTGGGCTATTACGACACCAGCTTAGTCGACTATTTAATAACATTATTAATTTAAACGAGCCCGTGAGGGGAACGAAAGAAAAACGACTTTAGTAAACGTTAAGCTAAAACTAATTACGTTGACTCCTACATTTAAACTTAACGCTTACAAATAGAATAATTTTGCTGTCAGAAGTCCCGATGAATGTAACGTAGTACTCGTAAAGATTTACAGAAACATCAAATTTACAATTTGTTAGTGCTCGTCTAAGCCGATGGCGTAGTAACGCCATTCAGTGAAGACCAAAAAAAGGTCGAATGTGAGAAATAATTCGTGCGGTTGCAAACTTTTGTACAGTGGGAGGACTGATTGCCGTGAAGAAAATACTAGAAATCCTGACGGGCTGAGTACAGGTATGGGTGTGCGTCTGAAGGTCACTTTTGTACGTTCTTCTTGAATAGCCTGAAAACTATTTCCTATAGAAAATTCTATTCATTTTTTTCTGTGACTGCAGGTTGCATTAAACGACGTATGTAGGGGCGCAACTGATACAACCTGTATGATGGAAGATTACGCAGTGAGTTTTTCATTAAAAAATCGCATTAGAATTATAGTTGGGTGCCAGAAATCATGCCATGCTTCGTATAAGAAGGAGAAACTTCTACCAGTGCATGTAGTAATTCGACAGCAGTAGAATCGTAGCCTGTTGAGACTCCGCTATACTGCAGCTCTTGGTGGTTGGGATCCTACGACTGACACACAAATATGCGAGTGATGGGTTTCGAGGGCCTTGCTCAATACTATTCAGGATCTCAACGGTCCCATGCGGCAAGCACCCGAGAGGACACGGACTGCTCTGCCTAGTGGGATCGTACTCCCGCGTCAAATGCCTTGAGGCATTAAATGTATTGTTTGCTACATGCTGATGGATACTGTTAAGCCGTGTCCTGTCAAAATGATGACCACTGTCGCAAATTCCCTTGACATGTCAACAGAGCAGCTCGTTGACAAAACGTAATATGCAACTGGCACTTCATCGTCTTTTTATACAACTGGCACTTCATCGTCTTTTCAGACGAATCCTGGTTGTGTACAGCATCACAACAGGAGTATGTGTGGCTGCTCACAAAAGAATTAACGTTGACAGACTCATTTCGTTATCGTTGTATGGACCACCAAGGGATACTCAACAGGAACACGTCTGCTTTGCATATTGGTTAATGTGGACAGCATACATTTGAATTCTGACGTGTTTAGGCTGTGTTGTGTCATCGGCGTCTCTGTGGCATAATCTTACGACAAAATAACGCAAGCACACACGTTACCTGCGGTTTGCTCACTTACACTATGTGATCAAAAGAATCCGGACACCTGGCTGAAAATGACTTCCTCGTTCGTGGCGCCCTCCTTCAGTAATGCTGGAAGTCAATATGGTGTTGGCTCACCCCTAGCCTAGACGACGGCTTCCACTCTCGCAGGCATACGTTCAGTTAGGTGCTGGAAGGTTTCTTAGGGAATGGCAGCCCATTCTTTAAGGAGTGCTATAGTGAGGAGAGGTATCGATGTCGGTCGGTGAGGCCTGGAACGTAGTCAGCGATCGAAAACATTCAGAAGGTGTGCTATGGGATTCAGGTCAGGACTCTGTGTAGGCCAATCCATTATAGGGCTGTTATTGTATTGTAACCACTTCAGCACAGGCTGTGCTTCATGAACTGTTACTCGAACGTGTTGGAAGATACAATCGCCATCCCCGAATTGCTCTTCAACAGTGGAAAGCAAGAAGGTGTTTAAAGCATCAAAGCAGGTCTATGCTGTGATAGTGCCATGCAAAACAACAATGGGTGCAAGCCACCTACACGAAAAACGCGACTCCATCATAACACCATTTTACTGTTGGCACTACACGCACTGGCAGGTGATGTTCACCGGACATTCGCCATTCTCACACCCTGCCATTGGATCGCCACATTGTGCACCATGATTCGTCACTCCACACAGCGTTTTTCCACTGTTCACTTGTCGAATGTTTACGCTCTTTACACCAAGCGAGGCGTCGTTTGGCATTTACCGGCGCGATGTGTGGCTTATGAGCAGCCGCTCACCTAATTACCAGAATACTTGCAGTGAATACTGATGGCATTTGGAATTCCTGTGTGATGATGTGGATAGATGTCAGCTTATTTCACATTACGACCCTCTCCAACTGTCGGCGGTCTCTGTCAGCCAACAGACGAGGTCGGCCAGTACGCTTTTCTTCTGTACGTCTCCCTTCACGTTTCAACTTGACTATCACATCGGAAACAGTGGACCTACGAATGTTTAAGAGTGTGGAAATCTCACGTACAGTAGTATAACAGAAGTGGCACCCAATCACCTGCCCACGTTAGAAGTTCGCGCAGCGCCCCCATTCTGCTCTCTCACGATATTCAATGACTACTAAGGTCACTGATATGAAGTACCTGGCAGTAGGTGGCAGCACAATGCACCTAATATTAAAAACGTATGTTTTTGGGGTTTCCGGATACTTTTGATCACATAGTGTATCTGGATGCAGAGTGTTGAACTGTTAGCGAGGCCAGTAACAGATCTGTTACCCACTGAAAACGTGTAGTCATTCGCTGCACACCACCAACGGATTTGATGAAGTTTGACAGCGTGTCGAAGAAAAAGGTATGACGTCCCGGTATTTGCCATCCAGGTCCGCGAACTCGACGCCCGGGAAGGTTACAGCAACTGTTCCTGCCCGAGTCTGCAGTTCTGTGTACTAAATTTCGCACATTCTGTGACGCAAATCATACCAAATTTAATCATGTATTCTTCATACTATGCGGATGATATACATAGCTAGAATGTTAATGGAAGAGGAAATCAGAGCATACTTGAAAAAGAGTATGGGTAAGATCAAACCGTTCGTAGTGTGCAGAGAGTGTGGATGATATAATCTTTGAAACGGTAAAAAGTTTGAAATATCCCGGGGCAATATTCAGTGAAAGGAAATAAAGGCAAGAATTCATACTGAAACAGGTCGAGGGTTACATTTGGAAAGCTGCTCAAGTCTCGGCTTTATCGAGAGCAATGAAGATCAGGATTTACAGATATGTGGTGCCGTATGGAACAGAGACTGGGATTCTGATCCAAAAAGACAGAAATAAAATGACATTTGAGAATACTGTTTCGATAGAGGTTTTTGGATCGTTGAAGGGTGGAGGCGAGTGGAGAAAAAGTAAAAACAGAGAAGTTAAGGAGTTGCAGAATTCCACTGGACCTTGTGGCTGTGATTGGAGAGAGGAGACTGAAATGGTACGGGCACCCGACAGTCCAGAAGGCCCCATCATGAACCAGGTTGTGGAAGAAGACATCAAAGGCAACAGAGCAAGGTGAAGATCACGGTTGACGGGACCAGAGAGGTTACGCGCATGATGCGTCCAGCTCTAGCTGGAGAAGAACATAATTACCAAAGAAGGAGACTGATGGACGAGGACAAAGGCCGGTTGTGGTTTGCGCAGCCAACATAGCAATAAAATATTCTTCCCACTACACTGTATAGTCACGATAAGTAAAATTTCGCTGTTCGTTATCCTTCCGTGTGTTGTAATTTGGATGGCGTGCAGCGAACAATATCGCATCCATGTGACAAGAGGAGGCGGAGAGGTCTGTGATAAGAGTCTACTGTATCCAGATACGACCTTTTGTGTTTTTCCGTAGTTAAGCCATTCTGCGAATTTTCTGAGAACACATGATACGAATCACGGTCACTGCAGGCTTATCCTGCCTCTCGGGCGCTCTGAGAAAGAGCCTTCTGCTGGCTGCCACAGGCCACAGCGACAGAGCGGCGGCGCAGTGCATCATGGGACTTCATCAGGCTCGTATTTACCCGGCAGCTGCGCCGCGCCGCCTTAATAGTCGGTGAGCGTCGCGTGTTTGTTTTTTGCCCCGGCCCCCACCGCGCTGGCTCGGCCCCGCTCGCCTCTGGAAGACGAGGCACGGCCGACTCCTAATGGAGCGCGCCGTCGCCCCGTGTGGCCGGCGAGCTTGTCCGACAAAACACGCCGCTGTCTTGTCGGCCGAAGTTACGCGATCGTCACATTAAGCAGCTCTGCAGGCCCGTCACAGACGAAACGGCCGCCATTAAGACGTCGGCAGAGCCTTGTGAATGACGTGGCCCACCGCAAGGTGGTCCTGCAACAGCCGCGACACGTGTCGTCAGCGTCCCAGGAAAGAGTTAGTTCTGGCCTTGACTGCAGTGCTTGAGAAGCTGCTCGGCGCAATTACATACTCGTGTCAGGAACAATGCGCAACTACACATCGCCTCTCCTGAACAAAGTACGACGGAGATCGGTGGATGTTACCGCCGTCCAGTATGACTAATGTCTCAGATGTACGAGGTGTTAGATAAGTAATGAAACTTTTTATCTTCCATAGTTTTTTTCTTTCAAATAACAATAATGTCCCGTTCAAAGTAGTCCCTTCTGCAACTATACAGTTGCAGTGTCGTTGTTCCCTATCTTGGTTGCAGCGCTGAAAGGCTTCCACTGGTAGCACCTTCAATCTCGGTCACAGAGTCCCAAAATGACGCTGTTGTGTATAGGAATCCTTCATACCCTGTTCCCTAGACAAAAAAATCAAACGACTTTTATTAATGACTTTTATTACAACAAGACAAGTACAAATACTTTGATCTGAGAATTCTTTTAGTCCTTTAAACATGATCATGCACAAGTGCAATTACACAGATGTGTCGCAAGCAAAGGGCTAAATACAAAATAATCAGTGTTCTTCAGAACAGACAAGCTCCAAGTCTGTCAACTGAACTGCAGTGACTGCTGATCTCTGACTGTGCTATGTAGAGATTGGTAAACAAGAGACTACTATGCGTCGGCCAACGAAGTGGGTAACGTTGAAGCTGTTATCGAAGTGGGCTGCCACCAGCCGGGCAGTGCGCTTACGTCGTCTTCACGTAGCGCCCGCTGCTGTCGTGTTGTCGTCCTGGAGGAAGATCGGTCAACGTGCGATTGGCTGACCTATTGTCACAGCCTTCTCTTCTCTGTCGTTCTCGACCAGCGACCCGGGGCTAACTTTACTCCGTCCCGTTTAAGACATTTTTCTAATTTTGGGAAAAGCTCACAAGGACTCACATCAGGTGAATAGGGGGGCTGTGGACCGACAGTAATGCCTTTTGGGGTAAAAAATTCCGCGATGGAAGTGTCCATGAGAATGGGGCTTTGTCATGACACAGCATACACTTGCCGGCAACGTTTGGTCTCACTCGACTCACCCTTTTCCTGAGCCTTCCAAAGACTTGTTGACACTTTGTCGTAGAGGAACAAATTCTTGATGTGCAATACCCCTACTGTCAAAAAAGAAAACAGCATTGTTTTGATTTTTGATTTGCTCATTCGAGTGAGGTAAATCTTCAACATGTTCTCGGCTTTCCAAAACGACTTGCGCCAGCGAAAAATAAGTGCTCTTGACAAGGAATGTTGCCCATATCCCTGAGTCAACTTTTCAAAGGTGACACTCGCGGATTCCCCAAGTTTAACATAAAACATGATGGCGTAACGTTGCTCTAAATTACGCTGTTTCACTTTCGTAAAACGAAACAACAAACATTGTTTCGCTGATGACTGTCTCAAACGTCACGTGATGGCTGTACGGAGCTGGCTGGCCTACACAACTGGAACCACACAGCGATGCCAGATCACTCGTAGTGTTGTCAGTCTCACTGCCTTTATCACCTACCTTGTATACGAAGGGTATGTGATGGGAGGAAGTGCAGGTATTTTTGTACATAATACCTTAATATGTACACACATCATCTCGACAGCGAACAGTCATCCCACAAACATTTCGCGAACTTAACAACCCCGTATATTCTGCGTGTTGGTATTACACCACTAAGTGGATTACCCCTATCAGTACAGACTACCCATTTTGTGTACACGCTTACACATAACCTGCTGTCCCAGGGAAAATAAGCATTTATGTCTTCTTTTGCCACGCGTACTTGGAGACAGACCTACTAAACCACATGAAGCCATACTGCCTCTAATAGCTGTAATATTTAGTCTCCCAGTCGAGCGAATATTGATGTAATGATGTTCAGTACGCCACCCTCAGTCACTAATAAAAATATCTACACTTATACCCATTAAAACCTGTATTCTGAAATCCCCACACTATTGTACCGCAGGCAAACCAAAAAAATCTTTTTGTGTGTGTAATGGAAGAGAGAGAGTTCTGCATGAGTTATTGAAGAGTTATTGAAGAGTTCTATGTCAACAACACCATGACACAGCGGGTATGTGACAGAGACGCTTCCAGTGTCATCAAACAAGTCTGAATGACGGAGAACGAAGTGACAGACTATCTCTCTGTGAAGAACTTGGACTCAGAAGGGAAGTAGATTTCCTGCTGTTGGAAGCCCAGTCTATCACAATGAAAGCGATTATGGCAACTGGTCGCCATTCAAATAAAAACAAACTGCTGTGCAACTTTGACGGTCGTGCAATTTCATTCAATATGAGAAGCCTTGGACACGATTTCAACATCTTGTATGTCCTTCTGAGCATCAATAATCTCGCTACTCGATAGGTTCTGCGACTGCTCACTTCTATTGGGAAAACCCTCGAACCGAGGAAGTGGAAGAAATAATTCAGGTCAACCCAAATGACTTCTTTAGCCACCTAATCGCCATGCTCGAGTGCTGGGTGTGGCTCAAATGGTTCTAAACTTAGAACTACTTAAAGCTAACTAACCTAAGGACATCACACCCGATTCGAACCTGCGACCGTAGCAGCTGCTTGGTTCCGGACTGAAGCACCTAGAACCGCTCGGCCACAACGCTGGGTGTACCACTATGACCTTGAGACAGAGGAGAAACATGTGGATTCGCCGATGGCCAAAAAGAGCGAGACTCAACTGTTATCAGTCGAGCAGACGCTGTTTTTTTGAGTCTACTACGGTCTATGGCTCGTAAATTATGCACTCAACGGCCAAACCACCACAGCGGCACGCTACAGAAATCTCTGACGGAGCTACGAGGGGCTGTCAAGACGAAGTCTCTCTCTCTCTCTCTCTCTCTCTCTCTCTCTCTCTCTCTCTCTCTCTCTCTCTCTCTCACACACACACACACACACACACACACACACACACACACACACACACACACACACACACACACACACACACACACACACAACAAACAAACAAACAAACACTTCCCTAAGCACGCGCATACATGTCGCATACGTTTCTGCACGTCCATCTAAATGACTACTCCGCAACTTACAATTAAGTGCCTTGCAAAGGCATCGAACCAGCATCAGACTATTTCTCTTCCGTTCCACACCCGAACAGCATGCCGGACAAACGAACTCTTCAGTCTTTCCGTGCAAGCTCCGATTTCTCTTATTCTGTTGGGATGATCATGTCCGTACGTAATTGCGATTGAACATAATATTTTCGCATGCAGAGAAGAAAACTGGTAACTGAAATTTCGTGAAAAAATCTCGACCCCAACAGAAAACCCCATTGATTTAATTATTACCACCCCTACTCGTTCATCATACCCGTGACACTCACTCCACTATTTCGCAATAATAAAAAACGAACGAAAGGAGCTGCCCTTCTTTGAACCTTTTCGATTTCCAGAGTAACTACGAGGGAATTTTCGCGGAAGAAAGTTTCGTGAAAAGTCAGAATGCAGACATCTTTCTCTAATCGGTGTTTCCACCAAGCATCCATTAGTGGATAAAATGTTTTGCATGCTGGGGTGAAGATATAGAGAACCCATAAACCACCACTAAATTTCATGCTCACGGTCTTTTTTTCCTCTCTCGATGAGATAATTAAAACTTAATGACTATTGTTCTTGGGTGTACAGCTGTGTGGTGCAGAGGACAACTGTGAACATGCGGTCTTGCTATTTTATTATTCTAATTTAGACCTGAGCTGGGAGAAAGCGGTGATATTTAGAGGCAACAATAAATGGGACTGCCAATTCAAAATTTGACTTTTGGATATACAGTATAAAATGAATTTGGCGAAGAACAGTAGAACTTTGATCATTACCGAAATTGAGAATATAGTCGGATGAAGAAACAGAAATTGAAAATGAAATTATACGAGATGACTGGAGCATTTGAGATATTTGCAGCATACTGATGCTAACTAAGGAATCTTTCTTATTAAAAAGCGCATAGTTGATACCAAAGACTGAGACAGAAGTAAGACGGAGGAAACAGACTACAGCATTCTGTATTAATGAAATGAGATGGGCAAAACATCACGCGAGAAGAAATTTGGAAGCATCTGATCTTCGCTGTTACCCTAAAATTTAGTGGGATGATAAAGTACTCGTACATATCAGAAGGTTACACAAGGGGTAAATCTATATGCTAAGAGCATATGGATTACAAGCAGGACAATGTGGCACAATCTTCGATCATTTCCAAGCACATTTCTAAACCATCTTACAGTTCGTAGTGAAGAATATATTGCATACTACTGTCGTCGCGCAACTCTTCCGCGAGGCATGTGAGAGAGAAAGCAACATACTGCACGACTCTTGTTGGAAAGTATGCCCTCAGTAGAGCTTTTCGTGATTCGGAACGCCTCTCGTATTTCTGCCAAGCGTTGGATAAAAATCTCTCTCCCTCTCTCTCTCTCTCTCTCTCTCTCTCTCTCTCTCTCTCTCTCTCCTACTTTTCAGTGATAAAAGTACTCTTCTTCTCTGTGGCATCAACATTTCCTTTCCAGAACGAGTCTTTCACTCAGTAGCGGAGTGTACCCTATTTTGAATATTCCTGGCAAACACTGTGTGCCAGACCGTTTCTGTAATCCAGAACCTTGCCTTACGCTGTCTGCGCTCTTACCGATTGACCAAGCCGTATTTTCATTTTCAATTCTATATAGTAATAATCCTAATTTTAATTTCGTAAGCTGAGTTTGACGATCTAGTGATGAGAGCTTTGTCTCTCGAAACCTTTTGTTATGTGTAAGACGTAAAACTGTTGAATGCTACTAGCTACTGCTGTTAAAATATAACGAACGCAACTCACATCCTTAAAATGAATTGCCGGACGAAGTGGCCAAGAGGTTTGAGGCGCCATGTGACGTGTGTGTGTGTGTGTGTGTGTGTGTGTGTGTGTGTGTGTGTGTGTGTGTTGCGCGCTCAAGGAAGTAAGTAAGTTTAAGCAGTGTGTAAGTCTAGAGACCGATGACCTCAGCAGTTTGGTCCCTTAGTAATCCACACACATTTGAACATTTTTTTCTTAAAGCGAATTCTATTAAAATGAACAATACTCGAGAATCTGCTAGACACAATGGTTTCGAGAACTGCCTCCACGTGAGCGGATTAGATTTTCATACGATTCTGCAAAACAGTCTTAGTCTGGTATCTCTCTTCCCTACTTTTTTCCTGCAGTTCTACCTATAGATTCACGAAGTTTCGATTGGTGACGGCTCTATACGAAGACTTCAAAATTACATCTGTAAGCGCCCCACTTAAAACAGCTCGCCGAACAATACTAAAAGATATTTTATTTCAGTGATTGATCACCATTCGATTGGTGCAAGTAAAAGAATCTTGCGTGTTTCCGACCACTTAGACGCTGCAAATTTCGATTTTTCCATCTTGTACAACGTCCACCCCTGCACCAAACGTCGAATCTCTGCACCTGTTCCTCCATTTCGCTGCAATACTGTTGTCCTAGGGCTTCCACATAACAGCATCATCCGCCAACAGCGTCAGGGAGTGAACTCAGATGTGTGTGACGAGGGGCATTCAATAAGTAATGCAACGCATTTTTTCTCGACCACTTTCGGCTGAAAAAAATGCGAATTTATTGTGGGGCATCGTGGAATAATCCTGCGCCAACCCCTATAGTTTCACAAAGTTCCGATTGGTGACGGCTCTATACAAAGACTTCAAAATGAAATGTGTAAAGGAGATGCCTTGCAAAGAGAGGAGCTGTCATTGAGTTTCTTACGGAGGACAACCAGAGCGTTGCAAATATTCGTAGGGTTTGCAGAAAAAAATTGGAAATTTGTGTTAAGTTCTGTGGGACCAAACTGCTAAGATCATCGGTCCCTAGGCTTACACACTACTTAATCTAACTTACGGTAACGACAACAACAACAACAACAACAACACACACACACACACACACACACACACACACACACACACACACACACGTCCTAGGGAGGACTCGAGCCTCCGACGGGGGGAGCCGCGCGAACCGTGGCCAGGCGCCTTGGATCGCACCGCTACCCCGCGCGGCCGGCTTTGCAGAATTTCTACGCTGACCCGACAGTGAAGAAGCGCACCGAGAGTAGGGTGAAAGGGGGCGCATCTCTCATCACTGGAACAAGGTCACGCACACCTGTCGGGTTTACCGCGTCCGGCCCGGCCGCACACAGCAGTGACTTGCAGTATTGATTCCAGGTGAACAACGGCGCACATTCAACACCTCGCTGCTTACCTGGACGTATCTATTGGTAGTGTTGACACATCGCTCCACCAGCTAGGATATTGAAATGTGTGTACCATCTCGGTTCCTCGCCGCCTAATAGAAGAATATGAAGAGCAACGTGGACCGTCCTTGCAGAATTACTGGCGAGTTATGAGGCTGATCATGACATTTTTTTGTTGAATATTGTCAAAGGCGACGAAAACAACTGGCAATCAGCCGGTGAAGTTATGGCGACTACCATATAGAACACTGAAGGGGCTATTCTGTTCGATGTGCAACGATTAACTCTGAAGCGTACTGTGCCACCCTCAGGAAACTGAAGAAACAACTTGACCGTGTTCGTCGTTATAATAATGCAAGCGATCATCCCCTTCTCCATGACAACTCAAGGGCTCAGACAAAGAGAAGTTCACAAAACATCATTAGACGGTTCTTCCTCGTCCACACTATAGACCCGATCTCGCATTTTCCGACTTTTTGCCAACGAAGGACGCAATCTTCCGGAAGCAGAATGTGGATGACGGTGAGGTTACTTATTCAGCAAGTCGTTGGCTCAGTAAAGTGTCATCTTGAGGGCATGAAGGCGCTCCCAGTAAGACGGCGTAAGACCGTCGCATTACATTAAAAAATAGGCTTTTGTAGCCAGAAGAGTCGGTAATAGTAAGGTGTATGAAATCCGCAACAAAACCAAGCTGATTTCAGGAGAAAAAAATGTGTTGCATTACATATTGAACGCCCCTCTTAGAACAATAACAGTCCTGTTAAAAACCCTCACAGTGCAACAGAACCGACTTTCACATGCCGTTAAGACCGTCGGCACTAGTTCTACTGAAGTTGCTGAGCAAAGAACAATGAAAACTATGTTTCCGCTAGTCTGTTTTTAACCGTGTAGAATACAAGCAATCTCGGCCATGTTGAGCATCTTTGGTAGCAGTAGACCGATTCAGACAGAGTTCTCGGGTGGTTCAAATGGCTCTGAGCACTATGGGACTTAACATCTGAGGTCATCAGTCCTCTAGAATTTAGAACTACTTAAACCTAACTAAAATAAGGACATCACACACATCCATGCCCGAGGCAGGATTCGGACCTGCGACCGTAGCGGTCGCGCGGTTCCAGACTGTAGCGCCTAGAACCGCTCGGCCACACCGGCCGGCAGACAGAGTTCTGTCTTCTATCAACATGTGTTACTTTACAGCCTGCCGTTATCACATTTAGTGGCACTGGCCTTCGTTGAAGCTCTCAGTTAAATCTTGCCGGTCTAATGCTCTAAGGAGACTCATAAAGACTGAAGAAAAATGAACACTGCTCCACACTTTTAGGGACACTGACTTTGAATTCTCATGAAGTCAGTCAGGAAAATCAGATTCTTCAATGTCAGTGTCTGGATCCGCAACGTCGCATTTTTTCAATGTTTCGATACAGTGATGCTTATCTTTAAGCACTAATAATGGTGTTTAAGGACCAATAGATACACTGTTTCTTGAGAAACAGCTATAGAAAGGATAGGAGTCATGCATGTTATTAAACTGATTATTGGTTCGTATTCGGAGAAGCGGTTGGGTGTTCACTCCCTTCTGCAAGAAAATATGACACATTTGGGATGAGAGCGAACTTCCTGTGGGTATTCACACAGATACTGTAACTGAAATAGTTATGTTTGATAATAATCAGTAACAATCTAAACTGGTAGCCATAATGAAGCTTTTCGTAATAGCTGAGAGCGGTTAAACATGATTTAAAACATTTAAAAAATACCGAGAAACGAGTAACAGCCACGTATTGTAAATAAGAAAAACCACCTTTAATGTGACTGAAGTACCATTGTATACAAAACGTAGTATTTCACTACAAAAATAAAAATAACTCTTCGAAAATTAAGAAACAAGAACAGCGATGACACAAGCCTGGCATGCCGTTCTAGAAAACGGTTTTCAGATGGAGAACGTGGCGGGCGAACAATTTTTCTATAGCTTTAAACTTACGTCTTCCCCTCCCTGCTCCTACCCCAATCACGCACATGGTAGAAGGACATGGAGGCGTAAGAAAACATTAAGCTGAAGTATAACAACAGGTAGGTAACAAGCACAATTAGGCAACTGAGTTAACGGCTGAAGAATCAGTACTGCAGCCATCAAGGACAACATCGTTTAAGTTAAGAACATCTGTTTTCTGAACAGTTCAATATGGTACCACCTGGGTGGCGGATTATGAAACGAGCACTTACATATAGCCGTTGTGAACGATGTCAGAGAAATCCTTATTTCCAAAGGAAGTAAGATTACAAATTATTATTTTGTTTTCCATCATTTATTTCAAAACAACATGACTATTTGATGAAACCAGTAGTATCAGTAATACGAAATCTCATGCATTGATTTCTGTCGTTTTTTGTTCTCAACTAACGCTCACTGTAAATAAAGTAACGTTTCTGCGATCAGGATGGCTTCCTTTGACGTACGCGTAACAGCGAGGAAAGATATGTACACCGGAAGTTACGCATAAACAATTTATGTGGAATCAGGCCTAAATGGGCGTAGTACCTCTCCACCGTAAACGACTAACAGTTAAGCACGTAGCGGTAAGGACTGGTCCCAGATCACACATCCTTGATGTCTCTCTTCCACGTATAAACACACAAACCTCAAGCGAACTACGTCGTCGACATGACAGCGGCCACAGGCCCGAATGGTTTCACGTGTCTGTCCACATCCGCCCACAGCTGCCAAGGAAACAAGTGTGACCAGAATATCTCGTCAGAACCAGTTCACACGTGGACATCCTGCTCACCAACGCGCCATGTCCGTTGATCGGCCCGAGCCTCTGCTGCTGCTGCTGCTGCTGGCAATCACACGAATGAGAATGCAGTCGTGAACAGTTTTAGATAGTTCACACTGTTACCGTTTTGTTATAAATGATTGCATTTCGAGCAGTACTGAGTGAAAATATTCGAATGGTTCTCAAGCCGTCTTAATGCCATTTCCCCTGGGTGCAGATGTTGCAACACGAAAACCTATTTTCATCGAAGAAAATCCTTTTCTCTGCAGTACCAAAATCCTCTTCACACGTGGCATTTTGACTTTATCAGCAGCGCCAAGAACATTGAAATAATGAAACGACATTTAGGAAGGCGAGATTATTTACAACAGATGGACAGGTCTGGTACATACTTATGCGAGCGGTGATGATTTCACTTGTGATGAAAATATAGCTGTTGACACACGACTTTTAGGAAAAATGATAATAATAAAGGTTATCAACCTGAGAAAATGATGATTTCTTTTTTGGCGTACTGAAACCAGTCTCAAATAACAGCTCGATTTGGATTTTAAGCTGTCACAATCCAAGATTATGCGTTATTAATTTGTTTTCGAAGCACAATATATATATCAGCGTGTAGTCTGCGTCTTACGTGCATCAGTTCCGATTCACAGTATTAACTAAAATGATCAGACGCATGGAACCATCCGTTCTGTGTTAAGCTATTTTTTAAAAAAAGTGTCCTCGCTTGGCGAGTGTTGTACGGTAGATTTGTATGAAGGACAAGAATTTTGCCGGATGGAGTGACCGAGAGGTTCTAGGTGCTACAGTCTGGAACAGCACGACCGCGACGGTCGCAGGTTCGAATCCTGTCTCAGCCATGGATGTGTGTGATGTCCTTAGGTTAGTTGGGTGGTTGAAGGCGCAAGCGGCCGAATTTTACGACGAAGGAATTTCCAAGCTCGTCCATCGCTACGGTTAAATGCCTTAATTTAAATGGCAACTATGTAGAAAAGTAGTATTTACGTGTGGCTTTCATCTGTATATAATAAAAAAAATCCAATACTTCATTTATTTTTAATTCCAAAACGTAATGTACTTTGTGGATAGCCCTCGTATAAAAGGGCAGTGCTTTGGCGGAGCCGTCATTTGTTCTCAGGTGATTCATGTAAAAATGTTTAGGACGTGATTACGTCGGCATGACGGAAATTAATACACTTCGAATGCAGAATGGTAGTTTGAGTTAGACGCTTGGGACATACCAAATCAAAAATCGTGAGAGAATTTAGTATTCCGAGATCCACAGCATCAAGAGTGTGCCGAGAATACCAAATTTCAGGCATTAACTCTCAGCACGGACAACGAAGTAAACGCGGCCTTCGCTTAACTATCGAGAGCAGCGGCTTTTGCATGGGGTTGTCAGTGCGAGCAGACAAGCAATACTGCGTGAAATAGCAGCAGAAACTAGTGCAGGACGTACGACGAACGTGTTAATTAGGACAGTGCGGCGAAATTTGGCGTAAATGTGGTATGGTAGCACGACATCCCCCGCAGCACGTCTCCTGTTCTCGAGGCCATATCCGCTTGGATCTTGGACGACAGGAAAACCGACATGAGCACCGATTTCAGTTGGTAGGAGCTGACGGTAGGGTTCGAGAGTGGCGCAGACTTCACGAAGCCATGGTCTCATGGTGTCAGCAAGACACTGTGTAAGTTGGTGATGGCTCGATGATGGTGTGGGCTGTGTTGTGGAATGGACTGGGTCTCCTTTTCCAACTGAACCGATCATTGACTGGAAATGGTTATGTTTGGCAACCTGGAGACCATTTGCAGCCATTCATAGACTTCAGTTTCCAAACAATAAAATTTTTATGGACGACAATGTTCTGTGTCATCACGCCGCAATTGTTCGCAGTTGGATTGAAGAACATTCTGGAGAACTCGAGCGAATGATTTGACCACCCATTGAACATTTATGGGACATAATCGAGAGATCAGTTCGTGCACAAGATATTGTGCCGGCAATACCTTCGCAATTATTTACAGCTATAGAGGCAGCATGACTCAATATTTCTGCAAGGTATTTCCAACAACTTGTTCAGTCCACGTCACGTCGAACTGCTGCATTATGCCGGGCAAAAGCAGGTCAGACTCGATATTAGGAGGTATCCCGTGACTTCTGTTATCTCAGTGTAGTAGTCTGCTGTTCATTAATATTACAAAAACAATATTGCGGTATGTACAACAAACCTCAAATTAGAACAAAGTTATTTTTCAATCAGTGAAGGCGAGCCCGTATTACTGACGTTCCTCGTTACTGTAGTTGTAACACTTTTTCCTAACCAACTCGTTCTTCACATCTCTCACCTACTGGAAATGTCACCACGACTCAAGAGCTGGCGGTGTGTTGAAACAGCAGAGAAAGACGTTTCCCAGTCTGTCATCATAGCTCAGTTCGACTTCATGCACAAGAGGGATTAGAGCTATTGTTGCAGCTCTGTGTACTCAAGATCCGACCTGTACTCTTCCTATTTTAACACACAGGCACAATAAGTAAACATGTTTTACTTGCTTTCAAATGTTATCATACACCATGAACAACTTGGCCACCCTGTCTGTGACATGCACGGAGAGTCTGGAGCATTTCTGACAAAAATTAGCGCTCACGAAATAATCGCGTGACGAACCTTTACTTGAATCTTCCTCTGTTGATTCAAGTTGTCAAGTGTCATACATTGAGGAACCATTCTAGACGTTTGCAGGAGTGAACTACACGTTCTTACGCTTCGTCCAATGAATCAGAGATATCTGCCTCTATATGATGATTCGGCTATAAAATATGCAGTTATGTATATTTTGATGTTCCTGGCTGTGGCTGCCAGTATTTTATTTTGCTAGAAGCTCGCCGTGATGCAGCTTGATACACGTGAATAGCATATGGTACAAGAATGGAGTGAGATACAAGCGACAGACGATACAGAATGTAGCAGTCTAGTGGGAGCATCCGCCAATTGTATTGAACTTGTTTCCGATTGATCGGCACGTTCGGGTGTTAGGCGCCCAAACACCTAACTTCTTATTAATTATTTATTTACTTTTCATTGTATTTAGCCCAGTTTTTAGTATGACAATCTCTCAGGGCTACGCTACGAGTCTGTGTTTTTTTTTTAATTAAATTTCACTAGTTTTGAGAAACATAAGAGTAACGATGTTGCAACCGAAGTGCTTGAGACACTTTCGGGTCGCTTTGGCACGCCTAGGAGACCAAGTACGTCGGCTAGTCACACTGTTTCGGGCGTTATGGGGGGTCGGACACGTATCTCAGTATTGTTCGTTACCTAGACGTGAATATGTAATAGTTACTCGGTTTCGGGTGTTCCTCAGAGCCTGACATGTCGTACTCTACATCGGGCGTAACGTAGTTGCCAATATGTGATAATCACTCTGTCTAGAGCGTACCGGATACCCGGACAAAAAAAAGAAATGGTTCAAATGCCTCTGAGCACTATGGGACTTAACATCGGAGGTCATCAGTCCCCTAGAACTTAGAACTACTTAAACCAAACTAACCTAAGGACATCACACACATCCATGCCCGAGGCAGGATTCGAACCTACGACCGTAGCAGTTGCGCGGTTCTGGACTGAAGCGCCTAGAACCACTCTGACACCGCTGCCGGCTAGCCGCACATGCGTATCACATTTCGAAAGCTGTATGGACAACTTACCACAAAATTAAAAAAGCTATGTCGAGTGTTGTAAAAGACACTGTAAATGTGTGGATACTGAATAATAGTCTAACAGGGTAAATTAATCATATGTGTCACCAACTATCATTGTTAGTATTACAGATCTTCCCCACTGTAGAAACAGAGACTAATCTGGGCAGGTGGTAGTCCGCATAATGCACAATCACAGGTTCGAATCACAGCGTAGCAGCCTCCGCCGGAAAACATCCCACGACCGACGAGCTGTCTTCTACGACGGCGGGGACAACTTTAGAACGCGACAGATTGGTGGAAAGAACGGCCGGAGACTCTTATTCGGTCTCTCCAGATCTCTCCAGCTTCCAGATCTGACTTCCAAAAGAACACACAACTTGTAACATTCTCAGATCGTAACAGGTGATTGTTCAGTGCTTTGGAAAAAATGTTATGAAACAATATAAAGTCTTTTACCCTATTTATGCACATAACGTTAAATTTATTTATGTTCTCGTTCGGAAACGACACAGTTTGAGCCGGTCGGAGTGGCCGAGCGGTTCTAGGCGCTACAGTCTGGAACCACGAGACCGCTACGATCGCAGGTTCGAATCCTGCCTCCGGCATGGATGTGTGTGATGTCCTTAGGTTTAAGTAGTTCTAAGTTCTAGGGATTGATGACCTCAGCAGGTAAGTCCCGTAGTGCTCAGAGCCATTTCAACCATTTGACACAGTTTGAAAAAATATTCATTTCTGCATATATTACAGCTTCGAATTAAAAAGCGCTGTTCATTCCCGGAGAAACAGATCGCTAACAGCTTAAGCAATAATTTCATTAAGAAAAGGGAACTTTAACTATTTCATTGCTGAAAGTATTCTGGTAGCTGTCATATTATGAATATTGTTGCGGACACTTCATTTTGTATTTACGTTTTCGAATCGCTATGTGCATAGTACTAACGCAGAGAAATGCCCCCATTTTCTCTCCTTTTTGTGCTATTTGGAGTGTCTGTCCTCTTCCACCCCATAAGCTTCAAGGCAGGAGTCAAATACTTTCTTGTGTCATTGATTATAGTCACCAATGAGCATTCCGTTACAGAGCATTATACTGGATTTACTTTTAACAATATCCATAAATAGTAGAAAAAATGAATATGCGCGAGCGCGTGCGTGTCTCATTTCCTCCTAAACCACTAGACCGATTTCGAACCGAGCGAGGTGGCGCAGTGGTTAACACAGTGGATTCGCATTCGGTAGGACGATGGTTCAATCCCGCGTTCGGCCATCCTGATTAGGGATTTCCGTGATTTCCCTAAATCGCTTCAGATAAATGCCGTGATGGTTCCTCTGACAGGACAGGGCACGGCCTACTTCCTTCTCCATCTTTCCTAATCCGATGACACCACTGACCTCACTGTTTGGTCTCTTCCCTCAATTCAAACCATCAAACAAACCAACCTACCTACCGACTTCAACCAAACTTGGTATACATATACCTTACCGCCAGACAGCAAGTGCTGTGGTTTTAAGAATTACCTACCTATCGGAAGGTGGGAATGAAAAAGATGATCAGCCCACGACGCGTGATTTACCCGAATTTATCCATCCAGCATTTGAGCACGAGCACACTTAGCGACATGCAAAGAACTTCACACATAATTTTAAACCTTTTCCAAATTTTTTCTCGCTAACGATCACTGCAAAATGATTAAATGATTCCGCTGTTCATGCAGTGAAAATACTGGAGGCGGCATGACGTCGTAATTTATTCCTTCCAACAGTTCTCGCGACACATTTTTCCGACAGTATGCACATATACCGCTCGATGTAACAAAAAAATTATATCACTGTAAATATATAGTTCAGTAGATATCACGTTATAGACAACGCAATATGTGAAAAACTAACAGATCATGCATTATGTTTAAATTTGTTAGTTCTGTACTGCTAACTCTATTCGCAATAAATTTCGCAGACAATATCCACATATACGGGAAAAAGCACCTACAAAATTATATCATGGTGCCACACACAATTCAGAATATATGACGTCATAAACAGTGAGATGGGTTATTACTTCGTTGCAACAAACTTCATTTGCAACACACTTTGCAGACAGTACCAAATATGTCTCTGATTGTACCTACAAAACATCATTCCACGGTAAACAGACACGGAGTAATGACTTCATAAACATTGAAGGACAAGGCCAGACCCCGCATGGTACGGGCGTGGACCCACAGGTCTACATACTTGGAAAACGCGCGATTTCTATGCTAGTTATCAATATATCACGTAAATACTAAAAGTTGATAACACACTGATAACATAAGCGTCAATTCTACGAACCCTTACTTTTATCCACTGTCAGTGTTTCTTCCGTGTATGTATTACTTCCGTAAAACTGAAGAATAGCCGCCTTCAGTCACAAACTGTGACTTTATTTTGCTGGACTTCGGAAGCACGTATCCCCTACTGGAAACAGATCTAATCTGGAAAAATCTGGAAAAACTGATGTAGACTGTCAGAGCTCCTGGAGGTGAGGCCCCAGAGCTCGATATGCATAATGCATTGAAATAAAACCACGATTTTTGACTGAAGGCAGCTGTTCTTCGTTTTATGAAACTAGTGTTCCTCCGCAATATTTGCATCACTGGTATCGATTCTGATTCGGAGCCAGTGTTGATAAATAACGTCTACACACTGATGAATCCATCCACAGTGGATATGAGCCATACAATTAAAACGAGTTCACGGGTACAATGACCTCTGATCTATAGGACATGAAATGATGCATGGAGATGAGTGGTGGTGAGAGAGGGTGGCGGGGGCCGTGTAAAATGGTCGATCCCACCAACTGTTATTACACAGATAACGGCACCTTTTTCCGCGTCATGGAAAAGTAAATTTTGTTACCTAGCAACCTTAACGGTTGGAGGGGCGTGCAGTATCGATTGTCGTGACGGGTAAGCACGCCGATGCGCCGTCCGGGTGCCACTTAGAGTGGCTCGATGATATCCGCAGCTGAACGTAACCTGTAGTACCGCGAGCGGTTCACGATATTCGTATAGCGAGACTGTTGACCGCATCGATTGCTTCAGCCATGTTTCGTGTGCCCAGGATTTGGCAACGTTGCGATGATCGTAAAAGCTCAGAAGTGTTAAAAGCGGCTTGAAGACGTCGTATAACGTAAGGATCCTGAGTGGTTTCTTCTTCTTTTTTATTTTTTTAGTGTAGGCATCAAATACCATCAACAAGCAAATACCCAATGCCGAAGATAATTTACTGAGACATATCCTGCAGAGCAGTATTGCTGTCCTGGGGAGCAGTTACTCAACTCTTTCGCTCAGGTACTCAAATAGGTTCTTGTATGTCATCGTTGACCAGAACACCAGCAGGATCTAACAGTTCTTCGGATGTACCCCGCAAAGGCTGTGAGAGAATAGCAGCAATCCCGTTATGGGACGAATTTCAGGTCAGACTCACTGCAAAGCCCTCGAAGCAAACCACCATGAAGATAAAATCAGAGAGATCAGAGCCCACACAGAAGCATACCGACAATCCTTCTTTCCACGTACAATACGAGACTGGAACAGAAGCGAGAACCGATAGAGGTACTCAGGGTACCCTCCGCCACACACCATCAGGTGGCTTGCGGAGTATGGATGTAGATGTAGAATATTTTTCGTGTACTTGAATGGTCGCGCCAGAGGTCATAAGACAACCATCGTAATCTACCGAAAAAGCAATGCCGATGAAGCAAGAATCTGGCATTACACGAAAAATAAAATGTTCTAGTAAACTTTAACACAGCTTTCAGTAAACTTCACTGTCGTCTAATCACATGAACAGCTATTGAAATTACACATGCAAACACAATACTTTCGCAGAAGGGCGATCCAGTACCGTAACTGATTTGGAGAAGGGCGTAATGGGTAATGAATACCTTAGCTTCACAGCAATATAAACAGCGGTGCTAAATAACCAGGCACCAATTGCTGTTCCGAAAACCCAATCTGCGACTGCCACTGGTTATAGGAATGTAACGGTAGGCACAGGATATGCAGAACAAAACTTACATTACAGGGGATACTTTTTCGAGACAAACTCCGGCATCAAAGTCTGCAGACATATTAACAGTGGCGATTGTTGCAGAAACCACAACAGCGATCTATAAACAGCTGTTTGGTCACCGGAGAGAGGAATGCCTAAGACATAATGTGCATGAACTGTCCAGGTAGGGAAATTATTCTGGAGAACTGACAATGACAAGTCTTGCAATGTAGTTATATTTATTAGTTAATTTTAACACTTGTCACAACCCAAAATGGAGCATAAATAATCTGCCCAGTGGTTGTGATTTACATTCATGCTATGCTAACGGTTGGAGGATTCAGCGTTTTCTTAACAACAAAGCTGTTGCAAGGCTTTATGTTTGGCTTGCATTTTGTTTCAGTTGTTGAAGAATGATGAGAGTTAGACCCTGCTGAGTGCACTTATATGATTCACAAATGTGTTTAATGGGGTGATTATCCTATATCTAGTCGTTTAGTCTTGTGTTTGATTCTGTTGGATCTGCCTTTTGTGACTATATTCCAACATAGTGTAGGCCTTCTTTGCATTGTTTGTCTGTATCGTCCTGCCTTTGTTTGATTGGCAGAATTAGTATTAGCTTTTTTGGTGTTTTCGTGTCATTCTCATTTGTTTTTTATTTGTGAATTCTATCCTGAGTTTGTGCCTAGCTACCTCATTCCATTATTGTTCCTTCCAAATCGTATAGTTCATTAGTTGTAAGCTTCTTACGTTACCTTGTGTTCTCCTATTCTTGTATGTTACACTTATTGTAAGAGCCAGGTATTTTTCCAGCTTGGGATTTTGCGTAATATGCTTAGTTGATGTAGTATTTGTTGGATTTTAGAGCAAATATTATTTCCCTCCGTTTCTGTGCAGAAAGTCGAGAGGTCAGGACTTGGCATGTGGGCGTTCACGTAGAATTTTAAGGAAAACAGAGAAGTTGGTCAGAAGATTCTACATTACACAGTACGGGGTACCTAGAGCTCCCATGGGAAGGAAGCCAGGCAGTGACCCGGAGCAACCATTATGATAACGTTACGGCGGAGCATGAAGAAGAAACGTATTACCAGGTCGGAGGCTGCGAGCAGAGAGCGAGCGAGCGAATGAGAGAGAGAGAGAGAGAGAGAGAGAGAGTGAGAGAGAGAGAGAGAAAGAGCGCAATTCTCAGTTCAGCGGTCGGCCGGCTCGTGAACTCCGGCAGCCCGTGCGACGTCCACCTACACCTGTTGTCTACTGAACGCTAGCTTACACGCCTACTTCGCCAGCAGTGTCCAGTCATGCGTAGCCCAGCACCACGAGGCTAGTTTGGACTGTAGGTGCAGCCTTAACATTCAAGGAAAATTTCCAACACATTTTTTTTATATTGCACGAAGGTGGTGCCACCTGTAGACCTTCTCCTCCAATCCCCCCCCCCCCCCCCCCTTCTTCCATAGATGTGGTGACTCACATTGTTCAGAAAAAGATGTCATTCATAACCCGGAAAGACGGTTTGCCCATATAGAGCCTTATATCGGGTGGTCAGAAACGGTCTGAATAGCTGAATAGCTTGTCAGGTTGTAGTAGGGTAGGTTGTGCTGAAAATGGTTGTAAAGAAAAAAATTCTATACTTTGGGCCGTTCCGAGTTTATTGGCACTGAAATTAGCCAATCAGGCGGTTGCGCGCGCAGATTCAAATGTCTCGCTAGAGACAGTGTCGCCAAACGCTTTCTTCAGTTGGTTTCCCTAAAACGAAACGAGTGTATGATTCGTTATGAATAGGAAAGTAAGGAAGAGAGTGTGTTACTATGAATAGTTCAGTGACAGTGCTGTTCTCATCAGAATCGACAGCAAACCAAA
Organism: Schistocerca gregaria; assembly: GCF_023897955.1. Lineage (NCBI taxonomy): Eukaryota > Metazoa > Arthropoda > Insecta > Orthoptera > Acrididae > Schistocerca > Schistocerca gregaria. The sequence goes on along the minus strand of NC_064921.1, from coordinate 570,528,325 downwards.
GCCAACAACGACAGTTTCGGTATACATACTGACGTCGCAAGCCGGAGATGATGAGATAGAGAAATTTGTAAGGACACGCACCAGATAATTTAGTACGTAAAGGGAGACTAAAAACAAATAGAGATGGGGGCCTAGAATGCGGTTGTAGGAGAATGAATAGAAGAAAGTGGTATGGGAGATATGGGTTTGGCACTAGGAATGAGGGAGGGGAAAGACTAATTGATTTCTGCAGTAAATTCCAGTTATTAATAGCGAATACTCTGTTCAGTCACAAGAGGAGGTGGTGTACTTGTAAAAGACCAGGAGATACGGGAAGAGTGCCGTCATATTAACATCAGGGTCAGGCAGAGATTCCGAAATTAGTTACTGGAATGTGAATCGTAACCAGTGCAGATATACTCTCAGATCACAATTTAACAGTGATGAAGAGTAGACTGAAGTTTAAAAGACTAATGCGCAAGGAAGTGGGATACGGAAGTACTCAGAAATGAAGAGATCCGCTTGATGTTCTCTGAAGCTGTATTATTATAAGAAATAGCTCAGTAGGCAGCTCAGACGAATTAATAGCTCTGAAAAGGGCAAGCACAGAAGTTGGAAAGAAAAACGTAGGTAAAAAGAAGGTAACTGTGAAAATACCATTAGTAACCGAAGAAGTACTTCAGTTGATCTACGAAAAACCAAGTACAAAAATGTTCACGGAAACACGGGAATATAGAAATGCAAGTGACCTAGGAATGAAAAACATAGGGAGTGCTGGGAAGCTAAACCGTAATGGCTACATAAAAATTGTAAAGAAATCGAAAAACAAATGATCTTCGAAAGGACAGCCTCAGCATGTATAAAAGTCAAAATAACCTAAGGTGTAATTAAAAGGAAAGGCTGTAATATTAAGTGCACTGGAAATTCTGCTGTCAAATGCAGAGGAGATAGCGGATATGTGCAAAGAGTACATTGAGAGCCTCTATGAAGGACAAGACTTGTCTGATGCCATGCTGCAAGAAGATACAGGAGTCGATACAGAAGAGATAGGGATTAAAAGTCTGGCAGTTCGCCATCTGACTTTCGGAAAAAGCATCATCCACACAATTCCGAAGATTGCAAGAGCCGACAAATGAGAGAACTATTGCACAGTCAGCTTAACAGCTCACACGTCCACGACACTGACAAGAATAATACACAGATAAAATACGAGGATGGGTGAAATGATGATCAGTTTTGCTTATGAAAGATAAAGGCTCCAGAGAGGAAGTTCGGACGTTGCGGTTGATAATGGAGGCAAGACTGGAGAAAAATCAAGACATGTTCATCGAATTTGTAGACCTGGAAAAAGCGTTTGATTATGTCAAATGGTGCAATATGTTAAAATTCTTAGAAAAGTGTGCTTAAACTACACTCCTGGAACTGGAAAAAAGAACACATTGACACCGGTGTGTCAGACCCACCATACTTGCTCCGGACACTGCGAGAGGGCTGTACAAGCAATGATCACACGCACGGCACAGCGGACATACCAGGAACCGCGGTGTTGGCCGTCGAATGGCGCTAGCTGCGCAGCATTTGTGCACCGCCGCCGTCAGTGTCAGCCAGTTTGGCGTGGCATACGGAGCTCCATCGCAGTCTTTAACACTGGTAGCATGCCGCGACAGCGTGGACGTGAACCGTATGTGCAGTTGACGGACTTTGAGCGAGGGCGTATAGTGGGCATGCGCGAGGCCGGGTGGACGTACCGCCGAATTGCTCAACACGTGGGGCGTGAGGTCTCCACAGTACATCGATGTTGTCGCCAGTGGTCGGCGGAAGGTGCACGTGCCCGTCGACCTGGGACCGGACGGCAGCGACGCACGGATGCACGCCAAGACCGTAGGATCCTACGCAGTGCCGTAGGGGACCGCACCGCCACTTCCCAGCAAATTAGGGACACTGTTGCTCCTGGGGTATCGGCGAGGACCATTCGCAACCGTCTCCATGAAGCTGGGCTACGGTGCCGCACACCGTTAGGCCGTCTTCCGCTCACGCCCCAACATCGTGCAGCCCGCCTCCAGTGGTGTCGCGACAGGCGTGAATGGAGGGACGAATGGAGACGTGTCGTCTTCAGCGATGAGAGTCGCTTCTGCCTTGGTGCCAATGATGGTCGTATGCGTGTTTGGCGCCGTGCAGGTGAGCGCCACAATCAGGACTAAATACGACCGAGGCACACAGGGCCAACACCCGGCATCATGGTGTGGGGAGCGATCTCCTACACTGGCCGTACACCTCTGGTGATCGTCGAGGGGACACTGAATACTGCACAGTACATCCAAAGAGTCATCGAACCCATCGTTCTACCATTCCTAGACCGGCAACGGGACTTGCTGTTCCAACAGGACAATGCACGTCCGCATGTATCCCGTGCCACCCAACGTGCTCTAGAAGGTGTAAGTCAACTACCCTGGCCAGCAAGATCTCCGGATCTGTCCCCCAATAAGCATGTCTGGGACTGGATGAAGCGTCGTCTCACGCGGTCTGCACGTCCAGCACGATCGCTGGTCCAACTGAGGCGCCAGGTGGAAATGGCATGGCAAGCCGTTCCACAGGAGTGCATCCAGCATCTCTACGATCGTCTCCATGGGAGAATAGCAGCCTGCATTGCTGCGAAAGGTGGATATACACTGTACTAGTGCCGACATTGTGCATGCTCTGTTGCCTGTGTCTATGTGCCTGTGGTTCTGTCAGTGTGATCATGTGATGTATCTGACCCCAGGAATGTGTCAATAAAGTTTCCCCTTCCTGGGACAATGAATTCACAGTGTTCTTATTTCAATTTCCAGGAGTGTATACGGACGAACGGGTAATATCCAATATGTACAAGAACGAAGTGGGAATAATAACAATGGAAAACCAAGAACGAAGTCTTCGTATTCAGAAGAGTGTAGGACAGGGATTGGGTCTTTCACCCCTACTGCTCAATCTGTACCTCGAAGAAGCAATTACGAAATTAAAGTTTCAAGAGTGGAATTGAAATTCAAGGTGAAAGGACATCAATGACAAAACTCTCTGATCATATTGCTATCCTCAGTGGAATTGAAACAGTGTTAGAGAATTTTCTGAATGGAATGAAGTCTAATGAGCAAAAAATATGGACAGAGTAAATAGAATACGTAATTAGTGAGAAGCATCAGGAAGGAGAACAACGAGAAACTTAACGTTAGGACTGGTCATCACGAAGTAGATGAAGTAAGCAATTCTCCTGCCTAGGCAGCAAAATAACTCACGACGGACGGAGCTATAACATAAAAAGCAGAATAGTTCTGGCAAAAAGGGCCTTCCAGAATAAATATGTCACAATGTACGTCAGGAGCACAGCATTGTACGGTGGTGAAGCCTGAACTGTGAGAAATCCGGACAGAAGAGAATCAATGCATTTGAGATATAGTGTTAAGGAAGAATGCTGAAAATTAAATGGATTTATAAGATATATCGTGAGGAGGAGGTCCAGAGAATCGGCGAGGAAAGGAATATATGGAAAACACTTACAAGAATAAGGGACAAATACACTATGTGATTGTAAGTATCCGGACACATGGCTGAAAATGACTTACAAGTTAGTGGCGCTCTCCATCGGTAATGCTGGAATTCAGTATGGTATTGGCGCACCCTCAGCCTTGATGACAGCTTCCACTCTCGCAGGCATACGTTCAGTCAGATGCTGGAAGGTGTCTTTGGGAATGGCAGCCCATTCATTACGGAGTGGTGCATTGAGGAGAGGTATCGATGTCGATCAGTGAGGCCTGGCACGAAGTCAACGTTACAAAAAATCCCAAAGGTGTTGTATAAGATCTAGGTCAGGACTCTCTGCAGGCCAGTCCATTATAGGGATGTTATTGTCGTGTAACCACTCCGCCACAGGCCGTGCAATATGAACAGGTGCTCCATCGTCTTGGAAGGTGCAGTCGCCATCCTCGGATTGCTCAACAGTGCGAAGAACGAAGGTGCTTACAACATCAATGTAGGTCTGTGCTGTGATAGTGTCATGCAAAACAGCAAGGGGTGCAAGCCCCCTACATGAAAAACACGACCACAACATGACGCCACCGCCTCCGAATTTTACTGTTGGCACTACTCACGTTGGAAGATGACGTTCACCGGGCATTCGCCTTACCCACACCCTGCTATCGGATCGCCACATTGTTTACCGTGATTCGTCACTCAACACAACGTTTTTTCACTGTCCAGTCGTCCAATGTATACGCTCTTTACAACAAGCGAGGCGTCGTTTGGTATTTACCGGCGAGATGTGCGGCCCATGAGCAGCCGCTCTACCATGAAATCCAAGTTTTCTCACTCCCGCCTAACTGTCGTCGCACTTGCAGTGGATCCTTACGCAGTTTGGAATTCCTGTGTGATGGTCCGTATAGATGTCTGCCTATTAGACATTACTACACTCTTCAGCTGTCGGCGGCCTCTGTCAGTCAACAGACGAGGTCGGCCTGTACGCTTTTGTGCTGTACGTGTCCCTTCACGTTTCCACTTCACTATGACGTCGAGAACAGTGGACCTAGAGATGTTTAGAAGTGTGGAAATCTCGCGTACAGACGCATGACCCAAGTGACACACAATCACCTGACCACGTTCGAAGTCCGTGAGTGCCACGGAGTGCTCTCTCACGATGTCTAATGACTACTGAGGTTGCTGATATGAAGTACTTGGCAATAAGTGACAGCACAATGCACTTAATATGAAAAAAATATGTTTTTGGCGATGTTCGGATACTTTTGATCACACAATGTAGTAGAACATCACAGAATAACTTCCACAGTGCTAGAAGAAGCTGTAGGGTGTAAATACTGTAGAGGAAGACAGTGATTGGAATACTTCCAGCAAATAATTGAGAGAGAGAGAGAGAGAGAGAGAGAGAGAGAGAGAGAGAGAGAGACCAAAATTGGACACGGAACGGTAGTAAGGGCTGAACCACAGGTAATGACTAAGGAGTCTCATGTGCTATGATCTACACTATGAGAACTACTGACACTAATTGTACCTCGCGGCCTGATTGACTGACTCCAGTGCTAATTAACTCTGAAACGGTGCAACGTATCGGTTTTTGTTCTTAACAATTATTACTTAGGTCAACATACCCTGAAACACCCGTACACATTTCAACATTTTCATACTGTTTCTGACCATCCTGTATACTAAAGGAAGGAATATCACATGCAGGGCGCTACAAAATCACACAGATAAACTTCGCCGAGTTGTAGAATGCGTCTTGAGGAATAAATTGTGGATAGAAACCGGTGTCTGTGGATATCTTATTCAGCGACGAGATTCAGATGTAGTGCATTAGATAGAAGGAATCCAATTTTTCCCCTTACGTGTTCTGAAGATATTTCCAGTATTTTATGATACAATGTGTGGGGTAGTAGATATTTGTTTTATCTTTTTCTTTTAGTGGGATTTATATGTGGATCTTGCTTTACTCTGCGCAGCAATGAGAATCTTCGAGGCATTCGAAACTGCAATCTGCTTCGCTATGTTCATTTGCTTTGCATGTTTTTACAGTCACAGGCTTCCACCAACCATTTTACGGATAAAATAAAACTTAAGGGATTAACACCAGTACAGATATGCTGGGTATGATACCGTGGTTTTTTACGACCCACTGGGAGCTACAGAACATCCGCTCTTTAAAGCTAATGCATTTGACACATTTAACTGTGTACAGAGTCAAGATTCGGCATCGGAACCTTACTTCTCGCAGGTAGTTCGTAGCTAAATGCGCTGATCTTCTGATTTATACTCTCTGATCGAAAGTATTCGGACACCTATTAGCGAACATCAATATGGGGTGTGTCTACCCTTCGCCTTCACCTTGCAGGAGACACTTTCAATGAGGTGACGATGTCTGTGGAGGAAAGGCCGCACATTCTTCCTCGAGAGCCGAAGCTGCTGGTGTCTATGGCAACGTAGACGTCCTTATTATTCCTTAATATGTTCCATATAGTTCAATTCGGGACTGTGACCAGATCAATATATTTGTGGAATGTTGTTGTCCACAAACCATTGCTTTACAGGTGCTGTTTCGGCACGGTGCACTGTTCTGCTGATATAGTCGGTCTGCTAGTGTACACAGTACACAACGTTGTAAAACATGTTCTTATCCTTCCGTATGTAGCATTTATAAGTGCAACACGGGAAGCACACCCGTACCATAACCTCACCTCCTCGGTACTTCACTGTTGCCACGAGACATAATGGCAGGTAACGTTCTCCATGGATTCGCCAAAGTCAGACTCTTCCCTCGGATTTCCAAAGAGTATCGAATGACACAAGAATCCAGAACACTGGTTTCCGGTTCATCCAAAGTCCAGTGGTGTCGCTCTTTATAGCACTAGTACTGACTACAGAAACGTTTGACTTGTGAGAAGCTGCTCGACCACTCTACCAACCAAATTCTTTGTAACTCCTTAGGCGAAGTCATTGTGCTACCTAGACTCTTGGTATCACTTTGGAACTCGAGAGGGATTCCTTCTGCTGATTTAATGCGATTTTTTTTTACAATCACCCTGAGCCGTGGCCGGCTCGCGTTGATGTTTGTTCTTTGGCATTTTGTCGCAATCGAGTGGCTTCTAATTTCTTCCTGAGTTACTACCATAATGAGTTGCTGACTTGCCTCCGTCAGTGGCAGCAGCAGTGCTTATCAATTCTAGTACTGCTGGTGCGACAGCTATATTTCCGTGTGGTGGTGGTGTGTGTGTGTGTGTGTGTGTGTGTGTGTGTGTGTGTAGCAGTCGATCGGCTGGGACGGACCAGCGAGAAAGTCTCCGCGGCCTGGGGTCAGGTGCACACGTGTCGGATTGTGAGGCGCTAGCTGCGAGAGCTACAAAGTTCGTTGCCCACCGAAACTGGACACTGAAGTTGAGTGATCAGTTAACTTGTTATGAAACCGCAACGGCTGTGACATCTCTTCCTTCATTGCCTGTTATTGCTTCCTGGGCCGTTCCGGCTAGCAGAAACGTATTGTCAGTTGGAATCGGCCAAATTTTGGTGCCGTCTTCCTGTATAGTATTTAACTATTAAATTGGTTGTTACTTATCAATGAAGTGCACCAGCGGTATTTTCTGCCTTGTGGCCGTTAACGCCCTAGTTACCTGCCCTGGTCGTTAGCGTAGTTTGCCAGCAGTGTTTTTTCCTCGCCGTGTTGATGTTGTCCAGCAAGGCGTGTAGTTCGACAGCCTTTTAGTTCTTTGTTCATATTTTTTTCTTAAGAGTTGTTATTGTGCCTTGGCTGTTTTTAGACTCCTATTTTGAAGACGTAGTGCGGCTGGTATCTTCGTCCTCGGCTGATATTTTCGGCTGTCATACCGTTGGTTGGGCAGAAGGGAATTGATTAGGTTGTTGGTGAGTCCTTCAGCTATCCCTGGGTAGGGTTGCCATCCGATTATTTGACTTCCCTCTTGGCTGCCTGTCTCACCTCACCTTACGTTAGAGCTACCTCCTCAGGCCGACCCCTGGAACACGTCTGAGCACCACTGTTCTGTTGATTTTAGGTTGTGATTTTCATTTTAGTCTTATACACTGTGCGAGGCCATCAGATGTCTATTAATTTAATTTATTTTAATTTTCAATAAGGCCTTCAGCCATCTTAAATTAAAATTTTCAAAATTGATTTGTTTAAAACTAATTTATTAGAAATTTGCTCTATCTGAAATTCTTGTTATCCAGGCCCTAAGCCCTGTGTTGTTCAGCGTCTTATGTGTGGCCTTAAGCCGAGTATTTACGTGAAATATTTTTAAAAAAATAAAGCCTTCAGCCGAATGTATTCTTTAAAGCATTTCTTTTATAACTTGTGTTCAGGCCTTCAGCCGTTCGTTTTTTTTGTGTGGTTTTCAGCCTTCAGCCCAGGAGGTATCGCAAGTTTTCTTAACTAGGCCTTCAGCCGTGCCGGCCGTGGTGGCCGAGCGGTTCTAGGCGCTACAGTCTGGAACCACGAGACCGCTACGGTCGCAGGTTCGAATCCTGCCTCGGGCATGGATGTGTGTGATGTCCTTAGGTTCGTTAGGTTTAAGTAGTTCTAAGTTCTAGGGGATTCATCAGATGTTAAGTCCCATAGTGCTCAGTGCCATTTGAACCATTTTGAACCTTGAGCCATACTGTTTTAATTAGATCCTTTTAAGGCAATGTGTCTGGTTCCTGGTGTGGGTTCCTGTAGTCATGTCCTAGTTCATGAACCACGGGCAACGTGGCCAAGTAAGTGGTCCCCCCAGTCGGGATACCAGTTACTTTGGAATAAGGCTGGGCATCTCGGACATATTCTGAGTCGTGGTCACCTTTGTGCTCATACGGCAAAGACTACCAAATCCACCGGTTAATCCCTCAACCGTTCGGGGTAAAACTCAATGGGACTCGGGGCAAGTAAGGCTAGCAACCTGCTTCCCCGATACTTTAAATATGATGCTGGCAACAATCATAGCAAAAGGCCTCGGACCTTTGGAGGTGACGGAGTCCCACCTCTAACTGACAAACCAGGGACTCCAAAGATACGACTTGGCAAACAAATGTTAATGAGATGGGGAGCTATTAATATCAATGGGGGCTACTCTGGGAAGAAGGTAGAGCTGGCCGAGGCTGCAAGTAAGATGGGGCTAGACGTTTTAGCTGTTTGTGACATTCGGGTAAGGGGTGAGAAAGAAGAGAAAGAATACAAGGTCTACCTGTCAAGAGTCAAAGCAGGAATAGCACAATGGGGTGTAAGGCTTTACATCAGGAAATAAATGGAACCCAGCGTCGTTGCAGTAAGGTATGTAAACGAACGACTGATGTGTATAGATTTGACAGTGTCTAGCAAGAAAATTAGGATTGTGTCAGTATATTCGCATTGTGAAGGGACAGATCAAGGTAAGATGGATAGTTTTTATGATGCACTCAGTGATGTAGTTGCTAGAGTAAAGGACAAGGACAGTGTTCTGCTCATGGGTGATTTTAATGCCAGGATTGGAAATCGAACAGAAGGGTATGAAAAAGTTATGGGTAAATTTGGAGAGGATATGGAGGCCAATAGGAACGGGAAACAACTCTTGGATTTCTGTGCCAGTATGGGCTTAGTAATCACAAACTCCTTTTTTGAAAAAAAGAACATTCACCGGTATACTTGGGAAGGCAGGGGAACCAGATCTGTCACTGACTATATAATAACAGATCAGGAATTCAGGAAGGCTGTGAGGGACACACGTGTATGCAGGGGATTCTTTGATGACACTGATTATTATTTAATCTGCAGCGAAATTGGGATTGTGAGGCCGAAAGTGCAGGAGGTCAGGTCCATATGTAGGAGGATAAGAGTGAGAAACTTCAGGATAAGGAAATCAGGCACAAGTATATCACAGCGATCTCAGAAAGGTACCAGTTAGTTGAATGTAGTCAATTGCAGTCACTGGAAAAGGAATGGACAAGGTACAAGGACACAGTACTAGAAGTGGCTAAAGAATGTCTTGGAACAGTAGTGTGTAAAAGTAGGATGAAGCAAACAGCTGGTGGAATGACAGTCAAGGCAGCCTGTAAAAGTAAAAAGGTGTATCAAAAATGGCTACATACTAGAACTCAAGTTGACAGAGAAAATTATGTTGAAGAAAGAAACAAAGCCAAACAGATAATTGCAGCATCCAAGAAGAAATCTTGGTAAGACTTTGGAAACAGGTTGGAGACTATGGGTCAAGCTGCTGGAAAACCATTCTGGAGTGTAATTAGCAGTCTTCGAAAGGGAGGAAAGAAAGAAATGACAAGTATTTTGGACAGGTCAGGAAAACTGCTGGTGAATCCTGTGGATGCCTTGGGCAGATGGAGGGAATATTTTGAAGAGTTGCTCAATGTAGGTGAAAATACGATCAGCAATGTTTCAGATTTCGAGGTACAATGGGATAGGAATTATGATGGAAATAGGATCACATTTGAGGAAGCGGAGAACATGGTCAATAGATTGCACTGCAATAAAGTGGCTGGGGTGGATGAAATTAAGTCGGAACTCATCAAATACAGTGGAACGTCAGATCTTAAATGGCTACAAAGGATAATTGAAATGGCCTGGGAGTCGGTACAGGTTCCATCAGACTGGACAAAAGCAGTAATCGCACCAATCTTTAAACATGGAAACAGAAAAGATTGTAACACCTACAGAGGTATCTCTTTAATCAGCGTTGTGGGTAAAATTTTCTCAGGTATTGTTGAAAGGAAAGTGCGAGTATTAGTTGAGGACCAATTGGATGAAAATCAGTGTGGGTTTAGGCCTCTTAGAGGTTGTCAGGACCAGATCTTTAGCTTACGGCAACTAATGGAGAAGTGTTATGAGTGGAACAGGGAATTGAATCTATGCTTTATAGATCTAGAAAAGGCATATGACCGGGTTTCTAGGTGGAAGTTATTGTCTGTTCTACGAGATTATGGAATAGGAGGCAAACTTTTGCAAGCAATTAAAGGTCGTTACATGGATAGTCAGGCAGCAGTTAGAGTTGACGGTAAATTGAGTTCATGGTTCAAAGTAGTTTCAGGGGTAAGACAAGGCTGCAACCTGCCGCCACTGTTGTTCATATTATTTATGGATCATATGTTGTAAACAATAGACTGGCTGGGTGAGATCGAGATATGTGAACACAAAATAAGCAGTCTTGCATATGCGGATGACTTAGTTGTGATGGCAGATTATATTGAAAGTTTACAAAGTAATATTTCAGAGCTAGATCAGAAATGTAAGGACTATGATATGAAGATTAGCATCTACAAAACGAGAGTAATGTCAGTGGGAAAGAAATATAAACGAATTGAGTGCCAAATAGGAGGATCTAAGTTAGAACAAGTGGACTGTTTCAAGTACTTACAATGCATATTCTCACAGGATGGCAACATAGTGGAAGAACTGGAAGCGAGGTGTAGCAAAGCTAATGCAGTGAGCGCTCAGCTACGATCTACTTTCTTCTGCAAGAAGGAAATCAGTACCAAGACTAAGTTTTCTGTGCACCGTTCAATCTTTCGACCAACTTTGTTGTATGGGAGCGAAAGCTGGGTGGATTCAGGTTACCTTATCAACAAGGTTGAGGTTACGGATATGAAAGTAGCTAGGATGATTGCAGGTACTAGTAGATGGGAACAATGGCAGGAGGGTGTCCACAATGAGGAAATCAAAGAAAAACTGGGAATGAACTCTATAGATGTAGCAGTCAGGATGAACAGACTTAGATGGTGGGGTCGTGTTACACGCATGGGAGAAGCAAGGTTACTCAAGAGACTCATGGGTTCAGCAGTAGAGGGTAGGAGGAGTCAGGGTAGACCAAGGAGAAGGTACCTGGATTCGGTTAAGAAAGATTTTGAAGTAATGTCATGGAGGAATTTTATAAGGGGGCTATGCTCCAGACTGAACGCTGAAAGGCATAATCAGTCTTAAATGATGATGATGATGATGATAAGGCAATGTGTAATTAAGAGGTTCAAATGGCTCTGAGCAGTATGAGACTTAACTTCTGAGGTCATCAGTCCCCTAGAACTTAGAACTACTTAAACCTAACTAAGCTGAGGACATCACACACATCCATGCCCGAGGTAGGATTCGAACCTGCGACCGTAGCGGTCGCGCGGCTCCAGACTGTATCGCCTAGAACCGCTGGGCCACTTCGGCCGACTAATTATGTGGTTCTTAGGGAAATACAAGTTTGCGTTTTTTGTGCGTCTAACAGTAACTGATTACGGTCCCCTCCACAGCCATAAACTGATCCTGCATATCCAGATTTCTCACCCTCTGTAACCCCGGCCGTAGTAGGTATACGAGGTCTGGCTGGTCTTTGTTTAGCTGTGGTTGTTCCTTCGCGTTTCCACTTCATAGTCACATCAGCAGCTGTCGAATTGGGCAGGTTTAGGAGGGGTGAAATGTCCCTGATGGACTTGTTACTCAGGTGACTTGTTCACTTTCTAAGTCACTGCGCTCTTCTGATAGACTATTCTGCTGTTTTGCTTCTCTTCCGACAACACAATATTGCTCCATTTTGCAGCATTTAATGTTCAATTGAGCAATAGATTACTGGTGTACGGAGAGTTTTCATCAGATGGTTTACGTAGCACTAAGGCTCATCTTGTTCTCACTTCTTCCTAACCGTAGCAGAGACTGTCACGTTTTGAACGACTGCGGGAAACTTGTACGAAAAGTGCCCCGAATCGGGCAATGAGACGCATTCGGGAGCAGCGGCATTCGCAACTACGCCCGCTCATACAAATTTAGTAGTCTTTAGTGGCAAATTCCGGAGTAACACCTCCGAAAATGAGGCGTCGCATTGCGTTCCTAACCCTCCCCTAGCACGGTGTTTTTGTTCGATGTGTAACGCTCTGAGCGTCCGTGGGACGGCGAACCCTGATCTGCATAAGCAATTGATAGAATGCCGCCATCGGTAGTGAAGTATCCCCATCTTCCGACCTGCAGCTACCCACAGTGTTCGACAACAAAGTAGAAAACATTTCAGTACTGCCCCAGGCTCGATCCGCAGCGTAAAATGCAGGGCGATGGTTCGTGATTTAGAAGCACCTGAATCAAATGTGCTTGCTGTTCAGCACACTAGCAAATCTGACTGCGGATTTTAGCGATGTCTATGTCCCGGTGTCTATTTAGGCTACTTGCAGGCTGATTCCTCACTTGCATCAACCAAAACTGAAGAAATATACGACACAACACGCAACATTGACTGGCGTATAACTTAGCGCTTAATGGAACACTGGGTGTGTCACATAATACGGACAATATATGAAGTCTGATAATATGACACAACAGAATTACTGTGTACTAGATAGTTGCTGTTTTACACATAACAGAACCACGTAGGAGGCTGGACGTGGATTGTGTGTAACCATAAAATGTCCGGTGTTACAGGAAACACTGTACAATAAATTAATGCTAAGATATTGAATTGACAAGTTCGCCATAGAATCGGCGGAAAAAGGAATATATGAATTAGACTAAGAGACAAGTTGACAGGACAGAGACATCAAAAACGAACTACCAGGTACTGAAGGGAGCTGGAGAGAAAAAAAGCTGTAGGGGAAGACAAGATTGGAATCTATAAAACCGATGATTGAGTACGTGGATTGCAACTGCTGCCCCAAGGTGAGAAGAAATCGTGAAGGGCCGCATCAAACCGGTCAGATGACCGATGACACTGCCACAGTCAGCTACCAAGAATGAACACATTATTTTTAGACAACATAGTTGTATGGAGATAAACAGCGATTGATTCACATATAATCAATTATTCAAAATGACAGTCACAATCGAACTATTTATTTTGCCGCCAACCGGTTTCAACCCGCAATGGGGTCATCTTCAGGGCAATTTACATCATTTGGTCGCACACTGGAGTCGTCACCCTGCCTGTGCACAGTTCAGCGTGCGACCATCGGAGGTGAGGGTATCATCTGGAGTGCCCCAGGGAAGTGTGATAGGTCCGTTGTTGTTTTCGATCCGCATAAATGATCTTTTGGGTAGGGTGGATAACAATGTGTGGCTGTTTGCTGATGATGCTGTGGTGTATGGGAAGGTGTCGTCGTTGAGTGACTGTAGGGGGATAGAGGATGACTTGGACAGGATTTGTGATTGGTGTAAAGAATGGCATCCAACTCTAAATATAGATAAATGTAAATTAATGCAGATGAATAGGAAAAAGAATCCCGTAATGTTTGAATACTCCATTAGTAGTGTAGCGCTTGACACAGTCATGTCGATTAAATATTTTGGCGTAAGATTGCAGAGCGATATGAAGTGCGACAAGCATGTAATGGCAGTTGTGGGGAAGGCGGATAGTCGTCTTCGGTTCATTGGTAGAATTTTGGGAAGATGTGATTCATCTCTAAAGGAGACCGCTTATGAAACACTAATACGACCTATTCTTGAGTACTGCTCGAGCGTTTGGGATCCCTATCAGGTCGGATTGAGGGAGGACATAGAAGCAATTCAGAGGCGGGCTGCTGGATTTGTTACTGGTAGGTTTGATCATCACAAGAGTGTTACGGAAATGCTTCAGGAACTCGGATGGGAGTCTCTGGAGGAAAGGAGGCGTTCTTTTCGTGAAGAGCTACTGAGGAAATTTAGCGAACCAGCATTTGAGGCTTACTGCAGTACAATTTTACTGCCGTCAACTTATATTTCGCGGAAAGACCACAAAGATAAGAGATATTAGGGCTCGTACAGAGGCATATGGGCAGTCATTTTTCCGTCGTTCTGTTTGGGAGTGGAACAGGGAGAGAAGACTCTAGCTGTACGAGGTACCCTCTGCCTCGCACCATATCGTGGATTGCGGAGTATTTCTGTAAATGAAATAGTGTAAATTGCTCTGAAGATGACCCCCATCGCGGGTTGAAACCGGTTGGCGGCAAAATAAATAATGCGAATGTGACTGTCATTTTGAATAACAGAACACATGCCGCCAACGCTCAGTGGCCTTCGCCCAAAATTTGAAATATTTCTGTGCCAACAAATACCAGCGCCCTTACTCCTCTGCCGGAAAACCTCGTCGAATAAAGTCCGTGTGACGTCTCACCTCAGTCTACCCCACTTTCTCCCCGACGCTGTAGATGACGTTGTGGCGCTAGAGGGCGCAATCGACCACTGACACTAGCGTCTGAGCCACAATGATCGTTGACTCCTCATATGCGATCCATGAAGTAAGAGCGACAAGTAGAAAATCTAGATGCTTTCAGTCACAACGTGCGTTCGTGTGTCGGGGTTTTCGCTCATTGTTGAGCCTACGAGTGAATGCGTATGGTGCAAACTTGGACATACGAGCCCCGTTAGGAGTATTTGGGAGCTCCGCGCTGTTGAGCGTGGAGTATGAATGAGAGTGTGCACGGGGCCGGCAGCGGGTGTCGCGGTGACGCACCGAGGCCCCTCCCCGCTGGCAGCTTTGTGCGCGCCCGACACCGACCCCCGCCCATTGTTCGAGATCACTGGCGCTCCCAGCTGCTCCAGGGCTGTACACAGCGCCGCTCCGAGCCGCATGCGGCTGTCCTGTAAACACCTTGCGGGCCGACACACCGAGGTTTTCTTCTACTCTAATAGCACATTTCCACTGAATTACATTTGTGCTATTAATCGCTTCGTTTTAACTCTCTGAGAACGCGCGATTTCTGCCTGAAACCACTACTATATTAATTTTTTCCAAATACACGGAATTTAGAATGAAACGACAAATGCTGTTGCAAGACAAGACACATCTAGTGGTACTCTCATGTGCTTCTACAAGTCGTGCATTGTAGCAATCACAACTTTCAAAGCGACAGTGAGAAGAGAGACTGTAAGAGATTGTGAAAAGCGGTTTTTTTTTATGGTGGCCATGTGGAGAATATCATTAACAGTGAATGCAAGAATATCTCCAGCTATTGTAACGTTAAATGAGTCCGCAATACTACCTTTATGGGTCCGGAATGAATTTTTCACTCTGTAGCGGAGTGTGTGCTCATATGAAACTTTGTGGAAGATTAAAACTGTGTGCCGGACCAAGACTCGAATACGGCACCTTTGCCTTTAGCGGGCAAGTGGTTTCGAAATGAAGCCACAACGGCAGAATGTAGTTTTGATACAAAATTTATTAAATTTGAGGCCCATTCTTGCTTGCTATTTAGGACTATAATGAGTTCATGGAAGTTCTGAGATGTCAGATTGCTTCTAGGAAAAATATTAATTTCCTTTAAAACACATCACATAAAAATGATCGGTTGTTTGAAAACTTTATGCCCCAGTGTTCCAAAGTGAAACAGCTTCCCTAAAACGATTTTACCAATTTCTTCTTCTATTCGTTGCTTAGTATGATAATGGTTACTTTTGTGAAAAATGTTAAAATCATACAATTTTTCGTATTGTTGGGACCCAAAGGATTAGAGAGTCCATTATGTTAATTTCGTTTGGCTGAAATGACGCTGTGCGGCCGATCACCGGCAATGAAGCCGTGGACCAGTCAGCCAAAGAAAATGCCGCGACAGGACGTTACCAACTGGACTGTTATGCGAAGCACGGATTACCGTTCTGTCCTTCACAGAAGCACGACGGAGGACCGGCAATGCGAATGGGAGGAAACAAGACACACAGGCAAGAAGTAAACAATAATTCAACCGCCTCATACGAATTCGATCCGAGACATATCGCCTCTCTAATAGCTACACTCCTGGAAATGGAAAAAAGAACACATTGACACCGGTGTGTCAGACCCACCATACTTGCTCCGGACACTGCGAGAGGGCTGTACAACCAATGATCACACTCACGGCACAGCGGACACACCAGGAACCGCGGTGTTGACCGTCGAATGGCGCTAGCTGCGCAGCATTTGTGCACCGCCGCCGTCAGTGTCAGCCAGTTTGCCGTGGCATACGGAGCTCCATCGCAGTCTGTAACACTGGTAGCATGCCGCGACAGCGTGGACGTGAACCGTATGTGCAGTCGACGGACTTTGAGCGAGGGCGTATAGTGGGCATGCGGGAGGCCGGGTGGACGTACCGCCGAATTGCTCAACACGTGGGGCGTGAGGTCTCCACAGTATATCGATGTTGTCGCCAGTGGTCGGCGGAAGGTGCACGTGCCCGTCGACCTGGGACCGGACGGCAGCGACGCACGGATGCACGCCAAGACCGTAGGATCCTACGCAGTGCCGTAGGGGACCGCACCGCCACTTCCCAGCAAATTAGGGACACTGTTGCTCCTGGGGTATCGGCGAGGACCATTCGCAACCGTCTCCATGAAACTGGACTACGGTGCCGCACACCGTTAGGCCGTCTTCCGCTCACGCCCCAACATCGTGCAGCCCGCCTCCAGTGGTGTCGCGACATGCGTGAATGGAGGGACGAATGGAGACATGTCGTCTTCAGCGATGAGAGTCGCTTCTGCCTTGGTGCCAATGGTGGTCGTATGCGTGTTCGGCGCCGTGCAGGTGAGCGCCACAATCAGGACTGCATACGACCGAGGCACACAGGGCCAACACCCGGCATCATGGTGTGGGGAGCGATCTCCTACACTGGCCGTACACCTCTGGTGTTCGTCGAGGGGACACTGAATAGTGCACGGTACATCCAAACCGTCATCGAACCCATCGTTCTACCATTCCTAGACCGGCAAGGGAACCTGCTGTTCCAACAGGACAATGCACGTCCGCATATATTCCGTGCCACCCAACGTGCTCTAGAAGGTGTAAGTCAACTACCCTGGCCAGCAAGATCTCCGGATCTTTCACCCATTGAGCATGTTTGGGACTGGATGAAGCGTCATCTCACGCGGTCTGCACGTCCAGCACGAACGCTGGTCCAACTGAGGCGCCAGGTGGAAATGGCATGGCAAGCCGTTCCACAGGACTACATCCAGCATCTCTACGATCGTCTCCATGGGAGAATAGCAGCCTGCATTGCTGCGAAAGGTGGATATACACTGTACTAGTGCCGACATTGTGCATGCTCTGTTGCCTGTGTCTATGTGCCTGTGGTTCTGTCAGTGTGATCATGTGATGTATCTGACCCCAGGAATGTCTGAATAAAGTTTCCCCTTCCTGGGACAATGAATTCACGGTGTTCTTATTTCAATTTCCAGGAGTGTAGTTTCAAATTTAACCACGGATGATTCAATAAACATTTTCAGAAGATGCTCATTGTATACATATTCGTCTGCTCTTGTGGGGAAGAGGAGAACGCAGAACACATTTTCTTTGGGTCCCCTGGATTACATGGAGGTATTAAATTTAGTTTTTAAAAAAATCTGATAGTACTCTGGCTGCATCCGTGCGTGCGAACAAAGCGTTAGGGCACTGAAACTCGCACCCCGAGATGAAGCGAACGTTTCATAAAAAAAACTTTTGTCTCCCGGTGCAGCTAAGGTTAGTCAATATACTTAATTGCGTAGTTGGCCATAGTTCTGGATGAGCAACCAGCCTTAGGTAAGCAAAAAAGAACCACGATCCAATCAGACGTTTAAGACCCAACGGTACCGACCGCCCGCCGTGCCATCCACAGACCTTAGGTGTCACCGGATGCGGATACAGAGGGGCATACCGTAATATTACTGCCCAGATAAGTAAATTTATCAACTTGTTCAAGCAGTTCATTGCCTAGATGAAATTAGTCTTTCACTTGACCTTTTTTGTCGCAAGCCATTACTTTTGTTTTTGCTTTATTAATTCTCACATTATATTCTTCCCCCATAACTTTATCCCTTCTCTTCAGTAGAGCTAGAAGATCTTCACTTTCAGCCAGGAGAGCTACATCATCGGCATATCTGATCATATCTATTCGTTGGCCATGAATTACTACACCTGTCTGTGAACTTTCGCTTACTTTTTTTCAGCGTCTCTTCAACGTATAGGTTAAATATAACAGGGGATAGTGCGCAACCTTGTCGGACATCTTTTCCGTATCTGCACCTCTTCTTGTTTTGGTTCAAATTGCTCTGAGCACTATGGGACTTTACATCTACGGTCATCAGTCCCCTCGAACTTAGAACTACTTAAACCTAACTAATCTAAGGACAACACACAACACCCAGCCATCACGAGGCAGACAAAATCCCTGACCCCGCCGGGAATCGAACCCGGGAACCCGGGCGCGGGAAACGAGAACGCTACCGGACGACCACGAGATGCGGGCTCTTCTGGTTTTGTCCGTCCACGCATAACTGCTGTCTCGTTTTTGTACAGGTTCCATATCATTTTTCTATCTTTATAGTCTATTCCTACTTTTTTGAATACCTCAAACATCTTATACCATTTAACATTACCAAAGACTTTCTATACATCTACGAAAGCTATGTATGTTGTCAGGTTCTTATCTAGTCGTTTCTCTATTATTGGTTTTAGAGTAAATATTGCTTCTCTGGTTCCTCTTTCTTTCCGGAATCCAAACTGGTCTTGGAGAGTGTAGCTTAGACTTCTTGTTCTATGCTTTTTAGGATAATTGAGGTTACTATTTTAGAGGCGCGAGTAACTAGGCTGAGCGTCCTATAGTTTTCACATCTTGTAGCATTTACCTTCTTTGGAATTGGGATCATAATGTTTTTCTCAAAATCTGTAGGAATTTTACGCGGCTCGTACATGTTGAAAACAAGATTATACAACTCCTGATTCACTTATGCTCCTCCAGATTTCCGAAGTTCGGCTGGGATATTGTCTACACCAGGCGATTTGTTGTTTTACAATTTTTTCAGAGCTAGTTCAAACTCTTCCTTTAGTATAGGTTTACCTATGTTGTGTGCATCTACTTCTGTTTTTTCTACTATGTAACTTTATATTCTGATGACTGCCCTAGTGCGATCGAAACGGTAGTCAATTGACAAAATTTTGTGCAACCGAAGTGGCACTTTTCAAAGATAAGGGAAATTAGAGCTCCTACTGAGGGTTTCAGACAGTCGTTTTTCCGTCGTGCGATCCACGAATGGAACAAAGGAGGGAGGGGGGGGGGGGGGAGAATATGACTTTGGCGCGAATTGTGACCTCCGCCACACCCCGCTTGGCGGCTATTGGAGTGTACATGTATATGTATATGTGGTGTCTGCGAGGAGTTGTCAGTGCTAACAGACAACCAACGCAGCGTGAAATAACCGCAGAAATCAATGTGGGACGTACCACTAACGTATCCGTTAGGGCAGTGCCGCGAAATTTGGCATTAACGGGCTGAGGAGCAGACAACCGACATGAGTGCGTTGCTAAGAGTATGACATCGCTCACAACGTCCCTCCTGGCTCGTGCGCTTATCGGTTATGACCTAGACGGCTAAAAAGCTGCGGCGTGGTCAGATGAGTCGCGATTTCAATTGGTAAGAGCTGATGGTAGGGTTCTAGTGTGGTGCAGACCACACAAACCATGGACCCAAGCTGTCAACAAAGCGCTGTGCAAACTGTTGGTGGCTTCGTAATGGTGTGGGTCCTCTGGTCCAACTGAACCAATCACTGACTGGAAAATGACACTTTTTGCAGCCATTCATTGACTTCATGTTCCCAGACAGCGATGGCTTTTTTTATGGATGTTGAGGCACACCATATCACGGAGCCACAGTTGCTGGCGATTGGTTTAAAGAACCTTCTGGACAATTCGAGCGAACGATGTGGTCGCCCGGTTCCCCCGACGAGGATCCCGTCGAAAATTTGTGAGACTTAATCGAGAGGTCAATTTGAGCACAAAATCGTCCACCGGCGACACTTTTGCAGTTACGGATGGCAGTAGAGCTAGCATGACTCAGTATTTCTTCAAGGGACTTCCAAGAAGTTGTAGAGCCCATGACACATCGTTCCTGCATTATGGAATGCTAAAACGGGTCCGACACGAGGGATCCCATGACTTCTGTCACCGAAGTGTATACAGTGATTATCTTTGATATTTCAAGATCAGCAGTTCAATGACTCAAAAATGGTAATTGTTTTTAGTCAGACAGTTGAAGTTCAAATAAAAACTCTGTCACTCGTCTGCTGAAAACAACACCTCAGCACAGAGTCTACATGCGCGGAGTGGCCGCGCGGTTAGAGACGCCTTGTCACGAATCGTGCGGCCCCTACTGCCGGAGGTTCGAGTTCTCCCACGGGCATGTGTGTGTGTGTGTGTGTGTGTGTGTGTGTGTGTGTGTGTGTGTGTGTGTGTGTGTGTGTTGCTCTTAGCGTAAGTTGTATGTTGACCTGGGACCTAGAAACGATGGAGAGGCTCCGTTCCCGCCGCAGCCGTAGTGGTCCACAACTCCACGACGAGTACCGCAGTCCACTTCACCCCTCCGGCGCCCCATATCGAACCCAGGCTTATTGTGCGGTCTTGGCCCCGGGTCTCACACCAGACGAGTGTAACCCCTATGTTTGCGTGGTAGAGTATTTGTGGTGTACGGGTACGTGGAGAACTTGTTTGCAAAGCAATCGCCGACATAGTGTAGCTGAGGCTGGATAAGGGGAACTAGCCCGCATTCGCCGAAGCAAATGGAAAACCGCCTAAAAACTATCCACAAACTGGCCGGTTAACCAGACCTCGACCCAAGTCATCCGGGCGGATTCGTGCCAGGGACCAGGCGCTCCTTCCCGCTCCGGAAAGCCGTGCGTTACACCGCTTTTTTTTAATATCATTTTTGTTCGCTTGTGTTCGTTTCATCTTCTCGGGGCGGACGTCGTTATACGTCCGGTTAAGTTCGTTGTTGATCGATTATCTCAGTTTTTTTTTATTACAGAGGGCAGCTAACCCTCCGGCCGAACACGCTGAGCTACCGTGCCGGCAAACGCTCGGCTAACCGGGCGGGCACAAGCTCAAGTTAGATTAAGTTAGTTTAAGTCTAGGGACCGATGACCTCAGTAGTTTTGTTTCTTAGGAATTTACACAAATTTGAACATTTGAACACACGCAGTGTCTGCAGTGTTAGTTGAGCGGACGGGCAGACACAGTGGAGGCCACTTACACCCCTTTGCACAGCGGAGGAGGTGGCGCACGTCGCCGCACGTCCATCGCACAAACACAGCCGGGTATGCAGCGGACGCGGCCGGGCTGCTCCCTGACCTTACGCACGCGCCTGTGTGAGCTCTGATTGCTGCGTGCGCACGCCCCCTCCTCATCGACTCGGCCCTCTCAGTCCCCACCGTATCGAATGACACGTGCGGTGCTGACGCATAGCTGGCAAATAGGTCACTGTCCGCCGCGCCGCGCCGTTCAGCTGCTCTGTAGCACGTACACAAGTCTGCCCAGCGCACGGGTGCAGGCCGAACGTACAGTGCCGCTCGAAAGGTTCTGACAACGACTATTTTGTCATCTGTTATACTGGCGTCTTTGTCAACGTGTTTCACGTCCAGTAAATAAATAAGAAGCCGTATTTCATGCTTTTATAACAAATTAAATATTGTAGAAAACGTATGGTCATCATTGTCCAGGAATAAGACATTCGTTGTCTCAGGTTTAATCGTAGCAACTGCTTAAATTTTCAATGCAAATCATCAACAATGGCAGCTGAAGACTCTTCGTACTGACAGTGGCTTTGTTAAAAGAGGGAGAGAAGGAGCGGACACAGGTTCAAGGAATCTCTTGTATTTGGTGCGCCGAACTTCCTTAAAAGTATCAACAATATTTAACGCTGTAACTATGTAAAAGGCAATGGAAAGCACTAAATTAAAGAAAAAGAAAGTCTCAATGTAAATTCAGGGAAAGGGAGGGGGAGGGGTGTTGGAGAAGTGGTCAGGAGGTAAGGATTTCTGGTTAGACAAATATATGGTAAGAGACACAGCAGCAGAGAATGGTATAAAGGGTAGTAGCTGTCATCCGAGTCTGTGTCTACTCCTTGCAATCTCGTATTGGAATCTGTCTGACCATGATGTAATCCAGCTGGAATTTTCCCCCAGCCTCCAGCGCTTTTCCAAGTATACGTCTTTCTCTTGTGATTTTTGAACAGTTTATACTCTAATACTAGCAGAAATATATTGCTAAACAGTCTTTCTTCTTTCCCAAGCCTACTACCGAGTTCATTTTCCCCTGTAACACTTCTTCCAGGTCCTTTCCCTACGGTAGCATCCCAGAGCCTTGCATGCAAGTCCGAAAGAACATTGTATCGTGTTTATGATTAACAAAGGAAGTGGATATTTCGTCCATAAGGGACTGCATTATGAGGGCTGCGCCTGCTGATCAATACGCCGGCCGGAGTGCCGAGCGGTTCTAGGCGCTACAGTCTGTAACCGCGTGACCACTACAGTCGCAGATTCGAATCCTGCCTTCCTCGGGCATGGATGTGTGTGCTGTCCTTAGTTTAGTTACGTTTAAGTAGTTCTAAGTTCTAGGGCACTGATTACCTCAGAAGTTAAGTCCCATAGTGCTCACGGCCATTTGAAACTTTTTTGTTGATCAATACAACATTTCTGCGTCAATCACTTTTTTATTTTGGCACTAAGCTTTTTTATGGTTTACGCCCTAATCTTCAGATTGAAATTGTTTATTTACACGGCTGGTGAAGGTGAAGAGTACACACGTCTTTTCACAGTCGCAGACCATGAGCAGTGCAGCTTATTTTGCGTTTTTTGCTAATGTTAAAATTATTTGGAAAAGGCATTTTCGAGGTTAAAGAACGTGAATTTCTGACGCTGAATTGTACTTACAGGAACGGTAGAGTTGTAAAAGATATGCATATTATTGCCACATATGCGTCCTCACCAGCGCACATTGCATTTACACTGTCACTTCAAAGATGATCTACATGTTACAGATGCTTTTTTATCTTGGATACAGGGATAAAAGATTAAATAGTTTCTATACAAATATGTTTTTCTTTTTTAAAATATATGAATGGATTGCACCCGAAGTCTGATGTGCACAAAACTCAGTTATTATATTAGGTAGTTATATACACATTTTTTTCCTGTATATGAATGTGCAGCAGCATTGTATACAATAAAAATTAAATTGTTATGTACATAAATGTTTTTTCCTTTTCTTTGAAAAATGTGAACGTACTGTACTTGAATATAGATACGTGCACACTTCAACCCTATATTAATTTCTTATGTATAAATAACTGGTCACGTATATGTATTTTAGGCTGAACTTAAAATTGATTGGGAGTGATTACAATGACTGCTGTGTATTGAAGCTGTAAATTATTTTGTCCAAGCTGTTGAAAAAGTTGATTGAGCCTGTTTTACTACTGTCGCTGAGTAGATGTTCCCCAAGTTTCTTTCTGTGTATATAGACTTCTCGTTCTTCCTATAGACATATTCTGTGTCCTTTGTTCGGTGTATGCAGTCTTTCCAGTTTCGTTTCTACATTGTGAAATGGATGTCCTGTATCTTTTATATGGGAGGCCATTACAGATTTGGCGGTGTGTTGTATCAGAAGGCGTTGATGTTTTCATTGTATCTGGTCTGGAAGTTACGGACTGTGACTTATGTATTGAGCCAGGCGTTTGCTGCAAATGATTTTATATATCGTAGAGGATTAAAATTTATCTTGATTGCTTTTTAAGTTATGAGGAAGTCCTTGGCAAATTTTATTGTTTGTTTGAAATTTAATTCTTATTTTGTGTCGCTTGAAGATATTGGCAATGTTTGGGAGATGTTACAGTGGAAGGGGATGCATGTTCTTGGCTTTTGGTGGTCATTTCGTTCATTTTTTTTTATTTTTTGCTAAACTGTCTAGAAGTCTGAGTTTATACCCATTAACTAGAACTATTTGTTTCGCGATTTGTATTTCATTCTGGAGGCTTTCATTACTCTGTGGCATTTTTGGAGTTCTATGGATCACTGAGCGGTAAGCTGCTACTTTGTGCCTGTTGGGGTGGAAGCAGGAAGTGTATATATATATATATTAGTTCATTTCTTGTAAATTTTCAAGACATATTTTTTATATTGTTTGCAGACGGTTAAATCGAGGAAGTTAATGGTTTTATTTATTTCTTGTTCACAGGAAATATCCTTGTGCATATATTCTTGTGTATTTTGTTGAATGTATGGAGGATGTCTTTAACATCATTTTTGTTTTTCCCTCAATGGTCAGTAATGTATCATTCACATACTGTCTGTAGGACTGAACTTTATGAAAGCGTATTGGCATTTTTGTGAAAATTTTGTGGTCTAGGTGGTTGAGGAATATTTCGGCTATAGTTCCTGCAGGCTTCATTTGTTTGTTTGTAGATTTTTCCATAGAAAGACAAGTAATTATATTTCAGTAAAAGTTCCAGAAGGGTAGTGAATTCTATGATCCCTGACAGGGAGAGCTTCTTGTATTTTATTAGGTTCTGTTTAATAACGGCTGAAGTATCGTGAATGGGGATGTTAGTGTAGAGATTTGTTACATCTCATGAAGGGGGATGTTACACGGATATGTTACACCTAGGGAGATCGTTTGGCATTTGTTAGTACTGTGTAAGTCTTTCAGGTCACTGGAAAACTCAACACAAAGTCATCCTCTAGGGTCTGTTGAGTTTCTGAAGAGTTTTGTACCCAGTGTAATTCGTGATTTTCCCTTTCACTAAGCAGGATGTCCTTTTT
This sequence comes from Schistocerca gregaria, assembly GCF_023897955.1. NCBI lineage: Eukaryota > Metazoa > Arthropoda > Insecta > Orthoptera > Acrididae > Schistocerca > Schistocerca gregaria. Next base: position 570,503,361 of record NC_064921.1, on the reverse strand, counting down.
GAGGAGGGTTCATTCATAAATTTCAAAAAAGGAAACAAATTTTGCATAAACTATTTAATCTTTTATCTCTGCGCCCAATGTAAACAAACATATCTGTAACACGTACATCATCTTTGAAGCGACTGTGTAAATGTAATGTGAAGAGGAGAGGACATACAACTGGGAACAGTATGTAGCACTTTTACAACTCTATGGTCCCTGTAAGTACAATTCACGTTCAGAATTTCATGTTTTTTAATCCCAAAAGTGCCTTTTCTAAATTAACAATTTTTATCATTAGCAAAAGATGCAAAATAACATACACTGCTCTTGGTCTGCGACTATGAAAAACCGTCTGTACTCTTCACCAACACCAGCCACGTAAATAAACAGTTCTCCACCTGAAGATTATGGAGTGAAGCATCGAAACACGTAGTGGGAAAATAAACAAGTGACTGACTCAAACTGTTTAATTTGTATAACACAGGTATGAAATGTATAATTCAGTATGTAAAGGGAGATGAAAATCTAAGAATCATGATGGTTTGTAATCTTAAGGGAAGTAACTGGAAATGACATTACAGAAGAAGATAAACTCTGTAATAGGAATTGGAGAGAAAAAAGTGGGTTTTTCAATAAATTTCAGCTAGTAAAGGAGTATAAACGGTTTAAAAATTCGAAGAGAAGGATTTATACTTGGAAAAGCCCTGGAGCCAAGGAGAAAATTCCAGCTGGATCACATCAGCGTCAGATAGATCCGGAAATCTGATAATGGATCGTAAGGCACACCTAGGAGTTCGGAACTTAGTAATGATGAATAGTGAACTGAAGTTAGAAAGAACCGTCCAGAAGAATCAGGGTGGAAGGAAATAACATACGGAAGTACTTAGGAGTGTTTAGGTGCGTTTTAAGCTCTCTTCGGATGTCGATACTGCGGAGTAGCATATCACAACCTTCACCTCAGATGAACAAGATTGTACATCCTATGAAAGACAACGACAGAAGCTGGAGAGACAAATATAGGTACAAAGAAGGTATGAAGAAACCTTGCTTACAAGGGAAACACTCCAGTTAGATGACGAAAGTAGGAAGCAAGTGCCGGCCGCTGAGTCCGAGATGTTCTAAGCGCTTCAGCCCGGAACCACACGGCTGCTACGGTCGCAGGTTCGAATCCTGCATCGGGCATGGATGTGTTGATGTCCTTAGGTTAGTTAGGTTTAAGTAGTTCTAAGTTCTAGGGGACTGATGACCTCAGATGTTAAGTCCCTTAGAGCTTAGAGCCATTTTTGAAGGAAGCAAGACGTTCAGTGACAGAGGGGAATACAGCTGTATAAGTCCATCAGGAATGGAACAAATAGGAAGAGCAGATAAGCCAAAGTGAAATGGCTGCACCGAAAAAATGCGAAGAAATTGACAACAAATGGTCGTTCAAAGAACAGATTCTGAATAAAGGAAATTGAAAGCAACTTTTGGTTAAACCTGAAGCAAACGCTCAATCTTATGAGAGCAAGAGAAATTCCGTTGTTAAAAGCAGAGGAGAGAGCGGACAGGTGGAGAGAGTACAACGAATACTTCTACGAGGGGGATGAGTTGTCTGATGAAGAGATGGAAGACGAGATGGTGGTGGATACGGAAGACAAGAGGATCCACTATTAATGTCAGATTGTAACAAATTTGGAAGTATTGTATTCAAAAAATATGAAAGGCACCAATAGTATTCTTTTGAAACCTCTAAAATCATTGGGGAAATGGCAACCAAACTACTATTCCAGTTAGCGCGTAGAATCTGAGAGACTGAAAGCATACCGTTCCCACAATGTTAAAGGTAGGAAGGGCAGATAAATTTGAGAACTTCTGCACAGTCAGCATAATAGGTAAAGTCTTCAAGTTCCTGACAATAATAATATACAGAAGAATGGAAAAGAAAAATGAGGAGCTGATAAATTATCGTCAGTCTGGTTTCACGAAAGGTAGAGGCACCAGAGAGGCAGTTCTGAGGTAGTTCTAGAAATGGATCAAGGCTTACGAAAATTCAAGACACGTTCATAGGGTTTGTAGACCGGCAAAAAAGATCTCGACAAACACCTTCAGAAAAGACTGCAACATTTTACTTCATCTGAGATGTTAACAAATTTCTCTTTCTGAGAAATGCTATTGTCAGTCTGCATTTTATATCCCTTACTGTTTCTACCTTTGTAAGTTATTTTGCTGCTACAATAATAAAACTCCTCTATTGTCTTTATTGCCACTTCCTAAGCAAACTGCCTCAACACCACCCAATTTAATTCAGCTAGAGCACATTACCGTTTCACTTTTGCTGATGTATATCTTATAACTTTTGGTCAAGACAGTATCCATTCCGTTCAACTGCTCTTCTAAGTCCTTTGCATCTTTGACAGAATCGCAATGTCTTCGGTCAACGTCAAGGTATGTATTATTTCTCCCAGACCTTGGAGGTCCAGAAGTTTTACTTCAGCCTTACGACAGAGGGGACATAGTATTTGTAGAAGGCAAGCTAGCACTCAAATTAAATCAAATGGCTCTGAGCACTATGCGACTTAACATCTGAGGTCATCAGTCTCTTAGAACTTAGAACTACTTAAACCTAACCAACCTAAGGACATCACACACATACATGCCCGAGGCAGGATTCGAACCTGCGTCCGTAGCGGTCGCGGGGTTCCAGACTGAAGCGCCTTGAACCCCTCGGCCACACCGGCCGGCGTACGCAAATTAGCAGCAAAATATTATTAAATGTTATTCTTAGGTTTTCTATGGAAGTAAAATGCACTCTAAGACACACGTACCACCAATGAATCATCAAAATGGGACAGAAACCAGTGGATGTGATGTACTTGTCCAGAGAAACAAATATTTACAATTGTAAAAGAACTGGATGATTTATTCAACAGAAAGGGCTTGACAAATTCAGCACGTCAACAAGACGTTGGTTGACCTCTTGCCCTTATTCAAGCAGTTCTTCGGCTTGGTATTGATTGATATAGTCATATTGGCGTTTTAGACCTTCCAAATCCCGAGCTGGTTGGATGACCCTGCCCATAAAGCTCCCAACATTCTGAACTGGGGACAGATCGGGTAACATTGCTGGCTAAGTCAGGGTTTGGCACGCACGGAGACAAGCAGCAGAAACACTCTCCATGTGCGTACGAGGATTATCTTGCCGAAATATAAGACCAGGACGACTTGCCATGAAGGGCAACAAAACGGTGTGCAGAATATCGTCGACGAACTGCTGTGCTGTAAGGGTACCGCGGATGACAACAGAAGAAGTCCTATGTTGTAAACCAGTAAGGTGGGTGAGAGTCAGGTTGACATTCCACTGCCGTCTGCAATGTCTCCAGAGACGTGTTCGCTGGTGATCGGGACTCCGTTCCAAGTGGGACTTATCACTGAAGGTAATTCCACTCCACTCAATGGGAAACCAGGCGTGAGGCGTCTCTGGAGACGCTCCAGAGGACGGTGGATACCAGCCTGACGGCCTGGGCTTACATTTCAGGAAGATAATGCCCGCTCACGGCTAGAGTTTCTACTACTTGTCTTTGTGCTTGCCAAACCCTGTCTTGGCCAGCAAGGTCGCCAGCTCTCTCCCCAACTGAAAATGTTGGGAGCATTAAGGGCAGGGCCCTCCAACCATCGCGGGATTTTGACGGTATAACGCTGCAACTAGACTGAATTTGGATATCCCTCAAGAGGACATTCAAGAACTCTATTAAAGAATTGCTGCATAAAGTGGAGGTGGTCCAATGCATTATTGTCTTGCTGAATTTGTAAAGCTCTTGTTCTTGAATAAATCACCCCATTTTTCTGAAATTTTAATCATTTATTAGTCTGTACATGTACATCACATCTACAGATTTCCGTCCCATTCGGATAATACCTTCGTGCTGCGGTCTTTTTTTTATTTGAGTGCAAAAAGTCGCGGAAATGATTGCATTTGGATGCGTGGGGGACAGGCGTAACCTTAAACTGGCCGTGGGTAATCTGTCAGTGGAAACTCTTTTCTCGTGGCGTACCCAATTTCAAGTGCATGCCTCAGTTCAAGCGGATTCAGACGATCATGTTTAAACGGACAGCGAACAGGAAGAAGGCGCAACGAATACCGCGGCTACCCGCGTAACCCTACGCTGGCACGCGGCTGGTGATGTACGAGCGGTCACGAGCGTAACGGACAGGCTGTCAGGACGCCGGAAACCCGAGCGTGGAGCGACGGCGTGGTCGTCTGGATAAGAAATGCATGAGCCGCCCCCGCGCCGGCGCCGATAAATAATTTAGTCTCAGGAAGCGGACTCACTCACGCACCGTCCGCTGCCACCCAAGATTCGTGGAATCTTTTCGAATATTTGATGAGTAATCTCACTTTGACTACCATCTACCCAGCACGAATACACCGAATCTCCTGCAAAAGGGAAATGTAAGTCTTGATGGTTAAACAGAGAGAAACAGATAATTTTTTCTACTGTGCTTCCCTGCAACTCTGTTTCCTGGCAGATAAGAGCTTTTGAACACAACAGATGATTGCATTAGAATCGGAAAAGCTTGTCTGAGTTCTAACAATACCACCACTTGCAAAGTAGGTTAGAAATCAGATTAATTAAATATGTTCGCTTTATCGGGCAACAACAAAGTTATTGACTGTGGATAGCATCATCAGAGTGGAAATAATGAAGTCACTGTAAAAGAGTCAATTTTGGCACTTATCTTGAATGCATTCCCACGTAGATTTCGTCAAAGTTGTTATGGTTCATCTTGTTGATTCTAGTGTGACTCCACTTTGACTGCTAGAAAATCCAGGTCAGTATTTTAGCAATATTTGAAGACCTAACAAATGCGTTTTTCAAGAAATTCTTGATGATCAAACAATCCCAGATCAGAACAATGGTATGGTAGAAATAATTTTTGACTTGGTGTTCACGATCCACATTTTTATTAAACTTCTTGTAAATTTACATATACTACTTCTAAATTGTCACATCATCAAGAAAACAGTTTTGTATTAATCTTCATATATTTACTTTCCACTTTAACCAAACACAAGACTTGACTGTTCTTTTACAAAGCGAAATAACTTCTGCAAAGTGAAACAAAGACTGCTCTGTGCGCCTTCACGCGAAAACGGTTACAAGTAAGTCAAAGATTATGACAGTCTCACAGAAATGAACACACACAAGAACCATATCACTGTAATATATCGACACATCTGAGTACCTATACATTAATAAAACCAAATGTGAATATTGTCACAAAAATATGTCTGTTACTTCCCAGAAAAGTAGTACGATATTACTGGTATCGAGCGTTGGGGTTGGAGTGCCGTAATGGTCACGTAAATAAAGAACCATTACAGAGTACTGTCAGAGAATAAGCAATTTATCGTAACTTAGTTGAGAACTGTTGTATCTAGAGGGTAGGGTACTTAAAGATTCTCATAGAAGTTACTGATTTCATACATAGCATGTCAAACACGTGCATTTGGTTGGTTGGTTGGTTGGTTGGTTGGTTGGGGAAGGAGACCAGACAGCCTGGTCATCGGTCTCATCGGATTAGGGAAGGATGAGGAAGGAAGGCGGCCGTGCCCTTTCAGAGGAACCATCCCGGCATTTGCCTGGAGTGATTTAGGGAAATCACGGAAAACCTAATCAGGATGGCCGGACGCGGGAATGAACCGTCTTCTTCGCGAATGCGAGTGCAGTGTCTAACCACTGCGCCACCTCCCTCGGTTACGTGCATTTGTTCGACGGTGTTTGTCTGCGCCTTATTTCTAAATTATAATTTTCGTCAACTGCATGGGCTGACAAATAGCACTAGATTCGATTGTTCGTATTACCAAATTACTTCTCACCACCTGTACATTAAGTCGACAAACGTTATGGGATACCGAAGTGCACATATACTTATGCCGGTAGTATTGCGTACACCGGGCATAAAAAGGCAGTGCATTGGTGGAGCTGTCATTTGAGTTCAGGTGATTCATGCGAAAGGCTTTCCGACGTGATTATTGCTGCACGACGGAACTAACAGACTTTGAAAGCGGAACAGTAGTTGCAGCTAGACGCATGGGCTTTTTCATTTCAGATATCGTTAGGGAATTAATGGCCAAGAGCAGCGGTGTTTGCATACAGGTGTCAGTGCTAACAGACAAGCAATGATATGTGAAATAAGCGGAGAAATCAATGCGGAACATAGGATGAATTTATCCGCTACGATTTGCATGGCGAAATCTGGCGTTTGGGCTATGGTAAAAGACAACCACCGCGACATCGCCTCTTCTGCGCACGTGACCATATCGACTGGACTGATGGCTACTGGAAAACGGGGCCTGGTCAGATGAATCCAGATTTCGGTTGGTAAGAACTGAAGGTAGGGTTCGGGTGTGGCGCAGTTCGCATGAAGCCATGGTCTCAACTTGTCAACAAGACACTGTGTAAGCTGGTGGTTGATCCATAACGGTGTGCGCTGTTTTTACACGGAATGAGTGGGTCGTCTGGTCCAACTGAACCGACCATTTTCTGGAAATGCTTATGTTCGGCTACTTCGATACCGTTTGCAGCCATTTATGGCCTTCATGTTCCCAAACAACGATAGCATTTTTATGGGTGACATTGCGCCATGTCACCGAACCACATTTGTTGGCAACTGGTTTGACGTATATTCTGGAACATTTGAGCGAACGATTTGGCCACTCAGATCGTCGACATGAATCCTATCGAACACCTGTGGGACATAAGAGAGAGGTTAGTTCGTGCACAAAATCCTACACCTCCAACACTTTCGAAAGTACGGTCGGCTATAGAGGCAGCAGGGACTTCCGACGACTTTTTGAGTCCATGCCACGTCGAGTTGCTGTATCTCAGTGTGTGTGACATATTCCATATGCAGGGACTAGACAGTTACACACGTCACCCGACACTGTTACCACTGCGCAAAAACATTGACGGTTCACAGAAGACTGTGCACTTTCCGGGTTTCACTGGAGACGCTGCTCTGCTGCGGTACGGATAAATAGTGCATATTAGTGTCAGCGAGAGAAACGGCATGGCAACTGGGATCACTCAACGAAGGTCAAGTGCGAGGGGCAGTCAGTTCTTGTGGTCATAACTACGTAACAGCACGCAGATTTACTGGGAAATTTTGGCGATGTATCGACAACGTGGAATGTGATACCCAACTGTAGTAAATTGGTGCCAACAACTTGACCAAGGCTGCACAAATGTGAGGGATGCTGATTGGGAACGAAAGGTCATCGACATCTAACACCGGTGACAATGTCCAGACAGTCGGCAAGCTGAAAGAACATCTAGGAGGAATGAGATTTCTCAATAATTAGGCAGCTGACACTGCGGTTTCCACATGGGTCCGTGACTTGAGAGTCGATTTTTGTTCGTCGAGGATTTGACCGATTGGTAACGTGTTCCGACCGTTTTTACAGAGAAAAAAATGTTCAAATGTGTGTGAAATCTTATGGGATTTAACTGCTAAGGTCATCAGTCCATAAGCTTACACACTACTTAACCTAAATTATCCTAAGGACAAACGAACACACCCATGCCCGAGGGAAGATTCGAATCTCCGCAGGGACAAGCCGCACAGTCCATGACTGCAGCAGTTGAGACCGCTCGGCTAATCCCGCGTGTCGCGTTTTTATGGAGACCTGATAAGTACGTTGCAAAGCATTCTCCATGTACCTGTGTTACTTTGAAGTGTGTTGCAGCAATCAATAATCGCTACTTGGCCTGCCATAATAATATGTAACTTACTTTGTGATATCCCCTGATATAATTTTGGTCCGCCTGGTTGTGCCTTTGTCCTACCACGTTCCGTTACCCACGTTTCATATGTTGGTATATTTCTTGTAATTTTTCGACTGGTTAGAGAAGACTGCTATTGAAGAGGGCACACTGAGGTGAGATGTTTCAGTATTACTCTCTCCATGACTTACAAAAAGTGTGCTGCAGATGTATAATTCTAGATGACTCAGTGTTGCACTTAATGAGGCATGTATTTATTTTGAATATATGAATTACAGGCAATATAATTAGGCACAATTATCACATATCAGATAGTGTTCGGTATAATGGTTCTTTTTTGCACTGTGTCATGTAGACTGAACGTGTGACGCACATTCAGATTAATAACCACAAATGTGTGGTTATTCTGATCTCAAACGTAATGTATCTCGAACACAATTACTTCCTTCATGCCAGCCAGCTTGGATTACGAAAACATCAATAATGTGAAACCTAACTCTCACTTTTCTCGTATGACACATTCTGAAGACTATGGATCAAGACAGTGAGGGACTCAGTACCACACCTTCACTTATTGTAGTATTTTTGTGGGGTATCAAACGTAATTTCTGCCTGAACTGAAAATTTCTTGGTAAGGAGTGGTTCAAATGGTTACAATGGCTCTGAGCACTATGGGACTTAACATCTGAGGTCATCAGTCCCCTGGAACTTAGAACTACTTGAACCTAACTAACCTAAGGACATCACACACATCCATTCCAGAGGCAGGATTCGATCCTACGACCGTAACGATCGCGCGGTTCCGGACTGAAGCGTCTAAAACCGCTCGGCCACCGCTGCCGGCGGAGTGGAAACTAGCCGCAGTTTTGCTCTCGTGGGATCCTGAACTAATATACAAGTTAGGGGGCAGAATCCCAATGTTATGCAAATCACACCTAAGTGTTTTTTTTGTTTTTTTTTTTTTTTTTTTTTTTTTTTTGACTCTGCAGAAGGTGTGTAGCGTAATCTTATAAAGGTCCTGATATGAATCCTACGTGGGGTGGCCAGCCTCTCATATACGTAATTGACTCATTAAACTGATTGATCCAAAACTGATAATGAGAAGGGATTCTGGTGAGTGTGACTGTTTAATAGATAAATTTCATCCTAAAAGTTTTGCAGTTGCATTTATTTTCTTGAAATGAGCACAAAAATGGTCATGAATTTGTACAAAGAACTATCATGAATATTAATGTAAACCAAGCATGTAAGTAGCCCTTACCCGATAGATACCTTGGCAAGAACCTGGTACAAACGACACTGCATTCTCTACTACGAGGGAGGGGGGGGGGGGCGAAGAGAACACGTGAAATGTATCGATAACCAAGTGGGTAGTCTGAGGCAGCAACATGCAGTCACCCAAGGAAGAAACTAGTTCTACGTATACAACCGGTGTGAAACCTCAATTCGAATTTTGGGCGGCTGAAAACTAAAACTCTACAGGACGGAGGTACGTGTATTACCGACAGTACGGCGCAGAGAGTCGTGATGGCGTCGGCTGCTGGGCTCCAATTCATGAAACGCGGCTCTGCCTAGGAGAACGATCGAAGCGCAAGCGCGTAAAAACTATTTATCTGGGTGTCGGGGCAAGTGAAACTGCGAGTGAAATTGCTCTGCAGCAAGGACGCAAAGTACGCGACCAACTTCAACGGTGGCCAGGAACCAACTACGTCAAATTTTCGTCCACTACGACCAGGGAGCGACCGCTCCACTATGACATAACTCGGTAAGTCGCCGCCGATAAATAACCTTTCGTCAATTATGGCCTCACAACAAATTCGTCTACACTCCCACTGCCGCCAATACCATTCGTTCCCACCAACGCCCGAAGGTGACTACAAACCTGTGGTGACGTAACAGTGGAACAGCCTATCACAGCCTTCGGCAGGACTTTGAGCGGGGAGCTTTCTGGCATTAGGCGCCAAAGGAATATAATAATTGGGTTGCTACATGTGGCGCCTCGCGTCGGCTATCCTTTAGAGCTCGGCGACGTCTCAAACAACAGCATAGCTGTGGCACCGAGCTGCTGCATTCCTGCCCAAAACATGAGGCTTTCGCGAGAAACCTGCCTCCAGCCATTATAAAAACAGCGAGCGTCCATCGCTCTGGCCTCTGAGACCCGACATCAAAAGAGAAAGCTGCCAGCCACGAGTCGGGACTGTATCCGCAATAGGGGCATCCTATGTTCCTCCCGCCTTCTGAGCGTTCGCTGCTATTGTGAGCGGCTGACCACCTCACCGCCCTCAAGTTCCCACTGAGCTACGTGAAATGAACAAGATTACGATATGCATGCACCCTACTCTTAATCATGCACATGTCGGTTCCACAGCATCCTACTTTGCATAACAGTGTATTACGGTAGCGAAATGACAATTTGCGTATATGCAAATTCAGATTTTAGAAATGCAATATAGCTGGTTTGATTGCCCTTACTAAGTATATAAAAGTGCCAGAGGGCTTGCCATTTTGCAAGAGGACGCAGAAAATTATTTTGGATGGAGAGTCGCCGCTAGACGTAAAATAAACTTCAACTGTGTCCCACGGGGAGCCTACGGCAACCCGTCAGATCACCGAAGTTAGGGCTGTCGGGCTGGACCAGCACTTGGATGGGTGACCATCCGGTCTGCCGCGCGCTGTTGGCAAGCGGGGTGCACTCAACTCTTTTAAGGCAAACTGAGGAGCTAGTTGACTGAGAAGTGGCGGCTCCGGTCTCAAACTGACATTCGGCCGGGAGGGTGGTGTGCTGAGCACAGGCCCTTCCATATCCGCATCCAATGACGCCTGTGGCCGGTCGGTACCGTTGGACCTTCATAGCCTGTTCGAGCAGAGTTTAGTTTTCGTTTTAGTGTCCCAGGAAACTGTGGTGAGATATTTGCTGTTCGTGTTGTATAGTCATGATCTTGTAGAAATAGTAGTTACCTCAGACTTTTCACAGATGATAGAGTTACCTATTACGAAATAAAATCTTAAAGAAACTGCACAAATATTGAGTCAGATGTTAATAAGATTTAAAAGTAAACCAAAGACTGTCAATGTGCTTTAAAAATGTAAAATTATGCGTTTCAGAAAGCAAACAAGTGTAGCAACCTGTGACTATAGCATCGAATCACAGTTATGGTCGATAAACTCATACAAATTCCTGGCAGCAATACTTTGTAGGGACATGACACAGAATGATCGCATGGACCCAGTCGGAAGTAAAGCATGTGATTCATTAGTGGTATACCAGGGAAACGCAATCAGCCTACAAAGGAGATTCTTTACAAATCACTCGTGTGGCCCATACTAAAATATTGCTCAAGACACTGTGAGCAGATGCCGAAATAGAATAATGACACACACTGGCTGAAATATTCAGTCACCTTAAATGCCCGAGTAGCTCATTCCTCGGATTTAGTAGAAGACGCCTTTGGAACGTGGTCTGCTACTTTCTGTTTACTGAATTCATGGGTGAACTGAGACTGCTGAGCTGTAGCGATAGGCTCTTGTTGGACTTTGGTGAGCATCTTAGGGTGTAGGCTGTGTGAATAGTTATTTGAAGTTACCCGCTGCGCCGCAGGGCTCTTTATACAATGAATTTTAGTGCTGCATTAACCCTGATTTTATCTGAGATTTTACAGGTTCCATTTTGGCTAACTTCCATTTTAAAGTTTTTCTGTCTGCACCACGCTTATACTAGTATGGTGTGTGAGCCTGGGTGTTGATTATGAATCCTATTTCTGCAGCTTTTGAGTAACTTAGACTGTCCTCAGGATTAATGTAAGTTCAATTTTACTTCTTGCTGTTTGATTTGAAGCTATTGTTTAAATTTTGTTTACATATTCTTTTATACAACTAGCCTGAGAGATTTGCTTTTTACTTAAATTCAGTGTTAGCCTATTTTAATAGGACAGCCCTTACCGACTTGTGGGAGTTTAGATAACATCTCTGTTTTACTTAAAGCTGATGTTCAGATAATTTCATACGTGTTTATTGGCTGTTTCCATCTGTTCTGCTTACATGTGTCTTAACTAAACGTTTACCGATTTTCTTTCTTTTTACATGTATTAACTAATAGGTTTTTCAGTTTCTTTTAGTAAGGCCTGAATTCATACTGTGGTTTATTGTATTTATTAAAGATAGAAGAGTTACGTAATGTCACGATTGCAAAAAGTAACTGAAATTTTGCTTAAGTTTAAATTATTATCGGCTGTTTGGTAATTTTCTTGTATTTATTAGCATTTCTCAGTTTTTACGCGTTAAAAGAAATTCATAGGCAGTTTTTTAAGATAGATGCGAACCATTTGTCGAATGGCTACTTACAAAATTGGGAGAACCAGCTTTAAATCGGAATCTGACAGTATACCACTAGCCCTCAGGTATCGCCCTCGCGGGGATTCAGAGGGCAAAATTAAGTTACCTACAGCGCATTCGACCAGTCATTCTTCCGTGCTCCTTACGTTGATAGAACTGGAAGAAACCCTAAGAACAGATACAATGGGACGCACCCTCTTTTTAACACACCAGAGTGGTCTGCAGAACATCGATGTAAATGGAGAGTCTCTAAGGCGTCATTTGGAGTACTCTTATTTTAGTCAGAAAGTAAGTGGTTCTAAAAAACTTGGTATGTATGTAGCTCTATGAAACTGAGCATGTACGAGTATTCTTGTAATGTTGTTGACCTGTCAATCCTCTTTTGCCAGTAATATTATATTAGCAGGGTTTTGACAGTATGTATGCCTGTGTGCAACTAAGTGACTATATTATGCGTTGCCATTAGTGTTTCGCCTCAGTCTGGAGTATATTTAGCTGCATGAAACGAGCACGTTCACATGGAAGTAGTATTTTTAAATTACATATTCTGAAATTGTACTTATAGGCCATACGAAGTTCTGGCTCTGCGACTTTCTCGCTCAGTATGTTGAATTGTGTTTGTAGCCCACAAGCAACCCCTAGACACTACATTTAGAACACAGGGTGCTACATCTAAGTGAACGTGTGTATACAGAAATACTTACCCTGTAGTTGTTAGAACCCGTCAAAAATTATAGCGCTGCTAAAACGTTGTATTCGTGGGTACATGCGTTATGGTACATCAACCTGAACATTAAGTTAGACATTGCAACTAACGATTCAGCCCTTTTCCAACATGTCGTAATGAATATAATGTATTCTTTATTCGTCAAACATATTACAGTGTTTGGATAAATTTGTACTGCTAGTTTCACTTTTCATTTAACATTTTGTTTTCATGATACTGCAATTATAAACGCTTCAAAATCTTTTATACAAATAAAAGGGTTTCCTCTTGTCTATTTTATGTAATATGTGAACATTTTCTTTTATACAGTGGAGTGGTTGACCAGTAAGGTGGTTGTGTGTGGTTATGGCTGACGTTGAGGAATTATATGATACGCACTGATGTGCTCACAGTAAACACTACGAATTTTTTACCATTTTGGGACGTAGGAGCGGGGCGCGGTGTGTGACAGTGCATGTAATGAAAGAAATTATGTCTGGTATGAATATTTTAACACTTTTGTAGGTTTATTCCAACGAATGGTATGCACACAGCTCGCCTCTTCTGAGCTTTGAGTAAATCGGCTTCGGCTTCCCCAATCCCCACACTCCTTTCCATGTGAAATTAACTATTGGATTGGGGTAGCTACTTGATTGCATTGCGTCGGTAACAGCATAATTTTATGTTACATTTGGAGGAATTAAAAGAGAGAGAGAGAGAGAGAGAGAGAGAGAGAGAGAGAGAGAGAGAGAGAGAGAGAGAGAGAGGGGGGGGGGGGGGGGGGCGGGCGTTCACAGAACAAAGCAGCATTTTAAGTAAGTCGATAAAGACACGTTGGTCACAAGACTTTTTCCATTGCTAAAATGTAAATTACTTACTTAGACAGCTAAGCATACGACTAAAACTTCTAAAAGAGTTATCAAATAATTATATTTATCCCCATGTGTGAAAACATAGCAGCAATAGGATCACATTGCTGTATAATGTTTTTCAAGTATGCCTATCTGATTATTTTGGACGTACTTACAAGGCACTCCTTGTATCCATTATGTCGAGAAATACATTGTCAGAAAAAAATGTGTAATCTATTTCTACCGATTGTAAGGATGTGGTTACTAAGTTCACTTACCTTCTTCACGTTTCACTGCACTGCGAGTTACATTCAACAACTTGCAGTGAGCGTCGAATCTCGAATTCACCTGAAACAGAGACACTCATGTTGATTCATTTCTGCGCTGATGTCTTTATTAGACATGCAAAAAAATATGTATCAATGTGCAAACAGTTACGACGGAGACTAAGTCAGCGAACTGATTAAAGGGGAACAAAACAAATGCATTTGAACGTGAGGATAAAATGCAACTCTTAGAAAATGCACATCGGATAAAGCACGAAGGCAGAAGCTGAGGGATACTATGAGTGTGTCTCCGCTCTGGGATACATAATAAATCGTCACAGAGAATTGATGGTTATCATCTTAAACAGACAATGTGCATCTCGTTGCACTAAATAATGAATTGCGAATTTATGCGTACCGTTTTCGGTAAATTATGAAAGTTTTTGTCACTAAATGTATAGCGTTGAAGGTTGCTTGAAGCGGAAAATACCTGTGGTTACATTATTTGCTATGAAAGACTATAATAATAATATTGACATTTACCGCCAAATTCCCCCCCCCCTCCCACCCCCTTGGAAAAGGGGCACGAGAGCGGCGGGGACATCAACGGAAGATACGATTGCTGAATTGTTAATGGATACGCAAAATCTACCAGGTCAGTCTCCAGCATTCTGCATTATGGCACCTAGAAGACTGAAACATATACGTAACTCTCGCGAACAGCAATATATCATTTCGAAGAGATGACCGGAACGTTGTACAAAAAGTGACTGTTTACGATCGCAACATGATTTGATCCAAAACTGACAACTCCGTGCCGTGGTTTCTCACTTGAGAGAAACTACAATGGGGCATACATAGATACGGAAGGATGATTATTATATAGACGATGACGTACCATACGCAGACCTCAGAAGGTTATCGATACAGTTGTGTCATTCTACAACAGGGTCAGAATGACACTGACGGAAAGGGGTAGCCTACATGGGGGGGGGGGGGGGGGGGGGGGATTTTTCTACCAGCTACTCAGGGCCATAAAGCAGAACTACACACAAAAATGGTTTAAAATATGACAAGAAAGATGGGAAACGTTTTAGACATTTGTTATATCCTTATGGATCACTGTGTATAATCATAAGTCAAAAATAAATTCTCTCGGATACCAACAACGAGGCTTACGGGAACGTGCAAACCTATGACCACTACCACGAAGATCCTGCAGTACAAAGGCAAGTAAGAGTGCATTTCTGTAGCGTTCAGCTACGTCCTCTAATGTTATATCCATTCTCTGTAGAAAAGGCGATTAATGTGGGACGTAGTTTACGATGGCGTAAGGTTCCCGGACCAGACAAACTCCAGTAAAACTGGCTCCAGGTGCTGGTTCATAAAACTACATCACTCAAAAAACAAAAAAATTGAAAACTTTTCCTGGCTGGAATTGTGTCTCGTTGCCGCGCAATGACACCTCCGATTAGCTCTTGCACTCAATATCTTCAGTTATTTGTTTGATATATTCTAAATTCTGTCTTTCTCCACAGTTTTTACCCGATAAAGGTCCCGCTGGTACCAAAAAGGTTATTTATTACCCAATGTCTTAACAGACATCTTATCACCTTGACCCTATTTCTAGTCAATGTTTTCCACATGTTCCTTTACTTGGCGATTCGGAGAAGCACCACCTTTCTTATCACTGCATCTAATTTTCAACAACCTTCTGCAGTTTCACTTCTGAAACTACTTTGATTTCCTTCTTTGTCGGTTTCCCACAGTCCATAGAACGCTGTGCTCCAAACATACATTTGTTCGTCAAATTAGGACCGAAGTTTGATACTAGAGGAATGCTCTTGGCCACTAATTCCCTTTTCGCTAGTGCTGGTCTGGTTTTTACGTCCTCCTTGGTCCATCCGTCACGGGTTATTTTGCTCCCTAGATGGCAGAATTCCTTCGTCTACTACGTGATCACCAATTTTTATGTTAAGTTTCTTGCTACGGTCACTTCTACTTTTCCTCACTACTTTCTTCTTCGATTTACTCTTAGTTCATACTCTTAACTCATTAGACCATTTCATTCAACCGATCCCGCGATTATTCTTAGTTTTCATTGGGGTAGTAGTAGTTGTCTTGTTTTTGGGGAAGGACACCAGACAGCGAAGTCATCGGTCTCATCGGATTAGGGAAGGATGTCGGCCGTGCCCTTTTCAAAGGAACCATCCCGGCATTTGCCTGGAGCGATTTAGGGAAATCACGGAAAACGTAAATCAGGATAGCCGGACGTGGGATTGAACCGTCGTCCTCCCGAATGCGAGTCCAGTGTCTAACCACTGCGCCACCTCGCTCGGTATTGGGGGTAGCAATGTCACCAGCGCGTTTTATCACTGATAGCCTTTCAACGTGAATATCAATCCTAGTTCTGAATCTTTTTATTAAGAAACACTCAACAAACGATCCAATCACACCTGTTAGCAATTCAACCATCTGCAATAAAAGTTTTTTTACAAACTTTGCTCAAGGACAGGTAGCAGTTTCAATACAATACACACAATTTTAGGACAGACGCCGGGTTCTCCATCTATAAAGGGTAATTAAAATGAAATAGGCTGTTGAGATTTTACCGCCGATGCTGTGCCTTGTCGTGCAACGAAACTTGCCAAAAATATCTGAAATTTATTCAAAAATATTCACAGTTGAAAAGGAAAAGTACGACGGAATATATGATTATGTCTCCTTGATGCTAGCGAATAGAAACGAACCGACACACTGATCAGCCAGAGCGTTATGACCACCAACCTGCTATCGATAAACCCGTTCAGGTTATAGCAGCGTCACCTGGCGGGGAATGACAGCTTCATGATTATGAAGAATCTTCCTCGATAGCAAACAGAAACCGGATGTTGACCTAGGTTTTGGCGCGGATAACCACGCCTTCTTCGGAACACGCTAAAGCTACAAACTGCCTAAAGAGACATGGCCCGACATTAATACAAAACGTCCAAAAGGGCAAGAGACTTGCATAAAATGCAAAATAAACGGTATGTGTGTACCATGTCAATAGTTGTAGTTAGCTCACACGTCAGAGGCGTGCTTCCTCACTCCAGTCAACGTTCGGTGGGCGGCTGACTCTGAGGTAAACTGAGGTGTCGCCGGCAGCTAGGCGGATTCTTTATAATCATTAAATTATTCACCATTGCGGACGAGCTGTAATGTTACAAATTCTCGAATGACAGCTTGTTTGACAGAGACATGCACGGTGCTCGTAGAATTATCAGTGAACGTACTGTCCGTGTATAGAATGGGGAATGGTCGCTATCTGTGTAAGTATGACCGAGGACAGATTTGATGGCTCGGCACGAGCATTTCGGAAATTGCACGACATGTCGAGTTTTTAAGAAGTGGCGAAAGCCGGGTAAAATCACGTCCAGTCGTCGTGGGGCTAGGAGGCCAACCCTCGTTACAGATATCGCACGTCGTTAGCTGTGCAGACTGGTAAAACAGTACAGCGGAGAACTGTTGCGGAACTACTATCAGACTTGAACTTTGGGCAGAGTGCAAGCGTGCCTGAACAAACAGTGCACCGAACACTCCTAACGAAGGGCCTCCGCAGCCGACGACGCATGCATGTGCCAATGTTAATACCATGACATCGGCAACTACGACGAAATGGGCAAGTAACCATCGGCACTGGACGCTGGCGCAGTGGCAGAAGGTTGCACTGTCTGATTACTCTTCTTTCCTTCTTCATCATGTCGATGGGAGGGCGCCAACCCGTCATATTCCAGGGGAGCAGCTCCTCGATACCTGTACTGGGGAACGGCGGCAACAATGCGGCGGCTCCATTATGCTCTGGGAAATGTGGGGAACGTTTACGTAGACCTCTATGGGTCCAGGGAAGCTCGTGCAAGGTACCACGACGGCCAAGGAGTATCGCAAAGTGGTTGCAAACCGCGTACACCCCTTCCTGACGATCATGTTTCCCGGCGGCAGTGGCATTTTTCAACAAGATAACGCTTGTTGTCACAGGGCCATGAGGAACACAGGGGAGTTCCAGCACTCCCCAAATCGCCAGATCTGCACCCGATCGAACACATCTGGCACGTGACTGAATGTGGCGTCAGATTTCATCTCGATTCTCAACGGCATTTACGGGAATAAGGTGACTTGCGCAGAGATGGTGCCAATTCCCTCCAGCGACCTACGAAGCCCTCATTGCTTCCATGCCACGACACGTCCCCGCTGTTATCCGTGTCAAACGTGGACGTACCGGCTATCAGGTAGGTGGTCATAATGTTTTAGCCGATCAGTGTAATTTCACCATTGACTCCAACAGCTTACGTACGTGTTCAGGCCAAAGATTTGCTCTCGCTGAAAATCAGTTCCCCCTCGGGTAAGCAGTGTTACAGATGCGACGCACGCAGCAGTCCTGGCGGTGCTGCTGATACTGCAACCCTGAAGGCCCGCCCCTCACAGCGGGTGCGGATTGGATGGGATTGTAGGGGTGATAGGGTGGTGGCTGGCTCGTAGGCGCAATTAGGAGCATCCAGCTACTGGCTGCTGCCTCTCCCTCCCCCTCCTACCCCATCCTCCCTCCACCTCCGCCTGGAAGCCTGCCAGCCGTCTATCAGGCCGCTTGTTTAAAGTAATAACAAGATGTAAACGCCTGACCAGAGTTCTAAACATAGCGTGATATTATTTCAAGAACACGATCGAACGTACTAGGGGGCGAGGTGGAAGCTAGAGGTTACAGCAGCGCGTCCGCTCGCAGAAACAACAAGCTTCCAGGAGAATGTGGCTGAGTGATTGAATTGATGTCCGCGACGATATGCTCACGTGTCAATTAACGCCTGCCTAGAGTCAACAAGATCCTCATGTCACCACTTCCGCAATTTCTTCAGAGAGAAAATTTTCAAGCAGTGGATGATATAGTTTAATCATGATTACTTTTGTTCTACTCACATCCATAGCTACAGTGTCCATGCCCGATGACACATTTATTGTTTATGTAGCACATGAGAAGTAAGTAATTTCATTACACGTTCTCTAAGACTGCCGATACTGCAATAATGAGTACCAAAGCAGGCAGTTCAGTCGAAGAGGGCATATTCTAAAAGGCAATCACAGGTAAAAGGAATAAACGAAGAACTTCTCGAATAAAAAATGAAGCACAAAATGTTCAGGAAAGGAAGTTTTATAATAATACAAGTCACTAAGGAATGAAATAAATGTGAAGTATAGGTAAGTCAAGGCAAAATGGCTGCAGAAACACGTGAGAATCGGAAAGGCAGTCCGCCTCTGTAGCGTAGCGGTAGTGTTCCCGCCTACCACGCAGGGGGCTCGGGTTCGATTTCCGGCAGGGTAGTGGGTGATGTGTGTCCATCATCATTTTCATCATCATTGACTCGCAAGTCGCCGAAGTGGCGCCAACTAAAAAGGGCTTGCAATACGGCGGCCGAACTCTCCCGCATGGGGCCTCCCAGCCAACAATGCCATACGATCATTTCCATCGGGAAGACAGATTCAGCATGTAGGAAGGTCACAACAATGTTTGCTGAAATTATGTACGAAGACATCAACGTTTTGAGTGCAACGGGCATTGAACTGTCAAACGGAGGGAAGAAAGAAAGAGTACACGCAAGGTCTCGACGAGGGGGAAAACTTACCGTATGATGCAAAGAACAAGAAATGGAACTAAATATGGAAGACCTAGGGAATCTAGCATCAGAGCTCAACAGAGCGTCGGAAAACTTTCGATCGACTAGGCTAGAAGGGGGAAAGTGACAATCAAACGATTATTCAAGTTTGTGTGTAGAATCCAACAGGCTGGCGACATACTATTAGATTTTAGGAGAAATTTATCCACACAATCCCGAAGATTACAAGAGCATTTAATTCTGAGAACTATCGCACAATCAGCTTAACAGCTCATGCATCCAAGTTGTTGACAATTACGTATAGAAAATGGAAAAGAAAACTGAGTATCTGTTAGATGACGATCATTATGGCTTCAGGAAAGTTAAATGCAGCAGACTGGCAGTTCTGACATTGCACTTTACAGTGGAATCAAAAGATACAAGAAAAATCAAGCCACGTTCATAGGAAATATCGAACAAGAAAAAGTGTTCGACTATGTAAAACGATGCAAGACGATCACAATTCTCAGAAAAATTGGTGTGAACAGTAGGGAAAGACGGCTAGCACACAACATGTAGAAATCCTAGGAGGAACAAGACTGCTAGGCCGAGAACGAAGTGCTTGCGTTACAAAGGTAGAAAGGCACGTGTGTCGTATTTTTCCCCTGCTGTTCAATCTATACATCAAAAATCAGTGACAGGAATAAAAGAAAGGTTTAGGAGTGAAATAAAAACTCACTGATAAGATTCGCCTATGACATTGCCACCCTTAGTGAAAACGGCGAAGAAATACAGCACACAGTGAATGGAATTAACTGTCCACAGAATATGGAATATGGAATGACAGTATACCGAAGAAAGACGAAGGTAATGAGGGGTAGCAGATACGAAATTAAAGAGAAATTTACTAGAAAAATTAGGGGCACGAAGTGGAAGAACAAGTTGTTCTGCTACCTTTGAAACAATATAAACAATGACTGACGAAGC
This sequence comes from Schistocerca gregaria, assembly GCF_023897955.1. Classification (NCBI taxonomy): domain Eukaryota; kingdom Metazoa; phylum Arthropoda; class Insecta; order Orthoptera; family Acrididae; genus Schistocerca; species Schistocerca gregaria. The sequence goes on along the minus strand of NC_064921.1, from coordinate 570,482,850 downwards.
AAGGAAGACATCAAATTCTGATTAGAGCAGGCAAAGTGAGTGTTCCTGGTCGAAAGAAGTCTAATAACATCAAATATCGGCCTCAATAAAGGGAAGAGATTTCTGACAATGTAACTTTGGAGCACACAGTGTATGCTAGCCAATCATGGAACGTGGTGAAACAAGAAAGGAGGGTATCGGCTCGAGATGTGCTATGGAAGGATGCTTAAAATTAGTTGGACTGATAAGAAGAGTTTCTACGCAGAATCAGCAAAGAAAGGAATATATGGTTACCACTAAAAAGAAGGGATAGGATGATAGGACATGTGTTAAGACACCAGGGAATAATTTCCATGGTACTACAGTGAGCTATAAAGGGTAAAAACTATAAAGGAAGACACAGCTTGGAATACACCGAGCAAATAACTAAAAACGCACGGTGAAAATGTTACTATGAGAAGAAAATATTGGCACAAGATCGGTTAGTAGCGGGCCGCATGAAACCAGTCAAATATTTATGACAAAACACGGTTTGTTCGCCTAACAGTAGAGAACTACTGAACTACTCCCCAACAGGCCTTGAAGGTCCAACGGGACTGACCGGCCGTCGTGTCATCCTCAGCTCATAGGCGTCACTGGATGCAGATATGGAGGGGTATGTGGTCAGCGCACCGTTCTCCCGGCCGTATGTCAGTTTCCGAAAACCGGAGCTGCTACTTCTCAATCAAGTATCTCCTCAGTTTGCCACACAAGGGCTGAGTGTACCTCGCTTGTCAACAGCGCTCGGCATACCGGATGGTCGCTCATCCAAGTGCTAGCCCAGCCCGACAGCGCTTAACTTAGGTGATCTGACGGAAACTGGTGTTACCACTGCGGCAAGGCCGTTGGCAACAGTAGAGAACGGCGCCGAATTTGATAGCTTGTTGCTCGTCTTACGGAAGGTAATTCGATACTGTCTCACAACGACATCTAGTGAGCAAAATGTGAGCTTACCCAGTAGCAGGCAGGATTTGTGACTGTAGAAGTTCCCAGCAGATAGAACTCAACTTTTTCTTCCAAAGGAGACGAAATAGACAAGATTAGTTAGTTCGAAGGTCCGCATTGGAGTGTTACACTACTATCACTGTTTATAATAAATTTGAGTGTTATAGTCTGCTGAGTTATTCGATATAAGGACGTTCTAACGCAAAAAAATCTGAAGTGAAATACAGGAAGACTATGGCTTCAAACTGTCTTACAGAGGATCTACGAGTGAACAGAGATTGGCTGTAGACAATGTAAATGAATGTAGTGTGTTGTGCCTGAACAGAGCAACATCTCTGTACGATTAGACTGTTGTCGATAAATCACTGTAAACAGTAATACGTGTAAAGTACCTGTTAGTGAACATTTAAAGTGATCTGAAGTACATTGACACCATAAAACTAAGTGAAAAGGAGAAGACAGGCTGAGATACATTGGAAGAACGCTATGAAAATTGGTTAAGTAACTCTTGGTCCATGGATTCTTGAATACTGTTGTATTCCCGAAAGCGCACGTACTGCGAAGAATCGGAGGCAGCCTCCGATTTTATGCCTGTTACATACACATTAACTGTGGTCGTGTTGAAAAATTCATTCACTCAGTCACCAGAAGCAAAGGGACACAATCTGTGGAATACGATCTGAACCTATCTCTTTGCGCCTTCTATTCCTGCTATTTGCTATTGTTTCATATCACACAGCACTGGCATGGTCCTTATTCTGACATGACCTAAGTAGATATTTCTACATGTTCCAATCACATTAATGTGGCTACTGCGTATGTTCGACGTCAACGTTCAGTAACCACTCACAGATGGTAGGTGAGTAAAGGAGGTACAAAGCCAAAGCGTTTCATGGGAAAAGGAGGGGGGGAGGAGGAGGGGGGGGGGGGGGAAACAGTGCTGTTGACGCAGAAAACAAGCGATTTATCTGACATCCAAAAAGACTAGATCATTGGCTTTCGTGCTACGGTTGGAAGCAGTTCTCGAACGGCAGCGCAGAGGCTGAATTACACCAAGCATAGCAAATTGACTGTATCCAAAACGCGACGAGGCAACTGTGGTACATCAAGGGAAACAGATGACATGGGTGAGAAAATGGGTATGGACGAATAGAAGTGCGACAGCTGAACCAAGGGGCTACCAGCAATGTCTCCTGAACGACCATCCAGCGAACGTTGCAGCGCGTGGGCCTCTGCAGCAGGCACTTCGTTCTGGCACTCATGCTGACTTCTGCTCATCGGCGACGAAGGTTGGAATTTTCACGCCAATATCCTAACTGGACGTCCACTGAGTGTCGACAGATGGCCTTTTCAGATGAATCATGTTTTATGCTCCATCGGATAGATGGCCGTTGGCGTGTACCGGTGAAATGTCTGAAAGCAAACACTCTGCACGCGTTATGGTCTGAGGAATGCTTTCGTGGCATTCCCCTGGGTGATCTGTTATACTAGGAACACTTGACGACCGTGCGCCTAGTATAACAGATGTAGTAGAGGAGGACATACGGTGCCATATGGAGTTTTACTTATGATTGAAACAGGCTTATGTCTGTTTAAGTTATTTTATTGATATTGACGCAGCCGCTGGGCTGAGACATTTTTCATTTTTAAAAGCTTATTTTGATCACTTTTTAGAACTTCTGAAGAAGGCTATATTATTATAGCTGAAACCATGGTCAAGGTTTAGAATAAACATAATTAGTGCAACTGTGGGCTGTTTTTCATTCGAGACAATTTCCTTAGTTATTGAGTGAGTGATGAGACTCATGACTAACACCATATGTACTTGATACGTAGCACTCCGTCACTTAGGAGCAACGCGATGAAGTGATTGTTTTTGGCCATTGTATCTATTCCGTAACACTGCAAGTAGTAAGAATGGAATATAGTGATAGTATGCAGCACCGAAGTGATGAAAATGGGAAGGACGTAACGGGAAAGACTAGTGAATGGAAGCAAATGAGTATCAGATGGCCTGACGGAGTTTGGCCCAACAGACTAGCTGACCGCTTTACATGCATGTGGAACAGATTTCCCACACTTTAAGCTGGCTCGTGTTTCCGCGGCCAATGTTGACAACCATGCCTTCTTCCACACTTACTTGTACTGGTAAACAGAGAGCTGTGACATTTGCTTTGCCCGTTAGACCTCTCTGCAGCAGTGAAAGTCAGTAAGTGGCAGTGTCGCCTGTGGCCTTGCTTTTGATGACCTAAGCAGCCAGTTCTCGAGAACCATCGTAAAATGCGATGTAACAAACCCGTTCGTATACTTTCCTCTTCAGAAATGTTTACTGTTTAAATACTTCACACTCGACAGATGTAGTTCTGTATGCACAGTGAACAATGCAGCTAGTCAGAGAAATGGAAAAGTGTCAAATAGTTAAGTGTGGATAATACATAATACTAGACGGCATATTATTTCCATTCGACTACTTATGATACAACTGGCAAAGCACCTTTATTTTAAATTAAAATACGTTGCAAAAGCTTCAGAATATCATTAAGAAATTCAGTTGAAAAAATTTAATGTTTTTACCGCATCCTGATACGATAGGCTACACAAAAAATAACATGCGAATTTTATGTAGTGTTAGCACTGTTCATGACTAAATGTATTACGTGACAAAACAAGTGAAACAGTCTAGTTCAACGGATTTGGTGACAGTGAAGTTGAAGTGCTTTCCTGGGTATTTCTCAGAGGGCAGATGCTTTCACTTTTCTCGTGGCTTTCACAGTTGCACACTAAGTCTCTAGGAGTCTCCACGTACAACTAATATCTACGCTCCGAGCAAGACGGATTCTGGTTGGCCAATATTTCCCATCTAGTACTCTTCATGTAACGTATTGAAGAACGCAAGAAATCCCATATCAAATGATTTGTGGTGTTATTGATAATTTTAAAACTGGGGCAACCACAGCTGTAGTTACACATAATTGACTGGCAATTCATACAGGATAGCAGGTGTTTGAATACAGGTGTTAAAACTACAGTATTTATATATAACGTTCAATGAGAAGTCCCAATAGTCCGCTATAGCTGTATTTATTTATGTCTATTAGAGACCCCAAAAAAATGTTTTGCAACTTTTAAGTTGCATCTTCTGGTGGATATCTTAAGAAAATTTTATAAATGAATGCTCTGATAATGGTGAAATGAATATCTTAAAATACTAAGTGAATAGACTGAAACAAGAAAGAAAATATTGCGCGTCTTTCCTTCGGCGCGCTCTCACTCAGAGAGTCTAGAGTATGTTTGCGAAAAATGCGGTGGATAAGAAAAAGACCGCAAGGAAATTACCTTGCTGCACAATCGTTTATGCTGACTGACGCATTTAACTTATATTTGGGTCTTAAAGGTATAACAAAGACTTAATACCGCACAGGCAGCAGTTCGCCAGAAAAGCAGTTCCAACTGATTTATTACGAGAAGCGGAATTGGCTGTTACAGGCATGGAATTTCTATCGGTAAGTTCGGGAAGACCTAGGGGCGTCATAAAAAAAAGGAGCGGCACTGCTTGCATTAATAAGGGGCTACTTATCCTAGTATATAAGTGCGCGACTATTTCTGAACTATGGACCGTACCGTTACTCTGTTTCAACAACACCTATAAACTCAGTGGCAGAGGACGAGCAGTTTACTACAGACGTGTTCCTGCGCCCCCGACAACATTAAGAGTCCGTCATTAAACATCTACTCAGTGTCATAAAATGAAAGATGCTGCTGCCAAATGTGTGCTTGTGGAATTTAGACTGTAGTACTTCAACAGTTCTATGACAGATTTATTGTTGCAATGAGGTGTATACAATACACTAACACATTACACTACATTTGGCAACGTCACCAAGCGCTTTTATCCAAATACCCAGCATGTCTTCACCACATAATATGCACACGGCTCTAGGTTTAAAGCCACAGGTTTGTGTGTCTAAACGTATGTTGAATTCCTGATGGTCACAAACGTCGACCACCACTTACGTGTAGCCTCATTTGCATTCGTTCCTTCCGCTGTTCTAAAATAAGTGCGCGTTTTGTTTTCCGAGGGCCTTCGCAAGATATCCGCCGTTTCACATTGCCTGAGCGTAAGGCCAAGTCTGCAGTAACTGGCAGTGAGATGGTCGATTTTCATGAAACTTGCTACAAATAAGAGCTGAACGACTGTGGCAAGAACATCCAGACCTCCCTTCACACTACTCTTATCTTCCACTTCCATTACTCTGATTCCGCTTTTCAAAATAGCTCCCTTAAAGAAGGTGAAGAAGTCACCAGGTCTCTCAGTGACACGTTTCCTTGCACTTTGCTGGCGTGATAACCTGTTCCAAGATGAATCTATTTGTGACAAATACGTTTTGTCGCATTATGGATACACACTATGACGAAGCAGTGATTACCTTTGTGACTCACCCTGTAGAACTTACGAAACAAACATCGCTCACTAGTAGTCCATGTTGCACCCTATGTGTCAAGAACAGTTTTATCGCGAAGTATCCGACGTTACCAACGTGGTGATGCTTAAATGGTAGCAGCATCACACCAACAAAGGATTGTGGGGGAAGACTGTGGTGTGTCTTAAAACGCATACTATGGAATTACTATTGGCCAGGGATGTTTATTTTCTAATCCGTGTCGGGTGCACCATAACGGTAGTCAAAACCACGTCACTGTTTCCAAACTTTAAGAAAAAAAAACTGTTTGCTATGCATGTTTCGCAGAACGGTTTACCGTGTCGGAAAACTAGAAGAAACCATGGCACTGAGAGATTCCGCTTTACCAGAGTCTAAGAAACGAACAACAATAACAGAGTAATAAAAGTTGATAAAAAAGTTGAATTAAGAAAGATAGGAATGTTATTGCCATTGTAGTTCAGCTGTTATGTGGAGACGTGATGAATGGAGTGGAAAGAGTCATAACCGAAAACAGCATTGTGAATAGCAAATCAAGGTTCAAGAACTCTTAGTCCATTCCGGCGACAGAGGCAAACTTTAAAGTCTGTTGAATCGAAGGGACTGTTTTTAGCAACTGTTAAAAATTCACTATTTTATGATTCTCAGCGCCTCTCTTTCGTGTATACTAGATGGACCAGTGAGGCATCGTGCTGCTCTTCTCTATTTCCTCTACATTTCTCGCTTACATCGCGAAATGCGGTCTTCTAAGCGAGAAATCAGCCGAAAAATCGCTCTAAGTACAGATCAATCTATTCTGAACGAACTGTTTTTCGATCTAAAAAGCAAATCAAAATGTAAATAACTTTATTGCAGACCACTTAAGATGCTTTACCTCAATAAAGCAAAACACTTCTGGTGACAAAAAATCACGTGTTTTTGCAGTTGCAACGACAGACCAAAAATACCCTCAAGAATTATAAAGCAGCTACAGACACTATGGCCACACAAATGAAGAATTTAACAGATCTCTAACTTTCTTTTCCCTTCTTCTGTATATTATTCTTGTCAGCATCTTGCATGGATGAACTGTTCAGCTGATTGTACAATAGTTCTCGTACTTGTCGGAATTATGGTGTATGATGTTCTCCCAAAAGTCTGATGGTATGTCGTCCGTCTCATGCATTCTACACACCTATTTAAATAGTCGTTTTGTATCCACTTCTCTCACTTATTTTAGAAATTCCGATGAAATGTGATCTATCACTTCTACCTTACTGGTAAATTCTGATTCTAATACTGAATCTTCTGTCTTCTTCCATCACATCCATCAGACAAGTCTTCGCAATCAGAGATCTTCAGTGTACTCTCTCCTCTGCACTGAACAGTGAAATTAACATTGCATTCTTAATGTTACCACCCCTGGCTATAATTTTAACAAACGTAGTTTTGATATTTCTGTGTGTTAATTCAGTCTAATCACCACGTTTTTCATGTAGCCATTTCGCCTTTTCGCATTTTCCTGTTTATTTCATTCCCAATTGACTCTGGTGATCACCTCTGAAGAAGGAATCCAAGAGTACCCGCAGCGTGGTTTTGTACTTTCTTTTCAGCATGCCTCACACAGTATGTATGTATGTATGCATGCATGTATGTATGTATTAAACGGGGACCTACAAACGGCGGAGAGGCTTCGTCCCGCCACCTACCCCACCGCCGCCCCACACTGAACTCGGGTTATTGTGCGTTTCGCCACCAGTGGACCTCCCCAAGAATGTCTCACACCAGACGAGTGTAACCCCAAACGTTTGCGTGACGAAGATTTGATACCCGTGAGGGTTGTTTCATTCTGAGGGATTTGTTGAATATTAATCTAGTGACAGTTTCGGTACCCGGAAGGAAGAAATTTCTAGAAAAATTCAGCTTTCCTCTCCGTTAAGTCCTTGCTGCCTTTGTTCATGTCTAGCCGTCGCTGACGAAGTTATATGGCTGCGTTCTTGGAGATGACGCCTCGCCAGCAGGTACTCGGGTCGCGAGACACACGGCTGCAGTTGACGCGGCAAGGGCCGGGCGCCGCCAGCGCCGTTATCTTTAGCTCCTGCAGCCACAAAGATTCCTTTGTCCGGCGTCCGCGCGTCCCCTCCCCCGTTTTGAAGTCTCGTGTTTCTCGTTTCCGCCGCCGACAATTTCCCTTCTCGGTGCGCCTGCTCTGTCTTTGTTGTCTTCTCTGCGGGCTGCGGCCGTAAATTCGTTTAACGGGCCGGCCACGCGCGGGTATACAGTCACGTGTGCCCCAGCGCGACTCCGCGCCCAGGCAGCGCGCCGCCTGTCTAAATAAGCACCACGGGCCGCGCGCTCCTGTGTTCCTACCGAGGGGGCCATCGCCGTGAAACATCACAGCTAACGCCCATGCCTGGGCCGTACCGGAACAAAATGAACTGCCAACTGGCCCAGCTCTCGTGCGGAGGAGAGACTATCAGATCTAAACACCTGAGATAGTTTACTCCGGAATTCCAGGTAAAATTTTTGCCAACTAGAACGAAATTTACGGAGCGAAGGTCGAAGATGAATGTACTCCGTGGGCCACACCGTAGGCAAGAATCGTCAGATCGGTACACAGTGTTAATGCACGCTTGGAAATGCAAATGATTAATATTTCAGCACAACCACGCAAGGTAAGTAGGATAACGCCATCATTTTTCCGCATACAACGTAAGTAACGCAACAGTTTTCTCATTCAGAAACTGCATTCAGTGTTGCGGGTTGGTTTGTCGGTCGGTCGATCGATTTGTTGGTTGGCTGCGAGGAGATGGTGTTTCTCAGTAGGTGTCTGAATTCGAGGGTGGAAATTGTGAGTTATCGTACCACGATATTGCGGCTCGCGTTGAAGTGGATCCAACGACTGTCACGTCAATATGGAATATATGGGTTCAGGGAGCCATATTGAAGGCCGCACAGGTTCTCAGCAGCTCCATGCGAAATACTCCCGAGGTCGGACGGTTCGCACTGAAGCGCAGGATTATGCACACATGTCACGGATGTCTACCCGGGAAAGGGCTTATTTGAAACAAGTCCAGTGTCCAGTGCGAAGACGTCTCAGTCATCACGGACTGTCAGAGAGCGTGCATTGTTGCAGCTTCCGTTCAGACAACAGCGAACGCTTCAGGGCCACTAGATCGTGTTCTCATACGAGTGCCGGTTCTGCATACACCATCACGATTCAGGCTCATATGACATCGAACGTTGTCGCATTGCGTTCGTCATCATTCGGACCCATCACCTGGTTTTATGGGATAGGGGAGCTATTGAGTGCCAGATATAATCATTTCTGATACACCTTGCCCAGGCACGGCAAAGAACACTGCTCGCGTACGTTGCCCGTGCACGCATGGTAGTCTCTCTGGACGGAGTGCACATCCCCTCCCCCCACCCACCCCCCTACGAAGCCAGGCTGTCCTAGCTGGAGGAGAGGGGAGGGGTGGGGAGGGCAGACGTGGAAACTCCTTCCCTGGTAAACAACGCAGCACTCCTTTAAAAAATGGCTCTGAGCACTATGGGACTTAACTGCTAAGGTCATCAGTCCCCTAGAACTTAGAAACCTTAAACCTAACTAACCTAAGGACATCACACACATCCATGCTTGAGGACTCCTTTAAAAGAATAGGTCTTTTAAACGGGGATTACACCGCAGATCGACCAATTCCGTCTACAGATACACAGGGGTGTTTTCAACTAAACTGGCGAAGTGTCTAGAAAATAGACGTATGATTGGCAGTGTTCTCAAAAGTCTTGTAGATCTTTCAACGCAACAATGGTTTTTTCGTGTTTTCTTTAACGCCAGCGATCTTAGAGAAATGGACAGTGTTCCTTCTCCGATCCACAATGCAATTTTCTTTTTAAATTCATCCAATTTCGCCATGAAATCAGAAATAAGCTTATTCTCACCTTGTAAAATCTTACTGGGGTCATTTGCAGTGAACCCCTTTTATAAATCCAAGGTCTGCAATCCATTCCAGATATTCTACACTCTTTTTTCCTTCATAAACTCAACAATAGTACGCTTTAAATCGAAAAATCCTTCCAGGCATGGCCCTTAATTTAACCAACGTACTTTGCAGAAATAGTAGTGTCTACACACTTTTCGTTCAGTTCTATCGACGATTATTGCCAATGACAATGGAATAATACATGCCACTTCTAAAACTCGCCATTCGTACCACTAATTTCTTCACGTGCTCTATGCCTGTAAATTTAACAGTAAGTGCTTCTTGATGAACAGAACAATTAATTCCGTAAATATTGTTTGTCGATCGTTTTAAGTCTTAGCTCTTTCCTCGTCAACTACTCCTTAATTTTCTTTCTACATTGATGTAACGCTGCACCACAGCAAATTTGCGGTACCTGTCGATTATGTGACTACATAATAAATGTTAACAGTTCTCATTCTTCTTCTCTGTGATTTGTATCCATTTTTAAGGGTTTGCGACGATAGAACGCGAGACTGCGTCTTTTTGCGCAAACAGTTGCTGGACCTGTTAACTTCCTTTATAGCACAATTCTGCCGAACTGAAAGAAGTCGTGCCGACTAAAATCAGCCGCTCCAAATGCTGGAGGAAAGTGTCTCATCGCCCGGCTAAATAAAACGTTTTATGTAAATTGAAGGTGCAGAGGGGAAGAAAGGGAAGAGGGGGGGAGGGATCAATGCTGCCAACTGCACTAGGCCATTGCACGGAATTGGAGGCGACGAGTAAAACTGTGTACCGGACCGGGATTCGAACCCGGGATCTCCTGCTTACAATGCAGGTGCGTTAACCACTACCCCGTCCGGGACACACTGTTATCGCGACTGACCGTATTATCTCGGATCGCTTCGACCGATCCACACCCACTCCGAGCGCCACCTAGATGTAGCCCTGTCAATTTCCTCCATATTCGCTCTTCCGAGGTTCCTATAGGAGGTCGGACTATTTGTGCATCCGCACTGAATCAGGTGGGTTCATTGCTCAGCTAGGCCTATCAAATAACATAAATGTGTGGTGTCTATTCTTCCGGACTGGTATAAATGCAATGTCGCGCTATACCAAGAAGGACCGAGAAAAGCCGAGATGTACCGAGAAAGGCCGAGCCTCGGCATGTAAATGGGCGGCACATTGTGCATGCCACATAGCTAACAGTCTAGGCAGCAGGAGTTACATTTCTGTCGCGCTTGACCTGTGACTGGGCCCTATCTTTGAAGTGACCGTGACCTTACTTTCGACGTCACAACTGACCGCATGCTACCCGAGCTGTCCGAGCATCGGTAGAGCGGCCGCTGGACTGTTTCCCTGTCAGTACGTTCCTCAAACCTATCACATCTGGTCACGGGTTGCCAGTAGACTGGTTCGCCACCATTAGCCAGCCACTACGAGGGCACTTGGGAATCACAAACTGAAAGTGTACTTTTGCTGCTGTACTGCATAACACAGTAAATATTCGCTATCCTTTGTAGCATTGTTATTTTAATCGTGATGAATATACACTACTAGCCAAAATTTTTCGATAATCTACCCCAACAATGGAATACGTTTCGAATATTCTACACTCATGCTCATAAATTAAGGATAATGCTGATATATGGTGAAAAAACGCTCTGGTGGGCGGCATGCGGATTTAAATCACCTCGGGGTATGACCATGCGGTGCATTCGACCTGCGGTCGTCGCACGATGGCGCTGGTGGCAATCCACTTACGCAGAGGTGTGTTGGTGCATGTCAGAATGCGGTGCAGCGAATAAGGGTGCAGACGTTTTCAAACGTGCTAATGGTGACTGTGTTGAAAATGGCTCAAAGAACACAAATGATGACGTTATGAGGGGTAGAATACTAGGGCGACTGGAGTCTGGTCAAACACAGCAGTTCGTAGCACGGGCCCTCCGTGTGCCACAAAGTGTGATCTCAAGATTATGGCAACGATTCCAACAGACAGAAAACGTGTCTTGGCGCTGCAGTACGGAACGTCCACAGTGTACACCACCACAAGAAGACCGATATCTCGCCATAAGTGTCCGTAGACGGCCAGGGAGTACAGCAGGTAGCCTTGCTCGGGACCTTACCGCAGCTACTGGAACAGTTGTCTCCAGGCATACAATTTACAGACGACTGAACAGACATGGTTTATTCGCCCGGAGACCTGACAGGTGCATTTCACTGACCCCTGGTCATAGGAGAGCCCGTGAAGCCTGGTGTCAAGAACACAATACATGGTCATTGGAACAGTGGTCACAAGTTATGTTCATGGACGAGTCCAGGTATAGTCTGAACAGTGATTCTCACCGGGATTCCATCTGGCGTGAACCAGGAACCAGATACCAACCCTTTAATGTCCTTGAAAGGGGCCTGTATGGAAGTTCTGGTTTGATGGTGTGGGGTGCGATTATGGTTGGTGCACGTACACCCCTGCATGTCTTCGACAGGGGAACTGCAACAGATAAGGTGTATTGGGACGTCATTTTGCACCAGTATGTCCGCCTTTTCAGGGATGCAGTGGGTCCCACCTTCCTCCTGACTGGTGATAACACTCGGCCCCACCCAGCTGCCATCGTGGAGGAGTATCTTGAAACAGAAGATATCAGTCGAATGGAGTGGCCTGCCTGTTCTCCAGACCTAAACCCCATCGAGCACGTCAGGAATGCTATAGGTCGACGTATCGCTACACGTCTTTGATCTACTAGAACACTTCTGAGCTCCGACAGGAACTGGTTCAAGAATGGGAGGCTATACCCCAGCAGTGGCTCGACCACCTTATCCACAGTATGCCAATCCGTTGTGCGGCCTTTGTACGTGTGCATGGTGATCATATCCCACATTGATATCGGGGTACATGCGTAGGCAACAGTGGTGTTTTGTAGCACATGGTTTGGGGACGGTTTTCTCAACTTATCACCAATAACGTGGACTTACAGATCTGTGTCGTGTGTGTTCCCTACGTCTTTATGCTATTAGCGCCAGTTTTGTGTAGTGCCATGATGTGGGGCACCACATTCTACAATTATCCTTAATTTATGAGCATGAGTGTATCAAAATCACAGTCTGATGATAAAGTAAATATTAACTTGTAATGACTGAGTGCCACTGTTGAATATCTCACTGGTTGTTCGCATAAAAACGGGGGGGATTGTGAATATCCGTAACTAATGTGACGTGCCTTTACTGGCAGTGTGTTAGTATACTTGATCAGGTTCATAGCATATTACTTCCTAATGGAACGGAAGCAGGGGATTGGAATTGAGAAACGTTCTGTAATTGGAGCTCCGCATCAGGAAGGCTATTCTAGTGAGACAATAGCGGTGAAAATTGTCGTAACCCCATCTACAATTATCTATACGTTGCACGGTTCAAGCAAAGTGGTACCAGTGCTAGTGTTTCGAGATCTGGAAGACACCGAGTAACACCATACATGGAAGATCCACTCCAGGTGTGTCCAGAGTAAACGTCAAAGGACTCTTACTGCATCTGAAATTGGCGAGGAAGTATATAATATGCTAACAGCTCCCATCACCGTCTCAACAGTGTAAAGCCTCCTCCGTCAACAAGGCTTGAAGGACTGCACATCGGCCAAAAAACCCTTTAATACGCAAACAAAATAAAGCGAAATGATTGCAGTGGACACAGAAACACAAAAAATGGAGTATGCAGCAATGATCCAAGGTGTTATTTACGGACGAATATAAGTTTTAAGTTTTAAGAATGTGAAAGCACTCATCGAATGTTTGTTCGTCGGGTTCGTGGGGAACGTACGAAGAGTCAGTGTGTGAGGCCAACGGTGAAGCATCGTGGACAGTTGGTCATGGTGTGGGGATGTTTTTCTGGTAATAAAGTCCGTGATCGATTGAGAATTGGTGGAGCGTTAGAGAAGGAAGGATATCATAGGATACTGATCAATGATGCTGTTCCACCTGGCAAGAGACTTTTTAGTCGTAGGTTTGTTCTGCCGCGGGTAATGATCCCAAACATGTTAATCGAAAAGGAGCCGAAAATTATTATTTGAATCAGTCTTCTGACATTTGAACTCAAATCTGATGAATTTCACAGGAAGGTCAGAGAACGGATATCATTTATGCTCTCCAGCGTCAATTATATGGAACATCGACTGATGAAGCAGATGATTTATGAAAACTGCGAAGCTCCATGCACCGTCGCTGGTAGTAAGCTGTTACTTGTTGGTGTCGTTTAACCAGCCGGCTATTTCACCAGAGAAAGTGTAGTTTATTCGACATCATATTCAGTTTAACCATGTGGTTAATATTTATTTAATTTCATTAACAGTTATTTACTTATGCCATACGTGGTTGGTCTGTCAACAGCCATAGTTTCTTCAGCCGAATAATTTCTGAAAGTTGTTTACAAGGCTTTTACAATAGGTGAACTAGTAAAATCCGATAATTTATATGGTGATGCCTTTCACAATAAAATGGGACGTTAACAACCTAGATAACTTGCGCTCCAAACACTAACAATGAAAACATGGGTACTATAATACTAATGAACGATTAACTGCTAATTGCATAAAAAGATAAAAAGGAAGGATGACTGGATATTCGCAGAAGCTTGAGATACGACTTACGAAAGAGATCTCACGGTAAATAAGTTGAGTTTTAAGACGTGAAAGTACGGTTCTGGGCAAAAGCTCTTTAATTTGTGGGAAAGATGGAAAAATGAGAAACGACATTTGGTAGAAAACTCGTGTTTCATTGAAAATGTCTGCACTGATAGAGTCAGTTAAAGTTATTTTCGTAGAGATCTAGTGTGCCTGGACATGACGAGTAGAGTGTACGAAAGCATCAGAAGATGAAAATATTTCTGGGCTGGGAAAAAAAGGAATTGTTTTTGGTGTGTCTGGATGTGTTACACAGTAAAACAAGTTGAAAAAGTTCCTTCGTCCCGGTTTCGAAGCTTCGCGGCGTTGCGTGAAGTCTCCCTCACACAAGCGCCCTTAATTCACACGCTCGCGGCGCGCGAAATTAATTACGCGAGTTTCTCCTCCTAAGATTAATTAGGAAACGTGTATTGGCGGATAGAACCAATTTTATGCACTGTTACACTTCCAAAATAGCCTTCAGGATCGTCATTCTGTTTTGACTTACGAGACGTGACTGAAATTACGTCTATTCTTACTTCAAAAACGAAAAAATCCCATGTAGCTATGTAACTGCCTTACAGCTGGACTCGAAAACGTACAGAACTCTCAATCAGTACACCACATCCAACTGGTCACTTGCAGCTTTCGTTTACAATGAACATAAAATTCCAAGATAATTACAGCTCAAAATCAATATCTCATTAAGTCTACGAACTTTCTAGAAGTACAAATGCAAATTACTACCTTGAAAAAGACCGTTTCTTTCATTAAATACTTCTTCCATCTAGCTAAACGCTCCACTACTTGGTACGAAACATGTTCTGACCAATTACATGCGCACGCACGAAGTTGCAAACTGCAACTAAAAAATGGGAAATGAGTAACCTGAATTACATGCGCGCGTACTGAGCGATGTTGCACAGTGGTTAGTACACTACACTCGCATTCGGGAGGACGACGGTTCAAACCCGCGTCCGGCCATTCTGATTTACGTTTTCCGTGGTTTCCCTAAATCGCCTCAGGCAAATGCCGGGATGGTTCCTTCGAAAGGGAGCTCCAATGTTAGGCGCGTAATGGGGCCCCTTAGGGATACGGCGGCTAAGGAGGGGAAGAAATCCAGTGTGCACTCCGTGTGCATTCCGGGAGGAGTCATTCCTGATGTGGAAAGGGTCCTTCCGGATGCCATGAAGAGCACAGGGTGCAGCCAGCTGCAGGTGTTGGCACATGTCGGCACTAATGACGTGTGTCGCTTTGGATCTGAGGAAATTCTCTCTGGATTCCAGCGGCTATCTGGTTTGGTGAAGGCTGCCGGTCTTGCTTACGAGATGAAGGCAGAGCTCACCATCTGCAGCATCGTTGACAGAACCGACTGCGGACCTTTGGTGCAGAGCCGGGTGGAGGGTCTGAATCAGAGGCTCAGACGGTTCTGCGACCGTATTGGCTGCAGATTCCTAGACTTGCGCCATAGGGTGGTGGGGTTTCGGGTTCCGCTGAATAGGTCAGGAGTTCACTACACTCAGCTGGCGGCTACACGGGTAGCGGAGGCTGTGTGGCGTGGACTGGGCGGTTTTTTAGGTTAGAAGGCCTCGGGAAAGTGCGGGATGGGCTGCAATGTCAAAGGGTGCTTGGCAATTACAGGACGTGCTTGGATCAAGGAACAGTCGAAATTTTAGTTGTAAATTGTTGTAGTTGCGCTGGAAAAGTCCCTGAGCTTCAAGCGCTAATAGAAAGCACAGAAGCTGATATCGTTATAGGTACAGAAAGCTGGCTAAAGCCTGAAAAAGTTCTGCAGAAATTTTTACGAAGTCTCAGACGGTGTTCAGGAAAGATAGATTAGGCAGAATTGGTGGTGGAGTGTTTGTGTCTGTCAGTAGTGGTTTATCTTGTAGTGAAGTCGAAGTAGATACTCCGTGCGAATTAGTGTGGGTGGAGGTTATACTTAACAGCCGAATTAAGTTAATAATTGGCTCCTTCTACCGACCCCCAGACTCCGATGATACAGTAACAAGATGTAAACGCCTGACCAGAGTTCTAAACATAGCCAGCGTGATATTATTTCAAGAACACGATCGAGCGTACTAGGGGGCGAGGTGGAAGCTAGAGGTTACAGCAGCGCGTCCGCTCGCAGAAACAACAAGCTTCCAGGAGAATGTGGCTGAGTGATTGAATTGATGTCCGCGACGATATGCTCACGTGTCAGTTAACGCCTGCCTAGAGTCAACAAGATCCTCATGTCACCACTTCCGCAATTTCTTCAGAGAGAAAATTTTCTCAAGCAGTGGATGATACAGTTTAATCATGATGACTACTTTTGTTCTACTCACATCCATAGCTACAGTGTCCACGCCCGATGACACATTTATTGTTTATGTAGCACATGAGAAGTAAGTAATTTCATTACACGTTCTCTAAGACTGCCGATACTGCAATAATGAGTACCAAAGCAGGCAGTTCAGTCGAAGAGGGCATATTCTAAAAGGCAATCACAGGTAAAAGGTATAAACGAAGAACTTCTCGAATAAAAAATGAAGCACAAAAATGTTCAGGAAAGGAAGGTTTATAATAATACAAGTCACTAAGGAATGAAATAAATGTGAAGTGTAGGTAAGTCAAGGCAAAATGGCTGCAGAAACACGTGAGAATCGGAAAGGCAGTCCGCCTCTGTAGCGTAGCGGTAGTGTTCCCGCCTACCACGCAGGGGGCTCGGGTTCGATTTCCGGCAGGGTAGTGGGTGATGTGTGTCCATCATCATTTTCATCATCATTGACTCGCAAGTCGCCGAAGTGGCGCCAACTAAAAAGGGCTTGCAATACGGCGGCCGAACTCTCCAGCATGGGGCCTCCCAGCCAACAATTCCATACGATCATTTCCATCGGGAAGACAGATTCAGCATGTAGGAAGGTCACAACAATGTTTGCTGAAATTATGTACGAAGACATCAACGTTTTGAGTGCAACGGGCATTGAACTGTCAAACGGAGGGAAGAAAGAAAGAGTACACGCAAGGCCTCGACGAGGGGGAGAACTTACCGTATGACGCAAAGAACAAGAAATGGAACTCCGATGATACAGTTGCGGAACAGTTCAGAGAAAGTTTGAGTCTCGTAACAAATAAATACCCCACTCATACGGTTATAGTTGGTGGGGACTTCAACCTACCCTCAGTATGTTGTCAAAAATACTTGTTCAAAACCGGTGGTAGGCAGAAAACGTCTTCCGAGATTGTCCTAAATGCATTCTCCGAAAATTATTTCGAGCAGTTAGTCCACGAACCCACGCGAATTGTAAATGGTTGCGAAAACACACTTGAACTCTTGGCCACAAACAATCCAGAGCTGATAGAGAGCATCATGACTGATACAGGGATTAGTGATCACAAGGTCATTGTAGCTAGGCTCAATACCATTTCTTCCAAATCCATCAGAAACAAACGCAAAATAATTTTATTTAAAAAAGCGGAGAAAGTGCCACTAGAAGCCTTCCTAAAAGACAATTTCCATTCCTTCCGAACTGACTATGCGAATGTAGACGAGATGTGGCTCAAATTCAAAGATATAGTAGCAACAGCAATTGAGATAGTCATACCTCATAAATTGGTAAGAGATGGAACGGATCCCCCGTGGTACACAAAAAAGGTCCGAACGCTGTTGCAGAGGCAACGGAAAAAGCATGCGAAGTTCAGAAGAACGCGAAATCCCGAAGATGGGCTAAAATTTACAGACGCGCGAAATTTGGCACGTACTTCGATGCGAGATGCCTTTAATAGGTTCCACAACGAAACATTGTCTCGAAATTTGGTAGAAAATCCGAAGAAATTCTGGTCGTATGTAAAGTACACAAGCGGCAAGACGCAGTCAATACCTTCGCTGCGCAGTGCCGATGGTACTGTTATCGACGACTGTGCCGCTAAAGCGGAGTTATTGAACGCAGTTTTCCGAAATTCCTTCACCAGGGAAGACGAATGGAATATTCCAGAATTTGAAACACGAACATCTGCTAGCATGAGTTTCTTAGAAGTAGATACCTTAGGGGTTGCGAAGCAACTCAAATCGCTTGATACGGGCTAGTCTTCAGGTCCAGATTGTATACCGATTAGGTTCCTTTCAGATTACGCTGATACTATAGCTCCCTACTTAGCACTCATATACAACCGTTCGCTCACCGATAGATCTGTACCTACAGATTGGAAACTTGCGCAGGTCGCACCAGTGTTCAAGAAGGGTAGTAGGAGTAATCCATTTAACTACAGACCTATATCATTGACGTCGGTTTGCAGTAGGGTTTTGGAGCATATACTGTATTCAAACATTATGAATCACCTCGAAGGGAACGATCTATTGTCACGTAATCAGCATGGCTTCAGAAAACATCGCTCTTGTGCAACGCAGCTAGCTCTTTATTCACACGAAGTAATGGCCGCTATCGACAGGGGATCTCAAGTTGATTCCGTATTTCTAGATTTCCGGAAAGCTTTTGACACCGTTCCTCACAAGCGACTTCTAATCAAGCTGCGGAGCTATGGGGTATCGTCTCAGTTGTGCGACTGGATTCGTGATTTCCTGTCAGGAAGGTCGCAGTTCGTAGTAATAGACGGCAAATCATCGAGTAAAACTGAAGTGATATCAGGTGTTCCCCAGGGAAGCGTCCTGGGACCTCTACTGTTCCTGATCTATATAAATGACCTGGGTGACAATCTGAGCAGTTCTCTTAGACTGTTCGCAGATGATGCTGTAATTTACCGTCTAGTAAGGTCATCCGAAGACCAGCATCAGCTGCAAAGCGATTTAGAAAAGATTGCTGTATGGTGTGTCAGGTGGCAGTTGACGCTAAATAACGAAAAGTGTGAGATGATCCACATGAGTTCCAAAAGAAATCCGTTGGAATTCGATTACTCGATAAATAGCACAATTCTCAAGGCTGTCAATTCAACTAAGTACCTGGGTGTTAAAATTACGAACAACTTCAGTTGGAAGGACCACATAGATAATATTGTCGGGAAGGCGAGCCAAAGGTTGCGTTTCATTGGCAGGACACTTAGAAGATGCAACAAGTCCACTAAAGAGACAGCTTACACTACACTCGTTCGTCCTCTGTTAGAATATTGCTGCGCGGTGTGGGATCCTTACCAGGTGGGATTGACGGAGGACATCGAGAGGGTGCAAAGAAGGGCAGCTCGTTTTGTATTATCGCGTTATAGGGGAGAGAGTGTGGCAGATATGATACACGAGTTGGGATGGAAGTCATTACAGCATAGACGTTTTTCGTCGCGGCGAGACCTTTTTACGAAATTTCAGTCACCAACTTTCTCTTCCGAATGCGAAAATATTTTGTTGAGCCCAACCTACATAGGTAGGAATGATCATCAAAATAAAATAAGAGAAATCAGAGCTCGAACAGAAAGGTTTAGGTGTCCGTTTTTCCCGCTCGCTGTTCGGGAGTGGAATAGTAGAGAGATAGTATGATTGTGGTTCGATGAACCCTCTGTCAAGCACTTAAATGTCAATTGCAGAGTAGTCATGTAGATGTAGATGTAGATGTAGATGTAGAGGGAGTGGTGCACAAAATTCAGGGCTGGTGGCACATACGTGCATGAAGAATGTGGTCGAGGAAGACAGTCTGTTGTAACTGCCGAACTTATGCAGCTTGGTGGTGAAAGTGCACGGCCGACTTCCTTCCTCACCCTTCCCAAATCCGATGGGCCCGATGACCTCGCTGTTTGGTCCTCACCACCCAAATCAACCAACCAACGAACCAACCAATATGCCCGCGCAAAGGAAGGACCTTACCAATTCTTTTAAACTTCTCACACAAACAAAATAAGTGACTCCATCTATGAGAATCACTTACTCGCGGCTTGATATCTTAAAGCATCGTTCCAGTCCCACAGGATCGACGACCTGCCTCGTAGACCCAGGAAGCCTGCTGGTCGACTCCTGCATTTCGGGAGCTTCCCACAAAACTCGAAAAACTGTTTTAATCTTCCCTATCTTTCAGCAATTCTGCTATTCAGCATTAAGACCAGAAGTCAATCCTTCCAACTGACCATTATCTTTTCCCATTTATATTATTCCCTTCGAACATGCTGCCTTCTGCCAAGTACTTTTCACAAGAGATTAGATTAGATTAATTATTCATTCCGTATAACCATAAAAGAGGAAATCTTCCTGGGTGTTGAACATGTCAGATAAACACATTACAAAAATGTAATTAGAAAAATGCAGTAAATGAAGCAGACAAAAAGGAATACAGAAGTCTCAAAAATGAGATCAACAGGAAGTGCAAAATGGCTAAACAGGGATGGCTAGAGGACAAATGTAAAGATGTAGAGGCTGTAGAGGCTTATCTCACGAGGGGTAAGATAGGTACTGCCTACAGGAAAATTAGAGAGACCTTTGGAGATAAGACAACCAGTTGTATGAACATCAAGAGTTCAGATGGAAACCCAGTTCTAAGCAAAGAAGGGAAAGCAGAAAGGTGGAAGGAGTGTATTGAGGGTCTATACAAGGGCGATGTACTTGAGGACAATATTATGGAAATGGAAGAGGGTGTAGAAGACGAAATGGGAGATACGATACTGCGTGTAGAGTTTGACAGACCACTGAAAGACCTGAGTCGAAACAAGGCCCCCGGAGTAGACAAAATTCCATTGGAACTACTGACGGCCTTGGGAGAGCCAGTCCTGACAAAACTCTACCATCTGGTGAGCAAGATGTATGAGAGAGGCGAAATACCCTCAGACTTCAAGAAGAACATAATAATTCCAATCCCAAAGAAAGCAGGTGTTGACAGATGTGAAAATTACCGAACTATCAGTTTAATAAGTCACAGCTGCAAAATACTAACGCGAATTCTTTACAGACGAACGGGCAAATTAGTAGAAGCCGACCTCGGGGAAGACCAGTTTGGATTCCGTAGAAATGTTGGAACACGTGAGGCAATGCTGACCCTACGACTTATCTTAGAAGCTAGATTAAGGAAGGGCAAACCTACGTTTCTAGCATTTGTAGACTCGGAGAAAGCTTTTGACAATGTTGACTGGAATACTCTCTTTCAAATTCTGAAGGTGGCAGGGGTAACATACAGGGAGCGAAAGGCTGTTTACAGTTTGTACAGAAAGCATATGGCAGTTATGAGAGTCGAGGGGCATGAAAGGGAAGCAGTGGTTGGGAAGGGAGTGAGACAGGGTTGTAGTCTCTCCCCGATGTTATTCAATCTGTATATTGAGCAAGCACTAAAGGAAACAAAAGAAAAATTCGGGGTAGGTATTAAAATCCATGGAGAAGAAATAAAAACTTTGAGGTTCGCCAATGACATCGTAATTCTGTCACAGACAGCAAAGGACTTTGAAGAGCAGTTGAATGGAATGGACAGTGTCTTGAAAGGAGGATATAAGATGAACATCAACAAAAGCAAAACGACGGTAATGGAATGTAGTCGAATTAAGTCGGGTGATGCTGAGGGAATTAGATTAGGAAATGAGACACTTAAAGTAGTAAAGGAGTTTTGCTATTTGGGGAGCAAAATAACAGATGATGGTCGAAGTAGAGAGGATATAAAATGTAGACTGGCAATGGCAAGGAAAGCGTTTCTGAAGAAGAGAAATTTGATAACATCGAGTATAGATTTAAGTGTCAGGAAGTCATTTCTGAAAGTATTTGTATGGAGTGTAGCCATGTATGGAAGTGAAACATGGACGATAAGTAGTTTGGACAAGAAGAGAATAGAAGCTTTTGAAATGTGGTGCTACAGAAGAATGCTGAAGATTAGATGGCTAGATCACATAACTAATGAGGAGGTACTGAATAGGATTGTGGAGAAGACAAGTTTGTGGCACAACTTGACCAGAAGAAGGGATCGGTTGGTAGGACATGTTCTGAGGCATCAAGGGATCACCAATTTAGTATTGGAGGGCCGCTTGGAGGGTAAAAATCGTAGAGGGAGACCAAGTGATGACGACACTAAGCAGATTCAGAAGGATGTAGGTTGCAGTAGGTACTGGGAGATGAAGAAGCTTGCACAGGATAGAGTAGCATGGAGAGCTGCATCAAACCAGTCTCAGGACTGAAGACAACAACAATTAGAAAAAACTTGAGTTTCATTCCTTTTAATGATCCTCAGTCAATAAACAGTAAAATTATGTACATGAATTAAATTTAAACTTCTAATATTTATAGGTTTGATATTTACATCTGCTTTCATTAAATCCACCATTCAGACATTTGCTAGTTTCTTGGCTATTACAACCAAGTATTGTCAAATTTTAAAGTAAATTATTCATTTCAGCGATCCTCAGTTAAGAACAATCAGATTATGTACAAGATTTAAAATTAAACTTCCGCTATTTACAGATTTAAAATTTACGTCTGCTATTTCAGATAGGTGCTGTAGAAAACATGCCGTTGTGGGAAAGCCACTAGCCCTTAATCCAGCACATTAAGGTCCCGTCATTTTGCTGTCAATGCAAAGACTGACCCATCAGCTCCAGGGCGGACAAAGCACCCTTTTTATTGTTTCAGTAAGTAACAATCACGAAGGTTTTTGCAAGACGCGCTGTGGATTTGTCGGGCCACTACGAAACACGAATAAATCTCTCAGTGCTTTAAAAACTTTTGAAAAACGTCGATTAGTATGGAACGATTTCATACTATAGGAGAGACGTGGACACCATTTTCTGTTAGAAAATAAGCAGTTGTAACGTTGAGATATATTTATACAAAACGTCTTCATTCCTCGGCGTGCTGGCAGTAAGTTGGTATGGGGACTCAGAGGCTACAAGACCTACATATTCGTATCTTGAGGTTCGACGTGGCCTTAGTGTTTCTTATGGAGTACACCTTCACTTTTTACTACTGAAACGTCAGGTAAAAGTTAATAATTCCAAAACACATATATCTCTATTTCACGTAAGTCCAAATCCTTATCCCACTCCCTCGCTGTCCATCTCCTACGTCAATCCGTTTTCACCTCCACCCACTGTGAGACAGGTGATTCTTAGAATACCTGCCCCCCCCCCCCCCCCCCGAGCTTCTTTGCAGGCAGTGAGTGACATGTGTACCAAATTTTGTTGAAATTGATTCAGTAGTACAGGAGGAAAAGTGGTACCTGCGTACATACTAAGTACGTGAGTAAATACGTTTATATAACAATAATTATTCGATGTTTCCAAGGCCTTCGCCTGTGACCACAGCTACCTGCATTACAGACAGTCTGCAAGTTGCCCGTGTTCTGGCTTCAAGGGTGACACTCCTTTGGCAGGCCGAGACGGAAACAGTACGGTAGGCACGGCATATTAATCATAACGAGCTGGGTTGTGCCCAAAACACGCTAATTTATTTTGAAATGGAACTCCAGCCTGCACCACGGCAGCATGTGGCGCTAGATTCGCCACGAAAAATACCAGACGCAACATCGCCACCATCAGAAGCAGCACTAGTTTGACTCCGAGAATCACTTGCCATCGAAGTATCGAGCAGATATCACTCCATCGGCCGTTTATTTAGGACAGTACCTGGCTGCTCACAACCATTTCAGTCCACTAAGCCACTGCAAGCAGTTCTGAAGCAAAGTGACCACCAGGATCTATACCACTCGGTTCTTCCCAGACCACTTTGCCTCCTCCGAATTGGCCTTCTGTTGAATCGGTGCTTAAGGATTGATATTTTTGTATGGAACTTCAACTGTCAATTGTGCTCAGTAGCTGCTGTCACCATAGTACCGAACGGACTTCGTCGTACTTGCTGAATAGTGCTAGCTGAACTCATTATCCCTATTGTCAAGAAGCTCAATGATCTGTGGAACCGATAATCTTTAAAGTACTTCCATGAACAGAGACTAAATAATCTTAACTGCTTATCAATCTGTGGGTAAGTGCAGTTGGCACACAATGTCAAAGCTAAATAAGTTTGTATTTTTGCATGGAACGAAAGAAAATGCCAAGTGGGTTTGACCTGGGATAAATAGTTATGAGTATTTGCTAGTACGTAGAGATTACCATCATGTCATCATCATCATCATCATCATCATCATCATCATCATCATCATCATCATCAAGTGGCACCACAGTAGCAATCAATGCAAGAATACTGATTGTTACTGTGGTGCTTGTGGTCAGTATTAACGGTAAAAATTTGCCGTATTGTATACACGAGATATCAATCTACATGCAAGAAATGTCTTAATTACATCAACATTAATTAACAATAGTGTATAAAATACAGATATTTTGTTTACCTATGTAAAGAGCACATATCATTGTTTCAAAATGACCACGTGGC
Organism: Schistocerca gregaria; assembly: GCF_023897955.1. Lineage (NCBI taxonomy): Eukaryota > Metazoa > Arthropoda > Insecta > Orthoptera > Acrididae > Schistocerca > Schistocerca gregaria. The sequence continues at coordinate 570,458,580 of NC_064921.1, read as the reverse complement.
AAGCTAGATAGCGATGTTGTGAACGCAGGAAGCCAGAAAAAAAAATCGGTCACTGATGCAACGTCTACATACGAAAAATCCACCTTAAGGAATGTAGATACGGTAGACTCCACCTAGTGAAATTTTCTGCTCTCTTGCTGTCGCAATTTATAGCACTGTCATTCGAGACTACACTGCCCGTCACCAACACTGCCATTTGCTATCAGTGTTCTCTGAAGAAGTCAGCAACATCATCACACGGGGTGAGTTTCTTGAACTCGTGAACAGCCGTGGGTGTCACGTGTGACACTAACGACGCTGATGTTTCTTGTCCAGAATGTGTGCGCAGTTGAACTGAACAAGCCTGGAATACTGCATCTGACTATTTTGGCAGTAATACTTTGTATACCGAAATCACAACAGTGAACTTACTTCAGTGGGATTGAGTTCTTGGTCCCGGTCTTACAGAACTAAGCTAGTGCACCGTATCTCCTGGCTAATAATTATCAAGTAGCATAGGCAGACGAGTGTGAATAATACTGAAAACTTAATATCGGACCGAAGTCTGTTGCGTGATTTCTTAGCAAGCTCGAAGGCGAACGGACAGGGTGCTCACAGAAATGGGTCAGATTGGACTTACCCTACCGAAAGCTTCAGAATGATAGAGTGCTCCTTACCTGAGAAGAAAGAGAAACATGTAATTAATTCTGTGAATTATGACATAGGGCAGACGAAATATATTTTGGGAGTGGGGGATGAAGAAGAGGGAACAATGCTTTAACTTACAGGTGGCAGGAGTACAGAAATGAAAACGTGCAGCTAATATTTAATATTGTCACTCCGCTCACGAATATCACGTACGCCACTGACATTACCTTTCAACAGAGTAAGCAGTAAACTTTTACCTGAAGGATTATTAAAACATTTCTGAATGGAGTCCACTAGAGTTTATAGCGGTGAAGCTCGAACTCCGGTCAACTCAATGCAAATTACAACTGATCACTGCAACATATTTCTCATACAGGGGTGTATTTTATAACACACAAAAATGAGTAATAGAAGTTTTTTCCTGGAGTTTTCTATCACCCAAGAGGCATCTTAAGAGTATAAAATAAAAATTACCAATACGTTTGGTTTATAAAACTTTGGTACTTAAACCCCTCATTAAAAACCAGGAATGTGTTAGGTTTAATGTTTTGTCAAAATTTGCTAGTCAGTATAGAGCCTTAACTGTCGAACCATTACAAAGAGACATGTTCTGTTCAAAATACATGTCTTGGAGGAAAGAGCAGGCACTATAACCTGGAACAGATACAAAGTGAGTCAAATGAAGTTACCACACAAACGTTCGTCAGACTGCCAAGAAAACATCACCAACTCGACCTCCTGTTTCAAGGAGAGAGAGAAGCACATGAGCTAGGCAACATCCCCACCAATCGATCCCGCGCAAAAGTTTGGGCCATTTATTCTGGCCGGACGCAGTGACCTTCTGAAAACACACCTTTTGATACGCGCGTGCATCGCTTACTTGTCATTTACACCATCCCACTGTGCCCGCTAACACCCAAGGACGAAGTACCGTACAGAAGTAGAATGGGCAAGAGATTTGTACGAGGGGGTTTGAAAAGTAGTAACTGCAAAATTTTTATGTGAAAACCCATAATCCTTTTTACACAGAAAGAACTTTCTTAATATTCTACATCTTTATTTATGATGTCTACATATTTATATCTCAACATAGTCACTCTGGCGACGAAACATTTCTCCCAAAGAGATACCAGTTTCTTGATATCGTCAGTGTAAAATGTTTGACTTCGTTGACAGAGCACCAACCTCACCTCTGCTTGCACCACTTCACCATCTTGGAAGTGACGTCCTCGAAAGAGTCGTGTAAGTTGTGTAAACGGGTGAAAATCGTATAGGGCCGAATCGGGACTGTATGGAGGATGACAGATGACAGCGATTGTCGGAAGTGTTGCAGCGCTCATGTTTGGTCACGCATTGTCACGCTGAAGGAGGTGCATCATGTGTGAACGAATTCTTCAAATTCGAAACTCGATTACGGCACGCTCTCTCTCATGCACCGGCATAGTTACGTTACACAGTGCTGCATTTACGCAGACATCAAGAATAAATATGTAGAAACTTAATGTTTGTTTTATTTATAAAGAGCTTTAATGTTTTCATAAAAAAATTGGAGGCATTACTTTAACGCATGCCCTCATACATATTCTGGAAAGCTCTGTGGAAGTGAATTTGACAGGGCAATTACCATTTTACCATTTGTTACTTGTTAGGTTCATCCCGTCCCATTCATATATGGAACACGGGAAGAAAAACTTCAATGCCCTTGAGTACTGTGATCTGTCTAACCTTGTTCTGCTGTCTCTCTCCGGGAGAGGTACGAAGGGGACTAAAGTATATTTGTAAATTCTTCGCTGGAGACTAGTTTTTTGACACATCCTGAGCAGGTTTTGAAGCGAAAATTGGCGTATATTTTCAGCACCTGCCAGTACAGGTCTTATCAGTATTTCCAGAGCGCTCTCACACTAGAGAAACAAACCTGTGAACGAGCCTGCTGCCTTTGTTTCAGAACGTTCGATGTTCGCCGTTACGCCTTTCTGTTACGGGTCCCACACATTTAGGCAGTATTCCAATAAGAAGAGGCCACGACAGTGGGATCACAGATTTACTTCCAACTTTTTACGCCTTTAGCAGGCTAATTAAAACAAGTAGTAAGGTGCACTAATCTGGCAATTCCGACAAAATCGCTACAGAAATTTTACTTGTCTATTACGTAACTAATGCATCTGTGCATTGGCACTGGCTGTTGGAATTCATCGTGGTCGAGTGGTTAGCGTTGGAGCTACCCAAGACGAACACGGATGAAGCGACGGTTCGACTCCCGCTCAAACTTAATTTTGAATCTATTTTTTCCGTCACTGGACATATTATTGAATTTATATGACATTTGAGAGACAATATAATTAAAAAGCAACGTGTATTTGCATTAATTTTGTGTGAATTACATGTTATTTGACTACTTACTATTTTTAATGAAATTTAATTGTTAGAAGAAACATATTTATAACTATCGACACATAAATAAAGAATCGTATAGTTTTCCTGAAAATATAAGCCTGTCGTAATTTGCGAAATCAATTAAAATTCAGTCTGGAAAGGTACCCGGAACTAATTTGGCACCTCGTCACTTCGAGCTGCAGACAGAGGCAGGCCCAATTTGGCAGTTAACTTGCATAGCGGTGAGATGATGATAATGCAGCGCGAACGAATTGCAGAGGTGCAAATTTTCTGAATGTTACAGAATCTACATTAGTGCTATAAAAATGAGGGTTTAGGTGGGAGCCAAACGATTGCCTCAACTACGTTCGTCTTACGAAGCTCGAACGCTGACCATCTGACCATGTCCTCTAAAGTCGGGCGCCTACGCACAGAAACATGCGTAAAACTTGTCTTGCGATTTTCTCGGAATTGCCGGAATAGTGCACCTCACTACTTGCACATTATATTGTTTTAATGGCCTACTAAAGGTGTACGAAGTTTGAAGTAAATCCGTGAATCCAAAGTCGTGAATCCAAAGTCGTGGCCTCCCTTTGTAATATGGGACGCACAAACGTTTTGTAAGCAGACCCCTTTGTACACGGAGTACATTTTCCCAGTATTCTACTGGTAAATGGAAGTCCTTCGGCAGCTTTTACGGCTGATACTACATGATCAATACATTTCATATACACACAAATTGCCGCACCCAAGCATTTGTATGAGCTGCCGCGGGTTCGAGCGATGGCTCGGTGATATAGCAGTCATTGGGTACCACTTTTCTGCCTATTGCGTTTTGAATTTCTGAACATTTAAAGCAAGTTGCCAATCTTTGCATTCCAGTGAAGTCTTAGTTAGATCTGACTATTTGTGCAGCTTTTTTGGATATTAGTAGGTTAGAGATAACTAAATAATCTCCAAAAAGTCTGAGGTTACCATTAATAATATTGGTTGGCAGGTCATTAGTATGCTTCATGAACAATTAGGTTAAGCCGAGATCTAAGGTAACAGGCTGCGTCATCACGAATAACAAATACTCAATCCAGTCACAAATTCCACTTTTGTTAGTAAACGTCGGTCTAACAGTCAGATGATTTTCAGATGTTAAGAAACCTTGCATTCACTTTATTGCAACGGTCTAAGGTCTTCAGGGTATCCAGTGAAAAACTTCTAGTTTGGTTTCACATGATCAATGGTTTAGGAATCCACAATGATTGGCATGTTTGCCGTCGCAGCTAATTGGTCAACATTGCCCTGCTGAGGACCACGGCTCAGTTTCGCAGTACTGTCAGGGATTTTTCCTTCGTACGAGGACTGGTACAGGGTACATTCAGTTCGTGGTGACAACTGAGGAGTTGCTTGATTGAGGAATAGCGGCTTCAAGGTTTTAAAATCCGATAAAGGTCGGGAGAGCGGTGTGCAGAGCCCAGAACCCCTCTATACCGCATCCACATGCCGTGTTAAGGCACAGGATGACACGGCGGCCTGCGGCATCACGTGGTCCTTTTGGCGTGAAAGCGAGTTGCCGATTTATGATGGTTGGCACGGAGGAAGTCATTCTCTTCTGTTCGAGATACCCCATTATACACTACTGGCCATTACAATTGCTACACCAAGAAGAAATGCAGGTGATAAATGGGTATTCATTGGACAAATATATTGTACTAGAACTGACATGTGATTACATTTTCACGAAATTTGGGTGCATAGATCCTGAGAAAACAGTACCCAGAACAACCACCTTGATACACCTGGGCATTGAGTCAAATAGAGCATAGATGGCGTGCACAGGCACAGCTGCCCATGCAGCTTCAACACGATACCACAGTTCATCAAGAGTAGTGACTGGCGTATTGTGACGAGCCAGTTGCTCGGCTACCATTGACCAGACATTTTCAATTGGTGAGAGATCTGGAGAATGTGCTGGCCAGGGCAGCAGTCCAACATTTTCTGTATCCACGAAGGCCTATACAGGACCTGCAACACGCGGTCGTGCATTAACCTGCTGAAATGTAACGTCCACTGTTCAAAGTGCAGTCAGTGCGGACAAGAGGTGACCGAAACGTGTAACCAATGGCACCCCATACCATCACGCCCGGGTGATATGCCAGTATGGCGATGACGAATACACGCTTCCAATGTGCGTTCACCGCGATGTCGCCAAACACGGATGCGACTATCATTATGCTGTAAACGGAAGCTGGGTTCATCCGAAAAAAATGACGTTTTGCCGTTCGTGCACCCAGGTTCGTCGTTGAGTACACCATCGCAAGCGCTGCTGTCTGTGATGCAGTGTCAAGAGTAACCGCAGCCATGGTCTCCGAGCTGGTACTCCATGTCTTGCAAATATCCCCATCTGTTGACCCAGGGATCGATACGTGGCTGCACGATCCGTTACAGCCATGCGGATAAGTTGGCTGTCATCTCAACCGCTAGTGATACGAGGCCGTTGGGATGCAGCACGGCGTTCCGTATTACCCTCCTGAACCCACCGAGTCCATGTTCTGCTAACAGTCATTGGATCTCGGCCAACGCGAGCAGCAGTGTCGCGATACGATAAACCTCAATAGGCTACAATCCGACCTTTATCAAAGTCGGAAATGTGGTGGTACGCATTTCTCCTCCTTTACACGAGGTATCACAACAACGTTTCACTAGGCAACGGCTGTCAACTACTGTTTGTGTAAGAGAAATCATTTGGAAACTTTCCTCATGTGGGCACGTTGTAGGTGTCACCACCGGCGCCAACTTTGTGTGAATGCTCTGAAAAGCTAATCATTTGCAAATCACAGCACGTTCTTCCTGTCGGTTAAATTTCGCGCCTGTAGCACGTCATCTTCGTGGTGCTACAATTTTAATTGCCAGTAGGGTATTAGACCCAAAAGTTCGATGATTCTACGATTACGTCAGTGAGATTGGACGGTAGTTTTGCGGATCTTCCTGCCTGTAAATTAGACACTGGGAGCTGGACTGGGCCCCTGTGATGTTCCCTACATAAACAACCACCAGCCGGCTCAATAACAGCTTATCGCTGATCTCCCACTGGAGAAGAGTTACACACCGGCGTCCGCCTCTGAAAGTCAGCGAACCCCATTAAGCGGCAAATCGGAGCCCTCGGCGGGTAATGACAAAGCCGGCAAAGCGCGCTCGCGCCGCCGGCCACGCCCCCAGGCGCCCCGGGATCCGAAATCGATACCTGTCCTCTCCTCTGCCCTGCTGTCCTGTACTGAGCTGAGCTATACCACGCCGCGCCGTGCCGGCGAGCGCCGGAGATTAACAGCTAACAGGTCGCTCGAGGAAGCCTCTCTCCGTTTACCTGCGCTGCCCGCCCGCCTGGCACTAAGCAGCGCTAAGCCTCTTGCCGTACTTCAGACGTACACCTCCGACGACCGAGTCAAGTGCCCGACGGAGACTGCCGAACACGAACAGTACAGATGAATGGTGCCGTTTACATGTTCATGCGTACTGCGCAAATCGCCTTGCGATGGGTGCCACAAAATATAGTCTGCATCACTGTTATTTCCCCTCCTGAAGTTAAAATGAAATGGTACATGCCACATTGTTAACACTAAAAGTCACTGCAACAGCTCATGGAGTACTTTGTTTTTAAACACTTGGGCAATCTATGCAGGCGTACATTATTACGTACTGCGTGATAATTAATAGGCAGAGTCGTTAATTAACATATGTATTGCTATAAATTAAAAAAATGGTTCAAATGGCTCTGAGCACTACGGGACGTAACTTCTGAGGTCATCAGTCCCCTAGAACTTACAACTACTTATACCTAACTAACCTAAGGACATCACACACATCCATGCCCGAGGCAGGATTCGAACCTGCGACCGTAGCGACCTCGCGGTTACCAACCGTAGCGCCTAGAACCGCATGGCCACTCCGGCCGGCTGCTATAAATTACATTTACATCCTATTTTGGGTGGTGTCCATCCTCTAACCTGCTTAACAAGATTGCTTTTGGGCCTGGAATCTAGTAACTGGGTTAATTGTGTATCTACTACAACGTATGAAGTGCATAAGTTAAGGAACGATTTCTGTACAGTATATCATTGTGTAAAATTACCGGAGCTTGCATACACATTATTACCGTTATTATGAAAATGAAAAGTGCTCTAATAGAAGCACAAAAAAAAGGAGAATATGTAATGACCATAGATAGGGAAGGGAATTATCTTTCCAACTTATCTGGCAGTTTCAACAACATCTAAATCTAAACATCTTGACATATTCACGATTTTATTTATTGTTAGTATGCGTGTCATTTAATATAATGCCCTGTGTTAAGTTCAAAATGATTCAAATAGCTCTGAGCACTATGCGACTTAACTTCTGAGATCATCAGTCGCCTAGAACTTAGAACTAATTAAACCTAACTAACCTAAGGACAACACACACATCCATGCCTGAGCCAGCATTCGAACCTGTGACCGGTCACGCGGTTCCAGACTGAGGCGCCAAGAACCGCACGGCCACACCGGCCAGCCCCGTGTCAAGTAAAGTAACAAGATAAATGATGTCATATCGTATAACACAACACATACCATGTCATATCGAGGAATATGACAACGTATTATTAAATTTTATAATGCATCTTTCCCCACACTGGGACACTTCCTGCTATCGATGCACCCCCACTATCAGATACTTTTAGTTTAGATGCGCCCACCCCCCCGCCCTCTCTCTCTCTCTCTCTCTCTCTCTCTCTCTCTCTCTCTCTCTCTCTCTCTCTCTCTCTCTCTCTCTCTCTCTCTCTCTAGAAGCACAAATTCCGGTCTAGATGTTTTGTTTTAAATGTTTTTGAAACCGCCAGGTAAGTAAAATCCGAATAAAACTCGATTTTTGAAAGTAAACTTCCAATTTTAACGTAAGAATAGATTTTTTATTTATCTGACTCATTTTAAGCCTTTTCCATGCATTCAGTTCACGAAACAACGAATCTTACCTGCTACATGTTGCTCGACTTTAAACCATCGTATCTGGATAGTGGATAAAAATTACTGCATAAAAAATTGTTGTTTTAACTTCATCCATTTTTCTACCTTCGTGCAAAGTTTCATCCTATTCATTTAATTCTAAGGTATAGACGAAGCGCACTTCATAAGCCACCCAGGAAACTTTTTTTTTTTTTTTTTTTTTTGCCACGTAAAATCCAAACGAAGCAAGATTATTCAAACTATTGAAACTTAACTTATACCGAGGTCCGCTATCTGGGTGAATCAAATTTGAACCATCTGCCTCCCTCCAGTCCTGAGTTATTTAACTATGACTGTTTTTGCACGTAAAATATGAACAGTTTACATACAAATGGTACCATCTGCTGAGCATTAATTTCAGCCCAATTATAATCATTCGCAAAAGAAATTAATCGATTCACACAATATACCTGGACACCAGCTCCAGTTTGTCGTTCAAACCTTGCTACAGTAAGACAGCTATCCGAATGACTATACAAATGGCCAAACACTTTTTACCCCATGTTCCCAGCTCAAATATGAACCGAGCACCAAGCCATCCCCCCTCTCCCCCTCCCCCCCCAAAAGCCTTTATAATAATAATAATAATAATAATAATAAAAGTAATACTACTACTACTACTAATAATAATAATAATAATAATAATAATAGACCTGCATTAGATGGAAAGACTGCATGTTTAGTTTGTATCAAAAATGTCATACGCTTTCTAACCCAAATTCCTGCACTACTCACGAGTTAGCTCACTCGTGATATTTTGAGTATGGGGCCTGGCTCTTAACGAAATAAGTGCTTTGGAAGTGTAGTAAACTGCTATAAACTTTATACGATGGTAGGCCCATTTGGTTCAAGGGGACGGCTGCGTTGTGTAAGACATGAAGGGCGCCAGTTGTGCCTTCCCGAGCTGTTTCGCCTGAAGCAGCAGCCGTCGCGACGCGCCGTCTTAACAAACAGCGCCTCCCCACCCCACCCCACCCCACCCCACACCCCTGACACATCCTGCCTCCCCCAGACGAGAGGAGGCGTCGCAGCGCTTCTATTCCTGGACTGTTTGCGCTTTTCACAGCTGCAGCGGGAGCAGCCGCACGCGCTATCGCGTGTGAAGGTCGGGGTGGAGCTCAGAGGGGGACCTTATGATTAACGGAAACGCCTTTACGGCACCGCGGCACTGCTACACAGGTCTCAGTTGGATGAAGCTACTTCCAGTTCTCCCTGCCGAATATGTCCTGTGAACTCGAGACAGTAGGTATTCAGCACTACTGAAACCACAGTGTCAACATCGTATTACGTAATTTTTATGTTGCCTTACTCAATAATCGTTACATGGCGCTAGTGAAAGGGGTTGTCAATACCGGATCTCACACAAATCAATACAGAAGAGTTCATCTCTATTCTACCCGATTGTCAGAATGTGAATGTGGAGGCCCTGTCTTTTTTGCCGTTATTCTGGACTGTTCATCTGCTTCGACACTTTTTTGTTTTCGTTCTGATTCGGCAGTGGACTGTTCTAGAAAGGTTCAGATGTACACGTAAACGATAATAACTTCTGTTATCGTGTAACTACGTGATAGTTGTCCTCTCGATTTGCTGTTTTCACTTTTCAATGTAAAAGACTCAGACATAAAATGATGAAAGAGGGAGGTTAAAATTTGTTTATGGCTGGCACTGAGTTTGTTGTATCTTAAGTCATGCAAATGTCTGTCTACTTACATGCACATTCATACTATTCAAGATTTCACTGGACTCAGGCATTGTCCTTTATGCTTTATTTGGGTGCCGTAAAGAAAAGTACCTCACAGAGCCATCAATTACTTACACGCCTTTGCTGTAAGCTCCAAAAGCATTTCCCACTCCATAGCTTACGTGACATCCACACAGCACCTATGATCTAAGATCCAAAATGGGCATCTCTGAAAACGGCAATCACAGGACTTAGAAAGAAAAACATAGCCACAAGGACGGTGACTGCGAAGAAACCATGAGTAACAGAAGAAATACTACTGTTGCACCCGAGAGGATGACGTACAAAATCATTCAGAGAAATTCAGGAACTAATTGCTCTGAGCACTATGGGACTTAACATCTATGGTCATCAGTCCCCTAGAACTAAGAACTACTGAAACCTAACTAACATAAGCACATCACACAACACCCAGTCATCACGAGGCAGAAAAAATCCATGACCCAGCTGGGAACCAAACCCGGGAACACGGGCGTGGGAAGCGAAAACGCTACCGCAAGACCACGAGCTGCGAACAATTCAGCAACACACACATACAAGTAACGTTGGAATGAAACAGGAAGTGCAGGGAAGCTAAAGCGAAATGGCTGCATGAAAAACGTAAAGAACGTGAAAAACGTGAAAAACTCTAAAAAGAAATGATTGTTGGAAGGACTGAACAGCATACAGAGAAGTCAAACCAGCCTTCGGTGAAATGAGAAGTAAGGGCGGTGACATTAAGAGTGCAATTCGAATTTTACCGTTAATTGTAGCAATGGTGGAAAGAGTGCATTGAAGACCTCTGTGTTGGGGGAGGACTTGTCTGATGACATGGTAGAAGAAACAGGAGTTGACGGGAAACAGGCAGGAAAGCCAGCATTAGAATTGAAAATATCTCTGGACGACTTGAGATCAAATAATACAGAAGGGATAGATAACATTCCATCGGAATTTCTGAAGTGATTGGGAGAAGTGACAACGAAACGACTGTTCAAGACGTTATATACAGTTAAGAGACTGCCGACGTACGATCAGACTTTCGGAAAAATATCATCGACACGGAAGAGGATAAGGTTGGCTTTAGGAAAGGTATAGGCACCAGAGAGGCAATTCGGACTTTGCGGTTAATAATGGAAGCAAGACTAAAGGGAACTCAAAACCCGTTCGCCGGATTTGTTGACGTGGAGAAAGCGTTCGATAATGTAAAATGGTTCAAGATGTTCGAAAATCCGAGAAAAGTTGGGGTAACTTAGGGAAAAAAACGGGTAATATGAGGTGCGTTTTAAAAGTCCATGCAAAAATAAAAACTACTAACGTGTTTGGGGTAAATCTTTTTTATTTTTCGACATTGTCTCCTTTAAGACTTATACACTTCGTCCAACGCTGTTCTTATTTGTTGATTCCTTCTGAATAGTAGGAACTTTCCAAGTCTGCAAAATAGCGATTAGTTGCTGCAATCACCTCGTCGTTTGAATAAAATCTTTGTCCCGTCAACCATTTCTTCAAATTGGGGAACAAATAGTAGTCCGAGAGAGCAAAGTCTGGAGAATAGGGGGGATGTGAAACGAGTTGGAATCTTATTTCCATTAATTTGGCGACCACAGCTGCTGAGGTGTGTGCCTGTGCATTGTTGTGATGGAAAAGGACTTTTTTTGCGGTCCATTCGCCGGCGTTTTTCTTGCAGCTCGGTGTCCAAACGGTCAAATAACGATTAATAATGTTGTTGTTGTTATTGTGGTCTTCAGTCCTGAAGCTGGTTTGATGCAGCTCTCCATGCCACTCTATTATGTACAAGCTGATTCATCTTCCAGTACCCACTGCTACCTACATCCTTCTGAATCTGCTTAGTGTATTCATCTCTTGGTCTCCCTCTACGATTTTTACCCTCCACGCTGCCCTCCAATATTAAATTGGTGATCCCTTGATGCCTCCGAACATGTCCTACCAACCGATCCCTTCTTCTCGTCAAGTTGTGCCACAAACTTCGCTTCTCCCCAATCCTATTCAATATCTCCTCGTCATTTATGTGATCTACCCATCTAATCTTCAGCATTCTTCTGTAGCACCACATTTAGAAAGCTTCTATACTCTTCTTGTCCAAACTATTTATTGTCCATGTTTCACTTCCATACATGGCTACACTCCATACAAATACTTTCAGAAAAATATGCACCTGTAATACTGTTTCCTTTTCCAAGTAGGCGATGAGGATTATGCCTTGCAAATCCCAACAGACAGACGCCATAACGTTTTCTGCCGAAGGAATGGTCTTCGCCTTTTTCGGTGCAGATTCTCTCTTGGCAGCCCATTGTTTAGATTGTTGTTTGGTCTCAGGAGTATAGTAATGTATCCATGTTTCATCCACAGTGACGAAACGACGCTTGAAGTCCTGCGGGTTCTTCCCGAACTACTGCAAACAATCCTTGCAACACTTCACACAATTCAGTTTTTGGTCAAGCGTGCGCAATCGTGGAACCCATCTTGCCGAAAGCTTTTTCATGTACAAATGTTTATGCAAAATATTATGTACCCTTTCATTCGAGATGCCCACAGCACTAACACTCCCACGCACCTTAACTCTTCTGTCATCCATCACCGTATTAAGGATTTTACCAATGATTACTCGAGTCGTAACCTCCACAAAATTTCCAGAATGTTCAGCAGCAGTTGCGCCCATATCGCCACTCCGAAAATTTTGAAACCACTTATAAACTGTTCTAATCGAAGGTGCAGGGTCACCGTAACGTTTATCAAGCTTCTCTTTAGTCTGCTGAGGCGTTTTGCCTTTCTTAAAGTAATGTTTAATCATCACACGACATTCTTTTTCCGTTCATTTCTTGACAATCACAAGACTTTCTTGATTCACACGAAGACCAAACACAAAGAAATAGACCAATATGGCTGAAACTTTGTGTGTTATTTCCAAAGATGCACTAGCTAAACATGACCTCGATACGCCCCGGTGGTGCCATCTCCCGGACTTTGCACGGACTTCTCAAACACCCCTTGTACAATATGTACAAGGATAGTACGACGGAACAATAGGAGTGTAATATTAAGAATTAAGTGATCTGATTAAAAAGGGTGAAGGCGGCGTGTAGTCTTTGGCTTCTACTGCTCAATCTATTTATCGAGGAAGTCATGACGCCAATAAAAGAAATGTTCAAGACTAGGGCTAAAAATCAAGGTGAAAGGGTCCACTGGTAAGATTCACTGATAACATTGTTATCCTGAGCGTAAGTGAAGCAGATTTACAGGATCTGTTGAATGGAATTATGTTTAATGAGTAGAGAATATGAATTGACAATAAATCGAAGAAAGACTTAAGTAATGAGAAGTAGCAAATACGAGAACAGTGTGAAACTTAACATCAGAATTTAGGATCAGAAAATGGATGAAGTTGTTGAATTCTGCTTCGTAGGGAGCAAAAAACCATGGTGGAGTGACCAAGAAGAACATGAAAAGCAGACTAGCACAGGCCAAAGGGGCACTCCGAGCGAAGACAAGTGTCTTATTATCAAACATAGACCTTAATCTGAGAAAAAATTTCTGAGAATGTACATTTGGTGCACAGTAGCATATGGTAGCGACACACAGATTTTGGGAAAATCGAAAAAGAAGAGAAAGCATTTGAGAGTGGGGGCTACAGAAGAATGTTGAAATCTCGGTGGACTGATAAGGTGAAGATTGAGGAGGTTCTCGCAGGATTGGCAAGGGAAAGAGTAAATGGAAAACACCGACAAGATGATGGGATATCGGATATAGGGTATAACCTCCTTGGTGCTAGAGGGAACTGTAGGAGTAAATGCTGCAGAGGGCGTGGATTTCAAAGTGCTACTGCGAGATGAAAAGGTGGGCACAGGAGAGGAATTTGGTTAGATGCCTAAAAGAAAGGTAGATGTATCATGAAATAAATATGAACTCGAATATAATTAAAGGTGGTGGGCATACGATAAAAGCTTACATCATGAAACAATTTTGCTGCTATCAGACTTGACAGCCTGGCTCTAGTACAGCATTTAACTAATACGCCTTCTACATATGTATGGCTGTACTGGAGCACGTTTTGCGGTATGTCGCGACCAAGCGTTGCGAAGGCGGAAAGCAACGTATATCCATTTGAGAATGGATCTGAGCACTATGGGACTTAACATCTGAGGTCATCAGTCCCCTTGAACTCAGAACTACTCAAACCTAACTAACCTAATGACATCACGCACATTCATTCCCGAGGCAGGATTCGAACCTGCTACCGTAGGAGTCGCGGGGTTCCAGACCGAAGAACCTAGAAACGCTCGGCCACACCGGTCGGCTTTCAGAATAAAAAATGAAGAACCTAATGTTTGTAGCTCTGAGCATAACAAGGCTGTAAGATTATGGTCAATATTTTACTATTTATCTATGCCAATACAGGTTTCTCCACATTTTTAGAGTACCATAACGAACAGTAAAGGAACTTGTATATCAGACTGTTTCCACGTCTAACATCCTGCTGAACTGGAAAGCCGTACAATAGCGGCAATTTGGTCCTGGCGGAGGTTCGAGTCCTCCCCTCGGTCAGCGGTGTGTGTGTGTGTGTGTGTGTGTGTGTGTGTGTGTTTGTCCTTAGGATAATTTAGGTTAAGTAGTGTGTAAGCTTAGGGACTGATGACCTTAGCAGTTAGGTCCCATAGGATTTCACACACATTTGAACATTTTTGAATAGTGGCATTTCAATCATATATCAGCTTAATCGAAGACTGCAGCTTATTTGGTCCTGGTATCTGCTTCTGTGGTTAGAGATGACGATACGAAACAGTACACTTCATCGTGGGTAATTAGCTTTTGTTGCAATACATTTATATCAGCCTGGAAACATAAGTGAGATTTGGGTATGCTATTCTGTAATGATCAACTGTTTTACCATTGTTGGCCGCGTAATTTCCAAAGAGCAACACAGTTTATAGCGTGTAGCGTTAACAGGTCAACAAATCTGCTCGTACACGTTTTTGCCAGTAACAGCAGTCGTTGGCCACAGTTAGTTAAATAAAGAACTCCATGTTTTGAGAGGTATGACCGATGGCTTAAAAACTTGATTCCACAAATACATCAACGGAAACATTAGCCTCGAAGCTGCAACAGTCCACGCGACGACCTGCGAGTTGCTTGTGACGGCGGGGAATTTAATGAAGATGGCGAGAGCAGGTATTCCGGGACGGCATTTATCACGCGCCGGTGCTCTATAAACTCTGCCTCGGGAAGACCATATATCTCGTACCTGGCTCAGTGCGCTGCACGCCCGGCTGCGCCCATCCATCAGCCGCAGACGTGCGCACAACACGGCAATACACTCTGTTTGAGGTAGGAGAAAGCGTTAGATTTACTTTCTCGAGGGGCAGTTTAGCACAGCTTCGAAATTTAGATTTATTTCTCCACTACCGGAGGAGGAGGAAGGAAGAAAGATTGGTTATAAAGTCCCGTCGACATCGAGGTGAAATGGTTCAAATGGCTCAGCACTCTGCGACTTAACTTCTGAGGTCATCAGTCACATAGAACGTAAAACTAATTAAACCTAACTAACCTAAGGACATCGCACACATCCATACCCGAGGCAGTATTCGAACCTGCGACCGTAACGGTCGCTCGGTTCCAGACTGTAGCGCCTAGAACCACACGGACACTCCGGCCAGCAATCGAGGTGATTAGAGACGGAGTACCAGCTCGGATTGTGTGAAGGATGGGGAAGGAAATCAGCCGTGCCCTTTCGTATGTACAGTCCCGACATCTGCCTGGAGCGATTTAGAGGAATCACTGAAAACCTAAATGTGGATGACCGGACGCGAGTTTGAACTGTCGTCCTCCCGAATGGGAGTCCAGTGTGCTAACCACTGTGCAACCTCGCTCGGTTATTCAGGAGGAACGGACACAGGCGTTGACGGAAGTGACCGGTGAGTTTCGGATGTCTCTGAGAAGAGATGTATTTAAGCCACGAAAAATCTCCTCATACTGGGATTTAAAAATATAATGCTTGAGAATTAAAGGCACTGGTGGAATGACCAGGTAAGTTGCGTTTACATACTTTCGAGTAAAACACAAAAAAGGCTATGAACTAACTGGAAAAAATTGTAATCGGGTAATCGGTTTTTCCATTCTTTATATGGGCCACCAGTACACCATAATAGCTTCGTACATAATCAAAGATTTATTATAACAGTTACTGAATATAGAAAGATTGTACTACTCTCTCTCTCTCTCTCTTTTGCACCAGACAACTTTCGTTTTAAGAATTTGATGTCAAATGAATAAAAAGGTAACTAAAGAAGCAACTACTAGCACTGAGCCATGCGACTCATCTTTCGAATTTCCGGGGTCTGTCTATTCTTTGTTTGTTCCCTCTGAGGTGTTCTTGTTGTAGAGGAGGCCCTGACCTCGCAGTGGTAGCTCGATTTCAGTGGACAGTGGCCGCGTGAGGGCGAGATCAGCAGTACGGTCGACGGAGTGGTCGATGTAAAGCAGTCTGATGAAGCGCCTCTGGCTGGACGGAAGTGGCAGCATGAATTACCACGCGACTGTTAGAACGGTCAGCAGGAGTCCACACTGGTTTTCAGAACGAGAGGCCCACAGGTGTTTTCGTTCAGTTGAGGGGAACCATCGTCCTACCTGGTGGTTTTTTCCACTACTTAATGACTTTCTTTAGCGTGTTTGTAGTGCTGTGATCCCGGACATGACTTTGATCCAAGTTGTAAAACTGACTGAGGGCTTAGCTATTTGCTTACGTGAGTTCCCGAAGAATGAGCGTGCATATTGTCACCTTGGTGAGTGTTGTTTCATATTTATTCCTTTAATCTGAAGACCCACAGATCCTATTCTTGATATTTCCCGACATCTTCGAGGTAATGGGTGTGTATCTTTAAACCCCAACCTTGAACTCTGGAAGTTGCTTTCTTCTCCGGAGCTGACCTAAGTTGGACGGCTGTTTGGTCTAACCTTTTTAGCTGTCGGCCACCACGTAAGTGGTTCTGGGTCTCCGTAGCGTCTCTCTTGTGTTTCGGTTTGATACGACCGCGTGGGGGTTACGGGCCATGGCTTCTGATTGTCGCCTATTGTGTCCCTGGTACCTCGATGACTCCACATTGACGATGGTTTCACAGAGGCACTGTGCTATTTCGCAAAGAACTTATATCCTCCCTCTGCTCCCCCCACCCCCGTGTGGGTTTATGAAAACTACATCTGGACAAGTGGTATGGAACCGGCCGTTAACACACTGTTCTAGTTTAGCTGGTGAGAGAAGAAGGCTTGAAGAAGAAGGCGTCGGTCTGATGGGGTGGAATGACGTCTGCACCTGCGACAATCAAACGCCGTCGGCTCTGCAAAAGGACGTAATATTTTTAAAAATTCGCATATCAGATATATCAACATTTAAAAAAATATCACTATCGGCCCTCGATGTATCTAAGAAAAAGAACACCTATCTATGTACCAGCCCATTAAAGTATCGGCTGCATGCTGAAAATATAATTCCAGTTTTGGAGCTGTATATTTAAGCATTGATTTATTATTAGATATTCTTTAGATCAACACTGTAGCAGCCTGCCTATCCCCCTTAGAGCAAGAACTGAAAGGAAAACGATGCACGTTGACGCTTGGCGTTAATTGCTTTGCTGACAATGGTAAGTGGCACAATACAGGATGTCCGTCGTTCGGTTGGTCACATATCGGATTTGTTCGGAACGCTTCAGGTCACTTTCCTTGCTTTTCTTCTATTCTGCCAACGCCAGCTACCTACCAGATGTAGTGTCAAAATTGCGTGGTGAAAATGCGGTTTGTTTTGGTAGTGTTTTGCGCCGATTACATCTGCATTTACTCTCACATCTCTCCGCCACCCAGCAAAAGCCAGTCTTGTCATTTAGATTTTTGATCATCATTTTCAGCAAATTTTTTTGAAGAAGTCTAACGTGAAGAAGTAGCACACTAGTGGCGTTTCTCTGTTTTCTTTTTTAGAACGCAACTGGACATGATGAAAGCTCAAACAGTAGTAAGTCTCCGCAGTGAAAGTAATATTACGTTCTACTACAATTTCAGAATAACAATTTCAAATATTTACCAAAAATGGCGTAAAAACATAACATAAAATAAAAAATCTGACCTCGATATTGCTATTTCGATATCGGTACTTCGAGGTGTTGTGAAGGAAGATAGCCGATGCAGATCGATATTTGCGATGTTTCGACATATCGATATTTACCCAAAGCACTAGTCTGCAAACGGCTCACCGAACCCAGAGTTACGTACAGCAATTTATACGAATTTGTAAAATTGAGTTGAAAGCACATTTTGGGGGTGTGTCTCAAATGGTTGCATTTTCTTAAATAATTAATACTTTAAGAATTTTCCTGTTATTTGTTTCACTGAAAGTAATTGTAAGGTTTTATTAAGTATGGTGGAATCACTGAGACAACAATATGTAAAAGAATTATGCTGAACCACTTTTGAGGGAGGGGGGCGGGTTTATCAAATGGTTGTTTTCCTTAAATGTTTAGCATCTGTTTTTAAAAAAATTTCCAGCTGCTTATTTACTACAAACATTCTGGACCCATTGGGAGTTTAACATCTTAAAAGACTTGAAAGCACAATTTTGAGAAGTCTCTCAAGTTATTATTTTCCTTCCCTTCACTTGTCAACTTCATTTAAGTATTGGCCAATTGTAAACCTTTATTAAGTGCTTGTGTAGACCTGTATTTTATGCTAAGTGTTTTTATTTAAATTCTTTAAACTTTGTTGTTACATTTCTTTCAACTCAGGAAATGTCTCAATAAAAAATTTTGGGTGTTGTTTAAATAAAGTGTGTAAACTAAAGGGTGAAATATGTTTCCCCTGAACCTTGCCTAGCCGTTCCACATTCCCTTGGCCTTGATTCTAAAACTGTTGTTACCTTTAGATTGGCCACGTCAAGTACATTACAGGTTACTGAAAAGTATGAGCAGTAAGAGTTACGAAAATGAGGTTACACTAATAAGTTATAGGTGTGGAAGATTAAAAACTTTCATTTTCCTTCTCCTCCTGTTGTACCGGATGTAGCATCCGTAACGGTTTTGTAAACGACCAAATTATTGTAAAATTCCATGTCTGAATGGTTCAAATGGCTCTGAGCACTATGAGACTTAACATCTGAGGTCATCAGTCCTCTAGAACTTATAACTACTTAAACATAACTAACCTAAGGACATCACACACATCCATGCCCGAGTCAGTATTAGAACCTGCGACCGAAGCGGTCGCGCGGTTCCAGACTGAAGCGCCTAGAACCGCTCGGCCGGCGAGGCCTGTTCTATTTTTTATAGTCTATCGTTCTCCATCCTACAGGCTTATCTTTCTATTTCTTTCCCATTATTTTTCATTTAAATACATTAACCTTAGTTCCGCTCGTATTTCTGTATTCCGCTTTCTAGTTTGTGTATCCTGCTAGACCTAAGAAATATCATTTCCACACTCTGAGTTCCACGTGCAACCTTTTTTTGTTATCTAGATTTTAGTTCTACGCATTATAGCTGTGACACGGTATTTTGTAAAATTTGAGCAATCTCTTTTCTTGTTTTCATTTATAACGTTCCTCTATCCGTACCACTCCTAAGATAAATTTATGTATCTTACGCTGCAAATCAATTACGTCTTCATGTGATATACTGCATCTTGAGTGTTGAAAACTTTTTTAGGCATGGAACTGTTCTCGCAGTAACATCTAGCGTCACGTTCAACTCTAAGTCCGACCATTCAACCGCATTTCGTCGATGCCTGACCTACGTTAAGTTTCGACAAAGATAAACATGTCCGTTTGACGGCCTATTGCGATCCGAAGAGACATGGAGAGGAGTTGGACGGAAATTTTCAATTTTGAGTCAGCCGGTGAAATGTGCTCTAAAGGCGCAATATGTAACTCACTACACATGATATGCACAGATATAGGTTCAGCTACCGCCCACCCCTGAGTCATAAATCAAAAGGGTCTATGGTGCACTTAAAGACACAACTGCAGATCTTTTCGTTAACTACAGTGCTTTGGGCAGGAATGGAAGGCATCATCAGAATAGTGACGGCTACGTAATTTGTATACACAAGAGCAGCGTGCATCGGCTCAGATATACGAATGGGCTTTTAATGCAGCAAACAACAACGCTCGCTCAAGTGCTCTTAGAGCTAACATGAGTCTCTCCCGAGCGCCAGCTTACCCAAATAGTTTTTCATCGCAGCACTCTGCTGCCCAAACGATTCCCAGCCTCCTGACAACACAGGTGCCGACGAAGGTCTCTACTTTACTCGTCCAGCTAGTATCTTGAATGTTCGAACTTGGGCCCAGAGTTTTCAGGTGCCTTTAGAGAGCTGTAGTAGTATCGTATATAAAACTATGAAATACAAAACATACCATTCTATTAGTAAGATTTCGTACCTAATTCGGATAAGTTTTTTTGAGTTAGGGAATTGATATTATGCCCGGGGGAGAGTATTTGAGTTTTGTTTGACGTTAGTTTTTTTATTTTATTTTGAGCCCTAACAAAAGTCAAAATGCTCGTCCCGACTGGTTCAAATGGCTGTAAGCACTAGGGGACTTAACGCCTGAGGTCATTAATCCCCGAGACTTAGAACCTAAAGACAAACACACACACACACACACACACACACACACACACACACACACACACACACACACACACACACACACACACACGTCGGAGGCAGGATTCGAACCTGCGACCGCAGCAGCAGCGCGGTTCCAGACTGAAGTGCCTAGAACTGCTCAGCCACCGGCCGGCTCCAGATTGGTGGTATCGAATTAGAACGTTGTTCAGATACCTAGAAACGTATCTGAAAAACCAGGATGGAGTAGTTCCACTTCTCGGCTAGATACATAGATATGTTTTACAACAGGTATCACCGGGCACTATCCACATACCGCCTGTCCTATGCCTTCTTCTTATTCTATTTATAAGTTCGTCTTTTTTGTATCAATCAGCATTCCAAGCTGCTTTCATCCTATTCACTCTTTCCTGTAACCTTTGATTAGATGACTCTCCGTTGCAGGTAACTTAAGTGGTAATTATGATCTTATTTATCTCACTGTTCATCTTTTCCTTTCATAATTTTAGTATTTCTTCGTAGCCTATTTCTTCAACAGTTTTCTTGGGTGATCGAATTAGCATTTTAACTGGGCTTGCAAGCTGAATTTTCGTATCTGTTGCTGGATAAATAAGTCGTTTCATATCCAGACAATGTAAATTCACTGCGTAACACCACATTTACGAACATTCTCAGGACTGCCACATGCCGAGACGGCCACTTTGGCGGCCTCACAAGGTCGCAAAGAAAGAAAGAAAGAAAGAAAGAAACAAAATCGATTAGGAATTAATACGCAATCAATCAGGTAACAGACTCAGGAGGATTTGGTAATGAACAACGATCTGATGCCTCCGTAATTTCCCTTTTTGAGTCATTAGTCTTGTGACTGGTTTGATGCAGCCCACCCCGATTTTCTTTCTCGTGCCAAATACTTCGTCTTCTGAGGGGTAGGCCTCAGACGTGGCTCATATTTGGAAAGTCGTTTGTGTACAAACAAAAATGGAAGACATCGTATTTTGGCTAAACAATCCTCCTCCCACCGCCACCCCTTCCTCTCCCGCCTCCTATTTTTGAGAAACTACACCTGACGTTCATGACGCGCAATCGACTCAAAATTATTAACAGTATCAGTAGACTATGAAAAATGCTCAGTTTTTAATTAACAAATATATAGGAGTCAAATGAAAACAAGACAGATTGAAAAGTAAGTAAACTGCTTACTATTAATATATTTAGCTCAGTTTGAGACGGACGGTCAATGCCATCATGGAAAAATGTCTGCAGTTGCCTACGAAACCACGACTGTACCCAGGCACGTACCTATTCTTCCGAACCAAATCGACGACCACAAACCCCTTTCTTCAGGGTTCCGTGAATATGCAATTCGCATGGGGAGATATCGTGACTGCAATCAGGATATCTAAGGACTTCCCAGCAAAACGTCTGCAGTGCAAGCGAAACAACAGGCACGCCAGCTCCGGAAAAGTCATGATGACCTTGTCTTTTGACAGCAGGGCCCACTCTATTCATTGGTTTTCTGGAACACGGAGCCACAAATGAAGCTCAGCGGTAAGTGGATATTTTGCAAAAAAATTGTAATCTGCCACGAAGTACAGACGTTCGAGAGTGATGACGGACAGCATCATTCTGTTGCAGAACAGTGCCCGCCCACAAGCAGCAAAGGTTGTTTCGAACGCGCTGCAGAAGTTTGGCTGTAAAGTCGTACGCATCCTGCATACAGTCTCAACGCGAATTCCATATTTTTGGAACCCTGAAAGAAAACATTCGTGGCCGTCCAACTGCTTCGGACGGCGTGGGTACAATTTTGGTTCCGTAGCCAACGGCAAACATTTTTCCACGACGGTATTCACAATCTTGTCTAACAGTAGTATAAATCTGTCAACAGTTATGGTGATTACTTTTGACATACTGAACACTTTGCTCCTTTTTTCCATCTGTCTCGCTTTCATTTGACTGCCCCTTAAATGTGTGGTGCACATACGCGTATTTTCCTAGAAGTGGAGGAAGGAAACAGTGAATGGCGTTTATATATCCATAAAGTATGCGCTCTTAAACGAAAACACCCCTGTCGTAGCGACCAAGATAATTGGCTGGGAAGCAGAGAATCCGTTTTTAATTCCCAATACCATTCTGCAGCTCTTTTCGTCATGGAACTGTTGTTATACTTTATTGATCCTTCTATTCCTACCAAAGTGATCTAATTTCTCAAACTATTTGGATTAGTAATGGATTAAAATGTTACGCCTCGTTGTATGAAAATTCCGGGTAAGATTGCTGCGAAGACGAGCATTCGGTGCATATTACTGCCCAAGGAAGAAAAACCAACCTTGACGCATTGTCGCAGTTGGTAGTGCACATAAAATAACGCATTCGTGAAAGAAACAACATTTCATCATAGCGTCTGGAAAACTGTTGCCTGAAGTTTCCCCCTGCTTACAAAAATCTGATTATTAATTTAGTCCTCGTGGTATGCTCCAAATTCAGTGAAATAGAAGAAAATTCAATTTACGAAACATATCTTGAGAACATTTTAAAAGCGGACGTTGCTGATAAGTTTTGTCTGATTCTGGATTTCTGGGGTGGACAAACTAACAAAGTAATGTAAGACTACAATATCATCATGATGATGATCATCATCATCATCGATCATCATCATCAATATAAATACCCGCCAGGTCAGCCGAGAGCGCTAACGCGCTGCTACCTGGACTCGGGTAGGCGCGCTGGCCCCGGACCGAATCCGCCCGGCGGATTCACGACGAGGGCCGGTACGCCGGCCAGCATGGATGTGGTTTTAGGCGGTTTTCCACATACCGCTAGGTGAATACCGGGCTGGTCCTCACGTTCCGCCTCAGTTACACGACTCGCAGATACCTGAACACGCTCGCACTGTTCCATTAATTACCCTCGACACAGACAGCTGGGGTACACTAATTCCGTCCCGGGAGTACGGGGTGGCGGCAGGAAGGGCATCCGGCCACCTTTTTCCACTAACCTTGCAAAATCCGTTCCTAAAAATTGCCGACCCTGCGTCAGCGCGGGACATGGCACCAGTGAATGAATGAAAAAAAGAACGAATATATATACCCTGCGAGGGTCATGGCGGTGGTCAGCCGACTTGCCTGGAAGATGTAACACTGCTGAACACAGTGCGTGCTAGGCACGAGATTTTTTTAAATCGCCAAATTAAAAAAAAAGAAAAAATTCATTACGAGGCTTACAAATTACAGCGTGCTTCTGGAGACCCAGCGGCAATTGCACAACCGAAATTTTAGCGCCGATTTTGCAGTGTTTTCATATGCGTGGTGTGCATCAAAATCAATTTCCGAAAAAGAAATATCTTTAAATGTAAATCAAGTCTGTTTTCTTCCGAATCTTCGGAAGAAACGATGTAGCTGGGCTAAGATGACATTCGTTAGATGTTCTTGGTGCCGCGAATGTATGTGCTTCGAATCTTTATATGCCAAGTAGCAACGATCCAGTTGCCCGAAGAAAATTGAGGACTTGTTTGTCATGTGTGAGTGAAATAGATACTAATCCCAGTCGTTTGAGAAATTTATTTTCCTACCTTCTTATTATTCTGTATTGCTTTACTTACCTCATTAACCTTCCTATACATCAAATTTTGAAACGGAAAAAATATAAATAAAACAACATGCAGAATGCAGCTAGCAATCTAGCACAGGTTCTCCGTTCCGCAGCTGAATGCTTTGGTCCCTACACCAGCGGTGCTTTCGTTTAACAACTCTTTACGTTATAGGTAATTAAAACGGCTGTCGAAAAAGTTTTGCGGACCCCATACATGTTCTTAAAAATTCTCAATTTTCAATTATCTGTTGAGCCCATCAATTCTGAGTTGATTGCGCGTCATGAACTTCAGAGGTAGTTTTTTCAAAATCTAAGGGGGTGAGGGGGGGGGGGGGGGAGGAACAGAGAGGGGCAGTAGAGACAAAATATTTTAGTCTTTCATTGTAAGTTGTGCACAAGTTATCTCTCAAATATGAGCCGAATCGTTTGGCTGTGTCTGAGACCTTTCGCTTGTTGCAGTAGCATTTACAACCTGTGTCTTCAATTATTTGTTGGGTGCATTCCAATCTCTGTCTTTTTCTACAGCTTGTACACCGTACAGCTCCTTCTAGCACTATGGAGTTTATTCCTTGATGTCTTGACTCATGTACCGCAATCCTGTCCCTTCTTCTTGTCAATTTTTTCCGAAATTTTATATCCTCGCCAATTTGTAGAGAACCTCCTCATTCCCTAACTTATTGGACCACCTCATTTACACAATTTTTATGTAGTACCATATCTCAACAGATTCAGTTCTTTTCTGCCCACTATCAATTTTATTTAGAGTTACATGAAAATTCAATTTGATTTAAAGCGTTAATGGAGCTTCCAGAGAAAAGAAACTTCGTGGTAATGGTACGTAACATAATGAGTAGCTACTATCTTCCTGAGAAGAGTTGTCGATTTACTCAAAATGGCGGCAACCGTTACAAACTGCTCAAGTTTTAGACGGCTATCTTCTTCCTCACAGGAGGCGCAGTAATACAGTGAAAACCCCCATCCGGACAGTTGAGACTGCGCTAGCATTGGAAAACTGTGTCTGAAAAAGGACGTGGTCAGTTAATGTGCCTCAGAAGGCCTCTCACATAGTTGGCAACAGCTCTGTTTATTTGATTGGAGAGTGCCGGAGTGTAGCGCCAGTGAGCCCAGGAAAGATACGGTCGTCTCCACGACACGGACAAGCCGCTGCCGCCTCTCCATCGTTCGCGACCACCTCTGGCGTGGGAATTTACCGCCATGCTGTAATAGCACTTCAGCTGTTGGTTACCTTGAACAAAACTCAGTAAGGCTGTTCGAATTTGCTCGTCGTTTCGTTCACTCGGCGAGCTTAAATATCTCGCACTTCACATACGAAGCAGTGGTGTCAGGCATGTGGTAAAACCCATCGAAATCTCCCCCTTTGTTACACTGAGCTCCTTCTCATAGTTCAGCATCAACTGGTTCTAAGTACTATGGGACTTGACATCTGAGGTCATCAGTCCCATAGAACTTAGAACTACTTAAACCTAACTAACCTAAGGACAACACACACATCCATGACGGAGGCAGGATTCGAACCTGCGACCGTAGTGGTCGCGCAGCTCCAGACTGTAGCGCCTAGAACCGCTCGGCCACTCCGGCTGGCTTCAGTGTAACAGACTCAGACATAAAATGATGAAAGAGAGACGTTAAAATATGTATATAATTGACACTGCGTATAATATATCTTCAAGTCATGGAAATGTCTGTCTGAAGTCATTCACAATACATGAACACTCATACTATACAAGACTTTACTGGAATCAGCCATTGTCCTGTAAGCTTTATTTCGGTGCCGTAAAGAAAAGAACCTCATAGAGCTATCAATTACTTATACACATTTGCTGTAAGCTCCAAAAGCATTCCCCGCTCCGTAGCTTACTTGTCATCCACGCACCACCTACGATCAAAGTTCCAAAATGGACATCTCTGAAAACGGCAATCACAGGAGTTAGAAAGAAAAACGTAGCTACAAGGACGGTGACTGCGAAGAAACTATGAGTAACAGAAGAAGTACTTCAGCTGAACCAGAGAGGAGGACGTACAAAATCGTTCACAGAAATATGAAATAACTGAAGCCCCTAGAACCGCTCGGCCACCACGGCCGGCTTCATCATCAGCTCTCCGGCTTTATCGTTTCCCTGTATATGTAAAAGCATAGCTGCAGGTAACAGCTAGTTTTATTTATTCTTGATCGGTTTAGAGTGTTTCATCCATCATCAACTGGAAGAAAAATTATTACGTCTTTAGATTTAAAAATGCATATGTCTCATAGAATACTTTCATACACCAAATGTACAACGACGAAGTGTGGAATGCAATATCACCAGATGCCGGCAATATCTTGAAAAGATTAGGTAAATTAAAACACACTCCTGACAGTTACCACGCTTCTGTCATTGCTAAATATTGAGAGTTGGCAATTTAAAAACATTATTTCTCTAAACAAAATATTTCTTTAAAAATTTTTTTTTAAATTCCCAACTCTCAGTTTGGTATATGAAAGTGTCTTCTTCAAGAAACATGTATTTTCATACCAACATGTTATAACATGTCTTCCAGTTGATTATGGTTGAAACAACGGGAAATGGTAAAAAAGGAATAGAATTTATACAGCTAACTGCAAGTAAGTACGCTTTTCTTTAAACACCTCATAGCTGTACCCAGTTACCTACAGAAATCTATAATTTCTTCTGGGAGTGTTGTAGTGATGATTTCCATTCCATGACTTGATTACTGTGAATGTGAGCCAGGATTCTTGTTTCTACATTCTCCATGATGAATATAGTGTTGACACCCGTCTTCCATGCTGATAGCAGCCGTTTTCACAAGGCTGCACTTTTATGTTGCTGGTTTGGCGAACGCCCAGACATCCTCTTACACCTCGACTATCCCACGATCTCAACCACATGAAAAATGTCAAACTGTTTGGAACAGGAGGTGGCTCTATCTATCTAAGGGGGGGGGGGGGGTGAAGGGATGTACTGTACAACGTTTTACGTCAGGTATTTATGCCTGAAGATGGAGCTTTGCTACTTCTGAAACAACTGCAATTATCGCGAAAGGCAGAAAATACTATTTATTTTAAGGAATGAGAAGAGAATAAACAATAATTAACAGGGTGAATCAAAGAGAAAGAACGGATTTCAGTTTCTTATAACAGACAAACTATCAAAGACAGGAAACACATTGCGCATGTCATTGGACAAAGGAACGTTCAAAGTCTTATGTTCTGACAGACAGTACGTGTATCAAACACTCAATGTGAAGATCGTACGTTGCTTGGCCGTCCGCGGTGGGCGAGCGGTTCTAGGCGCTTCAGTCCGGAACCGCGGGACTGCTACGGTCGCATGTTCGAATCCTGTCTCGGGCATGGATGTGTGTGATGTCCTTAGGTTAGTTAGGTTTAAGTAGTTCTAAGTTATAGTGGACTGATGACCTTAGATATTAAGTCCCATAGTGCTCAGAGCCATTTGAACGTGCGTTGCTTAAGACACACAGAAACGGTGGCCCATTGCACTCCACATACGAGCAACAAGTCGCTGTTTACTGACTCGACAGCTTAAAGAATTGGATTGCTCAGGTCTTCAAGAATATCTGCCATAGGTGGGACAAAGACTCTGTCTTTTGTGTACCACCACAGAAAAAAAAGAATCGGAAGGTGACATGTCTGGTGACCTGGTAGGCCAAAACAATGAACACAATGTTTTTGTCCATCTCTGCCAATCAAAAGTGGTTGGATGGTAATGTTAAGGTAACGCTGCACCTCAATGTGAAAGCCCGGTGGGGCGCTGTCATGCATAAAAATGCAGTCTTTGGAATATTCGTGAAGTTGAGGGAAAAAAAAAAGTCCAGCTACAACATTCTGTCACAGTTGCCTCCGCAAAAAAGAAATGTCCACAAACTTTGTGAACAAAAACGGCACAACAGACACTCAGTTTCGGCCAGTCTTCCGTATGCTGGACGACGACGACACAGCCATATACATTATGACGGTTTACTTTACCCGGTATGTGAAAAGTTGATTCGCCTGGAAAGATGAGTCTTTCGAGAAAAGTGTCCTCTGTCCCATCCTAGAGAAACAAAATCCAAAATACCAATCGTCTGTTATGATCGCCGGGACGCGAATATTGCAGTAACTGCAATTTGGAAGGCCTCATATGCAGGCATCGTTTCAGAACACGCCACGCCGTTGTTTGAGAAAGCTGAAGTTTCTGTCCCGCCTGCCTTCTGAACCTCTCAGATACGGTTGACAATTTCACAGGATGTGCCTGGCCGACCAGTGCTCTTCCCTTTGCATATGACAACAACTTGCAAGAATTTTACGGATTTCCCCGCATGCTGGGGTGTTTTAGGGTCAGCAATTTGTGATACTATTTCAAAATGGTTCAAATGGCTCTGAGCACTATGGGACTAAACATCGAAGTTCATAAGTCCCCAGCACTTAAAACTACTTAAACCTAACTAACCTAAGGACATCATATACATCCATGCCGGAGGCAGGATTCGAACCTGCGACCGTAGCGGTCACGCGGTTCCAGACTGTAGCGCCTAGAACCGCTCGGCCACAATGGTCGGCGATACTATTTCAGTTTGACAGATAGCCAAGGTTGCAATAATGGTGACTATTAGTTTCGGGTTTTTTTCATAAGTCATTCTCGAATTATCCTTTGGAACAATATGCTTAACTTAGAGTTTGTTAAATGAAGTACCAAACAACGAATGTATGTCACAAAGAGCAATGTCTAACATATCAAATTCATACCATGCAATAAGAATGAATACTACTCTAATTACAAAAAAATCATGACAGTATTTATGCAAACAATTATAATACAAGTTATCATGAAACCGGATACTAACAGAAACATACAGCCTAATCTCAGTGAGCATGAGGAAATTTTCCTGTTGGTCCGACAATGGCACCACCTGCAGGAAACTTTCCTCATTCTGACTGAGATTAGGCTTTATGTTCCTATTCGTGTACGGTTTCATGAACACTTGCATTATACTTCTTTGCGTAAAGACTGTCACGATTTTTTTTTTTTTTCTGTGTGGAGTAAGTCTTAGGCTGATTGGATGGTATGTGCAGTAGTTCACACGTTAGACAGTGAAAGTTGTGGCACACATTGGCTGTTTGGTACTTTATGCAACAAATTGTAATGTTAGCGTATCGTTCCACAGGATGATTTGGGAATGGATTATGAATAAAAACCTGACACTAATTATCACCAAGTAATAAAGAGAAATATTTTCCGCCGTTGCCTGTCAGTCATGTTGAAAAAAAATTCTAAGAGCTTTATATGCCAGTCATAAACCTGCTTGTGCAGAGCAGCACCCTTGCTGAATCGACGGCGGAATGTACGTTGCATTTTAACAATGGATTGACTTCGCACAAATCCAAGCACATAAAATGGTTTCTCCTGTTTGTTTTTACCAACATGGCAACTGCACCACAACAGTGTAGCGGTGTTAAGACTTTGAACCTTCCTGTATCTAGTGACACGCGAAATGCGTTTCTGTGCGTTATAATTTGTAACAAACAATTGAAAACTGTCCTTTATCCGCCAGGGTATCCGAGAGCGCTAAAGCGCTGCTTCCTGGACTCGGGTAGGCGCCCCGGTCTCAGATCGGATTCGCCCGGCGGATTAACGACGAGGGCCGACGTGAGGGCTAGCCTGCATGTGGCTTTTAGGCGGTTTTCCACATCTCGCTAGGTGAATGCCGGGCTGGTCCCCATGTTCCGCCTCAGTTACACGGCTCACAGACGTCTGAACACTTTCGCACTATTCTGTGGATTACACTCGACGGAGACAGTTGGGGTAATTCGATCCCGGGGGGTACAGGGTGGCGGCAAGAAGGGCATCCGGCCACCCCTTAAACATTAACATGCCAAATCCCATTAACGATGGCTGACCCTGCGGGACAAGGCTCAAGCGATAGATAGATTTGAAAACTGTCCTGTTTCGAATTATTATTATTCGCCGTTAAATGGAAGCAAAGTTAGACCCTGGTGTTCTATCCGACAGCGGTGGGGTCTGTTATATTCCAGTAGAGTACTCGCTTCTGGCTTCTCTCTCTCGTCTGAATGCTAGCGGGGATAAGGGAGCAATGGAAGGAGGAGGGGGGGGGGGGGAGGAGGCTGCCCAGTCTTGTTATGGCCTACACCGTTTCCTGGTAAAGAAGTTAGGTAGTTGGGTCCGCACCGGAAGCAGCCCGCGCAACGTACACACTGCACGACACCTCGCCTACCTCCGCCTCCCCCGCGGCCTATATTTAGGCGCGGCAGCTGCGGTGCGGCGCGGCTGAATGGCGCTGCAGTCCGGATGTGCGCGCAAGGCGCAGCACGGCACAGCACAGCACAGCACAACAGCCACCATTGAAGCCGCGTGCCGTGCCGCGCCGTGTTGTGTTGTGGCCCGCCCCAGCCACACAAGTCTCAGGCTCTCCGGAAGCGGCGCAGCGCGGCTCCGCCTACGGCAGAAGGCTCTGCCCAGCCCGGCCCACGCACAAATCGCTGACGCGTGCCGTTC
The DNA here is from genome assembly GCF_023897955.1 of Schistocerca gregaria. Taxonomy (NCBI): domain Eukaryota; kingdom Metazoa; phylum Arthropoda; class Insecta; order Orthoptera; family Acrididae; genus Schistocerca; species Schistocerca gregaria. Next base: position 570,428,101 of record NC_064921.1, on the reverse strand, counting down.
TGTGATACCCGGCAGCCAGGCTGTCTGTAATCGCTCCAGGCAGCGCCGAAGATACTTTTCAGTATTACTTTTGCCGGTGTACAGTGAACTGAGGTGTTCCCCACGGGTCTCTCCTCTGACCACTGCTTTCCAATTGAAGAGGGTTGTGGTATCGATAGCTACAACGCCACGGCGTAGGTAAAAGTTCTTAGGTTGGCACTACGACTCCGACGACAGCGCCCTCTAGCCGGCGCTATGCAGCTCTACGATCCAGATTCTGCTTATTTGATTCAGAGTAGACGACCAAGCAACATTGTTTCTATTTCATGGTGGGCGAGCGACTACATATTTTGCCTGTATAACTTTTTGAGGATCGTACAAACATACCGCCGTTTGAGTCTCACACAGATTCCCGTATGGAGGACATAGTGATAGACATCCCTGGGGTTGTGAAGCAGCTGAATGGGTTGAAAATAAATAAATCGCCAGGTCCTGATGGGATTCCAATTCGGTTTTACAGAGAGTACTCTACTGCATTGGCTTCTTACTTAGCTTGCATTTATCGCGAATCTCTTGCCCAACGTAAAGTCCCGAGCGACTGGAATAAAGCGCAGGTGACGCCTGTATATAAGAAGGGCAGAAGGACGGATCCTCAAAATTACAGACCAATATCCTTAACATCGGTTTGTTGCAGGATTCTCGAATATATTCTCAGTTCGAATATAATGAATTTTCTTAAGACAGAGAGGTTGCTGTCCATGCATCAGCACGGCAAGCGTTTGACTCGGTGCAAGGTACGAGCATATGGGATTGGTTCCCAAATATGTGAGTGGCTCGAAGACTTCTTAAGTAATAGAACCCAGTACGTTGTCCTCGATGGTGAGGGTATCATCTGGAGTGCCCCAGGGAAGTGTAGTAGGTCCGCTGTTTTTTCTATTTACATAAATGATCTTTTGGATAGGGTGGAGTGCAATGTGCGGCTGTTTGCTGATGATGCTGTGGTGTACGGGAAGGTGTCGTCGTTAAGAGACTGTAGCAGGATACAAGATGACTTGGACAGGATTTGTGATTGGTGTAAAGAATGGCAGCTAACTCTGAATATAGATAAATGTTAATTAACGCACATGAATAGGAAAAAGAATCCTGTATTGTTTGAATACTCCCTTACTAGTGTAGCACTTGACAGAGTCCCGTCGATTAAATATTTGGGCGTAACATTGCAGAGCGATATGAAGTGGGACAAGCATGTAATGTCAGTTGTGGGGAAGGCGGATCGCCGTCTTCGGTCCTTTGGTAGAATTTTGGGAAGATGTCGTTTATCTGTAAAGGAGATAGCTTATAAAACACTAATACGACCTATTCTTGAGTACTGCTCGAGCGTTTGGGATCCCTATCAGGTCGGATTGAGGGAGGACATAGAAGCAATTCAGAGGCGGGCTGCTAGATTTGTTACTGGTAGGTTTGATCATCACAAGAGTGTTACGGAAATGCTTCAGGAACTCGGGTGGGAGTCTCTGGAGGAAAGGAGGCGTTCTTTTCGTGAATCGCTACTGAAGAAATTTGGAGAACCAGCATTTGAGGCTGAATGCAGTACAATTTTACTGCCACGAACTTATTTTTCGCGGAAACGCCAGAAAGATAAGAGAGATGATGCTAGTTGTGGTGCGAGGTACCCACCGCCATGCACCGTATGGTGGATTGCGGAGTATGTATGGAGATGTAGATGTGAGGTTTGATACATCCGGCTTCGCGCCTACGTGCTCCTCAGTGCAAAGTTAGGTATTCACGTTATTATGTATTCAGTTAATATTGTGATATGGTAAAACGATTTCTAAGAGCAGTACCGAGAGGTTTGTACCTCACCTGCTATAACTCGCTTCCTACATTCGGCCTACTCTTCAGTTTATAGGAGCAGACCCAAGCGCCGCCTACCAGGCGTGATAAAAAAAGGGGTTGTACGAAAATTAGCAAATTACAATTTGCGTGGTTTACTGTGTTTTGTGAAATGGTGTGTTCCCTAGGGATTTTTCGTTGGACCACCGCCCCACGAGGGCTATCCAAAAATTAGCCTCCATCATGTTATAAACAAAATGTTAAAAACTGAAAACATTATTTTGAAGAGATTAACAGTTTTGGCTCTAAACAGGCTTTATTATTTTATATTTTCCCTATAACGCTTTTCGCCATGTTCAAGGCACCTTCAGATTGGCTGGCGTAACAGGTGTTATACACATAGGCTGCCGTCCATGCCAATGTCTTAACAGGCAAACACCGTTGTCAATATTTTAAGAACGTTGAGTGGTACCCTGATATTAATGTTGAGTACACTGGCAGTCACATTTAAAAATACATAAAAGAGCTCAATAGGTAGTTGCCGTTGTCGAGCTTTAAGACACTTCGCGCACTATTCTTGTAGAGTATTTAGCGTAGTACGAAAGACACAAAAACGGGAAGAAACATACAAATTTTAAACATTTAAGAAATTATGTTGTACATGTTCTGTCCTGCTAATAATACATGTACAACAGCATTTCTTACACTTTTCATATCGTGATGTATTTCTGCAGCCTATGAGTTTAACACAGTGTACCAAACTGAAGATGCCTTAAACAAAGCGAAACGCGTTATTCGTACAATATAATAAAATAAAGCCTGTTTTACAGCCAAAATATTTATTACTAGTGGCTGTGTCATCACGTCATGAATTGAAAAAGTTCGAAAACTCATTAGAACTACTACTTTGCTACATGCCTTCGGTCCCGCGCCTGGCTGTCCTGATGTAGATTGTCCGCGATTTCCCTAAATCGCTCCACGCAAATGCCGGTATGGTTCCTTTGAAAGGGCACGGCCGACTTCCTTCCCGTTCTTCCCTAATCCGATGAGACCGATGACCTCGCTGTTTAGTCTCTTCCCCCAAACAACCCAATCCCCAACATACGTTTCCAAACTTGTGTCACTGTTCATAAAGAACAATTTCAGTTACTTAGATGGAGCCCGGCGAGAAATATTGTAAACACGACATATATCGGAAGATCGTCAAATAACCTGGAAAGTGGAACACTTGAAATTATTTCGTGGCCTCGCCTGTGTGCGCGTCTGGTAGCTACTGTTACGCCCGCGATCGGTTTCCGGGATCCGGAAGCAAGAAATGTGTTGTCCCTTCTGAAGAGACTGTACTGGTCTTACCTCAATCCTACTGAATAGTATAACTCGGCTGTTTTTAAGGGCGTGTGATTTCCGCAAAATAGCACGTGTTTTGAAACACAATTGGGAAATAAATTTCGATCATTTTCATCTGGCTGGGCATTTGAACCTAAATAAATTTGAGAAAAAACACCATTCCATCGGTCTACTTTTGGAAACGCACTTCGTTCAGCCCTGCAAATACTTGAAAAACATTTGCAGGAAGGAGCTCTTTGTGGTGATTTCCATTAGTGGGAAAACACCACGGCCAAAGGGGACAGTTAAATTCTGCTACTTAGGCTTTTGGACCTCGTGAAATCTGTAGTCGGACGGCAATCCTAGCGAGGTTTCAGGAAGCAAGTTTCATATTCTGTGTGGGCAGAGGTCCTGTTGGGGAGTATATTTCGGAAGCCAGTGACCAGTAATCGACAGTTATCAATTAAATTTTCTCCAGCGCGTAAAGTTTGGGTGGAGTTCTGAAGGGCGATCTCGAGCTGGGTCATGGGATCTGGTTTTTACATTTATGTATTGTCAAGGCGCTCCCTAATGAGCATACAGGTACTCTCTGGGAAAAGGCCACATAGCAGCGTTAGCTGTAGGACGTGCCTATTGAAAGAGGCGAACTTGGTGATGTGAATTAAAAGATAAAGTTTTGCTCCAGTGGAGGTTTAAATGTGTGGTCCTCTGTAAGTCCCTCTCTTTTTTCTATTTAACTGTAGACCTATTTTATTTACTGGGCAAGCTATCGGTAGTAGAGCCAAATGGGAAATCAATTTGAGATGGCATAGTGTGTTATCTGCGTACATTTTCCGATCCAGTGGCTGAATCAGACTGTCTTTTCAAAGTAGCCTCATTGCAAGGATTTAAAAGGTATATTCTTTCACCTTAAAAAGAGGCACGATACGCTACTTCGGTTCGCATTCTTCGTGTAGGTTACTGTTCAACGGTCTGAATTACAACAAACAGAAGATTTTCGGTTAATATAGGGTGTCAAACTGCTGCACTCAACTCGGTGAAATCTGAACTATAATAAACTCCACTTGCATAACTGAAAGTTGAGCACTGTTATTGCAAACAGGAGACGCATAAGCTGCCAGCACGGCAGAAAAACTTGCACGTCTTCATTGCGGTATATTATTCTAATTCTGTGAAGGAGTTCCTTCCAACGGTTTAGAGCCTGTCGCTGAGTTGTTGTATTTGTGTGTTAGGCAACGGTAGGATACTCTTCTCTCTGTCGGGAAGAACACATTCTGACCTGTGGTCAAGCATTCCTTGTCCGTCTGTGCGATTTACACTAGTGAAAAGTATTTATCACCGCCTACGTGACAGTGGGGTCAGCTTTGGTTCCTACACTATTTTCGGGACGTCAGGGGATAGACATGTCTTAACAAAATAATTTTGCAATCTTATAAGCTTGCATTTACTACAGCATGCTTCTGGCGGTATCTGCATTGTCCAAAAAATTTTAGAAGGGGAAATAAACAACAGGGGAAAACGCTGGTAAACTACGCTGAAAAAATTATCTCTCGGTTAACTGACGCCATCGCGACCATCCTGAAAGGGTTACTCTCGGTTACAAGAATGAGGGGGTCCCGGCTACATAGAACTACAGGTGCGCAAGCCGCTCGCTCCACTCGCCGTGATTCCCTGTCATACCAACACAAACTGCATCCACATTAGGGAGAGAGCTTTCATCATCTCAAATCCTTTGAGCTAATCCCTAAACAGACGGAGATGATTACCTCTCGTGGTTAGGCGTATGTTCTTAGATAGCATAATGACTTCGCTTAAACATGGTAAAAGAATCAGTCTGGAGCATAGTCCCCCTTATAAAATTCCTCCATGATCCCCTATTCAGTGCTAACATTGGTGCCTCTTCTGATGTTAAACCTATTACTTGAAAATCATTCTTAACCGAATCCAGGTACCTTCTCCTTGGTCTACCCCGACTCCTCCTACCCTCTACTGCTGAACCCATCAGTCTCTTGGGTAACCTTGCTTCTCCCATGCGTGTAACATGACCCCACCATCTAAGCCTGTTCGCCCTGACTGCTACATCTATAGAGTTCATTCCCAGTTTTTCTTTGATTTCCTCATTGTGCACACCCTCCTGCCATTGTTCCCATCTACTTGTAACTGCAATCATCCTAGCTACTTTCATATCCGTAACCTCAATCTTGTTGATAAGGTAACCTGAATCCACCCAGCTTTCGCTCCCATACAACAAAGTTGATCGAAAGATTGAACGGTGCACAGAAAACTTAGTCTTGGTACTGACTTCCTTCTTGCAGAAGAGCGTAAATCGTAGCTGAGCGCTCACTGCATTAGCTTTGCTACATCTCGCTTCCAGTTTCTTTTTAACAGAAAAATGTGGAAGGCTGATGAGCTCAGCACAACTTCCCATTATTTGTCACATTTTTACCAGAATTATTCCCTCTCGCATTCATGAACATGTAAGTATCACATGTAAAACCGAATGTAACACCGTATCAAAATGTAAGTACAAAATATTTGTTTTTCAAAGAAACTGGTCTCAGTCGCATTTATTAAACGTTAATTACCGCCTTGGAGGCCACTTTTTTCTTAATAAAGCCATAGCAATCCCTGTAATTCCACAGACGGTACGCCTAAAGTTAACGAATTATTTCACCAAGAAGTAACGTTGGAAAGATAATAAATGCACATTCAGTACCAGGGTCTGCTCAAAAGTAATGCCTTCCAATTTTTAAATAAAACTAACGTTATTAGCATTCGACATCTTTATTCTTCACGTCTGCATACTGGCAGCCCTCTGCCGTTATGTGTCTTCGAATTGCAGCGTGTAACATGACGGTGTTAAGCGTAACTGTGTCCATGTCTGAGACACAGCGAGCTGTAATCGAGTTTCGAATTTGAAGAGTTTGTCCACATATGAAGCACCCTCTACTTCAATATGACAATGCCAGACTACAGAGCGCTGCGACTTCTGCAACAATCCGACGTCTTGGGTTCACTGTCGGCCAGTGTCCTCCATACAGTCCCGGCTTGGCCCCATCCGACCTTCATATGTTTCCAAAACTTTAAGAACAACTTCGAGGACTTGACTTTGATAGCGATGAAGCGGTGCGAGTAGAGGTGAGTTTGTGGCTCCGTCAAAAATATCAGACATTCTACAGTTACGATATCAACAAACTGGTCTCTCATTAGGAACAATGCAATGGTTCCCACGGTGACTAAGTTGAGAAATATATACGTAGACACGAAGAATATAGATGTAGAACGTTAATAACTTTTTAAAATTAAAATGCCTTAAGCGTTTTCGCATAAATTCCGTGGTCTCACTTTTCAGCACGCCCTCGTGTATTAAGTGTTCGGTTTATCACGTCTGAGTAATAACAACTCAGCGCCAGAAAATATTTTGCTTTTGGATAAAAAACCAAAAGCAGTGCCATGAAACTAACGAACAAATCAGGCATATCTAAAAATATTCTCATGAATACTGGTCAACATCATCTCATCACTCAGATTGTTAGCTAGCAGGTCTGTAGTAACCCAGCGGTTAACGCAACATTAATTACTCGGCTCTCAGCAAGCCTCATCTGTATCTAATTTATCAGGCTGTCAGGATAGACCGTACGGCGTTAGAGCAACGACTGCATCTTTTTATCTGGCATGAAGAGCAGTCAATTAGTACCACTCCTGTACCACAACTATGGAAAAATGTATGAAGGAGGTATATCGCTTATTAATAGTCACAGTGAGGCAGTTGAGAGACGAATAACTGACTTCTTCGTGGTTCATGTGCGGCATGCTAAACATCGTACTGAGTGTAGTAATATCCTCCTGTCGGTTACCGCCCCTGATTGATTAACAGCGCAGTCCTCATTAAGTACATAGACTGTACGTGGCTTACTGAAATAAATGGATATGCTCAGTCGCCAAATTTGTTACACGACTCCTCGGCAAGAGTAAGCACTAGCATTCATCGAAATACGACTGAAATGAACGCTATGATGACAAACGAATACATAAGTAACAATAAATAAACATCAAATAGTGTAGAGGGCGCTGGCAATCTAAGCAACCCATAAAGCGTGGTGTTACTCCAACAGTGCTTCAGTCTAATTGTAGACCATGCAGTACGTAACAACACAGGTCGCATGGCCGCAGGAAGACGGGTCAGTCGTGAAAATATGGTGCAGAAAAATAACAACAACGTATCTTAACACCCGAAAACACACCAATACTCAATCACGGTGAGAGAACTCGAGTGATCACAACGGTTCATCTTTCACGAAAACAGTCTTACGACACGTCCGTTCTCCAACGCTGACCAAGACAGTAAAGTGACCTTGACAATGTTTACAAGTAAACTCACTAGGTGACAAGGCTGTGCTTAAAACACACTGCCTGTGTTCTTGGCGTAATAGTGGAGGTGATACAATGGATGCACCGTTAGTTAAATCTTCCGGGCTGAATTGCCGTGGTCCATATATAAAACTACTTCTCCTTCCTGACGTTTCGTTGCGGCTGCAGGCAACATTATCTGAGGTGAGTCGGCGACTGGCTGCTAGGCGCTGGTGGTCCCACTTATATAGAGCGCTTAGATGGCGCCACCACTCGTCACGTGCTTTCGACTTTAAAACTATCTCTGGCTAGTACCATCTCTCTCGATTACAGCTGATCGATTGTCACTTTGTTGGTACAAAGTGGAACGCCATATCTTGTCTAGTTTTAATCCTTCTTCTTTTCTATTAAAATTATTTCCTTGCTTGTAGATCTCTATAGCTTCTCTATACATGCAAGTATAATGATGTGAGGTCCTAGGTATCACGTTTGTCTCACTAAGTTTTATTTCGTAATCACCGTCTTTGAAAACGTGTTCCGCTACAGCTGATTTCTCAATCGGTCCCAATCTACAGTTCCTTTCGTGTTCCGTTAGGTGGGTATTAACACTCCTTTTAGTTGTTCCAATATAAACCATGCCACACTTAGACGGAATTTTACACACACATGGGGTAGCTAAGGTGTGTCCTGCGTCTTTCACCAATCTTATACTCGCATGTATAGAGAAGCTATGGAGATATAATTTTAATAAGAGAGAAGAAGAATTAAAACTAGACAAGATATGGAGTTCGACTTTGTACCAACGAAGTGACAATAGATTACCTGTAATCGAGAGAAATGGCACTAGCCAGAGACAGTTTTAAAGTCGAAAGCACGTGACTAGTGGTGGCGCGACGTAAGCGCTCTATGTAAGTGGGACCACCAGCGCGTAGCAGCCATTCGCCGACTGACCTCAGAAGATGTTGCCCTCAGTAGGCAATGAAACGTCAGGAAGGAGAATCAATTTTATATATGGACCACGGCAATTCAGCCCGGAAGTTTTAATTAATGAAGACGCCGGCCGTGAAAGCTTACATTCTACAATAGGTGCTGATTGTGGGCAAAGAGTGAACATTAAGTTCTGCTTTAAGATAGGGAAAATCCGTAGTGAAACACGGGCAATGATTAAGCTAGCATATGCACTCGAGATACTTTCAGGAAGAGTGGCACAAATGGTTTCGTGAGGGTAGATACTCAGTGCAAGACGATCCCAGAAATAGACGTTCGTCTACGGCACAAACCGATGAAAACATGGAGCAGTCATTACAAGAAGAACGTCATGTAACTGAGAGAACGATATCAAAATAATTTAATTTGAATCGTGATGTGTGTCATAAGATTTTGTGCGAAGATTTAGGGAAAAGGAAACTTAATGCAAAACTCGGCCATCACAAACTAGGATCGCTGATCGTGTCAGAGACGGGGTTCCACATTTCTGTCAAAAATCGTTGTTCGGGATGGTGCTACGAGTATGACCCACACATGAGAAGTCAAACTGCTGAATGGCGGAGTCCTGTATTAGTAGAAAAAGAAAAAAAAATCCCGAGAACGAAGACAATGTTCACTGTGAGCACTATGGGACTTAACATCTGAGGTCATCAGTCCCCTAGAACTTAGAACTACTTAAACCTAACTAACCTAAGGACATCACACACATCCATGCCCGAGGCAGGATTCGAACCTGCGACAGCAGCGGTCGCGCGGTTCCAGACTGAAGCGCCTGGAAGCACTCGGCCACAGCGGCCAGCAAAGACAATGTTGATCGCATTCTTTGATAGTAGAGGATTAATAATCATGAGTAAGTTCCTCCAGGTAAAACGGTGAACGAAACTCTTTACACCGAAGTCTTCAAACGTTTGCGACAAACAGTTGAATGTCGCCGCCCTGATTTCTAGCATTGTAAGACTGGTTCATACTGTCCAAAAATGTAAGATCCCATACTGCTTTATCCGTTAACGAGTATCCGGCCAGACAATGTTATTGCTATCCCAAATCCTCCATACTCACACGACCTCTCACCTTGTAATTTTTTCTTGTTTTCAGGGGTGTAAAGGCGACTGAAAGGAAAGCTCCATCAGGATATCGCAGATACTCAATAGGCTGTGTAAATGAACTCACAAGAGTCACAGTGGAAAATTTCATCCTTGCTTTCAAGATTACCAGAAATGTTGGCAATTCTATGCAGATAGACCTCGGGTTACTTCGACAGCAGCGAGGATTATTACTTAGTGGATTTTTTTCATTTTAATCTGTCTTCGAACTGTTCTTAAACATACGTTACCTCACTAAAATGTGTCTGCATCTGTGTAACGAATGTAAGTGTTCGTTTCACTGCAAGATAAAACTTCCGTACTTGTGTTAATTTAAAGATGTTCTCAGAACAGACATTTCGATACTCACTGTAGGCGTTGAAGAATAGATGTTTTACACGGAAACTGGTGCTTCTAGTCTCGCTATTAGATCATGTGCTACGGAAACTAATGTTCAAGCAAGAAAGTTAATTTGAGCAATGTGTCTTTTGTTCTGAAATCTATTGTTACGTTCCTCTTAACATTTCACTTTACAGTATCAAAAAATTTGGGATCAAACTGAACCAAAGTCAGATATCATATTGAAGGTGAAGGTGTGTGACAGATTGCGACTCGATTATACACTCAGGTAACAGAGGTCCTACGATAGCGATATGCACATATATAGGGGCGGTAGTATCGTACACAAGCTATAAAAGGGCAGTACATTGGCATAACTGTCATTTGTACTCGGGTGATTCATGTGAGAAGGCGTCCTGCGTGATTATGGCCGCATGACGGAAATTAACAGATTGTTGTTGTTGTTGTTGTTGTCTTCAGTCCTGAGACTGGTTTGATGCAGCTCTCCATGCTACTCTATCCTGTGCAAGCTTCTTCATCTCCCAGTACCTACTGCAACATACATCCTTCTGAATCTGCTTAGTGTATTCATCTCTCGATCTCCCTCTACGATTTTTACCCTCCACGCTGCCCTCTAACGCTAAATTTGTGATCCTTTGATGCCTCAAAACATGTCCTACCAACCGATCCCTTCTTCTAGTCAAGTTGTGCCACAAACTTCTCTTCTCCCCAATCCTATTCAATACCTCCTCATTAGTTACGTGATCTATCCACCTTATCTTCAGTATTCTTCTGTAGCACCACATTTCGAAAGCTTCTATTCTCTTCTTGTCCAAACTAGTTATTGTCCATGTTTCACTTCCATACATGGCTACACTCCAAACAAATACTTTCAGAAACGACTTCCTGCTACATAAATTTATATTCGATGTTAACAAATTTCTCTTCTTCAGAAACGCTTTCCTTGCCATTGCCAGTCTACATTTTATATCCTCTCTACTTCGACCATCATCAGTTATTTTACTTCCTAAATAGCAAAACTCCTTTACTACTTTAAGTGTCTCATTTCCTAATCTAATTCCCTCAGCATCACCCGATTTAATTTGACTACATTCCATTATCCTCGTTTTGCTTTTGTTGATGTTCATCTTATATCCTCCTTTCAAGACACTGTCCATTCCGTCCAACTGCTCTTCCAAGTCCTTTGCCGTCTCTGACAGAATTACAATGTCATCGGCGAACCTCAAAGTTTTTACTTCTTCTCCATGAATTTTAATACCTACTCCAAATTTTTCTTTTGTTTCCTTTACTGCTTGCTCAATATACAGATTGAATAACATCGGGGAGAGGCTACAACCCTGTCTCACTCCTTTCCCAACCACTGCTTCCCTTTCATGCCCCTCGACTTTTATGACTGCCTTCTGGTTTCTGTACAAATTGTAAATAGCCTTTCGCTCCCTGTATTTTACCCCTGCCACCTTTAGAATTTGAAAAAGAGTATTCCAGTCAACATTGTCAAAAGCTTTCTCTAGGTCTACAAATGCTAGAAACGTAGGTTTGCCTTTTCTTAATCTTTCTTCTAAGATAAGTCGTAAGGTCAGTATTGCCTCACGTGTTCCAACATTTCGACGGAATCCAAACTGATCCTCCCCGAGGTCCGCATCTACCAGTTTTTCCATTCGTCTGTAAAGAATTCGCGTTAGTATTTTGCAGCTGTGACTTATTAAACTGATAGTTCGGTAATTTTCACATCTGTCAGCACCTGCTTTCTTTGGGATTGGAATTATTATATTCTTCTTTAAGTCTGAGGGTATTTCGCCTGTCTCGTACATCTTGCTCACCAGCTGGTAGAGTTTTGTCATGAGTGGCTCTCCCAAGGCCGTCAGTAGTTCTAATGGAATGTTGTCTACTCCGGGGGCCTTGTTTCGACTCAGGTCTTTCAGTGCTCTGTCAAACTCTTCACGCAGTATCGTATCTCCAATTTCGTCTTCATCTACATCCTCTTCTATTTCCATAATATTGTCCTCAAGTACATCGCCCTTGTATAAACCTTCTATATACTCCTTCCACCTTTCTGCCTTCCCTTCTTTGCTTAGAACTGGGCTGCCATCTGAGCTCTTGATATTCATACACGTGGTTCTCTTCTCTCCAAAGGTCTCTTTAATTTTCCTGTAGGCAGTATCTATCTTACCCCTAGTGAGATAAGCTTCTACATCCTTACATTTGTCCTCTAGCCATCCCTGTTTAGCCATTTTGCACTTCCTGTCGATCTCATTTTTGAGACGATTGTATTCCTTTTTGCCTGCTTCATTTACTGCATTTTTATATTTTGTCCTTTCATCAATTAAATTCAATATTTCTTCTGTTACCCAAGGATTTCTAGCAGCCCTCGTCTTTTTACCTACTTTATCCTCTGCTGCCTTCACTACTTCATCCCTCAGAGCTACCCATTCTTCTTCTACGGTATTTCTTTCCCCTATTCCTGTCAATTGTTCCCTTATGCTCACCCTGAAACTCTGTACAACCTCTGGTTCTTTCAGTTTATCCAGGTCCCATCTCCTTAATTTCCCACATTTTTGCAGTTTCTTCAGTTTTAATCTACAGGTCATAACCAATAGATTGTGGTCCGAGTCCACATCTGCCCCTGGAAATGTCTTACAACTTAAAACCTGGTTCCTAAATCTCTGTTTTACCATTATATAATCTATTTGAAACCTTTTAGTATCTCCAGGGTTCTTCCACGTATACAACCTTCTTTCATGATTCTTAAAACCAAGTGTTAGCTATAATTAAATTAACAGATTATGAACGTGGAATGGTAGTTGGATCTAAAAACGCGTGTAACATTCAATTTCGGAAATCCTTCGGGAATTCAGTATTCCGAGATCAACAGTGTCAAGAGTTGCCGAGAATACAAAATTTCAGGCATTACTTCTCACCACAGACAGCGAAGTGGCCGACGCTTTTCAATTAACGAGCGAGAGCATCGTCGTTTGCGTAGAATTGTCAGTGCTAACAGACGATCAACATTTGCGTGGAATAATCGCAGAAATCAATGTGGGACGTACGAAGAACGTATCCCTTAGGACAGTGAGGCGAAGTTTGGCGATACGGCAGAAGAACGATGCGAGTACCTTTTCTAACTGCACGACATCGCCTGCAGCTCCTTTCCTGGGGCTCTTGACTATATCGGTTGGATCCTAGACGGCTGGAAAATCGTGGCCTGATCAGATGAATCCCGCTTTCAGGTGGTAAGAGTTGATGGTAGGGTTCGAGTATGGCGCAGGACGCAGGTGTCAACGAGGCACTGAACAAGCTCTTAGTGACTCCATAATGGTGTGCGCTGTGCTTACATGGACTGGCTCATCCAGTCCAAATGAATCGCTCATTGACTGGAACGGGTTATGTTTGGCCACGTCACTGGCCACAATTATTCGCGACGAATTTGAAGAAGATTCTGGATAATTCGAGCCAATGATCTGGCCAGCCAGAGAGCCCGAGATGAATCCCGTCGTACATAAAGGGGGGGGGGGGGGAGGCATAATGGAGAGGTCCTTTCGTTCGCAAAATCCTACACAAGCAACACTTTCGCAATTACGAACTGCTACAGTGGCAGCAGCGCTCGATATTTCTGCAGGGGTTTTCATCGACCGGTTGAGTCCATGCCACGTCGAGACGCTGCCGAACTACACGAGATCCGACACGATATTAGAACGAACCGCATGACTTGCCTGCCACGTTAATGTACATATAAATGGGAGAAAAATATAATTCATGGGGCTCTTAAACCCGCAACGGCTGTACGAAAAGGTAAGAAATTCCGACAGTAAGAGACGAAAATAGAAATTAAGGCGAGGAGAAGAATAGTAGGAGATGTGATAGCTAAAGACGAGCGAGCTGGGAAAACAGAGTTAAGGAAAGACAGACATAACGGAAAAGACGACGAGACTTATTTAAGGAGGAACAGTTGTTGGGGCTAAAGAGGGAGGAAGCAAGCTTAGGGTTAACCTCCCATCGATCGCCGAGTCATTAGAAACAAATCACAGGACTGAACTGGACAAGGGTAGAACAGGAGATAAGTCATGTTCTTTTCTACGGAACCACACCAGCGAATGCCTTGAATGATCCAGGGAAACCATGGAGACACTATATCTGGATGACCGAATGGGATCTGATCTTTAATTCTGTGAATACCATCCCATTGTTTCAGTCGGTGTTATTAACCACCACGCGTGGTTTAGTTGGTGAAATGGTGATACTGTAGGGTAAGCGGAAGAGGTTTCGAAAGAGGCGAAAGAAGGGTGGAAAGAAGGAAATGACACTAATAAACCTGTCATCTCTAGAGCGAAAATAGGAAGTAATTTACGCTCGTTTGATGGCCAGCTCAAAAATTTAAAATACAGCAAATGAGCCTTTCAGGTGCCAATATTAACGAAGGTAGCCAATGTATTTGCATGGGGTCTAATAGGTAATCTCTTAAGGATTACTGATGATATTGCAGGCAGATTTGGTAATTTTGGCACATTCAAGAGTTGTTCGCTGCATATTAAATTCCTTGGTAAATCATCACACGGCCGGCTGTGTTCTAGGCGCTACATTCTGGAACCGCGCGACCGCTACGGTCGCAAGTTCGAATCCTGCCACGGGCATGGATGTGTGTTATGTTCTTAGGTTAAGTAGGTTTAAGTAGGTTTAAGTAGTTCTAAGTTCTAGGGGACTGGTGGCCTCAGCAAGTCCCATAGTGGTCACAGCCATTTGAATTTTGAAAACCATACACGTGTTGTTTTGGTGGTGGTGCTTGTGGTGTATATGTTGGTTTGATGCAGCTCTCCATGTTAGTCCATCCCGTGCAAGACTCTTCATAGCTGCAGAACTTATGCACCTTTCATTAATAGGATCTGCTCATTGTAGCCATATCTGTCTGCAATTTTTACCCTCCACACTTCCTTCTATTACCAAAAAGACAAATCACCGATGCCTCACGATGTGTTGTCCCACCACCCGGTTGCCTCTCTTCGCTCGGCAAACGCAAGAAGGTAGTTCTATCCGCTGCCTTTATTAACTTGTGCTGCTACAGATAACTGAGATAACTGGATATGAGTTGTTGCCCATTCTTACGTTGCTTCTGTCAGGTTCAGGCAGGAGGCTACACAGGATTCGCTGTATGCAGAAGCGCGATAGCGCGCCGTTTCTTCGCGGCTGCCGAGGGCTCGGCGGCAGCGGTACGCAGGCCGGCGACATTCCAGCCGGCGCAGGTATATCTGCACACAATGCGCGCAGCGGCGCGCCCTCCATTATTCATCCGCGGGTCGCAACGCAGCGCGGGGACACGACAACTCGTGTCCCGGGTCGCACGTGGAGGGCCGACCGCCCCGCCCCTGTAACTACCCTCGGCAACACTTTGTAATCGCCACTGCCCTCTTTCATCAAACAAGCCAACTTTTCTCAAATGGCCTAATCTGCTGATTGCAAGAACCCCTAGACCAGTGACAGCAGTTATACGTATTTCAATCACTTCCCTATCGTCGCTTGTTGACAATTCGGCCAGAAAGCCTCCCCTATTTTGCACATTGTTGTTGACGTCAAGAATATTTTGAATCGTCAATAATTAGCTGGATGTGTGACACTGAGGCAATGGCCGGCCGGTTCTAGGTGCTACAGTCTGGAACCGCACTACCGCTACCGTCGCAGGTTCGAATCCTGCCTCGGGCATGGATGTGTGTGATGTCCTTAGGTTAGTTAGGTTTAAGTAGTTCCAAGTTCTAGGGGACTGATGTCCTCAGATATTAAGTCCCATAGTGCTCAGAGCCATTTGAACCATTTTGAACCCAACGACGTAACAATTTCCTAAAATATTTGTCATCCTGCGTGAAACTGGAGTAGTCATGCCCACACTGACAAATAATAATTCTTGTACTTAACTAGTCGCATTTCGGCTTAGAGCCTTTTTCGGAGTACAATAATTGTCTCGAGTTTCTCCTGTGCAAAGAAATACGTAATAGGTGGTTTAATTTGGATGATAACGGTAGCTTCTGCTCGTCGGAAATAATTCTTGTAGCAAATTTTTGTCTTCAGTATCTTTTAATAATTAATAAGCAAACAGTTTCACGGTGCTAAACTAACTTTCACGGAAATACAAGTCCGTACGACGGCAAAACCATGCCTCTCTTAAAACAGACTCTACAGGACAGGCTGCTGCGGCTGCCACCACTAGTGCTATTACTACCACTTCTCTTCCCACCAAGTGTGAGGTGAAGGAACGCATTAAGAAAATATTCTTCGCATGATTGAAAGATTTTGTTATAATTTCATAGACTTTCGCAGCCAGAGTCAGTGAAAATGAGACCTTTCTGGGTGTGGTACTGCGTCATATCGTAAATTTGTTTGATCACGTATATTTATTTGGAAAATTAGAACTGTCTTGTTCTAAAGAAAGGGGCGTATAATTGGCTGACAAAATACCTGCGTAAATTAAACGTAAAAATTACAAAATGTTCCTATGCGGGACGCATGACACAATTAATACTAATAGTGAGAACTATCAGACCTCCAGAAGATCCAAATAAGGCTGATTAGCTTGTTCACCAGCTACTTCTACTATAGAAACGCCTGAAGCTCTGCACACAACAAATTCGTCACAATGAAGTGAACACCCTAGAAACGGAGCTGATTGTATTTTTTATTTGAGGATCGGCTAAGCATAGGAAAGTTACAGAACGTAAGGGACCTGAAATGTAGATGGAAAATACGGAACTATTTAATACAATCAAGTGAACAACTCACAATAATACAGAGCAATGCTCTGGAAACTGTACCAAACTGAACTAAAACGACTCTAAACTCTGTGGGACTCGCGTTTAATTCAAAGACCGCAAGACACGAAATGAACAAGAGTTCCACATCCTATCAGCTCGCAAAATCAAGATAAATGAGAGCAATATTTGTAATAGACATCTGACAATTCGAGATGCATAACCACAAGCGCTAAAGCTGACCTGCTCAGAAGACGGATTACAGTATTGCCTGAGCGAAACTTACATTCCACAGCTACAGCGAGAAGACAAGCGTCAGAACTAGACTAAAGCCACGAAGCGAATATCTCAAAACTGAGTTCTCTGCAGAACCCTCACAATTTCTAAGCTGCTCTCGGAGGGAAGATAGAATGATGCTGCCAATCTGACGAACGAACCCACCCATGAAGTACTTTTTCTAGCCGAATGCCAGTTTAGAAATTAATTAATATTACATTCATTTTCTAGTTTACATACAGATTTTTTATTAATATCTTCTTTTATTTCAGTTACTAAAGTTTGAAGTGTACAATGTGTACACATTTTGAAAAACGAATAAACAGAACTAGTGTACGGCCATTCAGTACCCGCTGAAAATGGCCATGAGTGCACACGAGATCCATAATGATACTATGGAAACATTGGGGGAGGATTCTACTTGCTATTCCACTGTGTAAACTGGATGGAGGAATTCAATCCGGGCAACACCTCCGTATGATATGCATCTCGCAGTGGAAGAGCGGCAACGGCTGTAGGGAGCAGAGAGTCATTGCAATTCATGATGTCGTGGCACACCGGTTAGTAACAGAAACCCACACTGATGACAGTGGGATATTCAGGAGCGCGTTAGACGTGCTTTACAAGCACAAGGCCTGATGTCAATGGTTCCCAATAATGTTGATAGTAGAAAACAAAAGCCACAGACATGCCATGTCTGCGGAAACCTTTAAATTTTCCCGAGTCAGATCCTGTAACTTTTCTCAAACTTTTCCCGACAATGAGTGAAGCATGGGTTCACCACTTTCAACCGAATCTGAAGTTCGATCGAAACAGTGGAAACACCCCTCCTCATCCACCACCAAGAAGTTCAAGTCAGTCACATCAACTGGCAAGTGAAGATTTATTTTGGGGGGGGGGGGGGGGGAGATTCGAGGTGTGTTATCCCGGCTGAATACTTCAAAAAAGGCGAAACAGTGAAGGTAGCCCATAATGGTGCTTAACTAATTCGTTTAAGGGAGGCCATCAAAGTGAAAATCGTCGGAATGTTGACAAAACGGGTTCTCCATCAGAACAATGCGCCTTCGCAACATCCATCATTGTGATATCTGCCATCGAGTCCTGTGGCTTTCAACAGCTTTGGCACCCACCTCATCCACTCGATTTGATGATGATGATGATGATGATGATGATTGGATTGTGGGGCGCTCAACTGCGCGGTTATCAGCACCCGTACAAATTCCCAAACTTTTGTCAGTCCAATCTTGCCACTTGCATGAATGAAGATGAAATGATGAGGACCACACAAACACCCTGTCATCTCGGGGCAGGTGAAAATCCCAGACCCCGCCGGGAATCGAACCCGGGACCCCGTGCTAGGGAAGCGAGAACGCCACCGCGAGACCACGAGCTGCGGACTCCACTCGATTTGATGGCCCCCTCTGACCCATCTCTTCCTTAAGCTCAAGAAAAATATAGTTGGAACCCATTTTCGATTAGCTGATGTGGTTATGACTGTGGCAGAGGCCTTTTTTGCCTTACGGGAAGGAACATTCTGCAAGGAGGCCTTAATAAGCCTGCAGCACCCTTGGCCGAAGTGTGTGGCCTTAAAACGGGACTTTGTAGAAAAATAGCCATACACATTTATATTACTGACAACCTTTATTGAGTTGCCAGAGTTCTCTTCCCATTCTGTTGTGTACAGTACTCTGAAGACCGCCTACCGACTTAGTAGTTGTGCGGCATAAACGGAAGTTGGTAGGTGTGTTTCTACACCTGAAACATTATTTCTTGAAGGCAACAATGAAGCCATTATCGACGCTTCATTGAGGTTGAACGAGATCATTTAATAGGATTACGAGATGCTTCATGTTCCTTCTGCGAAATTGCAGAAAGACCTGACAGGAACGTAGCCACTTTACATCATTGATTGCAGCGGTGGTTATGATAATGCACGGTCGCAAGAACAATAGGCTCTGAACGGCCAAGTGACATTAACGAGAGGGGAGACCATCGTGTTTGGCGTATGGCACTGACGTATCATACTGCATCTGCAGCAATGTGAGCAGCAGTTGGCACCACAGTGACACAACGAACTGTCACACATCTGTTACTTGAAGGGTAGCTCCCCGCCAGAGGACCTGTAATGTGCAGTCCACTGACCACAAACTATGACCATTTGCGACTTCAGTGGTGAGAGCTCATTAGAGGGCAGGATAGAAGTCTGTTGTTCTTTCTGATGGAAGCTGGATCTGCCTCGGTGCAAGTGATGGCCCTTTGTTGTTGGAAGAGGCCAGTTGAGGACCTGCACCCCACTTGTCTCTGTGCTAGACACACTGGATCTACACCTGGAGTTATCGTTTCGGGTTGCATTTCACATGACAGCAGGAGCTCACTCGTTGTTATTCCACGCACCCTGACTGCTAAGTCAATCTGGTGATTCGACTTGCTGAGCTGTCATTCATAACGTTCCAGAATAACGGTCGCCGACATACAGCTGTGTCAGTAGGCTATTTAGGTTTTCATGTTGGTAACGCCAAGTAGCGCTCTGTATGAAAATCACTCACTGTGCTGCCGTGCAGTCTGTGGTTGGTTGGACTCATTGTTGGAATATTTGCTTGTGTAGTGCTGGGCAGTTGGATGTGAACAGCACGTAGGGTTGCGCAGTTGGAGGTGAGCCGCCAGCAGTGGTGAATGTGGGGAGAGAGATGGAGTTTTGAGAACGGATAATCTGGACATCTGTCCGCCGAAAAAGGAAATTTGTAAAGATGGTTGTCATGCATTGATAGATATATAGATGATGACTTTTGAGCACTATTATGGTAAATACATTGTTTGTTCTCTATCAAAATCTTTCATTTGCTAACTATGCCTATCAGTAGATAGTGCCTTCAGTAGTTGGAATCTTTAATTTAGCTGGTAGTATTGGCTCTCGCTCCATTGCAGTAGTTCGAGTAACGAAGATTTTTGTGAGGTAAGTGATTCATGAAAGGTATAGGTTATTGTTATTCAGGGCCATTCTTTTGAAGGGATTATTGAAAGTCAGACTGCGTTGCGCTAAAAAAAAGTGTGTTAGTGTTTTGATGATCCGATTAAGTAAAGTGAGAACTGTCTGACTGCGTTCAGTTTTACTCAGCTGTCTTTATATCAAATAATGTAGAATAATAATAGCACAGCCATTCATAATTTTTCTAAGGGCACGTTTCAGCTGTTGTAACGCAACGTGCTCTACAGTGTGTCGACATGTGGCCTTGGCCGCCTCAGTCAACAGATCTGTCTCCAATCGAGCACAAATGAAACATCAGACGGAAACTGTAGCGTCATACATGAAGAGCTGTAACGGTTCCTCAATTGACCGACCAACTGTAAGTGTCACGGAACTCCTCCCAAAAACTGAAATCCGTTCAAATGGTTCAAAAAATGGTTTAAATGGTTCTAAGCACTATGGGAGTTAACATCTGAGGTCATCAGTCCCCTAGTCTTAGAACTACTCAAACCTAACTTACGCAAGGACATCACACATCCATGCCCGAGGCATGCTTCGAACCTGTGACCGTAGCGGTCGCGCGGTTCCGGACTGAAGCGCCTAGAGCCGCTCGCCCACAGCAGCCGGCTTGACATCCGTCACTTGTAAAACACAACACGTGCTCGTTTGCGTGCTTTCATTCAACACACTGGCGGTTATATCGGTCGTTGATGATCCATCATTTTACAGTTGCAATGGCTTATCTCGCACTCACGGAAATCTGTGATCTTGCAATGTTAATCAGTTAAACAGGTTACCTAGACGAATGTATTAACGAAATTTCAATGCTATGCATTAATTATTATTATTTTTTTCTTGTGTTGAGATTTCGTTCCCATCAGTGTATATGAATCGATGTTGCGGCTACCCTTCAGAACAAATCGTAACTACGTTAATCTCGCACTCCATCTTACTTCAGCTAGCCATACAGGCACAGTGCGTGCTGCGATTAACTCGTTCATCACAGGCGGAGGGCGAGAGAGCATTGTTACCACAGTCCTACCAGAATCTTGGACTTTCGGTAGGATCATGTACGAGACTACGGTGATCCTGTTTTTAATTTCCTTAATTCTTTTTATTTTCTTGCTTCAGTAAAGACGCGAGACAGTTCAGCCACATAACAGACAAGCAGGCAGTTGGATATTTGGGGTCCAAAATTGGAAGTATTTGGAAGTGAATTGCAAAGTACAACATTTTCCGTACACTCAAGGTTTACCTCTTTCACGCTATGGTCAGAATCGGGGGATGGTAACTAGATCTATACTTCGATTTAGATCATCCTCTATGAATTAAAAGGAAGGTCAGCGATGGTCGTAATATTGATGTTTTATTGATGGCAGAATAGATTTTCGATCACACAGTGATCATCTTCAGTGCTGATATGTACAAATTAAACTCAGACACTGGTATCAAATTATCAATAACCAAAACTGAGTTTCATTTGTACATATCAGCACTGAAGATGATAACTATGTGATCGAAAATCAATTCTGCCATCAATAAAACATCAATATTACGGCCATCGCTGACTTTCCTTTTAATTTGACATACACTCCGGGAAATTGAAAAAAGAACACCGTGAATTCATTGTCCCAGGAAGGGGAAACTTTATTGACACATTCCTGGGGTCAGATACATCACATGATCACACTGACAGAACCACAGGCACATAGACACAGGCAACAGAGCATGCACAATGTCGGCACTAGTTCAGTGTATATCCAACTTTCGCAGCAATGCAGGCTGCTATTCTCCCATGGAGACGATCGTAGAGATGCTGGATGTAGTCCTGTGGAACGGCTTGCCATGCCATTTCCACCTGGCGCCTCACTTGGACCAGCGTTCGTGCTGGACGTGCAGACCGCGTGAGACGACGCTTCATCCAGTCCCAAACATGCTCAATGGGGGACAGATCCGGAGATCTTGCTGGCCAGGGTAGTTGACTTACACCTTCTAGAGCACGTTGGGTGGCACGGGATACATGCGGACGTGCATTGTCCTGTTGGAACAGCAAGTTCCCTTGCCGGTCTAGGAATGGTAGAACGATGGGTTCGATGACGGTTTGGATGTACCGTACACTATTCAGTGTCCCCTCGACGATCACCAGAGGTGTACGGCCAGTGTAGGAGATCGCTCCCCACACCAAGATGCCGGGTGTTGGCCCTGTGTGCCTCGGTCGTATGCAGTCCTCATTGTGGCGCTCACCTGCACGGCGCCAAACACGCATACGACCATCATTGGCACCAAGGCAGAAGCGACTCCCATCGCTGAAGACGACACGTCTCCATTCGTCCATCCATTCACGCCTATCGCGACACCACTGGTGGCGGGCTGCACGATGTTGGGGCGTGAGCGGAAGACGGCCGAACGGTGTGCGGGACCGTAGCCCAGCTTCATGGAGACGGTTGCGAATGGTCCTTGCCGATACCCCAGGAGCAACAGTGTCCCTAATTTGCTGGGAAGTGGCGGTGCGGTCCCCTACGGCACTGCGTAGGATCCTACGGTCTTGGCGTGTATCCGTGCGTCGCTGCGGTCCGGTCCCAGGTCGACGGGCACGTGCACCTTCCGCTGACCACTGGCGACAACATCGATGTACTGTGGAGACCTCACGCCCCACGTGTTGAGCAATTCGGCGGTACGTCCACCCGGCCTCCCGCATGCCCACTATACGCCCTCGCTCAAAGTCTGTCAACTGCACATACGGTTCACGTCCACGCTGTCGCGGCATGCTACCAGTGTTAAAGACTGCGATGGAGCTCCGTATGCCACGGCAAACTGGCTAACACTGACGGCGGCGGTGCACAAATGCTGCGCAGCTAGCGCCATTCGACGGCCAACACCGCGGTTCCTGGTGTGTCCGCTGTGCCGTGCGTGTGATCATTGCTTGCACAGCCCTCTCGCAGTGTCCGGGGCAAGTATGGTGGGTCTGACACACCGGTGTCAATGTGTTCTTTTTTCCATTTCCATGAGTGTATATGGTCGTTGTGCACAGAGCACTCCATGGAGTCGCCAGTCAATTCTCTATGATTTTTCAATGAGTTGCGTGGAAGACGCTAGCTACTAAGCAGTCAGTTTTTTATTTTTATTTTTTTTTATTTTTGGAGCGACACGTAGTTACTTGCTGTGTTGGCTATTTTGAAGATACACGCAGAACCTGGTCAGACGTGGCGGGCTGCAATCTGGGTACACGGCTCCTCGTCACTGCAGTCTCTCAAGACGTTATATTGTTTAATCGTAGTCGCAGAAAACCTCAGTTGCTGAAACGGAAACTGAGTTGTTCCTGTATAAATTTACAATCAGGGTGAGAGGAATAACCACAGGAATGCTCCTGCAGTCCCACGAGATTGCATGCCAGACAGTAACTCCAGCTGTAGGTCGAGTACGCAGGTATGTTGGTTGCAGGCCGGCAACTGGCCGCCTCCTAACCAACACACGGGTATCACTGGCACCGAAGCAGAGGCAACTTTCACCAGGAAACCCTAGACCTCCACCCTGCCTTCCAATAAGCTTTCGCTTGACACCACTAAAGTTACAAATGGCGGTGGTCTGGGGTCAGTGGAACCCATGCTACAGGGCGTCTGGCTCTGAGCTGTCCTTGAAGTAACCAATATGTAACAGTTCGTTGTGTCTCTCTGTTACCAACTGCTGCTCAAATTATTGTTGCAGATGCAGTACATTGTGACAGAGCCATAGCCTGGACAAGATGGTGTCCCCTCTCGGTAGTGCCACATGGCCGGCCGGAGCCCGGTCTTCTTGCGAGCGTACATTCCCGGGACCGCCGCTGACAACCATAACGTGCAGTGGCTACATTTCTGCCAAACCTTTCTGCAATATCGCAGTAGGAATATCCAGCTTCTTGTAGCCCTCTTACACAACCTTGTTCAAACTCAGCGATGTGTTGATAATGGTGACTTTTGTCGCCTTAAAGGCGTTCTTGACTAACATCAACTCACCACGTTCAGTCTCAGCCAGATTAGCTTGTATTTAAAGCAATCCTGATTTGCACACTCTTAGTGGTGTCACTACCGCCACTCTAATGCGACAGGCGCAAATTTTGGACAGACATTATCAACTTTCTTATATTTCGCACAGCTCCTAGGTGTTGAGAATTTTTCCTCGTCAATGTACATCCGATTTCCGAGCCTTACATCTACTCCCGATAGGTGCATTATGCAGTACTGTGTGTTAT
This sequence comes from Schistocerca gregaria, assembly GCF_023897955.1. NCBI lineage: Eukaryota > Metazoa > Arthropoda > Insecta > Orthoptera > Acrididae > Schistocerca > Schistocerca gregaria. Next base: position 570,403,984 of record NC_064921.1, on the reverse strand, counting down.
TTCCTGGGCCGCTGTCAACTCGTGACTTGCTTAAGGGCCAACTTGGAGCAGGAGAGGTATCTGAGGACATTTTAATTTCCAGTGTGTATACTTTTACAAATAAATCCACAAAACTTTGTCAGCATTACCAGGGAGGATTCAGGATTCACACTCATTGTAGTGGCAGTTCGAAAAAATAAAATAATTTTTTTTATGTGCGAAATTTCGTATTTTTCACTTACTAACGGCTCCATTTGTAGCTATAGGTACACTTTTCTTCATAAGTTAGAGAGATTCTTTAATGAATTTTGCATAGCATACATACCACACTCACAGGTGTATGAAACTCTAGAATTTATTTAATTTATGAAAAAAAAACGAATGGACTGTTATATTTTAAACTTCACGTTTAGAAAAAAACACAAATTTTATAGTTAATTACCTCAATTTTTACCACAGTTTTTAACAGATTGGGAAAATTCTAGAGTTTCGTACACCTTTAAGTATGGTTTGTATGCTGTGCAAAATTCATCGAAGAATCTCTTACTTATGCAGAAATTTGTACCGATAGCAACAAATGCTGCCATTAGTAAGTGAAAAAAATCCTCAAATTTCACACGTAAAAAAATTACTTCCTTATGTTTCAGAACTTTTACTGCTGTAAGTGTAAATTCTGAATCCTTCCTGGTCATGCTGGCGAAGTTTTATGAATTTATTTGTAAAAGTGTAGACAGTGGAAATCGAATTGTCCTGTGGCGCCTCTCCTGCTCCAAGTCGGCCCGTTTGACGTCCTACCCCCTTGAAGCCAATGTATAAGCACCGTCAACGCAAGACGTGTAGAGCCCTTTGCCCCTGCACCGGTTCGGGAGGGATGGGCAGGCGCCTGGCCGCATTTCACAGCGGCGTGGCGCCGTGCGACAAACAGCCCGGCTGCCCCTGGGGAGCTGTTTCTGTTACCTATGGCGGCCGGCACTGGGACCTCCCACACTCTCTCAGGTACACTCTGGGCTCCCGGCTGGTGTCTCTGATGAGTCCCACAGCACGACGAAGTACCTCTGAAGCGCCTCTCTAGAAGCCGCGTCATTTCACTCCTCAACACTGCCAGCTGCGAGCTAACAGCCCAAAGATGTTCGGGCTCCACACGCGGTTCCTCTTCGTCGAAATGTCTTGGCTAAAACACGTCTAGGGGTTGAACCGCATGTGTTTCATCATATGCCCTAAATTAGACACTTGTGACCCTTTGGTTAAACTGTCTGGCTGATGGAAAGTTTGCGAAATCGTATGAAACATACAACGTTAATAGAACACATAATAACAGTAATAATAATGTCGGGAGCTAAATTAACGACCCATAAATGCTGTAGGCCACACAGTTACGATTTGGTTAGAATAATGTTTATTCAGAAAGCAAACTAATAGCGAAAGTGGTCGTATTTAGAATTACTGTTACACTCGAGCGCTTATCCATTTGACACAGTTCGATCACTGACAATCTCATCGCGAAATACAAGTCCAATGCTCCACCTCGGTACCTACGCGAAAAGTTGGCGATAACACCAGGCGAGTCCCGCGATACCACACAACGCGAAATTTTCTAAGTCGTTTCACTTCCTAACTAGCTAAAGAACGATTGTCCGCTTTCGCGTCTCAATCCAAACTGTACCCTTTGGTGTCTAGACCAGAAATGTCCACGTTGATCTCTTCAGCCGAACTGTCCGCTCTCGTGTCTGCTCCATCACTGTCCCTCTGCCCGCTTCCGGCCGCGTCCCCCGCCTGCCGAACATCGTCGCACTACTGACTAGCGCAGTCCTTCCCTGAAACCGTCCATCTGATTGGCTACAGCTTATTCTACATTATTTTACATTTTAACATATTTAAATAATCCAAGCTTGACCAGTTTCACGTTCTAAATAAAGCAACAATAATATCCATTAGATAATAAACGTTCAATTCTTTTACATTAAACCAATACCAGTTCCTTATCAGCTTTGAATGTCACGGTCAGTAGCCTTTCGCAAATGTGCTTTCTAATAATTAAGTAAAGAACAAAAGTAACTATTATGCACTGAACTTCACAACGAATATTCTATTACCTAATGACTCAATAAACTGTCATTCTGTCGTCGTTCAATGTGTTTTGTGTGGAGGAAATAATGATCTGATGCTTAACAGAAAATACTGGTAATTTAAATTCACTATATCTTTTAAACAAATAAAGTTACGGAGTTGATATTTACAACGTTTGTCCATTTCATGATGCGCTTCTATATGAAATGCAGACCGTCAAATCAACCAAAGCGTTCAGATTTTAGCATTCAGGTCTTTATTACAAAATTTGTTAATTTCATGCTATTTTGTCTAAAAGTGACATGGTGAGACCGCGGCTGCGTAAAATTAATGTAGGTTGATTCTTACAAAGAAGACAGCAACCAGCCACTATTAATACTGCTATTTATTTAAGTAAATAAGGCCGTAACCGGTTTCGAACTGACAAGTTCATCATCAGACGGCTGTTCACAAGATTTACAAGATGCAGTTTACAGACTTTACATAACACAAAATTAATTTAATTTCACTTTAACTGTAAATCCTAAACTATTATAAATATATGATCACTATTCAAGTTTTACTGGTATCACCATGAAAGGTGAAGAAAGATGGTAGATTAAAATTACTGTTCCTCCATTATCTGTATTACTACAGAATTACATAGTGTTTATAAATGTTTCTCTTTATGGCCGATTTTAGGTCCGCCATATTCAATACTGCTACGCATCCCTGGGCCCAATCAGCTCCTGCGGGTTTTCCCTATGACGTAGGTTCTCATCTGTCTCACTCGCACACTACAGCGCTTAGGCCTGATCAGCATGGCCTCATTTAGCACAATACACGCCTGTGAATTTCCCCATCTCGTGGCGAATTTGCGCTTTTTGTGGCACTGGGTACTGGAAGACAGGATTCGTTTCACAATTCCTGGAAGGCTGTCTCTTTCGGCCATATCCTTAAATCAGAGCAAAATGCTCGTTAACTCACACAGCCAGACAGCAAGAAATGAAAACCGTGTTAACTCCATAGTAATACGACGATTATGTGGAATTAAGTCCAATGGAAACGAAAGATGACTTACTTGTAAATCTTCACTGGTTCGCCGCCGGATCACGTTGTGCAAATTCCACAATATTTCCTCGGAGCAACTGTCAGACATCTTCAGGTGATTCAACCTTGCCACCAGAAAGGTTGAACCACCTGAAGATATCAGAGTGTTGCTCCGAGGAAATATTGTGGAATTTGCACAACGTGATCCGGCGCGGAACCAGTTAAGACTATTTGTAACACATCCGCCGGGAAAGCTTGAAGAGTCACGATGACTTAATTATTTGTGGTTGGCAGCACTGACGTTTCCTCTGTTGTTTAATATGACACAATCCAACAGGCGTCTGTTTCAATGTTGCCCTCGAAAAGCGTTTTCAAAATGTCTCAACATTCAGCCACACGCAGTAAAGGGATCTCCTGTCGAAAATCAAAGTAAACTCATTTCTCTTTAAGAGGAAAAGAATATGAATGCGCGAAATATGGGCAGGAATTATGATCGTGATTAGGGGAGTGCCGCGAAATCCATAGCCGTTGGTGTAATCCAAGAAGTGGGACAAGAAAACATACTATCATACATCACCGATATCTACCAAAGCAAACGAGAACATCAACTGCGGAGAACTAGGCAACCGCTGAAATTAATGTACAGATAGCCCCTACCGTTCGCTTAGTATCAGCTTTACTACTAATTTCGAGCATCACAAGCGAGTATTTTCAGATATTCGTTGCCCTGATAGTACCACTTGACAAAGGCCGGGGAACACTCAGTCGAAACCACTGGAATACCGAGAGAATTTCATGAGCTCCTCAAAGGTTTAAAGCTCGATTCGGCACCATTGTCAATGTGAAGTGGTGTGAGTTGGCTGTGCCAAATCGACTAACTTTTGTTGATATTGATGCTCAATGGCTCGTGTAGCCATCAGGGGAAGGTATTGAGACTCTGACGCTGCTCGTCACAGATGAACTAAAGCAGTAGTAAATCAAGTAACACACCAGGTGCTAGGCACATCTGTAAATCAATTTATCTACTGCGAGACATTCCAATCAGCGCCTCACAGAATAACGGGTGAGAAATGACTTTTTCGCTACATCAGGCCGTACACTCCACCGGCACACACAAACACTCTAATCTTTGGGCATTAGCAAGGTTTTCTTGACCCGAATCGTGACCGAATAAGTCACTGCTGACGTAATGGGGATGAGAAAAATATGAGACACCATAAATTAAGGCCACTTTTGATACCTGAATTCTTCTGGAAACTTATAGGTGTAAACCCCGAAGGGCCGTTTGCGACGGTTTCATAGATATTCTTCGTTTAGCATCTACACCGACGAGCCAGAATACTATCGCCATACTCTTAACAGCGTGTTAGTTCCCGTAGCGCGGTGCTGATTTTGAGCAACTGTTCGTCCAGGTGACAGCATATCCCGACACGATCGTCGACTTAGTGTAACATGAAACGTCATTCATCCGACCAGACCTGTCTGAAGATCTTCGATCTCAATTAGGCCGCATCAAATGCTAAAGTGATTGATGATTTCGTTGAGTCAACATGGGAACACCTACGTGTCTTCTACTGTGGGGCCCCATGTTCAACGATGTGCACTCAACGATTTTCTCCGAAGCACGTGTGCTTCTACCAGCATTGTAATCTGACGTCAGATCTGTCACATATCGACACCCATCCCGCTTCACAAAGAGGGCAAGCTTCTGCCCAGCACGTTCTGCGATGATGCGTGGATGGCTAACACCTTGGTCGCTAACTTGTGGCCTTACCCTCCTTGGGTCACTCCCAATAGATGATCAACCACAGCAACACGGGAACTGCTGATCAGCTTCGCCGTTCCCGAGATGGTTGTTATCAGGCCCGTATTGCAACGACGTGCTCTTTATCAAAGTCGTTTATGTATGCGGATTTATGTATGCGGATTCCTACCCCCCCCCCCCCCCCCCCCCCCTTGCGTCCCACCGTCTGCGGCCCGCATCGTCGCTTGAATTATTCCTCATTCGCCTCCCCTCCATTTATACACTTTCCTTATCGCGTTACGTCCACGCTACGCCACAAGACTGTATTCAGTCTTGTAGTGGGTAGCGGTCACAATGTTTTCACTCATCAGTGCATCTCTTTTCATAGCTTTGGAGATGCTACTTGTAAAGCCCGTCTCACACGGATTAAGATTTGTTGCAAGCCTACTTGTTGGTTCGTGCGATAGCTCCATTGAAGGCCCCATCGCCTACAAGCCAGCTGGCCAGCAGGAAGTTGTGCATGGTTTCCGTGACAGATTCGGTGCTCTTTTTCTTGTGAGGTCCCTGAATGCTGCCTGCGCTGGCCAGTCGGGAGTCCTGTTTGGCGAATGACGTCACGCCTACAGGGCGGGAACTCTCAGACAACGCCAGTTGATCCACGGGATCAAACACAACGCCACGCGCCCGCCGGCCGAAATGCGATCTTATTCGAACGACTGTGAAGTAACTACTCGCACATCATCTAGTTTCATGATGAACTGCCTATCATTTCGTTAATGGTCACACTTATTGCGACATTTTAGGATTAAATGAACTACTGCAAGATTTTTCGGAAAGGTCTGCAGTGAAATGTAGAGGTCGCTATGAATTGGCGTTTAACGTATGTTAGATCTTTTGCTGCTGAGTATGAAATGTAGCTAATGTGTTACATTTTTCTTAAAACTTTGAAGGATGCTGCTATCTATTACCAACGTCGAGAAAACAGATCGTACTTAAAGCGCTTCGTCCCTAACTCGCGCGCAATCGGAAAAGCTAGAATGAAATATTCACACACTTCGTCGTATCTCATAAATGATTGTGTTTGGAACAACGAAGAAAAACTATTTACTTGTATTTCCATCAATTGCTGTTTTATGATTCTGTTTCAGTTTCGCCCGTATTAGAACCTTAGTGAGATGAGTATTTACAAACTCAGCTGTATTTCGTGGCATGAAACGATTAATGGGGCAGAAAAGAGACTTACATATTACTCAAAACTCTTCACTGATAACTTTTCATTGAAGAAAAATGGTGATGGTAAGTCTGGGGGGAAATAGATTGCTACTTCTGTTGAAATTTTCTTTCCTATTCCTATACAGAATGAGGTGATTGTAATTTTTCACCACAGACATCTTTTAGACTGTGAAAGGTATTGGTAATCTGTTCACACTTTGATGGGTAGTTGACTGGATTTTGAAAATTTAAATGTTTTCGTGTATCTCAGATAATTGAGATACAGAAATAAAGTTCTTTTGCCAGCGTCAATCGACGGCATTCATTATTAAGAATACACTGCGGTGTAGGATAGCGTTAAAATTTCAACAAAAGTAGAAATTTATTTTCGTCAGATAGCTAATTCCCTTTATTTTTCTTCAGAGAGACATTATCAGTTCCCTTGTTGCCATGTTCAAGTCTGCTTTCTCCGAAATACGGCAGAGTTTGCCATACTCAGCAACATATGACCTAACATGGACCAAAAAGCAAACTCAAAGCGACCTTTATTTTTCACTACAAACTTTCTCAAATTCTTGCAGTTGTTTCCCTAATCATAAAATATCACAAATAACGAAATGATTGTTAGTTTATTATCAAGCTCATGAATGAAGCTATAGAATGTGTTTGAAACAAATTATTTTTACCGAATAGTTTCTTTACAATCGTTTAACAAAGACTGCAGTTCGCCCGGCTTGCACGCCTTACCGTATTAGCTCACACCGTTTGTGAGACTCACCCCCACCTGCTTGGTAGCAGCCATGGGAGCCATCTAACAAACTTGCGATGATCTTATACTCCGTGTGAGACAGGCTTAAGGATACAGATACCGATCCTGAAATTAGCCTTACTTGTACCTGTCAGGCTTTAGGAGCACAAACGACGCGGGTGTGCCCCATTTTACGAGAGATGTGTACGTTTGGCGGCTGCCGATTTTGACGCCCGTGAGTCATCGGAGGCTGAGTACGCCTGCAGGGCAGGTCCCGGCTACGAGCTAGGTGCGCGACAGCCTGGACATTAAAACGTATTGTCAAAATAACATATCCGAATGAGATATTTTATACAGTAACCACGACAAGGTAGGATATTTAGTGAGTCTGGTGTGAGCGGGTCGTCGGTGGGCGCTATGGGCACAATTGGTTGCTTAAGTGTAATAACCGTTGAAATACTAATTTCACATTTGATACAAGAATATTCAAAGTATTATGGCGGTCGTATTGAACCAAACAGCAACGGCTACCTCAAATTAAATAGCGTGAGCGGAACTGTAGAATGAAGGCTATTGGTGCTACGTCTGAATCTGGTGTTCATTTAAACTGTGTATATTTTCAAGAGATCTTTTCATAGTTTTTATGTGAAATGTTATGCGGTAATATTATATGCTTCGACTGGGCATGTAACTAGGCACACGGTTGGACGCTTCCATAGTGTTAAGGGGATAGCCCTCTTTGAACATTAAAAAAAAATACCGAGTTTTCTGGCTTAAAATGTTCTCTGGAATGTCTACCTTATTGTGATGTTCACTCCAACTGCGTCAGCACCTCCGTTATCGAGATACAAGGCGATATGCGGAACATTTGTCTCCGAAAACCACTCACATCGCGAAAAAAATTAGGCTACGTTTAATTCCAACGACAATATAACAGACATTATGGAAATCATGAATGTGCTCTAACTTGAAATCTGAACAGCCTCTTACAACTTCTGCACAAAAGCAGACGAAAAGCGTATCGAGCGAGCTGAGCGGCGGACGACAGAAGCTGCCGAAAACGCCCGTAGGACCGCCATGGCCACGGAAATGACGAAGACCTCCTTTTGGATTTGTAAGGATTGCTATATTGTTCTGGGATCGCTGACTAGAAGTACGTTTAAGTACGAAAAATAGAACCCAGAGGTGTAAGTGATTTCTTCTCGAAATTGTTTTTTTTTCCGAATTGGTGGGAACTGTAACTTGAAAGTGGTATAAGTAGGCTGTTTAGGTTCTTATATTGGTAACGCCGCCGCCACGTAGCGCACTGTATGAAAATCACTGGCTGTGCTGTGTGCAGTCTGTGGCTGGCTGGCATTGTTGTAATACTCGCCAGTGTAGCGTTGGGCAGTTGGATGTGAACAGCGCGTAGCGTTGCGCAGTTGGAGGTGAGCCGCCAGCAGTGGTGGACGCGGGGGGAGAGATGGCGGAGTTTTGAAATTTGTAAGACTGGAATGTAATGAAATCCTATACATATTTTGACTATTAAGGCAAATACATTGTTTGTTCTCTATTAAAATCTTTCATTTGCTAACTATGCTTATCAGTAGTTAGTGCCTTCCGTAGTTTGAATCTTTTATTTAGCTGGCAGTAGTGGCGCTCGCTGTATTGTAGTAGTTCGAGTAACGAAGATTTTTGGTGAGGTAAGTGATTTGGAAAGGTATAGGTTAATGTTAGTCAGGGCCATTCTTTTGTAGGGATTTTTGAAAGTCAGATTGCGTTGCGCTAAAAAAATATTGTGCGTCAGTTTAACCACAGTCATGTATAATTTTTCTAAGGGGACGTTTCAGTGGGACATACGATTTTGAACGGAATTTGATTCCAAAGTACTAAATTGAATTCTCCATCAGCGTACGTAGGCGCTCTGCGATATCTTCTAAAGTCTATTTCCGGTGCACGCTTGTTCTCGGTTTGTTGGTCTAAGAAAATGACATTTGTTAAAACAAGTCAACAGAATGTCATAACAATATTTTTCAATTATCCTGTGTATTCTGAAAGAAAATGTCCTGAAAATGAGTTTTAGAAAAACATTTTGTTGCTGGCCCAGTAGGAGGGAATCGGGAATTCATTCCGATGACCGACATTGCAGCTGTAAGGTGTCCTTCCACCTGGTGCAGAGGCTACAGGGAGCGTCCAATAGAGACAAAAATATTTTTTTACATGAAAGTGTAAGGAAAACGACTATCATCAGACTTAGCATTACATTTTATTTTACTTGAGAATCTCGAAAACCACTTTTTTTTATAGATCTCAAAATTAAATTATCCCCAAGACATTTAAGTCTGTTCTTTATCTACGATAATGACGGAAGATGAAGGCATGAATGAAAATTTGTGCCACGGCCGGGACTCGAACCCGGGTCGTCTTGCTTACTAGGCAGAAATGTTGACCATTGTGCTGCAGTGGTTTAATCGTGAAAATCGGGGTTCGAGTTCTGGCCGTGGCATAAATTTTGATTTTCTTCTTCTGCTTCCTCTACTTATTTTGCATTCGTTGAAGGAGCGCTAGCCCTTTAAGCATGTACCTTGGGAATATGCTTGTCCTCCTGTGCTGTAATTGCCGTGCGGAGTGGCCGCGCCGTTTGAGGCGCCTTGTCACGGATTACACGGCCCCTGCCGCCGCAGGTTCCGGTCCTCCCTCCAGCATGGCTGTTGCTCTTAGTGTAAGTTAGTTTAAGAACTGTGTCAGTCTAGCGACCAATGACCTCAGCACTTTGCTTCCTTAGGAATTCACACGCATTTAATCATTTTTGGTGTCATTAATTACCCAGTCCAATAACTAACAATGCAACATCAAAATAATCAGGAGCAACTTTATGAAAAAAAAAAATTACTGGGCGAGGCTTACATTGTAGAAGTTAACAAACTTCCTGTTTTGTTGTTGATAAAATCCACAAAACTACGACGATCAACTACGGAGAAGCAGCAGCAGCACTCCGTCTTCAGGCCACAAGTGGCCCATCGGGACCATCTGACCGCCGTGTCATCCTCAGTGGAGGATGCGGATAGGAGGGGCGTGTGGTCAGCACACCGCACTCCCGGTCGTTACGATGGTTTTCTGTGACCGGAGCCGCTACTATTCGGTCGAGTAGCTTCTCAATTAGTATCACGAGGCTGAGTGCACCCCGAAAAACGGCAACAGCGCATGGCGGCCCGGATGGTCACCCATACAAGTGCGGGCCACACCCGAAAGCGCTTAACATCGGTGATCTGACGGGAACCCGTGTATCCACTGCGGCAAGGCCGTTGCCTAACTACGGAGAAGAACTTCATCGAACGACTTTCAACTGTTTGAGAGTGTGCATATTATCTCACAAATGAAATACTCTAGTGATAGCAGTTTGAATGAAGTGTTTTCACTGAGCTGCCTGGATATTAAGCTCTACAGCGGAAGGGTGAAGTGTGACATTTTCTTGCACGCTACAACAGTGATTGTAACTGTGGTAAAGTTCTAAAACGGGCGTCCATCAGGTACAGCCGAGCAGGCAGTACGTGACAACCCGCTCTAGAGCGCTTACCGAAGAGTGTGTCCGCGCGTCCTCTTCGTGTCCGACGCGGCGGCCTGGAGGGTCAGAACGGCCACGGTGGTGCGGACACAGATTGGATCCCCGTGGCGGTGGGGGCGAGGGTGGCGGCAAATCGCGGCTGCCACCGCGAGTCCCGCCTGCGTCACTGTCATACCGGTACTGCCGCGGCCCGCACTCCGCAACACTCGGCACTGCACCCCACCACGCAGCCGCTTTTCTCGCCCTGCTTATTCCTCTCACCTCGTCCGCCACCGCCTTCCTCATCTGCCATACGGATGCCTCTCCTCATTTCTGTAAATTGGCCCTAGCTACCACGATTCATTTTGCCATGTCATAAATTTTCCTCATAATGTTCTACCTGAAATCTTTCTTTAAATTGTATTCCTCAGCCCGCCCGTTTGGCCGTACGGTCTGAGGCACGGCTTTCCGGGCGGGAAGGAGCGCCGGTCCCCGGCACGAATCCGCCCGACGGATTTGTGTCGACGTCTAGTTAGCCGGCCAGTCTGTGGATGGTTTTTAGGCGGTTTTCCATCTGCCTCGGCAAATGCGGACTGGTTCCCCTTATTCCGCCTAAGCTACACTATGGCTGCGCAAAGAAGTACACCACCATTACTCTACCACGCAATCATAGCGGTTACACACGTGTGGGATGTTCCCTGGGGGGTCCACCGGGGGACCGAACCGCATAATAACCCTGCGTTCGGTGTGGGGCGGCGGAGGGGTGAAGTGGACTGCGGCAGTCGTCGTGGGGTTGCGGACCACTGCGGCTGCGGGGGCGACGGAGCCTCTCCGTCGTTTCTAGGTAACCGGTTAACGTAACACAACAAACTCTTAACATGTCATTTTCGGGCTGAGACTGCCATTGGTGCTGGTAGTTACTGTGAAGGCCGTCGCCAGTTCTCCGGTTTCCGATGGCGGGGGCTATTCTTCCGCCTGGATACAATGGGTAATTCTGCCCTTAACCCAACTGAATGTGTGCTAAAGTTTTCAAAGGCAACTAAGTTGCACAGGACGGCCCGTGTTTCCTACTACACTTTGTGAAAGATACTCATGAAAGTAGTAGCAGAAAGCAGCACCCTACGCCAAGCAGTATGTTCGCAGGAAATGGCCAGTCGGGTGTTGACCGGCCCGAAGATCTACGGGTCAAAATAATTTTGTGGAGCGGTTTTGAAATCTGGAGTCTGCAGCAACGCGTATGGGATGGACGAGACAATTTTTGCGCTCTCTAGGGCAGAGGTAATGTTGTGGGGTGTGACTGGGGAGGACTTAGTGTTTCTCCCCATGCAGATAGCTTCGAGACTTCCCGAGTGCGTTGCCATCCACCCTCGTAGAGACTAGCTTTATCGTTTGCCTGTTTTCAAGGTGGGTGTCGCTGTCTAGCGGGCGTACACTGTACGAAGATATTGCATAGAAGAGAGAAGATATCTGCATGGTAGGAAAGTGGCAATTGAGCCTGAACAATAAAAAGTGTGAGGTCATTCACATGAGTGCTAAAAAGCAATTCGTTAAAGTTCAGTTACACGACACATCACTAAAATCTAAAGGCCGTTAATTCAACTAAATACGTACGAATTACAATTACAAACAACTTAAATTGGAAAGAACACATAGAAAATGTTGTTGGGAAGGCAAACCAAAGATAGAGTTTTATTGGTAGAATTGTTAGAATACTTAGAAAATTTAACAGAACTACTAAATAGACTGCCTACAGTACGCTTGTCCGTCCTTTGTTGGAGTACTGCTGCGCGGCCTGGGGTCCTTACCGAATAGGATTAACGGAGTACATCGAGGAACTTCAATGAAGAGCAGCACAATTTGTATTATCGCGAAACAGAGGAGACAGTGTCACTGACATGATACAAGATTTGGGTCGGAGATCACTAAAACGAAGACGTTTTTCTTTCGGCAGAAACTTCTCACCAACTTTCTCCTCCGAGTATAAAAATATTTTGTTGACGCCGACCTACAAAGGGAGAAACAAATCGTCATAATAAAATAAAGGAAATCCGAGCTCGCACGAAGAGTTGTAGGTGTTCGTTTTTTCCGCGCTCTGTTCGAGAGTGGAATAATACAGAATTATTGTGAAAGTGTTTCGATGAACCCTCTCTACCAGGTACTTAAGTGTGATTTGCAAAAGGGTAGATGTAGATGTAGATGGTAGAAAACAGTGTCCATCTACGAGTAGTAGTCCAGAACGGGCTGGTGCTCATCCTCGTCCGACAGAACTCGCCCAACCTTCAACAAACTTTTGACAGTCCCGTGGGGAGACATCAGGGCTGTAGGGTGAGTGCTGGAGTCGCCCCGACGAGTTGGCGCTACTTCAGCGGTACAACATTTGCGATGTGGGGACGTGCGTTATCATGAAGCAGCACCACCTCATGTTCAGTTTTCCGGTGCAGTCTGCCTTAATTGCACGCCGTAATTTCTCCAATGTTGTGCAGTATCCTTTCCCCATTGATGGAGATGCCAGATTCCCGGAATTTGATGAGCATTGGTCCACGGTAAGCAAAAAACAAGGGGAGTGCAACCTTGCCAGTAGATCAGATGGCTGGCTCTTTAACTTCTTGGGTCGCAGGGACGGTGGATGACAGCAATGCATCGTCGACGCTTTCGGCTCTGAGCCCCAACTGTGGCACCAGCTTTCGCCGCCTGCAACGATGCTCTCAGTGAACGTGTCGCCTGCAACATTAGAACCCGTCAGGTGCTACAGGTAAACAGCCATTCCGTTTCCTTTTTGTTCGGCATTCAACGCCATGGATATCTACTAGCTGCAGACCTTCCGGTAGTCACGCTCTGGCGGATAATATGTTGCACGCTACCGAACCTGATATGGAGATCCTTTGCTAGCGCACGAACATTTATGCGCCATTTATGCAGCGTCATCAACTGCCCGCTTGTTGTTGATCGTAATGGATGAGACTGGCTCAAATCGACCGGTGTCTTGGGTCTTACCGCAAACTGTACCGAAGTTTGCTCACCATTTCGCAACGATGGTTTTCGATAGGCATGTTGCCCGAAACACATTCTTCATTCTCCGATGTTTGTTCTTCGGCAGCCAAGAAATGAGTAACAGCACGCTGATCTTGTTTGGATGCGTTTGGTAATAACGTCGCCATAGTTCGCGTTTCCACATTTACCGCACGCACATGGGAAAGACAAGAATGATACCCTAAGCCCTTAGCTAAATGCTTATATACCCGCGCCGACCGGGGAGGCCGAGCGGTTCTAGGCGCTGGTCTGGAACCGCGCGACAGCAACGGTCGCAGGTTAGAATCCTGCCTCGGGCATGGATGTGTGTGACGTCCTTAGGTTAGTTAGGTTTAAGTAGTTCTAAGTCCTAGGGGACTGATGACCTCAGTACCAGTTAAGTACCAGTTAAGTACCACAGTGCTCAGAGCCATTTGAATCATATATACCTGCATCGGATTCGCGCTGGGTTGCGTATACCCTGCATTAAGTCCTCAAACAGATATTTTTTCCATCACCGTTATATTTATATCTGCATTTTGATAGTTTCACAAAGTCATTCTTATCACTCATATATTTATGTCGTTCCACAGTAGCTTCTAACACGCTTTGTGGAATATCTTTTTCTAAGGCTACAGAAGCTTCAAAGGGCATTCTTAATCTAGATTCTTTGTTGTTTTTTTTGTGCGAAGTGGTACTACAGCTTCCAGTGCTTTCTTGTCTTATTGAGGCCAAATTAATGTTGACACGTAGGTCAAGCTCGGTTTCTAATACTTGTTTAACAATGTTCAATACGGTAAAGTTGATGATAAAACCAAAGTTCCATAGTTTGAGGAATTCATGGCATGTTTCTAGTCAAAGATTGTTCCACTTTTCATTCTGTTGCTAATGTACTATTTTCAAACCGATATGTATGACTTTTTGTAATCATTTTTACACCCTAACTTCAGCGTTCCTGAATTCTTATCAGTTCTTGGGGCGACTTGTGAATAAATGTAGCTCAAAGCGGAGGCAAACTTCCGATCATTATTAAATGCGTTATATTATCCCACTATCTTCTATGAACCATGTCACTGACTGCGAAAGCCGAAATCCACAGTGGCATTTAGAGATCAGAAACATCGCACGAAATCTTAGCTGGTATTTACTCGCACTTCATGTAAATCCCAAAACGTCTGTCCGTATAAAAAACCACAAACGACAATAACAGCTTAAAGCACTATCGTAGTGCGCTGTCTTGCTCAGTTTTTCATGATCAAACTTATTCATCACTCTGTTTACTCAGCTGTTGTCATAGAAAGCGCCTGTCGTACAGAGACTGCTGCGATAGCTTGTTTGAACGCGTGGAGTTTGTTGTCGAGTTTATAAGAATGAAACGTTCTCCACAATGTCTTTTTTCAGCTATTACCGCGACTCTTCCATTGTTATCTTTATTCTGCACATCCACATTCTCCTCTTTCCACATTATTCTAAACCATTACTCTAACGCCTGTTCACTTTCCACTCCTTCCTTTGATCCCGGCGTCAGCACCGTTCCCAGCCACGTGACCGCAAGGCGTGTGCCCACTGCCGTAAAACACTCCTTTCACCATCACATCGTTAACCGCCATCCCATCTTTAAAGTGCGCCCTCCCATCATAAAGAAGTCACCTTTCACGCTTTCTCGTATAAAATGTGGTCTCTTCGCAGCTTTCGCTGCCCTCACAACTCCAGGTAATTGCTTCACCCAATCCTTCACACTTCTCATAATTACGCAGTTGACCTACGCATCTTTACGCCTTGTATCAGTGGAACGTGGTTATTGAGTATAGCGCTTCAGTTCTTTATGACGTTGGGCACCTATATTTCTCCATTATTTCTCCATTATTTCTATAGTGCAATAAGTTAGTTGGTTAACTAACACAATCTGTCTCCAGACATTTTGTCTTTTTATAGCCGGAGAAATTACCTAGAACTTGTTGCTCAATACTTGGTCATTAAGAATAATTGCAGCTGCATAGTTATTAACGGCAAGATACAGTAAACAGAATGGTGTGAAAGGGTAGAATCGTCCATCTACATTCTTTCAGGTGTCAACTCCTTCAGCCTGTTCACACAACCCTGCGTTCCAGTAAAGGAAGAGACTTTATGAGGTAAGATATTCACTGACATATGTGCAGCATTCGTTTCATGAGGAAGCATCATCTGAAATGCCTATCATGAATCTATGAATAACTCTGCGGAAGTTGTACTTCAACTATACCTAAATACCTGTGTGTACGCCTTGAATCGTTGTATATTTAATGACGCTAGTCTCAACTAGTTATAATTATGTATGTATTTGATAGACGAATACACACCGAGAGCATACAACAGAAGAAAGCCGATGAGAGTTGCAGGAAGTGAAGCACAAAATTGCACAAAATTAAAAAATTAGGGATGAATGTAATTTCGTATCGTAATTGAGCACACTACTTCATTTCATTATTTTGCTGAATAAGGTTGAATAAACGGGTCATATACTCCAAGCACATAGTGCTTTAGGAATCTTAACACCTTTTTAGTTTTCAAGCAATTTTAATATCGAAATTACAATGAAATCCAGACCATTAGCTGCTTAGAGACGTTGATAAATACACTCCTGGAAATTGAAATAAGAACACCGTGAATTCATTGTCCCAGGAAGGGGAAACTTTATTGACACATTCCTGGGGTCAGATACATCACATGATCACACTGACAGAACCACAGGCACATAGACACAGGCAACAGAGCATGTACAATGTCGGCACTAGTAC
Organism: Schistocerca gregaria; assembly: GCF_023897955.1. Lineage (NCBI taxonomy): Eukaryota > Metazoa > Arthropoda > Insecta > Orthoptera > Acrididae > Schistocerca > Schistocerca gregaria. The sequence goes on along the minus strand of NC_064921.1, from coordinate 570,387,896 downwards.
AGTGTATATCCACCTTTCGCAGCAATGCAGGCTGCTATTCTCCCATGGAGACGATCGTAGAGATGCTGGATGTAGTCCTGTGGAACGGCTTGCCATGCCATTTCCACCTGGCGCCTCACTTGGACCAGCGTTCGTGCTGGACGTGCAGACCGCGTGAGACGACGCTTCATCCAGTCCCAAACATGCTCAATGGGGGACAGATCCGGAGATCTTGCTGGCCAGGGTAGTTGACTTACACCTTCTAGAGCACGTTGGGTGGCACGGGATACATGCGGACGTGGATTTTCCTGTTGGAACAGCAAGTTCCCTTGCCGGTCTAGGAATGGTAGAACGATGGGTTCGATGACGGTTTGGATGTACCGTACACTATTCAGCGTCCCATCGACGATCACTAGAGGTGTACGGCCAGTGTAGGAGATCGCTCCCCACACCATGATGCCGGGTGTTGGCCCTGTGTGCCTCGGTCGTATGCAGTCCTGATTGTGGCGCTCACCTGCACGGCGCCAAACACGCATACGACCATCATTGGCACCAAGGCAGAAGCGACTCTCATCGCTGAAGACGACACGTCTCCATTCGTCCCTCCATTCACGCCTGTCGCGACACCACTGGAGGCGGGCTGCACGATGTTGGGGCGTGAGCGGAAGACGGCCTAACGGTGTGCGGGACCGTAGCCCAGCTTCATGGAGACGGTTGCGAATGGTCCTCGCCCATACCCCAGGAGCAACAGTGTCCCTAATTTGCTGGGAAGTGGCGGTGCGGTCCCCTACGGCACTGCGTAGGATCCTACGGTCTTGGCGTGCATCCGTGCGTCGCTGCGGTCCGGTCCCAGGTCGACGGGCACGTGCACCTTCCGCCGACCACTGGCGACAACATCGATGTACTGTGGAGACCTCACGCCCCACGTGTTGAGCAATTCGGCGGTACGTCCACCCGGCCTCCCGCGTGCCCACTATACGCCCTCGCTCAAAGTCCGCCCACTGCACATACGGTTCACGTCCACGCTGTCGCGGCATGCTACCAGTGTTAAAGACTGCGATGGAGCTCCGTATGCCACGGCAAACTGGCTGACACTGACGGCGGCGGTGCACAAATGCTGCGCAGCTAGCGCCATTCGACGGCCAACACGACGGTTCCTGGTGTGTCCGCTGTGCCGTGCGTGTTATCATTGCTTGTAAAGACCTCTCGCAGTGTCCGGAGCAAGTATGGTGGGTCTGACACACCGGTGTCAATGTGTTCTTTTTTCCATTTCCAGGATTGTATCAACGGGGACAGTTGAAAATGTATGCCCCAACCGAGACTCTAATCTGGGATACACTGCTTACATGGCAGACGCGCTATCCGACTGAGTTTTTATTTTTATTTTTTTAATCTCATTTCGTTCGTTAACGTTCGTTGTATTTGTTCGGGGCGGACGTCCCATGACGCTTGTTCAAGTGCATCGTTGGTCCATTAACTCAGTTCTTTTATCACAGAGGGCAGCTTACACTCTGACCGAAGACGCAAAGCTACGGAGCCATCGAGGACACAGAGGACAGCTCGAGTGCAGGGACTTATCTCTGGCACGCTCCCCGTGAGACACACATTCTAAACTTACTGTCCACACACTACATTTGTAGTGCCCCTGCCCTCTATACTCATTATTCATGGCAGTCAATCTACCGATTCCCGTAAGAATTTGAGCAACGCGAGTGCATCCGCACTGAAGAAGATCATTGGCCGGTAAGCCTTATCTCTATGAAGGTGGTATCTGTTCTTTCGGACATCACTGGTGATCTTATAGCTCTCAAAGAATGAAATTGCAATGAAATCCAGACCATTAGCTGCTTACAGGCATTGATAAATATCAACGGAGACAGTTGAAAATGTGTGCCCCGACCGGAACTCAAACCCGGTATCTCCTGCTTACATGGCAGACGGTCTACCCGACTTAGCCATTTTTTTTTAAGTCGTCTGCTCTTTGTTCCGATATGACCTCAGTGAGCTCTTCTTGTTGGGGTGACGTGGGAAGTCTTGCGTACGAGGCAACTGAAGACTGAAGAGGACATTCTGACAACGATTATCGATATGACATTGTCCTAACAAAACCGGGATGCGACAGAACTTTGAGCGAGAATATCAGGTCTCTACAGAGATTGGCGAACACCATTTTAACAAGTGACTTTGAAACATATTCTGCTTCCACCCATGACACAGAGGTCAGAGGTAGCAAAGCCTTCAAATACAGCACAAGTTTAAGTGAAACATTTATCAGATCCCAAGAACTTCAAGAAAAGAGTGCTCCAGGGCATTTCAGGACCGATATTGTTTTCGATATAAAGGATGGTTATAATCAAACTTTCGCTACTTGAGAGGGACCCCGTGACAAACCAGTGTTCGTTCAACAACGAAACTTCGTGGAAACGTCACCAGTTAATTCGACCGTCCGAATCACGTTCTTCACGCCAGTGTGGAAAGAGGACTTCTCCGTGCTGCTTTAATGCGTCGATACTCTAAGAACAGCAGCACTGTTACTGTTGTTTTGGTAATACAGTATTTTGAACGAAACCCTGCTCACCTTGTCCAGACTCGTGTTGGCTATCTGCAGCAGTAATGCACACTGAAGCTTGTGTTTCAACCTTATGTCGCCGTACCAGTAGTGCCACTTGAAGGAAAAAAAATTCAAATGGCTATGAGCACTATGGGACTTAACTTCTGATGTCATCAGTCCCCTAGAACTTAGAACTACTTCAACCTAAGTAACCTAAGGACATCACGCACATCCACGTCCGAGGCCAGATTCGAACCTGCGGCCGTAGCGGTCTACAGGCACTACAGTCTGGAACCGCCCGACCGCTACGGTCGCAGGTTCGAATCCTGCCTCGGACATGGATGTGTGTGATGTCCTTAGGTTAGTTAGGTTTAAGTAGTTCCAAGTTCTAGGGGACATATGACCTCTGCAGTTAAGTCCCATAGTGCTCAGAGCCATTTGAACCATTTGAACCATTTTTTGAATACAAACAAAGGAAACTGCATGGATCTTTCTTAAAAGATTACATTAATTCTGAAAATTAAATGTGGATGATAATTTCACAGATTTTACAGGTATGCAAACAAAATTTTTTTAGGAGTTAACTCTGACTGTCATCTGAAATGGAATGAGCAGAGCAATACACTAGCAAAGAAAATTTCATCAGTCAATGGAACAACCCAAACGCTTTTTGCAATTGTAGGTCGGGTGTCCTTCGGTTGCACATTGTGTGTCTTTAAAATAGTGGTCTTCATTGCCTTCTGCATCTCCAAACCGTTGATAATTGCTGATGATTCGGTCTTTTATGGGCAGCTTCCCATCCCGAGGGTGTCAGCTCCATCACCCTATCTGACGAAGTAGTTAGCGGTCGTCACAGACGCCTTCGTCCGCCATTGCTAACAATTTTTATTCGATACTTTAGGTAGCGGTTGGGTTTGAACATGGGACGTTTTGATTACTGGACGAAGATGCTACCCCTACATTACGGTGTGCGATAACGCATGGTACAAGGAAATGGAACTCATATGAGAACCGCCAACGCAGCATTATTTGCTGCGCCATCTAATAGAGACTTGAGCGCAGCATGTACGACGTGTGTGCCTCTGCCAGGGTACACCAAGGCGGACTACTTGCATCCTTTGGCCAGCGCAGCCCTGTGGAAACGCCGGGCTCCCACTTGACTCCCAAAGCAGGGTTCCGAATTGCCTATTCCGGCCGACGCGTCTCTAGCCGGAGTGTTTACCGCCAGAGCATTTCCATTTCCTCGAGAGACGGATAATAAAGCCGTGTAAAATCTGGCTCTCAGTGGCGCGCATTACGGCGCTCGCCGCCTCGGCATATTTCGCGGGCTCTCGCCCGCCACTGCAGTAACTCGGCGTCGCAGGTCTCGCTTAATCTCCAGAAAGGGCTGCCGTGCTGGAGGGCGGAAGGGGAGGGGAGGGGAGTGGAGGGGAGGGCAGTGGTGGGGAGTGGTGTGCTGGCCCTGTTCTTATGCTAATGGCCCCGGTAATTAGGGGCGCTACTGGGCTCCAGAGCGGGGCCAGTCTACCGTACCCTGCGGCAGCTCCTCTGCCTCGAAACTGTTTTAAAGCGCTTCTTCAGACGCATCAACTGTCAGCCTACGCCACAGCTGTTTACTGCAAGTACTGAAATGGTTGCAGTTACTTACCACTTACGGTACGTGTACTAGTTTCACCTGGAAACATGCATACAGATAATCTTAAAGTCCTCTAATGACAGGTGAATGATGGAAACTAGTGTTCCCCATAATAATTGAACTCCCATTATATGTGCTTCTCCTTGGCCCACTTCTTCACTTTCTTTCTGTTAGTCAGTCTTATGAATCCATGGAATCAGTGCCACATCTTTTTTGTCTCTTCTTATTCAGTAATTTTTGCCCATCGATAAACTATCAGTAGGACCTCCATATAAAATTCATTTCTACGACATTGTAAAGTTTCGCCGTCCGTATGAGAATCGATAAGTTCCTTCCCAATCACTTGGATTTACAGTTACTGCACTGGGTCGAGTAGTCTTCAGCGCAAGCAAGCGAGTGATTTGAAAGTCACCCAAAGGACGAGCTACCGACGCCATTGTAAGGGTAGGCAGCAGTGGCAGGTGTAAGAGATGGCCTGCGTGGGCACGTACGTTGAGGACCGCACTCGGTGGTCGTGACGCACACAGTAACCTCAGCCTGCAAAAAGCTGACGACGTGAGTATGGTAGTAGTTAAAAACGTTCACAGTTTGGAAACCCTAAAGCTCAGGGAGAGTCTCAGTACTCATAAAAAGTTGCCACAGTGTTACAGAAATTGATAATCCACCACTGTGCAAAGTTAAGGACGAGATAAAGTAACGTATCAATGAATGAAAGTGCGGTAACAGTTTGCCAAAGATCTTGCGGTGCTGCACACACAGCTGGACGTCACATTACGAGAGTCCATTATAATTATCCGGGCTGTTATGCCGTGGTCGGTTGATGAATTTTATCTCAGTTCCCAACGTTTCGTCTCCGACTGCGGGAGACATCTTCAAGGGGGTCCGTAGGTCGATAGAAGGTCCAACACACCCACTGGCTCCCTACTGACTGCCGCTAAATTCCGTCTCCGCGAGCTCCCGCGCCGCGGTGTGACGTCACGTGTTTTCAAAACGTCAGTGCAATTGGCCGCTGTCCGTCGCCGTCGATCGCTGTTGCCATCACCCAGTAGTGGACGGGTGGTAGACATATTTAACACCGGCATCCATATACCGTTTAATTTCACGCCCTCCTCCTTTCGGTTGAAATTATTTGGATGTTTAGCGATTTCGATTGCCTCCCTGTAGAGCCTTTCGTAGTATCCGCTTGTGGCCGCTAGTACTTGCGTCTCCTCGAAACGAATATTGTGGTTCCCTGGCTGGAAAGCATGCTCCGCAACAGCTGATCGTTCCGTTTCTCCTCTTCTACAATTTCCCTTGTGCTCTTCCAAACGTTTAGAAACCGTTCTTTTAGTTGTACCCACATAAACATCACCACAGCTGCATGGGATCCTATACACTCCAGCTTTTCCAAAGGTTTGCGAGCGTTCTTGGCAGGCTTAAGGTATTCCTGTATCTTCCTGGTGGCCTTTTAAATTACGGTAATATTCCGCTTCGTCAAGATCCTCCCTATTCTTTCCGTTACATTTTTAACAAACGGCAGGAAAACATTAGATTTTGCAGTAGCCTGTACGTCAGTATGATTTCTGCGTGGCTGCCTCAACGCACGTTTTATTTCTGCAGCAGTTCTTCCTTTGTTTGGTCCAAGTTTCATCGAACTAGGTCACTTGGCAGTGGCACACCAGGCAAAAGTCAATTTCTTCCTTAGGTTTTGCACACCACTGTAAATACAATTTAGTAATTAGTGGGAATCAGATTATGAAACTGATAACTCTAGAGAGTAAATGAAAATGCATGAAGTTGAATTCGAAGTTACAACAATGTCCATCTCTTAAGTCAATGGTTCGGTGGTTTCCAGAGATATCGTATGGAGGACGCAATGTAATCGAATTGGGCATTGGACAAATATCAAAAGTATTAACTAAATTGTCGGGCTTTGGACAATTCGCTCTCTAGCATATATGGAAGAGAAGTCAGGCGAAGATTTTTATTTTTGTGATGTAATGAAGCCGATTCCATTACGTATATTGTGATTCTTCACCAATATGTAACTAGCGTGAACTCCAGATGAAAATGATACAGGGTGTTTCAAAAATGACCGGTATATTTGAAACGGCAATACAAACTAAACGAGCAGCGATAGAAATACACCGTTTGTTGCAATATGCTTGGGACAACAGTACATTTTCAGGCAGGCAAACTTTCGAAATTACAGTAGTTACAATTGTCAACAACAGATGGCGCTGCGGTCTGGGAAACTCTATAGTACGATATTTTCCACATATCCACCATGCGTAGCAATAATATAGCGTAGTCTCTGAATGAAATTACCCGAAACCTTTGACAACGTGTCTGGCGGAATGGCTTCACATGCAAATGAGATGTACTGCTTCAGCTATTCAATTGTTTCTGGATTCTGGCGATACACCTGGTCTTTCAAGTGTCCCCACAGAAAGAAGTCACAGGGGTTCATGTCTGGCGAATAGGGAGGCCAACCCACGCCGCCTCCTGTATGTTTCGGATAGCCCAAAGCAATCACACGATCATCGAAATATTTATTCAGGAAATTAAAGACGTCGGCCGTGCGATGTGGCCGGGCACCATCTTGCATAAACCACGAGGTGTTCGCAGTGTCGTCTAAGGCAGTTTGTAGCGCCACAAATTCACGAAGAATGTCCAGATAGCGTGATGCAGTAATAGTTTCGGATCTGAAAAATGGGCCAATGATTCCTTTGGAAGAAATGGCGGCCCAGACCAGTACTTTTTGAGGATGCAGGGACGATGGGACTGCAACATGGGGCTTTTCGGTTCCCCATATGCGCCAGTTCTGTTTATTGACGAATCCGTCCAGGTAAAAATAAGCTTCGTCAGTAAACCAAATGCTGCCCACATGCATATCGCCGTCATCAATCCTCTGCACTATATCTTTGTCCGCTCCCGGTAGCTGAGTGGTCAGCGTGACAGACTGTCAATCCTAAGGGCCCGCGTTCGATTCCCGGCTGGGTCGGAGATTTTCTCCGCTCATGGACTGGGTGTTGCGTTGTCCTAATCGTCATCATTTCATCCCCGTCGACGCGCAGGTCGCCGAAGTGGCGTCAAATCGAAAGACCTGTACCAGGCGAACGGTCTACCCGACGGGGGCCCTAGCCACACGACATTTCATTTTTACTATATCGTTAGCGAATGTCTCTCGTGCAGCAATGGCAGCGGCGCTGAGGGGTTGCCGCGTTTGAATTTTGTATGGATAGAGGTGTAAACTCTGGCGCATGAGACGATACGTGGATGTTGGCGTCATTTGGACCGCAGCTGCAACACGGCGAACGGAAACCCGAGGCCGCTGTTGGATCACCTGCTGCACTAACTGCGCGTTGCCCTCTGTGGTTGCCGTACGCGGTCGACCTACCTTTCCAGCACGTTCATCCGTCACGTTCCCAGTCCGTTGAAATTTTTCAAACAGATCCTTTATTGTATCGCTTTTCGGTCCTTTGGTTACATTAAACCTCCGTTGAAAACTTCGTCTTGTTGCAACAACACTGTGTTCTAGGCGGTGGAATTCCAACACCAGAAAAATCATCTGTTCTAAGGAATAAACCATGTTGTCCACAGCACACTTGCACGTTGTGAACAGCACACGCTTACAGCAGAAAGACGACGTACAGAATGGCGCACCCACAGACTGCGTTGTCTTCTATATCTTTCACATCACTTGCAGCGCTATCTGTTGTTGAAAATAGTAACTACTGTAATTTCGAAAGTTTGTCCGCCTGAAAATGTACTGTTGTCCCAAGCATATTGCAACAAACGGTGTATTTCTATCGCTGCTCGTTTAGTTTTTATTGCCGTTTCAAATATACCGGTCATTTTTGAAACACCCTGTATATAAAAAGGCTTTCTGCACTAACTATGGCAGAATATTCACGTATTCTATTAAAGGCATTGTCGTTCACAGTATCGAAGTCTTTACAGGTTACAGAACAACAAGCCCGACTGCGCACAATAGGTGACAAGAAGCAATGCAACGCTGCAGTTTCAGATTTCCATTGAGAGGTGAGTGAAATAATTTAGACTGTCCTGTTGTTAAAAATGTTGGCCAGTCGATGGAGAGTAAGTACGACGGTGTCGTAAATGGAGTGTGTATTAACACTCTGAGCACCAAAGCTCTCCCCCTAAAACCACCACCTTCTTATTCTTTTTTCTAAATACCAGTGCCTTTAGCATGAAACCACCTACTCCGTTGAAAGTGGTGCACTGAGATACTTCTACGAATGTAGCGGATTGCAGCAGTCACAACGTTCGAAGCACCAGTCGACGAAAAGATTGTGCTACGCGATTATGGGAGATAGTGACACCTTTTTTTTAAATATAGTGGCCATATTGTACCACAGACTGAAAGTGAGTGTGTACATTTAGTGTTACTGTAACGATAATCTGAATTGTTCCGAAATGAAAGCAGTGAAACGATATGCAGTTTTGATAGCAAATTTATTAAATTTCAGGCTGAAGTTTGCTTGTTCGTTAGAGCTATAATTTGTTTTAGTCATTATGAGTTCATCGAGATATTGAAATGTGCGATTAGAGCGAGAAAAAAAGCGAATTTACTTTCAAACACAATGCAAGAAATGATAGGTGGCTGAAAAACTGTATATTCTACTGGTTACCAAGTGAAGCCACCTTCTTAAAAGAATTGATTATTCAGTTTTTGCCATTTTCTTCTTGCGTTCGTAGCTTACTATGATAATAAAGCTAAATTTTGCGCAAAATTTTAAAATTGTGTTTTTTCATACTGTTGGGTATTAAAGGGTTAAGGAATGATACGCGCAGAGTGTTATCTTGCTACGTACTATAATCTTTAAGTATTTGCATCGGAACAGAATAGTTCGGATAACTGAACAGTAACAAATTACGCATTTCATCAATTGGCTTTTGCGAAAGATGTAATTGGGAGGAAGCGAGTCATGGCTGTCACCACTGTAAGGAATGCCGCATCGAGTATTCGTCCCATGTAGTTATAGAAGACGAGTGAACTTTTACCATATTTTGTTAAGGCGGTGGACGACGACTCACGAATTCTACAGAAAGAGTAGGGCTTGGGGAGACCTTGACAGTGCTACTCTGCTACTCAGCCTATGCGCTTTTTCCAGACGGAACGGAGATCACAATATGCCTAACTAGCGCGGGGATCGATCGATCGATCGATCTCTCTCTCTCTCTCTCTCTCTCTCTCTCTCTCTCTCTCAGCTCGCTGTGACGTGGCCACAGCAATCTTCACTTACGTCTGTATTCATGCTGTAGAAACTGTTGTCAAACGCAATACCCACTGACCACCAGTTAGGATTTCTTCCCGTTCCATTGGCGTATGGTGGGCAGAAAGTGTGATTGCTTAAATGCCTCTGTGCGCAATGTCATTAGTCTATCTTGTCCTTACGGCCCCTACGGGAACGGTACGTAAGGGGCTGTAGCACATCGTTAATACATCACTTAATGCTCTGTAAATAGGTTTCCGCTGGATAGCTCGTGCTATCTTCGAGCGTCCGTCAATGAAGCCTTATCAAACGGTCCTGTGGCTATTCGTGCTGCCCTTCTCCTTGTACGTTCAATATCCTCTGTTAGTCTTGTTTGGTGTGGGTCACACTTGTGTAGACTGATTACATTTCCTTGGCACTGTACCAACAAACCGAAATCTCTCATCTGTTTTGCCTACGATTGAGTCTATGCGATCGATCAGTTTCATATGCGTAAGAACGAGGTAATTGTATGAACTGACCGATTCCAGCTGTTACTGATTTACATTAAATCCATAAGATACTATTATTCTGCGTTTTGTGAAGAGTTAAATTTTACAGATTTAAAGCAAGTTCTCAGTTAAAATTTGTCCAGATGTCGCTCAATTTTTGTGGAGTTTGTAACAGACAGTACTTTCTTACAGTCAATTGTACCATGTGCACCATCTCAATCAACATTGGCTGCCAGATCATTAATATATAATATGAACAGCAAGGGTCCCAATAAACTTCTCTGGGACACGCTACATTTCTGCGCCTACTACGTTTGTCCATAACTTTACAACCAACCATAGGAAGTTACGAGCCTGCGTTGGAAATACAACAGAGAAATGCCGACCTAGAGAGGATAGCGACAGAGGTTCTTGAATTCCAACGAACAAATTTTTGCTTCGGACAGTTACCTGGGTAGCGCATCATTGCTTTTGGACAATACACTTCATTGGTAATTAATTTTGGCCATTTAGAAGAACCAAATTAAGAATAATATCATTACAGCAGCAATTTAGCAGCTCATTTGTTTCTCCCTGCGTAATTATCGTGCCATGATAACGTTCCTAAGACTGTTTATCACGAGTAGATCTCTCTCTAAAATTTTAATTGTTCAAAAAGTCTATTGTTATGAATTTTTTAAACTGATACTGAGGTATGTGTGTCGCCCAGTAACACGGACTTAACTCATTTATTTATCCAGTTATCCAGCGATCATCTCACTGTCATAAAGGATTTTTCATCATAATACAACGAAAATAGAGCGCCCAAATGTACATTCATATACACACATCTAAAACGTTTTGCATCAGCTCGGTTCCGAGATTTCCGAAACCTTTACAGAAAATTGAAAGAGAGATCAACATAAACATCATTTTCGCCCTTTTTCTTGCTCATGAAAACCACTCATGCATGCTGTACCACAATACAGCGAGACCTTCAGAGGCGGTGGTCCAGATTGCTGTACACACAGGTACCTCTAATACCAAGTGGCACTTCCTCTTGCATTGATGCATGCTTGTATTCGTTGTGGCATACTATCCACAAGTTCATCAAGGCACTGTTGATCCAGATTGTCCCACTCCTCAACGGCGAATCGGCGTAGATCCCTCTGAGTGGTTGGTGGGTCACGTCGTCCATAAACAGCTCTTTTCAATCTATCCCAACCATGATCGATAGGGTTCATGTCTGGAGAACATGCTGGCCACTCGAGTCGAGTGATGTTATCCTGAAGTGATTCTCAAGATGTACACGATGGGCACGCGATTTGTCTTCCATGAAGACGAATACCTCGCCAAAATACTGCCGATATGGTTGCACTATCGATCGGAGGATGGCACTCACGTATCGTACAGCCGTTATGGCGCATTCCATGACCACCAGCGGTGTACGTTAGCCCCAAATAATGCCACCCAAAACAGCAGGGAACCTCCACCTTGCTGCATTCGCTGGGCAGTGTGTCTAAGGCGTTCATCCTGGACGGGGTGCCTCCAAACACGTCTCCGACGATTGTCTCATTGAAGGCATATGCGACACTCATCGGTGAAGAGAACGTGGTGCCAATCCTGAGCGGTCCATTCGGCATGTTGTTGGGCCCATCTGCACGGCGCTGCATGGTGTCGTGATTGCAAAGGTGCACCTCGCCACGGACGTCGGGAGTGAAGTTGCGCCTCATGCAGCCTATTGCGCAAGGTTTGAGTCGTAATACAACGTTCTGTGGCTGGAGGAAAAGCATTATTCAACATGGTGGCCTTGCTGTCAGGGTTCGAGCCACAATCCGTAGGTGGCGTTCATCCATTGCAGTAGTAGGCCTTGGGCGGCCTGAACAAAGCATGTCACCGACAGTTCCTGTGTCTCTGTATTTCCTCCATGACCGAACACCGCTTTGGTTCACTCCGTGAGGCCTGGACACTTCCCTTGGTAAGAGCCCTTCCGGGCACAAATTAACAATGCGGGCGCGTTTGAACCGCGGTTTTGACCGTCTAGGCATAGTTGAACTAGGATAACACGAGCTGTGTACCTTCTTCCTGGTGGAATGCCTGAAACTGATCAGCTCTCGGACCCCCTCCGTCTAATAGGCGCTGCCCATGCATGGTTGTTTACATCTTTAGGCGGGTTAGTGACATCTCTGAACAGTAAAAGGGACTGTGACTGTGATTCAATATCCACAGTCAGCGTCTATCTTCAGGAGTGCCCGCCCGGTTGGCCGTGCGGTCTAACGCACGGCTTCCCGGGCGGGAAGAAGCGCCTGGTCCTCGACACGAACCCGCCCAGCGTATTTGTGTCGAGGTCTGGTGAACCGGTCAGTCTGTGGATGGTTTTTAGGCGGTTTTCCATCTGCCTCGGTGAATGCGGGCTGGTTCCCCTTATTCCGCCTCAGTTACACTATGTCGGCGATTGCTGCGCAAACAAGTTCTCCACGTACACGTACACCACCCTTACTCTGGAGTTGTGGACCACTGCGGCTGCGGCTGCGGCGGGGACGGAGCCTCTCCGTCGTTTCTAGGTCCCCGGTTAACATACAATACAATACAATCTTCAGGAGTTCTGGGAACCGGGTGATGCAAAACATTTTTTGGTGTGTGTGTAGAATACGTTTCTGAAAGGATAGAGCAAGGTCTCGCTGAAAGAACGATCCCAGTATTTGCTTAAAATGATTTAGAAAAAACAAGAAGTACAACAGGATGATGGAGTCTTCTCCTGTTATCAGACGAGTCAAGCCGTCGTTCTCCGACAGCGTTTCAAGAAGTTTCTTACTTGTTATCTTCAGGAGCAATGCCAGGAAAGTACACAACATTGAAGGTAATTTCGTTGGCACTGAAGCCCTGCTGACGAAGGCGAAATTGAGACTGATGGAGTCACGAAGAAGAAAACCCCTGTACAGTGTTTATGGTTCCACAAAAGCCTAGAACAATCTGTTAATTGATAGAACACTTCGAATTATTCCATGGTGAAGCAATAAACCATTTCTGTGCTTGAAAATAAATTGAGGCGGGTTTGATTACTGCTACAGAACTTTAATACTATGTATTTCATTACGAGATGATTGTCTGTAATGTAGTTACACAATTGTAAAGCAACAGATTCGACTTTGAATATAAAAAAAGGAGCAGTGATCTATGCATCCAGACAACATTCTGATGCTAAGTCACAATGATATTTTATTCCGTCGAAATATCAGCAGTTGTCTAAACATTTCTTCTTGAAAAATTTTTGCTCACATACTGATGTTTCTAATAAATAAATTAAAAAGGATGTAGAATTTCAAACAGTTGAGAAAATGGAAGAGTCGGAAAATCGGTAAGGTAGCTTTTAACCGTGGAACAGCTTGCTGGAGTAAACTTCAAACAAAGTGAACACTTCCCCGGTACAGTTAATACCGCATTGACTTGTAGCACCGTTGGCCGTATCTGAATTTAGCTCCCGTTCTCAAGATTGAATCTTTGCACCGAAACATCCCATTAAAACGCCGTTAATGGGCGAGGTGCCCCGAGTGGAAAAAAACGGGGATGTAATCTTCCTTTCTATCCAATTAAGGACTGTTGCTAATGAAATACTTAGGGTCGAAGTCTTTAATGCTTCTTCCGTAACGAAGCAGTTCTTTTTTTTTTTCGCCTTTTGGTAATAATTTACAAAGAATTTACTGAGTGGGAAGGCTAATAGCATTAAATACATATTTTTAATTGTCGCTACCTCCCTAATTGAACAAGGTTCTTTTATTAATTACTTAGTTATTTAAAATGAGTTTCAGATAAAGAGACATCCGTAGATTTTACAGGAACTTGGCAATATTCGTTTAATAAGATTAACACACATTATTATTTCTATTCGTCAGCTTTTCGAGCTCAAGTTTTCTTCCGTATGAATTATTTCTCGTTCAAGACTGTAAAGACTTTCGTTTATTAAAAGTCGATTTCACTGCAAAAGTAAATTCACACTACTTTCTTTCCTTTCCTTTGGTTGAAACAATGACTGTCAGTTGCCAGCTCCTAGATTTAAAAACAGCCTTCACTGTAAGCATTTTGGAACCGGAAGCTCAGATCTACTGGTATGATCATTTCCCCGGAATTTCTCCTCCTCCACATGAACAGCCAACAGTCGTGTGCCTACGAATTACTCTTTCCACATTGGAAGAAAGGAGCAGGGGGAATTTCATTCAGCAGTTCAGACACTTGGTATCTTGGTTTACCAGTGACAACAGTATAGATATGGGCATCGAGGACAGAACAGCAGTGGGAATGAAATACAAATATTCCCTCAGGGAAACGCTCAACTCAAATCAGTATCAGTGAAACATTACGTTCGAAATCTACACTGAAGAACAAAGAAACTGGTACACCTGGCCCCCGCGAGCACGCAGAAGAGCCACAACACGTGGATGGACCCGACTAATGTCTGAGGTAGTGCTGCAGGGCTGTCGATAAATCCGTAAGAGTACGAGGGGGTGGCGATTTCTTCTGAACAGCACGCTGCAAGGCATTGCAGATGCTCAATAATTTTCGTGTTTGGGGAGGTTGGTGGCCAGTGAAAGTGTTTAAACTCAGAAGAGTGTTCGTGGAGACACTCTGCAGCAATTCTGGACATGTGGGTTGTCACATTGCCCTGCTGGAATTGCCCAAATCCGTCGGAATGCACAATGGACATGAATTGGTACAAGTGATCAGACAGGATGCTTGCGTACGTGACACCAGTCAGAGTCGTATCTAGACGTATCAGGGGTCCCGTATCAGGTCCCATATCACTCCAACTGCACGCGCTCCACAGAGTTAGAGACCCTCCACCAACTTGAACAGTCCCATGGTGACGTGCAGGATCCATGGGTACACGAGCTTGTCTCCACACCCGCCCCACTTTTGTCACTTTGAACGACTCCCTTCAGTCATCAATGGTCCCGTTCTCGAACGATCTTTTTGCGGCCGCAGCGATGTCGGAGATTTGATGTTTTACCGGATTCCTGATATTCACGGTACACTCTTGAAATGGTGGTACTGGAAAATCCCCAATTCATCGCTGTCTCGGAAATGGTGTCCCATCGCTCGTGCGTCAACTGTAACACCACGTCCAACTCACTCAAATCTTGATAACCTGCGACTGTAGCAGCAGTAACCGATCTAACAACTGCGGCAGACACTTGTTGTCTTATATAGGCGTTGCCGGCCGCAGCGCCGTATTCTACCTGTTTACACATCTACTGTATATATTTGAATACGCATGTCTAAACCAGTTTCTTTGGCGCTTCAGTGTAGAATACCATAAAAAGCCCAGCAGTCATGTACGTTTCGGAAGCCTGGATCATGACTAAACGAGGAAAGGAAAAACTATTAATATTTGTAAGAGAAAGTGGCAAGATACGGGAACAGATTTTAGAGGAGAATTTAGGGGGAGGTTAAACGAAGAAATGTACCTGTTAATGCAACACCAACAATCCTACAGAAGCTGAAGAGCAAAAGAATCCACTGGGTGCACCGCGTAGCCTGTATGCCTGAAGAAAGACAGCCTAAGAAGGCACTTGAAACCAAACACCAGAAGCCGCTTAGGATAACCAAGGTAGCGGGTGAAGGATGACCTGGCGAAGGACTTGAAAGCCCTGGGGATTGAAGATACTTTGAGGAACCGAGCACAAAAGAGAAAGGAATGTAGACAGTTTATGAAGGACTCGTGTGTGTGTGTGTGTGTGTGTGTGTGTGTGTGTGTGTGAGAGAGAGAGAGAGAGAGAGAGAGAGAGAGAGAGAGAGAGCGCCCGTAACGGATGATCTGAAGTACCGCTAGCTGAGAACATGAGAGCAAAGAATCGGCACCTACTATTTAAGGAAAAATATCGGCATTTGACTGAAGTGCTTTAGGAGAATAAAGTGTATTCTGAGCAAATTTGAACCCTTCTTTTTACGAATAAAAGTTTTGTATCTCATCCATGCCAATTTGCAATTTGTTCGGTGACCTCATGCCTTATTAATCACTCGTATTTCCACCTCATTTTAAACCTAGACAGCGCTCATTCGCTAATGCGATGACTGTTGATTATTATTTTCAGTTCTCCATCGCCTTTCATTTGAGCAGTGATGCCTGTTCAAATGTTTCCGTATTCCTCAGCCTACTTGTTATTACCTGTAAAACGTGAATCCCATAGGCTTGCTTTCCCCAGTTGGCCTGCATGTAATCAACCACAGAGTCAAAATCTGAATCTTCGCATTCTAGATTCTGCGTTGAACTCCTAATTTTGTACTTTTCTCTTTCTGTAGCTATAAGAGACCACTGACAAAATTTAACCTCAAATTTCTTGGACATCACCTGTTCAGTTGAGAAGGAAGTGATATTTATTAGTAAAAGTAAGTGAATTTACTACGGCGTTCGCAAAGGTAGCAGCACGCAGAAACATAGAAGAAATTGAACTTTACACTGCGGATCAGATACACAATAATATAGAAACGATTAGTATTGAAGAACGAAAGAACTATTTATGGTTTCAGAATATTCATAAATGCATGAGGCCAACATGTGCTGAAAAATGGGTCTGTAAATATTTTGGCATGGTACCAATGAGTGTTGTGTACATTTTTGACTATATCCATCTACGCAATTGGACTAGAGGTCTCAGAAATTGGAATGAAGTGAAAAGAAGATGCATAAATACGATATGGTAGTGCCTGTGTTGCCCGAAGGAACACAAACACAGACACAGACACAGACACAGGCACAGGCACTGCAGTATCGTATTTATTCGTCGATACCAGGAAATGACTTCAACTAAAAAGTGCACCCCCCTCCCCCGGGACTGGAATTTAATAATGTGAACGAGGGCAGGTTGTGGTGTATGAATGACGACATAGGGAAGTTTGGGTTTGGCAGTGAGTCGTGCACGGATAGCCGAAGCTGTTGAGGTGACCACCCGCGTAAGACGGGAAATCCGGCTTCGAGTCCCGTTCCGGCACAGATTTTCATTGTTGATGGTTGTTCATATTTGCAACTGTTAATGCATTTCATGTAGGAAGCACGAAAGTTCAAGGAGAATAGATACCGATGCTAAGGTTTTCAGGTAACATAGGCCTTCTCGTTGGATGTAAAGGGGACTTGTGTTAATTACCACCGAATGCGGCTTAAGGTTACACGTAGCCAATACGAAGAGCATTAATAGCAATAGAAAGAGCATTAATAGCAATAGAAAGGAGAATAACTACACGCATAACAAGTGGAGAAAGTGAAAAAAATCGTGTCTAGGAAACAATATTACACAGGATAGGTGAAACAAGGAATATGTCAGAATTACACTGTCCCAGTCGAAGAAATGTTTCTGGTTTCTGCTCTGAAAGGGATCTACTGGCACTACAAAACTGATATGAAACTGAGAAAGAAAGGATACTTCTAGAGCACAGCATTGTATATGAAGTGGAACTTAACGTATGGGGAATCAGGAGAAGAAGGAACTATAACCATTTCGAAAATTGTTCTATCGGAGAATATTTTTTCCACTTAATTTCTGACAACGTATGAAATAAAGACATATTAAAAAGAATAGGTAACCAAGAAGTCAATGTGTCTCCCAGATCAGGAAAAGCGACACGCTAATGAGACATCTGCAACACCACCCAGGGAAAGCTACCCTGTCGCTATCACTTGGTTAGTCTAGAGACTGGTGAGCTAAAAGAATATGTAAATTTGAGAAAATCAATAGCTGTTGCTGCAGGGCGATGAAAACGCTGCAACAATGTAATCATGTTCTACGGCGGAAGGACGACGCGAATATGCAGACCAACAAGAGAGTGTTAAGTCTGCCTTCGGACTAGGATCACGTTTTGCTTGCCGCATGTGGGAAGTCGATGTGCTACTGGCGTACGTATAGTGGAGCTGTGCCGAGGACATGCAGTACGGTGGGATAGAAACATCTTCTAAAAACTTACCGTCTTGTTACTTTCTGTAACATAATGAAGTTAGAGGTTTTCGTAACATGACTGTCTATGCATATGTTAGCTTACCAAATTAAACTGACTAATAACGTTCACCATATACGTTCAACCTACAACATTATTCATATCTGCCGCTTCAAAGACAGAAATTTAAAAGCAGATTTGATACTGCGTTCATTGAACTTGAGACAGTTTGCAGTTTGATCACAAACAAACAAACATTTTTATAATATGTATGGGTGGACTTCTTCGGATTCGCTACTAACTGTGCTAGCCGCGCTGGAGTTTCCGTGATACTCGAAACCTCGCAGAAGTGTTGAAGTTAAAAACTTATTCGCATAGGTAAAATTTCAAGGTATTCGTCGGTGGGAGCAGTGCGTTATAGAATATTATTTGTATGAAGGGTTTGGTATGAATCTGTGTCCGCTACCTCCTGTTCAGGCACTACCAATCAACCCATCTCTTTCGAATAACGCTTCTCTTGCCTACGTTCCGGCAGTTGACCCTTAACATAAACAAATGGAGGATTGGAAGAATGTAGCGATCAGTATCGAATAATACGGATTTATTGCAGGTCTATTTCGACTATATTACAGTCATCATTAGTGCATATATCATCCAATGTGATAAAACCAAACTTGTGCTTAAACGCAAACTTTCAAGTTTTAGAACAGTCACATCTATAAAATATTAAGAAAAAGAAGCAGCATATCTGACAATACGAAGGATGAATTGATGTATTCAAACTTGAAAGATACGTGTGTTTGATGGCAAGTTGTATGCGACCACATTGGGTGATACATGCGCCAATAATTGCTATTCTACAATCTAAATCTATTGTCAAGATAAACAGATTATTTGCAAATGATCGCTGCATTCCTCCATTTGTATCTCGAACTTCCGCTGCACACGGGAGTCCTATGGATTCTGACATTAAAAAAAAATGGAGCGTATTGCGCATAAAAAAGCAGAAAGGCCCATTACTGTCTGATTAGACGATTGCAGAACAATCACTGGAAGCAGTCGCATCCCTAAAATATGTAGGAGTAAGGGTACGGAGCGCCCGGTTGGCCGTGCGGTCTAACACACGACTTTCCGGGTGGGAAGGAGCGCCTAGTCCCCGGCACGAATCCGCCCGGCGCATTTGTGTCGAGGTCCGGTGAACCAGCCAGTCTGTGAATGGTTTTAGGCGGTTTTCCATCTACCACTGTGAATGCGGGCTGGTTCCTCTTATTCCGCCTCAGTTACACTATGTGGGCGATTACTGTGCAAACAAGTTCTCCACGTACGCGTACACCACCACTACTCTACCACGCAAACATAAGGGTTCCACTCGTCTGGTATGAGACGTTCCCTGCGGGGGGATAGGGGGCGGTGAGAGTGGGGGGGAGCGAACCTCACGATAACCCTGGGTTCGGTGTGGGGCGGCGGGGGTGTGAAGTGGACTGCGGTAGTCATCGTGGGGTTGTGGACCACTGCGGCTGCGGCGGGGACGGAGCCTCTCCGTCGTTTCTAGGTCCCCGGTTTACATACAATACACTGCAATGCAATACAATGGTACGGAGTGATTTTAAGTGTTACGCCAATATAGGACAAATCGCAGGTGAGACAGATTCCTTGGAAGAATCCCCAAAGAGTGTAATCCACTCATGAACGAGGTAGCTTACAAGACCGTCGTTCGACCAATATTGCTCTTATTGGATCTGTACCAGATTAGACTGATAAAGGAAAAATAAAAGATCCAAAGAAGATCAGCTTCATTAAGCGGGCGTGACAGCATCATAGAGATCCTCAGTCAACTGCAGTGGCATACGCTGCAAAGAATGCATTTTGCATCACGGTGTGGAATTATTGTTAAAGTTTGGAGAGCCTACCTTTTGTAAACGCGGCAGCCAACATTTTGCTCCCTCCTACGTTTATCTCGAGCAAACACCATGAAGATGAAACTAGAGAGATTACCACGAACCTTTCTTCCCGCGAACCATTCATGACTGGAACATGAAGTTGGCAAAAACTTTCTAAAGACAAGATCGCTTAAATATTTATTTACAAAAAACCGGTTTCGATGGGCTTTGTTGCACCTTCAAGTCTTCAAAAAGTGTCAGGTCTTCATAAAGTGTGTTTAAAATGAACGCACGCATTTTTGAAGACCTGAAGATGGTAGCAAAGTCTGTCGCAACCGGTTGTTTGTAAATAAAGAAATAATTATGCGCTCTTGGCTTTCGAAAGTTTCTACCTAGTAAAACGGGTCGCTCCTTCTAATTTCTCAGCACGAGGAAATTCTAGGAAAGTGTGAAGCTATAGTGGTGTGGATGCAGAGGCAAATGTTTGTGATGACGCAGCGAAAGCCGCAGTCCGAGCCTGACACAGCGATAAGAGGATAACTGAACCGATTGATATCTGTTACAAGGAAAACGAATGGTACGAGGACAAACAGCGCAGCCCAAGAACCGCAGCGACGCTGCGGCTAAATGAATAGCTACGAGGCTCGGCCGCGGCTGCGGCGGATGCGCTCCCGCTGGAAGCAATTGAAGAGCCCGGCAGCGCACTCAGCATTAAGGATGCAGAGCCCCCGCAGCCTAACCGCATCAGCCGGCAGACGGCGGGCCCTGAGTGCCGTCATTACGCCTCCCCGCCCTTGGCTGCACCCGCGGGCGCCCCTGCGAGGGCGGCAGCCGCTTCCCGCACAACACCTGTCCCTGCCGCGCCCTTGAAATATTCACGCGCAGACAAACGCGAGAGCTTCCCTCGCAGGCAGCCTATCTACGTAAATCGCTACAGGCGAAGTTACATTCTCTGGCATCGCTGTTCCATGCATTCCAGATTTTTATAGAACAACGTTCCCGAAGGCTGCGCGAGTCTTCAAGACAATGTAGGATTCGTAGTTTCGCGCTGATGCCGTACATTTATGAAATATGTGATACTAATTTCTATTTCCATTTCCGTTTTTAAATTTTCTAACCTACCTGCCCGATTAAGGGATCTTACATTCCACGCTCCGATCCGTAGAACGCCAGTTTTCTTTCTGCTGATAACGACATCCTCTTGAGTAGTCCCCGCCCGGAGATCCGAATGGAGGACTATTTTACCTCCGGAATATTTTACCCAAAAGGACGCCATCATCATTTAATCATACAGTAAAGCTGCATGCCCTCGAGAAAAATTACGGCCGTAGTTTCCCCTTGCTTTCAGCCGTTCGCAGTACCAACACAGCAAGGCCGTTTTGGTTATTGTTACAAGGCCAGATCAGTCAATCATCCAGACTGTTGCCCTTGCAACTACTGAAAAGGCTGCTGCCCCTCTTCAGGAACCACTCGTTTGTCTGGCCTCTCAACAGATACCCCTCCGTTGTGGTTGTACCTACGGTACGGCTATCTGTATCGCTGAGGCACGCAAGCCACCCCACCAACGGCAAGGTCCATGGTTCATGGGAGAAGAAGGGATCGGTTGGTAGGACATGTTCTGAGGCATCAAGGGATCACCAATTTAGTATTGGAGGGCAGTGTGGAGGGCAAAAATCGTAGAGGGAGACCAAGAGATGAATACACTAAGCAGATTCAAAAGGATGTAGGTTGCAGTAGGTACTGGGAGATGAAGAAGCTTGCACAGGATAGAGTAGCATGGAGAGCTGCATCAAACCAGTCTCTGGACTGAAGACCACACCAACAACAACAATTTCTATTTCTTTCACTTTCACTACAGATCCGTTCTCAGGTATCATTGTCATTATCGAGTGACTTGCAATATGGTGTGGGTGACATTTTTATTATACATATGTTACGGTAGAACACTGAGCATGGATTGCTACTTAAATATAGTCGTATGATGGATCGACATTGCTCGCAACAGTATTTGGTCATAGTTCTATATTCGTTGAATTAAGTCAGTAGTTAATCCTTTATGACAGTTCTGGAGCTACGATGTCATACAAATTAAAAGCACTAAAAGTGTAGCATCGGAGCTCCAAATCTGTGAAATTACATCGTAACAAATGGCTCTGAGCACCATGGGACTTAATTTCTGAGGTTATCGGTCCCCTAGACTGCAGCGTCTAGAACCGCTCGGCCACACCGGCCGGCTACGTCTTAACAAATTAACAACTAACTTAGTTCGACAAACACTGGACGACAGTAAAATTTAGTTGCCAACGATGTAACATTAATTTCGATCCATCTAGACAATGTAAAGGTTGTACATTAATAAAACCGATAAACTGGCCCTAGATGGAGGGAAAAAGGTCCTATGAACATATGTCTGGAAATGGACGGTGTGCGTGTAAGAACAACAAATCGTCCTGGAACACAGTACAGAGCTGCATCGCATCCGAGTCACAAGATATAGTCAACTCGTATCAGGTAACAGAGATAATAGCGGTTGTCATAGAGGATACATATAGCGGTACTTTGGCTTACAAAATGCTGGCGGACCTTTTAGCTGGGGTTTGTACGAAGGTACATCTCAAAATCCAGATGAACCCGGTCCTTCAAATTTGGTGTACGCACTGTCCGCCGCCTCCCTGCACGTTCTTCTGTCTGAAAGGGCCCAAGATCACACAAAGGCCCAAAAACGGGCTTGAAATGTCGTGTTGTATGGTTGGTGATTGGTGCCTGTGAGTGTACCTGTTTTGGTATAGCCGTGCTGCCTTTCGAGCGTTTCCAGCTGCTTGGCCGTACATTAACACCACCTCGGCTTGTTCCCGACATGTTTACCGCGTCAATCTGCTGCTTACAGTACGCCGCGCCAACCACAAAGCCTACAATACAGAAGGAACAAGAGCCACTTGGTCAGAGAATTTTCATTCGTCAGGACCACCTGCCGTGGAAACGATACGTTCCCGGACACTTGTTCATATAACTTCTTTCCTCCATTTTGTGCCTGTAATCTGCCCCTTCAGATGGTCGATTGTATTTATTTCAGCTTTTGTATGTATGTAGTAATGCATGCTCTATGTTTTACCATTAGATAATATGTATAGTGAAAATAACGTCACTTATACCGTAGCGTAGGTCACTCGATAATGGCAATTTTAGCCGAAAAGGATCCATAGCTAAAGTGCAAGAAATAAAAATTAGTATCACAGAACAGCTAGTCCGGACTGTCATTTATAAATACATCACTAGCTCACTTATACTAGGCTGCAAGCTCTAGGGAATATAAATGTATTTAATAACTAATAAAATGCTGTAAACAATAACCAATAGTATTTACGAAACTACTTTCCTTAGTTGCAAAATCAATTAGTATCTTCTTGGTTTGTAAGTTATGCCCCCACGACCTAATAAAACAATGTTTTATTGTCAGATGCGTTTTGCTCCTTTCATTTTCGATGCATTTTCTGTGGCCTATAATAAATCCAGCGGATGGCTTAGTGACAAAGCTACCATGTGTGTCTACACTTTAAGTGAAAATGCCCAGGTCACATGGCTCAGTGTGACGCAGACGGTTAAACCAATCAGGCGCCATGCCACTGAGACGCACTCTTGCTTCTTATAGCCTACTTCATTGGGATCAATCTGCCTTTCTGGACACAAACTCCTCTAGCCTTCACATCGCGTCACTGAATAGACGTGCACAGCTCCTTGGATGCCACCAGAAGATTACATGGAGGATAGAATAGCGCGTCGAAGTCTTCAGCGACGGAAATTCTGCCAGCATGCATGAGGCGATCGTCCGCACATACGACCTGGTGAGCACTGCCTTGAACACTGTATTTAACTGACGCAAATTCGTCCCACCCCAGCGCTAGATACGTACAGGATGCTGTACGGCCAACTGCAACAGGAAAGTGATGTGTTCTTCCAACAGGATAATACTCTACAAGTCGTGATGCATCTTCCCTGGCCAGCATCAGCGCAGAACTTGTGTACAGTGGAACAAGTGCGCGACGTGATGGTACGACAAGTTACTAATTCCGTTTTCCCATCCACAACACCTGCAGCGCTGCGCGAACAGATCGTGAAGATGTGGGCTAACGTATCCCGAGACAATGTTAGTCGCCTTTATTTGAGTGCTTGCCAGAATCAGTGTGTGCCAATTGGCACCCTTGGAGGTTACTGTGCGTAGTAATATGGATGTTTCAGCATTCTATGTACTCCATATCGGCTGTTTCTTCAATAAAACTGCCGGCCGCGGTGGTCTCGCGGTTCTAGGCGCGCAGTCCGGAATCGTGCGACTGCTACGGTCGCAGGTTCGAATCCTGCCTCGGGCATGGATGTGTGTGATGTCCTTAGGTTAGTTAGGTTTAAGTAGTTCTAAGTTCTAGGGGACTGATGACCACAGCAGTTGAGTCCCATAGTGCTCAGAGCCATTTGAACCATTTCAATAAAACGAATTAATTAGAAAGCTCTCTTTGCAGACACTGTATATATTTCTTTTTACAGTAGTTATATGACGTATACGTGGGATAGGTCTCTACACTACGGTTTTAAGTATCCTTGCCAGTGGATGTGGAGACTATGGATCAGGAACGAGATCCTTATACTCGCTTTAAACTCACCAGCGAGTCCTGTGACGCCGTCTCCGAACTCACGTTCTCCGTTTGCAAGTAGACGCATGAGTCCCCGCCGCAACCGACTCACCACCTGACACTATTGTCGGGTGCAGGTGGACTCGACTCGCTCAGAAAGGAGAGCGAGTGCACGAGTTCACAAGTATAACTGCGGACTCGTGGCGTTCCCGCTTACATACGCAACAATTTTGAACGAAATTTTCGCCATTGAACTATAAATTACTGTTCATGGCTTTGTAGCCATTTCTGAGTGGAACTTGAAATGTCACAAAATGTCCAATCTCTCTAAATGGCAGAAACAATTCAGAGAATATCTAACAATTACGCTGACACGCACACAATTCCGAGGCATCACCGAGTCTGTAACGACAGTATCGAAAACATGCCATGAGGATGAAGTGCAGTCTCTACCTCTCTCACCTGCTAAAAACAGAAAAGAATGACAAGCTACACAACTTGCTGTTAGCTCATAAACACAGGCTGCCATGACGAAATTAATACAGAAATAGCATGCCGTTTCATCACAGGGATGTAACAGTGATGATGTTCTGTGCCCTTTTTTTTTACGTAGCGTATTTGTTTTCTCGTTTTGAAGGTGGAAACAAGAATACAACAACGTTGCTTCCACTGTACGAAATTAATACGATTTTTTTTTTCTGAAGCGTGGTCTCTAGCGTGAACTTCTTCCAGATATTATTTCGCCCACAATGTTGCAATTTTGTACTTTGCATCAATTAATTTTCGTCTTACACCCTCAACAGTCTCTCAAAACACATCTTTTTCAAAGCTCATCTGGTATCGGAAATCCATCATCGGGCCTTATAGGTGCTACCGTATATCAGCAAGTCATCTTCCGTTCTAACAGTAGGTCACGACTAGGCTTAGGCTCCCGGGTGCTACAGTTACGGAGAAAGAGTCGCCGAGTAGGAAGAGACCGCAGCGCCACACTTCTGACACTCTATACTCGCGGTATTACACCGGGAACGAGGAAAGCCCGTTAGCACTGATGTAACAGCGGCGCCTTTATTTGTAAAGTATGCAACCCGGAACGTAGTTCGTACTCGCTCCGTTTCTGATATCTGATCGAGATGCAGGCAGATGAGCTGGCATAGGCAACGCAGCGGAGTAGTGCAACACTGTCACGGAGGGCGTAAGTGAAGGGTAACATGGGCAGAGCGACTGACCTCGGTGTTTACCGCCGGCGGCAGTAGTCTTGACCCCGCAGTTCTTATACATCAACTACAGAGTACCTGGACTTCCCTTCGCTCCTTGCTCTGTTTTCCGTGCGCTTAATTCGCTTCAGTCGCCCTCGCTGGTAGCAATATGTTTGCTCCAGGTCATCTCTACGCGGTGAATGGGCACTCTGCTCCCCCCGTAGACTGACACGCAAGGCGAGTTTCGTTCCCTCTTCCCGCATTCAGCCCTCCGGATTTGCAGTCGATCCACTGTCGGCCGGTATAGCAACATTTCGTGCCGATAGTGACGGTTTTGCGAAGTTCTCATGCCTATGAAGACACGGAACGGTTACTCAGCTATTTTTCGATTAAACCGACTTTTCGGTACAAGAGTTGAACCACGTTTTAACGCTTTTCTTTCCATTGAGATTTCTTATAGCCCTTTCCGTATGTACCGCTACGGACTTGTGTTTTGTTATACAGAGCCCAAGACGTTCTTTTCCTGACATATGCGTGCACATCTTATCTCACACGGTACTTGCCATAGAGTGAATATCCGCTTTTAGGAACATATTGCAGGAAATATGAGGCCGTAGACTGCTTTATTGTTCTTCACATTTACAAAAAGAATTACAAACCTAATCCCAGAAGCTGTGAGATTGTAAACAAGCACTATGCAACATGAACAACACACAGAGGTAACTTCTGTTTGACTCAAAGCAACTTTCAAGCAAGCGCCGATACGCAATTGTAGCTCTGCCACAGAAAGAATCACAAGTGGAACTTACTTTCTGGATGTACCTCGTACGTTCCGCAGGGAATGCAATTGCTGGATGATCCGATAGTCAGAGGGGTTTTATACGCAATGTTTTAGCTCCCACAGCTCGCGTGCCGTCCTAAGGATAACAAGATTACGGTGCGGAGGCGGGGAGAGGAGGGGATTGGGGTTCCCTCAGCGTCAAGAAGGCAGGTAAATTATGTGGCTCCTGAGTCGTTCCCCAAGGGTGCCTTCCCCACCGACTAGGGGGCGCTCCTGGAAAGGAGGGTTGCGAGACGCCTGGTGTTTCACCTCAGGCATTACGTTTTCTCACCCACGGTGCAAACAAAAACCTTTTAGTTTATCTATGAGTAGCTTCAACATCCTCGACAAGCGCATACCCGACGAAAGACTGAGATTTATTTCAAATATGTCCAGAACCATTACAAGTTACAACGCACTGCTTAACAGCTTTTGCAACGAGAAAAGTCTGCTTTACAAATTAAATGATATTTTTCATCCATATCGAATACGTCATGGAGGATTATGTAGCCACTACTGCTGTTAACCTTCAGTCTTCCCTACAGCCTCAGTTATTTGTTGGATGTATCCCAGTTTCTGTCTTCCCCCAAAGATTTTACCCTCTATAGCTCCATCTTGTACGGTGGAAGTTTTTACATGTTGTCTTAGCGCATTCCGTATTACCGCATCCCTTCTCCTTGTCAGTGTTTTCTGTGTTTCCCGTGCTTTCCGTGTGCCCCTTTCTTGCTGTTCTGCGGAGAACCACTTCCTTCCTTTTCTTGTCGGTTCACCTAGTTATTAAAATCCTGCTGTAGAATCCCACAACAAACTCTTAATTATATTCTCTTCCTGTTTTCCCACAGTTCATGTTTCACCACCATACAATGCTGTACCGCCAAACGTACATTCTCCGACATTCGTACCGCTGATGAAGAGGTTCTTTGATAACAGTAGACTTCTTTTGGCTAGAAATTCCCTTCTTTTTGTCTGCTGATATGCTTTTTATGTCGTCCTTGCTTCGTCCATAATGTGCAATTTTAGTTCCAAGGTTGCATAACTCTTACACTTTACCTACTTTGTAGTCACTAATTCTGACGTTAATTTTATCGGTAATCTATTTTATGTTACTCATCACTACCCTCATTACCCTTACTAAGGATAGCACTGTCATCAGCAAATATTATCACTGATATCCTTTCAACCTGAATTTTAATACCGCTGTCGAAGCATTCTTTTACATCCATCATAGTATCTTCGATGTATAGAGTGATCAGTACGGGCTGAGGGACTGCATCCCTGTCTTACCCTCTTTACAGGCCAAGCACTTCGTACTTGGTCTTCAAGTCTTCGTGTTCCCTCTTGGTTCTTGTACATATGGGATAATGCCTGCCTTTCCCGATAGCTTACTTCTATTTTGATCAGAATTTTAACCATCTTCGAATATTTTACATTGTCGAACACTTTTCCTAGGTCCAAAAATTCCAAGATATACACTCCTGGAAATTGAAATAAGAACACCGTGAATTCATTGTCCCAGGAAGGGGAAACTTTATTGACACATTCCTGGGGTCAGATACATCACATGATCACACTGACAGAACCACAGGCACATAGACACAGGCGACAGAGCATGCACAATGTCGGCACTAGTACAGTGTATATCCACCTTTCGCAGCAATGCAGGCTGCTATTCTCCCATGGAGACGATCGTAGAGATGCTGGATGTAGTCCTGTGGAACGGCTTGCCATGCCATTTCCACCTGGCGCCTCAGTTGGACCAGCGTTCGTGCTGGACGTGCAGACCGCGTGAGACGACGCTTCATCCAGTCCCAAACATGCTCAATGGGGGACAGATCCGGAGATCTTGCTGGCCAGAGTAGTTGACTCACACCTTCTAGAGCACGTTGGGTGGCACGGGATACATGCGGACGTGCATTGTCCTGTTGGAACAGCAAGTTCCCTTGCCGGTCTAGGAATGGTAGAACGATGGGTTCGATGACGGTTTCGATGTACCGTGCACTATTCAGTGTCCCCTCGACGATCACCAGAGGTGTACGGCCAGTGTAGGAGATCGCTCCCCACACCATGATGCCGGGTGTTGGCTCTGTGTGCCTCGGTCGTATGCAGTCCTGATTGTGGCGCTCACCTGCACGCGCCAAACACGCATACGACCATCACTGGCACCAAGGCAGAAGCGACTCTCATCGCTGAAGACGACACGTCTCCATTCGTCCCTCCATTCACGCCTGTCGCGACACCACTGGAGGCGGGCTGCACGATGTTGGGGCGTGAGAGGAAGACGGCCTAACGGTGTGCAGGACCGTAGCCCAGCTTCATGGAGACGGTTGCGAATGGTCCTCGCCGATACCCCAGGAGCAACAGTGTCCCTAATTTGCTGGGAAGTGGCGGTGCGGTCCCCTACGGCACTGCGTAGGATCCTACGGTCTTGGCGTGCATCCGTGCGTCGCTGCGGTCCGGTCCCAGATCGACGGGCACGTGCACCTTCCGCCGACCACTGGCGACAACATCGATGTACTGTGGAGACCTCACGCCCCACGTGTTGAGCAATTCGGCGGTACGTCCACCCGGCCTCCCGCATGCCCACTATACGCCCTCGCTCAAAGTCCGTCAACTGCACATACGGTTCACGTCCACGCTGTCGCGGCATGCTACCAGTGTTAAAGACTGCGATGGAGCTCCGTATGCCACGGCAAACTGGCTGACACTGACGGCGGCGGTGCACAAATGCTGCGCAGCTAGCGCCATTCGACGGCCAACACCGCGGTTCCTGGTGTGTCCGCTGTGCCGTGCGTGTGATCATTGCTTGTACAGCCCTCTCGCAGTGTCCGGAGCAAGTATGGTGGGTCTGATACACCGGTGTCAATGTGTTCTTTTTCCATTCCCAGGAGTGTATATGAAGATGGTATCTGTTTTATCTAGCATGTCCGAAACAACAGATACCATCTTCATATAGATAAGAATTACCTGCCAATGATCTTCAGTGCAGATGCACTCACATTGCCCGAACTCTTACGGGTATCAGTAGATTGACTGCCGCGAGTAATGAGTATAGTTGGCAGGGACACTGCAAATCTAGGCGCGCAGTCCGGATCCGTGCGGCTGCTACGGTCGCAGGTTCGAATCCTGCTTCGGGCATGGGTGTGTGTGATGTCCTTAGGTTAGTTAGGTTTAAGTAGTTCTAAGTTCTAGGGGACTGATAACCACAGCAGTTGAGTCCCATAGTGCTCAGAGCCATTTTGACACTGCAAATGTAGTGTGTAGACAGTAAGCTGGATATGTGCGTCTCATGGGGAGCGTGCCAGAGGCAAGTCCCTGCAGTCGCACTATCGTCTGTGTCCTCGGTGGCTCAGACAGATAGAGCGTCTATCATGTAAGCAGGAGATCCAGGCTTCATTATAATTTCAAAATTCAATTCCAAGAGAATCGAATCCAGTGCCTTGAGCACTACGCCGGATCGCTCTTTATGTGCTTGTAAGGGGCGATCGAAAAGGTTCCGCCTGAGGGCGTTGCTGCGGCGTATATGCAACCAAGCGCGACCCCGATGCGGGTACGTAGGCACCGACATGTAAGAAAGGCATTAGCGTGGCATTCGTGTCTTTCCTATGAACATGCGTTAAATGCAGAGACGTGGGCCATGGCAACGTTATTAGCAAATGTGTCCAAGCAGGACCTAAGTGCTATTACTCTTTTCTTGGCTGCTAAAGGACAAACACCGGTAGACATACATAGGAAAATGAAGGATGTGTTTGGAGTAGCATGTCTATCGATACCACCGTTGTGGAATTGTGCTAAAAGGAATGCTGCTGCTTCATGATATCGCACGTTCCCACATGGCAGAATTTACGTCAACTCAAATGGAAGACACTCGAGCACCCACCCTATATTCTTTCTCTCTCCTGATGCGATCATCACGTCTTCGGGCGTTCAAAGAAAGGCTTAAAAGGTCGACATTTCCTGACGGACGAGGATGTGCAGCAGGCAGTTCCCGACTTATTCAAGCAGCGAGTCATGGTGTTTTACCACACGGTATCTTGAACGTGGTCAGTCGTTGGGATGACAGCCTCAACGCTCAGGATTATGTACTGTATGGCCTTCGAACGGAAACTTATTGCTCGACAATCATAGAACGTTTTGTCGGTTATCGATGTTTTCACTTCAGTCAGTGATTTGTGTACATGATAAATAAATGATGAATAGCGGCTTGGTACGAAATCTACTGTAAACAGCAGGCCCCCTAGAACTACTTAAGTCAGTTCAAAGAGTGGAAGAAAACACGTCTCCAGTAGTAAAAGGCCTGGTGAAGTATTAAAGCATATTGATGTCGATTCTTTGGGTTGAAGACACCAAACACACATCAACGTATGTTTTACACCACACCGTCATGTCATGCTGATGAGTTGCAAATGTGTGTATTCCTGCAAGCATGGGAAAGTCGCAAGTAATGTTCTTTGTAAACATACACACAGTTGCCATGACAATTACCCATAACTAGAACGCCACACACTAATGAACTGCTGAATTTCAGCTGAGGGTAAAGCACCTGTGGAGACGCATTGGAGGCGTTCTGTGGAGCAATAAAGTGAATATCATTATGCAACGGAGGCCAGTCGTCGCCAGTGATCGTGTGTGTATCATCACGTTACACGCAGAAGGCCACTCATTAAGGATAGTTGGTCGACGTGTGCACCAGAGTAAAACTGATGGGGAGCTGACGTGGAGTAAGTTCCAACTGACAGGTAGTTTTGAGGAATCAAAAAGTGCAGGTTGCACACGTTCAGCGGGTACACGCTATGATCGATATCAACGACTTTTGACACAAAGGAAATGTCAAAGCTCCAGAGCGCCAAAACGTAATTTGCCGTTCAAAGAAGCTACAGTACATCACATATTGCGTCAAAGTATTGGTTCAAAAATGGTTCAAATGGCTCTGAGCACCATGGGACTTAACATCTGTGGTCATCAGTCCCCTAGAACTTAAAACTACTTAAACCTAACTAACCCAAGGACATCACACACATCCATGCCCGAGGCAGGATTCGAACCTGCGACCGTGGCGGTCGCGCGGTTCCAGACTGAAGCGCCTAGAACCGCTCGGCCACACAGGCCGGCCGGGAGGCGATTGCATGATGCTAATCTCCATTCCCGACGACCATGGAGAGCACAATGCCGTACATCGTAACACGTGACACCGTGAACTCCGTTACAGATGGGCAGGGAATCATGC
Source organism: Schistocerca gregaria (assembly GCF_023897955.1). Taxonomy (NCBI): domain Eukaryota; kingdom Metazoa; phylum Arthropoda; class Insecta; order Orthoptera; family Acrididae; genus Schistocerca; species Schistocerca gregaria. Next base: position 570,356,376 of record NC_064921.1, on the reverse strand, counting down.
TGAATGGCCGGCCACGGTGGTCTAGCGGTTCAGGTGCTCAATCCGGAACCGCGCGACTGCTACGGTCGCAGGTTCGAATCCTGCCTCGGGCATGGATGTGTGTGATGTCCTTAGGTTAGTTAGGTTTAATTAGATCTGAGTTCTAGGGGACTGATGACCACAGATGTTTAGTCCCATAGTGCTCAGAGCCATTTGAACCATGCTGAATGGACGCCGTTCTCGTTAACAAGTTCAAATAAAAAAATGTTCAAATGTGTGTGAAATCTTATGGGACTTAACTGCTAAAACACACACACACACACACACACACACACACACACACACACACACACACACACACACACACACACATGGCCGAGGGAGGACTCGAAGCTGCGCCGGGATCAGCCGCACAGTCCATGAGTGCAGCGCAAAGACCGCGCGGCGTTAACAAGTTTCTTCAGCATGTTTGTATGACCAGAATGGAGTGACCCCGCTCGTCCCCGGACATGAAGCCAACCGAACTGTGTGTGATCGATTGAAACGAGCTGTTTTTGGACGTCGACAGCTACCAAGTACTTTCTGTGACTCACGAAAGATCTCCACTTAAGAGAGGAACAGTTCCAGCGAGGACTAGCTTCACGATCTTATTGATGGTGGAAGATATCTTTGCAATTAAGGGGTATCTTTAAAATTGATCTGCATATTGGGGGTACAGTGTGGCCTCAATACAACTGTTGCGCAGACGGAATGCCGTAGGATGTGCCGTAGATCAGAGCTAGGTGAAGCATGGAGTGGAATTTGAGCAGTGAGAGCGTACACAAAAATTCTGGCAAAAGAATATTTATTAAATACATTTAATTGCACACATGAACGTTTATAGTGAGTAATATGATGGTTGCTGTTGCATGCAATCTGTTACGTCGCATATTAATTAACCCTAGAGCTTTACTTCGGAGTCACCTGCAAGGTCTATGATCTGTTAAAGAGGAATGATCAAAGGATGGTTTAATCACTCACACGCACTTGAGACACTAACAGCAAGGAAAAGAACTGAAAAATCTTCACCACAGCACACGTGGGTAGCAAGAGGGGCTGTTCCCTTGATTTCAACAAGCGGGGTAAATGAATAAAATTTCTATTTGAAGCAAATTGCTATAAAAATGAAGCATAATTAATTCGGATATTATACAGCGGAAGATCACTGTGGACTTACCACTGTAAACTTTCTCATTATATCACGACCCGTGGTCCTCACAGACAAAAGTGTGCACAAAGAAAGTTATCAAGTGAGACGAATTGCACAAAAACCAGTGATAAAATCACGGAAATCATATGCAATACACATGTTCTCGCGAAAGGGATACTAAACAAAATGAACTGAATCACAATAAACTCAACACGGCTCTTCGCATTTGACACTCGCGAATTAGCAGGTAAAATTTATCACACATTTTAGTAAATTGTGAACGATGAAAGGAATCTTATTTTGACTAGCTTTGAAAAACTTACATAAAACACATCATTAACTTTTCGTCGGAAAGTCACACTTACCGCCTGTAAGTTTCACCCGTCTCGCGCCCCCACGGAACACTCCGCGAGCATTCGCTCTTCAACTAAAACCGCTCCCCGTACCTACGGAAGTGGCCAGAAGAACCCCTATTGTGGTTACATATAGGATAATAGACGATTTTCAGTAACAATTGAGGGGCCAGAGACAAACAAATGAAGCTGTGTGGTGTGGCAAAATCATGAAGCTCATGCAGAGTCCCGTCAATGGTATGCCACAACGTACACAACTCTGCGTCAGAGCACAGGGACAAACTTCTTTTGTTTATTTCTTTATTTTATTTAATTCAGTGATATGAAGATATTGAATACACTCGAAAGCCTCAGAAGTAACTTTTGTTTTCTGTGCCGCGACTTTCGAAAGACAGGGATAATGCAAAACGCTTGCTGACGTTTGTATACAGAAAGGCGAAGCTGCAAGAATGTGCCGATTCGGAAACAGGACACCAAGTTCCAGGATTTCCGCGGCAGCTATCTCTGGCCGCTTTTAAGGCCCCGTTGTTTAGACACGGCGCCGCCGGTTAGGTGGTTGGGTAGCGGTGTTCGAGAGCATGCGTCATCTGTTAGTTTACGCCACGGGCTCGCTGTGCACGTCATACCCACTGTGCCAACACGTAACCCAAATGAGAGGGACTGTGCACGTGCCAACTATGAAACTACGAGGTCTCTTTCTCCTTGTTGCTTCTTCCCTGTGCCAAACATCTCTAGCGTCTGCCGGTATATACGAATTATCAAGTACTATTCAATGAGCGGAAAAATACTCCTAGCGGAGCATAAAAAAGGAAATATGGTCCTGTTTAAATGACTGACAAAAGTGGCATACCAGCTGCCCCTTTCTACCTTCCTGAGCAACTTAAAAATTTTCCGAAAGATTTTGGCTTACGGATATATTTGTGCTCTTTTTAACATGCAATCCATCTCTCACTCCCAAAAGGTTTAGTAATTGTAACTAGCTGACACCTATTAATCCATCGTTGCAAGTTGCTCATACCCATCCACTCCCACTTGACCATTCTCACTCATTCATTCACCCGAACTCATTGACATTATCTACTCGTATCTACGTCACTGATTCCCATCTCACAGTCATTGTCTCCTTCGTTCTCTCCTACTACTTCGATCTCCTCTCTCTCTCTCTCTCTCTCTCTCTCTCTCTCTCTCTCTCTCTCTCTCTCTCTCTCTCTCTCTCTCTCACACACACACACACACACACACACACACACACACACACACACACACACACACACACACACACACACACACACACACACACACACACACACACCCCTACCTACTACTACTATCTCATTCACTCCTCCCCACTGCCACTGTCTCTCTCTTCCTTGTTGTCATTGTCACAGACTGTCTCATTATCAATGGCCCTCACCCAATTCCAGTTCTTCCTCCTGTTTATTCGTCTCCTACTGCACTATCTCCTCCAGTCTTTTCCTAGCACTGTTCTATCACCGTCAACTACGTTCCATCGCCACGAAGTCCCTCTTTCTCTCAATGAAGTTGTCTCTTCGCTGTTTATGTACCACAACCATTGTCGACTATCTTCCAGTGTTTATTACTTTTCCGTCTTTCCCATTGCAACTGCCCTCTCTCAGCACAAAAAAGCGCGAATGTGTTCGCATGCAAGAATTTCTGGGAAAATTTTTAAAGGTACTGATAGTGAATGAGTAAGCTGTCTGTGTCTTTTAAACTGGAGCATATTCGCATTTTTGTGCTCCGATAGAAGCACTTTTCCGCTGATTGCCTTCTTTTCGCTGCTACACCAGGACATATCACTCACATGAAAAGAAATTTGTGGGTCGGTAAATTTTTGATAGTTTACTTACCTGTAATTGAAATAACGTGAACCTAAATTTACACCTCAGGCCGGACTTTTATGTGCAAACAATTTTGCGTGTGTTTCGGTACAACACAATGGGGCTCCCATAACCCTTCTGACGATAGCGGAGACACTTCACAGCATATTTCTCCGTGCTACGTTACTTTATAAACTATGTTTTCGCCCCACAGCTGATCATACGTGCATATTTTACTTTTACAATTAGGGTAACGTTGACATTCTGTAATTCTGAAACGGATAGATGTATTAAGAAAATTTTCATTTTTGTTCGATATCGGCATCTTAGGAATAGACCGCAAACAATTACAGGCATTTTATGTGCATAGCCATCTTGGAGTGCGCGGCGCGGTTTTGGTACGTAAAAACCATATTTTGGGGACTTTTCTCGATGACGGACAAAGATTTTTGAAAATAGGAAGATGGTTATTCTAAATAAATCACTGGAGAATGTAACGTTAAAATTTGAGGAATTTGCTGTGGCTGTGTATCATTTAGATTTCGCTGCTAACGGCGAAAAAAAAATGATGAAAAAGCTTTTTCCGGATTTCATTAGGACCCGCCCACGAACAAAATGGTGCTTCCGCAAGCCCCTTAAGCGTACTGTAGGGGTCAATTCCGCATTACACAGCTGCGTCGAGATGCTACTGATCAGATAACGTATGCATTTAATCAGTAGCAAATCCGTAGATCCATAAACAAAATTGATAATCAAGGTTTCAACAGTTCCCTGGTGGTAGACCAGGTTTTTCATAACTACTTTACGCAATAAAAATATCAGCGTATATCGGTACGCGCTAAAAATATGTTTCTAAACGACGTACATAAAAACGGCATTTCTCCCGAGACTCATACTTCAGATTCCGTTAGTGATAGAAAGATAGGGTCAAGTGTTTCGGATTGCCCTTGGGCTACAGACCATTTTTATACCCAACAGAAGGATACTCTTGTTGTAGCTACCGTACTGTGCAGGCTCGAAGTTTTAATATTACACACTTCTTCCAGCTTAGGCAGATGGACCAAATCGGTTGGTTTGTTCTTTTTGCTTCAGATGTGGTGCTACAACAATAGACAGTGACATAATGTAAAAAGTGAAACGGCAATGGGCTAGTTGTGTTGCTCAAAACAAGCACTAGCTTGGAGCCAAATTTACTAAAAGAAGACTAATGGGAAGACCGCAGAACAGTTGGGACACAGACGTAAGAAAGACAGCTAGTTTGTATTGAAGAAATGGAAGAAGCTGCAAGGTAATACGCTGCAAGCCAGCTCAAGAAGGGCGCATCACCAGTTGATCCAAATGGTTGTTGATAATAGTTATATCTTAAATCGTCACTGGAGGTGAGGTCGGGGTTTTGACTACAGATCAGCCCCGTACACTCGCTTTTAAACTCGCCAGCGAATTCTGTGACGTTTCCGAACTCGCGGTCTCGGTGTGCCCGTAAACTCGACTCTAGTCTCCGTCGCAGCCGGCTCTTCTCCTTTCTGTTGTCGGGTGCAAGTGGACTCGCTTCGCTCATAAAGGATGGCGAGTATTAGAATTCGCGAGTATAACCGCGGACTCGTGAGTTCCGCTTCATACGCAACAGTGAATTGCTACTCATTCGTTTCACACAACCATGATTTCTGCTTTATAGCCACTTTCAGGTGCAAGTTAAAATGTTAAAAATTTTCCCTCCTAACTAAATGACAGAATCCTGTTATATCGGTATACAACGACCGATCGGTTAGCAGTGAATATTCAGATAAAACGTTTTAGAAGGCTGCAGTAAATTTATTTTACTATTTACACTACTGGCCATTAAAATAGCTACACCACGAAGATGACGTGCTACAGACGCGAAATTTAACGGACAAGAAGAAGATGCTGTGATAAGCAAATGATTAGCTTTTCAGAGCATTCACACAAGGCTAGCGCCGGTGGCGACACCTACAACGTGCCGACATGAGGAGAGTTTCCAACCGATGTCTCATACACAAACAGCAGTTGGCCGGCGTTGCCTGGTGAAACGTTGTTGTGATGCCTCGTTGAGGAGGAGAAATGCGTACCATCACGTTTCCGACTTTGATAAAGGGCGGGCTGCTGACTATCGCGATTGCGGTTCAGCGTATCGCAACATTGCAGCTCGCGTTGGTCGAGATCCAATGACTGTTAGCAGAATATGGAATCGGTGGGTATAGGAGGTTACTACGAAACGCCGTGCTGGATCCCAACGGCCTCACTAGCAGTCGAGATGACTGGCATCTTATCCGCATGGCTGTAACGGATCGTGCAGTCACGTCTCGATCCCTGAGTCAACAGATGAGGACGTTTGCAGCATCATGATGGTCGCATCCGTGTTTGGCGACATCGCGGTGAACGCACAATGGAAGCGTGTATTCGTCATCGTCATACTGGCGTTGTGGTATGGGGTGCCTCTGGTTACACCTCACTGTCACCTATTGTTTGCATTGACGGCACTTTGAACAGTGGACGCTGCATTTAAGATGTGTTACGAGCCGTGGCTCTACCCTTCATTCGATCGCTGCGAAATCTTACATTTCAGCAGGATAATGCACGGCCGCATGTTGCAGGTCCCGTACGGGCCTTTCTGGATATAGAAAATGTTCGACTGCTGCCCTGGCCAGCACGTTCTCCAGATCTCTCACCAATTGAAAACGTCTGGTCAGTGGTGTCCGAGCAACTGGGTAATCACAATACATCAGTCACCATTCTTGATGAATTGTGGTATCGTGTTGAAGTTGCACGGTCAGCTATACCTGTACACGGCATCCAAGCTATGTTTGACTCAATGTCCAAGCGAATTAAGGCCGTTATTACGGCCAGAGGTGGTTGTTCTGGGTCCTGATTTCTCAGGATCTATGCACCCAAATTGCGTGAAAATGTGATCACATGTCATTTCTAGTATAATATATTTGTCCAGTGAATACTGGTTTATCATCTGCATTTCTTCATGGTTTAGTAACTTCAATGGCCAGTAGTGGAATATCTATTCATAGAATATATAACAATCACGTTGACGTATACGCATTTTCGAGTACTTACCGAGTCTGTAACGACAGTAGCAGCAAACATGACCTAAGGATAAAGTACAGTCTCTAAATGGTAATTAATTACAAGAATAACTTACTGAAATGAATGGTAAGCCACGCAACTCGCTGTTGGTCCATAAATGGTAGTTCTGATGACCCAACGAATACAGAAACAGTGATTATTTTATAGCAGGGATTTAACAGTGACTTTTCTCTATGCCAAGTTTTCGTTTGACGGAACACATACGTTTTCTCATGGTAGACATGGAATAAACAAGAATACAACCGTTTTGCTTGCACTGGACGAAATTCGTGTGTTTTTCGCCTGAAGCGTGGACTACAGCGTAAAACTTACTTCAGATAGCATCCCTTCTCTGATGGAACACATTTGCAACAGTGTACTTTGCGTAAATTAATTTTCATGTTACAACTTCCACATTTTCTCAAAATAAGTCTTCGTTACTGACCATGTGATCCTGGCAACCTGTCATTTCGCCTTATCGATGCTACTTTATAACGGAAAATCATCATCCGTACTAACAAGAAGGTACGACTACCGTAACAGTTCTGCATGCTTCAGTAAGAGAGAACAACTTCACGAAGCGACCGCAGCGCCAAATTTCTCAGATTCCTCATACTCGCAGAACTACAGCGAGAACGAACGAAGGAAGGCCGTTAGCAGTGATGTAACATCGCCCCTTTGACTTGTGAAGTCTGCTACCCGTACCTTAGACTCTCACTCGGTTCGTTTCGGAACTCTAGTTGTGACACAATGAGTGGAACAGTAAACTTTGACGCATCCAGAATCTCATTTTAAATCTGAAAATGAGTACTTGGTTCGAAAAACGCTTCCCGTGATTAGGCCAAAATTTAAATTCCACTGAACTCCGACAGCCTTGTTGTGAAAGACAGAGTACCTGCAATTTTAGATTTTTAAATGGTGACGCACCTTCAGTGTCAACAACAATGCTGAAGAGTCGTCAAGGAGTTAATCTATTAAGTGGATGACACGGAACTTCCTTTTGGAACTATGCGGCCGTGTATGATTCAACACCAGTCGAGTGGTCTGAGGCACCTTGCCACGGTTTGCGCGGCTCTCCCCGTCGGAGGTTCGAGTCATTCCTCAGGCATGGGAGTATGTGTTGTCCTTAGCGTAAGTTAGATTAAGTAGTGTGTAAGCCTAGGGACCGATGACCTCAACAGTTTCGTCCCATAGAAATGTACCACAAATTTCCAAATTTTATAATTAAACACTGTCTCCCTCTGCAATCCCCCTCCCCTCCCTCCCGCCCTCCTCACGCACAAATTACCATCCAGTGTTAACCATTTTCTGACGTCCCACAAGGTGTCCCATGAACCGATTACAGAAGTCAAATAGTGATCTGACAAAGGAACATACACTGAAGAGCCAAAGAAATAGGTACAACTGCCCAATATCGTGTAGGCCCCCGCTAACACGCCAAAGTGCCGCAACATGAACTGGACTATGTCTGAAGTAGTGCTCGAAGAAACTGACACAATGAATCCCGCAGGGCTGCTGTGCATAAATCCGTAGGAATACGAGCGGTGAAGATCTCTTCTGAACAGCACGTTGCAAAGCATCCGAGATATGCTAAATAACGTTTCCCTTTTGGGTGTTTGGTGGGCAGCGGAAGTGCTTCAACTCAGAAGAATGCTCCTGGAGACACACTGTAGCAATTCTGGACGTGTGGGGTGTCACATTGTCCTGCTGGAGTTGCCCAGGTCCGTCGGAATACAAAATGGACATGAATGGATGAAAGTGATCAGACAGGACGCTTACGTACGTGTCACCTGTCAAAGTTGTATCTAGACTCATCAGGATTCCCATATCTTTCTAAATGAACACGACTCACACCATTACAGAGCCTCCACCAACTTCAGCAGTCCCCTGCTCACAGACAGGGTTCCTGGATTCATGAGGTTGTCTCCATATCCATACACGTCCATCCGCTCGATACAATTTAAAACGAGACTCGTCCCATTAGACAACATGTTTCCGATCATCAACAGTCCAAAGTCGGTGCCGACGGGTCCAGACTAGGCATAAAGCTTTGTGTCATGCAGTCATCAAGGGAATGAGAGTGGCTTTCGGCGCCGAAAGCCCGTGTCGATGATGTTTCGTTGAACGGTTCACCCGCTGACGCTTGTTGATGGCCCAGCGTTGAAATCTGTAGCAATCTGCGGAAGGGTTACACTCCTGTCACGTTGAGCGATTTTCTTCCGTCGAAGTAGTTCCCGTTCTTTCTATCTTTTTCCGGCCGCAGCGATGTCGTAGTCTTGATGTTTTACCGGATTCTCGATATTCACGGTACACTCGTGAAATGGTCGTACCGGAAAATCCCCACTCCATCGCTACCTCGGAGAGGCTGTGTCCCATCGCTTGTGCGCCGACTATAAGACCACGTTCAGACTCAAATCTTGATAGCCTGGCATTGTAGCAGCAGTAACCGATGTAACAACTGCGCCAGACACTTGTCTTACACAGTCGTTGCCGACCACAGCGCCACATTCTGCCTGTTTAGATATCTCTGAACTTTAATATGCATGCCTATACCAGTTTCTTTGACGCTTCAGTGTAAACTGGAATTTCCTGTCACGGCTATTCTAGCTTAACCTCTGGTGAAACGTTGAACTACTTTTTTAATAATCTTACCGACGAAGCTGGGTTGACCTTTAAAGGAAGGATGTGGACAGCAAAGTATGGACGACGGCCGAGTGAACAGTGCGCAGCCAACTGTTCAGCGATGCAGCTGAGCGGGCAGTGGCGAAAAAGGAAAAACACGCAGCAGCAACAGCAGCAGCAGCGCATGCAAATGTGCGGCGTCCACGTGAGGAATTCGGGCGGCGGAAAGAGCGCTTCCGCCCGGCGCTTGCTTCCCACGCGCAGACCGATCTGTATGCCGCTCGCTGGTTCGCTGCTCTCTTCAAGAGGAGCCTTTGTTGGCCGTCGTTAGGCGCGCCCAAGTGGCCGACGGCTTCGGCACGCCGGCGATCGCCCTCGCCACAAAGACCCTTCTGTCCGCAAAAACTGAGCCTCCGTCGCCAGCCCACACACAGGGCCACCCTTTTAGCTCCACGTCTCGAATCGTCCCCGGCACCACTGGCGTCACTGCCTTCGCGCCCAGATGCTGCAGTCTGCAAAGCTAAGATGGTGCGCAATTTACGGCGTTGTGTTTACGGCACCAATACCAAATGACCGTGTGAAGGCACGTATATCCTCTATGGGATGAGACACTTTGACAGATGCCAACGTGCACTGACCACTTTCATCCCCCTTGTCGGCGGGCATAATGGCGAACCAAGCGCACCACTTGCACCCAAGGCTTGGTGCCAGCTACGTAGCATCACTTACCTGTGGTTCATTGCTAATAGGAGCGGATCTAAGGTGGGCGCAGCCTACGAGAAATATGAGTCCCGCAACTTGCGACGTCACACTTATCTGCTTGTGTACCACTCTTCTCCCTGCATAGTCCGCTGGGAGTCAGTATGTAACTGAACAGGTACCCAAGGTATTCATTTTGTCGTGTGCTATCGAGAGCTTGTATGACTGAAATGTGCGATCAAGAAATATTAATCTCTTCTCAAATAGGTACTCGCTCCCCGCCAAAGACTGGCACCTGCTGGCCGGATTGGCCGTGCGGTTCTAGGCGCTACAGTCTGGAACCGCGTGACCGCTACGGTCGCAGGTTCGAATCCTGCCTCGGTCATGGAGACAGTCGCTGCAAAAGCGAAAGCAATTTTCTCACGTCAATTTACTGCGAGAGTTGCAGGGCGAACCTGTTTTGTTTTACAATACCTTGTGATCCATTTCCTCGCACATTGATACTCCAATTTCATCTTCAGTTGTATTCCTGCTCGGTCTTGGCGTTTCTTGATCACTAAGAAAGCCAAGCAGATCAAAATACCATAACGTTGGCTGGTATACTTGATCTACTCCTACACCAGATCTTCTAGATTTCTGAACTTTGGATAACTGTTTTCGGTAAAGGGTTCGCTCACAGACTTAATTTACTTGACTTGCCTTCATGAACTCATCCTTTAGGAAAGCGTAAATAGCTTCAATGTGTTGGGTATTATTTCACTCAATGCTTGTTTCGATACTGCAGATGAAAATTCCAAATCCCTGTAGCTCCTTCCTCTTGCTAGGAATCTTAATGTTACCGCCAGCCGTTCATGAGGAGAAGTTGCCCTTATCATACACGTATTTTTTTATCATAATATGAGGGGTTACAAGCTTTAAGAGATAATTATAAGTTTCGACATCCATCCGCAAATAATTTCGCCAGTTCAGAACGAAATAATTTTTGTATTATCGTTTCTCTGTTTGCCGAGGCGTCACCTGCCCGCAATTTTTCAATTAGAGCATTCTATGCTGTTGTCTTTTTGTCTCGGTCACTGTATTCTTTACTTTTAATCTTCCACCAACATGGGTGGTTTCTGTATATTTCAATGAATTCACTTACAGACTCTAGAGAACGCTGACGAGTATCAGCCATTTTAATGACCTGTGCGCACAAATACAAACACTAGACTGAGCAAACAACTGTTTCGCCCCAGATTTGCGGCGATCTAATGTCCACACGCTCCAATTTGTCTGCGCAGATGTGGTTTGAACCCACAGATCTGAGAGGTTTAGATCAAACCTCCAACTCCAACTTCCAGGTTTGCACACACCTCAGGTTGGTGCAAATCTTCTGTCCACACGCAACGATCTGTCTGAGCAGATGTGATGTGCGCAGACACATCGTTGCGTGTGGACGGGCCCTTACAAAAAGTGAGATAATTAGTGTGATCAGAAACATTTACATTTTGTTCTGGTTCCAGTGAGTAGTCTTCGCCTCTTCTAACTTATACACCACAACGACTGTATCTGTAAAGCTTACTTTTCGTTCTTCTAGAAGAGTGTCTGGTGACGGTTTCCTTCCTTTCTATGATCTTCTCTCTTTTTACGTTTGCAAGCGAACTACGGCCCTCGGGAAAAGTGGTGATTACATACCGGGTGATCAAAAAGTCAGTATAAAGTTGAAAACTGAATAAACTATGAAATAATGTAGATAGAGAAGTAAAAATTGACACACATGCTTGGAATGACATGGGGTTTTATTAGAACAAAAAAAACACCCCATATTGCTAGACGCGTGAAAGATCTCTTGCGCGCGTCATTTGGTGATCTTGTGCTCAGCCGCCACTTTCGTTATGCTTGGCATCCCAGGTCCCCAGACCTCAGTCCGTGCGATTATTGGCTTTGGGGTTACCTGAAGTCCCAAGTGCATCGTGATCGACCGACATCTCTAATGATGCTGAAAGACAACATCCAACGCCAATGCCTCACCATAACTCCGGACATGCTTTACAGTACAGTTCACAACATTATTCCTCGACTACAGCTGTTGCTGAGAAATGATGGTGGACATATTCAGCATTTCCTGTAAAGAACATCATCTTTGCTTTGTCTTACTTTGTTATGCTAATTATTACTATTTTTATCAGATGAAGCGCCATCTGTTGGACATTTTTGAACTTTTGTATTTTTTTTTGGTTCTAATAAAACCCCATGTCATTCCAACATGTGTGTCAATTTGTACCTATTTATCTACATTATTCCGTGATTTATTCAGTTTTCAAATTTATACTGACTTTTTGATCACCCCGGTACATGCACCAAAGATGCAGGTCTTCGTCGGAATGTTGGTCAGTGTCTCTCATTGGACTGTTCACGGCTTCGTTCCGGAGCGTTACTCGAACTCGGAGCTCCGTTAAAAACTTAGTATTTCCCATCACAAGCTACTGACTGAATAAAAAAATTCATTTACTGTTAGTGTTAACCACACAGATCACAATCAGATATCATAAAATTTCAGTCAGGTTTACTTAACATAGTCGTGTCACTAATAGCACAGTATTACTTACTGCTTTTTGTTACAGGCATTGTTGAAAGGTCACGAGTTTGATATTGATGGCGTCGATCAAAATTTATGTAAGGTCTGCTCAGTACAAACCGTACCCATTATTATCAGGGCCCAATTTATTACTTTTAAAACTAAAACTAAACTCCGCCCGAACAATCCATGAAGGCCTAACATTACCGACCGGCCGTCGTGTCATCCTCAGCCCACAGGCATCACTGGATGCAGATATGGAGGGGCATGTGATCAGCACACCGCTCTCCCACCCATATGTCAGTTTCAGAAACCGGAGCCGCTACTTCTCAATCAAGTAGCTCCTCAGTTTGCCTCAAAGGACTGAGTGCACCCAGCTTGCCAACAGCCCTCGGCAGACCGTATGGTCAGCTAACCAAGTGCTAGCCCAGCCCGGCAGCGCTTAACTTGGGTGATCTGACGGAAACCGGTGTTACTACTGCGGCAAGGCCATTGGCTCAAATTTATGATATACAGAGTCATTTCACGAACTTAGTTGTTGGCTGTGCTGTGCTGTGCTATGCTATCATTGCTTGTCCATATTTATTGAGGTGGACAGGCATTGCATAGCATATACACTCCTGGAAATTGAAATAAAAACACCGTGAATTCATTGTCCCAGGAAGGGGAAACTTTATTGACACATTCCTGGCGTCAGATACATCACATGATCACACTGACAGAACCACAGGCACATAGACACAGGAAACAGAGCATGCACAATGTCGGCACTAATACAGTGTATATCCACCTTTCGCAGCAATGCAGGCTGCTATTCTCCCATGGAGACGATCGTAGAGATGCTGGATGTAGTCCTGTGGAACGGCTTGCCATGCCATTTCCACCTGGCGCCTCAGTTGGACCAGCGTTCGTGCTGGACGTGCAGACCGCATGAGACGACGCTTCATCCAGTCCCAAACATGCTCAATGGGGGACAGATCCGGAGATCTTGCTGGCCAGGGTAGTTGACTTACACCTTCTAGAGCACGTTGGGTGGCACGGGATACATGCGGACGTGCATTGTCCTGTTGGAACAGCAAGTTCCCTTGCCGGTCTAGGAATGGTAGAACGATGGGTTCGATGACGGTTTCGATGTACCGTGCACCATTCAGTGTCCCCTCGACGATCACCAGAGGTGTACTGCCAGTGTAGGAGATCGCTCCCCACACCATGATGCCGGGTGTTGGCCCTGTGTGCCTCGGTCGTATGCAGTCCTGATTGTGGCGCTCACCTGCACGGCGCCAAACACGCATACGACCATCATTGGCACCAAGGCAGAAGCGACTCTCATCGCTGAAGACGACACGTCTCCATTCGTCCCTCCATTCACGCCTGTCGCGACACCACTAGAGGCGGGCTGCACGATGTTGGGACGTGAGCGGAAGACGGCCTAACGGTGTGCGGGACCGTAGCCCAGCTTCATGGAGACGGTTGCGAATGGTCCTCGCCGATACCCCAGGAGCAACAGTGTCCCTAATTTGCTGGGAAGTGGCGGTGCGGTCCCCTACGGCACTGCGTAGGATCCTACGGTCTTGGCGCGCATCCGTGCGTCGCTGCGGTCCGGTCCCAGGTCGACGGGCACGTGCACCTTCCGCCGACCACTGGCGACAACATCGATGTACTGTGGAGACCTCACGCCCCACGTGTTGAGCAATTCGGCGGTACGTCCACCCGGCCTCCCGCATGCCCACTATACGCCCTCGCTCAAAGTCCGTCAACTGCACATACGGTTCACGTCCACGCTGTCGCGGCATGCTACCAGTGTTAAAGACTGCGATGGAGCTCCGTATGCCACGGCAAACTGGCTGACACTGACGGCGGCGGTGCACAAATGCTGCGCAGCTAGCGCCATTCGACGGCCAACACCGCGGTTCCTGGTGTGTCCGCTGTGCCGTGCGTGTGATCATTGCTTGTACAGCCCTCTCGCAGTGTCCGGAGCAAGTATGGTGGGTCTGACACACCGGTGTCAATGTGTTCTTTTTTCCATTTCCAGGAGTGTACTTACTATTTGCGTGACTGAAACAGATAGTAACCAAAAAAATTTGTCGTAGGCAGCAGCTTATCTTGATTATAAGTATCTTTAACTATACTTTTGGCAACAGGATGATGGCGACATGCAACAAACCTCGAACTGGCGCAAAGTGTGAAGTAAAAGCTCACAAAATAGGTACGAGCAACGGGATGTATATTCTGTATATCAGGAAAGACTACGAAATGCGTTTCTCATCCATAAATCGCATTTGAATGTGGACTGTTCGTGGTAAGACTACCTTATGCCTCAAGCAAAAATGAGGAAAGCCTACCGGTACATGTTTGTATCCTATAGCGGCGAATCGTGGGCTATCGGCTTATCTCTTAGCGATATTGTTGCTCGTATTGATCAGGATCCCGCAACTATAAAGAAAATTTGGATCGCTGGTTTCAGAAGGCCATACTCAACACTGTGCAGGATCTCAACGCCCCCAAGCGTCTAGAACTCGAGAGAACAGAAATTATCACCTTGGCCCTGTAAGATGGTACAGACATGTTGTTAGTATCCTTGTGCTGGTTTCCTTATGTGAGTTAGTGACTACATAATGTAACTTCACGTTTATATGTGTTTCTGTGTAACCATTAGTTGCAATGTCGCCAGTATGGCGTGATCTAGACTTGCCATAGCTATAACTTCTGAATATAAACATTGTGTAAATTTCATCAAATGCGTGATATTTAATTACCCTGAACTGAACTTGACAATCTTTAAATGATCAATAATTGATTATAAGAAATATCTATCTGTGATATACCGAATAGCTTCCTCATGAACAATCAAAAACTACAATAGTAAATTGTCGCATATTTCATATTCATGCTTTAGAAAATGCAGCTTCTGAGATACGTAAAATATAGAGAAAATCACTGTTTCCTTATTCTTCCTCCCCAATTTCGTTTTGACCCTACAGTTCTCAACTGTGCAATGGAAAAAGTTGAGCTGCATGTCCCTAAGAGAGAGCACTACGCAGCTAATGGCCTCATGATTTGCTTCAGGCGACTCCCAATAGGGACTGATGTTGCCAAGAATGTCGCTACTGATCACGCAATAGTGCAAGGCGTTTCAGCAAAGTTTTGTCAAGTTCCACTTTCAAACAGTGTGATGAGAGCTTAACGACCTGATGGGAAAGAAATGAGATAATATTACGATTTTAACCAAACAGAATTTGAATTACATCAACATAAAAACTAAATTCCTCTTTCGGTATTGTCACAAACAAACTGATTCGTACAGAAACTAAAGAATGGACAGTACATCAAATTTTCCCTTGCCTTTCCTTTTGAAGTACTGTGAAAGTTGGTAGGTAAGAAACAGTTAATTGAACACGTCACTGATAGCTTCTACAAATTGATATTAAAGTGTAGGTTGTCGATGTGAGTATCGTCTTTACATAATCATAATAGTTGGCAGATTTAATACTGATATTTAAGCGACTGGCGCGGGTGCTGCGCTTGCAGCAAATACGAAGCCCGTATCACCTCATTCTAAATCGTCCTACCAGAAAAGCACCTCAAAAAAATGTTCCTCTATTCACCATTTCATACACCCGCGTTTCTCCCTCATCGACCGTCAGCAGACACCTGCCCGTAGCAGAACGGCAGTCACGTCATCCGCTCCTAACACAGCCTCCGGTAACTAAAGAGTTACATATCATCCATGGTTCAGATATACAAAGAAGCTCTCGGGATGGCAAATACAAGAAATAGAACTGGCACTTCTCATAATATAGAAGCCTTAAAATGTCACGTACGAGTCAGGAAACTGAATAGCTGGCAACAAAATAAGAATCCAGACGGACAGTGAGACGACGTCCAGAGCATCACGGAATATTCGCATCGCGAACATCGTTGCTGTTTCCCTAGACGCGGCAGGGCTGGGGGCGTTCGGACAGCGAAGCGCCAAACGAAAACACGGGACACAGATGTAGCACCACGTGGTCTTTTCAGACGAATCTCTGTTCCACGTACAGCAACCCGTTTGTGGAGGCTCGAGGAGAAATAACGTTACCATACAGTATTAGACTTCGTTTTACGAACCTAGTACCTGACACGTGGTATGGGGTACTACTGAGCGCACTTGGGGTTCACATAGCCGATAATTTGGACAGCATCCCTTAAACATCTGATGCGTTAAACCAGCTAGCTATGTCCTATCTGAGAATTTTCCGTTGTATTTCAACAAGGTGATGCGAGAACGCACGTTGCATCTCATGTCCTGACCCACTTCGATAAGGAGGGTGTTAGACAGTTTCCTTGGTCAGCACATTCTCCAGATCACTTACTGATTAAAACCATGCAGTCATGGATTACCGAGTTACTCGCTAATCACCACTCGCCAGCGAGTTGAAACATGCAATGACTTACAGGGTGGCGATTATAGAACTATGTGAAAAAAAGTAAATTATTTACAAACTAGGGCGTGCAAGCACTTTATTCAACATGTAAACGTCATTAAAGATATTCGGATTTACGTTATGACGTATTCGATATGCCTGAAATCACTGGCGATGACGTGACGCAGACGAATAGCAAAATTCTTCATGAGCCGCTTAAGTGTTGGAACATCGATGTTGTTCATGGCCTCCTGAATAGCTGTTTTCAGCTCAGCAATGGTTTTGGGGTTACTGCTGTACCCCTTGTCTTTATTATAGTCCTACAAAAAGGAGTCGCACGTGTCCAGATCAGAAGAATATGGAGGCCAGTCGAGGCCCATGCCAGTGGCCTCTGGGTATCCCAGAGCCAGGACATCAAACACTCTTCTGCTTCAACGGGGTCGAGCTCCGTCCTGCATGAGCAACATATCGTCGAAATCAGGGTCTTTGGATAATGAGGGAAAAATGATCTTCCAAAACCCCTGCGTACGGTTTGGTAGTCACCGTGCCATCAATGAATGTCGCACAGATTGTTCTGTGATGCCGGTCGCGGTGACCGTGCGGTTCTGGCGCTGCTGTCCGGAACCGCGGGACTGCTACGGTCGCAGGTTCGAATCCTGCCTCGGGCATGGGTGTGTGTGATGTCCTTAGGTTAGTTAGGTTTAAGTAGTTCTAAGTTCTAGGGGACTTACGACCTAAGATGTTGAGTCCCATAGTGCTCAGAGCCATTTGAACCATTTTTTTTGTTCTGTGATGTGAATGGACATTGCACACCACAAAGTCACCCGTTGAGGGTGAAGAGACTTCTCGAACTCTAAGTGCAGATTCTCAGTCCCCCAAATGCGCCAATTTTCCTTACTGACGAACCCATCCAAATGCAAGTGGGCTTCGTCGCTAAACCAAACCACATAGCGCATAGTAATTCCCACCATTCCCCGTCGCAACCGTGCAGTTTGAACGTCCTAACGCAAACCATTCAGAAGTTGCGATGGCTGTATTTCATATAGTTCGGTAGTTCTCACAGTATAACATACATGTAATCCATCCAAGCTCGGTTCGAATCTACGCTCAGCTACGTTAGTCATTGTTGCTACCAGGTGTCCAGTCGTGTGTTCCAAATTTCGTACCCTGTGTACCCCAAATCTTCTATAGCTGCTAGTATACTTCATACAAACAGTAAGTACAATTCTATATTTTTTGTTTTCTTCCTGGTTTTGTAATTTCAGTGGCCAGCAGTGCATTTACAAGTTGAGGATGAAAATCGGCTTAAAATTCTCTAGTGTTATGTCCCTCCCAAGTAATTATACACTAACTGGCCTGTGCGTACATACTTCTGTGTGTGCTAATGCTTTATAATGGAAATTCTCTGAGAACGGACTTTGGGGTGTGGCTAATTTTGACTTAACGCGCCAAATACTTTATCAAAGCAGTAACATCTGATGAAATTTTGTCGAGTGGTTAAACCGAGCGAGGTGGCGTAGTGGTCAGCTCGCTGGTCTCGCATTCTGAGGGTCAACAGTTCAAACCCGCGTCCGGCCATCAAGATTTAGGTTTTCTATGATTTCCCTAAATAGCTCCAGGCGGATTCTGGGCTGGTTTCTTTGAAAGCGCACGGCCGATTTATTTCCCCATCTATCTAATGACCTCGATGTCGACGAGACTTTGAACCCAATCTTCGTTCGAGTTATCTTGAAAACACCTCACGACAAGAATCCCCAGTTAATTTCTTCCGAGCCAAACTGTCACTCTGTCAATAAGACAATATCACCAGTGATATTCACCTAGAAATCCTGCTTTCTTTATTACCTTTTTTGCGATTTTGTAGCTAAATTTGTTGGAATCTACATTTTCTGACATATTCCATACAGTAGCGTTGTAAGTACACTTGGATTTACAAGTTCCTTTCAGATCAAGGCTATGTCGTACCGAGACTCGAACCAGGAAGCAGTGCTCTCTGTGTCTCATTTATCAAGGCACGTCTTGCAACTTGCTTTTACAGCTTCACTTCTGCCAGTTCCTCTGACCTATTTTTAAAGTTCCAAAGAAGCTCCCCTACTTACCTTGCTGGACTGGAATCCCTGCAGGAAAAGGGTTTCGCAAAGAAATAGCTTAGTTACAGACCAGGGGTTATTTTCAAAATGAATCTTCCGCCATGATCGGAGGATGAGCTGTTTTCAAACTTACTAGCAGATTAAAACGGTGTGTCGAAGCGGAACTCGAACCCTCAAACGCCCCCTTCCGTAAGGAAACTTCACCAGAAGTCCGAAACGTAGACTGGAAGAACTGAAATTGTGAAGGTACGTCTTGACTCGTGCGTGGAGAGCTCAGTCGCAAGGAACATTTCCCGAGAAAGACGTAGTTCAGATTGCCATTCCGGTATACAGTCTGTTTATGCCACAATGTTTGAAACCGGCTCACGTTCCGACCCAGAGTGAAAAATTCTGAAAACAGCCTCACTTCCGTCTTCAGCCTGGGAACAGTCTCACCAAATTTTTTTCGTCTAACGGTGTTGGCTGGAATAAACAATTACAAAATTGCTACTCTGCTTAAAGCTCGTCACGGATTTTGAACAATTGGTGCAGCGCAGGTCCATTTTCGCTGTACTACGGAGCTGCTTTGCTGTTCTCGTTACTGGGCGGAGCGGAGGCTGACACGGAATGTCACAGCCTCGTAGCGTCCATTGTGCGGCGTGCAATAAAGCTAAGCCACTTTCGCATTTAATAACGCTGCCCCGCACACGACAGCACAGCACAGTACAGCATAGCACAGGCCCAGGCTAGCGGACAGCTCGCAGATCAGTGTGCCGTCTGACGAAGGCAGCGCCGCGCAGGGCGGCATGTTTACGCACTGGGGAACAGAGTGGGGCGTAAGGGGACCTCCACTACTGCATTCCACTGCACTGTTCGCCCTAACGGCATTTTTTTTTTTTTTTTTTAGCGAAACGAAGTAGAAGTTGTATTTCCCATGCGAAATACAGCTAAAGTCACGAATGTAGGTAGTGAGTAATTTACACTAAAAAACCAAAGATACTGGTACACCAGCCTAATATTGTGTAGTGCCCCAGCGAGCACGCAGAAGTGCCGCAACACGACGTGGCATGGACTCGGCTAATATATGAAGTAATGCTGACACCAGAATCCCGCAAGGCTGTTCATAAATCCGTAAGATTACGAGGCTGTGGAGCACGGTGCAAGACATCCCAGATACGCTCAATAATGTTCATGTGTAGGAGGTTTGGTGGCCAGCGGAAGTGTACATAATGAAGATTGTTTCTGGAGCCACTCTGTAGCAATTCTGGACGTTTGTGGTGTCACATTATCTTCCTAGAATTGCCCAAGTCCATCGAAATCCACAATGGACATGAATGGATGCAGATAAGACAGGATGCTTACGTACGTGTTACCTGTCAGAGTCCCATCTAGACGTATCAAGGGGTCCCATATAACTCCAACTGCACACGCCCCACATCATTACAGAGCCTCCACCAACTTGAACATAGATTCATGAGATTGTCTCCATACAGGTTCATCTCCATCTACCTGGTTACTCTGCAATTCACACGTAAGTGCCTGGCAGAGGGTTCATCGAACCATTTTCATACTACTTCTCTACCATTCCACTCTCGAATGGCGCGTGGCAAAAAGGAACAAAATGGTACAATGCCTCTGAGCACTATGGGACTCAAATTCTGAGGTCATTAGTCCCCTAGAACTTAGAACCAGTTAAACCTAGCTAACCTAAGGGCATCACACATATCTATGCCCGAGGCAGGATTCGAACCTGCGACCGGAGCGGTCTCGCGGTTCCAGACTGCAGCGCCTAGAACCGTACGGCCACTTCTGCCGGCGAAAAAGGAACAACTAAATCTTTCCGTTCGAGCTCTGATTTCTCTTATTTTATTATGACGACCATTTCTCCCACGTAGGTGGGTGTCAAAAAAATGTTTTCACATTCGGAAGAGAAAGTTGGTGATTGAAACTTCGTAAGTAGATCTCGCCGCAAAGAAAACCGCCTGTGTTTCAGTGACTGCCACTCCAACTCGCGTATCGTATCAGCGACACTCACCCCTACTGCACGATAACACAAAACGGGCTGCCCCTCTTTGCACCCTTTCGATGTCCTCCGTCAATCCTACTTGGTAAGGATCCCACACCGCGCAGCAATCTTCCAGCAGAGGATGGACAAGGGTAATGTAGGCTCTTTCTTTAGTGGGTTTGTTGCATCTTATAAGAGTTATGCCAACAAAGCACAGTCTTTGTTTCTCCTTCCCCACAATATTATCTATTTGGTCTTTCTAATTGCTCGTAATTGTTATTCCAGAGTATTTAGTCGAATTGACAGCCCTTAGATTTGTGCGATTTATCATATACCCAATCTAAGGGGACCGCTCAGATTACACCTAGATCATTTATGTAAATCGGGAACAGCAGAGAACCTATGACACCACCTTGCAGAACGTCAGGTATCACTTCTGTTCTACTCGATGATTTACCGTCTGCCACTTTGAAATGTGACCCCTCTGAGAGGAAATCACGAATCCAGTCACACAACTGAGACGATACTCCATATGCACGCAATTTGATTAGTAGTCGCTTGTGAGGAACGGTATCAAAAGCCTTCTGGAAATCTACGAATATGGAATCGATCTGAGATCCCTGTCGACAGCACTCATTACTTCACGGGAATAAAGAGTTAGGTGTGTTGCACAAGAACGATATTTTCTGAATCCGTGTTGGTTATGCATCAGTAAATCATTTTCTTCAAGGTAATTCATAATGTTCGAGTACAGTATATGCTCCAAAATCCTACTGCAAATTGAGGTCAGTGATGTGTGTCTGTAACTCAATGGGTTACTCCTATTTCCTTTCTTGAACACTGGTGTGACCTGTGCTACTTTCTGGTCTTTAGGAACAGACCTTTCGTCAAGTGAGCGGTTGTGTATGAGTGCTAAGAAAGGCGCTCCATCCTATAGGAAGTACATGTTTTGTCGCACTGGTAAAGGCGTATCTGCTAACAGATCTGTTAGTATACTCTCTACCAAATCGTGATAACTTTGTCCGTTGAGCCTGGGTGGAAGAAAGGAGGACCTACCAGTCACCAACAATGCCGATCCAAAACATTGCCATAAAATCTTTGCTGATTACGTGCTTCAACTGTTGCCCATACATGTCGACTGTAAATATTTACCATCTGATCTCGTTGAAATGACTCCTCGTCTGTGAAAAAATGGTTCAAATGGCTCTGAGCACTGTCGGACTTAGGATCTGAGCTCATTAGTCACCTTGAACGTAGAACTACTTAAACGTAACTAACCTGAGGACATCACATACACATCCATCATTTTGACCGCTTTTTCTGTTTCCTGCTGTTGGTCTGAATGTATTTTGCAACATAAGTTGCTAGCACAGACCACAACAGAACTTCCTCCATTTTTATATTTCAAACTAACTGAATTAAATTTTGTCGTTTACGGGGAGCGTAGTCCCTTGCCACTGATATTTCTTTTCTAAACCGACAGATGGCGGGCAAGTAGTAGGTTGGGGTTTGTGTCGTGTGAACACACCACATTTGCAGCGATCTTTTGCATGTACAGACATCTGCGCCGATGTCTGCGCAGACAGATCGTTGCGTGTGGACCGGGCTTAACACAGGTTCCTTTCCTGGCATTATCGTTATCAAGTTGAGTGTGAAGTTATTTGCATAATAACAAGCACTGTCCGTGTAGCAATCTGCTGTAGTACAGAAGACTTACAAGGGAACAACTTGTGTGCGAGCCGCAACTGAAACAAGTCGTCCTTGGGGTGACTCGGGCACTGCAGACTCGGACGAGCTGCCGTCTGCCCCTGTCCTCAGCTCCCCCCCCCCCCCCCCCCCCAGCTTCACCCCCTCCGCCGACGACCCTGCCTTCCTTCTTCTGTTACACTTTCTATTCTGTCACGGAACTATGTTTACCTGGATGATCTTAAGTACTCTGTTCTTAACCGATTATTTTTACTTTACACCCACCAAGACCATGCAGCCGCTCTAGTACGTTACCACTGCTGTGTCTTTCAGCGAGCAAATGAAAACCACTTCAAACCTGAACACTTATTAAAGTAATCATTCCCAGCTTTACAGGCTATGTCAAGGAAATGAAACCCTAACTTGGCATGCACACTAATTCATACAGTAAGTTTTCTTCCTGGACATGAAGGAATTGCTGTAAAAACTTTGAGTTTAACCTGGCTGGAAATTGCACATACTTTGTGATATCTGCACACGAACTGTATCACCTGTCCAGGGAACAGTATGTTATATGGACGGGAGAAAGATATGATTTATATCTCAGACTGTCACATTATTTTAGTTACAGAACTGATTCTCGCTAATGTTAATTGTACGCAGATGTGAGTTGAATCACTCACGATATAATCACACCCTGGAAATGGTTATTCTAGTCAGCCACATTTGAACAAGTAGTTTGCATTCCCAAGCACTGTCGTCCCCTGACAAGCACTTAACCTAACACACATCACGGCAACGACTGGAGTAGATGAAAAATGACTATGTCTTCTTTTTTTTAAGTTTTTGATATTTAAAATGTCGGAGACAAAGTCTCTCGACCACGTGCGAACTTTGTAGAACTCCGTGCGATATGTTGTCGCGACACACCAGCGAGAAACTAATTTACACAATCGTAGATAATATTACAGGACCACTGTGGATAACGGTGTGTTTGAATACTAAATGCCTTCCTTATTGTGTGTCGGGGTTTCCTGATGCGAGACTGGAGCTACGTCTTTATTCATGAAATCGTTTATCAACAATTTGTAGCTACGTTTTATGACAGAAAACGGTTTTCATGTCGAAGATAAGTTGCTAAGGTATACGATGTGAATAATGTCATAAAATA
This sequence comes from Schistocerca gregaria, assembly GCF_023897955.1. Lineage (NCBI taxonomy): Eukaryota > Metazoa > Arthropoda > Insecta > Orthoptera > Acrididae > Schistocerca > Schistocerca gregaria. The sequence goes on along the minus strand of NC_064921.1, from coordinate 570,332,712 downwards.
TTAACGGATGAATATTAATAAATCTGTGAGCAACTGTTGAAAAACACCTTTAGTAAACGATGGTTCCGCGTAAATCTCAGAAAATCACCTATATAGTAATCAACTACAAAGTAATAATGAACGCTATGGAGGTCATTTATTTGTGTAGTTCACTTGGCAAGGTAAGGACTGTCAGGGCGCCTCACACATCTACCCAGGTATACTACTTATTTTGCGTTATATTCAATAAGACAAGCGTAAGTTACATCTAGCATGTAACATCATAAAACATAATTACTATAGAGCAGAATGAGGAGAGACAAATAAGCATAGTATACATCCGTTCATGAGTACAACAGAGACAAGATACAGGAAGGTAGGTTTAGGCTATGAGTGGTAGAAACAAGTGGCGTAAGTGTTGTTGTTGTTGTTGTTGTTGTTGTTGTCTTCAGTCCTGAGACTGGTTTGATGCAGCTCTCCATGCTACTCTATCCTGTGCAAGCCTCTTCATCTCCCAGTACCTACTGCAACCTACATCCTTCTGAATCTGCTTAGTGTATTCATCTCTTGGTCTCCCTCTACGATTTTTACCCTCCACGCTGCCCTCCAATGCTTAATTTGTGATCCTTTGATGCCTAAAAACATGTCCTACCAACCGATCCCTTCTTCTAGTCAAGTTGTGCCACAAACTTCTCTTCTCCCCCATCCTATTCAATACCTCCTCATTAGTTACGTGATCTACCCATCTAATCTTCAGCATTCTTCTGTAGCACCACATTTCGAAAGCTTCTATTCTCTTCTTGACCAAACTAGTTATCGTCCATGTTTCACTTCCATACATGGCTACACTCCAAACAAATACTTTCAGAAACGACTTCCTGATACATAAATCTATATTCGATGTTAACAAATTTCTCTTCTTCAGAAACGCTTTCCTTGCCATTGCCAGTCTACATTTTATATCCTCTCTACTTCGACCATCATCAGTTATTTTACTTCCTAAATAGCAAAACTCCTTTACTACTTTAAGTGTCTCATTTCCTAATCTAATTCCCTCAGCATCACCCGATTTAATTTGACTACATTCCATTATCCTCGTTTTGCTTTTGTTAATGTTCATCTTATATCCTCCTTTCAAGACACTGTCCATTCCGTTCAACTGCTCTTCCAAGTCCTTTGCCGTCTCTGACAGAATTACAATGTCATCGGCGAACCTCAAAGTTTTTACTTCGTCTCCATGAATTTTAATACCTACTCCAAATTTTTCTTTTGTTTCCTTTACTGCTTGCTCAATATACAGATTGAATAACATCGGGGAGAGGCTACAACCCTGTCTCACTCCTTTCCCAACCACTGCTTCCCTTTCATGCCCCTCGACTCTTATGACTGCCATCTGGTTTCTGTACAAATTGTAAATAGCCTTTCGCTCCCTGTATTTTACCCCTGCCACCTTTAGAATTTGAAAGAGAGTATTCCAGTGAACATTGTCAAAAGCTTTCTGTAAGTCTATAAATGCTAGAAACGTACGTTTGCCTTTTCTTAATCTTTCCTTTAAGTTAAGTCGTAAGGTCAGTATTGCCTCACGTGTTCCAACGTTTCTACGGAATCCAAACTGATCCTCCCCGAGGTCCGCATCTACCAGTTTTTCCACTCGTCTGTAAAGAATTCGCGTTAGTATTTTGCAACTGTGACTTAGTAAACTGATAGTTCGGTAATTTTCACATCTGTCAGCACCTGCTTTCTTTGGGATTAAAATTATTATATTCTTCTTGAAGTCTGAGGGTGTTTCACCTGTCTCATAGATCTTGCTCACCAGCTGGTAGAGTTTTGTTAGGCTTGGCTCTCCCAAGGCTATCAGTAGTTCTAATGGAATGTTGTCTGTTCCCAGGGCTTTGTTTCGACTCAGTTCTTTCAGTGCTCTGTCGAACTCTTCACGTAGTATCATATCTCGAATTTCATCCTTGTCTACATTCTGTTCCATTCCTATAATCTTGTCCTCAAGAACATCACCCTTGTATAGACCCTCTGTATACTCCCTCCACTTTTCTGCTTTCTCTTCTTTGCTTAGAGCTGGGTTTTCATCAGAGCTCTTGATATTCATAGAAGTGGTTCTCTTTTCACCAAAGGTCTCTTTAATTTTCCTGTAGGCAGTATCTATCTTACCCCTAGTGAGATAAGCTTCTACATCCTTACATTTGTCCTCTAGCCATCCCTGTTTAGCCATTTTGCACTTCCTGTCGATCTCATTTTTGAGACGTTTGTATTCCTTTTTGCCTGCTTCATTTACTGCATTTTTCTATTTTCTCCTTTCATCAATTAAATTCAATATTTTTTCTGTTACCCAAGGATTTCTAGCAGCCCTCGTCTTTTTACCTACTTTATCCTCTGCTGCCTTCACTACTTCATCCCTCAGAGCTACCCATTTTTCTTCTACTGTATTTCTTTCCCCCATTGCTGTCAATTGTTCCCTTATGCTCTCCTTAAAACTCTGTACAACCTCTGTTTCTTTCAGCTTATCCAGATCCCATGTCCTTAAATTCCCACCTTTTTGCATTTTTTTCAGTTGTAACCTATAGGTTATAACCAATAGATTGTGGTCAGAGTCCACATCTGCCCCTGGAAATGTCCTACAATTTAAAACCTGATTCCTAAATCTCTGGCGTAAGTGATTGGGAAATGAAAAGAGCAAGAAGAGCTTATGGGACTGGGAAGCATTTGCTTAAGCCTTTGATGGAGGGAAAACTGGTCATGGGCGTTAATTTTTTGCGGAACCGTTACGATGGTAACAGGAAGAAGCGAAGAGTTTCAGTTGCTTCTTAAAAATAGCAGCGCGCTTAATTCAGTGCAGGGTAGCTTCTTCAATAGGTGGATGGCAGCATCAAAGGAGGAATATGTGAATGTTTCTGTTTTATTGATGAACTTAGCTGCGATACTGGGTAGGTGAGATGACAGGTAGATGACAGGCAGAGTTCAAGTCTGAGCCCCTCTATGCGGCTTTGATCTCTCGCGAGCATAAAAATTCACAACATACGGTATGATCCTTCGAAGATATATGAAGAGCTTATTTCAATAGTGTTACAAGTCTATCACCTCCACTTTTCTGCCTATAATGCTTCTGAAATTAATGATCCAAACAAACAGAAAGAAAGGTTCATCTCTAGCAAGAAGCCATATGCTTGAATATTTCCGGTATGTCAGCTGCAGATTTTTCAGCGCTCATTTAACTTTACGACTCTGTATCTCAAAATGAACAAAATGGACTTGTACCACTACTGAAATAAGCCCTTCATAACGAAGACATTTTTCGATACATGATGGAAAATGTGTCCCACTGTTGACGAAATACATTGAAAACGTCGTTTTCGAGATATCTGACATTGGATTCCACAGAATATGTTGTACAATTACCTGGTTTCCACTGCTAGATAGTGGTGTATTCTGTGTGAAGGCTCGCAAGTGAAGGAAACAGCACGCTTCCGAAGAAAGCAGGTTTTCAACCTTCTTTTGTAGGACGTCAGAGTCGCCATTACAAACGCTGATGTAAAGGCGGTTCTGTTCTCTAGGGAACTAATTAACTGCTATCGCCTCGGACACACACTTGGGACAAGCTAATTAGGGAGTTACATGAGTCTGGACTCCCAAATACACTATTAAGATAAGGTTCAATGCGATGTCCTTAAAACCAAGCAAAAGTTAACTGCAAAGTGCTGCTATAACAGTCCCAGCAGTTCACACACGACACAGATCTATAAAATATCGGCGGAGGAACGAAAGTAAATTACAAACAAGAAACAATACCCATCGTTGTGGGGTCGTGCTTTGAGTCACCATAAAAAAAAAAGAGTTGACTTGTACGTCCAAAATAAACTCTGTTGTAGGTCGAATCTGAATGACTCGTTAACTGGTTGTTCAAATATGAAACAATATTCGCGCTGCTGATATTCCGGAAGCAAAATGTCAAAGCCGATATCTGATACATGAGACATTCCTGGAGCTCCTCTGTCTTTTCCGTAAAAATTCAGAATTTTTCCTCTTGTGTTACTAACCAAGCGAGAGTGCGCAGGAGTTAATGCTTCCTGGAGGATCGGAATTCATATCCCCTCGTGACCATTATGATTCTGATTGCTCTGGTTGTCCTGAATCAAATAAGGTGACTCATATGATGGTTCCTTTATCAAGGCCAACGCTTTCGTTCATCGCGACAACAGTTTCGGCCATGGTAGCAACGATCGACGTGGTTTCATGACCCCCTCTCATCTGTGATAGACTAAATTGTTTAGTACTTCCCCTCACATGAAGTATATTTCCCAGTCATAGAGACAGCGTGATTAACAAACAGAAACACAAAACTCTTGTTATTTTGCGGTTTCCATGTTTATTTTATCTGTTTATACATTTAAAATGATCAAATTATGGCATCCAGACCTTTCATCGGACCAGGTTGAGATAAAACTCCGCGATTCTTTCCATAGAAAGTAACGGACGTTACGGAATGTGCAAGGATCGAAAGGATCAAGACAGATTATTTCCCTTCATAATCCGGTTGCTTCTATGACTTTAATCGTTCGTTTTACCCTTAAGAGTATATTCTAGAGGTGCACGATGACCTTTATGCTTGAGTGGCTCTATTACATAAAAAATCGGTATAATGATATGTAGTGATGGATGATTTTGGGATTAGTTACGAAATTATGCTGTAGTTTTAACTAGAAGTGAATTCTTACTTACAATTCACACTAAATACTTGTCATACACTGGAGAAATATTGGAATTCCTGTTTTAATGAGGGATCATTTTGCTACTGTAACACATAACTGAAGCTTAGTGTACCGGCTTGAACATATAGTTTTATTGCTTATCGCTAGCAAGGAATTGATTGGTTCAAATGGCTCTGAGCACTATGGGACGCAACATCTGAGGTCATCAGTCCCATAGAACCTAGTACTACTTAAATGTAACTAACCAAAGGTCATCACATACATCCATGACCGAGCCACGATTCGAACCTGCGACCATAGCAATCGCGCGAGTCCAAACTCAATGACCTAGAACCGCTAGGCCACCGCGGCCGGCAACAATGTTACGATCTCCCTTGAAAATGTCATCCGCAGATGGGGACGAAATGTCGGATTTCAAGGTGAAATCCTTTCGACCATGGCATAATAGCCGGGAACATTTTATTAACTGTGACATTTCCGTCCGTGAAAGTTTACTTAGCTGATACCGCGGCAGTGTCTGTGTATGGCTGAATTTAAATTTATTGGTGATCGTCGTCGTTCAGGAAAGTAAAACGATGCAAGCGGTCGCGCGGGTCCAGACTGAAACCAACACCGGCCGGCAAGAAATTGATTGATCTATAATCCTCCAAAATACACACTTTTAAGAAGAATTCAAATTATTTCAAACAATACAACATTGCTATAAGTATTTTATCATCCAATGTAATTGTAATACCAAGTAAGCTCGCGAATCCAACAGTTTCCATATTGATTTTAACGTTAGTAGTCTTGTGGGGAAAAAAGTTTTAAAGCTATTGAAGATAAACGACATGCCTGTAACCTGTTTAGTGACGTTAATTCTTCGGAAACAAGGAACTCTCATCATCACGCCATATCTAGATATTACTTTAAGTTTTCCTTATAAAAACCATCAAACAACCACAAGCTTCTGAAACGACGTTATTTTTTAATAAATTAGTCAATATCTACATACTTTACCACTCTTCCCTCTATAATGTGAAAGATGTGTGTGTTAGCAGTTACCATGCTGTACTTCATATGCTCTTGTACAATTCCTTTAACGATCTGCTGTACTAACTACGTACGTTGCTAGGTATGTGGATGTATTCCGAAACTGCAACAAAAAATATTTAAAAATCGAGTTTTTCCTTTGGAGTATTCATGCCAAGCTACTAATATGTGCTTAACGGGAGTCTAGTTTTGATTTCTTTGTTTCGTTGGCAACGCTGTCACATACAATATCCAACCGTTTTATTCTTAAGGTTTTCTCCTCTAATAATAACAATAATTTTGTTTAATTAACAGTAGATGGCCTGACTGGGGTATTTGCAAAGTGTCTTTGACAGTCACGTCAGAGAATCACGCAGCAGGGTGTCCACTAAAGCTCACCACTGGTCTGCAGCTCGTTGTGTGGTGTCAGTCAGCGGTTAATGTGAGGAAAACCACGAAAATCAGAGCCACCGAAGTCCAGGCTGTATGGTGGATGGTCAAACATTTCCCACAGAAAACACGGCAGAAGCGTCTTTGTTGCAGCTGCACTGGATGACAACATTCCTCTTCATTTGTTCTGAACTGCCCATCGTATATGAGTTTCTCGTGTCGCCTGATCCACTCGCTGACCAAGATCATCGTTTGACGGTAGCTTCCTTCCGTGAGCATTTGCATCATGGACGTCTGCGCATTTCGGAAGTTCCTGCACCACTCCTGCACTTTGCTGTCACTGATGACAGCTACGTTATGTGGGCTGCATGGAATCAGGCGGAACCCCTCAGTATGAAGAAATCTGATGACAGCACGCTCCTTTCCACTTTGCTGGAGACACTAATTGTTCTAGGTCTCTCTACGTTTTCACTGTCTGCTATATCACTGTACTAGTCTTTCCTACTCCTCTTTCCAAGCACTACAGAATGCCGTTAATTCAAGCACATCAACTTGGAAAGCTTCATAAATTCTCTGAAATACGAGAGCGTTAACTGCGTGACAGATTGGCGGGGGGGAGGGGGGAGGAATATTATTGAACTGCCTGACCGTGAAGTTTTTCTTTCTTTGAGCACGTTGGCACCCTTTCTTCATAAATTTGCAATGTTGTGTCTAGTTAGGATTTTTAAGTATGGTGAAGAGAGAATGTTGTCACAGTTGGGTGGTTGTCGACAAACAAGGAAGAGGCTGAAACTCGGTAATGGCACATGAACTACTTCCTTACACCAGCACCAACGGGGCAACCAACCATTATGACCTAACCAATAGTTGAATCACCATTGATCTCTGGCAGTCGAGAGCGAGGCGATATCTTGCGGTGTCCACCATCAACAACTACTCCGGCGGCCAGTTAGAGGTGCCACCTAGATGTCGCATAGGCCTGGCCACTGACGTCAAGCTAGAGGGAAAACACGGCCAGGGGGCACTGCAAGACCGAATCGTGCTGTGGAATACTCACTACCTCACTTACAATGCACTCGTGTGACCTGGCTGTTTACCGGATTTCAACTAGACTCCGTTTTGGCTTGACCATTGACTATCTAGATTATTATCTTGCTGGGTTCTATCATTCATGACCACCCGGCAAAGACTGAAATTCGGAACTGTGAAGTGAGTACCCAGTATGTCCTTCCAGTGTAATAAAATGGGTGTTGCACTGTAGCAGGTATCACATGTGCTCAGATCAACGAATACTAGATGAAGATCTGGAGCTTTATATACAAAACCTGGGCGTTGAGTCTCGTGATCAATAAGCTACTCACGACCGTCTCTTCTCCCTTTGCCGTCAAAATTTGGATTATGGAAATGGGTGTGTGGGCAGCGTCGACGACGGAGGGGGGCATGTGTGCCGTGTTATGACTTAACTGACTCGCACAGGATAGTGTGGTTTACGTTAGAATGGAAGCTGTGGTAACACATGTGGAACTCAATATTAACTTCCGTAGCTACCGCGTAGTCCTGGCGCTGACGCGGAAAGTACCGGTGTCCTGCTTCTTCCCCGCCTTGGTGAGTTTTATCTGCATTCCTCCAGGGTGAGCCCATTGCACACTCGCACGACAGAAGTACGAACTGCTAGGTGGCGCCTCCCAGCCGCGTCTCCTGTGTGTTTCGCGGCGCCGCCGTCACAGCGGGTCGTGCCGTGCCGTGCCGTGCTATGCTGCGCTGCGTTGCCCTCGCAGCCACGCCCAAGGCACCAGAGCGCGGACTCTGACGTTTCCAGGTTAACGACCGGCTTACACAGTGGCTCACCACAGCCCGGCACCTCCTTCAATCCAGTGCTACATTTCCTCTACTGCACAAAATGTAGTTTGATCGTAAATAATTGGACGCTTTCGTAAACCTGTATTTTCACTAACACTCTACGCAAGTATACTGGAACCTCGTCCATCCGGCCTTCATTAATATTTCCGGTTCACTTGCATCGTTTTACTTTTCTGAACGACGACGACGACCACCAATAAATTTAAATTCAGCCATACACAGAGCCTGCCGCGGTATCAGCGGTAAACTTTCATGACCGGAAATGTCACAATTAATGAAGTGTTCCGGGTTGTTATGCCATGGTCGAAAGGATTTCACCTTGAAACCCGACATTTCGTCCCCATCTGCGGATGACGTTTTCAAGGGGGATCGTAGCTTTGTTGCCGGCTGCGGTGGTCGAGCGGTTCTAGGTCCTTCAGTTTGGACCCGCGGGATTCCTATGGTAACAGGTTCGAATCCTGCCTCGGTCATGGACGTGTGTGATGTCCATAGGTTAGTTAAATTAAGTAGTTCTAAGTTCTATGGGACTGATGACCTCAGATGTTAAGTCCCATAGTGCTCAGAGCCATTTGAACCATTTTTTTCGTAGATTTGTTGAGCGTCCGATTCACATCCTAGCTCATTATTTACAGCAAAATTTCCCTCTCGTGAGTTTCCACGCAGTGGCGTGACGTCACATGTTTTGAAAACGCGAACACTATTGCCCGTTGTCGACTGCCGTAGTCCGTTGAAGATGATGTGTATCTTTCTTCCACCATTGGATGACAGCAACAGCGGACGACGGCAGTCGACAACGGCCTGTTGTACTCGCGTGTTCAAAACATGTGACGTCACGCCACTGCGTGGAAGCGGAATTTTGTTGTAGTCAGTAGCAACTCAGGGTGTGAACCGGACATTCAACAAAATTACGATCCCCCCCTCTGCAGAGGGGGCGAAAGGTCAACTTTTAAAGCGAAATCCATTTGACCACGGCATAATAGCCTGGAACATTTTATTAATTATAACAAGGTAGTACTGAGTTGTACAGAACTGTATTTCTCCCGTTTCCTGCGAGCATAAAATGACAAAGAGAAAGAAGACGGCAGTGCCCATAGGCAAGAAAGACGTATTGTGTACGAATGATAAATGAGAACTGTTGAATAACATGGCTGATGACTTTCGCGTTGGAATTTCAACGTTGCTACATTGGGAGAATAATCAATAACCATCTGTCTGTAAGTTCACCCACGCAGTTAGCACACTGAATAATGAAACTGGTAGCAACATCGAACCGCTGGAGTTGGTTGAAGCATTTGAAAAACTTAGAGGATGCTCATACACTAGTGTTAATGACTGAAATGACAGATAGCTAAACGACAACGACGGTGTCTACTGTATGGTTTCTGGAGACGAAATTATCGCCGTTTGCTGGTGTGGAGACGATGAAGGTTATGGAAATGGTTTTCAATGTTGAGACATTATCACACACGGGCAACAACGGAGCTAGGCAAAATTACCATTTAACTTGACCGCCAGACGGAAGAAAAAACAACGGCCGAGATAATTCCGTTGAAAAGCCAATTTGATTGTGCTACAAATGAATGATGTAATAACCTAACTCAGAGTCAACTTACTGTCTATTAAGGTATATAAAACTCACTTTGTGTTTCTGAATATCTTCTCAAAATTTAGGTGAAAATAAATTGTTATTGGTGTGTTTATGTAAAAATAAGTGTAAGACGTATTTCTATGGTATTTACGAATGTCATTCTTTTTTGAGTTGCCAGATTATCAGAGTTTTCGACAATCTCTATGACCTATGGCCCTAGTTAGTCGGAATAAACGGAGGTCCACTGTACATGATCCTATCGCCACTGCCAACAGCAAAGTAAGAGTATAATGTTTTATGCGTGTCGCAGATAGACTTGATGCAGAGTCCTTACGTAGAGCCCCATACAGAAGACCATACTCGTCGAATACTGTCAAGTAGATTCCCGTAATACGGTGTCAATTACTGTGGTATTGCACCTTATCAATTCGGATACTTCGATAAAAGGTACAGAATGTGTACTTACTTCTTGACGAAGCACCGCAGCACTCTACTATTCAGCAGGTTTAACGTGACAACTTCGGCAGATGAAAACCGCAATTCGGAAGCCGTTTCTTGTTGCCGTTTTTTACGTGTTACGCCAGTAGTTGTAGCGACTGGTGTCCGTAAACCAGCTGTTCAGATTCCGTTTGCATGATGAATCGAGGTCATCAGTACTTTCGTAACAATTTTAAGGATGTATGATTTCCTTGTGGAAGTAAATGTACACAAATAGGAGCAGCAGTAGGAAGTGACGGAGAGTGCTCAAATACAGACGTTTAAAAATCTTATCCATGCTAATTAAAGCTTTATAAATTGTTTTTTTAAACCACAAAAAATTATCTTTTCAAAAAAGTATGGGTGGGGAACTGGTCACTGGGTAAACATTATTGCATTCTAATATTTTCGAGACTTGGAGCGAATGCACAGAGATTTTATTCCCCCGCACAGAATTATTGAACGTTTCACGAGCAGCTGATTGTCTAAAAGACTCTTTGCCACTAAAAGGGAGAACAGGTATAGCAGTTTACACATTAACCAACAGTGAAGGTTTTAATATATGGTTGCTGGCCATCGAATTCATTGTTACACTTCAGCAAATATTTCCCATCTTATAAAGGGAAAAGGAGCTTCCCTTCAATTAAACAAAGGACATTAATAACTTCCTGCTCACTCAAATACTGCTCCTTCACTTCATAAAAAATCGCTTTGTCCACACAGGCAAAAAAAAACAACATACAGCGACCTAAGATTCCACTAGAACAAAGGTAAATGTGGCAGGGCGAAAATCAATATCGAAAGGCGAAATCTGGGACCAAATCCGCATTTCCAAAATCGATATCGGAACGTTTACCTGACCAACCAGAAGCGGCATTGGGAGAACAGTTACTTATAACCAGATTTGAGGCCCACTCAACTGAATTAATATAAATAACCGGCAAGTGAGGTCATCATGTGAAAAGGGTATTAACTTTGACCACAATGCTATTGATTCGACTTGCCAGGAACCGATTTAAATCCAACGCATCGAAACAACAACAAACTGGACCAACTCAAATACAAGCTACAACGATAAAAAGTTGATTAGTAAAATCAGGTCAGTGCTCTGACCTTTTCATTGCCCTTATTACTGCCAGAGACATAAATAAACCTGCGTATACGAGAAGCCTTTAACACAATGAATCGAAGTTAAGCAAACAACGTTACAAGCGAAAGCGCGCCCTGCGACTCCTCGAGGTAAACGGCAGTAAATTACGCTTGTTTGCCTCCTGCGCAATCTGCATGTGATAAAAAACGTGTGCGCAAACAGCCCGGAAGCAATTCCATTCTTTTAGGTCACGGCGAACTACGTCACTGCCTAATTACCGGAGCTCCTGTCCGAAAAAAAAGAAGAGTACTGTTATAGGAGGAACAACTCATCTCTAATCTCCTCAGTGAACACAGAGCTATAAATCAGGCAATCTCATTGCGAGAACACAAACCCGATGAAATATCTCGAAGCCAAAACAATCTGCCCATCAGCGATGGTTTTGTTAATTTCAAAATGAAGCCGAATACTGTCCCACTTACAGGATGTTTATAAATTAGCTATACATAAGTAACCTTTAATTGCGAAAAGGGGAGTGAGAAGCAATATTAGCTGCGCAGTAAGAAGAAAGAAAGTAGGGAAACGTGGGGTTTAATGTTACGACGATCACGCGATCATTAATGCCTACGCACAAATCCGAACTGGACTGAAATACAAAATCAAATCGATTACGTCTTTTTAGAAGAGCAATTTCGGAATTTCAAACGATTTAGGCAAGATGTGAAAATGTACATCATGGATGCACAGATACTTGAATGCTTCGCGTGTACAAAAAGGATACCGCAACGCTACTGCGTTGAAGTTACTGCACAAAGCAGTCTTTAGTATGCGAAAATGAATCGAATTGGTCCCCTTGTAACTGGCTGGGCCAGTCCGGAGGTGGAGGAAGGCAATGGCATACCACCTCAAATACGATGGTTCCTAATAATTTACTGTGTTGATCAAACCAGCCTTCTAGTTCTGGGCAGCTTTGTCTTACCAACGACACGTAGTTTGAGTCGAACTTCGCGGTGCACTTAGATATCATACTGGTTAAGCCGGTGAGCCATGTCTTAATCCTCGTTATACACTCCTGGAAATGGAAAAAAGAACACATTGACACCGGTGTGTCAGACCCACCATACTTGCTCCGGACACTGCGAGAGGGCTGTACAAGCAATGGTCACACGCACGGCACAGCGGACACACCAGGAACCGTCGTGTTGGCCGTCGAATGGCGCTAGCTGCGCAGCATTTGTGCACCGCCGCAGTCAGTGTCAGCCAGTTTGCCGTGGCATACGGAGCTCCATCGCAGTCTTTAACACTGGTAGCATGCCGCGACAGCGTGGATGTGAACCGTATGTGCAGTTGACGGACTTTGAGAGAGGGCGTATAGTGGGCATGCGGGAGGCCGGGTGGACGTACCGCCGAATTGCTCAACACGTGGGGCGTGAGGTCTCCACAGCACATCGATGTTGTCGCCAGTGGTCGGCGGAAGGTGCACGTGCCCGTCGACCTGGGACCGGACCGCAGTGACGCACGGATGCACGCCAAGACCGTAGGATCCTACGCAGTGCCGTAGGGGACCGCACCGCCACTTCCCAGCAAATTAGGGACACTGTTGCTCCTGGGGTATCGGCGAGGACCATTCGCAACCGTCTCCATGAAGCTGGGCTACGGTCCCGCACACCGTTAGGCCGTCTTCCGCTCACGCCCCAACATCGTGCAACCCGCCTCCAGTGGTGTCGCGACAGGCGTGAATGGATGGACGAATGGAGACGTGTCGTCTTCAGCGATGAGAGTCGCTTCTGCCTTGGTGCCAATGATGGTCGTATGCGTGTTTGGCGCCGTACAGGTGAGCGCCACAATAAGGACTGCATACGACCGAGGCACACAGGGCCAACACCCGGCATCATGGTGTGGGGAGCGATCTCCTACATTGGCCGTACACCTCTGGTGATCGTCGAGGGGACACTGAATAGTGCACGGTACATCCAAACCGTCATCGAACCCATCGTTCTACCATTCCTAGACCGGCAAGGGAACTTGCTGTTCCAACAGGACAATGCACGTCCGCATGTATCCCGTGCCACCCATCGTGCTCTAGAAGGTGTAAGTCAACTACCCTGGCCAGCAAGATCTCCGGATCTGTCCCCCATTGAGCATGTTTGCGACTGGATGAAGCGTCGTCTCACGCGGTCTGCACGTCCAGCACGAACGCTGGTCCAACTGAGGCGCCAGGTGGAAATGGCATGGCAAGCCGTTCCACAGGACTACATCCAGCATCTCTACGATCGTCTCCATGGGAGAATAGCAGCCTGCATTGCTGCGAAAGGTGGATATACACTGTACCAGTGCCGACATTGTGCATGCTCTGTTGCCTGTGTCTATGTGCCTGTGGTTCTGTCAGTGTGATCATGTGATGTATCTGACCCCAGGAATGTGTCAATAAAGTTTCCACTTCCTGGGACAATGAATTCACGGTGTTCTTATTTCAATTTCCAGGAGGGCATTTATCCACTCCATACCCGCGCTGTGCGAAGTATCTAAATGCAGAAAGTGTACACGTCGTACACCGTTGAATCACACGATTCTCGCACGTTGATAGGTTCCCTGAAGAGGACTCTAAGAACTTCAGACGAGAGAGGATGTACCAGAGGAAAGTATGTAGAAAGCTCATTATGACATTGAAACATGTGGAAAAATATACGAGTATACTATAAACTAGAGACAATTTATTAAAATTTAACAAACGTTATGCTACTGAGTATGTCAATAGATATCAACATTATAAAATTACATCAACTGTCAATTTTAGCTGTTTCATTGATTTGCCTGCTAACAAAAGAACTTATCAATTTTGCTCAGTGAGCAAGTGCTGGTAAAAGCATCCGGTTTTGGAAGCTCTTCAGCGGTCTCCTGCTTCAAGGCAGGAGATATCACGACTCAGGAGGAGCTAATATCGGAATGGTGGTCTGCCTTAAATATGACAACACTAGGCGTGGTAGTATGTGAGAACATAACTTACTATTATCAGTGGATCGGTTTGTTTTCCAGTTTCTTGGTCCCGTGCTACGGTAGGCTGTATCGATTTAGCTTCAAAAAAGTAAAACATCTGTTAGCCTTAGAGGATAAGAATAAGGCAACGTATTGTATAGTTCTTTGCAAGTAGTGCTGCACAGTTGGAGCTACACCATTTGTTACGTAAGAAATTTATTTCAACAGAGGCCGAAAGTATGTTTTTATAGGTTAAATATAACAGGGGATAGTGCGCAACCTTGTCCGACACCTTTTCCGTATCTGCACCTCTTCTTGTTTTGGTTCAAATGGCTCTGAGTACTATGGGACTTAACATCTATGGTCATCAGTCCCCTAGAACTACTTAAACCTAACCTAAAGATATCACACAACACCCAGTCATCACGAGGCAGAGAAAATCCCTGACCCCGCCGGGTATCGAACCCAGGAACCCGGGCGCGGGAAGTGAGAACGCTACCGCACGACCACGAGATGCGGGCTATGTTTTTATTAATTGTACCTGGTTAAAGTAGCTTTCCCGTGTCGATCTTCAGTATTTTACTATTAAGATTACAGAAGTTTAAAAAATAGGTTTGTGTGAACTTTTATATTTCCTTTAAATTAATTATTCACTCGATCACTTAACTACTATGAGCCTAGCGGATACACTATATTTTAGCTTTTGACAAAATGTAGTTGGTATATAACTATATTTCATCAAGACAGCCCTAAAAAAATTAATTTTCAGTTAGAATGTAATGTAGCGATTTGGTAGCGGACAGTTACATGAAACAATTATTGATCTTTTGCGTAAGATTTGGTGCGTCGCTTCACCACTAACATAAATAAATACATTGTAAACCGATGGTTTTTGATGTATTTTAAAGGTGATTTGCAAATATACTTGCTGACTTTATTACATAAAAATGAGGAAGTACTACATCAGAAAGAGACTATGTTAGTTTTTGGAATACAGAGAGTATTACTTGCACTACATGACGCCAACTGAGGCTCCTGTTGTGAACAATCACTTCCGTTTGTACAGCTGTGAAGTCATATGGCGCCGTGCACTGCTGGGGATTTGTTGGATTATGACTCGCTCAAATATGTTGACTAAACTACATCACTTCTATTGGATAATGTCGTGTTTTACTTATTACTTTATGTAAGTACTGATTCCATAACTTCATTACACTCCGACAATGGAATGTTGATGACTGGAAACATGTTGCCTGGATTTTAGTATTGCAGATAGCTATTTATAGATGAAATTTGGATATGGAAGAATAATAAAAAAGCCAACGGGACTGCGTCAGATTGTTATATTCTTATCCTTCCTTATAACAAAACTTGTGTTTGTGTGAGACCTTTCGACCTATTTGTGATACTGCGTAAGTTCGTTTCGCGGTCTGGATAGGATGACAAGGAAACCAAAATGACACACGCTTCTAAGGTTGCTACCTGCAACTGATCCTCTAAACACACTACATGCCATTGAAATTGCTACACCACGAAGATGATGTGCTACAGACGCGAAATTTAACCTACAGGAAGATGATGCTGTGATACGCAAAAGATTAGCTCTTCAGAGCATTTACACAAGGTTGGCGCCGGGGGTGACACCTACAACGTGCTGACATGAGGAAAGTTTCCAACCGATTTCTCATACACAAACAGCAGTTGACCGGCGTTTCCTGCTGAAACGTTGTTGTGATGCGTCGTGTAAGATGGAGTCTGATAAAGGTTGGATGGTAGCCTACCGCGATTGCAGTTTATCGTATCGCGACATTACTGCTGGCGCTAGTCGAGATCCAAGACTGTTAGCAGTATATCGAATCGGTGGTTTCAGGAGGGAATTACGGAACGCCGTGCTGGATCCCAACGGCCTCTTATCACTAGCAGTCGAGATGACAGGCATCTTATCCGCATGGCTGTCACGGATCGTTTGCAAGACAACAACTACCTGCTCGATCAGTTCGACGACGTTTGCAGCAGCATGGACTATCAGCTCGGAGACCATGGTTCCCGTTACCCTTGATGCTGCATCACAGACAGAAGCGCCTGCGATGATGTCCTCAACGACGAACTTGGGTGCACGAATGGCGAAACGTCATTTTTTCGGTTGAATCCAGGTTCTAGAATGAGATTTTCACTCTGCAGCGGAGTGTGCGCTGATATGAAACTTCCTGGCAGATTAAAACTGTGTGCCCGACCGAGACTCGAAGTCGAGACCAATGCCTTTCGTGGGCAAGTGCTCTACCAACTGAGCTACCAAAGCACGACTCAGGCCCGGTCCTCACAGCTTTACTTCTGCCAGTATCTCGTCTCCTACCTTCCGAACTTTACAGAAGCCCTCCTGCGAACCTTGCAGAACTAGCACTCCTGAAAGAAAGGATACTGCGGAGACATGGCTTATCCACAGCCTGGGGGATGTTTTAATCTGCCAGAAAATTTCATATCAGCGCACACTCCGCTGCAGAGTGAAAATCTCATTCTGGAAACAGTCCCCAGGTTGTGGCTAAGCCATGTCTCCGCAGTATCCTTTCTTTCAGGAGTGCTAGTTCTGCAAGGTTCGCAGGAGAGCTTCTGTAAAGTTTGGAAGGCAGGAGATGAGGTATTGGTAGACGTAGAGCTGTGAGGACCGGGCGTGAGTCGTGCTTCGGTAGCTCAGATGGTAGAGCACTTGCCCGCGAAAGGCAAAGGTCCCGAGTTCCAGTCTAGGTCGGGTACACAGTTTTAATCTGCCAGGAAGTTTCAATCCAGGTTCTATTTACAGTATCATAATGGTCGCATCCCTGTTTGGCAACATCGCGGTGAATGCACATTGGAAGCGTGTATTCGTCATCGCCGTACTGGCGTATTACCCGGCGTGATGGTATGGGGTGCCATTGGTTGCAAGTATCTGTCACCTCTTGTTCGCATTGACGGCGCTTTGAACAGTGGACGCTACCTTGCAGACGTGTTACGACCCTTGGCTTTACCTTTCATTCGATTCCTGCGAAACCCTACATTTCAGCAGGATAATGCACGACCGCATGTTTCGGGTCCTGTACGAGCCTTTCTGGATACAGAAAATGTTCGACTGCTGGCCTGGCCAGCACATTCTCCAGGTCTCTCACCAACTGAAAACGTCTGGTCAATGGTGGCGGAGCAACTGGCTCGTCACAATACGCCAGTCACTTCTCTTGATGAACTGTGGTAGCGTGTTGAAGCTGCATGGGCAGCTGTACCTGTACACGCCATGGAAGCTCTGTTTAACTCAATGCCCAGGCGTATCAAGGCCGTTATTACGGCCAGAGGTGGTTGTTCTGGGTACTGATGTCTCAGAATCTATGCACCCAAATTGCGTGAAAACGTAATCACATGTCAATTCTAGTATAATATATTTGTCCAATGAATACCCGTTTATCATCTGCATTTCTTCTTGGTGTAGCAATTTTTATGGCCAGTAGTGTATTTGTGATACTGCGTAAGTTCGTTGCGCGGTCTAAACAGCATGACTAGGAAATCAAAATGGCCAGCCGCTGTGACCAAGCGGTTATAGGCGCTTCAGTCCGGAACCACGCAGCTGCTACGGTCGCAGGTTCGAATCCTGCCTCGGGCATGGATGTGTGTGACGTCCTTATGTTAGTTAGGTTTATGTAGTTCTAAGTCAAGGGGACTGATGACCTCACATGTTAAGTTCCATAGTGCTTAGAGCCAAACCAAACTGACACACGCTTCTAAGGTAGTTACATGCGACTGATCCTCGAAACAGGTTATTACTTTTTGCAGCGTTCCAGCTTCGCTCTGCTTCGTACTGCTACCTCCCCTACGACTCTGTCGTAACTCTCCCTGCTCCTGCGGCTCCTTAATGGACTGGTGAGATACGAAGGCCGCTGTCGTCGACCTCCTTGGAGGGCTGGCGATGTATGCAAAGTCCCGGCAGTAAGGCGAGCGCCCACCGCGGCAAGGCGAGGCGAGGCTCGTTCCCGGCCTCTTTTTTGTGCCGGCAGTCGTGTACTGTACCGCGGCTGGCTCCCCATGGACCGCTGCCAGGCGAGCATCTGGCGAGCATGACGCCAAAGCCCCCCTCCGGCAAGGAGCACAGGCCGCCCGGCCGGCTTGTACACATAAACACGCGAATCACCTCGCTGCGTGTACAGCGCCGGCCTTATGAAAGGCCGGCCCTATTTCTGGCATTGTCTCTACCTACGCACCCACCGGTTGCAAGTTGCCTGGAAGTATATGTCACGAGCAGAAATAACCTACCAGTCAGAGAGGAATCAAAAATCCACCAGTACCCATTCCGATTTTCTTCGCTTGGACCGCAGTGAGCAGCGTCTTCTCGACATGGGTGTATAGTGACCTTGGATAGTTCTTTAAAAATATATACTTAAGCGCCAAAGAGACTGGTGTAGTCTGGCGCAGTTGTCAGATCAGTTACTACTGCTACAATGGCAGGTTATCAAGATTTAAGGGAGTTTGAATGTGGTGTTACAGTCGGCGCACGAGCGATGGGACACAGCATCTCCGAGTTAGCGATGAAGTGGGGCTTTTCCTGTACGACCATCTAAACATTCATGGTGGTGTCTGTTCTATATCGTGTCTCCCTACCACTTTCGCGCAACAACGCTCTGAGCGTGTTTTTTAGGGAATTGACCAGTTTGAACCTGGGACCCGTCGCTTGTAAGGAGACGCCAGACCACACTTGACATGTAGAATTCAGAAGAGTTCAGTGAGACTAGCGATAATACAACCAAATACTAAATGATCTCAGCGTCAGCTCCACTCCACTCCCTGTAAAAGAATCTTAATACTAACTAAATGTAGTGGAAGGGGTTCAAGGCTTTCCTATTTTTAGTTAGCTGGTAAAATAACGTCGAAAAAGCAGTTAAGTTTACCATTGGAAATTTTATTCTATTCACAAAACATCGTTTATAAATTGCACTATTGATAAAAGAAAATGTTTTAATACAGGATGGTAAAAACCAACTGCGTTCAACAAAAATGTGAACGAATATTCCCTGAATGGGTTTCCAAGTTCTACAATGGATCGAAGGACGACCTATGCCATTTCACATCTATAATCTAGGTTTAAATTAAATTTCACAAAAGAGAAAACTATCAAAATGGTCTACAGTGACCCTCAATTATCTTTAATTACTTATCTAACTTGTCGTACATTGCAGTGGCTGATGTGGCTTCTCAATAACTATATAACAGAGAAATCATCGCGTTTCAGATTTTTACTTAAAGTGGCAAATGTGAACACCATGAGCTTTAATTTACGATCACACTATTATTACGCAAAAAAAGGGGTGTAACAGATGAGACTTTTGCAGTTCTGAGTGAAGCCTTATGCGCTCAAAAATGCGACATCGCGTGCGTTCATTACCTTGTCGGTGTTTAGGCAGCGTCAGGCCAGCGGCGGGCAGCACAGCTCCGCTCACCTCGCCATCTCGGAAGCAACTCTCACCTAACTTCTCCTTACTACAATTTACCGAAGTTGGTTTAAAAAAAAAACTGTCTGGCTGTGTTCTCATCTGTCCAATCAGGGTCTCAATGTTAACCTTAAGCTCCGCCTACAAAAATTCTGTCTATCCAATGAGAAACGTTATACTTATCGTGGTGGGGCAATGTTTTTAAAGTTTGCAACGTAACAGAGACGCTAAAAAGTCTCACACTAAAACCTGCAGCTGGCGTGGTCCTTTTAGGGTTATCGTAAGATCTATACTGTTCTTGTGGAGGGCTCTATCTTTTAACATGGGCTGGGGGGTTGTCCTTGACGTAACAGAGACGCGAAAAAGTCTCATGCTAGAACGTGCGGGTGGTGAGGCCCTAGTGGTTAGCTGACGACGTGGGTGTCCAGTCCGTCCCTTATCGTAGGGCCTTCTAGCTTAACACGGTTCTGCTCTCGGCTTCTGTTCTCGATTCTCCCCTCGGAACTGCGTCGGTCTCACGGTGGGAAGGTACAACATGCATTTAGGCATTCTTGTGTTAGTTTGTGGTATTCCATTTACTCACTCGTTACTCGTATTACTTTGGTTAATTTAATGTCACGATTTATTCAGAGCTATGTGACATACTACTGGATTTGCTTATCATGTCAGGGTTTTCATGGAAGGTGTTGAAGTTGCCTGACACCTTACAACCATTTCACGAGTGTACCATGACTATCAGGAAGCCGATGAAACATCCAATCTCCGACAACGCTGCGGCCGGAAAAAGATCCTGCTGAAACGGGACCAACGACGACTGAAGAGAATCGTTCAACGTTACAGAAATGCAACCCTTCCGCAAATCGCTGCAGCTTTCAATGCTGGTCCATTAACAAGTGTCAGCGTGCGAACCATGCAACGAAACGTCTTTGATATTTGTTTTTTGAGCCGAAGGCCCTCTCGTGTAGTCTGGATAACTGCAGGAGACAAAGCTTTACGCCTCGCATGGGCCTGTAACACACTGCACTGTTCATAACTGGGAAAATGTTGTCTGTTCTCGTATCAAATTGTATCGAGCGGATGTACGTGTAGGGATATGGAGGTAACCTCTTGAATCCATGGACCCTGCATGTCAACAGGGTAGTGTTCAAGCTGGTGGAGGCTCTGTAATGGTGCGGGGCGTGTACTGTTGGAGCGATATGGGACCCCTGATACATCTAGATATGACTGACATGTGACACTTAACGTAAGCATCTTATCTCATCAGCTGCATTCATGCATGTCCCTTGTGCATTCCGACAGACTCGGGCAATTCCAGCAAGACAATGTGACACCCCACAAGTCCAGAACTTCTTCAGAGTGGCTCCAGGAATACCCTTCGGAGTTTAAAGAGTTCCACTCTACACCAAAATCCCCAGATGTGAACATTGTTGATCACATGTGGGATGACTTGCAACGTACTGTTCACAAGAGATCTCCACCCCTCTCGTACTCTTACGGATTTACGGACAGCCCTGCAGAATTCTTTGTGTCAGTTACCGCCAGCACTACTTCAGACATTAGTGGAGTCCATGCCGCGTCATGCTACGGCACTTCGGCGTGATAGCGGGGGCTCTACACGATATTAGGCAGAAGTACCAGTTTCTTTGGTTCTTCATTGTCTATATGGCGCTTCCGGTCATTATCTCTTTCCATCTACAGATTAGGTAACGCACAGGCCAATGTACGGGACGAATCATACGGTAGTTTCGTTACAATAAGAGTCATTTTCTGTCCTCCTCCAGTCCAGAACTGACTGAAAAAGAAAGACGGCCTACACAGGGTTTCCCCAGGAGGAATGGTTAAAGTTCAGGGATGTGCCAGGAACTCTTATTGAAACAATGAACTTCTTATGGACATATGTCCTGTTCCGAATATGTTTCCGAGATAGAACACAATTATATTCATCTCTGTGCTAGTGGCGCGCCCATGTGTCTTCTTCACCCAATCTCTTCGGCATTTATTCCACTCCAATCTACCTCATTGCGTTCTATCTCTCTGCTCATGTCTTTCTGCTTCAAACTAGCCTGCTGAACACGCAGTTGTCCACGGTGTGTTGCGAGTGAAGTATTGCGAGCGACTGAGACTATCACAGAGAAGCATCGGTTAACTTCGCTTGTTCACGTGCTAGCTAAAATGCCAACCATCTACATTGTTGAACAATATGCTGATGTGATGTATTCTTATGGCTTCTACGACGGTAGCGCTACTGCTGCTATCGAGAAATACCGTCGGTGCTTTTCGACACGTCAAATTCCTGATAATAGAGTGTTTATCAGAGTTTCCAGCACATTCCAGGAAACAGGCATTCCTCCAAATCCAAAAAACTTCTGAATGTGTATTTCAACAACCTGTGCAGGAACAGTGACATTGTTGAAATGGTACAGCCTAGTCCCGCCACCAGCACAATGAGACTTTCTGCACGTATCAGTATCTCACGAACACGTGCATGGCGAAGATTAAATGCGGAAAAATTTTGTCCATTTCACATACAGAGTATCCAGATGCCTTTAATTTTGTCACTGGTTAAATTACAATTGTCATCTGCTTCAATTAATACCATTCATTGAGGAAGCCGCTTCTACACAGAATGGAATTAAGAAGTCGCGTAATAATCATCATCGATGCTCCCAGGGAAACCCAGACGCCACAATTGAAAATTTCCGAGTTCGTTTTTCCATCAGTGTTGGGTGCAGAATAATCGATAACATGTTGATGGATCCAATCATTTTAGAAGAGACCTACGTTTATTTTTTTTTATTTTTTATTTTTTTGGAAAATTCGTTTTTGACCACCTTGAGTACATCCTTTCGGCACACAGACTGCAATGTACTTCCACCATGAAAGAGCCCCCCCCCCCCCCCCCCCCCCCCCCCGCATTTTACCAGGAAAGTCTCGTGTTGACCCATCGTAGTCGCTGAATTGGCCGTATTAGTACCATTTATTGGTCACCAACATCGCCAGTCCTTGGGCCATTACATTTTTGTTTATGGGGTTGGATGAACAGTGTAGAAACGGAAGGTGAATACGCGAGGTGAACTGCTTGGTCCCATCACGATCGCTGCTGCCCTCGTCAGGGAGCGTTCAGTGGCACTCAGTCAATACTACGTATTCTCCAGAGAGTGTACAATTGCACTGAAGATGACGGTAGTATATTCGAACACTACCTGTGAACTATAGAACAGCTGGAAATTTGACGAGTGTGACCATGTTTAGAAGTGAATGTGTTAAAAACACGTACTCTTGAACTGACACTTTGTAAAACGCTTGTCGTTATGTTTACTGTCTGTTGTGGCCTACATGTGAAAACCTGGTACTACATTGAGTGACACAGAAAATAAATAACACCGTACATTAAATGCGACCCATCTCGGGAACCATTCACATTAGCGCATATGTCCATATGAAGTTTCATTCTTTGAATGTCCGTTCCTGTCATATCCCTGAATGTTGACCACTCCTCCTAAGATACCCTGCGCACCCCCCAGAGCCCGTTATTTTCTTACCTCCCTCTCACGACCCCTACGCAAGTTACACGATGATGGCAGCAGTGTTTTCGCACAGTCTTCCTCGAATGTCGGCTCTCCAAGATTACGCAACATGATTTAGCGAGAATTAAAGCATCTTTCTTCGAAAGATTGCCATTCACGTTTCCCAAAAATCTCTTCTACATACTCGTGTGGACTATATGTCGACTTCTTAATATCCTAACAGTGCGTCTCTGAATTCGTTGCGTGTGTCTTGTCAAGCACAATTTATGTGAAAACTTAACACTTTTTTAATACTTCTTTATGTGAAAGCTGAATACTTTATGTGAACACTTACTAATTTTTAAATAGAACAACTTTTATTAACACTATGAGTCTTTATTCTGCGTGACTACGTATTTATTACTGAACATGGTCACCCTGGAGAGGAGAGGAACCTATTTATCCCAACGTGAAACCAGATTGTTCTTACCGTCACTATAGAATGACTGACTTCATGGATGGAGCCACAACCTCGCTTCTGCTCGCATCGCTTCATTACTAACAAAGTGAAATTCTCCAAGGTGTTCTTGAAGTTATGGAAACAGATACAAATCGGATAGCGTCAAGTCGGAGCGGTACGGAGGATGACCGATAACAGCGAATGCAAGGCGTCGGACTGTTGCAGATGTCGCAGCGCTTGTTTGCCGTCTGGCGTTGTCATGATGAAGGAGAACGTGCTACATGTGTGGACAAACTCCTCGAGCTTGAAACTAGATTAAAGCAAACTAGTTGTCAAGTACCGACATAGTGTTGCGTTATACATGCCACAGTTCGGAGATGCATAGTGGCAGAGTGCTGCAAATATGTAGACATTAAGAACAAAGCTGTAGGATGTTAATAACATTTGTTTTATTTAAATGGCTTTACAAGTTTTACATAAAAGATTGAAAGGCATTCCTTTTTCGCACCCCCTGGTATCATCATCTTGAGGTTCCTCTTATAGATGCAGCACATTTTACCAGGACCCTTTCAACAAATCCGTCCTCCACTTGCCTTTCCTACTTCTGATTTTACGTGGCCGTCAAAAATCGTGTATCATCTTGCACCTAAACACTTGCTCGATGTGACACGCTCATGATGATCACCACCAATGTAGTAATCGCATAGTATAAACCCACAATCATTTAGCCTTCATATCAGTATTTCAGCGATCTTGAATGTAAGATTCACTTCCCTCTTCAAGTATTCAAGAAGGAAATATGGTGATCAAGTCAAAGTAGTCCCATGCTCTATGTGCATAGGGGAGCAGATGCAAGAATCCCGCATCTCCGTTCTAGGCAAACTCCTAGTGGAGGTTATTTGCCGTTGCCTTCCTCCGATCTGTTATGATCAAGTGTGTAAGTATATCTTGTTAACGACTGAGATGAGTGGCTGTACAGTGTAGTTGAGTTTATGCTCATGTGGATGAGGGAAGGGAAGGGGTCAAACCAGGTGCTATTTCTCTCGAATAGCACCAAGGAGTCCGCCGGGCTTGCCGTCCCCATGCAACTGAAGGATGATCATCATCATCATCATCATCATCATCATCATCATCATCATCATCATCATCATCATCATCATCATCATCATCATGTCTCGTGCCTTGTCTGCACGAAACACTGTGGAGAGTGTTTCGTATTTAATCCTGGACACTGGCGCAAAAACTGGTGATCACTAACTACGCGTCACCACCTCTCTTCCCCTTGGTCGGCCAAATACTGACAAAATTTTTCGTCACTGGGATTGGAACCGGCTAGTTTCGGAGTCTAGTGTGACTACACAGGTGTGCATTAGCGACCGCGGCTACTGAGGCAGGCAGCAAATATGGTTCAAGTTTTAATATTTACTTGTGTTATGCCTACAGTTCCAGCGTAGTTGTTAAAGTATGCTGTCGACAGTTTGCAAAACTGTGCACCTTATCCGTTCGCTTGCGTCGATCGAGACAGAGCATAAATAGCTGTCACTCAGAGCACAATATTGTTGAAGGAACGAAAATGGCATACTAAGGATGAGAATGCAAGACTTACGGTAACTGTTGGTGTCTTTGATTTACTACTGTTTCAAACCCACTACACGTTCGAAAACATTGTAAACGTCACTATGCATGTGTGAGAGTAGAAGGTTCTTCCCAAAAAATGCAGAAAGGGTTGGACATGAGGTCTCGGCTGTGTGCTTTACTTGTGGCCCAAAGCAATGCACATGCTTTTCGTTCTAGTTCTGCATGGCTGTTGTAGGCGGAATTATCCCTGGATGGAAGCATAGGACTAGCAGTCGTCGTCTATCGCACAGCGAACGCAGCAGAAGTCAGGATCAACGTAGCATCCTTAGTGTCACCATGGACACCAAGACCCGTTTGCTATAATGCGGAAAAAAAGCTGCCACTTCCCATGTTTTCAAATACTTGGAATGACCGCACAGCCCGCCTTCGACAGTACAGCGAAAGACAATTGAAGGCATGAATGATGCTTAGTTTAGTTTAGTTCTGAAAATAGATTCTGTCTAGGCGTCAGTGGTGATCGTCTGGAAGTGTAGCCCTACAACAAAGCGTCAATTACCACGGTGAGTGCGGCTGTGACGTAGCACATCAGCGCTAGGAATCAAGGTGTGCACAGTCATAACCCATAATACGACCATGAAATTTGTTTACCAAACACTGAATGAGATCAAATACGTCCAGAACGTTCCTTGAACAATTGCGACAGTAGGTGTAAATAGCGTGCAACGAATATAACAGCAGCTCTACGGTAGCGTATACAAGATTGGAGGACTGCAGGGTGATCCTGTGAATATGATCAGATACAAAGAACAGCTTGAATAAGTGAACAAAACATCGTATATGGGACCGCAGATTCAGGTGGTCAGTTTTTTATTTTCCATGATCGTAATACAGGAGAAAGAAGCTCCCACTCATTTTACAATTATTTATTTCAGATACTTCTCCAAGCGCAATGTCTTTACCTTCAGTCGCGACAGTGTCGTATTTTACTTATTCTCGGACAAAAGGTCTTTATTTTCTGAGTTCCAGTTACTACTAGCAGGTGAGACGAAATGCTTTTGGCTTCAAAAGGCTAGGAATACCTAATCGTTTGAAGTTTACTAAACTGACATCCCTTTTTTCGCAAATATTGCCTCGAAATATGTTGGTTCGTTATGTCATTTTAGAAGTCAGCCGTAGACTGTCAGAAATTGTTATACATGGAAGAACGTTGTTCTACCATGTATTCCATTAGGAATCAGTTTCGACCTGTGACCATTTTTAAACGCACAACTGCATTTGAAAATAGTCACATGCCGAAATTGACGTAATACATAATGAAACAAAGTTCATCTGCATAAAACAGTTCTTGACAGTCTACCATGAACATAAAAAATGGGTTTGGCATTCACTCAGAATTTACATTGAAGCTGTGGGCTCATACAGGAAGAAACTCTTGGTGTGTAGGCCTAAGTTGCGAAGTTTCATATAGGAAGCATGAAATATAAACTCTTAAATTTTGTGATGTCTGGATAGAGAAACAGAACGCCCATAATAAACTAGCACAGAGAAACGTCGAGTTTCAACCAAATAAAATGGTCACTGAGGACAAAGACACGTATTTTCGAAACGTGACTAGAAATTAACAATAATCAGGCTTCCGATGTGTAATTCCGAAGTGGAGAGCTAATGGATATTTTACGATTACAGTAGTAATATGTAGGATACAAGGTTTGGTTTTTAACCCTGCATGAGTGATATAGAAATTTGGCAGTTGTCTTGTCGCTTCATCGATCTGTTAAACTCATCATTTATGACGATTACGAAAAGCATGGACCAACAACGTAAAGGCCAACGCCTAAGACCGGAATAATAGAGTTGAGCTGGACACCGTATCTGCCATAAAGCAAACAATCTTAGTTTTTACAATTTCCACATAATATCGGTGAATTTATATCAAATGCCTCTACTCATTACGTTGATCTACCCGTATTCGTCGACTGAAGTTACTTCTCCAAAACACAAACATTAAATCATTGAGCTGTTCTTATATCGCTTTGTAACATATTTCCGTGCCGTTACCTTCATATTCTTAGCAAAACTCGCATCCACTAAAAAGCCCTCGCTGTGGACTCTGATTTAGTAACTTGATAATGAGATTCTAGTACTCACCAAGCAGTCACATTAGCAACACCTCTTCTGAAATCAGGAACAGATGAGGTTGCCTGAAACAAATAATACGACCGAGTGTCAATAATGTTTATGTTTAGTGTTCGCTGAAGTTCATAAAGATTGAGCATTATATCTCTAATACATCAGGAGCTACTAGTATTATATTATTACACAAATGCATATTCTCTTTTACATCCCTGAGCAACTGAGTTGGCTGTGCGTTGGAAAATAGGCAGAAAGATAGATAGATAGATAGATAGATAGATAGATAGATAGATAGATAGATAGATAGAGGGAGCGAGATCAAGGTGGACGTATGGCGTGCCTTGTCGGACCTTTTATTGATCATCGGCTCAATAGTCGGCGGCAGAATGCGGAAGAGTAGCAATTTAATTGCATTTTTGAAAGTGCGATGTCGTGATTCCCGTTTCGTACATTTTACGTACCACCATAAATCAAGGATGTACGTTGGTACCTCGATTCGAAGGGAACTGTCGCGGCCCGATGCCTCCACCGTTGGCGCCTACGCGTTGTTGATTGGCATCCGATTCTTAATATCACGCTTTGTAACAGCGGAGAATCTGGCCACAAAGGGGCATACCTGTTATCATGTCAGTGCTATAGTACAGCAACTGCTATAGTACAGACACTATCGTGGTAGTCGGCTGCAAGTGTAAACAAACGAGCACTTAGAATGTCGCGTGGAGAATGAGAATTTCAAGGAAATAAGCCTCGCCTCGCTCCCGCAGGCTGCTGGCATTCTACAACCGTAACTGATGGTTCTGGTAAACCAAAACTGACATAAGATCACAGGGATCGCCGATCCTCTCTGTTGCCTTAAGAGTCGTTCCGAAACCGGGGACTGACCTGAAACTTCCTGGCAGATTAAAACTGTGTTCCCGACCGAGACTCGAACTCGGGACCTTTGCCTTTCGCGGGCAAGTGCTCTACCAACTGAGCTACCGAAGCTTCGGAAGAGCACTTGCCCGCGAAAGGCAAAGGTCGCTTCGGTAGCTCAGTTGGTAGAGCACTTGCCCGCGAAAGGCAAAGGTCCCGAGTTCGAGTCTCGGTCGGGCACACAGTTTTAATCTGCCAGGAAGTTTCAGGTCAGCGCACACTCCGCTGCAGAGTGAAAATCTCATTCCGGGGACTGACCTGTTTGCTTTCTTCCATCATTTCAAAATAAAAAATGTGTAATCCGTCTTATCTCCTATTCTCCCTTCTGCCAATGTATTGAGCGGGTCTGGTGGAACACCATTCAGCGACATGTACGCTGCTTGCACTCAGCTAAAATAAATTTTGAAGAGTATATGGTTGGTAGTTGAGTGTGTGTGGACCAGGGGGTTCCTCAACGCTTTCAGTATTATGGAGTACATTCCACGACGAATCCTCGATTTCATCACAGAAGAAGAGGGCGGACATTAATGCATGTATATCTTTGAGCTGCGAACACAGACTTTTTTTTAGTTTGAATGATGGTAACTACCACGTAGAAACACTATACCGTTTGTTTCTTCTACTTAGTATGTTAGTTGTTCGTATTGAAATAATTCGCATTTGACATACGGAGGGCAGCTATAACTACTGTAACTATACTACTAGAATAGGAAAAAATCTTCTCTTGTTCTCCAGATAATATTTATGACGAACCGGTTCACCGCTTCCTAGGCGATCGTCAGGTGACAACTGGTACAGGCACAGAAGACACGTTAAATTATGATACATGCAATGTTTACGAAGGAAATTAACACATTGCCCGTCGCTGCGTGGTCAGCGTGACGGATTGCGGTCATACGGGCCCGGGTTCGATTCCCGGCTGGGTCGGGGATTTTCTCCGCTCAGAGACTGGGTGTTGTGCTGTCTTCATCATCATTCCATCCCCATCCGGCGCTCAGGTCGCCCACCGTGGCGTCGAATGTAACAAGACCTGCACCAAGGCGGCCAGACCTGCCCCGCAAGGGGCCTCCCGGCCAATGACGCCAAACGCTCATTTTCATTAACACACTTTATGTGGAAATCGTCACAGTCAACAAACAATGAAAAAGTTTAATTTACTATTTGAATATTTCTATTAACATAAAAATCTTACAACTTCTAATAGCTTGAGATGTTAGCAACTTCCAAGTCGCGACCGCTAGTCTCGATACCTGAACTACAACAGCGTATAAAATTTTGCCTCGCCCTCGTCTGTGCTTGTTATTTCTTGCACAATGAGACAAACGAACAGGACCCTACCCAACAGATCCTCTCTAGTAACTAGCGATGTGTTTCAAAAACCACCACCTCCATGTGAACCTATGGAAAACAGTCTATAGGAGTGAGGTCAACCGATCTCTATGACCTTGTAAAAGGACCTCTACACTAATATCAATGTGCAATGGTGCACTATTTTCCGAAACTTCATCTTACGATTGAACAAAATGAGCTACAATCTCCTACAACTGCGGCTATCCTTCAAAGACGGAGAATAATCGTTGCGGGAACGTGTAGGTACGCGTTTGATGTATGGCACAGCAGTAGGAAGTGCTCGGTGCTCGCAAAGTAGGAGGACTGTAAATGTTTCATACAGGCGGTATCATCTTAATTGGAAGAAGGTTACCGTGTTTGATTGAAAATTAATTGCGAGGAGTTTTGTTAATTGAGACACCGAGAGGATATGGCTGTCTAGAAAGAATTTTTTTATAAAATAAAATTTAAAGCGACTGTGAGAGAAGATTCACATACGAACAACAATCAATTGACTAGTAAAATGTACACTTTCAGAAGTACATTGTAGAGAGCACTGTTGGGGGTAACAATTTTACTTCTGGTATAATTAATAGAAACACTGGCGTTAACTACATTTGAACACAGAAATTAGTTTGGTCAATGCACTAAAGTGCTACGAAATTGGACAGCGTACTTGCAGTTTGTGTTGTCAGATGCCGCAGTATCGATGTCTGGAGTAAAGCAAATCCATACTTTAAACACTAAAGATCACTAGAAATGACTTTGTGTAAACTTATGGGCTTGAACTGAACGAGATCAACTAATGGGAGCTTAGGGGCTGCCATCCTGTGTGAAAGGCGTGTGTTTAGTACTTGTTGATACGAGATGCTCTGCCACAGCTGTAGGAGACTTTAAATATTTTTTTTCAATCGTAAGACGTAGTTTCGGGAGAACGGTGAACCATGCCACACTGATATGAACGTCCGCGACCTCCTTAATGATATCTTAAGTTCGAAAGTGGAGGTCTTTTTACAAGGTCAGCGAGACCGACAGACCTCACTCGTGAAGATTGTTTCTATAGGTTTACATGGAGGTGCTGGTTTGTGAAATACCTCTGTAGCTTCTGGAGAGGATCGGTTTGGTACGGTCCTATTTGTCATTCTGCAAGAAACAGGAATAGATCTTTTAGTTTATATTTTGAGACTGGCAGTCGCGACTTTGAAGTGGTAAGATTTTTCTGTCAACAAAAGCCTCCTCGTAAGTTTCCGACAATTTCAAAATCTTAAACATGGCTGCGAAACAAAAACTGTGTAAATCTGAAGCCGGACGCGGTGGCCGAGCGGTACCACGTGGCTGCTACGGTCGTAGGTTCGAACCCTGCCTCGGGCATCAATGTGCGTGATGTCCTTAGGTTAGTTAGGTTTAATTACTTTTAATTAATTCTAAGTCTAGGGAACTGATGACCTCAGATGTTAAGTCCCACAGCGCTTAGAGCCATTTGAACCTTTTTTTCCGTAATCTGAATAGGCTGAAAAATCAGCCAAAAGTTCCAAACAAAGCTTTATAGTCCGTGACCTAGGTTTCGATATTTGTAAAAATATCTTCCTCTGAAAGATGTTTTACATCACATGATGGTACATTGGATTAGATGAAGCCGAGCGAATCTTGTTATATACAGAATTGATAAAACAAGAGTTACCCTAAGCCATTGCTTTAGATAGCAGCCAGGTTACACTTATCACGGTTCAGAATGGATGTTCACTAGTAAATGCCCATAAGTAAAGGCTCTTGTCAACGTAAAATTGTAATAGGGGTCACAGGATAAAATATTTGCGTAAGTTACGTATACATCACGCCAGAGACTAAGGCTAAATGTGATGTAACAAGGCCTGTTCTTTCTGAAAAAGATATTTTTACAAATATCGAAACCTAGGTCACAGGCTAATAAAGCTTTGTTTGCAACTGGTTGGCTGATTTTTCAACCTCTTCAGTATTACACAGTTGCTGTTTCGTAGCCATGTTTAAGGTCTAAGTCAAAACAATCAGCTTAGGCCACTCTATAAAGGTTTGCCTTACTCTGCATAGCGACTTATTCCGCAACAGAAACCTGCTCTGAATATTTTTTTCTCTCCATAACAATGTGGTAATCTCGAGGGGAAATAACAAACCAGTCGCCATTTCACCATGACCATGCATAGAAAACTAGTACACAATGGCGAATACTCAGTTTTCAGACTGCAGTTATTTTTGTCGTCCAAACACGTCAATAGCAGCTGATGCTGACGTTACGGAGCGCCCCTAGGTGTCTGACAGCATCGACTGAAATAAGTAAGCGACGAGAGGTCACGGACGGCGCGACTGAGCAGTGTCGCATAACCACAGGTCTGCCTTTCCATTCATACTACGTTATGACTTCGTGGCATGAATTTACATTCAGCGAGGCGAATAATTACATTAATTTACTTAGGTATTGAATAACATTCTCTCATACATCTTAAATACTGCCAGCACCATGTTTTTGTCCAACATACCATAATGGACTTTGCATTTAATAACGAAACAAAAACTTAACATTTCTCTTTCCTCCAACAGTATCACTGAGAAAATTCTTGTGTACTGAAAACTGATGAGTGTGTTTGTGGAATTTTTCGTTACTGCAGATTTTTATCGACTAAGGATTGTAAAGATAAAGATTAGTGTTAGGCTATTACTATTTCTCTCTGTAATTATAATCCTTTGTTCATAATAAAAACAAAATTAGATGTAGTAATTGATTGGTAGAAACAGAATAAAATGAATACATGAATAAAAAATAGTAGTCCTTAATAACAGAGCAAAGCTCCGGGTCACACCAGAATCCAACAGATAGATAAAAATACAGTGACTGAAAAAAGAATTTGTTTCCTGAAATAATTTAACATATTTGTTTTATTTACTGGTTTTATTTACTTAACTTATACTACTCTATGCCATTTTCGTGATTCTTAGTTTTTTTTTCAATATTTTTGACACACTACTTCTCATTGGTGTGCCTTAGCAGTGCTAAAGGTCACTGTAGATAACTTATTTTCAAAGTAACCCAATCACAAATGCGCTAGCATATAATCTGCTTACTGTTATAACCGTAACTGTTTAACACACAGTACCTTGTAATTTATTATTATTCCCATGCACTAAGAGATACTGTTGAAATTTAAAATATTGGGTTAACCTGAGCTTGTTGATTCCCTCTACGCCTCCAGGAAGCTTTAACCTCACCAATAAATGTTAGTGTCAGAATACTGTTTCACCATTAAAATGTATCCACTGTTACACAGTGGTACTTATTCTTTAAAAAGATTACCGCTTTATATATTGTCGTAGTTTAAGAAATGGAAGTCCTGTATGTTAAACATTTCCGACGTAATATTTAAACAAACATGAGTAGAGGTAAACTGTTGTTTGAACCTCAATATAGTATATATTGCCGTTCACGGAAGTCACGAAGTGTGTAAGAAAAAATTGTTATAGCTTGAATATTGTTTAATAGAAACAGTCTCACAACATACGTCTACCTCTACAGCGATATTCTGCAAATTACACTCAAGTGTCTGGCAGATGGTTCATCGAAGCATCTTCATGATTACCTTCTACTATTTCAATTTCAAACAGCGCGCGGAAAAAACTAACAGCTGCACCTTTCCATGCGATCTCTAATTTCCCTTATTTTATTATGTAGATCGGTATCAATAAAATATTTTCGCATTCAGAGGAGAAAGTTGGTGATTGAAATTTCGTGAGAAGATTTCGCCGCAACGAAAACCCTCTTTTTTTTAATGATGTCCACCCCAAACCGTGTATCATGTCAGTGACACTCCCTCCCCTATTTCGCGATAGTACAAAATGTACCGCTTTTCTCTGAAGTTTCTCGACGTACGTCCTATCTGGTAAGGATCCCAGACCGCGCAGCAGTACTCCAAAAGACGACGGGCAAGCGCAGTATAGGCAGTCTCTCTAGTAGATCTGTTACGTTTTCTAAATGTTCTGCCAATAAAACGCAGTCTTTGGTGTCCTTCCCCAAACCATGTTCTGTGTGTTCTTTCCAATTTAAGTTGTTCGCAATAGCAATTCCTTGGTATTTAGTTGAATTTATGGTCAAAGAGGGCGGAGGAGCGGATGGAGGTTCAGGGCACTCTCTTGTCCTAGGGGTGGGAAATTGCCCCTAAAGGCGGAAGAATCAGCAATGATCAACGACATGAGGATGCAGAAGGCAATGGAAACCACTGCATTAAAGACACGTAACGTGTATCCACAGGACATGTGGCCTGTAGTTGAAGAAGTGTCATCATGATCTCTCCATTGGCGAAAGATTCCGGAATAGTCCCCCATTCGGATCTCCGGGAGGGGACTGCCAAGGGGGAGGTTACAATGAGAAAAAGATTGAATAATCAACGAAACGATAACGTTCTACGAGTCGGGGCGTGGAATGTCAGAAGCTTGAACGTTGTAGGGAAGCTAGAAAATCTGAAAAGGGAAATGCAAAGGCTCAATCTAGATATAGTAGGGGTCAGTGAAGTGAAGTGGAAGGAAGACAAGGATTTCTGGTCATATGAGTATCGGGTAATATCAACAGCAACAGAAAATGGTATAATAGGTGTAGGACACGTTATGAATAGGAAGGTAGGGCAGAGGGTCTGTTACTGTGGACAGTTCAGTGACCGGGTTGTTCTAATCAGAATCGACAGCAGATCAACACCGACAACGATACATCAGGTATACATGCCGACGTCGCAAGCTGAAGATGAACAGATAGAGAAAGTGTATGAGGATATTGAAAGGGTAATGCAGTGTGTAAAGGGGGACGAAAATCTAATAGTCATGGGCGACTGGAATGCAGTTGTAGGGGAAGGAGTAGAAGAAAAGGTTAAAGGAGAATATGGGCTTGGGACAAGGAATGAAAGAGGAGAAAGACTAATTGAATTCTGTAACAAGTTTCAGATAGTAATAGCGAATACCCTGTTCAAGAATCACAAGAGGAGGAGGTATACTTGGAAAAGGCCGGGAGATACGGAAAGATTTCAATTAGATTACATCATGGTCAGACAGAGATTCCGAAATCAGATATTGGATTGTAAGGCGTACCCAGGAGCAGATATAGACTCAGATCACAATATAGTTGTGATGAAGAGTAGGCTGAAGTTCAAGACATTAGTCAGGAAGAATCAATACGCTAAGAAGTGGGATACGGAAGTTCTAAGGAATGACGAGAAACGTTTGAAGTTCTCCAACTCTTTAGATACAGCAATAAGGAATATCGAAGTAGGCAGTACAGTTGAAGACGAATGGACATCTCTAAAAAGGGCCATCACAGAAGCTGGGAAGGAAAACATAGGTACAAAGAAGGTAGCTGCGAAGAAACCATGGGTAACAGAAGAAATACTTCAGTTGATTGATGAAAGGAGGAAGTACAAACATCTTCCGGGAAAATCAGGAATACAGAAATACAAGTCGCTGAGGAATGAAATCAATAGGAAGTGCAGGGAAGCTAAGACGAAATGGTTGCAGGGAAAATGTGAAGACATCGAAAAAGATATGATTGTCGGAAGGACAGACTCAGCATACAATAAAGTCAAAACAACCTTGGGTGACACTAAAAGCAACGGTGGTAACATTAAGAGCGCAACGGGAATTCCACTGTTCAGAGGAGAGGGCAGATAGGTGGAAAGAATACATTGAAAGCCTCTGTGAGGGTGAAGATTTGTCTGATGTGATAGAAGAAGAAACAGGAGTCGATTTAGAAGAGATAGGGGATCCAGTATTGGAATCGGAATTTAAAAGAGCTTTGGAGGACTTACGGTCAAATAAGGTATAAGGGGTAGATAACATTCCATCAGAATTTCTAAAATCATTAGGGGAAGTGGCAACAAAACGACTATTCACTTTGGTGTGTAGAATATGAGTCTGGCGACATACCATCTGACTTTCGGAAAAGCATCATCCACACAATTCCGAAGACGGCAAGAGCTGACAAGTGCGAGAATTATCGCACAATCAGCTTAACAGCTCATGCATCGAAGCTGCTTACGAGAATAATATACAGAAGAATGGAAAAGAAAATTGAGAATGTGCTAGGTGACGATCAGTTTGGCTTTAGGAAAAGTAAAGGCACGAGAGAGGCAATACTGACGTTACGGCTAATAATGGAAGCAAGGCTAAAGAAAAATCAAGACACGTTCATAGGATTTGTCGACCTGGAAAAAGCGTTCGACAATATAAAATGGTGCAAGCTCTTCAAGATTCTGAAAAAAGTAGGGGTAAGCTACAGGGAGAGACGGGTCATATACAATATGTACAACAACCAAGAGGGAATAATAAGAGTGGACGATCAAGAACGAAGAGCTCGTATTAAGAAGGGTGTAAGACAAGGATGTAGCCTTTCGCCCCTACTTTTCAATCTGTACATCGAGGAAGCAATGATGGAAATAAAATAAAGGTTCAGGAGTGGAATTAAAATAAAAGGTGAAAGGATATTAATGATACGATTCGCTGATGACATTGCTATCCTGAGTGAAAGTGAAGAAGAATTAAATGATCTGCTGAACGGAATGAACAGTCTAATGAGTACACAGTATGGTTTGAGAGTAAATCGGAGAAAGACGAAGGTAATGAGAAGTAGTAGAAATGAGAACAGCGAGAAACTTAACATCAGGATTGATGGTCACGAAGTCAATGAAGTTAAGGAATTCTGCTACCTAGGCAGTAAAATAACCAATGACGGACGGAGCAAAGAGGACATCAAAAGCAGACTCGCTATGGCAAAAAAGGCATTTCTGGCCCAGAGAAGTCTACTAATATCAAATACCGGCCTAAATTTGAGGAAGAAATTTCTGAGGATGTACGTCTGGAGTACAGCATTGTATTGTAGTGAAACATGGACTGTGGGAAAACCGTAACAGAAGAGAATCGAAGCATTTGAGATGTGGTGCTATAGACGAATGTTGAAAATTAGGTGGACTGGTAAGATAAGGAATGAGGAGGTTCTACGCAGAATCGGAGAGGAAAGGAATATGTGGAAAACGCTGATAAGGAAAAGGGACAGGATGAGAGGACATCTGCTAAGACATGAGGGAATGACTTCCATGGTACTAGAGGGAACTGTAGAGGGCAAAAACTGTAGAGGAAAACAGAGATAAAGAGGTTAGCACAGGAGAAAAAAAAAGTTTAACTGATTTATCGTGTAACCGGACTTTAATGGATTACGTTTAGCACTCATTTCCTTTTAGCACTTTTCATTATTTAGGGTCAATTGCCAATTTTCTTACCATAGAGATATCTTTTCTAAATAGTTTTGCAATGTCATTTGATCTTTTGATGACTTTACTAAACGATAAACGACAGCATCATGTGCAAGCAACCTAAGATGGTTGCTCCGATTCTCTCCTAAATTGTTTATCTAGATAAGGAACAACAGAGGGCCTACAACACTACCTTTGGAGTGCCAGAAATCACTTTGTTTTGCTCTATGATTTACCGTCAGTCACTACGAGCTGTGGCCTCTCTAACAATTACGAGCCCAGTCACGTAACTGAGACGATATTCCATAAGCACACCTTTACGCTACAAGCCGCTTGTGTGGTACAGTGCCATACGCCTTCTGGAAATCTGGAATTACAAAATCAATTTGAAATCCCTCGTCAGCAGCAGTTAAAACTTTGTGTGTGGGAAGACTAGTTGAGTTTCACAAGAACGGCATTCTCTAAATCGTGTTGACTGTTTGTTAACTAACTGTTCTCTTCGAGGCAATCATAATGTTTGAACACAATATATATTCCAGAATCCTTCTGGATGTTGACAATTGAATGGGACTGTAATTTAGTGGATTACTCTTATTACCTGTCTTGAATATTGGTGTGATCTGTGCAACTTTCCAAACTCTGGGTACGGGTCTTTCGTCGAGCGAGCGGTGGTATATGGCTCTGAGCACTATGGGACTTAACATCTGAGGTCATCGGCCCCCTACAACTTTGAACTACTTAAACGTAAACAACCTAAGGACATCACACACACCCATACCCGAAGCAGGATTCGAACCTGCGATCGTAAAAGTCACGCTGTTCCAGACTGAAGCGCCTAGAATCGCTCGGCCTCCCCGGCCGGTCGGTGGTATATGATTGTTAAGTATGCACCTATTTTATCAGCCTACTCTGAAAGGAACCTAGTTGGTATACAGTCTGGACCAGAAGTCTCGCTTTTAGTAAGTGAATGAAGTTGCTTAAGTGATTTAAGTTGCTTCATGTGTATTTCTAGATGTAATCGTCTTCTAAAATGATATGCACTTGTTCTATCACTAGATATACATTGTCCTTTATAAAGCAGTTTTCACAACTGAATGATATTAAAACGTACGCTGTTTTATCATAAAAGTTTCAAATTTTATGAATTTTTAGTGTTTCCATGCCTGGAAATACCGAGCACTAACACGACACGCACTCCCGACTGACTTTAAACTCTCAGTAACGCATGGAGATACTCTCACATGCCACTGTTATTTCCACAACCCGTATTATTTTAGTGTTACAGTTCTCCTCAGTTTTCTTTGACGGTCTGTATTCGTCCTAGGACCTATTTTGCATGTGTTTATTTTAATCAATTACTTACGAATTGTTCAAGTATAACTCAAGTATTTCTGTACTCGGTAAGTAGTTTACCGCAACATGTAAGTGATAGCCTTTGAATTCTGATCGGTCAGGGAATAATTTCCCAGTGACAACGCTCCTTCGGCGAAGTCTGAAATAGATACAATCACTTTTCGTAACATTTCACGATCAACCGCCAAACTGCAGCGACCTTCTTGGAAACAACAAATATACTTAAACTTTCTGACAGAATAAAACTGTGTATCGGATCGGGATTTCAACCTGGGACCTTTGTCTTTCACGGAAAAATGCTCTACCGACTGAACTATCCAAGAACGATCCACAACCCGTCCTCACAGCTCCAGTTCCTCCGATAAATCAGCGCACACTCCACTGCAGAGTGAATAAATTATTCTGGAAACAGTCGCTGTTCTCTTAAATTGCGTACTCCGGAACTACACATGTCATTTTCAGTCTTTCACGACGACATCCTGGGTAAAATATTCTTGACTTCAAAACATCAGCTGCATAATATTCCTGAGCTTCGAGCTGGTGTTATCGCTGTCGTCATCACGAAAAAACTACTCACTGACGAGAACAGTCAATTTTTTTTATGGATTAAGTGAATTTTTTTTTTTCAAAATTTTGCACACGTATGCCGAAAGTACGCACATACTGAAAAGCGAGTAGAATATCAAAGGACATTTTCCATCCTCCATTGGGACCGACTGCATCACGGAGCACTGCGGATTAACATTGGTTCTTTCGCCACGATTTGCAAATGTTACGGCCATAGTAACCGAAAGTTACGGCCATAGTAACCGAAACGATGTTCAAAACAGAAAACACAGACCAATTTAAAATGATATGTTTACTCTGTAACAGATACTCCTTGCACTATTTCTACCATTATCAGCCGTGTGTGGCGCCTGCTACCGATTAACAGTGTATAAATAAAATGTAATATACTTCATCACACCTGGTTACTTGTTTCATTACGTGATTCAGATGAATTGCTTTAAAGGCATGCTTTGTTCCCTTATGACTGCCTATTACGCCGAATGTTATTTAGCCCACCGTGGGCTGCTGTGTAAGGTCTGCGGTCGGTTAACGCAAATGAAATAATAATTCTCTTGATGATGGTACGACCATGGAAGCTGAATTACTTTAGAGTTTACGTGTTACAATGCGGAATTAGACTTTTTTCTAGAATCTTTGGCCGACGTGGCCGGAATAGAAAGCACATTACTGAGGAGACATAGCCATCAGAACACAGTTATTATCCCGAAGGAAGTAGCCACTTTATAATGTTATTAGTATATAGGGACAATTAATTAGATTGAATCAGCGACATAAACTTGTCGCTTTCTATACTTTTGTCAGAACGGAAGTAGTTAACTTTTGAATCCACCAGCACCAATAGTCTAAAGCGATATTAAATGGGTAGAACACATGAAATCAGTATTAGGAATAAGGAACGGAAGGAAGATTTTCGGGAAGATTCTGGGAAAGTAATGTGTAGCATTTACAGGAATGAATAGGAGAGCTTTGGCGGGTCGTCTTCACTGAGCGAGCTTGACGCGACATGGCAGCACACGTCTGCACAGCCCTTACCAAAGCGTACCAGAGCAGTTTTCTCGTAGATGAATTTTAAGAAAGTTCTTACTGAATGACATTGTATCGTCATACCCATGACAGTCAGATGGTTACCAACATTTTTTCTTCAAATGGGACTACAGTCATTTCTGGTGCTTGTATCTCACATCTAAAGAAAGGAATTGCACAGCATATCACTCTTCGAAGTAATTAGTGTATGTAGAACTGAGACTTTCTCTTTTTTGGTCATCGAACTCTCTCTCGTCATATCGGAAGTTCATTATTTCATACATTAATGACTAAATTCTCTGCATTATATAAGGAGGACAAGCAATGTTGCCTCTTCCGCGATACAGGTAAAAAAGAGACTTATACGAAATTTGGCTTTGTTTGCCTACGTAGTTCACGTGTGTAAAATTCCGGTTAGTTTGAAGAAGAAAAATAATTTTCGAAAAGAAAAATAAATTACATATTCTACTGGTTACATATTCTACTGGTTTACTCGGAATACAGAATGAAAGCGAACAGTACAGCTGCACGTGTAAAGGTTTCCTGACACACGGTGTGCAATACACCTGACAGTTTTACGAACGTGAACAAATTTGTTCTTGAAAGGGCACTACAAGACTGCGTCGAGTGCAACAGGGGAACATCCAACGAACGGAGCAAAAGAATTAGATGGTCTGTCAGCTTTTCTTCATACTTCCAAATTTTAGATCTCTTTTGTATGGGAACTTGCTGCGTCTACAAAAACTTCAGGTCGTTTAAAGTAAGATATGTGAATAATTTTAAACGCGCCATGGTTTGTTAGAAACTCAACCATCCACAATGGTTTAAAAATTAGAGCTGTTTCGTGAGGCCGTTGTTCGTCTGTGGTAAGAAATTATATTTTGCGCTGGATCTACGAGTTCCATCTGTTTTAAAATCGGATTGTTTTGACTTACAGTGAATGTTTCAGACACTGCAACAGTTACGATAAACTCCGTTATTTGCGGTAGACGTATTTAGTGTATCTCCGATAAATATGCCGGGTGGTGCTGTTTTTACTAGCACTTTCTACACCGCCACATGTCTCATTTACCACAATTGGATAGCTTTTATGATGTGACTATAGCCCTCAGTAACGGTAAAATGTATTAAACAGTACAACATCTCACTAAGCCCTCGTCTGTGGCTATCATTTTCGGTGACAATTGTGGACGATCATCCGTTACGCTCCTAGATACGTAGTTACCGACTCCGTCGTTACTTTACTCTTCTCCTTCCCATTTTTATTTTCCATCTTATTTTTAGTGCTGTCAATTAGTATCTAGACATTAATACGTTTCTATCATGTTTCCACTTTTAATACCTAATGTTACAAAGTACCGTGACTTTATGTCTAGATTGATTTTATGTTGTTATGCAATGTAGGAGGCAAGAGGGTAGAAATAGTAGAGCAATGCCAAGAAATGAATATGGAAAGCAGCTTCAAATGGATGCAGGATGCAGTAATACAGACACGAAGAGCCTTACGCAGTATGGAGTAGCGTGGAGAGCTGCGTCAAACCTGTCCTCGGTCTCAAGGCAGCAACCACGTCGTCTTCCAATACTTTTTCTTGTGCGTCTGTCCCGAGTTCGAGCAGGGTTATTAACGCATTTGGCATGCTTAGTTTTAAAGAGTGGCCGGATCCCTTTCTGTGACAACACTGTTACAACCCCTCTCGCATCCCCTCCCATGTCCATCCCCCTGCAATTTCTCTCCAAGGAACCGAATACGTATACTACAACTCTGTGCTGATCATGTAAAAGTGAGAGAAGCTTTTCGAAATGCTTATGAATCGTGTAATTGAGGCGGGACTGGGGTACCAGCCCAGTATTCAGTTATTGAGATGTGGGAAACCGCCTAAAAGCCACATCCAGGCTGGACGGCAGACCGATCCTCGTGGCTAATCAGCCAGGCGTATGCGATCCGACGTGGTGAAACTCCCCCTCCCATAACGACATAATAGTATTTTTCTCTCTCTTTCTTATTTTAGTGAACCCATTTTCTTAAGAGCGAAACTAACAGTCTGACAATTAAGGGTGTTACTTGCGATGAAGAAAGGACTGATGTGCGAAACGAAGTCACAATGCAGAAACAGACATAATGTCTGATGGAATAACCGCAATCACTGGTTTATCCAATATTATTTAACATCCGTCTTGATTGCAAAAATGTTTATTCACATGACCGGTTTCGGTTCCTCTAGAACCATCTTCAGATCTGAAATTTCGGTTACAGGAGTGACCCGTCCACACACAGCAACCTTCACATGCTGCGTCACTGATGTGTGAAGATCTGAAGACAGTTCTAGAGGAACCGAAACCGGTCATGTGAATTCATTTTTTGCAATCAAGAAGGATTTTAATTAACATTGGAAAAGTCATAATGCTTAAAGCTTGCAGGAATATGTTCAGTTTACAAGATGTGACATAGTTACGAAAAAGTTTTCAGCGACGTATAGAAATATTAGCTTTATTGTAATTCCGGTCTTGGGTCACAACGTTTATTTGTAATTGGGTAATTAATTTCGGCCAGTAATGACTGTCTTCAGACCTGAGTAGAATCGTTTTGCATTATACCTATCAAACCATTAATGTGAGGCAGTCAAAATCATTAACCATTTCGGTTTGATGAACCATATTGACCGTTCGAAATTTATTACCTGCTTACAAATAAATATTGCGATACGAGACTGGATTTATAATAAAGCAATTATGTTTAGTAATCAAGACAACTTTCTAAGCAATATCCGTCTTTTGTCTCACATTTCCAAGCGTAGATTCCTTCATTAACTTTCCACCTCCTAGCCACAATCTGTTAAGACGCACGTATTGATGAAAATTTCTTTAAGTGAGAATAATCAGTCATTTTTGTTCAAATACTGTGTCATGTTCTTTTACTTTGTACCACCAATACCCCAATGATAGTGGAAGTAAGAGTGGGTATTATTGTATGAACGCAAATAACAGGCTTGGGCGATACCTCCTCAGACGCCATCACACCCAGGTTACTAAGAATTGTTGTAATTACTTAGAACCTGCTTGTCATCGAATTCATGAAGTCTGATTGCCCAGTCAGAATAATACTTGTGTATTTAAGATATTTCAAACTTCTGTGATCATGAAATCGGAAGCAAATGGTTCAAATGGCTCTAAGCAGTATAGGACTTAACATCTGAGGTCATCAGTTCCGTAGACTTAGAACTACTTAAACCTAACTAACCTAAGGACATCTCACACATCCATGTCCGAGGAAGATTCGAAACTGTGACCGTAGCAGCAGGACGGTTGCGGACTGAGGCGCCTTGAACCACTCGGCCACAGCGGCCGGCCAAACCGGTAGCCAAGCCAGTTTTTTTCAAGCACCGAAATTTAGTGTTTCAATCTGTAGACTTTTCGTCAGCTGAACTCACCTTCTGTAAAGGGAAAGTTCAATCCTGGAAGCGGCTCTAACACGTACGGCTATCCGGGAGGGTAACAACGAGCGCCTATCATTCTTAATCCGTATTCCCAGGAGCAATGGTCAATATTCAGGTTATGGCAGGAAAGATGACACGATGTAAGAAAAGTCTAGTACGCACGGGCTCCAGAATCCAAATCCTAAGAGCTATGAGAACCTGTACCGTAGAAGAGATGGGTTTCACAGTATCGAAGACGAGCAAGTGATTGCAGCTCTTAAGGTATGAGTTTGAGAGCCAGTGTTAATTACACATTTTAGCTTTGAGTGATCGTTCCTACAAAATCCTTGAATATTGACGATTCCTTCTGGTACACCCCGTACACAAGAATGTAATATCTTTGGTCTATGGCGAAGTCCTCGAAGCTTCACAATGGCTCGGTATAAATGATAATTATCAAGATCAAAATTAAGTTAATATTTATTCTGCGTATGAGAAAGAAATATTATAGGTTAAATATAAGATCAGGCGAGTAAACGTAGCAGCCTCGTGCCGCCCTGTCGCTGCAGAGCGGCAGCAAGTGGCCTGCGTGCCCCTGTCAGCCCCGTATCGGCTGAACAGGCGTGGCGTGGCGT
Organism: Schistocerca gregaria; assembly: GCF_023897955.1. Lineage (NCBI taxonomy): Eukaryota > Metazoa > Arthropoda > Insecta > Orthoptera > Acrididae > Schistocerca > Schistocerca gregaria. The sequence goes on along the minus strand of NC_064921.1, from coordinate 570,289,011 downwards.
GCGTGGAGCACCAGAGGTCCTCGAGTGAGCGGCGCGCGGTAAGTGGTGCTCGGTGGCGGCTGCTGGCTGCTGGTGCTCGCCTCTGGGGCCTTCGATCCCACGCGCCGCTGTTGCGCCTGCTTATCTGCCGCTGCTGTCAGCACGGCTCGTCCGCCCCAGCACAGCTCTCTCTCTGCCACTCAGCCCTAACGGCTACGGTCGCCATCCCACCTCAAACGTCCTGGGAAGGTCTTCAATTCAACAAGCGTGGTTTCGCCGTGAAACGGCATTAGCGAGATGTCAGTATTAAAATTTATTCTTTAAATTCAACTTAACGGTAACAGGTATATATGTACTACCTAAAGTGAGGTATGAAAATTTGTGTGCAACAGGACTCTAACGCGAATTTCCAGCATATCGATAGCGGCCGCCTCAAAACTCAGGTTACCCAAGTACGCAACCCCGACACACTCAAACTCCCACACGTCAAACACCTACTTACTTTATCTCGTAGATTATTAATTCATTTGCCACCATCGCCCGTCTGATGATTCCCGTGCAAGATTTTTAGAATCGTGATAACGAGAAATGGAATGTCGTCAATTTCGTCACAGATCCATCTTCGCTTGATACACATACACTCCTGGAAAATGAAATAAGAACACCGTGAATTCATTGTCCCAGGAAGGGGAAACTTTATTGACACATTCCTGGGGTCAGATACATCACATGATCACACTGACAGAACCACAAGCACATAGACACGGGCAACAGAGCAAGCACAATGTGGGCACTAGTACAGTGTATAACCACCTTTCGCAGCAATGCAGGCTGCTTTTCTCCCATGGAGACGATCGTAGAGATGCTGGATGTAGTCCTGTGGAACGGCTTGCCATGCCATTTCCACCTGGCGCCTCAGTTGGACCAGCGTTCGTGCTGGACGTGCAGACCGCATGAGACGACGCTTCATCCAGTCCCAAACATGCTCAATGGGGGACAGATCCGGAGATCTTGCTGGCCAGGGTAGTTGACTTACACCTTCTAGAGCACGTTGGGTGGCACGGGATACATGCGGACGTGCATTGTCCTGTTGGAACAGCAAGTTCCCTTGCCGGTCTAGGAATGGTAGAACGATGGGTTCGATGACGGTTTGGATGTACCGTGCACTATTCAGTGTCCCCTCGACGATCACCAGAGGTGTACGGCCAGTGTAGGAGATCGCTCCCCACACCATGATGCCGGGTGTTGGCCCTGTGTGCCTCGGTCGTATGCAGTCCTGATTGTGGCGCTCACCTGCACTGCGCCAAACACGCATACGACCATCATTGGCACCAAGGCAGAAGCGACTCTCATCGCTGAAGACGACACGTCTCCATTCGTCCCTCCATTCACGCCTGTCGCGACACCACTGGAGGCGGGCTGCACGATGTTGGGGCGTGAGCGGAAGACGGCCTAACGGTGTGCGGGACCGTAGGACGGTTGCGAATGGGCCTCGCCGATACCCCAGGAGCAACAGTGTCCCTAATTTGCTGGGAAGTGGCGGTGCGGTCCCCTACGGCACTGTGTAGGATCCTACGGTCTTGGCGTGCATCCGTGCGTCGCTGCGGTCCGGTTCCAGGTCGACGGGCACGTGCACCTTCCGCCGACCACTGGCGACAACATCGATGTATGTGGAGACCTCACGCCCCACGTGTTGAGCAATTCGGCGGTACGTCCACCCGGCCTCCCGCATGCCCACTATACGCCCTCACTCAAAGTCCGTCAACTGCACATACGGTTCACGTCCACGCTGTCGCGGCATGCTACCAGTGTTAAAGACTGCGATGGAGCTCCGTATGCCACGGCAAACTAGCTGACACTGACGGCGGCGGTGCACAAATGCTGCGCAGCTAGCGCCATTGGACGGCCAACACCGCGGTTCCTGGTGTGTCCGCTGTGCCGTGCGTGTGATCATTGCTTGTACAGCCCTCTCGCAGTGTCCGGAGCAAGTATGGTGGGTCTGACACACCGGTGTCAATGTGTTCTTTTTTCCATTTCCAGGAGTGTATATTTATACTTAAAATGTGTAGTTAAAGATAGTAGGTAAAAATCGCTATAATTCCTTTAGTGATTACTAGTTTAGAAAGGAAGGAAGCTGAGGTTATAACGTCCCGTCAACGTATTCCTAGTTTAAGGTCACTGACCAGCCATCTTCGCATCAATCAAAATTTTTCCACAAATTAATGTGTAACAGCTATCCCTGTGTACACCCGTCAGCAGCCGCCTCTTATCAAGGGAACACATTTCTACAGAGAAACGTTTCGCGCATTCAGTTACAAAATGTTTATGGTGAAATTTCCCAGCACATCAGGCTGCCGATAGCATCGCCACACGACAGCCGCGCAGAGGGCCTAGTGTGTGAGCAGGCGCAGTCGCACGCCCTGCCGTGCCACTGGCACGAACACGTCAGCGCCAGGCGTGCACTGCCGAAACATGCGGGCGGGCCGTCTGCCACACGTGTCGCCTCCGTCACCGGCTGTGCGCTGCTCCGTTTCCACTGCCTGACGAGGAGAGGTGACGTTCCACAGCGCCCCCGGCATCCAGCCAAGGCCACGGCAGACTCATTTGCCAGCAGTCTTTCATTTGACTTAGCGTCGCCTACCGTATATATATATATTTACTACACCTGCCTCCCACGATCATCTTTTTTACATATTCTAATATTTATCTCCTTTGCCGAATATTTTTCATCGAAATTATTTCTAGTGCCAAGCTAACTAATGCCACATGCTTTGGCGAATGTCCGAGTAGTAGAAACTTCTTTCCACAGTTATCCTACACAGTGCTTCACTTCGTAGTTCATCTGCACATTTATTTTGTCACACACACACACACACACACACACACACACACACACACACACACACACACACACACACACACACTTACACCTCCAGCACTTGGGAGTAACACGGAAAACCTGAATCTGGACACTAGTGTGATCGAATCCACGCGACAAGCGCCCGAGAGGACCCCCTACCCTCCAACCTCCACCCTCCCTGCTGCTCCTCCTGCCTAAGCCACACCCCTTCCCTTCCCCTCCCAATTAAACTATGACCTTTTTCCGGAAATCGGTCGAGGACAGAACTTAGCCGATATAAATACTTCGCTCTCCCATTAACAGCTTAATATTTTACTGTCCACACACATTTTTCAACTTCTTTTTTAGCTTCACATCCCTTTTCGTTGGAAACAGTCCAGCCAGAGAGCTAAGCTAATCGTGCTACAAGTAACTAACTTTCCCAGTAACAGCTCAGTATTATCATCGAAGTCGATGCCTTCTTAAGAGGAACATAAAAGCTCTATTGAATAATCAATTAAGGTAACAGCATGTAAAAAAAGTTTGAAGTGATCAAAAGTACGCAATCTGCACCTACAGATATCACCTTACGTGATCAATACTACAGTCCTATGAGACGATATAGCAGAACTGATAGCTTAGAAAATGTCGACAGAGCAGTACAAGACTAATTTGGGAATAGCTAGCAAAACATGTTAGTGGCTTCATCGAAAACAAGAAGATAAAAGATGGAAACATAATAAGGAAACACTAACAAGTCAAAGAAAAACTACAAGAAACTGGCCAATAGTTACAAATGAGGCAAGTGTAACACTGTAGTGCCTATAGTAAACACGAATAGATGAACGAAACAAATATTACGAAAATAATCTTTAAATCGAGAACTCTGTTTCTATAGTCAAATTACAAAAGAAACTGAGAAACACATGCAAATACCCACTTAAGCCAATGGCATGAGGATTTCCGACACAATGCAGATGTGTTGCAATCATCAGAACCTCTGGACGACCATGAATAGAGTGGAGATGGCGAGTGGAGAGGAAGGTTCTTTTGGCCATTAGTCACATGGATCTGATCTGTAGAGTATTTTAATTTTCCACTGTGGATAATCAAAGGAAAGATCTGAATCTCAGTCCTTCAGAATTCTCCGATTCCATAACGCCTAGAGCTACATCTACATATATCCATCCATCCGACCAATCAACTCAAGCCATGATACATTGCAAGGCAGACAATATTTCGTACCTATGTGACATTCGCCTGCTGTATTTCTTCTTTGCTAGTCCTCGGTGACGACGTACTGCTTTGTTATACTGGCTGAAAAATGGGGGGGGGGGGGGGGGGGGGGGAGAGTGAGAGAGAAACACGGACTACTGTAAATGATGTAGCCGACAGTTGCGTTTCACAGTACTTTACTTTCACTGTTCACAGCCGCCCCCCCCCCCCCCCCCCAAATTTACACAGTTAATATGGCCTGTTCACTATTGGTTAACTTTTGATAAGCATTTGCAAAAAAGAATGGCTCTGAGCACTATGGGACTTAACATCTGTGGTCATCAGTCCCCTAGAACTTAGAGCTAATTAAACCTAACTAACCTAAGGACATCACACACATCCATGCCCGAGGCAGGATTCGAACCTGCGACAGTAGCAGTCGCGCGGTTCCGGACTGAGCGCCTAGAACCGCTAGACCACCGCGGCCGGCTAAGCCTTTGCAGGCATAAGTCCGCATACTGCTACAGTAGTTTATTGTTGAATATCTACGAGCAGAAAAAAACCTAACCACACAGTTCTTACAGAATAATACGGTATGTATTGAACAGACGCTGTCATTGTTTTATCACACGGCCTATTTGTGTTACACTTATTTCACGGTTAAGTTGGTGTATTATTGTTGTTACAATCAGCACAGGTTCCTCATCTGAAAATCAGACGTGGTCTGACTGTCTCGGGACCAGAAATTGGGCCTTTCGGTATCCCCACAATAATAGGTACTGAAACTACACATTGTTCTATGTTTGAGTTACGTAAGTTACAATTAAAACATAATTCATTCACTTAACTGAACATATAGAAAAATTCCCTCTTTTTAACAGTTTCTTTTACTACAAGGGTAGGGCTGAATTATTTGTTTAAATGATGAAATTAACAGATATAGTTACACAAACACTACTTTTGACAAACCTGGTAACTATTTTGGAACTAATTAAGGACTGGCTTTGTTGTCATGTTTCCGAATTGAACCAAATAAATACTGTACTTTAAAAATCCTAGTGATTCTTTTTCCAAATGTTTATAATTGTTACAGAATTTATATTTGTTTACAAGTCAACAATAGCAGTTAAGTTACGAAACAATTACTGATTTCACGATATAACAAAAGATACTAACTAGGAACAGTCGAAATAAATCAAGAAATTAATTACATTCATAAAACTAAACAAAAAATTAGACCTGGCAGTACATTCCTAAGACTGAGGACCAAATGCAGATTATATTCAGGTATGTTAATGGCAATTATTCAAAAATTAAAATAAAATTAATTTCAAGGAGGCAGATAGCAAAATAAGAGAGGAAGTAAAGAGATCCCAGCTTGCTTCGTCACAACTACATTATAGAATTTGAGTTTACTTCCAATCGTGTACTGGGCGAGAAAAATATGATTAAGTCCGTTCATTGTTTTGTTTTGCTATGGGGCGCAAAAACAATGTCATACGCACGCATGTCAGAACCCTAGAAAAGGAAAAGGAGTTGAAAGAGACTACGCGTTAGGCCAAATCGACGGAAGGAAGGGTCATGAAATACGACGTAAAGACAACGGAGGATAAAAAGTAAAAAGCGGTCGCCGACGGCCCGCATGTCGTTCCATAAAACGGCCGGTAAGTCAAACGGCAAACAATTGAGAACGTAAGCGGTTAAAAAAAAACAAAAAACAAAAAAAACGAGCATTCCATCAGGAAAGGGCAGACCGTCAAAAGTTGAAGACAAAGAGCAAAAAGTGGGGGGAAGGACCACTTAACAAATGGCGATGACTAAAGAGACAGTGGCCGATATGAAACCTAGCTAAAACGATCTGCTCGCCGCGAGAGGGCAGAGACGAGGTCGGCCAATCCGCTGATAGACGTTTACTCCGGAGCTTTTTTCCAGAAAGGGAAGACCAGTGGTTATGCCAAAGGGACACCACCTGCTGACTGACAGCAATACAAAGATCATCGGAGGGAACATAGGAACTAGTGAGCTGAGGTAGGACGACTGCAGCCTTGGCAGCAGCGTCACCGGCCTCCTTGTCCATCAGACCAACATGACCAGGGACCATAGAAACATCAGATTGGCTCCATCAGGAGTGAGCAAGTGACAGCTTTCCTATAACCGTTGCACTAAGAGATAGATGGTGTACAGCACATAGCTCTAAAGGAAACAGGGAGTTGGAGCAGATGACAATTGAGAAGCCTGGTCTCCGGATGTACTGCGTGGCTTGATACAAGGTGAAGAGCTTTGCTATAAACACTGAGCAGTGTTCCGGAAGCCGATACTGAAAATCGTCGGTGCCTAGGACGAAAGTAGACCCGACACCACTGTCAGTCAGACAGCCCTCAGTGAACTTCTGTGCGATGGTCGTGAAACTTACGGCGATAGAGCGAGTCTGGAATAGTGGAGTAGTGTCCTTAGGAAGCGAAAGAAGTCCAAGGTGAACATGGGTCGCCGCACGAAACCAAGGTTGTGAAGGGTTCATACCCATCGGGAAAGTGGCAGGTAGCATGAAGTTAAGCTGCCGGAGCACTAGCTGAAAGCGAACTTCAGGAGGTAACAGAGATACTGGCGGGCAAAGGGGTCAGTGAAGGAGGCGGCACAGGATGAGTGGTAAGGTGTGGCAAAAAAACGCAGTGCTACTTGCTGAGGAGAAAATCACAGCGGTAGTTCGACAGCTTCTGCATACAGACTCGCAACCGGGCTGGCGTAAAAGGCGCCAATGACCAAACGGATGCCACCATGCTGAATTGCATTGAGACCGAGTAAGATGGACGGACGTGCAGATTTATAAACGGAATACTCGTAGTCAAGTTGTGAAACGGACAAGGAACCAGTGCAAACGTAGGACGGTGGTCCGATCCACTCCCCAGGAAGTAACGCTGATGAGATGTAGAACATTGAGGGACTGCCCACAAGAGGCGACGAGGTAAGACATGTGGCAGGACCAAGTAAGTTTCCTATCGAGCATGAGCCACCAGGAATCTTGCAGTTTCAATGAATGGAAGAGCAACAGGTCCAAGTTGTAAAGACTGTGGAAGATACCCATTGAGCGACAGAAAATCATACAAACGGTTGTCAGTGAAAAAGTGAAAGCCATTGTTTACAGGCACTAATCTCTGTCATCATCCCTAGAAGAGACATACTTCGGTGTCAGCACAACTGCTTCACTTTCTTCTTAGATTGCAGTTTCTCTAAATTTGTCCAACACCGCTTCTTGAAATCTAAATAGGCTTTCTTCCAAAGATTCTCATCCACATTTCCGGAACATTTTTGCTACACTTTCATAAAGTAAATGCTGATGAGCTATGATTTTAGTAGAGTATCTCTAACGCACCTTATCATACCTACTTGGTAAGGACTTCAAACGCTAGAACAGTACTAAAGAATTGGTCACACTAACGTGCTGTATGTTTCTTTTACAGGTGTGTTGCACTTGTGCAGAATACTTCCAAGGAATTTCTTCCATTGACCTTCGCTGCTGTTGATTTAATATGTTTATCTGATTTCCAGTATTTTCTTAGTATTCTTCCCAAGTAATTGACTTTGTCAAGATGTCTATAAGAAATAGTCAGCAGTTGCTATCGGGTTCTATCTTTGCTATAGACTGTATCTTGCATTTTACATGTAATTTTCTTCTATTTTACGTGTAAAGTAATAAAACCAAAATTATACGAAGTGGAAATTTTGTCCAAGGCTTTCTTCATTTGATTACTATCGTCCAACAGCGATACTTTCCGATAAACATGATCATCAACGAACAGTATACTGTATATAATGCGTAACCGATTTAGGGAGGAAAATAAAAAGAGTTCCAATTTTGGCCACCAATTTTGGCGCTGAATGGCATCTCGTCGACATCCCAAGTGCTCATATTGAGCAAATTGCGTAAGCTGTGGTTGACGATAAAATCAATATTATACGTTTGTTACTTGTTTCATCTTTTCTGTCCACTCACGTACCTAATCTATTACATATGGAAACCATTTCCATACGTCTTTCTTGCTTTCACAGCACCATATGTGCACCTGGTAGCCAAACTGGAACTATCTTTTTGCAGTACAGCTTAGTAATTTCTATTAGTCAAATATTCATTGAAACAACCGTAAATCTGCGAAGATTCCCTGTGTAAACATTTCTTGCTTAATAATCAACGGAACTATAAAGAACTGAATGCTTTTCAGTCATCTAACGAGACTGAATCTACCTCTCCAACCGCGTCTACCGCTTCCCAGGAATTGTGTACGAACAAAGCAACCTGCGTTTTATACGAGTTGTTCTCCATGAATACTGTGCCACCTACTTCGGTACCACCGAGCGAGGTGCCAAAGCGTTACCACAATAGAATCGGATTCGGGTGGACGACGGTTCACATCCGCGTCCGACCATCCTGATTTAGGTTTTTCTTGTTTTCTTTAAATCACTTCAAACAACTGCTGAGATAATTCCTTCGAAAGAGCACAGCCGCCCGTCCTTTAATCATAATGTCCTTGTGATCCGTTTCTTAATACCTCTATGTCGACGGGATGTTAAACCTTTATCTTCCTCCACCTTTTTCGTTCAGTACCGCATTTCAAAAGCTCAAATGCTTGAAGTGTTGTCTGGATTTGGAGCTCTTTTCATTTCGCGGCTTTACTTCAGAAGTGGATTTCCATAGCGTTGTCTTCCACTTTACTCCGTTCTTGATTGCCGAAGATTTTTGTGGAAACTGGCACGCTTCACCTGTACCGGTCTATTTCTGGTGTCTCGTGATTACTGTATTGTCTTCCATTATAGAAGTTCAGAAAGTCACTTGTCTTTGCTCTGTCACTCTTCGTCAGATTCCTCTTAACTTTATCCTTGAAGTAAATTTTATGCCCAGTACGTCGTCCACACTACTGGAAACATTATCTGCCATCTATTTTATTCCCATCGGGTGCACTACGTCCTCCTTGATCCCCAGCAAGCGCACTTCTTTCTCTGTTCCGAAATTTTCCTGCGCTTTCTTCGGTGATTCTTCTGCATGCAGTTTTAACTGAAGTGGCTCTAAGCTTCAACAATACAATGCGTGTTTCTAAACACATAGTTAGGTTTCTTGATCAAGTAACACTAATATACTTACAGTATACTTCGTATGCAAGGACTGTTTCACATTTTTCATTTTCTTTTTGGTCCTTGGTGAAGTTTTCCAGACAAATCCTTGTCAGAGTTCAGCATATGTGAAATCTTCCCAGTGCCAGTTCGTCGGTACTTTTGCTAAGTGTCACTAGTGTACGCTGCAACACATGTCCGAGTACAACTTAAAAATGCAAACCAATAATTTTTTTAATCTGTTATTCTTGAAACACTACATGCTTCAGTTAATCACGTTACCGACGTGACTATGCAATACCGTTCTCCACAAACAATGCCCAAAAGTGAAATTAGAGAAACAGACATACGAGAATAATTTGGACAGCATTAACCGTGCTCTTATGCCAACCTCCCTCCACACATTTTGTGGCTAGTGGCTACTGGGTGGATGGTGCAAAGTAGGGATCTCAAACTCGGTTTTCACCTATCTCGAAACTTCCTGACGGCGGAGCTCCCTCAGGTAGCCGGAACATCTTACCTCCGTGACAGGTTTAGGCGGTCGGCCGGTGACTTACAGGAACCGTGCACGATCCATTCGCATTAATGCAGGCACCTGTCCAAAGCCTGACTCACCACCTTCTGCAGTGAGGAAGTGCAGGAAGAGAGCCAATGAGGTTCCGAAAGGTACCTACAGAGACGAGGAGCCATGCCGACTCCAGTGTTGTGATCAGCTGAGCAATGTTTCTCAGATGAGGATCCAAGACGCGAACAGCCCAATGGAAGTTGTCTCAGAGTGTCGATTTGTTTTTAACCCGCGAGTTTGGTGGCAAGGGAAGCGCGGTAAACTCATTCGAGTGTTCTTCGAACCACGCACCTATGCAATCTGCGTGATACGTTGCATTGTCTTGCTGGTAGATGACATAGCGGCGAGGAAAAGCTAACTGCGAAAACGGATGGAAATGGTACCCAGCGACAGATGCATACTTCTATAGATCCACTGTTCCTTCGAAAATGACGAAATCACCCAGGCAATGCCACGAAACATTGCCTAGATTTCCTCCTCCGTGCTGAACACGTCTGACGATTGTTTCAAGGTCGTACATGACAACGGCCATATGTCCGATGGTGCTAAAACGTGATTCATCTGCAAAGACCGCCTATCACCAGTCGACGGATGTCCTATTGTGGTACCGGCGTGCAAAGAGCAGCCCGCGTCGCCAATGAACAGCAATCAGCGTGTGTACAACAACCAGGCGCCTTCCGCGGAGGTCCATATGCAAGAATGCTCGCTCAGCGGTCGTTGTGGAGACTTAGAAGACCATTGGTTCATTTGGGCGTCGATTGCTCAGCAGTCGCACATCAGTCCGCCCATCTTTGCAGTCTTCGTTCATCCCTGTCACTTATGGCTCGTCGTATACTTCAACCACAGTGGGACGCGAACAGTTTACAAACTCAGCCGTTTCGGAAATGCTTCCATTCTTGGCCCTAAAGCCAATCAATGATCATACCCTTCTGGAAATCAGATAAATCGCTCCGTGTCCGCAATACGGGAACGACTTCACTGTTTTACTTGTCATACCGACGCGCCTTATACCAGCCTCCATTGCTAGTACTGCCAACTACCGTCTGCGAGTGTTTACTGCACGTTGACATCGAACGTGGGCTGTGGTCACATTGATCTTACTAGACCGTGAACAACGTCACACAACTGACATATCCACAAACTGGACAGCAGGCTGCAATATGTTCCTGCAACGTACTAATGTAAGCTCGCTCTGTATGTTTCAGATCGACACGAGAGGACCAGCAAAGAAAGAATGATTAACTGAAATGGACATCGAACAACGGAAAGAATAGTCCGTATAGGTAAGCCTTCGCCCAATATCAGGACGACTCCCCCCAGCGCCAGTCTCACGTTTTTACATAAACGTATTTCTTCTGTTATATCGAGTTCTTTGCTTTCATTTCTAGAGTGTGTGGCCTTCTTCCTAAATGACAGATCGTGTATTAAGGATAATTACACTGAGAACTGTTTTGGTTACTGTTTGTCTTGTACTGTTACAGATTATTGTTTTTACTAAGCTTCCGCTGTAATTTTTCAGCTGTAGGTTATCACTAACGATATTACATAATTCTTACACTTTTAATATTAGTACCAGTATCATCTAAGTCTCTCGAGAGTGGTAGATAAATTTTCATGTCATCGAAGCTGGCACGGATTGCAAGACTCCAGCCTAACTCAATTTCTTAGCCATTTTCGCCGAGAGATGGGAACCAACAAGATTAACGTTTGGCTCCTCGTCTACACAGGAAAAGCGAGGGAGAGGGAGAGAGACGCACATTTAAGAAGAGCGATAGCTTGGAGATAAAACCGTCTGTGATGTACCTACCATCTCACTATTAGATTTAATATTAGTTTTGTGTATCTTAAGTGCCATAATTTTAAATTTTACATGTGATTTCAAGTTTTAGCTGGAGTAAATGAAGTGCAGTTCCTTTAGAATGAAATTTGCACTCTACAGCAGAGTGTGCGGTGATATGAAACTTCCTGGCAGATTAAAACTATGTGCCGGACCGAGACTCGAACTCGGGACCTTTGCCTTTCGCGGTCAAGTGCTCTACCAACTGAGCTACCCAAGCACGACTCACGCCCCGTCCTCACAGCTTTAATTCCGCCAGTACCTCGTCTCCTACCTTCCTAACTTCACAGAAGCTCTCCTGCGGTTCGGAATTCAAGCTGTGAGGACGGAGCATGAGTCGTCCTTGGGTAGCTCAGTTGGTAGAGCACTTTCCCGCGAAAGGCAAAGGTCCCGGGTTCGAGTCTCGGGCCGGCACACAGTTTTAATCTGTACGGAAGTTTCATACAGTTACTTCCCTTGAAACGTCGAAGTAGCTCTGTCACAAAAACACAGAATCAAAGATTCAGCATATACGTCACTTAAGTAATTGATACCTATATATAACCTATTCTCTCTATGATACGAACACTATAATGAGGATGAAAATATCATCCAAAATCGATGTCCTGCATAATACGTAACAAAACCGCAGCAAAAGAAAAGAAAAATGAAGGAATGGTAACATAAAGGGAGATATCACTCTTGCAAAATCTTCTGCAGGGACGTACATACAACTTGGGTTTGACCGATGCCTCCAGCGACTTTTTCTTGAATAAAAGAATAGTAGAGTCCATTATGTACAGTAGGAAATACATGAAACTGGCATAAAGGAAACTTAACCTCTCCCGCTTCGAACGAGGATGGTGATGCGACGTTTCTTACGTAATTACTTTGGATGGACGCGAATAACTAGGAAAATGGCCCAGCTATGAGGACAGATTTTACAGTCAGCTACACAACGACCGCGCCTGGGGTTTTAGTTCTATTTTATAACATACAACAAGGGAACTGCCTACGAAAACAGTTCACCTGCGATAGTTATATCACTTTGCAATGAGGAACAATAATTTGATTTCGTTTGCAACTACAAAATTAGGTTTCTGTCTTACATAGTTTGAATTTTTATTTGTGACAAGTAAATGTTAACGACAGTTTTCAACAGAAAAATAGTAAAACTCGCCGATTTAAGATCGCTGGCTGTGAATGACAAATTGCCACAGAAGAAAATTTTTCGTGCCATCCCTTCAAGCAGAGGTTGGCAAACTCTGTACCAAGCTTCCCCTCCACAGACGTAATTAACATGGGCCAGATTTACAGTTTTTCAACCGCTTGTGAAATTCATTTAAAATTAATGGAATGCTGAAAATAGGAATTTTCTAAGAAGCAAATTTTAATTTTTACGAACTTTGTGATTGATGAACTTTGTGTGATAATAGAAATAACCACTCTAAACTAAGAGTAAAGTTTTCAAGTATCTCATCAGGTTTGGTTCTCAAAAACAAATATATACATGACATAAAAGTATTGTTTCAAAATAACTTATTTTGGCTGATTCCACATTACTTCATTCCAATCAGCTTTAAGAAATTAAGTCTTAATCTAAATCTGCAGGACTGCTTTGCAACTCACGCCGAAGAGATTAGCACAGTTTTCAACAGAACCACCTTCAGAACGCTTCTCGACACTCGGAGCTTTAAAATCTTTCCGTGCGAGCTCTGATTTCTCTTAGTTTATTACGACGGTAATTTATCCCTATGTTGGTGGGCGCCAGTAAAGTACACAGTAACAGTAATGTACGGCACAAATTGCAGGACACATTCATCAGAAGTAGACGAAGAAACTTTGTTATATGGAAATAGGTCTGGAAACGCTTTGTTTCCACGTTACAACTGATTTTCTCCAACTCAGTCATGGGGAACACACTAACAGCAGCATACTACAGGCAGCTCATTTTCGCAAGAGATGTTCAATATGCCCTCCGCAGATACTGATACATGCATTAATCCACCTGGTAATGTATCTCGGACGCACTGATGTATCCCTGTAGTATAGTGTGTGGTTTCGCAGCCTTCCATAATGTGAGCACGGATACTTTGAACATCTTGTAATGAGGTTCCATACACAAGAGCTCTCAAATGCCCCCACAAATAAAAGTGCAGTGCCTTCAGGTCCGGAGAGCGTGGAGGCCCGACAATTAGTCCGTCTGTACGTATTCATCTATCCCCAAATCTATTATTTAGAAGCCGACGGACATCAATACTAAAATCTACTTCTACGTGGTTACTCTGCAACTCACACTCTAGTGCCTGGCAGAGGGTCCATCGAACTATTTTCATACTACTACTCCACCATTCCATTCTCGAATGGCGCGTGGGAAAAAGGAACATCTAAATCTTTCCGTTCAAGCTCCGATTTCTCTTATTTTATTATGATTGCTCGTAATTGTAATTCCTAGATATTTAGTCGAATTGACAGCCCTTAGATTTGTGTGATTTATCGTACACCCAAAATTTATCAGATTTCTTTTCGTATCCATGTGGACGACCTAGCACTTTTCTTCGTTTAGTGCTAATTGCCACTTTTCGCACTATACAGAAATTCTCTCTAGATCATTTTGTAATTGGAATTGATCGTCTGATGATTTTACTAGACGGTAAATTACAGCGTGATCTGCAAACAATGTAAGGGTGCTGCTCAGATTATCACCTAGATCATTTATGTAAATCAGGAACAGCAGAGGGCCTATGACACTACCATGCTGAACGCCAGATATCACTTCTGTTCTACTCGATGATTTACCGTCTACCACTACTAACTGTGGTGTCTGTGAGAGGAAATCATGAATCGAGTCACACAACTACGACGATACTCCATATGCATGCAATTTGATTAACAGTCGTTTTTGAGGAACGGTATGAAAAGCCTTCTGGAAAATTAGGAATATGGAATCGACCTGAGATCCCTTGTCGACAGCGCTCATTACTTCACGGGAATAAAGAGCTAGGTGTGTTGCACAAGAACGAGATTTCCTGAACCCGTGTTCGTTATGTATCAGTAAGTCATTTTCTTCAAGGTGATTCATAATGTTCGAGTACAGTATATGCTCCAAAATCCTACTGAAAATTGAGGTCAGTGATGTGTGTCTGTAATTCAATGGGTTACTCCTATTTCCTTTCTTGAATATTGGTGTGACCTGTGCTACTTTCTGGTCTTTAGGAACAGACCTTTCGTCAAGTGAGCGGTTGTACATGATTGGTAAGAAAGGCGCTCCACCGTACAGGAAGTACATGTTTTGTCGCAAAGCTAAAGGCGTATCTGCTAACAGATCAGGTAGTACACTCTCTACCAAATTATGGTAACTTAGTCCGTTGAGCCAGAGTGGAAGAAAACGAGGCCCTACCAGCAGCCAATAGTGCCGATCCAAACACTAACATAACATCTTTGCTGCTGACTTACTTCAACCGTTGCCTGTACATGCCGACTGTGAAAATTTACAATCTGATCCCGTTGATACGACGCTTCGTCTGAACAGCACGCTTGAACTAAAAATTGGGGTTGACACTTCTTTGAATAAACCATTCGCAAAAAAGCACTCGTGCAGGAAAATCGCCTTCTGATAATGCCTGCAGACGCTGTAAATGATGTGGACATAGCTGGTCCTCGTATGCAGTCAACATTCAGTGTTGCAGCTGCATGTCTTGTACTGACACCAGGGTCGCCTCGAATTGCATGGAGAGTTGCCGCCTCCCGTTGGGGGTGTTCCAGTCGTCCTAAGCCTGCTCAGGTCGCGAGCATCAGGCTTAAATCCCCATATTCTCCAAGACGGCGATCAATGGCTTCGATTGTTTTCCTGTCGGGACACCTTCGTCCTGGAAACCTCTCCAGGTACAAATTTTGAGCAAGAGTGCCACTGCCGTCAGCCAATCCACACAGCAAACGGGCACTTGCCACCTCTGCATTTGTGTACACTGCCATTTCACGAGCCAAGTCTGTAATTGACTTTACTTAGTAACCCGTGTGCTTGCAATTGTGGTACTGATCGCTGGAGCAGTTGATGTTAGCTGTAAACAACCGATGACGCACGTCGCATAGCAATAGGGACGTCTAAACCAAAACAATAGCGGCGCACAACGTAGCTAGGCAACACCAAGAGCGCATGTTCCCCACGAGTCTACCGTTCTGTTCTTGTGTGTTTCCCATGATTAATGAGTTGGAGAAAAGGACTTGTTACATGAACAAGCGTCTGGAAACGCCTTGTTTCCATGTTACGATTTCTTCGCCTATGTGCGAGGAATGCGTCCTGGAATTTGTACCGTACATTTTTGTTACCCTCTGTGTTTCCGCATTCGAAGGAGAAATTCGTGATTGACATTTCGTGCAAAGATCTCGCCACAATGAAAAATGCCGTTGTTTTAACGCTTGCCATCCCACCTCACGTATCGTAACAGAAACACTGTCTCCCCTTTTTCGAAATAATACAAAACAAGCTGCCCTTCCTTAAACTTCAACAATGTTATCAGTCAACCCTTTCTGGAAATGCTCGCCCATCGCACAGCAATATTTCAGACGAGAAATGACAAGCGTAGAAAATACGGGCAGTTTCAGCATATATGTAGCACCTTCTCAGCCTTTGAGTCATACATTTTTTGTCAAGAGAAGAATACAAGATTTTCCCTAAGCAATAAAGCCAGTCTTCGTTTCGCCTTCCTCATAAATTAATTAATTACGAGGGCTTCGTGGACAGTCTCCTAAAATCATTTATACAATTTGTCACAGGATGAATGGCCAATATGACAGGAACCGTCATTTGAAGCAAAGTAGTTTAGTAGACATGTCCTCTGAAGTGAATATCTTAAGAGCTACGACACTTTTTTATCTTCGCTAGTGTGAAACACATCACTTCTATTGAAGAAGTATTCACAGTTCTTAAGGTTTATATTTTAGAGCACATGTTTACTAGACTTCATTGCTCCGAAAGATGGTGGCTGGAATATCCCTGAATATTTACCATTTCTTCTGGGACACCCTCGATAATTAGGAACAGCAGAGGGCCTCTCTCCTCCTTGGGAAATCCAGATTTTACTTTGGTTTCACTAAGTGATTCTTTGTCAATGGCTTTGCATTTTGTGCTTACTGACAGGAAATAATGAATCCAGTCGCACAACTAAGACTGTTTACCACAGACACACAATTCGATTAGAAGACGCTTTTGAGGAAAGGTCTCAAAAGCCTTCTGCAAGCCTACAATTTTTTCCCTCGATGTATTTTATAATGTACGAATACAGTGGAAGTTCCAAAATCCTACAGTAAATCGTTGCCAGTGGTAAGAGTCTGAAAATCAGCTGATCACTTCTATTTCATTTCTTATGTATTGGTGGGACCCTTGCTTAGGTTGGAAAGAGCAATGGTACACGATTGCATGTCACACCAGTATACTCCGGAATCAACCTAACTGGAATGCAGCCTCGACCAGAAGACCTGCCTTTTATGAGTGATTCGAGTTTCATTGTTATACCGAGGGTATCTATTTCTAAATTACTCATGAAGATATTTCTTCTTGATGCGAATTCCGGAATATTTACTGCATCTTCTTTAGTGAAGGACCTCCGGAAAACTGTGTTTAGTAACTCCGCGTCAGGAAGCTGTCATCGGTATCATCATCGTCATTGCTATCGCGCAGTGAAGTCACCTTAATGATAGTGTCTAGCCGTTAGTGTACTTTAATATGACCAGAACACGTCATTGAATTTTCTGCCAAAGTCAGAGGCAGAGTTTACTTGTGAAAATAACTGACGACCATGGTATATTTGGGAGGTATTTAAATCTGGCATGTTGCTGTTTTTCTTCTTTTTTTTTGTTGCTTCTGCAACAGTGTCCTGACCTGCTTTTTGCATCTCGGAGGGCTGGGAAGGGGGTGAGGAAGGTCTGTTCCGCCTCTTATTAATTTACTTGGTATGTAACGGTCAGTTGCCATTAATCCTATTTCTTTGAATTTAAGTAACATCTAATCCACTCTTATATAGTTGGTCTGGAATTCAGACTGTAAATTAGCTAGGCGTAAAGCAAATTTGTGTGTGTTAGTAGTTCCTCCATTTGCTCCGCAATTGTTTGTTTAATTAATAGTCCGCTCCAGCTTTTACCTACTTTTATAAATAGATACATTTAACCATATGTTAGTAATGGTTCAAATGGCTCTGAGCACTATGGGACTTAACTTCTGAGGCCATCAGTCCCATAGAACTTAGAACTACTTAAACCTAACTGCCCTAAGGACATCACACACATCCATGCCCGAGGCAGGATTCGAACCTGCGACCGTAGCGGTCACGCGGTTCCAGACTGTAGCGCCTAGAACCGCTCGGTCACTCGGGCGGGCCATATGTTAGTAATACTGAATGGAAACACACTAGTATTGGCCACAACAATAATTTTTATTAATATCTCATTACGAATTTCGGATACGTCTGTCCTGAAACCTGTGGTATAAACATTGAAAATGAGAGAATTTAAGCGTAAGGTAAATATTTCAACAGCGCAATGGAGATGAACAACCGTACCTGTCAAAAATCTACACGTACTTTATTGCCGCCGCCTACTACTTCCCTGCAATGCCATCGATGCCAAAACTGACACATGGCACAAAGTAAACCATTTTGCCGGTAGGTGGCGTTTGTGGCTGTAGGCTTATGACGAGAGGCTGAACTGCCGTGGGACAAGACTTATTGAAATCTGAGTCATACATTTTTTGTCAAGAGAAGAATACAAGATTTTCCCTAATCAATAAGAAGCACATTGTACTAAAGCCGCAGCTGTTACTTTCCAAGTTGCTAAATTTTAAACATGGTGACACGACGTTAAATGCAGCGTTATGTGGCACAACCAAATCAGACTTATCACCATACATAAAGATAAGTGTCGAACAATCAAAATAACTAAAAACCAGAAATTCAATTTTTAAAAAAATTGAACAGAGGGAGAGGGGGGGGGGGAGGAGGAGGAGTCAGCACATTTTATTCAATAAAACGAACGCTAAAAATTTGCAACAATAACAAGTTACTCTCATACCATCATGGTCAACAGTTAAGCCATTTTAAAATTTCACTTTTTTTAAAGTTTCTTACAAGAATCAACGGAATCATGAAAGATTCTATTTGGATCAGTACACATTACACTCATAACATAATGATCATCAATCATTTCAGCAGCGACAAAAAACGTCAAACATCAGGCATTTTAATTTCGTTAACTAATAGAACACCACATACGTGGCGTGTATAGTACAAAACAACAAAAGAAGTATTATTGACTTGTTTGCCTATAAGCCCTGAAACCTTTTACATACAATCCTAGTTACAAGGGACAGCAGAATATCGATTGGAAAAATAAAATTTTTAATTTACGTTTTTTAAACAACAAATTTTACCGCCTCTGATCTGTATAGTATGCAGGTGAAATAAGCTGCACACGCACACGCACACACACTATGTTTGTATTCTAGAAGTGCAGGGAGACTGTCGTCTCCTTGTAGACGTAGTCATGTCATGTACATTGTAGGAGGTGCAATATCATAGAAGCGGTATATCAAAATCTACTGCTTGTTGGAACAGTTGATTTAACTTTCGTTTAAACAAGTCCGTGCGGAACACATACTGAAGCCACAATAATTTCTCCAAAAGGATATTTCTGAAGGTTTTACGAGCAGCTCCTGTAACTACGGAGATTTGGAGGATGGGAACACTGCTTGAAGCAAACTGCTCATGAAGTTCTGCAGTTCTCATGCATCGCTTTGATTCTTTCCACAGTTAGCTCTGTTTAGCACAGCGGCGTGTGAAGTGTGTGGGTAAGCAGACGGGAAGCAAGAGAGGAGACTCGCTATTCGCTTCTCGGCATTGCAGATAGGCGTGTCGGTGAGGAAGTGGGGGTGGGGGTGGGGGGGGGGAGGGGGATAGGGGAGTGGTTGGAGGGGCGACTGTAAAACGCACATAACTCTCGGTGGCGGACGCATAAGCAGTCAGTCGGCGGATGTTTACGACCAGCTGGCTTTACGAGGACCTGAGGAAATCTCCCGAACCGCGCGGCTGCAGGCTCAAGGACAAGATCCGCCCTACAGACTGCAGAACACCCGTGGCCCAACCGGCACTTGCTGGCAGTGCGTTATTCTCTCAGACAGCACGCGAATGCACGTCTATTAAAGATATTTTATGCAGAAGTAAAGCAATTTTAGCAACATATCTTTGGCATCACTGCATTTGGATAAGCTCATCAAAGTTATTGATATTTGAGTGAAAGGAGGTATAGTCCTCGTGGCAGTTTTTGTGACGTGAGATGAACGGGAGCAATAAATGCAGTTTTACCAATGGTTATCCCGACTCAAAAGTAATCATTACTCTTGTGAAGATAACGTTCGTTCACTAAGGCCTTTGTTGTCCACTGATGATCCTTTCATTCAGGAAACGCATTCTCCCTCCGTCAGCATATTCATTCTCCCCCCATTGCCTTTGATAGAAAGACAGTCTTTCCCCGCCCCCCCCCCCTCCACCACTACAATGCTTAGCTTAAAGCTATTTTGCAAGTTTTAATGAACTTCATGTGTCTCCAATAACATGGCTGTGCTTCAAACTTTTGTGATATGTACTTCTCTTCGTGTTATCTGACAAAATTGAAATTTTGTCTGGATCTATGCATGATTCTAACACAGACTGCAATCTTGCAGAGGCATTTTCTACTACATTGAAGAGGCAAATAAACCGGTAAACCTACCTATCATCGTGTAGGGCACCGCGAGCACGCGAAGTGCCGCAATACGACGTGGCATGGACTCGTCTAATGTCTGAAGTAGTGCTGGAGAGAACTGACGCCATTAATCCTGCAAGGCTGTCCACAAATCCGTAAGAGTATGAGAAGTGGGAGATCTCTTAAGAACAGCAGGTTGCAATGCATCTCAAATATGCTCAATGATTTTCGTGTCTAAGGAGTTTGGTTAAACTCAGAAGAGTGTTCCTGTAGTCACTCTGTATCAATTCTGGACATGTGGGATGTCGCATTGTCCTTCTGGAATTGCCCAAATCCGTCGCAATGCACAATGGACATGAATGGATGCAGGTGATCAGACTGCATGCATATGTACGTGTCACCTGTCAGAGTCGTGTCTAGACTATCAGGCGTCCTATACCACTCAAACTGCACACGCCCCAAACCGTTACAGAGCCTCCACCAGCTTTAACAGATATCCACGTACCATGGATTCATGGGGTTGTCTCCATATCCCTACACATCGATCCGCTTGACACAATTTGGAACGAGACTCGTCCAACCAGGCAACATGCTTCCAGTTACAACAGCTTTGTGTCGTGCAGTTATCAAGAGTACACAAGAGGGCCTTCGGCTCCGAAAGCCCATATCGATGATCTTTCGTTGAATGGTTCGTAGCTGACACTTGTTGACGGCTCAGCACTGAAATCTGCAGCGAATTGCTGAAGAGTTGCTCTTCTGTCACTTTGAACGATTTTCTTCAGTCGTCGTTGGTCCCGTTCTTGCAGGATCTTTTTCCTGCGGCAGCGATGTCAAAGATTTGATGTTTTACCCTCTACCTCGAAGATGCTGTGTCCCATCACTCGTGCGCTGACTGTGACACCACGTTCAAACTTACTTAAATCTTGATAACCTGCCATTGTAGCAGCAGTAAATGATCTAACAACTGCGCCAGACACTTGTCTTATTAAGGCGTTCCGATCGCAGCGCCGTATGCTGCCTGTTTACATATCTCTGTATTTGAATACGTATGCCACTACCAGTTTCTTTGGCGCTTCAGTGTAGATACCTGTCGGCCCTGATGGCCGAGTGGTTCTAGGCGCTACAGTCTAGAACCGCGCGACCGCTAGGGTCGCAGGTTCGAATCCTGCCTCAGGCATGGATGTGTGTGTGTGTGCTGTTCTTAAGTTAGTAAGGTTTAAGTAGTTTTAAGTTCTAGGGGACTGATGACCTCAGAAGTTGAGTCCCATAGCGCTCAGAGCCATTTGAACCATTTTTTTTTTTTTTTTTTTGTAGATACCTATATGGCACTTTGCTCGGCGTGCCTCCACCGACTGCGTGGTACGGGACTACATTGACATGCAGATGTGTGACTTCTGGTGGCGTTGTACGAGCAGCGGATGTGCCTTGGTTGTCTCACACAGTCATCCGCTTGCGTCACTGCGGGCGGCGCACTCACGCACGCACTTACGCACGCATCCCGAAGGGGACGGCCGCCTAGTTGCGCAGGACTCGTCGGTCACAATTCTTGGTGAACCAAAACACTCAGTGTGCTGGAAAAAAAGCGTCGCTTACCACGTGATGCGTCATGGAAGCTTCAAAACTTAATACTGCGTCTCGTATAGATAATTAGAATACGGGTGCTAAGAGATGGCGTATTGTTAAATACGGTCTCCTGTTTGAGACGGTCCGCTGTATTATGCGAATGCAATACTTCGTCATAATTGGCTAGTGTTCCAGCGGGACAGCCGGCCGGGGTTTCTGAGGACAAATAAGCACGGATCTAGAAAGCATAGCTCATGCTGAACTCAGCCTGTCATTTTCGCACGACATCATATGAATTATGGATAAACGGCAACTATCAAATTGCATATTCCAAGATTTCCGGAAAGCGTTTAACACAGTGCCACACTGTAGACTTGCCGAAGGTCAGAGCACACGGAACACAGTACATCGATCTGGACGGACAAAGCTCTCTTCGAAACAGACGCAAGCAGTTGTGAAAGGGCCGCTCTTGTTCTCTGTAACGATCTGTTGGGATAGGGAGAGAGCAGCAATTTGCGACTGTTTGCTGATGACGCTCTTGCGTACGGGGTGACTGTAACAAACAGTTTTTTTTTTTGCTGTGATGAATTTTAGTTTGGTCTAAATGTGGACAAATGTAATATAATGCAGAGTAGGAATGTGACAGTCACAGCAATTAAATTTTTAGGAGTAGCGTTGCAAAGTAATGTGAAATGGAAGGAGCCTTTAAGGTTGATTACAGTGAAGGTGAACGATCAATTTCAATTTATTGGAAAGTGTGGCTCATTAACAAAGGAGACCCCGTATAGATTATTAGTGCGGCACGTTCTTGAGTACTGCCAGAGTGTTTGGGATCCCCACTAGGTTAAAGGAAGACATCGAAACTATTCAGAGGCGTGTTGCTAGAATTGCTAACGGTAGGTTCGATCAAAAACCGAGTATTACGGAAATGAACTGAAATGGGAATACATTGAGATAAGGTGACAGTCGTTTCGCGAAAAACTGTAAGCTGGCTTGCGGAGTATTTGTATAAAAGTAGAAATACGCGGTGGAGCTCTTGAGAAGGGACATACAAGGCAAGAATGAACTAGTGCCTTACGTAACAGCGTGATAATATCGAACAGAAGGTTGGGTGACAGCTGCACGCCTAGGTACACTGTCACCTTTGCACCTAGACGACAAAGCGAGACAAAGTGACAAGTTTACATTGGATTGTAAATCGTTCACATTGACCTACTGTAACGCTACTCTAACACCCAACCGAGCTCAGTCACAGTTGCAGACTTCCTGCCACACGAAAGAAGATCGGCGAAGTGGCGGCGACAGTGACACCGGAGGTCAGGCGACTGCGGTCGGAGTCGCGGCAGAGGACGAGTGAGCAGTGCGGTCGCGAAACCAGTAGCCGGCCGTAAGGCGATACGCCCGCTCCCGGCCCTCGGTCGCCAATCGACTCCATTCCCGAGAGCCACAACAGCCAGAGAGGACGCGCCAGGCGCCCGTATCCAGTTCAGAGTAGCAGGGCTGCACTCGCTGACTGCGTGAACATTGTTCTGAAGCAGAGAACTACTGAAACCGTTCCCACGCCAATTTCGGAATCTAACAATTGTCACGAATTTTAGACCTGTTATCTGGAAAATCGAAACAGATCGTACGTAAGTTTCCTTTCATTTACGTCTATGGTCACAAACTTTTTGTTAACAGATTAGCGGTTTCGGTCTACAGGGTGTTACAAAAAGGTACGGCCAAACTTTCAAAAAACATTCCTCACACAC
Organism: Schistocerca gregaria; assembly: GCF_023897955.1. Taxonomy (NCBI): domain Eukaryota; kingdom Metazoa; phylum Arthropoda; class Insecta; order Orthoptera; family Acrididae; genus Schistocerca; species Schistocerca gregaria. The sequence continues at coordinate 570,265,447 of NC_064921.1, read as the reverse complement.
AAATAAAGGAAAGATGTTATGTGTGCATGTGTCCGGAAACAATTTCCATGTTAGAGCTCATTTTAGTTTCGTCAGTATGTACTGCACTTCCTCGATTCACCGCTAGTTGGCCAAATTGAAGGAAAGTAATGTTGACTTTCGTGCTTGTGTTAAAATGCGACTCATTGCTCTACAGTACTAGCATCAAGCACATCGATAAGTAGCATCAGCAGGTTAGTGTTCATCACGAACGTGGTTTTGCAGTCAGTGCAATGTTTACAAATGCGGAGTTGGCAGATGCCCATTTGATGTATGGATTAGCACGGGCCAATAGCCGTGGCGCCATATGTTTGTATCGAGACAGATTTCCAGAACGAAGGTGTCCCGACGGGAAGACGTTCGAAGCAGTTGATCGGCGTCTTAGGGAGCACGGAACATTCCAGCCTATGACTCGCGACTGGGGAAGACCTAGAACGACGAGGACTCCTGCAATAGACGAGGCAATTCTTTGTGCAGTTGACGATAACCCTAATGTCAGCATCAGAGAAGTTGCTGCTGTACAAGGTAACGTTGACCACGTCACTGTATGGAGAGTGCGACGGGATAATCCGTTGTTTCCGTACCATGTAAGCGTGTGCAGGACTATCAACAGCCGATTGGCCTCCACAGGTACACTTCTGCGGATGGTTCATCCAACACTGTGTCAATCCTCTTTTCAGTGCAAATGTTCTCATTACGGATGAGGCTTCATTCCAACGTGATCAAATTGTAATTTTCACAATCAACATGTGTGGGCTGACGAGAATCCGCACGCAATTGTGCAATCACATCATCAACACAGATTTTCTGTGAACGTTTGGGCAGGCATTGTTGGTGATGTCTTGATTGGGCCCCATGTTCTTCCACCTACGCTCAATGGAGCACGTTATCATGATTTCATACGGGATACTCTACCTGTGCTGCTAGAACATGTGCCTTTACAAGCACGACACAACATGTGGTTCATGCACGATGGAGCTACTGCACATTTCAGTCTAAGTGTTCGTACGCTTCTCAACAACAGACTGTGTCCGATGGATTGGTAGAGGCGGACCAATTCCATGGCCTCCACGCTCTCCTAACCTCAACCCTCTTGACTTTCATTTACGGGGGCATTTGAAAGCTCTTGTCTACGCAACCTCGGTACCAAATATAGAGACTCTTCGTGCTCGTATTGTGGACGGCTGTGATACAATACGCCATTCTCCAGGGCTGCATCAGCGCATCAGGGATTCCATGCGACGGAGGGTGGATGCGTGTATCCTCTCTAACGGAGGACATTTTGAACACTTCCTGTAACAAAGTGTTTGAAGTCACGCTGGTACGTTCTGTTGCTGTGTGTTTCCATTCCATGATTGTGATTTGAAGAGAAGTAATAAAATGAGCTCTAACATGGAAAGTAAGCGCTTCCGGACACATGTCCACATAACATATTTTCTTTCTTTGTGTGTGAGGAATGTTTCCTGAAAGTTTGGCCGTACCGTTTTTGTATGACCCTGTATACGCGTCATTGGTTTATTCGCGACAATGTCGCAGCTTGTGAAAGATCGTACATATTCAATAAACTCATTGGCACTCAACGGTTTATATTAGGTACATACTCTGATGAGCCAAAACATTATGATCACCTGCTTATCACTTTTCCGTCCGCACGTCTCGTATAAATTTATCCGCTTGGCGCCGGCATCGCTAGTTCTGATTACTTGGCTTGTCGCCGGCCGTTTGTCACCCTTCCGTTGATGACAAGCTTCAAACACATTGACTTTTGCGGGACATCGTTTTGCGAAATATCGGTGTGTCTATCAACGGATTCCTTGACCAAAATCTTCGATCCGTACTTTTTTTTGCGATTCCCATAAGGATGGCAAGACCAAACCATTTTCGAAGTTCTGGTCCCGTATCGTCGACAAATTTGTAATTTTTTAAATCCAGTTTCCTTCTATTGTAATTTCAGCTGTATTACTTGTTGGTTTCGTTGCTAGTATCTTCAATTATATCGTTCCCAAGCTATAATTCTACAATATCCTCAACGCTCTGTGTATGTTTGAGAAATGTTTGGACCCGGGGATCCTTCAAAGTCATTATTGGTCCGCGGTAAATCAAAGTCTGACCACTGTGCACCGTCTCCTTCGTCTGATTCAGCCGAATCCGTTGGCAACCGTAGCGTTCACCGAATTCTCTTTTGTCGTATTTCACTATCTTCCTACGATTCTGCTTCACTTTCATTTTGTTGATATCAAATGTCTTCTTCCCAATCGGCCAAGTCGTCCTGAACGTCAGACAAGACGTTCGCTCATTCATAATAATCCTATTGTCTCTTTCGTCCGCCATGATGAAAGGTCCCAAGTACTTATAAAAAGAAAAAAATTGTTGTCGTATGAAACTTGTTGTTACCTAAACACAACACCAACAGAATGCAAAAACGAAACTTCCTGGCAGATTAACACTGTGTGCCCGACCGAGACTCGAACTCGGGACCTTTGCCTTTCGCGGGCGTGAGTCGTGCTTCGGTAGCTCAGATGGTAGAGCACTTGCCCGCGAAAGGCAAAGGTCCCGAGTTCGAGTCTCGGTCGGGCACACAGTTTTAATCTGCCAGGAAGTTTCATATCAGCGCACACTCCGCTGCAGAGTGAAAATCTCATTTTCGAGAAGGCAAAAAGATATGAAAGTGCTGGCCCCGACTACTCCGCGATACTATGCTGACGGCACCACTGTGGTGTCGCCGGCCGTTGACCGCTATTTCGCGCACGACACCACTGTGGTGTCACCGGAGGGCATAATGTTAATAGCTTGTTTGTCAGTCTTTGAACGAAGTAGATCACCTAGTCGAAGTATCTAGGGTCCGACAGTTTGTCTGTGGTAGGTTTGTGGAGGTATGCAGTATTAGATGACAACGCGCGGGTCGTGTATTTCACGTAAATATCGGGCCGCTGATTTGCGTAGGCAGTGATGGCGCCCGTTAGCGACCCTGATGGGCTTCATAGGATTTACATCAGGCGAATTTTGTTGCCGAGACATCAACATGAGTTCACAATAATGCTCCTCAAACCACTGCGGCACGGTTCTGACGCCGAGTCACGGACATTTATACTGCTGAAAGAAGATATCACCATCGGAGAAGACATCGAGCATGGAGAGAGGCAGATGGTTCGCAGCTGCAGCTGCCGGCGTGTCTTCTATTACCACAACAGGTCCCATGCAACTGCAGCAGAATTTCTTCCATAGTATAACACTGCTACCACCAGCCTGCGTCTGTGGCGCGCTGCACGTTTCGAACCGCCGCTCAACTCGATGACGGCGTTTGTGGAGACGACCAGTGGTCTAGTGTAGCAAAAACGTGATTCACGAGATGAGCCGACACGTTTCCACTGATCGACGGTCGAATCCCGAAGATGTCGTGCAATCACAAATGACGATGCCGTTGGGTCAACATATGAACTCGTAGGGCTGGTTGCTGCTGAACTCCTTGTTCAACGATGTACGTTGAACGGTGTGCTATGAAACACTTGTGAGTGCACCTGCATTGTGCTCTCTTGGCAGAGATGCTACAGACCACCATCTATCCTACTTTGCAGAGCTGACAAACCGCCGAATCTCACGAAGATTCATGGACGTCCAACCATTCGCCTAGTGGTAGTTTTTACTATAATTCCAATTTTTTCCGTAGCAGCTCGTGACAGTGGCACATGAACATTCGACCAGCTTCCCCGTTTTCGAGATATTTGTTCATAGGCTCAGCGTAGTACTAGTCTGCCCTTAGTTAGCCGCTTATCGCAATGGATTCCCCCATTTGCAGCCCATATCTTCGCTAAGGTGATCCGCCGGCCGTATCTGTTCCGCTTACATACTTTTCAGACTTTTTTCATTCGATCACGTGACCGCAACGGCACTAGGCGGCATGCAGCGTCGGATTGGCTGTGGACATAATGGGGGAGCAGTGGTCATAATGTTTTGGCGTATCAGTATAGTAATTAATTATTTTAACGACAACTGTTGTTAATATTATTGTAGAAATAAAACAGAATATCTGAAAAATTATCAATTAAAAAATTACGTAAAGTAAATGGAACGAAGTTCCGAGAGAAAAACTTCCAGCTTGTAATACTAGATATGATACTGAAAGCCTCGTAACGAGGTTTGCCGACTAACTACAGCCATATCCATTCAGAGCAGTCAATTGATCTTGTAGACTGGAAGTTAAGAGTTGCCTATTAGATATTCGAAGAGCAATCATCTTGACTGTACTCCCAGTTTTGTCACAATTGTTTACAGGTCTCAATCTAATTTTAAGCAGTATCTCTACCTCAAAAAGGGAGTGTTTGAAAACATAGTGATCAGCAAAACTTTCCTCTCGAAATTCACAGGCTGGTGTATTACTAAAACTCATTCGGTGCAGACGCTTTGGGATATGCTCTGCGTCCTGTTACAGGTGCACCATACCTCGAATAGGGGCTATGTCGCGCACTTGGAAATATGCTGTAACACTGCCTTGCAATGCTTCTAGTGTCCCAGCCAAACTGCGATCCATCTACCTTCCAGACTCGTAAATCCATTCTGTGAGTAATCGTAAATCCATTCTGTGAGTAATATGAGTTCCTGTGATTTCGTACAAACGATCTTATTGTTCGCGTCCTAATCAATACAGCGGTGACATGTGAAAACACAATGATATCTAAATGACCTGCCCCGAGAATCAAAAGTAAACCCACGGGAGGTCGAGGCGCCCAGACGATGGAAGCGAAGTCTGCAATGGCGTTGAAGATAGCATTCTTAACATAACGGCACCACATGCAACAGTAATTCATAGCAGTATCACCACGGGCAGTCTTATGCATAATTTGGTCCTCTACGAATAACAAATATCAAATGTTCTAGACAGTTCCTTTTCTCGTCTGTAAGAATGCCTAAACATCGAAAAACATTGCTGCGTTTTACAGGTATTTCGTCAAGCCTCAGGGAATGATTTCCGGCAAGAGAAAGTCTCCAAAATTATGTATGGGGTTTTATAATCAGCTCTAGTCATTTTGTTACCCTTACACTAATGCAGTATCTGAGTGGGAACTTTCTTCCCCCTTTTCTCCTCAAGTCTTGCCCTACAGCCAACCGAAACAACTACTGGGATATCATTTGCCTATGCAACACCAACGGCAATACTATATGTCCCGTCGAACAAATGTAACAAGGGTTCAATAGCGAGATCCCAGAACAGTGGACAACTTACGGAGCCTCGAAGGCAGCCGTTGGTAATCATTTTAATTACCTTGCTCTGCCCCACAAGCCAGTCGACGCTATGTTGGCTAAAATAATCTAGAAAACTCTTATTCAGACATTCGGGGATCCTGAGATATTGGAAGCGTGCGAACATCGCTGCCCACCAAAGATTATCGAATGCACCCGCTCTGTCAATCATTTTCTACAATCTGAGGAGCTCTATTGACCATGTCATCTACAGACTTCCCTTGTTTGAATCCATGCTGATATTGGTTTAGACTCAAGAGCTCCCTGTGCCCTTGCAACCGATCACAGAGCGGACGCTCCTGAACGTTGAGCAAGACGTTTAATAAGTAAATAAGTCTACAGCTTTTCGGCGATGCCTGGTCTTAATTCTTTCAGAATGGACGTCATATTGTTTTCCAGGTATTGTCCTTGATCTATCAAGGTATCTTTATTTCGACTACAACACCCAGAACCCAACTTCGGGGAAGATCAGTTTGGGTTCCAGAAATATTTGCTGCAGCTCTAACCTTATGACTTATCTTGGAAGAAACACTGAAGAAACCAAAATGTGTAGCAGATAAGCTTTTGACAATATTGATTAATGCACACTTGTAAATTCAGAAGGTAGGTATGGAGAGGGAAATGTTAAATCTTACAGTAGCCAGACTGCACTTCAATGAGACGAGAGACATGGAATGGAAGCAGTTGTTGGGAAGGGAGTGGAACAGTTCTACCATATGCCATTTGTTATTCAATCTGTACACTGGGTGAGCAGTAAACGAATACACAGAGAAATCTGGAAGAAGTTCAGGCAAAAGAAATTAAAACTTCGTGGCTTGCCGCCGACACTGTAATTCTGTTGGAGACAACAAGGGACTTAGGACTATTGGAAGAAGAGAAGAGATAGTTTATAGAAAGGGGTTATCAACTGATCTAAATGTCAGGTATGATGGAATGTAGTCGAATAAAATGAGGCCATGACGAGAAAATTGGATTAGGAAAGTAGTTTACGAGTTTTGCTGTTTGGGCAGCATAATAATTCATGATGGCGGAAGTAGGGAGGATATAAAATGCGAACCGGCAGTAGCAACACAAGCATTTTCGAGGAATAGAACGTTAATTTAAGTGTTACTTAATCTTTTCTGAAGGTATTAGTCTTGGGTCTATCTTTGTACAGAAGTGAAAACATAAGAAAATGAAATGTTTTGGAAAGTCAGAAGAATGCTTGAGATTAGATGGGTTCATCGCAAAACTATCGAGGAGGTACTGAAAGGAACTGGTGAGATAGAAAACTATGCTACAGGTTGACTAAGCGAAGGGATCTATTGACTGGACGCATCTTGAGGCCTCAAGAGAGAGTCAGTTCGGTAATGGAAGTGTGGGTGGTAAAAACTGCACGCGGAGGTTTGCCGACAATACGCACGTTCAAATTGATGTACGGGGTGTGGACAAAAATATGGAAGCACCAAAAACACATTACCATGCCCAGCACGGTGTAGAGAAAGAGTTGGGCTTCAGAACAGCATCCAGTCTTCTGGGAATGAATGTATACAGGTCTTGTATCATATTCAAGGGAATCTTTTACCATTCTTTCGGCAAAATAACGACATGTTCAGGTAACGACGATGGAGGCGGATAACGATAACGCACCGTTCTCTCCAAATTTGACCAGGAAGGCTGAAAAATATTGCAATGTGCTCACAAAATCAGTCCTGGACAAAGCGAGTTGTGTGAACACGGGCCCTGTCGCCTTGCGTCACGGCATATCCACTGGGGACCAAAACTTGTGCTATGGGATCGATCTGATCAGCCAAAATGGTCGTATAACCCGTGGTTGTTATGTGACCTTGCACAGTCACCAGGAGACCCACAGAATACCACGATATGGCGTGGCTGCCCAGATCATTATCGCAACCCCGCCACGTTTCACGATTGGGACGTAAACTCTGCCAGAAGTTGGAAACAGTTTGAAGCAAGACTCAGTGGACCAAATAGCGTTCTTCCGTTTCTCCATAGCCTAGGACTTACGCCTTCGGCACCTTGTTTTCTTGTTACGGGCATTTGCACCACTCATGAGTGATTTTGGAATCCCAGCTCGCCATCGTATTCTCAGGTTATGTTTTGGCACGGACAGGGTTCGCGAGTCCAACATCAGTGCTGCAGCGATTTTTGCACCTGTCATACTCTTACTTATAATCCTCTGCAGTGGCCGTGCTACGATTACACACCTTCGTCCGCGTTCTGGTTTACGGGACCATGTTTTACCGCTTTCCCCCTACGCGACATACAGCATGTTTGTTCAAGCATGCATTTTTCGCGTTGTTCACATATTTTTGTCCGACCCTTGTAGGTTGCGGTAGTTATTCACGTATGAAGAGGCATCCACAAGATACACTGGAAGAAGTGGGAATCAATGAAGGGCAGCATCACATTAGCGGAAATTCTCGCAAATTAGCGCATTGCTGAGGATACCGTTCCTCACATTCATATGTTGTATATAAAATAACGATAACCTTCACAATCGCTGTTCCAGCTCTTAATTTGAATAAAAGTATAGTTCATAGGAATACTAAAAAGTGAGTTAGCTCAATGTACAGAATGAATGGTAAGGTAGGATAAAAAAAATGAAGTACGTGGAAGACACTTTCCAATGACGAACTACATTGAGTAATATCTTCTAAAGCATCCACATTGTCGAAAACTCATTGTTCAGGATTCAATTAAGAACCTACTACAGGTTAAATCTGCAATTTAAAACCAAAATGACAAGGGAAGAAAAATAATACGAAGATGGACGAATTTTAGGTTCTATTAATCTCCAGTACCCCATCCAAAACCACCCCGGGTTAATTTTCAACGATTTATCTTTTATGGGTATTGCACTTAGAGTTACGAGGAGAATGAAATATTATTTCGAACTGTCTACTTAACAACTCGTGGAAGAAGTGATACTGTTAAAGGGATGCACCAGATCAGAGTAGCTAAACCTTAGGATCAATAGATTTGTTTCTTTAAAGGGAAAGAAAAACCGTAAGCATAATGCTTTTCGGGCAGTTAATAGTGGTGTTTTCCCCAGTATACGTCTAAAATACGTATGCTACTTCCCTTCTGCAGCAAGGGCATATCAGCGCAGTGAAAACCACGATACGCTGCATCTGAAAAACAACTCTGTCGTTCATTCCTATCAGCCGCTCCAGTTGTCTGGTTTGAGAGCAAACTCGTGTTTATTTGGTTTCTCTATCAAAGATCTTTCGTGTCAAGGCGAGCAACACTGCACGATTGACCGAAGACTGGTGATATTTCAACGAAATCCGCTACAAGGTATCAATTATAACGCAGTTTCTGTAATCTCCTAAATCGTTTGAACATGGATGTCCATCAGAAATATTCTAAACACTCATGGTGGTGTCTGTCTGTTCTATAATGTGTCTCCCTACCACTTTCGCGCAACGACGCTCTGAGCGTGTTTTTTAGGGAATTGACTTGTTTGAACCTGGGACCTGTTGCTGGTAAGGAGACGCCAGACCACACATGACATGTAGAATTCAGAAGAGTTCAGTGAGACTAGCGATGATATACCCAAATACTAGATGATCTCAGCGTCAGCTCCACTGCACTCCCTGTAAAAGAATCTATTTTTAGTTAGCTGGTAAAATAGCGTCGAAGAAGCAGTTAAGTTTACCATTGGAAATTTTATTCTACTCACAAAACATCGTTTATAAATTGCACTATTAATTAAAGGAGATGTTTTAATACAGGATGGTAAAAACCAACTGAGTTCAACAAAAATGTGAACGAATATTCCCTGAATGGGTTTCCAAGTTCTACAATCGATCGAAGGACGACCTATGCCATTTCACATCTATAATCTAGATTTAAATTAAGTTTCACAAAAGAGAAAACTATCAAAATGGTCTACAGAGACCCTCAATTATCTTTAATTACTTATCTAACTTGTCGTAAATTACAGTGGCTGATGTGGCTTCTCAATAACTATATAACAGAAAAATCATCGAGTTTCAGATTTTTACTTCAAGTGGCAAATGTGAACACCATGAGTTTTAATTAACGATCGACTCTAGTATTACACAAAAAAGGGGTGTAACAGATGAGACTTTTGCAGTTCTGAGTGAAGCCTTATGCACTCAAAAATGCGGCATCGCGTGCGTTCATTACCTTGTCGGTTTTTAGGTAGCGTTAGGGCAGCGGCGGGCAGCACAGCTCCGCTCACCTCGCCATCTCGGAACGAACTCTCACCTAACTTCTCCTTACTACAATTTACCTTAGTTGGTTTAAAGAAACTATCTGGCTGTGTTCTCATCTGACCAATCAGGGTCTCAATGTTAACCTTAGGCTCCGCCTACAAAAATTCTGTCTATCCAATGAGAAACGTTATACTTTTCGTGGTGGGGCAATGTTTTTAAAGTTTGCAACGTAACAGAGACGCTAAAAAGTCTCACACTAAAACCTGCAGCTGGCGTGGTCCTTTTAGGGTTATCGTAAGATCTATACTGTTCTTGTGGAGGGCTCTATCTTTTAACATGGGCTGGGGGGTTGTCCTTGACGTAACAGAGACGCGAAAAAGTCTCATGCTAGAACGTGCGGGTGGTGAGGCCCTAGTGGTTAGCTGACGACGTGGGTGTCCAGTCCGTCCCTTATCGTAGGGCCTTCTAGCTTAACACGGTTCTGCTCTCGGCTTCTGTTCTCGATTCTCCCCTCGGAACTGCGTCGGTCTCACGGTGGGAAGGTACAACATGCATTTAGGCATTCTTGTGTTAGTCTGTGGTATTCCATTTACTCACTCGTTACTCGTATTACTTTGGTTAATTTAATGTCACGATTTATTCGGAGCTATGTGACATACTACTGGATTTGCTTATCATGTTAGGGTTTTCATGGAAGGTGTTGGATTTTCCTGACACCTTACAATATGATTGTCAACTATATGGCGAATGGTTATAAAATAACGCCTATTATGAGTAACAACTACATAGGCCCATTCTTTTACTTTATATATTGCTGCACCAATAGCGGATGAATAGAACACTATTAAAATCATACATGAACGAATTCTTAACTCGTACGAATTAATAGGGACTACTACGTGTGAAGAACACATTTCAACCGCTTGCGAACTACAGTCCGTGAATTCTAAAATCTCATGCCTTTCTTCGCTTACTTACTAGGCGAAGAGTTAACGCCGCAGGAAAGTGTCTTGAAACGAATGTTAATTACGTTATACAACCTTGTGTTCACATATGCTTAGGCAATTAACTATTTGTATCAAATCGGGACTGAACTATGGCCGTACTTTATTTTGGTCATTTTTTGAGCTCACTTGCGCCATCATTTACATTCCACCTTAAGAGGCAGGCTATATGAGCAGAAACAAAGTTCTTACGTGAGTGAAATGGGCTTATGATCGCGTTAGCCTAGATTGGACGAGTCTAGGGAAGGTTACCGTCCTGTGGCAGTGCTTGAGGTAACATCTCAGTATGCCCACCGAATTATTTAAGGAAAAACGAAAAAATATATAAATACGACTACATTAGAATTTTAGCCCATTTGCCCCAAAATATTCACTGCCAGTGCTTTCTGACAAAAGTACTAAGCATCTGACAAGTACCGTACATGCTTTCTGTTGTCAAATTAAAGAAAACTGTGCGAACAGTAATTGCATTTGCAGAAATACCACTGTGTTCTTCCATTAATCAATCTATTGTTTGAAGGGGACCAGAATTAAGTCACATACAAATACTACAGTATACTAAACTTTCTTCCCGCTATTGGGCTCAGTCACTTTTTACATCTAGATATCATTCTCATCCTAGAGTCTAGTTTACGTTTCTTTAAGGAAAGGAAATTAATTACCGATTCAATAACATCATCCCAGCACTCATCTCGGCTTCTGGCTAAATGACATGGATAAACGGAGATTTGAATCACAGAACCTTAGCACTTTGCCTTCTTGTAGTGCGTTAAATGCTTATGTACTGACGCATCATCAGGTTCATGCCAACGAGCTTCATTGTTAGAAACTTCAAAACTGTAATAGAACCACGGCAATGTCGCTAGGATTTCAATGGATATGTCAACTTTCGGATGCTGATATTTAAAAACTGTGCTTCTAGAAAAATCCCAAATTCTATCCCCGATATAACAGTTTTAACTCTTTTGTTCTCGTTCCAAGTATTGTGGATATACGTTATACACTACTCCTTAATAAAAGTACCTGTTGCCACAGTTTTCGTTTCTAGAATATCCGAGTCTGCTACATGGGAAGCGCTGCACAGTCCGTTTTCATACGCATGAAACTATGGAGAATATTTCACCTCTGAAATGTCTTCTGTTATTTAACAAATTACATTACAGGAAACTATTGGCTTGCTTTGTCACTACCTGTCAATCTACCTACACACACACACACACACACACACACACACACACACACACACCGGCCAATGACCAGTGTTCACCAACTCTTGTTTGTTCCAAGTTTGTCTTGTCTATGAATAAGCATAGAATAAGAAGCTAGCGCCCCTAGTTTATTCCATGTTTTACTATATATGTTATTCCACGCAAATGAAGCGCAGAGATATTGTTTAACACTGGATCACATTTCTCTTTGTTGCGACGAATTTAAAGCTGATGCTCGTGAAATATTAATTCAGCCCATAAAAGAAAGATTTCATAATCTTGCTGTTTTGAAATAAATTAAAATAATATTAGAGGTCAGTCACAGCATGCAGCCAATAAAAATGTTGACAAATACGTGTCCGTCCCACCTTTGTAAGCCAGCCTCCTCTAACAGCAGTGTTCAGTTCTGGGTAAAAGATCCTCACCAAGTTACGAACCAATGAAGATGGAATTTGTTTCCATTCTTCCTGAAGCCCATTGATTATTATCGTATTAAGCTATCAAGAAACCAGTGTTCTATTTCATCCCAAAGGTAACCAGCAATTCAGATCGGTGCTTTATAAAGACTGGCCAAGAGAAGACCACATGATTTTCTCTTGAACACTGTGCATTGGCAAATTCTTTGCAACAATGACAGAAGTAGCGTTCGATCTCAAACCATTGCTACCTTGTGTGATATTCATCATTCCCAAAAAGTTTTCATTGAACACTGATCAAACATAATGGTCTACACATACATAAGATAAAAGAAAAGCATCTTACCATTACCTCACCTAATTTAAACTCTGGCGTATGTGATCATCATCAGGTATCCACCACTTCACAGAAGCCAAACTAAGTGCAATACAGTGCTCTGCAACTCTTCTTTACTACCTGCACTGTATCATACACCAATTTGTGGCTGTAGCCTTCCAAGCCATGTCGCGTGTTCTTTCTAGGGCTCACTGGCTTCCCGACAGCAACATAGTTACGAAATTCTGAGTATGACTGACTCAACGGAACGATCTGTCTATGACCTTCTTATTCGAATCCCAACAAAGACGTTTTACGTAATATGGCGATCTGTCGGTACCCTACGCTTCAGCATTCGGTGTAGTAAAATTCTTACCACTATCAAAGTTAAGATGGGTTAGTACTCCATTGATGTTTGCGCTTCACATTACTATTGCTAATATTGGATCTGAGCAAATGACGAACCTGTGATATAATTTGACGGACAGCGCAAAGAATGTTATGCTCAGACTGATACTATCCGTTATCGCGCAATGCCACCGAGACTTTTGTCAACAGCTATAAAAGGGGAGTCCAAATTCTGTGGTTAAGTAACGGGGATCGTTCTCTGGTCTCAGTGCGTAGGTCTCATTCATTTCGTATGAACTGGTAGGAAACAGTATAGCAGAATTTAGAGTTCACTGATGAAAAACTCGAGAAGAGGGGGGCATGGGATGCAATTGTAGAGCGACAGCTTTATCACAGAACATTTTATCTATACAAAGGCGCTTACGATTTACTGGATCATGGATGAAGTATCTCGACTTCGCAAGACTGTCCATGCTGAGCCGTCGATTCAAATTACAAAACTGAAAATTTCAGGGTGAATAGATTCAAATAGTGTCAAACAGATAATGAAAACTGACTTTGCCAAGCGAAGAGGACAAGGTGAGAATGATGCATTGTCCTCGTCAATATCATTTTGTGTGGGATAATCAGCGAACAGTGCAAATAATGGAACATCTGGTATGACAGTCACTAGATCATGAAGCGCATCCTAATTTCTCACAGTAAGAGAGAAGTGGTAATGAAGTTGTTTACCGTTCACACACTCCATTACCTTTGCTTTTTACCGCATGTCTTACCGATTTCCTGTCATTTCTTTAACTGAAAATGGATCGTGAGTGATTTCTCAGCGCGAATGCAACATATGAGCACTTCCCCTATTGTAAAATTTTGGATTACATATCTTTTCCTAAAATATAAAATATCGTTTTTTAAAAATATCTTAATTTCCTGGGTCCTGTACGCACACTGATCAGCCAAAACACTGACCACCACCCATGGCGACACCAGATGCCGCCTGATCGCGCTGCGGGCACGTGGTGCGGTAATAATACTGTGTAAGGAGAGCAGACAAGTACGGGGGAACAACCTAGCGAAGGGTATGGTCTAGCAATTGGGAAATCCATTGAGAGAAGCTACTTTGACAAAGGGCAGATTACTATTACGCAGAGCCTGTGACCAAGCATCTCGAAGAGGTCGAAGCTGGTCGAATGTCCACGTGCTACTGTCGATAGCATCTGAGGAAAAAGGTAGGACTGATGACCATAGATGTTTAGTCCCATAGTGCTCAGAGCCATCTGAACCATTTGAAAAAGGTAGGTCAGTGGAACTACCACCAGGCGTTAAATGGATGGACGTTCACCACTCTCCACAGAAAATGGGGTTCGGAGGCTTTTCTGCTCTGTAAAGTAGGATAAATGATGATCTGTGGCATCTCCAGCGGAAGAGCACAATGCTGGGCACGCACAGATGTTTCGGGACACACCATTCATCGAACATTTTTGAACATGGAGCTGCATAGAAGATCACACTCGCGTATTCACACGTTGAACAACGATGTCAACAGTTAAGACGGAAACATCGGGATTCGACCTTCGATCAATGAAAACGTGTCGGCTATTAGAGTTAGTCGCGTTTTTGATACACTAGCTCTATGGCCGTCTCCACAAAAGTTGTCATCGAAGTGAACGGCGGCTCAGAGGCTCGAAACGTGCAGCGCGCCACGGATGCAGGCTGATGGAACCAGTATTAGCTGTGGGAGGCATTCTGCTGCGTTTGCATAGGAACTGGGGTAGGAACTTAAGACACACTGACAGCTGCGAACCACCAGCATCCCTTAATGCTTAATGTCTTCCCCGACGGCGATGTCATCTTTCAGTAGTATAATAGTCCGAGTCTAGAAGCCACAACTTAGGTACAGTAGTTTGAAGAACACTGTAGCGAACTCACATTGATGTCTCCTATGGAACCCGTTTGGCTGGAGCGCCATTACTGCGTACACAAATCAGAGGCCGGATTCATGACACTCAGAATCGGTGATGTATTTCGTTCTAAAGACGGAAAAATAACCTATTAAGCTGGTGGCAATCATGTTTTGGCTCCTCGATATATATAGGAATTAATATGTGATGATTAGATTACTCTCAGTTGTCGATACAACCATCTAACACCTGCGACCAAGCACAAAAATCAAAGTTGCCTTAGGAAAAATTTCTTTTTCACCGAATAATCTTCAAGTTTAAAATGTTTGAAGGGAAAAACAAATAAAAATGTAATAACCTACCACTCGTGATAAAAAGTGAGCTCTAACGTTCAGAGCTAGCGTAATATACAGGGTATTCGGAGATCCCCTTTATAAATTTCTAGGAATTGTGTAGACGATTCACTGGATAATATTTTGAATGGGAACCCATTTCCGGAAACGTACCGTGTCCGTTTTACGACAGTTTCGGTTCAGATGTTTAACTCATTCACTTCTGCTTGGGAAATTGAATCAGGCGTGATGCAGTACAATTATTGGTTAACATTCCGAAAGGAAACATAGCGACACATTCATGTATCACTTAACACATTTGTTTGTTGTAACACTTCAACATTACTTGTTTACATTATTCCCGAACAAAAAATAATGCAATATACTGTACGTACAGATTGATGCATTACATAAGCGGCTCGATGTGGCGACCACCAGCGTTGTTACAAACATTATACCTACGAAGGACTCTCCATCATACCTCGTGTTTGTTCCATTTCTAGCACAGTGGCTGGAACTCGTGCCAAGAGATTTTCCTCAATGGTCTCGTACAGTAACCCTTGCATACGACGTTAAGTTACATCAGATGACCGTCTGACGCAGCACACAACGTCCTGTCTATCCTTTTGCATACCAAGACTAGCAGCTCTGTGACTTTTCTCTTTCCGTCGGCAGACGGGGATGCGTCACACATCTCAGCTGAGACCGCCGTAGAACGAAAACGGTACGTTTCTGGACATGGATTCCTACTCACAATATTGTGTTCTCACTCCTTTCTAGAAGTCCTAAAAGTTTGTAACGGGAATTTCGGAACACCCTGAATAAATATTATATGAGTGTGAACTACGTGCAACTATATATAGACTTTTAAAAGTTAAAGAAATTTAAGATCGCTTCCTCTTTCCCCGAAAATGTCAGGCATCAACAACAGTTCGGCTTGTTTGATTACTTTTGAATGCATTGTGGGAATGAACAGTGATCAATGCTGTTACAAATATTTACTATCAAAAACACACTTTATCACAATTTATTTATCACGGTGACCGGTTTCGACCACCACTGTGGTCATCTTCTGACCAATGATTAAGAATCTCCTGGTGGTAAATCACTAGTGATTTACCACCAGATGGATATTCTCCTGGTGATTTACCACCAGAAGGAGGTTCTTACTCATTGGTCAGAAGATGACGACAGTGGTGGTGGAAACCGGTCAGCGTAATAAATAAATTGTGATCAAGACTTTTTGATATTAAAAATCTTGTTCGATGATTTCCAACACTGGTCAATAGAAGATTTCACTTTCCTAAAATGTCTTGTGAACTTTTTATAAAGTAAGAATGTATGGCCCATTTCATGATACGTTACTTTCACAGTGTTGTTTAGAATCAATATCTTATACGTCTAACTGGTCTTTAACTTACTTTCTCGGTGCGAGATTCAGCGCTAATTTTATAGTCTCTGCTGCCAGGCACAAGTTAATTTCGCCAGGGGCCGTGAATTCTAACGTCAACATGCTACGGGACGAGTTTCTGATGTCAGAACGTGAACGAGGGGCATTACGGTGCCTTTCTGAGCTTGCAGAGTTCTAATCACGTCAGGTGTTCTGAACGCGCATTGTGCGTTGGGGATAATGATTTCGAAGAACCTACGTCACACGCAGCTTTCTTAGTTTTGCAACAGGGAGTGTTCTTCATTGCTGCTTGGGTAAGAGAATAATTGTTTGCACTGATAGTTTTTGAAGAAAAACAGAGCCAGTACAACATAAAAGCTACCACAATAAACAAGGTCAAGCAAAGGCTCTACATCGTGATAAAATGAAAAATTCCATTGTAAGAAGCCGGCCGTTGTGACCGAGCGGTTCTAGGCGCTTCAGTCCGGTACCCCGCTGCTGCTACAGTCGCAGGTTCGAACCCTGCCTCGAGCATGGATGTGTGTGATGTCCTCAGGTTAGTTAGGTTTAAGTAATTTTAAGTCTAGGGGACTGATGACCTCAGATGTTAAGTCCCATAGTGCTTGGAGCCATCCATTGTGAGATCTCGCCGGAACTTGGCGCGCATCGCCTCAAGGTGTCAATTGCCGCTGGAGCTATGTGCGGTCGCGTTATGGAGAGCCTACCGTAGGAATAAGTGTGATCACTTCCGAGTGTTCAATAGTATAGTGTAGTGTAGACTGCCTCAGCTCGTTGAATACTGAATGCCACGTCCTATGTGGATGTGGCTTAAGGAGACGCCGGATGCACCTGTACTGTGAAAACAAGCTCTTGTATGCGAATGGCAAGTTTTGGAAATCGTGTAGAGGGGTTCGTGGACAGTATTGGTTAAAAACAGTCTTGGTTGCAATTTCATTTTTTTTATTTTTTCAACTACGCGTTTCGCCTTATTCGGGCTTCTTCAGTTTGATCTACATAGAAAACAGAACAAAAGCATCTACTTAAGAACCGCGATCGCGTTGTGCAGACTTGGATAACCTAAAAGCATGTATAAACAGATCAAATACATCAGGCCAACAGATAAGAAAATTCACCATTCTGTTTTTACTATTTTATAGTTCTAGTTTTTACTGAGTTTAACGAAGGCAATGTTGGCCTGATGGCTTCGACGATGCCCTTTGGCTACACTGTCTACAGGATCGTTTTAAGAAATACCAAATTAAGATATTTGCTCTTTCAGTATTTGATCTGTTTATACATGCTTTTAGGTTATCCAAGTCTGCACAACGCGATCGCGATTCTTAAATAGATGCTTTTGATCTGTTTTCTATGTAGATCAATCTGAAGAAGCCGGAATAAGGCGAAACGCATAGTTGAAAAATTAAAAAAATACAATTGCAATCAAGAATGTTTTTAACCAATACTATTGAGCACTGGTTTGCTGTATGCCACATATGGATTGGGATTAGTGGACCATTCCTCTGTCCCAAATTGTTGGTGTCTACTACTCCGTTTGTACACGTACTGCCACATACCACAATATCTTTACTTCTCGGGCCGGGGCTTCAACCAACACCTCCTTCCTAAGGTCACAACAAAACGCGTTCACCAACGTTTCTGGAGAAATCCATCCACGCAGTGTACGCACAAAATGACGTTAAGTTGCTATATTCTATCTGCACAGTCACTTTTGCTACGAAACTGCTCGTTTCTGCCGCAAGACACAAGCTACCTGGCGACGCACCTTGATTTCGAACGTCAACGTGCTACGTGATAAGTTCCTGATGCCAGAATGTGTATTGTGCCTTTCTGAGCTTACAGCGCGATGCTGATGGTACCAAACTTTCTGAAAACGCATTCTAAGGTGGAATAGTGATTTGGAGAAATCTACGTCACATGCAGGTTGCTCCTGTTTTTGACATAGAATGTGCTTCATGGCTGCTTGGATACGGGGAAAAAAATTTGGGCGTTTATAAACGCATTCAAAGGAGAACAGTGTCAGTACGACGTCGATACTACCACAGGAACAAGGTCGCCCGGAGGCTCTCTACATCTGCTTCGGAACACGTAAGTGCGTCACAGACCAAGCTGTGCGACGGGTCTGGTCTTCCCGGGTCTGTTGTGGAGAGCGGCGTCTTAGCAACGGAGCGAGGTGCGCCTTGCGTAACGCCGTGGCCAGCGGGCAGAGGGCGCCGTATTGAATCAGCCGGCAGTCCGCTCCCCGTCTGGCCCGCGACGGCGCGGACAAAGGAAGACCGCCGCAGCTGGCTGTTTGTGGCCGCGACCTGTGCTCCACTGTTCCATAATGAACGTTACCAGCAGGACGTATCGATTTCTGCGCTTATGATACCGTAGCGTCTGGTGTGTGTTCCTCTGCTGGCCATTATGAAGCACAACAGGAAAATCAAAAATTCTGACCTCTTCGTTTATATATGTTCCTTCAAAAGTAAAACTCAACCCAAGAATTTAATTCTCGCACCTCTCCAAAGACGGCCGAAGCTCGTATTAGTGGCAGCAGCACTGAGAAACAACTGAAGTCAAAGTTGAAGAAAACTCCAGAATCTGATGGAATCCCTTTCAGATTCCAACAGAATCGGCGGTTAAATTAGCGGCTGAATTGACACCTTCTTTAATCAAAACGTATCGAAGATCCCTCAACCAAAAACTCTTCCCAGTGGTTGGAAGAAAAAACAGCTCACACCCATGTAGAAGAAGGGTAGCGGAAGTCATTCACGAAACTCTGTATGTTGCAGAATCTTAGAACATAAATCTTAATATGACTGAGATCTCTCAAACAAAAACTGTGACCAGCGATTGCAAGAAGGCACCAGTCACACCCACGTAAAGGTGGAACAGGAGGAGTCATTCACGAAACAGACGTACAGTATCATTGACTTCCATTTGTTAGTAGAATCTTAGAAAATATTCTGAGGTCAAACATAATTAAGTTTCTCTAACACAATGATCTCCTCCATTACCACCGGCATGGATTCCGAAAAAATCAATCATGCGAAACCCAACTCGCACTTTTCTCACACGACGTACTGAAAGCTTTGGATCAAGGCAGTCAGGCAGATGCAGCTTGATTTCTGAAATGCGTTTGACTCACTACCAGACACACGCTTATCACTGGAAGAACATTCGTAAGCGGTATCAAGTGTGATTTCTGATTTTTTTAAGAACTTTTTTTGCGGAGGAAGCAGCATGTTATCCTGGATACATGAGGAGGAGACACTGTCAGTCCCTTGGTTCATCTTTGCGGTCAGTTGCTGAATAGTCGCACGTCTGGGCAACCCATTTCGGCAGTTCTTCCACCGTTGTTCAGAAAGCCAATGATCATGACCATCTGGACTCCACATAAACCGCTCAGTTTGTGCAATACGACAACGAGTGCACTGTTTTCCGCGTCCCCCCGACACGCTTTATATACCCTCCTCTGCTATTGCTTCTCCCTGCCGTCTGAGAGCCGTTCTTGCACATTCGCGTCGATCATAGGCGGTGGTCACATTACTGTGACTGGACCGCATAGTTATCAGGCGATCTTGACTTTATATGAGGTCGACTTTTCCTCTTTGTGCCCAGGCGAGTTAACAGTGCTCCCCCTCTCCCCCCCTCCCTCCCTCCCTCAAATGATGAACACATCAATTATGGGCCAACTTTAGCGTTCTTTTTCTCTCCGAACTGAATTTTTTACACAAATCTAGTAGTGATCTGCCGTCTCTGTTCCATGATGGTCGAGTGCCGAACTTCGCCTTGCAGACTGAGTCGTGCACGAAAGGCAAAGAAAGTTGAGGATACCACTCCTTTTTTTTCCAACACAGTTTTGGCCGATCAGGGCAACATTACACACTCGTCCCACGAAAACACTGCGCTTAGGGGCAACTTACTACTATGTTTTAGTAAGGAACTATTGTTTACATCCGTGTGTGTCCACTTTCGATGCATCATATGTACTTTTACTAAGGACTGCGCAACAACACCGCGTGGAATGAGGTAACTTTTCGCAAAAAAAAAAAAAAAAAAAAAAAAAAAAAAAAAAAAAAAAAAAGTGACTGAGGCTTATCTGCTTGGAGATGTTTTGCAAAGTGTTAGCAGGTACGCAAATGAGTGAGCGAAATTGGTAATACAACGTCCACGATTGCTCCCGTGCCCATACACGGCACTTCGTTATCCTTGTAGCGCAGTTTCTGCACGTGTATCACTCTTCTTTCGCGTCAGTAACAGCTGACTTCCCGCTCTTGAGCCGACGTAAGTCAAAGAACGTGCAGCGTCACGCTGATGTAGACAATCCTTGAATGGCTCTGGTAAGTTTCGTGACGCTGCGAGACACGGTTCACTCTGTGGACAAAGACGTCATTCGTGTTTAACAATCTTGCCGACGAGTAAAAAAAAAAATACAGGAATCTCCAGTAGCTGGAGTGTGCATTCGAATTCTTACCTGCAATAAACTGGTGACATAATGCAGCATACCGAATAATTAGTATCATTGTACTGTGCAAGAGAGGCGAGCGAAGCGAAACTTACCAAGTATAATATTAAACAGAATCTTCCGTCGGTTCTTGGTAGAACAACATTATAATAAATGAAAAGCAAACTGGTGCTTTTCATGTGTTACCAAGTGTAACATTATAATCGTGTAGTGACGCTCGTGAAATACTAATTTTGTTCAAAAAATTCCAGAACTTTGTCCGCAAAATTTTTCCAGGCTGATTATTTACTTATTTTGCGTGGTCTCCTTCGAAATGCTCTCTTCCGCAATTGATACACCGCTCCCAACGCCGTTTCCACTTCCGGAACCTGTCTTGGTACGCTTCTTGCTGGATCGTGCGAAGTGCAGTGTGCGAATTTGTTTTCATCTTGTCTATCGTTGCAAACCTTTCTTCTTTCAAGGGGGTTTTCAACTTTTGGAAATAAAAATAAGTCGGCTGGGGTGAAGGGGGGGGGGGGAGGGGGGAGGGCACGTCTGAAGAGTACAGAGGCGAGGTTTTACAGTGATTTCCTTTTTTGTGCAATAGTCACGCACCAAGATGGATGAACGTGCGGGTGCGTTGTCGAGATTCAAGAGTCCTGAATTGTCTCGCCACATTTCAGGCCGTTTCTTTGTCACACTTTCTCGCACGCGCCGCAATACACTCTCCATAGTACAATCGAGTAACAGTTGGTCTCTGTGGCAAAAATTCATTACGAACGTTTGACTTGACCTGACCAACTTTTTTGGTCTTGGAGAACCTCTCCCCACCCATTTCGAAGACTGAATCTAGGTCTCATCATCATAACCGGAGACCTACGTCTCATCACCAGTTATGATTTTCGTAAGGAACATCTCGTTCTCATTTGTGCGATCCGAAAGATCTTCACGGATTTGCTCAAAATGGCTCAAATGGCTCTAAGCACTATGGGACTTAACATCTAAGGTCTTCAGTCCCCTGGAACTTAGAACTACTTAAACCTAACTAATCTAAGGACATCACACACCTCCATGCCCTAGGCAGGATTCGAACCTGCGACCGTAGCGGTCGCGTGGTGCCAGACTGAAGCGCCTAGAACCTCTCTGCCACACCGACCGGCTGCGAGGCGAAGGTCTTTCTGGTCTTGACTCATGAGCCTTGAGCTTGGCGGCAACCCGGTGAATTCCAAGATGTTGTGCCAGGATTTCACGACATGATCCAACTGAAATGTTACATTTTTCTGCAATCCCTCGCACAGTCGGTCGTCGATTTGCATGCACAGTTTCGCTGTCGTTCCTGACATGGGCGTCATCGGTAAACATCGAAGGGTGTCCTGAACTAGGGCTATCTTTAACTTCCGTCCGGCGTTATTTAAACAGTGTGATCCATTTTTAACACCGAGTGCGGCTTAAGAACTCATCACCATACGCCTCCTGTGTCATTTTGTGTGTCTCGGTAAAGGTTTTCTCGAGTTTACGGAAAATGTAATGCAGATGCGTTGTTCCTCTAATTCTGACATTTCGACATTCGTGAACTGAGTGACACAACGTTCTGCCCAATACAGCACTGAACAATAACTAACAGACATAAAACAATAAAACCTCCGTCAGTTACACATTAAGCATAGGCGTGTGCAGGAATTCCAACAGCATTTGGCGTGAAATTACGAATGTACCGGTATATTTTGAACAGACCTCATACTTACTAAAATATTATTTCTCGACACAACCAGTTCAACATTTACACACTACCCCTTGCAAAAGTATCAGTCACCTTGAGATCACTGAAGATAATTCTCATTTATGGTTTCGTCTCGGTTGCACATTTTTTATTTTTATTTCATATTTTATTTATCTATTTACTTTTTGCAACGGAAGAATAAATGAGAATTACCTTAAATATATATAGTTGCTGATTCTCGTAAGACGAAGCCAATTCGCTAAGGATAGAATCTTGGAATTTGGAGAGAGTGTTTATCGTATATTGCAGGCGTAATATAAGTAAGGAGTTTTCGAAATTTCACCCCTAAGGGAATGAAAGTTTTTAAGCAAATAGTTGGTCGCGTTAAAGAATTTTTTAGCTAAATCTACGAAAATTGGTGTTTCACTTCTCTGTAGATATAAAGAAATATATATTCGGGGATGAAAATTTCTATAGCAATATCACCAGCATATGGCAAAATGCAAGATTAACAAACACTTTGGATTTTAGTTACCAGAATCGCTTTTCAGTCAGAACTACATTCAAAAGAGACCATTCTTCTATGGCCTTCATTAGAAGTTGCAATTTGTGAACAACATAAAAATTCGGTTAAAGAGAAACAAAAAAGTCTGTGCAGAACATACAGTACACGCAAGCTGGTATATCGGAATAGACCTCACATTTTCTACCTTCAAAATTACTTGGAACATGGTAAACTGAAGTGTAGATGTAAATTAATTGTCGTTGGTCAGTGTTGTCTTGCAATCAAAGTTTCCGAGAAGTCGAGAGTTCCACATTTATCAGTCCTCGCACCGCTTCCTCTTTTACACCAGCAGCGACGCTTCGTTGGGTAATGTTGCAGGAGGCCAAGACAACACTGACGGAACACAATCACTTCACATCTAAAGTTGTTTCCCATGTTTCATATAATTACCAAAGCTGGAATTGTGGGATCGAGAGCAATGTAGAAGATAGTGAGCTTTAGCCTCCTATAATGTTACTGCACAATGAGGCCTCACTGTTTATGTAAAAGAGAAAGCAGTGGTAGAAACGCAGACCAGTGTCATACGCCACTGAGTTTAATTTATTTACAATGGCGTACATAAATAGTAACATATCAGTATAAACAGGGGATCTGAGTCATAATTTATCTCGGAAAATCAACGACCTCCTTATCGGTTTGCCGACTTTAACAACTGTCTCCTGATACAGAATGCAAACAGTAGCCACGCCTTGGCACCAAGAAGTAACTTCAGTGTGAATATTTATCAGTTGTTGCGCCAGCCGAATCCTTTATGTGGGAACAGCTTTTCGGTTTCAGTCGATATCTACCATCGAGCTTGTTTGTGTGAAGTAGTAAAAATACAAGACGCTTTCACTGATTCGCATTATCACGACACGCTGATAACTCCGGTGACATCACTCCAGCTATGTACATACATTTTGCAGCTGCTATTTGTACACTTGAGCGGTTACGCCCTTTCACCTTTGAGATAGCGCCAATTACAAGGTAACCTTAGAAGATATTCTGTTTATCTGAGTGCAAAGCAGGAATTCTAGGATAACATACTTAACTACAGGCATACAGCCAAAGCCTTTGTAGGCACAGTGGCCTTCTTTTGCTCTACGGGCAAGCAGTTTCAGTATTTTCAGTCTAAGTCATGTACAGCTGTATTACTATGGATAGTTTGGTAATCTGAGAGGAAACTGGTATCCTCTATTAGATACTAAATGAATGAGTCTTGCTCCTGAGCAATCAGTCCATTGTACTAACACAATAAGAGAATAGGGCCTATGTATTTTATTGCAAAACTGTTACGTCGTAGGATCGTATCATGTATTTCTGTTTCCAAACTTCAGAAGCATTTTCCCACCAGTCTGCTTGTGTTTTTAACACAAATCGCCGTTCAAATGGCTCTAAGCACTATGGGACTCAACTGCTGTGGTCATCAGTCCCCTTGAACTTAGAACTAACCTAAGGACATCACACACATCCACACCCGAGGCAGGATTCGAACCTGCGACAGATCGCCGTGTTATTCGGCTGTGAAGTTTAACCACGTGAACAACTTCCCTATTAAGAAATGGTGACCTTATTCTGTTTGGTCGCGACAACTTGACGGTTTGGCTATTGCTACCAGAAGCGGAGAAAATTGGCACTAATTGAAAGCATTCATTTGTGTCCCAACGCTGCCAACGTGAAGCTGCCCCTAGACGCAAAGTATAACAAAAGGATTCGGTCCACTTCTGTAGGCACATGCTGAGCAGTAAATATTGGAACAGGTAATTGCTCAAGTTTATTTCTTCAGTTCACTAGGGCAAGTTTATTTCTGGAACTCACCGCAAGTACCTGTTACAGAAGTGCAGGTATTCTTGGGAGCCAGAGTAGCCTCCACTGTTGTTGCATTATTTTAGTGAATGAAAATCGTAAAGAAAAACAAAAAATATTAAAGGTGTACATATTGATGTTCCCAATAAACATTATTCAGTTAACTAAAATCACAGGAGCTCTCTTAGATTAAAAACTTTGAGGATGTCGTATGCAAATTCTATTGTCTATTGTGTAATCAAGAATTCGGTAGCAGGAAACAAAAATACAGCGTGGTGTCTCACCAAGAGACTGCATTTTAATTACTTTTCGATTTTTTAGCAGCCGCGCGGGATTAGCCGAGCGGTCTAGGCGCTGCACTCATGGACTGTGCGGCTGGTCCCGGCGGAGGTTCGAGTCCTCCCTCGGGCATGGGTGTGTGTGTTTGTCCTTAGGATAATTTAGGTTAAGTAGTGTGTAAGCTTAGGAACTGATGACGTTAGCAGTTAAGTCCCATAAGATTTCACACACATTTGAACTTTTATTTTTATTTTTTGCAAGCAGTATTTACTGTTTGTATCACAAATGTAATGCATTTATGTTAACAGTAACATTAAAAAATCAGCTAAAATTTGAAGACGTGTGTACTGCTGTTCTACTTTACCTTCTGGTGAAACAAATTTATTGGTAAACTCATTTCGCAGTTCCTTGACGGATGGTGCCAATTGTGTGTGTTTAGAGGTTCCGACGGTGCATTCATTCATCTATATTCGTTTGTCATTGTTCTCGATACGTAAGTAATACATATGTAAAACTCTTCGAGCACGAATATGTCTAAAAACCTGGTGATTTCCGATCCGAGAGAAGTGTCACGTAAGGAGACAAAACATCTGCGAGTGCCACCTGCGATTTCGTTTTAAGCGCAGAACACGGGTAGTGGTGCGAGCACTGCTGCAGTCAGCCAACCGCTCCTCTACCCCCTCTCAGTAATTTTAGTTAATAAATCGAAACAGATTTATTTTTACGTTCAAGAAGAGAATTTCCTTGTCCGTGTAAGAGACAAAATAATTTTGCAAATTGCTTGTCAGTGTATGATTATTAATAATTTTGGAAACTTCTTGCCACTCACGAAGTTTATACTGCATATAAGGTGTCTTGTGACCTGGTAGTTTCGTTCAGCTATTGTGTAGGTTTTGCTTTATATTGTGTACTTTAAGCCATGAGTAAATGCTCATGTCTCCAACGAAAGTTATTGGATGACACGTCTGCTTATGAGCGAATAGGAAAAAGACGAGACAGAGTGAGTCCACCTCACACAAACATGCTTCACTGTAAAACCGAGTTAGTTGTTCTCTTTTCGTCGACAATGTCTCAAAAATGGTGTATCTCCTTATTATCAAGTGTCATGCAGTGATTACCGTATCAAGCTGATTGTCATAGACCGACTCTGCATACACAACATAACGAAGCTATTGCCGTCCTGGACGCTTGTTACGGCAAGAAAAAAATCTAGTTGTGTCTGGCTGTTACTGCTTCCATCAATATTTGATTGTAAGGATAGTAAAATGATAAATGATTAACGTTTACTTGAATTCAGGCTGGAATTATGGTGACGTAAGTGATGTAAACACGCTACCCATCAAGTCCTTGCCCTGTCTTAAAGTACCGTAAATTTTTTCATTTAGCTCAGTGTGTCGTAATAGCCGAGAAATAATTTCGTGAGACTTGTGATCTTCTTACCAGTAAGAACTGCTTATAATGATGGAGACCTTCGGTGAATGTGATTAATGTCACTTTGTGATCAAAAGTATCCGGACACCCCCAAAAGGATATGTTTATCATATTAGATGCGATGCGCTGCCACCTACTGCCAGATACTCCAGATACTCCAGCGACCTCAGTAGTCATTAGACATAGCGAGAGAGCAGAATGAGGCGCTCCGCGGAACTCACGGACTTCGAAGGTGGTCAGGTGATTGGGTGTCGTATCATGCGTCTGTACGCGAGATTTCCACACTCGCGAACATCCCTAGGTCCACTGTTTCCGATGTGATAGTGAAGTTGAAACGTGAAGGGACATGTACAGCACAAAAGCGTATAGGCCGACCTCTTCTCTTGACTGACAGAGACCGCCGACAGTTTAAGAGGGTTGTAATGTGGAATAGGCAGACATCTCTCCACACCATCACACAGGAATTCCAGACTGCGTCGGGATCCACTGCAAGTTCTATCACACTTAGACGGGAGGTGAGAAAACTTCATTTAATGGTCGGGCGGCAGCTCGTAAGCCACACATCATACCGCCAAATGCCAAACGATGGCTCACTTGGTATAAGGAGCGTAAACATCGGACATCTCAAAAGTGCAAAAACTTTGTGAGGAGTGACGAATCACGGTACACAATGTGGCGATCCGATGGCAGGGTGGGAGTAAGGCGAATGCCCAATTAACGTCATCTGCCAGTGTGTGTAGTTCCAACACTAAAATCCGGAAGCGGTGGTGTTATGGTATGGTCGTGTTTTTCATGGAGGGGGGCATGCACCCCTTGCTGTTTTGCATGGCACTATCAGAGCACAGGCCACATTGATGTTTTAAGCACCTTCTTGCTTCCCACTGTTGAAGAGAATTTCGGTGTTGGCGATTGCATCTTTCAACACGATCGAGCACCAGTTCATAATACACGGCCTGTGGCGGAGTGATTACACGACAATAACATGACTGTAATGGACTGGCCTGCACCGATTCCTGACCTGAATATAATAGAACACCTTTGGGATGTTTTGGAACGCCGACTTCGTGCCACGTCTCACCGACCGACATCGATACCTCTCCTCAGTGCAGCACTCCGTGAAGAATGGACTGCCATTTTCTAAGAAACCTTCTAGCACTTGACTGAACGTATGTCTGCGAGAGTGGAAGCTCTCATCAAGAGTGAGAGTGAGCCAACACCATAATGAATTCCAGCATTACCGATGGAGGACGCCACGAAGTTCTAAGTCATTTTCAGCCAAGTGTCCGGATACTTTTGATCACATAATGTATGTCAATTTAACAATATTACCTGCTTTGTCAACTGTCTATGTTTACGATGTTGAATTATTCGTTTATTTTACTGATTTTATAATACAAATACTAAAATTAAACGTGTATATTCGAGTGAGTGAAACTGTAACTGTTAATGTATTCTTTTGTGTGATATTAACATAAAATTTTGTTTTCTATGTAAAGTAATTCTACGCCCATTCGAAAGTATTTTGTTTTCTACGCCCGCAATTACACAAAAAGACGGATGGGAGTGAAAGGACAACTTAAGACGATATCAGCGGTTAAGAGAGGAAGTGTTTATTTAATGGGGAAAGAAGACGTGTTTTGAGATGAAGTTCAGACTGGGATTTGTCGAGGAGAGTAGAGGGGCAAATGCTGTATCGAGAAGAAGTATAGCTGTTTTGGAGTAATTGCAAACGTAATAAAGAGAGTTGTTGCAGTCTGTAATGACATCGTGTTAGTACAGGTCGACGAACGATACCAGATACGTAAATATTATACAAGTAATGTGGAGGCGTTTCCAGGAGGAAAAGTAGCCGATAGGATAACTTAAGGTGGAGCGGAAATTTGTCATGAAGATTAGCAACTAAGAGTCTAAGAACGGAAAAGACCAACAATTGTTTAATGGCGGACGACAGACATGGTACGTCACAACTGAACCATTCAGTAGCTGATTGGACAGTAATTAATGTCTGAAAATCAGAAGAGATGAATTAACTGTGTCCACAGAGTGTGAAATTACAAGAACTTTACTTACTGGTGAAGTGAGAAGTGTATGTAGACTACGTGCAGACGGACTACAGCGAATGATGGAACTATTTATCGGTTTCTGATACTACTGCTTTGACTTTATTCTGCAACGGAAAATTTCGGACCTCTTTAATTATATGTTGTAGTATAATACGCGATCTGCAAGAGTGACGTTTTGAGTGGAAGTACACGCCGCGCAGCCAAATACACGAAATAGTGTATGTACTGTTATCGTAACCATGTTTTTCGCACACATATCCCGTCTTAATCCCATTCCCGTTGTTTTGCCTGGAGTGATTACAATATTTGTTGCCGTTGAATTGCGTTTTTGAGTTGCTTACGTTGGACAATATAATTTTCAGAACATTAATCCAAATCGAAGCGAGGCTAAAGCCATTTCTGCAACTATTTTAATTCATAAGCGACGGAACGGCCACGATATGCATGCGACCAGAAGTAGTAACATCTTTGACACACTCCGAAACAAATATTCAGAACAACATCGGACGACACGATTATCACAGAACCGATCCAGATCAATACATGAATTTAAAAAAAAATGTTAAGCAATAGCAAATTTAATAGTAAAAGTTAAATTAGGCTTGCGTGGCAAAAACTGTGGAAAATTGATTCTAGTTTCATATCAGACAGTCTAACTGTTGTTGCGTAAGGAAGCAATCAGATGAATGTCAAATGATACACTATAAGCGGAGTCCCTGGTCAGCTGACGATTACCTTTCGCTGTGACAGTATTGCGGACGCGGACCGTACCATGTTTTCCAGAGTCTGTACGTAGATGTAGATGGATTGAAAACGGGAGATGGGAGAGAAGTATGTAACCCTTGTTTTAGATGTAACCGCCGTAACCTACTACAAGTATCCTAACTACATTTATCCCTCTGTGGAACAAGACGGTCAGTGCCTTCATGGAAGTCTGTTTGCGGTTAACCGGGAACAATGATTGTACACGGGCGTGCACATCTTTGTCCGAAGCAAATGGACGGCCACGAAGGTCTTTCTTCAGGACTTCAAAAACATGAAAATTACTCGGGGGCGAGATCGGGAAACTTCTGCAGCGTAATCGAAACAATCTTGGCAACATGTGGGTATGCCCACATCCGATCTCTCCTCACGCCACTTGGGTATTTTTGAAGCCGTGAAGAAATAAATTCGTGGCTGCCGATTAGCTTAGGACGAAGAGGTACCCGCCTGAGTTCTATCATGGTTCGATAAACAACAGCAAACAATTTTCCATAAAAGTTTTGACGATCTTGTCTCACAGTGGGATAAATGTACCGAAATAATTAAGTGTCTCAAAATGGTTGAAATGGCTCTGAGCACTATGGGACTCAACTTCTCAGGTCATTAGTTCCCTTGAACTTAGAACTACTTA
This sequence comes from Schistocerca gregaria, assembly GCF_023897955.1. Classification (NCBI taxonomy): domain Eukaryota; kingdom Metazoa; phylum Arthropoda; class Insecta; order Orthoptera; family Acrididae; genus Schistocerca; species Schistocerca gregaria. The sequence continues at coordinate 570,235,412 of NC_064921.1, read as the reverse complement.
AACCTAACTAACCTAAGGACATCACACACATCCATGCCCGAGGCAGAATTCGAACCTGCGACCGCAGCGGTCTCGCGGTTCCAGACTGCAGCGCCTAGAACCGCACGGCCACTTCGGCCGGCAATTAAGTGTTTATTTACTTTGTTTCCATCTGCCTCGTCTCCATTTGACTGTCATTCAGTTGAATTCAAGGACTGATCATCATTCTTTGAGATGTACTTCACACATTCAGTGAGACTTTTCAGACGAATGTCTTTAATGTTTCGTGATTCCATTTTGATATAAACGGACGCACAATTCATAAGTTTAATATACACTCAACCAGCTACTCAGTTATTATTGTAGTTCACTGTTCTGCATTTGTTTTGCGGTCGCTGTGAAAACGGTGGACGCGCGGGATTAGCCGAGCGGTCTCAGGCTCTGCAGTCATGGACTGTGTGGCCGGTCCCGGCGGAGGTTCGAGTCCTCCCTCGGGCATGGGCATTGTGTGTGTGTGTGTGTGTGTGTGTGTGTGTGTGTGTGTGTGTGTGTGTGTGTGTGTGTGTGTGTCCTTAGGATAATTTAGGTTAACTAGAGTGTAAGCTTAGGGACTGATGACCTTAGCAGTTAAGTCCCATAGCATTTCACACACATTTGAACTTTTTTGTGTCCTGTGACTTGCCCTTGGATAAACAATAATTCACGACTATAAACGTGAAACCAAATGGGTGCAATACACATTTGTTTTGGGATGCAATTTACGTGAAATGTTTAATTCGAACACAATGTGGAGCACCCATTTGGCTACACGTGTATAACTGTGAATTATTGTTTGTCCTAGGGCAACTCACAGGAAACCAAACTGTAATCTCTTTTGATGGAAGGATGAAAAGACCGTCTGATGATGAATTGTGAGACACGCAGTAACAATGACCCTGACACCAAGTAGCTTCAGAATGAAAAATTATAGTTACAGACAAAGATTGACATAAACGGTTGTTACTGTGCACAGAGAAGGGTGGAAGACAGAAAGAGTACAACATCCAAGTAGCTGAGACACATGAGTAATGTAAACCATATTGTAACAGAACTTCATGTTAAGTTCAGTGCTGAAATCTGAATACTGACATTTGTATCGGTCAGTTATGCTTTTATCTCTCCTCACTAAAAGACAGTGTCATCATCAAAATTTCGTCCTTCTGCATTACAGAAATCAATGGTAACAATAATAATAAGCATCCAACATGAAACAGCTTGTGACAAGATTTCCTTGTATTCCCAGTGTTGTGGAATTGGTCTGTAGAAAATTTCACAAAATTAGCTTTATAGATTACGACAAAGTGGAAACTTACGGAAAGTATCAAAATTATGAAAAGCTATGTTATATTAAAATAATGTCGTGATCGGCCACTTCTTTCACTGTCTGTGAAGTATAAATTACGAAATCTGACTTCAGCACACGAAAACTCTGATTGGGTACACCCAGTGATCAGACTTCCAGTGCTCCTAACTGGTTAAAGTGTTTCACAAAACTTGCCAGTGGATGTGATTGTAAGAGCTGAGGATGCGGTGGTTATGCGGATCTCATTTCCTTGTTATTCATTAAGCTACTTTTACTCATATAGCTCTCCTTGTCAGCTAGGAAGTCCTGATTAAGTTACAAATTTGATTTGATTCCCTGTGATCTCCTGTTTGTTTCACTAAACGATAGTGTGGAACTGTGTATAACGCTTCCAGACGAACCAACGAAAAATGGCTCGTGTACAAATCATTACCGCTAAGACGTATCACGCTTCACTGGAGGCTTGCATACCGCTGAATGTGCGTTCTGTGAACGTTCGTCTTGATTAGTGTACGGTCTGTACTGTGGTCACGACGGGCAGGGTAAAGAAATAGAACGCCGTGCTCTACGCAGCCGGCACAAATTGCTTTTAATTACGGTAGGATTGGCAGCCCTACAGGCTGTTCCCCACGCTCCACTACCACTGTCAGTGTTTTTCTCTGTAGCTACACAATGTAGGTGAGCTGCTCCATCGTCAGTCTTTGAAAACCTACGCTCCTATCATTATTTCTTATATACATTGCTTCGTTGTTCCTAGATCACGTTTCGACATCCATACCAGTACAGGGTACTCAAATGCTATCTACTGGAGTGAGTTACACCGTATTCCGTCGTTTCATTTGGATGCTTAATTGCAACGGCACAAAGGCTGCAGTGCAAGCACTTGCTACTGCTGAAGCTACAATCTAGATAAATAGATAGATAGTGTCATTTTTCTCTGAACATCTAACTGTGAACACCAGAAGATCCTGAAGGCGAACCCAGCAGTGGGGGACGAAACGTCGAGAAACATGACGCGGCCTAAAATCGCGGAAGGTTTGACCTTCAATGCCTGTTGTCTACGTTGAAACATTATGAAAACATTTGCGAACAGCTCATAAGAAAGAAACAGCAAACAAAACGAAACCACATCACCTTCCGAATCATTTATCGACCGTGTTAAGTTTCGCGAAGTGATATTAAAGATTTGGCATAATATGTACCCGAATATAATATGCGTAAGTAGAGCTATAAAGTCACACTGTGGAAATCCGGGTCAAGGATGTATATCATTACACGGGAGAGGCTTCCTATGACTGAAGTCTGGAATCGTGCTTGATAAGAGCAAGTCCATTTTCCATTTAGACTCTTTCGACGTTCTGATTCACCTGCCCTGCGCTTCCCCGCGGTCTACTCGCGGGCGGTGTTACAGTGAAACTCATCCTCCGTCTATTACGCGATTACGTTGACACTTTTCAACTAAGTATATCGGCGTCACAAAATAAACGTAAATTTTAAGGCAGTTCCTCACAACGAATGGCGTGAGTAATTATTAGCATCTATTGCTAGATTTCATTATCTCCTCACTCTGTTTTTCCGCAAAGATGTTACTTCGCACTGCGTGTCTCATTCGCTGCAAAAAATGGGATTTCGGTGTACTGCAGTGAGTGGTGGATATTAAGTGAGTAACTCCGGGACGGCCGGAGTGGCCGAGCGGTTCTAGGCGCTACAGTCTGGGACCGCGCGACCGCTACGTTCGCAGATTCGAATCCTGCCTCGGGCATCGACGTGTGTGTTGTCCTTAGGTTAGTTAGGTTTAAGTAGTTCTAAGTTCTAGGGGACTGATGACCTCAGAAGTTAAGTCCCATAGCGCTCAGAGCCATTTGAACCATTTGAGTAACGCCGGCTGTACCGGAGACAAACCAATGAAGAAATTAGCGTATGTCCCTGATTGTACTAGCCACAGATAACATTTCCCGTGTAAATGTACCGTCGAGTGATGACTACAAGACCATCAATACGAATCAGAACCAGCGATGCCTTTGAGGAGTTGCATCGATTCCCTAGTGGCTCAGCTATCCACTTCACACTGAAAGTTCTTTATTTATTTCTTTACAAGGCGCAACACAGCAATTAAAGTTTCACTTTTGCGAAACGCAGCAGTTGTCTCTCATTGCGATGAATAAGTTCGAAATTTGGCTGAAAAGTACCTACCACCTCACTCTGCAATGGTGCAGAAGCGTGGCTCCCCGCTCCGCCATCCTCGGGCTCGGCGAAACTTCAAATAGGAGTGTGTCGACACATATTCGTACAATGAAGCGCCAAAGAAACTGTTCTCATTTCGAACTGTATCGAGCGGATGGGCGTGAAAGGGTATGGAGACAATCTCATGAATCCATGGATCCTGCATGTCAACAGGGGACTATTCAGGCTGGCGGAGGCTCTGTAATGGTGTGGGAAGTATGCTGTTGGTGTGATATGGGACCCATGATGGGTCTCTGACAGGTGACACGTGCGTAAGCATCCTGTCTGATCACCTGCATCCATTGATGTACATTGTGCGTTCCGAGGACTTGGGCAAATCCAGCAGGGCAATGCAACACCCAACACGTCCAGAATTGCTACAGAGTGGCTCCAGCAACACTGTTCCGAGTTTGAACACTTCCGTTGGCCACCAGACCCCCCACGCTTGAACATTAGTGAGCATATCTGGGATGCCTTGCAATGTGCTGTTCAGAAGAGATCACCCCCTCCCTCCCTTTTCTCTTACGGATTTATGGACAGCCCTGCAGGATTCATGGTGTCAATTCCCTCCAGCACTACTTCAGACGTTAGTCGAGTCCATGCGACGTCGTGTTGCGGCACCTGTATGTGCTCGAAGGGCCGCATGGTATTAGGCAGGTGTACCAGTTTCTTTGGGTCTTCAGTGTAAATAAATAGGCTCGAGATCAGTTCTTGAGGGGTACGAGGAGGGCCTAATGTCGTCACATACGCACCGGATTTCACCAAAATTCTGCGACCAAAGCCTAATTGTGTGGCACATAGGCCGTCAATGAAACCACCCTTTTGCTTGGAGCATTCATCTCCATATATTACGATTCCCGGCGGGGTCAGGGATTTTCTCTGCCTCGTGATGGATGGGTGTTGTGTGACGTCCTTAGGTTAGTTAGGTTTAAGTAGTTCTAAGTTCTAGGGGACTGATGACCATAGATGTTAAGTCCCATAGTGCTCAGAGCCATTTGAATCATTTTTTTCCTTATATTACGGGTCGAGAACAACAGATCGCAGTATGATAAGCAACAGGACGCCGCGTAATTTCAACGCTGAACGTCGCAGTTTTGATGTACATCGCAGAGGCTTGAAAAGAAGGGATGAAATATGCTAATAGTGGGTACGACGACCTTCTCATCATGTGATACGTTCAGGTGGCGTTGGCCAAGATGCAATCTGGTGCCAATGTCAAATCGTTAACCCACCTTACAACTCTTCTGAACGTCTCAGCTGCGGCCTTTTTTTCGTATGTACCGACACTTTGACGTTTGAAGCATCGCCGAGCCCTAGGGTTGTGTCGCAGGGCACCACGATTTTGTACGATCGATTCCAGTTAAAGGTTGTAGGCATCTTTGAGTCAAATCTCAGACTTTTTACATTTATGGCTTTTTGAAAAAGTGATACTTTAATTATGTTGCGCAGCATATGTATTATCTCCATAGATAGTGCAGAGCTGCACGCAAGAGATTTGCCTTCTTCAGTCGTCTGACTCTTTGATCCACCCGCAACAACTTTCTCTCCTGTGTTGTACTCTTTATCACGAAGTACGACTAAGACCCAACCTCCTCAGTTATATTTTGGAAATATGACAGTTTCTGCTTTTCAATCAAATTTTTGCCGTCTATGGCTCTTAGTGTAAGTAAAATATTCCATCTTTACGTTCACATCGATATTCTGCAAACCGCAATGAAGCACTTGTTGCAAGAGGTATTATATTTTTTCCCGTCCTATGGACACATGGAGCACAGGGCGGAAAAGTACGTGCTGCCACTTGGTACTGGAATTCGTATGATCTTGTTTGGACCGACCCTGAAAGAGTTAAATGTACTAGGGTGGAATACACTCCTATACTTAGACTTCTCAGTACTGGTTCTCGAAAAATGTACGTAGCTTTCGCGTGACAGGGCATCTTCAAGCCTCCACCAGGTGAGGTTGTACAGTATTTCCGTGGCGCAGTCATAGCACATACTCTTCTTCCTTCTCGTTAGCGTTTCCCCTCCTAACCCTTTTGTCGTCTGTTCCATGGTAGGCCTACCTTTTCAGCCCACTTAATTTTCAGAATTCTTCCGTAACACCACACTTCAAACGATTCGATACATTTTTGTCTACTCACTAATTGCTATGTTGTTCGATAACAGTGGACGAATAGATTCTAATAATCAGTATAACTTCTTGTGCTATAAACTGAATGTGCAGGGCGTAACGGCGGGAATAAGTGCAGATACTTTTACATGTGGTGGCTTAATATGTACACAGATCAGTGTGTTGGTTGTTTTTCTCTGGGTCGAACTGTCTTCCCGCAAACGCGTTACAAACTTTCCGACCAAATGTTTTCTGCATCGTCGTAGCTGCACCACTAAGTGGACAATGCCTGTCAGCCCAGACTAACCATTTTGCGTCCACACGTTTACGCATGAAAACCTGACGTGCTGCCTAGAGGAAAATGGCAACTAATTTACTTGCTGTTGCCCTGTGTGCGTGGCAATCTAAAAATATACAACTTGAAACAGCTAAAATTAGTCAGCAAAGGACGTAAATACTGATGTAATGTTTTTTCAGTACATTGTCCTCAGTCACCAATGTGATATCTGCACTTACACCCGACGCATCCTGTATAATCGGACTAGAACGTGTTTGTGTTGCTAACCTCAAACGGGAATCTCGTTATTATAGCATGCTGGACTGACCTGTTGTGACAATCAGTTGACAGAATTTTAACAACGGACGGCAATAATAATAACAACAATAATAATAATAATGAAATTATTAATAATAATAATATCCGCCAGCACCAATAGTAATCTGCAAGTAGGATCCAGCAAATTCACACCTACTGCTTCTGGATTTTTCCGTGCAGTACAGTCTTCTACTACACACGTTCGTGTTGCTACTGCCTATTTTCTAATATCGTCTACACACGTCCATCTTGTCGTCATGACAGTCTTTCATTAACTCTTGTACACTAGATGTTCCATCCAGTTCCATTCAATTTTCATTACTATCATACTTGTTTCTACAACTTCTACCTGTTTCTTTAACTAGCTGTTCGTGGTCCTGTTTCCTGGTAATTTCCAACGAGCTTCCCTCGGTATCTCACGGAGGGTCGTTTTTCAAATGGTTCAAATGGCTGTAAGCACTATGGGACTTAACATCTGAGGTCATCAGTCCCCTAGACTTAGAACTACTTAAACCTAACTAATCTAAGGCCACAGCGGCCGGCGGGTGATTTTTGACTGCTTTTCACTTAAACGTCAATGTCTCATTACCTGAAGTTAAATTTGCAGTTTCAACTAAATTGGAAGCTAAGTTTTGAAAACTCTACGTAATTTACTAAAATTCCTTCACGCCACCTGGCAAACTAAATACGATTTTGAAAATAAAGCTTCAAGCGTGTCTACGGATGACTTAATTACTGAAAATGAACTAGTTGGGCTAACATTTGACATGAATCAAAGCAGCCACATAGAGTTGATGGACAAATTATTTTTGGCGTTTGTGTGTGATAAGAAAACAGAAGCTCTTACATTAGCAGCTCCGTGTTACGAGACAAAATTCACATGTACCGGGTCAAAAGCGTTACTCCTTGACACGAGAAGTCTTAAGGAGCAGTCGCGTATGTCGGATAGAGCATACCATTCAAATATTTCAAATCTTTTAAAAATCTCGGACCGCCTGGAACTGTGCACCAAACCCCGGAATGTTGTTCACGCAATCTCTGACCACGCAGGTTGTTGCGGTGGGAATGGCTGGAAATCTACATTTCCTACTTTAACAACCATGTGCAGTTCAACCGACAGTGAATATCAGGTATAAGTGGCTGAAGTGACTGAAGTAATGCGATACCTCCTAATATCGTGTCGGACCTCCTTTTTCATAATGTACAAATGTGTGTGAATTCTCAAGGAACCAAAGCGCTGAGGTCATCGTTCCCTAGACTTACACACTACGTAAACTAACTTAAACTAACGTATGCTAAGAACACACACACCCATGCCAGAGGGAGGACTCCAACCTCCGGCTGGAGGTGCCGCGCAATCCGTGACATGGCGCCTCAAACCGCGCGTCCCTCCTTTTTCACAGCCTAGTGCAACACTTTAATGTGGTATCGACGCAACAAGTCACTGCAGAAATACTGAGCCATCCGTAAGTGTTGCCGGTGCAGCTCTCGATTGTGTCCCATAAATGTTCGATGGGATTCATATCGGGCGATCTGGGTGGCCAAATCATTCGCTCGGAATGTCCGGAATCATCTTCAAACCCATCGCGACTAACTGTGGCCAAGTGACATGGCACATTGTCATTCATAAAAGTGCCATCATCGTTTGGGAACATGAAGTCCATGAACAGCTGGAAACGGTCTCCAAGTATCTCAACGTAGCCACGTCAGTGAGTGACCTATTCAGCTGGACCGGAGGACCCAGTCCATTCCATGTGAACACAGTCGGCGCCATTATGGAGCCGCCACCACCACCTTGCACAGTGCCTTGTTGACAACTTGGGATCATGGCTTCGTGGGGTCTGCACTACGTTCGAACTCTACCATCAGACCTTAGCCGCTGAAATCTGGATTATGCGACCAGGCCACGTTTTCCCAGTCGTCTAGGATCCAACCAATATGTTTACGAGCCCAGGAGATGCAATGCAAGCGATGTCGTGCTGTTAGCTCTGTTAAAGGCACTTTCATCTGTCGTTTGCCACTATAGCCCATTAAAGCCAAATTTCGCCACACAGCCCTAACGGATACGTTCTTCAGACGTTCAACACTGATTTCTGCGGTTATTTCACAGAGTGCTCCTTTCTGTTAGCACTGACAACTCTACGCAACCGCAGTTGTTCCCGGTTCTTAAGGTGAAGGCCGTCGGCCACTGCATTGTCCGCAGTGAAGGGATGCCTGAAATCTGGTATGCTCGCACAACCTTAACAAGGTGGATCTCGGAACTTTGAATTCCCGGAGTGCCCCATGCATGCGTCTAGACATCGCTAGTGGGGCTGCGAATTTACCAATCAACCCACTTAAATCTGTCAGTAACGTTCACAAAATCCGCGTAAAACTAGCCAAAACAGTGAAGATCTGCATTCGGCTTTTCCGTGGTTCCTTACATCACTTTCTAGCAAGTGCAGAGATGTCTCCGTAAACAATAATACAGTCTATTTCCTTTTTCATACCTGGATAGTTTGAGCGTGCTATCCATCTTTAATGACCTCGATATTGACGGTGTGTTAAGTACTAACTTTTATTCTGTGATCAGTAACTATATACGCTCACCCGAAAATCACAAACTTGCAGCAAACTGAGAAGAAGTTAAGCAGTACATTACCGTCAACAAGCAGCTTGTACTTCTGCTGAGTGGTAAGATCTGTAGTAAGAGCCATCATTTCCTGCGACTTCGTCTCTGGTACATACCTGAAATAAATGAAAACATACTGATTATCTTACTGAAACCGTACGACTTACGATCAAACAAGAAAAATTAAGTTACATCCAGTCTGAGCCTCCGTGCTAATGTTCTGTGCACAACAATGACTTTACCATTTATGTTTAAACAGCCATCGACTTTGCAATGTGCTGATGAGATCCCGCTATCACAAAAATCAATCTCCCCATGTGAACTAGTTATTCACTACCGACAATTAGCGTGCGATTGCTTCTTCAAACTCCTCTTCGTACCAGCGCAAAATAAAAAATGGAGATTACAATGTAAGTCTACAATAAGGATTTGAGAAAGAAGTGTGACGCATTATGTAGCCATTACTCGATGGAGAAATACATCCATGGTACACAAAATCAGCCGTTCAGATTTGGCACAACTTGGAGTTTTAGAAACGTCTTGATCACACACTTCGTAAAGGATTGAGAGATCAAGACTTCTGCATATTTCCAAGCTGTGCGTTATGCAGCTTTATGCATGTTCTAAAAAGAATCCTTAGGAATTATTCTTTCCTATTTCGAGTATTTCTTGTACGTTATTTCAAAAGTTACTTCGTAGTGTAACTTTGATGATGAAATTGTTTGAAATAATTTCGAAATTTATGGAAGTAGTTTTCGCTTGTTTCTTTTACAATTTAAATAATGCCACAGATAAGCAACTGAATAAGATCAAAGCTATGGCAGAGAAAATTTTATTTGACACTGTAACTTAATTCCTCAAATTTGTAAAAGAATTATTTTCTGCCGATAGACTGAATGCGCCGTTGCTAAGTTATGTAAAAAATTGACATTATTAAAATAACTTCCGCACGAATAAAATTGCTACCGTTTATTACTTGCAAAACGATACAGAAGAACATCGCTGAGGTATAAGTGGGTACGGTGAATTTAGTACGACCACTACTGTTCGAATAGTGTGGTGAGATCGTTAGCTCCCTAGAATTTTAATTGTAGTGGCTCTTTGACATGTTTTTAAGCTACTGTTATAAATGCTCATGTTATATTTTATTCTTTTATAATATTTATTACCCTCGCCTGTTTGCAGACTCTTGGTGAACTGATATGTTCCTCACATCTTATATAGCACAAGGTACTATTAGATTATACCTGAAAATTGTTTCACTCGACCAACTTATAAAAAGAGTATTTTGATATTTCCGCTAATTTACCAAGCACACTTAGTCGACGTAAAAAATGATTTTTTTAAATTTATTCATGAGTTAGGAACTATGCTTTCAAGATGGTATAACTTAACTACATCCATTGCTGTCAGTGTTTCTTCCATGACTGTATTACAACAGCCTTCAGTCACAATCGTGATTTTATTTCAATACACGATGCATTTCGAGCCCCAAGAGCTTACCTTCAGGTGTTTTGACAGTCTACATCAGCCTTTTTCTTTCAGATTTAGGCTAACTCTGGTCCTGGTAAGATTACAATGGTATACTGAAAATTGGCACGTTGTGAATGTACGTCTGCAATAGTGAGACAAATCGGAAAATAACTACTGTTTCCAGTAATGGATACATGGTTTTGAAGCAGAGTATGAGTAAATATGTTTATGCACATACACACACTTGCCACTCTACAGCACATCTGTAAACAAATCAGAACAAGTCAAAGAATTTCAAATGTGAAAATGCTACATTTCTACGAATAGACAGACGTTATTTCAAAAATAATACAAATCTGTTATACTATTAATTACACAGAGATATAATTTATAAAATATATGTGAATATTCAAATGTGGTTGTATGTTACCAAGTAGTTGCACTATTAAATATTTGTTGCTTGAGGAAAAAATAGTTTTAGAATTACCGAAAGAAATTGGGACTACTAAACTTAGTTTTTTCATACAATATATTTTTGTGTAACATTATTTCTAATTGTTCTAGTAGATCATTTTTACCATGGTTTTCTGTGTGGAATACAGTTAGACTGTTATGGTTGTAATTTATATTAAGGTACATGTGGTAACTAGTGTCGATTTATCGAAATGATTAAGTCTAAACTTTGTGTCTCTGTAACGCGTGTGGAAAGCACTTCCTGTTTTTCCTACGTAAAATGCAGCTGTTACATTGCAGTTTGTGTGTTCCACAATATTCTATTATTGTGATGCTTGTGTTAACTGTTTGAAACACTTGGAGAAGGAGCCGTTAATACTGGTGTGTCTAAGGAAATTAGTAAATTTTTTTATGATGCTGTGCCTAAAGAGGGGACGCTTGTCAACATACACGTTGTTTCAGTTGTTATCGCTGTAGTGCCTCTATTACTGATACTAGACTATATTCTGTTGGATGGTTTGTCAATTTATTTTTCTCAATGAGTCATTATTTACTACTATTGTTTTGACAGTATTGCTTGAATACAGCCACAGTGACATTCACAAATATTTGTTTGTAAATGATATATCTGTACAATTAAAAATGTAACAGCTTTTGTATCCTCTTTGAAATAGTAACACCTGTGTTTACGTGGAAATGCAGTATCTTTACATCTGAAATTGGTTGGCTTGTGTTTACAAATCTGGCGCAGAAGGGTAGTTGCGAATGCACATTAACATTTTTACTCTTACTGTGCTTCAAAAATCACATATCCCCTACTGGAAACTAAGTTATTTTTCGATTTTTCTTAGTGCCGTAAATTAGCATTCACAAATTGCCACTATGTAATATAGCAACGTAACCTTATCCGGAACAGAGTAAACCTAAATCTGCAAAAATAAGATTAATGTAGACCCTCAAGATAAGCTTCCAAGGCTCGAAACGCATCGTACATTGAAATAATTGTGACTGGAGACGGTTGTTCTGTATTTTACATGGTATAGATGTCTAACGAATGACGGGATCTAGTGGAGAGTAGATGACTGGATTTTGTTCCTTTATTTGTTGTAGTACTAGTTATTGTTATTGTTATAGCGTGAACTTAAGTTGGACGTCAGCAGTAACGGAAAAGCAAGACTAAAAATAAAACCTCCTTCAGACACATTTATCACATGTGCATCCTGAACACATATCTCTTTGTCGCTGAACTTTGATCAATTGGTAGCCGTTTATCGACGCACGATTTACGTGAACAAAAGGGAAAATGGGAACCTGCGGCGAGGGCAACCAGTTGTGCGCAAGTTGAACTGTGAACAAGAGGGAGCGCAGGGGGCAGCAGAAATATTTACGGTGCGCGGCGGCCAGCAAAGTTCTCCGCACTACAGAAACACTGTACGCGCAAGGTAAACACGCCGTGCCCAGCCACCGTAGCCGGGGTGCAGCGAGTGCTCAGCGGGCCGTAAGCGCAGACTTACTCACTCACTCACGCGGCCGCAGGCTGGAATGTACGCAGCACGCATAGTGCCACAGGCGGGAATACCGCGGCGGGTAAACGCCCCAGCCCTCTGCACAGCCAAGCTCGCACTCCACTTTGGTCTTACCTGTATGAGCGTCGTGCACCCGTTCTAGGAGCTGCAGTTGTAAATTTATCGACGTGCTTCTTTGTTCCCACAACGCTTTTTAGAGCACTCACGTGTTTGGTAATAATATAATTTCCAGCATTTGCAGAAATGATGAGGACTCACACTTTTTCGTTGGGACTCAACACTGCTGTTTTTAAACACTCATCTTCATCACCAAAGAGCAAGTAGCAGATTTTTGCGAATAATTTTTTTATTTTGATTTATTCTGTGTCTTCAGTCTTCTTTGATGACACACAAGAAGAATTCCTCTCTTGTCCCAACCTCTTCATCTCAGATTAGCAATTGCGGCCTACGTCCCCAATTATTTGCTGAATGTATTCCTATCTCTATCTCCCTCTGCAGTTCTTACTCTACAGCTTTGTCTAGTACCATGAAAGTTATCCCCTAATGTCTTAACAAATGTCCTACCAACCTGTCCCTCCTTGTCAGCGTTTTCCACATATTTCTTTCCTCGCTGATTATGCACAGAACCACCTCACTGCATACCTTATAACGTCGCCTAATTTTCAACATTCTTCTGCAACATCGCATCTCAAATGCTTCGATGCTCTTCTGTTGCAGCTGTTGCAGAGTCCACGTTTCATTACCATACATTTCTCTGCTCCAAACGTACATCGTAAGAAATTTCTTCCTTGAATTGAAACCTATACTTGATACCAGTAGAATTCTCTTGGCCATAAATGCCATTTCTGGTCACTACCAGTCTTGACTATAAGCTTCTCGCCGTTCTCATTTCTGTTACTTCTCATTATTTTCGTCTTTCTTTGATTAACTCTGATCCATATTCTGTAGTCAACAGGCTGTTCATTCCATTCAGCATATCATGTAGTTCTCTTTCACTTTTACTCAGGATAGCAGTATCATCGAATCTTATCATTGATACCCTTGCACCTTGAATTTTAATTCCACTCCTGAACCTTTCTTTTATTTCCATCATTACTTCTTCGATGTACAGATTGAACTATAGGGGTGGAAGACTACACCCTCTCTAATCCGAACACTTCGTTCCTCGTCTCCCAATCTTATTATTCCGTCCTGGGTCTTGTACGTGTTGTATATCATCCGTCTCTCCCTATAGCAAATTCCCATTTTTCTCAAAATTTGAAACATCCTGCACTATTTTACATTGTCAAACGCTTTTTCCAGGTCTACAAATCCTAATGAAAGCGTCGATTTTTCTCCAGTGTTGCTTCCATCATCGACACACATCACAATGGAGTCACTGGTGCCTTTATCTTTCCTAAAGCCAAACTGATCCTCATCTAGCAAGCTCTCAATTTTCTTTTCCAGCCATCTGTACATTATTCTGGTCAGCTACTTCGGTGCATGAGCTGTCAAGCTGATTGTGCAATAATTCTCGCACTTGTCAGCTCTTGCAATCTTCGGAATTGTATGGATGATGTTTTTCCGAAAGTCATGGTACAGTATATCGTTCGACTCACACAATCTACATAGCAAGGTGAATAGTTGATTCGTTGTCACATCCTCCAATGATTTTAGAAATTCTGATGGAATGTCATCTATCCATTCTACCTTATCTAATCTGAAATGTTTCACAGCTCTTTTAAATTCTGATTCTAATACTGGATCACCTATCTCTTCTAAATCGGCTGCTGTTTCTATCACATCAGAAAAATCTACCCCTCTCATAGAGGCCTTCAGTATACTCTTTTCAACTATCCGTCTTCTCCTCTGCATTCAACAGAGGAATTTCCATTGCACTCTTAATGACACCACCCTTGCTTTTAATTTCACAGAATACTGTTTTGATATTTCTATATGCTGAGTCACACCTTCCGACAACCATTTCTTGTTCTATTTCTTCACGTTTTTCATGCAGACAATTCACCTCAGCTTCCCCGAACTTCCGGTTTATTTCGTTCCTCAGTACCTTTTGTATCTGTCTTCCTGACTTTCCCCTCAACACTTTACTACTACTTTCCTCCATCGATCAACTGAAGTATTTCTTCTGTTACCCATGGTTTCTTTGCAGTTACCTTCTTCGTATTATGCTTTTCTTTCCGACTTCTGTGATTGCCCTTTTTAGAGATGTCCATTTCTCTTCCATTGAATTCCCTTCTGAGCTCTTCCTTATAGCAGAATACAACCGTAGAGAACATCAAGCGTATCTCTTCATTCCTTAGTACTTCCGTATGAGGTTTATTGGCGCATTGATTGTTCCCGACTAATCTCTTTGAACATCAGCCTTCTCTTCATCACTACTAAATTGAGACCCGAGTCTATATCTGCCCCTACGCCTCACAATCCAGTATTCATTTCGGAATCTGTGCCCAACCACAGTGTAATCTAACTGATATCTTCACAAACCTTGTGGCCTTTTTCGAAGTGTACCACCTTCTCTTGTGGGTCTTTAACAGAAATTTATTACAGAATTGAATTAGTCATTTTACTGTCTCATTCCTACAACCAAGCCCATATTCTCCTCTTACCCTTGCTTCCATTCCTTCCCCTGCAACCACATTCCAGACCCCCACGACCATCAAATTTTCATTTCCCCTTACGCCCTTAATTACCCGTTCGATAGCCCCCATTTAATTTCTCTCTTGATCTTTAGCTTGTGACGTCGGCATGTGTATCTAAACTACCGTTGTCGATACTGGTTTGCAGACGATTCTGATCAGAACAACCCATCACTGAACTGCTCACAGTAACTCATTCTCTGTCCTTTATTCCTATACATAACGATTCCTACTCCCGTTATACCTTTTTCCTGCTGCTGTTGAAATCATCCTAAACTTATCTGACCAGAAATCCTTACCTTATTTCCATTTTGCTTCACTGACCACCTCTATATCTCGATTGAGCCTCTGAATTTCCCTTTTCAAATTTTCGTTTCCCTATGACATTCATATTCGTTTAACGTTATCCTTTCGTTCGTTGTTTAATCTTTCTGTACTTGTCACCTCCCCCTACTGAGTCCCATCCAGGAGGTCCGAATGTGGGACTAGCCCGCATTTTTTTGTCAATGGAGAGATCATGACGACGCTTGTGAAATTACAGGTCACATGTCCTGTGGATACACGTTACGTGTCTTTAATGCATTGGTTTCCATTGCCTTCTGCAGCCTCATGCCGTTGATGTGCTGATTCTTCCACCTTTAGGGCAGTTTCCCACGCTCAAGGGCAGTGAGTACCTTGTACATCTGTCCGCTGTTCCTCCCTCTTTGACAATGCTGTTGGCAAAATGAAAGTGACTTCTAATGCCGGAAGTCTTCGACCGCAATTGTTGTTGTTGTTGTTTATTCAAAATTTAAGCGGCGGCGTGGTTCGAACACGAGACCAAAGACGTTTTGATCACTAATCGAAGACTCTACCCCTAGAGCAGATAGTAATACAAATAGTATTAGAGAGAGCTGGTATATGTTGGAGTAGAGGTGGGAATCACTTGTAACAGCGACTAGCCCCTTCGCACACCGCAAGGAGTTCGCCCAGAAATTTGTCATTTGACTGCCCAATCCCATGTATGTGGCCGTCGGTAGCAGCATCGATCTTCGGTATAGGTAACGCGTAAGCGTCGTCGAAGTCACTTGTAACATGCTGCGGGAAAATTCGTTGGAGGAGGGGGAGGATGAGAGCCGCGGTTATTGCTCAGCGAGGAAGCCACATTACTCCTCGTTCAGCAGCAACCGTTCAAAATAAGCGTAGCGATTGTATTAGATCTGTGTGTAAGTTTGAGGCGTTTACGCCATAAGTTTAATAAACTCAAAAGATACGCATGACAGACTTCAGTCTTCAATAATATATTCCACCTTAACTATTTACAACAGTCTGCCAACCGTGGGGTAACTTTTCCAATCCGCGACTGTAGAAAACACGTGGTTTTGAGGCGAAAACCTCGTCGAGCCTTGTTCGGATCGCATTTTCATCCGTAAAGGAAGTTCTTTGAGGGTTGTTCGATGGAGACCGAAGAAGGTGAAAATTCAGATGAATGAGGTGCGTGCGGAATGATTTCCCAAGCCAACTCCTGCAT
Source organism: Schistocerca gregaria (assembly GCF_023897955.1). NCBI lineage: Eukaryota > Metazoa > Arthropoda > Insecta > Orthoptera > Acrididae > Schistocerca > Schistocerca gregaria. The sequence goes on along the minus strand of NC_064921.1, from coordinate 570,218,955 downwards.
AGTGTTTTTGTCAATCTATCAGAACGCGGAAAGGCTTTATCATGGAGTAGCATCACTTCACGCAGTCTTCCTGCTCATTGTTCTTGGACTGCGTCTGCAAGACGTCTCAGCTGTTGACAATACATGTCAGCAGTGACTGTTACACGTCGAAGAAGCAATTCGTAGTATATAAAACCATCGCTGTTCGACTGGAAGTGCAACATCATCTTTTGTGGTTCTGTTCAGGTCTTGTATGGTGAGTTGTTGCTTTGCTTGGGGTCAACCTTCCTTTGTTGTCCTAATGTTGGCATAAAGACACCATTTCTCATTACTAGCGATGATACAAGATAGATAAGGTCGATGTTGTTCACGGGACAATTGATGACAAGAAAGCAGAGATGCAGATATGGACACCCGCAGATTTTTATGATTTTGACTTAGAGCAAGCTGTACCCGTACACCCGATATTTTGACCTCCTTAATCGTGTGCAAATGTCGTACGATGGTAGAATGATTACAGTTGATCACATTCGACAGTTCTAGAGTACACTAACATGGATCATTGTGGATTCATGCATTTAAAGGATCTTCTTCAAACCGGAGGTCCTCCTGAAACTAGGAGAGTAATTTCAAAACGATCCTCCTTAAAACGAACAAACCATTTTCGTGTCGCTCTCTATCCAATGGCATTATCCATACATGGTGCAAATGTTGATGGTTGCCTCCGCTGCCGTCAGCACTTTATTGAAAAACAAAAGAATATATCTGAAACGTTCAGATTTCTCCTCTTGGCACTCCATTTTCTAGCATCCACAGGTCCACTCGCTATCTCCCAATGACAATATGTAAGCTTAGATTGCAACAGTGGACAACAGACATAAAATGACTATCTAGAAATAAACCCACAGCAAACAGAATACCAAAATGCAAAAAAAAAAAAAAAAAAACGCTACGAACTTACGCTCCAACCTAATAACTACCAGAGTGCGAAATCCGCTCTGTAAAACCGTTCTTAGTGACACAGAAATCCTAAATCTGGTTTTATTTATCGCAAAATTTGTGCTGTTGATAGAGTGAATGTGCTAAGTCAGGGTACTGTTCGTTAATGTTAAATAATGATAGGACAAGTGTTCATGATGTGATCGGCCACAAACTGCCCTGCAAACATGAACAGGATTTCGTTGAACACCAGACATACTGCCCAGAATTTATTCCGGCTCATGCCTCTCTCTTAATCCAAATTAATGCGGAGTAACACCAGGAACACTAGCAACGATGCTGCTGTTGCTGCTGCTACTGCTATTACAATAATGATAACGGAGAGATTAGAAGATAGAAAAGTCTCAATGGGTACACAGAAGTGAGATTTTGTGTCAGCTCAGGAAGAGAAATTCGGATGAACTGCACCAGAGGAAGGCGAGGAAAATCTGGTGTGGAAAGTAGGGTAATAAGTAAGTTGTAATGGAGTAAGGGGTGGGTACAGAACGACACAGCCATTACTATTGTTTTAATAAATAAGCCATTAGCTCTCCTTTGAAGCTGGAAATGTTCTCTAGTACAGCGAGAGATATTATTCCTGAGTCGTGTTTTTGATAGTGTACAGAACTTAGAGAATGCCGCTAGATGGTGGGGCGGGAAGGAAAGAACTTTACTGTGATTGGAAAGAATGTTTCTACTGTGTTTCCCAAACAAGAGCGTTAAAATTGAGGTAATATATGAATGATTTTATAGGTTAATAAGACGACGAAGGAGACAGACTGTGGATATCTCTGAACGTGTTTACATATAGGGAGCATAGCTGCGGTTGTTTCTAGTTGTTGTTGTTCTTCTTCTTCTTCTTCTTCTTCAGCCGGGAGAATGGTTTGATACAGTTCTCCATACTATGCTACGCAAGTACTTTCATCTCTAAATAACAACTGTAAACCTACTTCCACTGAACCTGCTTGCAGTATTTATCACCTGGCCTTCCACTACAGTTCTTATACCCTACACTTCGTTCCATTACCAAATTTACCATTCCTTAATGCCCCAATATTTTGCCCAACTATCGATTCCTTCTTTTAGTCAAGGTGTGCCATACATTTAGATTCAGTACCGCCTCATTAGTTATTCCATTTACCCACCTATTTTTTTTCTCTTTTTCCGAGAAGGACTTCGCTGGATAACATCGCTGTAATCAATAATTGGAAGTAAAGGTGTTTTTACAAGTTTCAGTTTCAGGTAAGTAGGAAAGAGATATTTATTCATTTGAGGGAGAGAAATTCATATTTGTCAAATCTGAAGTTAAGGATTACATAAACTACCAAAATTTCGGGGTAATGAGTCAACAATGACCTATCACGACCTCTTCGGTTTTGCATGGATTACCTTTAACCCTATATTCTGTTCCCATCTTGATAATGAACATACATTATCAGTAAGGTTCTCGATGACTGTCCTCAAGTTAGTTTTGCATTTACGTATAAAGTGAGCTCATTAGCACGCACGTGGTATTTGCAGTGGGCAGGACAGATAACACATCATTGGCATGCAATAAGAAGAATATCAGACCTAAAACAGAACCCTGAGAGTTGGCTGTATTGTGGTGGTCCCAGATATGATGATTGTTGGTGACATGTCAGGTGTGAGGAGAAACTTTCCACAGTAATTTGAGAGAATTTTAAGCTGCAATAGTAAGTTCGGCAAATACTAAATCGAATTCAAAAGTGCCAACGACCTTACTGAAATTTAATATCCACATGATTTTCTTCTCTTGTCTACCCATGGTTACCTTGACCTTGCTCTTGCTCTTTTTTTTTTCTTTTTCTCTTTCTTCTTTCCTTGGGCCACCACATTTTCGGAAGTCTGACTAGTATTCGTCTAGTAGCTTTTAGTTATTAGTGAAGCCTGACATTGTCAGGATGGAGGCTGGTTGGGCTTGTGGCATTCTTCTTTTAATCTTCAACTTGTGCACATTTCATTAGAATTACTATTTTATACGCTATGATGCTTCGTAAGCTACGCTACTGAACAGCTGACAATTCTTGTTATCGTTGCATGTATTTTTCTCACTACAGCCTTCGCTGTACAATTCATATAATACGCATTTCCTGAAATTTTCACTTACGGAACTGGGGATTTTCCTTCTTTATTACCTGCATCCTCTACAGCCTGGCTCTCTAGACAACGCGTTTACCTACATACTAGCCTAGTCTTGTTGGCCCCTAATATGAATGCATTTCACTGTATAACTGTTGTAAGTAATGTTTTTCAATGCATATTTAACTCTTCTTTACGATTCGAATGATATGAAGATGGTTGTTGAAAGTGACCGAAACTGGTCATCATGCTTTTATTTCACTTTCTTTCTAAAGCAGAAAAAGTTGTTTATAATAAAAAAAATTATTTATTAGGTCGTAGTTATTTTAGCTGCAATGAAGCGAAGGATTCTTTCAGAAAGGACTGGTACGAGTAGTCGCATCTAGTGAGGAGAGAGAGCGGCCAGGAGTTATTTACGGCTGCAGTAAGTGGCACCAATAAACGGAGGGGCAGGTGGGCGCCCAGGCGTTTGTCTGATTGCAGGCAGGCAGGCCGACACTCCCCCCTCCCCCCTTTTCCCGAGGGAATGCCAGGAGTAATGGCGGCAGCCGGCAGGTGCTCGCCATCAAAGAGTCCCCCCATCGTGCACCGCGGCGCTTCACAGTCCTGCTCGCACAATGAGTAAGCAGTGCCATTAACTCTGCTCACAAGAGGCCGCTGAAGACGAAACCACGGAGGACTCGCGCCGTCGGCGAGACACCTGCATCATTTAGTTACGCCTTGGGAACCGCCATGGGTGCAGGTCTGCGGAGGTCCGCAACTGCCTTACCCTCACCCGCGGGTCTCATATCCGCGTAAGTAAATTTTACAATTCTGTAAACCATTTCAATTCGTTCGACAGCCCGACCTCCGATGATAGGATTACTCCTGGTTTAAATTTTCGTCTACTTAAACTGGATGCATTCTATCTACTAACAACGTAGAGACCGATGATAATGATTATGATGATAATGGCGTATGGCATTGGTGGCCGGGAGACCCCTCGCGTGGGGTTCGGCCGCTCCACAAGATCTTTAACGCCACTACGGCGACTTGCGAGTGAATGAGGAATAAATGATGATGAAAGACACACAACACCCAGTCATCTCGAACAAGAAAAAATCTCTGACGCCGCCGGGAATCGAAACCGGGACCCAGTGCGCGGGAAGCGAGAACGCTACCGCAAGACCACGAGCCGCGGACGTAGAGACCAATAATGAGCATATTTAACGCAAAATTACCTGTTATATTCTCGATGAGTTCCATGCGTTACCACTATGTAGTAATTAATGAAACAGATTTCGTGAAATTTTCTGCGGAAGGTTTCCGTAACACTGGGTAGCCAAATAAAGTAGTATTACAAGTTGTATGTAATGATTGTGTTAGGGGCACATTATCAATATGTGCAGCTCAAATCTTCTCACCTCAAATTTATGGTGCTTTACTTCATTTTGAACTGCAAGGAAAAAGTTACTGTCGTAAGTGGCGGACCAATACAACTTCTTGTTGCTGAAACTTCCTGGATGATTAAAACTGTGTGCCGGACCGAGACTCGAACTCGGGACCTTTGCCTTTCGCGTGAAAGTGCTCTACCGACTGAGCTACCCAAGCATGACTCACGACCCGTCCTCACAGCTTTACTACCGCCGGACCTCGTCTCCTTCCTTCCAAACTTCACAGAAAGTCTTCTGCGAAACAAGAAGAACTAGCACTCCTGGAAATAAAGTACATCAGCCCACACTCCGCTACAGAGGGAAAAATTTCATTCTTGTTGTTCCTATTGTTTTGTTGTTGTGACCTTCAGTCTGAAAACTTTATTGATTCATCTCTCGACGCTATACTGTCCTGTGCAAGACTTCTCATAGCTGCTGCTACCAACGTCTACAAGAGTCTGCACTCCATTTCCAAATGAACGATTCCTTGATGCCTCAGGATGTGTAGTGTCAACCAATCCCTTATATAATTCAACTTGGGCCATGAATTTCTTTTCGCTTCAATTCAGTTTAGTATCTCCTGTCAAATTATTCGATCAACTATGTACTCTTAATTATTTTTTTGCAGCACCACTCTCAACTTGCCTTAACTGCTTGTCGTCCATATTCATTTCCGTACGAAGTTTCACTGCAGACAAATGATATTTGTTTTGTGGGCGCACAACTGCGCCGTCATCAGTACCCGTACAAAGTCCCAAATTTTACACAGTTCAATTGTTTTCACAATCAATTCTAGCCAATGTCACGGATGATGATGATGATAAACACCCAGTCCCTGGGCAGAGAAAATCCTTAACCCGTCCAAAAATCGAACCCGGGACCCCGTGATCGAGAGGCAGCAACGCTAGCCACTAGACCACTAGCTGCGGACTTCACAGCAGAAATTTTTTTCAGAAGATATTTCCTAAAACGTAAACTTATATCCGATGTTAATAAATGTCTCTTATCAGGAATGCTTTCCTTACAACTGCCGATCAGCTTTTTGTAATCTATCTGCTGTACTCATTGACAGCTATTTTGATACCCAAATAGCAAAACTCATGTACAACAGACGGTGCCTCATTTCCTGGTCAAATTCCTTCAGCACCACCAGATTTGATTCGACAACGTTCCGTTTGACTTGTTTAATTTTTGTTGCTGATCATCATACAAAATGTTTGGAGACTATCCATTCTGCTCATGAGCAGCCCCAAGTGGTAGTTCCGTGGGTATGGTAGTCGACAAGAATTTCTCGACAGTGCGATGTCTTGTAAGCGGGTCTTGGATTGCCAAGCTCGCTTGTCTGAGAAACTCTACGCTCGAGTTCCAACACGATCTTTTTTCTCCTTTGCTGCTTGGTCCGTGGGTATACGCACACAATCGAGCAACGCACGCATATGGATTTGTTTGACGAGATCTTGCTTGGTCCTGTATCGTGCTTGTGCTCAGAGCTTATGCTTGCCCACTTCCGAGGGGGTATGCACCGGTAACGGCGCTATTAGGTTCTTATGCCGACGTGCAAATACAGCACTCGGCTTTCGGGGATTATGTATTTAACAAGTGTCTCCCACATGGGTGCTGCGTAAGGGCAACCTCTTATTATTATTATTATTATTATTATTATTATTATTATTATTATTATTATTATTTTAGCCCAAGGAATTGGCCTCTGATGCACATATTTATCTGTGTTGGACGTGATGAGTGGTTTTAAGCATGAGCCAGTTGAGTCTTTCAGGCTGTAAGTGACTGGTAGAGTTTTTTTTAATCCGTTACTCATTTGTTTAAATATTGGTTAAATTAAAAAAAACATTGAGCGTAAATTTTATTTGCACAACGATTACCACTTTCAAAATTTGTTCTTGGTGTATTTTCGGCTTTGTTCGAAGTTCAATATTTTGAGCACACTTTTTCATGCTGCAGTCCCATTTTCTTAATCGTACTTATAAATTGTACTGCGCCCTCTTCTTCTTATAGTAGCCGTCCGGTTCTAGGCGTTTCAGTCTGGAACAGCGCGACCGCTACGATCGCAGGTTCGAATCCTGCCTCGGGCATGGATGTGTGTGATGTCCTTAGGTTAGTTAGGTTTAAGTAGTTCTAAGTTCTAGGGGACTGATGACCTCAGATGTTAAGTACCATAGTGCTCGGAGCCTTTTTTTTTATAGTCACTGGTTATGACGGCTCATTGGCTGATCTGCGATAATTTTTAAATCATCTTGAATGTTGCTTCTCATCAATACGTCTCACGTAATTTCTTTCTCCTGTTTTAGTATTGTTTGATAGAGACTCAACTAGAAGCAGCGAAGACAACAGCTAATTAAATTTCGCAATTTCGTACCTCCTATACTTACATTACTGATGCCTGTATGTTTTAAAATCGTTGCTCATTTGGTTCAAAATTAATAGAGCAGCCCTTTTGCTAAATTATTATTACTCACTAACTAGCATTCTTAATCTTCCAGGGTTTTCTTTAATTCTTTGAGCTGCAAAAATCATTCATTTCACTGCCATAAGAAAGCGTTTTGTAATAAAAAGAAAAGTGAAATATCCGAAGTTTTGTGGTAATTAGTTTCAACTGATGATTTCAGATAAATGTCTTCTCTGGTACAAATATCAAGTTTTCCTTCCCAGCACGTTACCACTCACAGCTCCGCGCTAGTTGTCCCATTTCAATGGCAAATGTACAATACGGAAACAAGAAAAGCACTTTGGGACTTAAAATCTGAGGTCATCAGTCCCCTAGACTTAAAACTACTTAAACCTAACTAACCTAAGGACATCACACACATCCATGCCCAAGGGAGGATTCGAACCTGCGACGGAAACAAGAGAGAACGAGACCAAGAAAAAAGCGATGGGGCCAAAAAGTGGTTAAGTCGAGAATCTAGTCTCTCCCCTTTACAGTTCTAACTGTATAATGAAGAAATAACGAAGAAAATAAAATATTTGAGTGGAAATAAAATTGAGGGTGAAAACATTTGAAAGCTAGGATCCCCTAATGACAACATTTCTGTCCTCTGCGAAGGTGAGGCAGAACTGCAGGTTCTCTTGAAAGCGATCGACAGTCTAATGAGCGCAGAATGTGGACAGAGTAAGCCAAAGAAATACAATAGTATTAAAGAGCTGCTAAAATCAGATTAGCGACACTCTTCAAAACTGCGACCGATGCAGAAGACAATGAAGGAAATCTATCTTGAAAACGCATCAAAGACCCAATAGGGAGGACGTAAGCAGGCTAACACAGCCAAAGAGTATTTCTTGCCAAAAGAACTTATCTGATACCAAACATATGGCTCATTTTCAGAAGATAACTCTTCAGTAGAATATTTAATGGAAGTGAATGAGGAACGGAAAAGTAATAAACTTTTGACATGTAGAGTTACAAAAGTATGTTGAAAACTGAAGTGAACTGTTAAGTTCAGAAATGATTTTTCTCTGCAGAATCAACGAGGGAAGTAAAATGCAGAAGTAAATGAAGGGGACAGAAAGAAGATGTTTTAAGAAAGGAAGTAAGGTTAGCGTTTAACGTAGCGTTGACAACGAGGTTATTAGAGATGGAGCACAAGCCCTGATTGGTTAAGGATGGGAAGGAAAATGGCAGTGACCTCTGAGGGAACCACCGGCATTTGCGTGGAGCCGTTTAGGGAATCACGGAAAATGTAAATCTGGATTATCAGACGCGGATCTGAACCATCGATCTCTAGAATGCGTCCGTTAAGAGATCTGGGAATAACTCCAGTATTCCTACAGGGAGCATGGGAATGCTTGAAGTTTACTGCTATAGTGTCAACAAACAAAATTACTGAAATTGTTATGAAAACATGTGTAGCATCTTCTGCCTTGCAAGGATATGTTTAGATAATTAACGTAAAATATTTGTGATAGTTTCGTGAGACTGACACTGATTTCGTAGACCTCTTACTGATCACTGCATATATATGACGTAATCTTCGAAGTAAAGGCGTTTTTGCATACTGCTACGTAATTCAGCAGGAATTCACAGATCAGTAAAGAAAGCAGAGACGTAGTGAATGTTCCATTGAGCATTCTAAATTGGCAAGGGCCATGATTATCCCTGCATAGAATTAGTAGATCTGCAGAGTGTTAAATGACTACTCAAAAGACTGAACCTGGCGTGCAATATGCACAAAGGCGAACAAAACAGGCAGTTCACACTATTCCCATGCGGCTGGTTTACGAAGCTCTATCATCGTCTAAGTGACGAATCTTGTCGAACCGTCAATACTTCACATCACACACTTAGTACACACTGGAAACACTGAGAATATTTTTGGGGTTTCAATACTGATCGTCATTGTTTCTAGAACTGGCAATACGTTCCAACAGACGGTTAGTATATTAACGGTTTGATGATGATACTGCGGCGATACCTGTAAGACACCGCTAGCCCACGCCTCTCGCGGTGTGCGTTTAACCCCATTTAAATGACGCGCCAAGCGCGCGCCCAGCGGCTGTACGATTAATTAAATAATCGACGTGCGAATCACAGTTGAAATCTCTGGTCCAGAGGGACGTGAAGAGGCCGTGGTCCAGAGAGAGAGTAGAGTCAGTCGAGTCTTGTTCAGTCTGAAGAGTCAGTCGAGCTAGAAAGTGTCTTGTGAAACGATCATTCTGTGGATAATATTAGTGTGATGATTTCTTTTATATGTGTTGTGTTGTCTTCTTCGATGAGTAAAAAAAAAAAATATAGGTAAAATAAATTTTTGTGATGTCCATCAGTAAGTTCATTCCAGTAAAAATAGAACCACTTCCCTTCACCTTTATTCACCCTTTTTTCTTTCTTTCCTTTCAACAAAACAAAAAAACAAAAAATTACCACACTCCTTTTTTTTTAATTCCGGACATCACACTACTCACAAGGGGAAGGCCTCAGACACGGCCAACCGATTCGGCTCAAATTTGGCAGGTCGCTTGTGTACAACATAAAACGAAGAGCTCCAAGGTATTTTGGGCCAACACCCCCGCGGTTTTGAGACAATCACCCCTAAAGATTATGACGAGCGATCAACTCAAAATTGGAAGGATCGATAGAGAACTGTAAATAGATCACTTTTCATCATCAGGTACCGGGTCCGAAAACGCATACTTTTCTAGAAACCGACGTAAGAAACTTTTACAACGGCCGCTTCTGTACCCACATGGTAAACGCTTTTCGCCGACAGCACCGATAGCGCAACGGCCAAGGTAATGCCGGCACAGTAGCTCAGCGTGTTGTCTGAGAGGTTAGCTATCCTCCGTAACAAAAAAAAAAACTGAGTGAATGGATCAACGCAGAATCTAACCGGGTGCCATCGAAAGTCCTCACTAAACAAATTCAACGGACAATGTGGAACAAAAATAATGTCAGTAAATCAATAAGGGATGATAATAATAATTAACACTCCCATCTCTATCTATTGAGATATGGAAAAATACGAACGAAAAGAACAACATCCGCTAGGTTTCTTCGAGATTCGAACCCGGGTTTTCCGATTCCCAGACAGTTACCTTGGCTGTTGCACTATCGGTGCTGTCTACGAATAGCGTTTACCATGTGGGTACAGAAGCGGCAGTCGTAAAAGTTTCTTTCCTCGATTTCTGGAAAAGTTTGCGTTTGCGGACACCATACCTGATGATGAAAAATGCTCTATTTACAATTATCTATCGAGGCCACCAATTTTGAGTCGATTGCTCGTCATAGCCTTTAGGGGTGATTTTCTCGAAATTGCGGGTGTGTTGACCCAAAATATCTTAAGAGTCCTTCGTTTTAAGTTGTACCCAAGCGACCTGCCAAATTTGAGCCGAATCTGTTGGCCGTGTCTGAGGCCTTCCCCTTGACAGTCTAGAACCGCGCTACCGGAACGGTCTTTAGGTTAGTTAGGTTTAAGTAGTTCTAAGTTCTAGGGGACTGATGACCTGAGAAGTTGAGTCCCATAATGCTCAGAGCCATTTGAACCATTTTGACAATGATACTCAACCTTCGAGGGCCCTTTGGAGGGCGCAAACTATTGAAAAAATATTAGATTACATTTAACAAACAATTGAGGACGTTTGGTACAGGTGTTTAAGATGAAGAATTCGGGCTGCATTAAACGAAGAAAAACCATGATAAAAGGCCTTCGCAATACTTAAAAGACAGTTGAGGAGTATACAACACCTACAGAAATAAAGTGAGAGTAACAAAAGCAGTATGTTCATAAAGTCAAGTCTTATTAACAAGGGTGTAGGGCTATGTTGCTGCTTAGCGCCACTTCACCTTACGCATCCAGCGAGCATCAAGGACACGAAGAAAAGTTTCAGAAAGTAAAACTGAGGATATAGTTAGTCTGACCGAAAATCTGAATGGGAGTTATAGCAAACTTATCACAAAATATAGATTACGGGTAAGCGAAGGTAAGATGGAAGTGATGATTAGTAGAAATGACACGCTTTGTTAACATCGAATTCTGAAGTTGCTCGGAAGTATATGAACGCTGAGTGGCCGCGCGGTTAGAGGCGCCATGTCACGGACTGCGCGGCCCCTCCCGCCGCAGGTTCGAGTCCTCCCTTGGGCATGGGTATGTGTGTTGTTCTTAGCATAATTTAGCTGAAGTAGTGTGTAAGTCTAGGGACTGACGCCTTCAGTAGTTTGGTCCCTTAGGAATTCACATACACATTTGAACTGATAGAATGCTTCTATCTAGTTTAAACTTGCTGATGCAGAGGGTAAGTTAAATATTATGTGATCAAACGTATCCGGACACCCCCAAAACACACCTTTTTCGTATCACATGCAACGTGCTGCTAGCTACTGCCACGTACTCCATATCAGTGACTTCAGTAGTCATTACACATCGTGAGAGTGTAATGGGACGCTCCGCAGAACTCACGGCCTTCGAACGTGCTCAGGTGATTGGGTGTCACTTATACGTCTGTACGGGAGATTTTCATACTCTAACATCCATAGGTCCGCTGTTATCGATGTGATAGTGAAGTGGAAACATTAAGGGACACGTGCAGCACAAAAGCGTACTGGCCGACCCCGTCCGTTGACTGACAGAGACCACCGACAGTTGGAGGGGGGTCGTAATTTGTAATAAGCAGACATCTGTCCAGTCCATCAGACAGAATTTCCAAACTGCATCAGGATCAACTGCAAGTAGTATGATAATTAGGCGGGAGGTGAAGAAAAAATAGATTTCATGGTCGAGCGGCTGCTCATAAGCCACACATCACACCGGTAAATACCAAACGATGCCTCGTTAGCGTAACATTGGACGACTGAACAGGGGGAAAACCGTTGTTGAGAGTGACGAATCACGGTGCACAATGTGGAGATCCCATGGCAGGGTTCAAGTACGGAGAATGTCCGGTGAACGTCATCTGCCAGCGTGTGTAGTGCTGGCAGTAAAATTCTGAGGCGGTGGTGTTATGATGTGGTCGTGTTTTTCATGGAGGGGTCCTGCACCCCTTGTTTTGCGTGGCACTATCACAGCATAGGCCTACATTGATGTTTTAAGCATTTTCTTGCTTCCAACTGTTGAGTAATTCACGGATGGTGAGTGCTTCTTCCAACACGCTCGAGCATCTGTTCATAATGCACGGCCTGTGGCGGAGAGGTTACACGACAGTAACATCCCTGTAATGGACTGGCCTGAACAGACTCGTGTCCTGAATCCTATAGAACACATTTGGGATATTTTGGAACGCCAGCTTCGTGCCAGGTCTCACCAACCGACATCGATACGTCTCCTCAGTGCAGCACTCCGTTAAGAATGGGCTGCCATTTCCCATGAAACCTTCCAGTAGATGATTGAACGTATGCCTGCGAGAATGGAAGCTGTGACCATAGCTAACAAGGAGAGGCCGCCAATTGTGAAATTCAGATTCGGTTCATACTGCGCATAATAAATGCTCATGGCCAGAAGTGTAATGTGGCAAAGCACCAAGATGCACTTCTCAGCCGTTGTCGAGAAAATCGACAATTAAAAGAAACCGTTGCGGTGAAATACTCTTCACGATTAATAATTTTCTACAGCGTCGTGGCGCAACGGTAAGCGGTCGAGTTCGTAACTCGAAGGTCTCCGGATCGAATATATATATATATATATATATATATATATATATATATATATATATATATATATATATATATATATATATATATTCCCGGCAATAAGTTGCAACAATTATGCATATAAAAAGTTGTTGAAAGTCGTTTGCCGTGGAAAATACTTGAAATAAAACACAATATCACAAATAATATTCAAGTGGATAGAATTTATTGGAAAGTTTCGTATACACTCGCACATAATTAACAATTAGTGACCAGAGGTAGCTGGAGTATTGCGCGAACCAGAGTGATAGTTATCATAGAAACATGGAAAGCAGAAAACAGCACGACATCGAACACATCTGATAAACGATGCGTTTTTACTAGAACAATTGTGTTTTAAACTATCTGTTGGCAAACACATCTGATTGACATTCTGAAAAGTTGTTCTATCGTTCGTCAGGTTTGATGCATACCACGCGTATCGTATCATATCGGCAAAAATCGGAGAAGACAATTGGTGGTGGACGATGGATTGGATTTTTATACTATCGTCTCTGGAGTTGATGTCACGGTTCTGCTCGATTAAAAAAGCGCAATTTTGAAGACGCTTGATCAAATTTTTTACCTGTCGGTAAAAATACAGGTCACACGGTTGGACGAGAGAAGTGCACTTTGGAGGAATGACTTTTATAGCGCACGTTGGTAACTTCTTATCGTCCTGGAACATCTCACTGTATAACGCCGTGTTCGTTTGCCCACCCCAAGAGTCGATCAGAAAGTGAAATTCTTTCTTTTGTGCATATGGTATATACATTTGAATTACAAAGAACATAATAAGAAAAAGTTGCATGGCGCGAGATTCGATCTGGCGACCTTCGTGTTACGAACCAGAGCGCTTACCGATGCGCCACGACGCTGTAGAAAATTATTAATTGTAGAGAGTATTTCACCGTAACGGTTCTTTTTTTTAACTGTCGATTTTCTCGACAACGGCTGAGAAGTGCACCTTGGTGCTTTGCCACATTACACCTCTGGCCATGAGCTTTTATTATGCGCATTATGAATCGAATCTGTATTTCACAATTGGCGGCCTCCCCTTGTAAGAGTGGATGAATACAATATTGACTTCCAGCATTACCGATGGAGGGCGCCACGAATTTGTAAGTCCTTTTCAGCAAGGTGTCCGGATACTTTTGATCACATAGTGTACGAAGAAAGAAATGAAAATGGCTACCGGGGGTGAGCGAGGAAAGAAGTCCATGGAAGACCTTTCTCGGCACATGATTAACCAGTCATGGGACTAAAGTTTGTGTGGTACTGAGTGGAGCAATATAAGAGTGAAATTTTAAGGGAGACAAGAATCCGCCTGAAGAAAAGAAGGGATGGAGGACGGCAAGAGACTACTCAAAAATGTGCAAAAAAAAAAATAGTCAGGTGATCGCAGGCAACTCTACTGTTACACGGTCAGATCCGTCATTGAGTCCTGCTCCCTGCATTCAATGGTGAGACATGCACAGGGTCTGAAGAACTGTAACATCTGGCTGTGACGCGGACGCGGCAGCCCCTCAGCGCGCCACAGCTGCAGCTTCTTGCCTGGGTTAGGCACGGTGTCGGGTGAACGGCCTGCAGCAGCTCCTTCCTGTGGCCTAGAGGCAAGGCCGCCGCGTGCAACAGGTAGACAGCCCACCGACAGCCGCCGGCCTCAGCGCCAGACGCGTCATGCGCTCACTGCCTGCGAGCCCACCAGTTCCCGCGCCTCGTACAAGGCGCGGAACCTACGTGGCCTTCTCGTCCGAAGGTTCTTCCTCAAAGCTGCAGTAGCAGAAAGCACTCCGGAAACAGCGCACATCACGACTGTTTCACCACATTTTGCAGCAATAATTGTGACAGGAGTGTTTGGACTCACCTTTCGATACGTTCGGAATTACGTCACATTAAGTGCTCTACTGGAGTGTGTTCACCTTACTACCGACCAGCCGCACTAAAAAGCGTACAAAGGAAGTCCTCCATCTGACCTTGTAGTCGACTACGTTAGCGCTCGAAACACAAGTTCGATTCGGTCAGTGGTTTCAAATCTTTCTTAGACCATTACCCGTGAGTGCAGTTGGACATTACCTAGTATCACCCTGCCCTCCCTATCCCGCCGTCCATTGCCCCCTCCCTTCTCCCACATTATCACCAACCTTAGCAAAATGGCTCTGAGCACTGTGGGACTTAACATATATGGTCATCAGTCCCCTAGAACTTAGAACTACTTAAACCTAACTAACCTAAGGACAGCACACAACACCCAGCCATCACGAGGTAGAGAAAATCTCTGACCCCGCCGGGAATCGAACCCGGAAACCGGGCGTGAGAAGCGAGAACCCTACCGCACGACCACGAGCTGCGGACCCAACTTTAGCACCTAACTAAACTATGGAATGAATGATTTTTCTTGGAACACTTATTTGAATGTGTGTGTGTGTGGCAGAGAGAGAGAGAGAGAGAGAGAGAGAGAGAGAGAGAGAGAGAGAGAGAGAGAGAGAGAGAGAAAGAAAGAAAATGAATGAAGAGAGAGTTCGTGTGGCGTTGCAGGGGCTACTCACAATTTCTCCTTAGGTAAGAAAGCTAACTGTCCACAGTGAGGATAGGCATTTGTTACAAAACATACTTCCCCTGAATTACTTCTCTCCACTGCGGCATGGCCGAGCGGTTCTAGGCGCTTCAGTCTGGAACCGCGCGACCGCTACGGTCGCAGGTTCGAATCCTGCCTCGGGCATGGATGTGTGTGATGTCCTTAGATTAGTTAGGTTTAAGTAGTTCTAAGTTCTAGGGGACTGATTACCTCCGTTGTTAAGTCTCATAGTGCTCAGAGCCATTTGAACCACTGCGGCACTTGCTTGACCTCCATACTGCAACCCCATTGATAATCACGCAACTTAAAATGTGTGCGCTGTACTTACTGTTCGTAAACCACACATTGCTTCTGAACTGGCAGAAATTTGAAGATTTCAGGCGGTAATGCTTTGTGTCTAAAGACAGACTACTACTACTGCACTATAGTAGCCCTTATGTAGTTAGTGCTGTGTCGTGCTGTCAATTAGTTCATTTACCTGTTTCGAAGCAAATTAAACAATTTATCGACAATTGCAGGTACCCTCTACAACTCCGAGAAGACATTTTCTTGAGATATTCAAGATTTGTTATGAGTATGTCTCACTTTTATCCTCGGTGAGGTACGGGACAAAGCACAACATACAGTACGTGTGTAGTGGGTGGACTATGGGAGGAACCTGTAACCTCTATCGCATTAGTGCTATTAATTGAGAAAAAGTAATTATTGATAACTTCTATAATCAGTGACAGATTCATATAAAAGTGTGATAATATTAATGACCTTTTGAAAATAATTTCGTGACAAACAGAATCGAATCTTTTAGTTTCTACCCCTCACACAATTCCATTTTACCCCTCAGGGTATTTGCCCCCAGGTGAATGATGACAGAAAATAATCAGGTCCTTTTCAAAGGAACCATGCGAGTGTCTGCAAAAACTTTATTTCCGGTAGGCAGAGCAGAACTGAACACTGAAGACATTAATTTATCCACGTTACTTGTTGTTGAGCTCCGTGGCTGTGGATTACATTATTTTAAGAAATACAGCTACCAGGGAACGTTTTATGCATTTTCATTTATGATAACCCATAGTTCGGGATTTCACTATCTTCAATAGGCTTAATGCATTATGAAGTCTTCAGGTGACTTAAGATTTAATTACGTATCATGCAAGGTGCACATGACCGTAAGCCCAAAGCCCGTACTGGGTTAGATAAAAATACATGAAGTGGCTGGTTTAGTGTATTTCTTAGAATAATGAGCTGTGAGGTATTTGAACCCAGCACCTTCTAAAGACGAGTTATATGTCCGAACTACTACGACAGTTTGCTTGAAATTCGCAGTAGTCAGGCTGACAAATGAAACTGGCACAGCATGTTACACATCACTGTGCGTCGCACTTTGCACTGTCGGTTGTACAGTTGTGAGTACAGACGGGCAAGCAAACATTATTGACGTGTGAAAAGCTGGTGTGTGAGAGGATTTCCTGGCCATTTCATTGGCATCTTCCCAGCACACAGATGAGGGTTATAAAAAGACTAACAGCATGTCCCATTTGAAGGCCAAACCGTACTACCATTATCTTTACCCTGTGGACAAAGGTCAATGAAAGCATTGATTTGGCACTAAGTAGTATCATGAAGCAAAGAGTGATGTGTGACTGCTCGAGTGACGTTGGTAGCAAGTAAACGATTACTATCGTCACCCTTAAACGAGAAGTTTTTCCTTTTATTTCTCGACAGTGGATTACGCAAGTCTCAGCATATTCCATTTCGAACACGCTATACGGGTAACACCGTTTTTATGTTTTGTATTTACACTACAATCTAAAGATTTTGTTTTTTTTGTTTTTTGGTATTTCAGGATGCGCTCGTCTTTGTAGAAATTAATTGCTGAGTCTTGAATCGACGAAGCGCTCGCCGAAAGCCATCGATTGCCACCCGCTGTTTCTTTGTGTGAGTACCTGGAGGGAACAAGACAAACATGTTTTTATCGTTCGTACGTAAGCTGTGAGGCAGATTACTCAGACATTGTCAGAAGCATTTTACGATGGACCTTCTAGGAAAGACTGAATGCAGAACTATTGCTTGCGTCACAGCGAGTCTCAGACACGACAGGAATTTCCGATCGGTTTTTCTCCGTTAACATCACCTCCTCCTCTCGCTTGTGTGCAATTTCGTTAATTTTGTTATATTTTACATTCAAAATCTTATATATTAGAAGAACTGTTCCAAAGTATGACAGTAGAACAACCCTCTAAGAAAGCAGACTTCTTTGGGTCTTCATAGACTATAGGAATGTGTGTTATGGCATCAATATATTTGTTGAGTTATGTAGGTAAATGACACTACAGAAAGAGTCACTTGTTCACCTTCTCCTACGTTAGAGAATGTTACCTTATTACAAATATTTAATTAAGTAACGATTATTTCATGATAACTGAAAATTCGTTTTTTATGTCTTTTTTTGGTTACTTTGCTACTTTTACTACAGGAGTTCCCTAATGTTTCATGGAATTCCTGTTTGTCGATTTCATCCCTACTGAGTCCATTCATTTTGCTTCAATGAAATCAGTTCAGCTGGAATTAATTTGCAATAAAGAAAGCCTTTTCAGTTTAACGGGATTAGCGAAATAGTTAACGCGATGGATTCAAAAATAAACTTCCAGTTCGATTACCTCCGTTAAATACATATTGTATTGATATGGGGAAACACTAACCGAGCGGGAAAGCTATTTGGATACATAGCAAATAACCACTTAATTCAGATATGATCATATACACTCCAGTTAGTGCAATCGCATTATGGAATATAGTCCCTAATATTCTATGTTGCTATTTGAATTTTATTCTTAGCTATCGTTAATTTCAAACACCATTCCATAAACGCAGTGTGTTGTTTGAAGTATTTACATAACGCATTCCTAAAAAAAAGTTTTGCCTCTTCTACATGGAAATATGCAGTTGCGTCATATGTCTAAAGACATATGCCACTGTATTCAGTGAACACAGTGATCACATTGAGAAGACACTACACAAACGTAACCACTTCTTCGATTTCGTAATACTACTCTCCCATCACCCATAAAGCGAAAATATTTACCAGAATGGCTTTACAAACGAGCCATCATTCTCTTCATCCTGTCCGAACGACGAAAGTGAAAGAAGAACGCAGAAATGCAAATCCTCGGAACCGATCGTTAGAGAATTCAAAATCATTGCTGCAGTGTTTTCGTGTAAATTTATCACAGAGTCCAGGCACATTAGTATTACTGCCGCCTAAGTTCGTCAACGTGAAGTAACTACTTAAAAAAAGCAGATGGCAGCATTAGCAGTTGAAGGTATGAGAAAGCGTGTTCGTGTGGTGGTGGTGGTGGTGGGGGGGGGGGGGGGGGGGAGGCGTGGCAAACAGTGCAGATTGGCTTTCGGACCACGGGTGAGAGCATCTCCGAAATGGCTAGGTCTGTAAACTGTTCGCGTCCCGCCATGGTGAAAGTATGCTGTGCACTGTAAAATGGACTATCCCAAACTGGTGCCGAAGCACTGTGGTGCGTCATGGGTGAATGAGGATTTTTTAGATATGTACTGACGAACAGACGTTCAAATATTGAGGAACTGATGGCCTGGACGAACCAAGGGACTACCAAGAGTATCTCCTTGGTGAAGGGCGCTGCCTATAAGACTCTGCAGCAGGACGACTGCTGATCATCGGCGACGAGGACTGGCTACACGCCAGTACCGCAGCTTGACGTCCACTGACTGGTGGAAGACTGGCGTATCAGATGACTCACGTTTTATGCTCCATCGGACTGGCCGCGAACAACTGCAACAACTGTCCGAAGTGTCCAGATCGGAGAAGGGAGCATTATGGTCACAGAGATGTTTTCGTGGCATTCCCTGGGTCATATCGTCATACAGGAAAGCACAATGGATCAATGCAAGTATGCATCTACCCTTGGCGGGGGCGGGCATGTGCAACCCTATATGCAGTATGCAGTTTGTTTCTTCTCGGCACAATGGCATCTACCAACAGGACAATGCAACGTGTCACACAGCCCGCAGTGAAAGTGCTCGATTTGAAGAGCACCAGGATGCATTTACTGGACACTTCTGGCCACCAAACACCCCCGATTAACGAACAATCGAGAATCTGTGGGACCACATCGATCGAGCTGTTCGCGCCACAGATCCTCGACCGAGAAACGTAGTGTAGCTGGCCACGGTACTGGAGACGGCGTTTCTCCACATCCCTGTCGGCAATTTCCAGAACCTCACAGACCGCTCGTCTCACAGCGTCCACACTATAAAAGGTGATTATTCAGGCTTTTTACAGGTGGTCACATTACTGTGACTGGACAGTGCGTTATCAAACACTGACGCCCGAATATTTTGTGACCGCACTGTCCCAATGGAGCCAACGAATGCTGGCGGAATTGAAACTACCGGCAGCAGTATCGAGGGATAACGCTTGGTCACAGAGGGAGCGCGATTGTCCCTCCACTACTAGAGGCAGAAGGATACGCGCAGCGGAGTTTTGGGCCCGAAGGCACAACAACCACCAAGTCAGCGTCCACGACACTGCAGCTGGCCGCTGGTTTTTCATCTGGTGGTCAATGGAGGTTTTGGAGAACGTGATGAGACTAACATCAGAATCCTGTACGTTATGTACAGCTACTAGGAATACTTCTTCCGAGAAAGGTTCTAGGCACAAAAGTCTTGTTGTAATTTGTTATTTGAATTGTGTCCCAGTGCTAATACTGAGACCAGAATCTTTATTTTACTAGCGATAACTTCCTGCTAAATGGATTTTTTGTTGATTGTTTTAATTTAGTATTAGTTGTACACCCGCCAACGTAGACGAGGTCGCTAAGGCTCGCCTGTGCAGCGGCAGTCAACTCTGATGTAACACGTTCGAAAACTAGTGCTGAAAATTTTCCATTTCCAGCATGTAGCCGGGAAGAGAAGGAGATTTGGTGCACCAATGTCCTTGATGAAATTCCAAACCGCTCCCCAGAGCATCACGAAGTTAGAGCATGGTAATCTGTCGGTCGGATGGAAGCGTTGAGCTCGGTGGCCCTCTAGGTGCTATTCGTGAATGCCGGCACAGGTTTCACCCCCCCCCCCCCCCCTCCTTTCCTTTACCTGTAACAACATAATCCCAACACTGCACTGTATTGCACAAAAACTCACCACACGACACAGACACACATGTGACTTCAAAACAGGTCAGAGGAAGACAATGGCACCCCATCGCCACTAGGACTTCACCCAGGATGGCGACACAGGGTTCATGCAAGACCTCCCGTTCTCATTCCCGGAGCATTGGCCTCACTCTTTTACCGCTCCTTAACACTACCTACTACAGAAGTTGGACAAAACTATGGCAACGTCGAGAGAAATGCTCGCTCGAATATCAATGCCGATGCTACCCAAAAATGCAGGCTGCGTGTTACATTTGACCACAGACGGCTCTTTTACAATGCCCTCAGTGCAGTGCAGAACAGTATTCTGTGTAGATTGGTGTACATTATGTCGGAGCTAAGTAAATTCGAACCGTAAGCGGGTGTTTGGTGTTTCATGAGGCACCGGACCGAATATTTATACATCACTCTGGAGGTGTAAGGTTACCTTCAAAACTATGCAGGGACCTGTGTTTATCCACTTCAAGAATACTGCAACCTTTTTTGAATGCCAGCTATTTCCCTCCACCGTATTAGGCATAAGGGAAGTGTTGTGTTTTTGAGGTTTCTTATGAACGCTTCTTGACACAGCTTTTATAGCAGAAGGGGAAGGAGGGTGGAGGAGTAGGTGCATTTACCACCTTTATTCTGTTGATCCCCTGCCCATAAGGTGGGGTGAAAAGCTACCACCCCGTCCTATTTGCCTTACTGCGCATGCACAGTGTAGCTCAGGTCTTATTCGTTGCTAGTGTATCCTTCTGGCCCGTCACGTTCACAGTACTGGAGTGGTCGCGTACTCCGTGTTAAGCACTACCCGCTCTACATACGGTTCTCGGGTGTAATTCTACCCAGCCTTGTCATGCACGTTATGTTAGATCGGGTTGATTACCACCCATTTTGTTAATAATGTTAACTTTCAATTCATTTTAAGGTACACCACAATGGCCCACAAAACAGTGTCCACCATTACAGACGAGTTTCTAGAGGTTTTGATGGTGATGGATTCTGATGACTATGAAGACAATTTCGAAGAATCTTACTGAGAGACATCGGATGGTGTGTTATGTGATGATGAGGCCATCTATGATTTCTAACCCAAGGAGGGATTTCTTCAAGAAGACGCACAGCTATTCGAAGACAACGACGAAGAAACTTTATACTTTACCCTAGGAAAATATTTAGATACAATATGCACTAGTACACCCCTGAAGTCCAATTATGTCAAAACGCCTACAAAAAAAGTAAACTATTCCCTAACTTAAAGGTATTGTTAAAGACATGACGAATGAGGGGAAAATTATTATGGTTATTCTTTAACGAAGAAATGATTGATGTGTTGGTGAAATACGAAATTAGGAAATGGAACAAATAGCCGGGCGATTCAATTCCCTCCAATGGTATACCGTGTCGACAAACAAACTTGAGATGAAAGCGCCTTGTGCGTTACTGTGCAGGAGCGGATACACGAAGGATTGTCATTTGAACACCGAAGAAATGTTCTCGAAAATTGATGGACCCTCGATTTTTCGATTGACAACGTATAAAATCCAGTCTGAATTTCGTATCCGTGCCTTTAAATTCGACGAGAAAAAAAAAAAAACACGAGATTAAAGGAAACAAACCGACAAATTTGCAGCTTTTCGAGAGTTCTGGACCCTTTTTACCATTTAGAGTGAAGGTCTTTATACGCCATCTGAATACTTGACTGTAGGTGAAACGTTGCTTAGCTTCAGAGGACGATGTCCTTTCAAAAATTACTAAAAGAAAAAAAAACCTGGCATATATGGCTTGAAAACTGTCAGAATATCTGACGAAAAAACATTGTTTTCTGGTTGAAGTTTCCTACGTTGGAAAAGGACCAGAGAAAATAGGTACAGTAAGTCTTTCGCACGTTACACAAAAATAAACGTTAAATATCACCGGAAATGATCATCTTCGGGAAAGCTCCTCTTACCTCATCTCGTATCTTCTACGACCCTGACAAAATGCTCGTTTCTTTTAAGCCAAAGAAATACAAGAATGTTATCATTTCATCATCCAGGCGTAATTCACCTGGAATAGAAGCGCACTTGAAAAAACCTGACCAAACAGAATTGTAAAATATGACAAAATGCCGAGTGGACGTTTTTGACCAACTGTGTCACGATAAGAGGACGTACAGCAGCCCTAATGCTTGAAGATGGCCACTCCGTCATTTTTACGAAGTTCTGGGCGCTGATGATGTGAGTGCATGTGTACTTTCAAAATTGACTCGGCCCCGCAGAACACAGTTTCTCTAGTAGGGAACGTGCCCGGTGCCTTAGAAGACTTCCCTTTTATTTAGTCGAAGAAGAATAAGAGAGCTTGTAATTTTTGTCCGCCAAGAGAATTTCCACCTATGAAATGTCGGCGAAGTAGGTGAGCAGAAAAATGAGAAGTTGCCAAACAAACTTCGCCCATGTGACATCTGCAATGAAAACAAGTGTAACAATGACAGAAAAGGTTATCCCTTGTACAAAAAACAATAGATGTTTGTGTCGTGAAGATGATAATGTGGCTTGTTCCATTGCCTTGACATGTAGCAATTTAATATCACTTTGTTTTTTTAATTTTTTAATCATTTTATGATGAACTGTGTACGTTGTTGTAGTCTACTTGTCAAGCGAAGTGATATGATGAAAGTACCTAGCTGTCTGTGATCCTACACTAGTAAAATAATGCATTCACCACTGAAGATATTTGGGCATACAGTTACAGTTACGTGCTACCTGTTTCATTAAGATGTTGCTCTTTTATTGTTTCTTTTGGCCAATAACATCAATAAATGAAACTTGCTGGCAGATTAACACTGTGTGCCGGACCGAGACTCGAACTCGAGACCATTGCCTTTCGCGGACAAGTGTTCTACCATCTGAGCTACCCAAGCACGACTCACGCCCCCTCCTCACAGCTTTACTTCTGCCAGTATCTCGTGTCCTACCTTCCAAACTTCACAGAAACTCTTCTGCGAACGTAGAACTTTGAACATAGCTGCTAAGGTTCAGTGTCAGAATTATATTAGAACAAATAAGCCCTCGGTCACAAATATTAAGTCAAAATCGACCAGATTTCGACGCTACTATGAGCGTCGTCTTCAGAATTGGGCTAACTGTTCTAAAACATTACGTATATAATACATTAATAAAATTAAAGTTTGTACTGAGTGGAAAAAGATGCAGTACTTAAAAGTCACATATTGAAGAAGATCTAAGCCGGATAGGCGACGTCATGAATAGTTGTAAGTAAGATGGCGAGCCGCTAAAGGCTGCTCGTACTTTAGTGAACAAGGGTTGCAACAAGACAAGAAATAACGAAGACAAGAGTTGTTGCAACCCTCGTTCACTAAAGTACGAGCAGCCCTTAGCGGCTCGCCATCTTTCTTACAACTATTCATGACGTCGCCTATCCGGCTTAGATCTTTTTCAATATGTGACTTCTAAGTACTGCATCTTTTTCCAGTCAGTACAAACTTTACTTTTATTAATGGCCGGCGCGGTGGTCTCGCGGTTCTAGGCGCGCAGTCCGGAAACGCGCGACTGCCTCGGGCATGGATGTGTGTGATGTCCTTAGGTTAGTTAGGTTTAAGTAGTTCTAAGTTCTAGGGGACTGATGACCAAAGATGCTAAGTCCCATAGTGTTCAGAGCCATTTGAACCATTTATTAATGTATTATATACCTAATATGTTTTAGAAGATTTAGTCTAATTCTGAAGACGACGCTCATAGTAGCGTCGAAACCTGGTCAATTTTGACTTAATATTTATGACAGAGGGCTTATTTGTTCTACTATCTTCTGCGAAACTTGCAGGAGGGCTTCTGTGAAGTTTGGAAGGTAGGGGAAGAGGTACTGGCAGAAGTAAAGCTGTGAGTACCGGGCGTGAGTCGTGCTTGGGTAGCTCAGTTGGCAGAGCACTTGCCCGCGAAAGGCAATGGTCTCGACTTCGAGTCTCGGTCCGGCGCACAGTTTTAATCTGCCAGGAAGTTTCATATCATCGCACACTCCGCTGCAGAGTGAAAATCTGATACTGGCAACATCAACAATATTTGATTTATTAGTATCAATTGTGGTACATTTAATTACGCTTAAAAATACAAATGTATTTCAGTGTGTGGTATTCCACCCGTCGTTGTTGTCAATGTCCTTTCAGTCGACCTAGTGGTCAGTGGATTAACCAGGTGTTTTTGCTACGATCTGATCGAATTTTAAACTTGAGTGGAGGTGCCTTAGATGTGGAGTGTGTAGAGTTGAGCTGGGAAGAACGCACGCGCACGCGGCAGCAGATATCGATCTTAGGCGAGCCGACGGCCCGTGTGTTTGCACTGGACAGCGGCTAATTTGCGGGCTTGTTGGAGGCCGGGAGATGTTACCTGCCGCTGCCGACAGCCGCAGGCGTAGGCCCGGCCGGCCGGCCTGCCTGCCTGCCTGCCTGCGTGACTCAAATGCAGAGCGGCCGCCGTTCCGCCTCGCCTGGCACAGCACAGCTCCGGCCGCGGCTGTCCAGCACGCTACGTTGCCCACTATGCAGCGCTGTGCTGTGCGGGCACCGCTGCACGGCTAGCTCCACCGCCTGCCTCATCCACCAAACCCAGTGGTTACCACACTGGACTACGATTTGGGAGGACGACATTTCAGATTTAGGTTTTCGTTATTTCCCCTAAATTACTCCACACAAATGCCGTGATGGTTCCTTCAAAAGAGCACAGTCGATTTCCCTCCCAGTCTTTGAAACAATCCGAACGTGTACTCCATCTCTGACCACCTCCATGTCGACTAGACATTAAACCCTAATCTTCCTTCCTTCTTAATTCACCAACTACAGGTCAAAGAGTGCCGCAGAGTCCTTCACATGTACACTTTACCTTTACCATGCAACACGTTTTGGATGCGAACCTTGAGGACTCCTGGTTTCCCAATACTGATTGACAATGGTCTGCTCATAGAACCAATTTTCCTCAGTACTTTCTTCTGAAACAAGCGCACATCCCTGCAACCTAAAGAGTGTTTCCACAGCAACAAAAAAATGGTTCAAATGGCTCTGGGCACTATAAGACTTAACTTCTGAGGTCATCAGTCACCTAGAACTTAGAACTAATTAAACCTAACTAACCTAAGGAGATCACACACATCCATGCCCGAGGCAGGATTCTAACCTGCGACCGTAGCGGTCGCTCGGTTCCAGACTGTAGCGCCTAGAACCGCACGGCCACTCCGGCCGGCTCCACAGATACACCCCGTTGTTTGTCCAGCTTACAAATTACGTATGCTGAATGTATAGTCTTGGTTGGTTGGTTGGTTGGTTGGTTGTTGGGGGGAAGGAGACCAGACAGCGTGGTCATCGGTCTCATCGGTGTACGGAAGGATGGGGAAGGAAGTCGGCCGTGCCCTTTCAGAGGAACCATCCCGGCATTTGCCTGCAGTGATTTAGGAAATCACGGAAAACCTAAATCAGGATGGCCGGACGCGGGATTGAACCGTCGTCCTCCCGAATGCGAATCCAGTGCCTTACCACTGCGCCACCTCGCTCGGTTGTACAGTCTTGTTCTGCTGTTTTGTTTCGTTAGAACAAAAGGGTTTGGGGAATCTTAGAGTACATCTGTAAATACCCTATTCTCAAATTAATTTCCTGTCCGATAAAGACGCCCGGAAGTTGAGCAGCTATTTTATCCAGTGCCTCATAACCGCTGAGGCTTTATCTCTTTCTTTGTGTTTTAGTATACTTCCGTCTCATTATCTGCATTAAATCAGCTCTTGGCGTCATTAAATAGGTCCTGTTTGTTCTAGTTCCTGCATGTCACTGTCCACACTTGGCAACAAGTCCGTGGCTCAGTGGTCAGCGTGACACTGACGAGTTCCCGGAACTGCCAGGGACTTTTCCTTGTTGGGACGACTGGACCGGGGCGCACTCAGCCTCGTGATGTCGATTGAAGAGCTACTCGATCGAGAAGTAGCGTCTCCAACTCACGAAAGCTGATAAGGATTGACGAAGCGGTGTGCTGAGCCCGCGCTCTTCCACACCGTATCCAATGACGCCGTTGGTGGAAGATGACCTGTGGACGGAGTTTATGTTTACCGAGGTTGTTTACATACTAATATTGTAAAGCGTTTCGAGCCTTACCATATACTGCGTATGGTCTTTCGGTAACGCACGGCGTTGTGAAGTCCGATATCCACGGCAATGTCAGTTCGTTTCGCTTCGCCCACATTTACCAATGGAAATTACCTTGCCGATATCGGAAGTGGCATCTTTCACACGAGCTCTATCGCTTTGTCGGAGACGTACACCTGGAGTATTCAGCTTCGAAACCTCTGGCCATCATCCCCGCCGAGTTACAGCCGTCTTGCTGCCATTCTGAGTGTCTCACACAACGATGTTAAAAAAATAGACATGTTTAATTTTTTTTCTTTGCTATAGTAATTGAAGCAGGCGAAAAGGATTACAAAGGTCTCAAAAATGAGATCGACAGGAGGTCCAAAATGGCTAAAGAAGGATGGCTACAGGACAAATTTAAGGATGTCGAGGCATTTATCACTAGGGGTAAGATAGATACTGCCTACAGGAAAATTAGAGAGACCTTTAGAGAAAAGAGAACCACCTGCATTGATATCAAGAGCGCAGATGGAAAACCAGTCCTAAGCAAAGAAGGGAAAACAGAAAAAAGGGATGAGTATTTAGAGGGTCTATACATGGACGATGTACTTGAGGACAATGTTATAGAAATGGAAGAGGACGTAGGTGAGGATAAAATGGGATATATGATACCGCGTGAAGAATGTGACAGAGCACTGAAAGACGCAAGTAAAAAAAAAGGCCCGTGTAGTACACAACATTCCATTAGAACTAATGATAGCCTTGGGAGAGCCAGCCATGACGAAACATTACCATCTGGTAAGCAAGATGTATGAGACAGGCGAAATACCCTCAGACTTGAAGAAGAATATAATAATTCCAATCCCAAAGAAAACGGGTGTCGACAGGAGTGAAAATTAGCGAGCTATCACTTTTATAAGTCAGAGCTGCAAAATACTAACAAATTCTTTACAGACGAATGGAAAAACTGGTAGAAACCAACCTTGGCGAAGATCAGTTTGGATTCCATAGAAATGTTGGAACACGTGAGGCAATACTGACCATACGACTTATCTTACAACATAGGGTAAAGAAAGGTAAACCCCGTTAGAGAACGTGTACAGTAGCAGACTGTTCACAAGGCGTCGAATAATGGCATCAGGCATGGCCATGAATGTAACGGTTGGTTATTGTAATTTTACACAGCAGTACAGCTATGGTTGAATCAGTGAACTGCTGCAAACATTTTGAAGAGTAGCGGGGAAATCCGAATTATAATTGTGTTTTCATGGACAGAGGAAAGTGCGAGTTACTTATCAGCAAGGTGAAATCAGTAAATGTCAACGAAAGTGGGACAGCAACGACTCCTAATTTTTGAGATAAGAATTGCTCGAGTGAGTGGTGTAACAAAGTTAATAAAACCTGTTAGTGAAGAAGGCAAAATTAACTACTAAGTTTACGATGAACTGTATGATACCCTGCATGACTCTCATGAATCGAAAGACCACGGGGGACGCGACCGAATGATAAGATGGTTGAAGTCAAAGTACCATAATATAACATGTAGAAATGTTCTGATTTGTCGTAGATTATGGGATCCTTGCTTACAAAAACAAAACGGTCAGAGTAAAGAAATAGTAGTGAAACCCATGTTGTTAAAAAGAGTTAATTCCGGATGTCAAATCGATGTTATCGAGTTTATTTCGCAACCAGATGAAAACCACAAATTCATAATGGCTTATCAGGACCATGTCACTAAATTCGCTGCTCTCAGGCCACTGAAGTCTTAAACAGCTGAAGAGGTATGCGATAACATTGACTTTTTTGCGTTACTAGTTCCCCTCAGTGTTGCAGTTAGGTAACGGTCGAGAGTTGATTAGCAAAATAATGACCAGCCTAACTGAACTACGGCCCTATTTGAAGACTGTGCACGGTAAACCTAGTCACAGCCACTGCCAAAGGAGCGTAGAGCGAGCAAATGAAGACATAGAAACTATGCTGCCTACATGGATGCAGGAACACAGAACCTTATTTCTCGCCAGTGAAGGTATACTATCAGTAACGATGGTGCACTACGCCTAGTGAGCGTGTATTGTTTAGCGAAACGGGAATCATAATCCACTTTCACCAAAGGAGCCAGTGAAGGTGCACCATCACCATTGATGGTATACCTTTCCTGAAACTTCCACTTGCATATGTAGTTCGCTCAGAAAATATTTCGTTTTGTATGCTGCGTGTGTTGGAAATGGACAAACATCCGCCACATAACGCTCGAAAAACCCGCAGTTTGTATGGCAATAGCACAACAAAGGTCAATGTTCTCTATTCTCGCAAACTAATATTCCTTCCGTCGCTCTACTCCAAGGTTCTACCTGGTCAGCTCTTTGGCCACCTATCGAGAATCGAGACCCGGAAGATACTTGCGGTGCACCTGGCGTAAACTGTCCTGATGACGAAGAGTAGCTGAAAGAGACAGAAAGACGGATACAGAGATGGACACTAAGATGAAGATCGAAGAACTGACGCAGCGACGAGTAGCCGCGCGGTCTCAGGCCTCTCGCCACAGTTCGTGCAGCTTCCCTCGTTGGAGGTTCGAGTCCTCCCTCGGGCATGGGTGGGTGTGCGTTGCCCTTAGCATAAGTTAGTCTAAGATTAAGTTGTGTGTAAACCTAGGGACCGATGACAAAAATGGTTCAAAATGGCTCTGAGCACTATGGGACTCAACTTCTGTGGTCATCAGTCCCTTAAACTTAGAACTACTTCAACCTAACTAACCTAAGGACGTCACACACATCCATGCCCGAGGTAGGTTCCAGACTGTTGCGCATAGAACCGCTCGGCCACTCTGGCCGGCCTCACCGATAACCCCAGCAGTATGGTCCCATAGGAATTCACATACATTTGAACAACTGACTAGGACAGAGAAATTAAGAGAGAGACTGGACTCAAAGAAGGCGTCATTTGCTTAGTGTTGTCTGCTATCCTCAACGAATTCTTTCCCCCACTCCGTTACACCCTGATGGGAAGGAGACGGGAATACAAAAAACGAGCAACGTTACGTAATTATGTCTGCGGTGCTAACGCCTAAGTAAATTACCAGCACCTCTTAAGGGCAGCTAATCTGATAGACAGTAACAGCGCTCATTTGCATACCAAGCAGTCCCGTACTGCCGCTGTATCTCCCAATCGCCACACCCGCTCCTGGCGACGGAAGGCCTTTACAAAAGGACGACGGAGGAGCGGCTGAGGACACACCGACTTGAAACCAAAGGCGGCGCCTCGTGTTTCTACGGCAATCGCATGACTCTTACAAGCCCGGTAGCTCGGCAGATTACGGCGGCGCTAAGGAACATCGTTACTTGCCTCTAATGATTTTGTAGCTCTTACCTGTACTTTTAACTACCGTATAGGAGTTCTTGTACCCAAAAAAGGGAAAGCACATACGTTACATCCACCGTTTTGTTAAACCCTGATACTAAAACAGCTCTACGACCCTTTATAGTGAACTAGAGGTGTGGCATGGTTGCACCAACTGCCCTAACGAAAATGAATGAGATAATATTGCGCAACAAATTTTTGCAGTTAGGTTTGCTGAAAAGACGACTTACATTATTCGTAACTGATGGTCAGAAAAGCTATTAGTGGATTATATACTCCGTATGACGCTTAGTTCATTCCACGCGGATTTTTAAAGGACGGCTTCATATTATTTTTTAGTTTAGGAAACCTTCCAAATATAACATGTGGCTTCATCAATACGTACAAAAATATAGCTTTTCAAGTTCAACATCTGCGAAGTCATTCACTAATCTTTTGTTAAGCGCATAGTGACGAGCACATTCTATCGTCATATTTCCACTTCTTACCTATTCCACTCTATGAATTCCTCGCTTTGCGCTACCTGGTGCGCAGGTCCTACACTCTTCATTTGGTATTTAAAGTTCTTCCGTGAGATCTCTATGGGGGAAACAATTTAAATCTTTTAAACTTGCTAAATTTACTATCACAAAGAGTAGTGTTCTTCCTTCCAAGGTTTCAAATGTAATATAGCCGAGCATCACTTACACACACACACACACACACACACACACACACACACACACACACACACACACACATTGTCCCCAAAGGAAGAGGGAAGTAAATTAGGAACTAACGACTTAAGAACAACGTCACTTCACTCAATGGGGCGTTCCAAGTCGAATTGCATGCCTCTGAAATTGTAATGCAACCCGGTAAGGATAGCAAATACACGAACCACACTAAACAAGGGGTCGCACAAGGCTCTTTAAGAAGGTGGCACTAGTAGCTGCGCTACAATTACTTCAGAGCTCTAACTATAAAATGATCTCTGTCATTTACTCTCGCTGCGAATGAATCGCGTTTTCTTGCTGGACCACAGCACTTCACTTCATGGCTTTAAGCTATCCTCTCTGCCGTAGGATTCTTTATACTGGATGTTTTAGGCTGGAGTTAAACCCGATCTTATTTCAAGGCTTACAGATCGGCCTAGCCCAATAGGTAAATTATTTTAGGTTACTTATTTCTGTCTATTGGCTTTGAGATCTGCTGACAGCTTATTGAAGTTATCTGAGCCGTCTTTGTAAGTTATTGTGTGCGCAGCGTAAATGCAAAGTGAAGTGATAGTTTTAGCTGAAGACATGTGAGCGTTCTCATTAAAATTTTATTTGTACAATTTTGTATAGAACAGGCTTCAGTAACATTAGTTTAAACTCAAGCTATTTACGTTGCTATAGACTTCTGTCCGTCCACGTTACAGATATTCTTCTCTATCAGGCTCGAGCACAATTTGTAATTTATCAGTATTATTTCTGCTGGCATTGCTACTAAGGGTTAATTTTACTACTTTTTGACGTCCGCTGGGCGTTATTCTTTAAATTTTCTTTATATAGCTTTTATCGTTTTCCCTTTTTCTTATTTTTAGTGACTCACTGCCTGTTCTCACCTAATAACTAAATATTTATTCATGTTGGACTTACTAGTTTAGAGCAATTTTGAATTGAAATCTTTCTTTTAGCTCAAACAGTCTTGTTTTATCTATGTTGAAACTCCACCACTCAGTGTTTGATATCTCAAGTTAAATTGCTCAGTTTCTAATTCTAAAACTGTATTGCCCTTTTGGTTGCATTCATGTGCATTTCTTAGACTTAATATAGTAACTGTCTGGTGTGCCCATAAAAAAAATTCTTTTATGATTCGAATGTTACGTTTGTGCCTGATGCCTTACTGCTGCCAGCTCTTAGCTTGTTATGGTATTTCAAAAATTCTTTTCTTGAGTCAGTATGTATGTCACGGCAAGAAAACATGTCCAAGTACAGCTGTGAAACGACCGTAGGTTATTGTAGACTACCATAGTGTGTTGCACACCTGTGGGCGTTACCTCATAACAATCACTTTCTTTACGTGTTCCCGTTCCCGTAAAAACCGGCAGCAGTGAATCGTTCAGAAATTAACTGAGGATGTACGAAGGGCTGGGTAACCCACGGAACATCTTGCTCTACATTGTAATTCTGCTGTCTGTTACTTGGAAGTAAACAGTATTTACAGCAAAATCGAAATTGTCAATGTTTAAGTACGGTTTTATCAGAAAATTGTTGATTTTTAACCTGAAACAGGGGTATTGTAGTAAAAATAAAGAAAAACAGATTTCTCATAAACTCTAGAAAACGCCATTTCCTGAACAGAATGGTAAAATAAAAAACGCGAAACAAAACTATATATCAAACATCGCTGTAATACTTTGTCGAATTTGCATAAAACATGTTTCTATTATTCATAAACAACTTTCAACAGGTTAACGCACAAAATCCATACAGTTTTAAAGAACACAACTTCAAGACCGAGCTGGTACAAACAGACGGAAAAAGACCTAAGAGAATTACGGTCTCCAAACCTACATGACAGAAATGGAATCAGAAAAATCACAAACACACGGGGTTTTGAGGAAGAAGACAGAAAAGCTAACCAACATACTTGGTCTACGCAACAAAAGCTAGCCCATTCGTTGCGTATGAAGAAATACTGGGCGAAAAGGAAGGCTAACAGATGTTCATTACGCGTGGTCCTAAGTGATCCAACCGCGAAGAAGAAGAAACAACTTTCGAATTTATCAGTAACAGGAAACTCTTGAATTTGATCACTAAGAAAATTCTATTGAGTAAAAAGTAATAATAATTACATAAATTTTTTAGTGATTGTCATGAGAACTGTACATGTATCAATAGCAATTTGGTTACATAAAAGAGCAGAAATTACGCGATCAACTAATTTTTATTACTTATAAAATGCACTTTATATTCTGTAATGATATAAAATAAATAATGGGCTACCGCTGAATGATGTGCTGTTCTGTTTATGGGCAGACAAGCAAATAAATAAACAAAAAAGTGGTCAGCTCCCATTTCCTCTGTTACACATTCATTTTTTCCCTTATCAATCCTACCGATAATCCTACCATTTACAACGTTATTTACGTGTGTAGCAGTACTACCGAATGGTAGGTTTGATAGAGAGCAACTCTAGGATTAAATAATACGGCCGTACCGTGTTAACCCCTTACATACAGCAGCAATTCCTTTGTTTAACTTACGGGTCACTACTTTTTTTTGTCTTCGTGTGAAATCAAAGTGTATGTTTTGAAGGTCTACTTGCATATGTTATCATTAAATGTTGGAGACAGTTCAGAAGTATGTTCCTAATTTTACATTTAAAAAAAAAAACTCAGGTTAAAGTAAGTTTCAAAGTTTCGCATTAAGACATACAAATCCAGCAAGAAGAAAATACATATCGCTCGTAGACAAGACTGTGTGTGTGTGTGTGTGTGTGTGTGTGTGTGTGTGTGTGTGTGTGTACCGCTTGGTGTATTCGCTGCAACGCTGTCTGGCCGCCAGACATTTACGGACATCAGCTGATTCACCTCCTTCTACCTCAGTAGGCGTCAGCGATCGACGTGGGCGGTGCGTGTGTGTTACGCGATAAGGCTATCGCAGTGGATGCGCACGTGGCAGAATTTGTGCACACTCATTCTGCTCCGAGCACCCCGCACAATGAAGAAACTCTCGCCTGCTGACAGCGCAGAAAATCTGCTGGCCCTCGGCGGAACCCTGCTTGTGAGTCACTCACGGTAACTGGACAATTCAGTCGCCCTCGTGCTACTGGATATACCGAACTGCCCACAGCTGCCACTTAACGCGAGCCTTATAAACAACAGAGACTATAAAAGAGCAACAGAATTCATGGTACTCTCTTTCTGTCATTTATGTAGGATTTAAATGACCCTCTGCGGGAAGACAGCGACCACGTAACTGCTTCTTAACATCTCCTTTCAGTCGAATACATAAAGTATACGAACAGTTGTTGAATACGAAGAATATGAAATTATCACATGCCCTGAAATCCGTGCGTTTTAAATGTCGCCTCCGGGACGCGAAGTTGCATCGGTCCCGGATCAAATCCTCGCGGCGGACTAACGCGTAGGGTCGGTGTGCCCAATAGCTTCGGTGTAGCTTTCGGATGGGTTCCCACATCTGACTACATGAATACCGGGCAAGTATCGAAGTCCCTTCCTCCCCCCCCCCCCTCCCCCCCCCCCCCCGCCCGTCAGCAAAAAGGAAGGGCATCCGGCCACCCCCTTACACTAACAATGCAAGATCCAACAATAGCCACGCTGAGCCAGCGTAGATACGGGACAAAGGCACAAGAAAAAAAGAATACTGTGAAATACACATGGAAAAATTCAGTAAGTGATCTGTACATATAAAAGTCAATGTGCTACCAAACTGCTAAGGACAGAAACCTGAAATTTGGAGGCAGTGGGGAGCTTATACCGTTAGCGTCTTTTAAGAAGGGAATTTCCGAAATTACAACTCTAAGGTGGTGAAATAGGGCATGAACTTCGTTTTTTTTTTTGTTTTTAAATGTCGCTATTAAGACAAATTTGAAGTTAGACCTACGATAATTTGTTTTTGTTTCTTGGTCAAGAAAAAAGTGTGTTTCAGCATTATTAGAAATTTAATAGTATGGGGTAAAACAGTAAGTGAAACATTTTTTGAAAATATATTATTACATTACTACTGAAGGATTTAAAAGCTACATATATTAACATTTAAATTTGGCTTCTCGGTTAGAAATAAATGTGGTTCATTATCCTTGGAAATTCAGTTCCTAAGGGAGTCAGGGTCAGACTGATTCACTGGCTCACGTCCAGTCAAACTTCTGCAGCAGAAACTTGAGGTTTGGTGAAAGCGTGAATCTTATACTGTAGGCATCTTTTAGCAAGAGAGTGTCCGAAATCCCACTCCTAAGGCGGTTAAATAGGAGATGAAAGACTTTTTGAAAGTATGTCGCTATTAGGGGAATTCTGAAGCAAGAACGAAACTGGTACTAGGTTTCTCATTCAGAAAATGAAAAATGCGTGTTTCGGAATTTTTAGAAATTCAACCACTAAAGAGGTAAAATAGTGCGAGAAAGATTTTGAAAATAAATAATTACTAAAAAACTACGAAAATGTTTTTAAGGCTACATCTATGACAAGTTGTATTTGATACCTCGGTTAGAAATTAAAAAAAAAATACATGTCTCAGTGTTTCTGGAAATTCAGTTCCTAAGGGGGTGCAACAGGGGATGAAAATTTTAAAGAATATTTCTTCATATTAAAAAACTTTAAGGTTAAATTTGGCATTTCACTTCTCTGAAAAATATTTCTTAGGGGATGAAAGTTGATACGGTAATATGACCACAAGAACGCAAAAGGCGTTACTAACAAGAACTGGATTCCAGCTATCAGAATCGCTTTTTGGTCAGAAGTGCATCTGGAAAAACCATGCTTATACGGCCTGGATTGGCGTGTAAAGCTTAGAAGATGTTTCAGTTTGAGGACATGAACGTTTGATTACATAAAAACAAACATATCTCTGCAGGCCATACAGTCTACGAGAGCGAAGCAGCGGATGCTAAAACAGTTATTTATAAAAATAACAGTTAAAGATATACAGTACACAGAACGTAAATGGACATGATGGTATTGCTTTTGGCCAGTTTATGTTCCCACCCTGTGCTCCAATTGAGATGACTAGATGTCTGTTCGTCCCCATATTCGCACAATGGCTGTCCTGCACGATGCCCCACTTCTTGTGGTTGTCCTTTAATTTTACAACCGCATTGCGTAGTCTGTTCAAGGACTTCACGTACCCCACCCTCATCAACAGTTGGCAATTCTATTTCAGTTTCGATGCGTTCCGGATGTCCAGTACAGCTTTGTTTCCCTAGTACAACTCTGGCTTTTCTAGGGTCTGAAGTGGGGCAAACGATGCTAAGGAACTCTTGCTGGGCTTCATAGGAGACGATGGCTGATGTTCGCGAAGGGAATGAGCTGATGTGTTTCAGGCATTTTCTCTTATTAGTAGTCGCTTCGTGCCTGATATCGGGTGGAGCTGCCTACAGATGGATACAACTTCTGTGTAGGTGTTTAAAGCAGCCTCTGATTAGCCTGCAGGTTTCATTCAGGGAACTATCTAATCTGTATATACCACACGGGACTAACATATTAAGCAGCAACGTAGCAGGCTGATGGGGCAGCCGCCATTAGTGTCTGAGGTCGGGCACCTCATCGAGATCCAGTTAGTTTACGTAGCTGACACTTAGGTGATGAATACCTTTACCCTGATTTTCGTGCAATGTATCTTTAAGGTTAGAGAGTGGCCCAAGATAACAACGAGGTGAATTGGGCCATTACCGTGTTGCAAGTTTATTTCTTTCCAATCAATACGTAGCTCCCTTGGGTTTGTTTGTTCTTCAAATGAAAGGCACAGACTTTGGTTTTTATTTTCCTTACAGAAGTCAAAGCACTTCCAGGGCATCAGTGAGGTTTGTTTTATAGTTTCGAAGTTGCCAGGTCAATTCATCGACAAACTCTTGGCATGAGAGGAAACATGTGACTGACATTATGCAGTTCCTTGAGCAACAGTGCATGACTGCCGATTGATTATTCCAGTCCAGATACACTAAGATATCGAGACGCAAATTTTTTTTAAAAAATCTTGGTGAGATTATGCTATCGGCTCCTGGTCAGGGATTTGGATTCAGATGTGACTGGAGTAGGAATGATATCACGAAAGGATCTAGAATGAGTATCTGGAAGGGCAGGAGGCTGGCAGGAATGCAATTATGCAAGCAAAGGGTTGATTAAGGCCTTCATTTAAAAAAAAAAAAAGAAGAAAGTGGAGATGGGTTTTTCTTTATTAAGACGGGTGAGTCTCAGGAATGATTCATGGTTGAGAAGACAAAGCGATTAAAATTATCCACGAAAGCACAAGAAGTGTTTGGTGATTTAAGGAAGTTGGGGCGTGACGTGAGAGGAACGACAGCAAGAAACGTTTTCTTAAGGATGAGGCAAACAGTGAAGTGTAGGGATTCGAGATTCTGTTTTGAAGGAGGCACCGTAGAACTGACAAGGGTAATTATTTTTGTGGGGGATGGGAAGGGTTCAATTGTTGAGGGATACGAGGCGGACTGTATGAAGCTCGAGGAGAGGCCGTAAGGACGTGTTTTTTCCCCTTTCTTTTAGTACATATCTCATTCTCTACTCCCAAAGGCAGAGAGGTCTATTCCAGTTCTGACCCATTTTACAGTCTTTACAGTCAAGTACCAAATGAGACGCTAGTGGGGCAGAAGTTGTACTTGGAAATGTTTCTGAGGGGTCTCCAGTTCCGGCATATACCTTATAACTAGTGGAGGCCTTCCGGAAAACTTTGTAAGAACAGAGGGAGGGTTGGAGCGGAATTCTTCGTTCTGGGGCAATGTGACGCATACGCAACAATTTGTTCTGTTTTGATTGCATTTATTACTGCTGATGAGTTTCGACACTCTGTCATCCTCAGATCAAAAACGCATGAACAACACAATGCGTTACGTCAAATACTACATGGTTATTTTCGACGTAATACGTTGTACTCATTCATAATTTTAGAGTGTGACAAAATTTCTGTTGGGTTTTGGTTACTATAGTTCAATTAATTCTTTCGGAATAGTCTTTTAAAGTCAAAGTCGATGGTTGGTAAATAGCTGCCACATTTTCAGTGCGTGCCAATTAGGCACTTTATGATAGCGTAATTGGTCGAAATTAGTAGGATAATAAATCGTCACTGAAGTCATTCTGGAGCATTACACGAATTACTAATGTGTCATGCCAAGACGTGATGACCGAGGTGTAATTACCGGCAGGCCGTTGTGACGGAGCGGTTCTAAGCGGTTCAGTCTGGAACCGCGCCGCTGCGACGGTCGCAGGTTCGAATCCTGCCTCGGGCATGGATGTGTGTGATGTCCTTAGGTTAGTTAAGTTTAAGTAGTTCTAAGTCTAGCGAACTGATGACCTCATTTGAAGTCCCTTAGTGCTCAGAGCAGTTTGAACTATTTGTAATTACCGGTTATTCTCGGCTGTAAATTAGACATGTAAACATAAATATTAGTTTAAGTCTCACTACGTACGTCACTTGAAACATTTATTCCTCTTCAGCAATATGATCACAGTTAATTACAATTGATGAGATAGCGTACTGACGTGCAAATGATTATGGCTTGAGTACGCCCTGTCGGCTTTTAGAGCCCGCAAGCAATCTCCTCTCTATCCATGACAATGCAATATGACACGAGTACTGTAGCCACGTGAACAGTTCCACGGAGGGCCAACGATCGCTACCGTGTCAACACTAATAACTCTTGTTGGCGAAAAATTACGAACAGAAAATATGGTATACCACAGATTCTTTAAATTTTTGATCTCCGGATGGCCGAATGCCGAAACGCGTTATAAAAAAAGTTCAAATGGCTCTGAGCACTATGGAACTCAACTGCTGTGGTCATTAGTCCCCTAGAACTTAGAACTACTTAAACCTAACTAACCTAAGAACATCACACACATCCATGCCCGAGGCAGGATTCGAACCTGCGACCGTAGCAGTCGCACGGTTCCGGACTGCGAGACCACCGCGGCCGGCAAAAACGCGTTATCAGCAACAATAATGTGCTACCGAGACAGAAATGTCTATGTAGCCCCTGTGTGTGCATAAGCACGGTCGCTGATCTCCACTAAGATATCCTGTGATCCATTATCAATACGACGCAGAAAAACACACAAAATCGAAGCGCGTCTGTAGGTGTACTTGTCTGAGTGTGTCGCACATATATAATTGCCAAAGTTTGTAAGCGTATTCGTCACGCCTTCACACTGAACGGATGGATGGATGGATGGATTTGAAAGAAATTCGGAATGGAATTGGCTTTTACCCTGAACTTATACATAGGATTCTCTTAAAAGTGGTAGTACAAGATATTTATTGATTTGAAGATTATAGCATGAAATATGGAACAATAATTGCTCTTAGAAAAAGCTATTTACTCTGGTTTTTGAACTGTATCCTATTTGCA
This sequence comes from Schistocerca gregaria, assembly GCF_023897955.1. Lineage (NCBI taxonomy): Eukaryota > Metazoa > Arthropoda > Insecta > Orthoptera > Acrididae > Schistocerca > Schistocerca gregaria. The sequence continues at coordinate 570,180,107 of NC_064921.1, read as the reverse complement.
ATAACACTTAGTTATTAATATGTCACACATAATGCGATTCAACGTAACGAATACAAAGATTATACATTCCCCAAATGTTTAATCCACACTTCCATACTAGCCCGTTGTTTTCTTATAGCTTCTCAGACGCTTGACAATTCATAATGACGGTTTCTTTTGAGTGCTTTATGACTGAAACACATTAGAATGTGGTAAACTTTTAATGAGGTTGGATTTGATTATAATGTGCGAGCATATCCGCGGGTAACAAGCATACACGTGAGGGCAGCTGAAGTTTATGCATGAACAAAAATTATGAAATTATCGCTGAGCCGAACTAGAAATTGCTTATTTTCTTTCTTCGCAGAGTTAATGTGCTTTTTTTTTTAATGAACTTGAACAAAATTGAATAAATTAGAGTAAATTTTGCTATGGAGACACCCTATACCCTGTTTTCACACAGCACCTATAAGTAGGCTAGCTATCACTCCAAGGAAAAAAAAATTTTTTTTAAGAAAATGTGATAGCATGGGATGATCAATGTGTCTATTGTGCCTGGGGTTGGTCAATGTGACTGAAAAGTCACTTATGGAATTACCAAATAAATGCATATTGGTGCCCAAGAATGAATCGGCAGCAAACACCAATAAAATAATTATTGATCACTCAATACAGCGATAACAAGAAACGGATCTGCTACGTACGGTGTAGAGAATTTAAATTCATTAGGGCTACCGGAGGTGCAGCCCACAAGTTGGAGCTAAAGGTCATACTGATGGGTGACCTGGATGCACCAAGATAGTGCAATAGCACCAGGTTAGGCATCAAGGAACTGAGGACGCATGTAGTGCAGGCCACCATCATCACAGACTGAGCCAAAGGAGAGACAGTATTAATACCGTGAATTCCTATCATCCCAGAAAACCTGCCTTTCCATCTCAAACGCCTGCAGTTCACCTTGAAAGTGACCTTCTCGATCACTAAAAATGAAAGGACGAACGTCAAAAGTGCAAGGTAATCATATGTACACACCACGCTTTTCGCTCAGAGAGCGCTATGATGGCTACTCGCTTGTTTCGGAAGGCGGAAATCCCTCTGAAGGTTGTTACAGAATCGCATTACAGTAGATTTCTGACTCTATACGCACCCAGGCAATTACTACATTTTCCGTGGCAGGCACGTAGCAAACAGTTGTGAAATTATTTACGCCCTTTATTGTCGTGTTTTCCAATTCGCTACTCTGTCGAGTAAAATTTGTTGGATTCGGTAAACGAGTGAGTCGTTAGAGACACATACTCTGTCAGCTCTTCCCCTCGCCTCAAAATCTGGGGGATTCTTCCAATGTCGCGCGGTTTGCTGCGCCTCTGTACCCCGCGCCTCCAAAAGATAACTTTTGTGCCGGTGCATACGCCGGGATAGTGAGTGATGTCATTAACACTTTCCTGTAAGTAACTGTTTAGGCACAGGTAACGCCTCATTGAGCAGCTAGTACAAAATAAAGTCGCCGATTTTCTCCGCACGTGCAACTTATCCTTGCTACTACTGATAGGTGGAGCTAACGGCAGCAACTAACTGAGGTGCTGATATCCAAATGTAATTACGAGAGCGCTCAGCTTGTGCCTACGAGTGCGGTTGCTTTTTGAGACGAGCGGCCGACAAGAGCTACCTAGGTGCGCTCGCACCTGCTGCGTCGCGCCGCCACATGTGTTGTGTGCCGGAGCGCGCGGACTTTCCCGCGCCGTGCCGCGCCGGCCACTTTCTCTTCCTGCTTCTCCTTTTCCGTCCAGCGCTGCCCCCGCGCCGTTCCCCACAGCCAGAGCCGCTGCCGCGGCCCAAGTGTAATCTGTTTACGGCAAGAACAACGGCTTCCTGCACGCACCGCCTCCGTTTATAGCGCGTCATTTCTCTCGTTCCGCAGCGCGATGACAGCTGAATGCACTCGATAGGGAGAGCCGGCAGGAAAAGTGATGAACCGCTTCTCCGGCGGAGCACAATAGCGGACGCCGTAACGAGAGAACGGACTGTGAAGGAAACAGACATCAAAGGAATCACTTCCTGTGAACGCACATTATACCTCTCCTCTTCTTTCGCGACTGCCTAAGCTCTGCCTCCGCTACGAGATACGGTGCTATAAAGTTTATGCGAAGTGACGTTGCTCTACTTTTGGTAGTGGTTTTATCCTGCTCCGTCACTTCCTGTATTTTTATAGTCATACTATTATAACAATGACCTTCAGCGCACTGCCAATACTTTCAACGTCTTCACAATGGTTGTCGAAGAAGTATGAAAGAGTGAGGTGTATTAGAGACGAAATTAGCAAATCAACATTATAAGAACTGAAGACTTAAAATAAAAGTACATGACGTAAAGATTTTGCCGAAGTTAATTTCAAAATAATCGCTGTCTGCTGACGCTGCCTTGAATAATGTATTGTTGTTGGTGATGGACGAGAGCGTTTAGTGTACGGTGACCAAACGTCCCGGAAATCCGGGATTGTCCCAGTTTTCATCCCCGTGTTCCGGTGTCCCGAAACAAGTTGGAAGGGCAAAAAATAAATAAATAAATAAAAAATAAAAAAACATTGGAATGTTATGAGAAGGGGGTGAGTTTTTTAAAAGCTGTGACTGTCTGCAGCATTACTCTGAGTTGGTAATAATTACAAGGTATATATTTGCAATCCCAGCCCATAATGCGAATGTGGAAAGAATATTTTCGTTCATGAATATCCAGTGGACTGATGAAAGAAACAGAATGGAGGTGGACTCTCTTGAAGCAATCCTGCAGATCCTGTACAACTACAAAATGGATTGTGCAGTGTTTTATCACTGTGTCTCAAAGAACAAAGACGTGATCAAGAAGGCTGGAGGCAGTGAAAAATACCCTTTTCTCCAAGGACAGTCAATTCCATCTACAAGTGCTCAGTAATATTAAAGCTCAAGTTTATATTAATTGATTAAAAGTTGAATGGCTGTAAAATTTTGTAAAATCGTAACACATTTCTTTATTACTCTATACGTTTATTGAATGTCATTAATTATACAGATAATCTAGATTATATCAATCTTTTGTATCCTCTTATTAGTTGTAATAATCGGGTTAATAAAATGTATCAACGAAACAATACTTAAAATTAAGAAACCTGGGTACATGTGGAATGAGGTGTCCATTGGCACCCGGGTGAACGTGTCCCGGGTTTCACCGAAAATAATTTGGTCACCCTAGCTTAGTGTGGCAGTCTCGTAGAGGTACTCAGGAGTTCGAAGTCAACGGTCGAGTCGAAATGAGCTCCTGCAATTTTTGGATGAAATTTCCAATTAGCTTTTGTTACAATTATCTGCGCCTCAATTGTTCGCTTTATAGTTTCAATGTGAACCGATCAGTGTCGTATCGTAGCACATGGACTATTGTTAAACTGTGCATATTTAAAAGTGCTCGGGACAAGCAGTTTTTTAAGAAATAAACGGTACTGTCGGTGATCCGATAGCAATGACTGTTCTGAATCGGACACTATTCATTTCCTCCCGTGAAGAGTAACCGGAACAGATGTCGCTAAATTTATGGAATGGATGACGGCAGACCCGTTTTGTTTTAACAAATTGTAACGTTAGTGTGCACACAGAGAAAGGGTTACCTACCCAGAGCGGCACAGCGCGGGGAGACTGGTTACAGCGCGGAAAATACCTTCTTGTTATCTAAATGAGGCTGTACACACTTGCAGCCGGATGCTGGCGATTATCGGCGCTGACGCACGCTTGTCGGCGAGCCCAAATCAGAAAGGCACTCTTTGCTCGCTTTTGGCGTTCCGACTGGGGACGAGCCGCGCTGACAGAATCGACGCGCAGGCCCTGCAACCTTTCTCAAACGATTTTGTTTGCGTTGCCATCCTCCGCAGCAAGCACAGAAATACTTGTTTCGTAAATAAAACCGCCTTTTTTGCTGCAACTATTTTAATATAGAGCAAAATTACGAGTTATACACTGAAGAGCCAGAGAAATTGATATAACTGCCTAACATCGTATAGGGCCCCAGCGAGCACGCAGAAGTGCCGCAACACGAAGTGGCATAGACTCGACTAATGTCTGAAGTGGTGCTGGAGGGAACTAATACCCTGAACCGTGCAGGGCTGTCCATAAATCCGTAAGACTGCAAGGTGGTGGAGATCTCTTTTGAACATCACATTGCGAGGCACTCAGATATGTTCAATAATGTTCATGTCTGGGGAATCTGGTGGCCAGCGGAGGTGTTTAAACTCAGAAGAGTGTTCTTGGAGCCACTCTAGCAATTCTGGACGTGTTGCGTGTCGCATTGTTGTTGTGGACTTGCCGAAGTCCTCCGGAATGCACAATGGACACGAATGGATGCAGGTGATCAGACAGGATGCCTACTTACTTGTCTCCTGTCAGAGTTGTACCTACACTTATCAGTGGCCCTGTCACTACAACTGCACACGCCCTACACCATTACAGAGCCTCCACCAGCTTGAACACTCCCTTGTTGATAAGCAGGGTCTATGGATTCACGTGGTTGTCTCAATGCACGTACACGTACTTCCGCTCGATACAATTTGAAACGAGACTCGTCCGACCAGACAACATGTTCCAGTTATCAACAGTCCAATGTCGGTGTTGACGGGCCCTGGCGAGGCATAAAGGTTTGTATCGTGCTGTCATCAAGGGCACACGAGTGGGCCTTCGACTCCGAAAGCCCATATCGATGACGTTTCGTTTAATGGTTCACCCGCTGACAACATTGAAAGCTGCAGCAATTTGCGGAAGGGTTGCATTTCTGTCACGTTGAACGATTCTCTTCAGTCGTCGTTGATCCCGTCCTTGCAGGATCTTTTTCTGGCAGCAGCGATGTCAGAGATTTGATGTTTTACCGGTTCCCTAATAATTATGGTACACTTGTGAAATGGTCCGACGAGAAAATCCCCACTTCGTCGCTGCCTCGGAGATGCTGTGAACCATCAGTCGTGCGCCGACTATAGCACCACGTTCAAACACTTAAATCTTGATAATCTACCGTTTGAACAGCAGTAACCGATCTAACAACCGCGGCGACACTTTTTGTCTTATTTAGGCGTTGTCGACCGCAGCGCAGTATTCTACCTGTATTTGAATATGCATACCTATAACAGTTTCTCTGGGCTTCAGTGTGATTCATGATCAAATATTACTGCAAATCTGAGATCCGGGAGAAAAATTAGATACACCCAATGACAACTGCATTTCTACATCTTTTAGACTACAGAACTTAATATTTCTCACCAAATTAACATCTTCACAATGAACCATTGAATTAACAACTTTCAAATGCCTCCTGCGATTTCATCAAACGGTATCTAGGATGACAGCATTGCGCAGAAACTATTATCCCTGAAAGCCTCTCATTCGTATCTCCTTTATATGTTGGGTTATGACGTCTTTAACATTTTTTATTATGCCAATGTCTGTCAGGATATCGCATTCTCTACATTTGCACAGCAAACGAACACAGCTCCAATACCTCATATATTGTCATATGTGTGTCTTTAATTAATGAACGGTTTACTATTTTGGCAGTGACTTTATTTAAATGTTGATTGCAAGAGCTATTAAAACTGTGCTAAATTAGAAACGGTCAGTCGCATGTTTTGAAAACATAACCAAAAGACGCTTCTGTCAAAAAGGCATAAATAATTGTTTCAACAGTATTTAATGACTGTCTTGTCAGTTATCATGAGCACACTTTCGCAAGAATGCTGTCTTATTTATTTATGAGCTAGCTATTACTTTCTTGAAAATGATCTGTGTGTAACCAAACGTTTGTGACATTTCTTTATTTAGATATTGTTGCAATATATTAGTGTAGTCCAGGAAGTGATCGTGTTGATTCATATCATGTCTGCAGAGCTTAAGGATGACGTATTTTTGCTGGAAACGTATACAGCAGCGGAACATTACGGATGTCAAGTGAAGACTGGGACTTTTCAAGTGAAGTGCTCAAGGTAGTGGTTCGGGGCGCACTGACGCGATTTTTGGAAGGACCCATACCTGTATGTATAACAAGTGGTATTCGATTGCGGTGGTGTTTGATTCAGGACGGTGAACAGCCACTACCATACTTTAACTTCTGAGTCTACTTTACATTTCGGCAAGTCTGAACGTGTTCCGAAGCAGAACTCTCAACTTTTTTCCTTTTGTGTTACGGAACTGAGGATACAGTGTTTGAGTTTCTACTCATTGTCTAGCGTATGTTGGTCTATAAATTATCATGTTGAACTGTACACTTTTCTGAGCTGGTAGATATTTAGTGTACTGTGATCACGAAATTGACTTAGTTTTCGTGTGTCTTAGACAACAATTTAGTTTGGGGATTTTGCTACCATTCTCATAATGCTCTCTGTATAACTTCACTGCATTTCTGAACAGTATTTATTTCTGTATTATACTTTATTGTATTAGGACCATTTTCCGTTTATCTGAGATGCCCTTTCTTCAATAAACGTTTCATTAGAATAGAACCCATATTATTATTCATTTATTTATCTTCTATTTTATATTTCTGTGTATTATTATTAATTCGCGATTCTAGCCAGAGAACAGACTTTTTGACTGCATTATAACAACTTTATATTATTATTTGCAACGAGTTAGTTGCAGAACGTGGAAGCAGACGTGTGTGGCTCGAACGTATGACGACATCGAGCTATTCTTTTTAAACAGAACTGTGCATAGCCCAACTACGTGAAGTGAGAGCAGTGCCAGGCACAGTCTTAACTGGTTTGCTGGTTAGAAGAGGAAGTAACCAGCGCTAACCGTTAGGTATCGTCACAACACACAACCGTCGTTTTATATTTGAAACAGAACACAATATGGATGAAGCAATGATGACAGAAAAAGCAGATTAGCACAGGCAAAAAGGGCATTCCCGGCCACAGTAATTCTGCTAGTAACAAACATCTGAGGAAGAAATCTCTGAGAAAGTTCGTTTGGTTCACAGTACTGAGCGGTAGAAGATCACGGACAGCGTAAAAACCGGAACACGCAAGAATCTAAGGGTTCCGAATATGGTGCAACAGAAGAATGTCGAAAATTGAGGTTCTCTGCAGCATCGGTGAGCAGTGTAACATTTGGGAAACACTGACAAGATGAAGGGACAGATGGTAGGATATGTGTTACATCAGGGAACAACTTCCACAATACTACAGGAAGCCGAGGAGGCTAGGAACTGTAGCAGAAAGACTGGAATACATGCAACAAACTGTGGAGTGTGTTGGGTGCTGAGATGAAGAGGTAGGCATAGGAGATGAAGTCGTGGTTCCCTGCTTCAAAACAGTAACTAGACTGTTCGAAGAAAGTGTGTTGCATTCAACTTTTCTTTCGATAGTTTCTTCCCGTTTAGCTGCCCAAATCGTGAGTGTACACTTTTACCTCCGTAACATTCCAGCAACAGTTTTGTGTTCTTAACATGCAAGATGTTAAATGTCAGGCTCAGCTTATAATTCGTATTTTTTGCTTCCTATACGTGTTTCTTTTACTCCTAGCTCGCCTTCGTCCACTCTGACGTTCAGCACTTTTTACATTTTTTCTGTTACTTAATTTCTTTCTTTGATGAGAGAGAGGCATAAACACATAGTGACATATCCAAAAATTTTACAACAAAAACAAGGAAATACGAAATGCTCATCTAAGAAATTCCAGAGTGAATGTAACAAAAACACAGCATATTGCCTTTACAATATCTTAATAGCTTTCAAAGAAGAGGAAACTTTGGACTGTGACGTATTAGTATGAATTAACCCATCATTCAGATGGAATTATTTAGGAAAATACAAATGACACTAGACATCACTTTGACTGAACATCCAGATGAACTAAATCTTTTCCCTTTCATTTTCTGCTGGTTTCCCATTATTTTATAATTGCCTTATAGCACAACATAATGTGTAAAGGTGTACTTTGGAAAACAGGGAAAGGCACTAACTCCTGATTCCGTGCTTCGGAATTACGACCGTAACCCATATTTAGTTTTTATATGGCTCGAACACACTCTTTAAATGGATACAGGCTTATTTCCTCATCGCATCCTCAGAGACACAACATACAAAATATACTTTACGGGATTCATATCCAAATTATGTGCACAATATTCCTCTCTTCGCCTTGCTTTAGGAAGCGGTGTTGGGGACTGAGAGGTACTCGACCTGAAGAAAAAAAAAAAAAAAAAACTAGGTGCAGATCCATCATGAGCAAAAACGCCACTCGCACTGAGAGGCCAAGAGAATGCTGCCACGAGATAAAATATCCAGAGACAGCTGCTCCTGCAAGAAGTGTTTTGCAGAAATTGACAGCTAAATTTAGAGTAGTAGGTTCACTAGCTAGCGCCAAACGTAACCGTGTAAAGAAGGCTTGTTCGTCGGAAAATATTGAGCGTGTTCACGTGACTATGATAAAAGTCCGCGGAAATCTGTTAGTCGTTTATCCTTGCAACTGAAAATCAAAAAAACGTCGTGCCACCACATATTTAAGCTATTACAGATGCAAGCATACGAAGTAAGAGTGATGAAAGCATTAAAATCTACGGATTACGCACAACGGTTAGTCGTGCATGTCGCTGATGGTTAACTGGATCCATATTTTTACTTCAACTCAGATAAAACATGGTTTCGCCTTAGCGGGCACGTGAACTCTCAGAACACGCCATTGGTCAACAGATAATCCCAGAGACCAAATGATTTGAAATTGGGCGTGTGGTGAGCAGTTTCAAGCCAACAGATAGTAGGTCCCATATTCAACATCATTAACTCGTAAGTGTGTGTAACGGAATTGTTGCAATCATTCATAGCGCAGCTAACGGAGGAAGAACGAGCGTACGTGTTTTCCCAGCAAGATGGCACTACGGAGCAAACTTCACGGTTTTCAGTGTCGTACGTCCACGAAGATTTCGGAGAAGAACGTAGAGTTTCGGCAGGTTTATGGCCTTCCAGATCGTTCGGATAATTCAAGGGGTGAAGTCTGCAGTAACAAACTGCGTACAACTGAAGGACTGAAAACAAATATTCTCAATGCGATTGCGGGAATCACACTAAAATGAATTGGCAAAAGCTTCCAGAAACATGTTGAGACCTGAGTTGTGTATGGAAGTTTATAGTGAACATTTTCAGCACCTTCTGAACGTTCAGTATGTTGCTATTCATAATAATAATTTGCTACTTCTTAGTCTGTATTTACAATAAACGAGTGAATTGTCTGTATGTTGTTTATAAGACATGAGGGCTTCTTCTTTTAGCCGCCCGGTATAATACTATTCCGAAACTGTCACTATGCAGACCCCTCAGACCTTAGTGTCAACATTTACTACGTCACTGGATCAGATACGGTGTGTTTCAATTAAAACTATGAACAAGGTGAGAAACTTATGAAGAGCACTTACATTGAGACTACATGTTATTGACTAGTAACTAGTGTATTATAAGCTTCAATTTCTTTCAATTAAAAGAAGAATCAATAGACGCTTGTAACAGTACACAAAGGTAAAGGACGTTGAAAGATGATGTCAGTGAAGCAGTATTTACATGCTGACAAACTCATCTCTGGAGTTAATAAGACGACGCCGGTAGAAGATACCACAAAGATGCCGCTCCCCTTTGCAGTATTGGTTTCCGGCGTAAGAATATCTCCGTGAGTGAGCCGAGGGGAAGATCGGGCACGGAGCCAAAAAAAAAAAAAAAAAAAAAAAAAAAAGACCGTACCTGCAGTCGCGAAAGACACCAGAAAAAAAGTGGAAGCGTAATTTACTGTTTCAAAGGAAAGTTGCAAGATTAGGCTTTGCAGAAAAATAATAAAAGCCTGCGAGACATGAACGGAATGCGCTAAGCTTGATACTGAACTAAAAACGTTGGTCGACGAAACACAGTGTCAACAAAGAAAAATCTCAACAATCTGAGAAAGATTTTTAACAGCCGTAAAGGATTATTACAGCTTATAACAAAAAATTTGAACAGCACAGTTTAACAGACATCCAACGAAATGAAGAGCTATTTCGTAAACCAGTGTAACCAATAATAATAATAATAAAATATCACAAGGCAAACTTCAATCTCTCTCACCTCTGGCATACAATCGTGGTAAAAACTTCTGAGGGGAGCTACACCATGTGGCCCCAATCTTGCCAGTATCGTTATCAGTACTGATCCTGGACTCACCTGAAACAGGAAAACAATATGTTAACGCGAAATTTATGTTACAGATGTGATTAGACTTGAAAGAGAGAAGATAAAAGGTGCCAGCATTTCCCTTTAGATGTGCGGCCGATTTGATATGAGCGTCACGAAAGAACTATGTTTCAACTATTACAATAACAAACTGAAAATTTCCACGACCTTGTCTTAGGTACTTAAAAGAGAGTTTTTCACTGACGCAGTCTGCTGCTTAAGAAAGTCATTTATGATTCCACATTAGAAGCGAGAATGTCTTCCAGTTCTTTCGAATGCTCTACACCGCGTTCTCGAAATCTAAGTTAGGACATGTATGATGAAAAGAAACAACCGTTGTCTTTACTTGCTTATAAGGAAGATATTTCTTCACGTAATTTCAGACTATTGGCGTGTTTACGATTTCTGTTTTGTGTATATTAACAAACGTTAACCTGTCGCGTCTTATATTGATAGCCCAATAAGACTAATAGTTAAAGTGTTAGCACTTCTATAATTTAAGAATTGGAGCAAAGCTGATATCCCTGGAAAACCAGCCAAAGTCGCGGTAGTGAAATGATGTCTAAACGAGATTTTGAGGCAATCGCGATAGCACACCTAAGCGCTTACCACACATTTGCCCTACTGGAGTTATAAAAAAAAAATTTAATATTCAGTTTTGAATTTTTCTTTTGATAACAGAATCACAGAAGCTGTTTCAGTTTAATAATCTAAAACTCTGTCACTGCGGAAAGAAGTGATCCACGTACTGTGATATGTAGGTCTGCTTCTTTTGTAGTATTACCTTAGAACTTTTATAATGCATTTGGAAGTCGGGGCGTTGTTCTTTTCCACTAGCTTCGCCAATCTATTTAGCTTCGAACTACGACCCATTCGTCAGCCTATTATCTAGTCGCATTTACGTGACCGTGTGCATCACTGGCTCATCTGTCAACTGAAGGCTCCACGTGAGTGTCTTTTGAGGTACGTCGTAAATCGACAAATTCAGAGATTCCCCAGTTTCTAACACCACATCCGTTAGTTCAAAGGTCAACTGTTGATCGTGCAAAGAACGACACCCTTTGCAATCGGATTGGCTATGAGGTAATTTTCACAGCAAGCTGCTAGTGTCTTGAGAATAGCCGGCATACTCGTGGAGGTTCCGATCACTGACTGAATTCGGTCCTTGACCCGGTTCAGATAGCCCATCAAGAGCAGTAAACAGTTTTGTTGACATGTCGAAGGCTCGAAGGAACCGCTCAACAATAGCGCCCTTTCGCCTCTGACACTATAATTCATCGGACGGCAATCCCAATGTGTGTCACGACGGAACACTTTAGTTTCAACACTCACCTATGTCATTGTTTAGTTACCTATACGTTACTTTTTTTAAAAAAAGATCAATAGGAACTACTGAAGAGCGTAAGACACATGCTTTTCCTTGGCAGGTTCTTGAGTCGGATACGCGTGATTCGCGCAAGAAAATCACACCACCCTTGACGTAATTGATTCATGCACTCTCCGTAATGAATGCTTACGCGAACCAAGCCTCCAACATTACACCGGGTAGTTCTACAGCAGCACATTCCTCTCTCCAACCTAATGCTCTATTCGGCTACTACATAATGCAATGTATTATTTCTGGAGTCTATCATTTACATAAAATAGTTTTGTTTCAGATCACGGATGTTTGGAGACCCTCTTAACGAGCCAAATGTGATACGAGCATCGATCGGTTTAACAGAACCATCATATAAAAATTATCTTTCTGTTTCCTGTTAATAATTTTAAAAATCAATAGAGGACGACACATCTGCAGAATAAAGCTGAAGGAAACGATATTCTCATCGAACGATATGTGTCAGTTTACAACGTCGGCCTGAATCGTGTGTTATTATTATTATTATTATTATTATTATTATTATTATTATTATTATTAGTAGTAGTAGTAGTAGTAGTAGTAGTAGTAGTTGAGTAGTTTTTGCAGTAGTACCCATATGTAGATCATTCTTACAAGAATATGGGTCATGTCTCGTCATTAGAATTTAAGAACAATAAAAATAACACATTTCACACATAGGCTACAGGCATTTACATACTTAAGGCTCTAAGTCGACAAGGATGAGTCTGAGCGGCCGTGACCTTATCGCAGCATTTGCCTGGAGTAATTTAGGAAAAACCACGGATAATCTACATCAGGACGGCCGGATGGAGACTGTAGTCTCCACCACGCTGTATACAAGAATAGTCTGTGTACAACACTGTTTTATAAAGAAGTTATTTAATCGTGTAAAAGGTTAGTGCTAAATGTCCATTTGTTCCTTACTCCCAGTCACTGCACACACATTTTTTCCCAAAAGTAACACTACACACAGTCAGATGACTTCAGGAATATAAAGACTACATGTCTTCACATTTTGTGTACCACAACTTCCAATTTCCTAGCCCGAAAAATGGGGTTAGCATTCGGCTAAGGGATGTTGCGCTCGGAAAGACGTTAAGGTGTTTTATTATAATACATAGCATAGCTTTGAGAATAAATGCTTGTAAAACATAAAAAAGAAGGAAACAGCGTTATGTGAAATGATCGACGTTTTATTATCGTTATTATTATGTGTGTTACATTCTTTACCGAACTCCTACTCAGCGTTATCTACGTAACGCACCATCGTATAGAATGTGCTGCGCAACATATACTTTTCAACTGCGTAAGTAAGTTTTAGTAATCTCTTTAATTTCTTTCATCTCATTTTGACATTTATTGGTAAGTTTCATTCCTTGGTACAAAATTCTCTTTTGAGTTTTATGTTTATTCCTTCTTTGTGACTGTAAGATCAGTCTAGATCTTGTTCGATGATCAATAACATGTTTGTACAGTAATTTTGTCTTCGTGTTTGTGTGTAAAACTGACTGATAAATGTTCTCACTAGATGTATTTAAAAACCATAGTGTTTTGAACAGATCTTTACAACGAGTTCCACAACTGTTTTCGGTTACTATTCTTACCGTCTATTTCTGTAGCTTGAAAACTTTGTTCAATTCCTGCATTTGTTCCCTAGCAAAGAATTTCATAGCCAACTACTGAGTTTTCATATGAATAGTATATCACTAAAAGACACTGGCCGTTGCACACTGATTACTAGACTCTACAGGCATAATATGATAATGCCTTTCTGTTTATAAGTTTCTTTGTGTATTCAAACCTGTCTAACTGAGAAGCAATATTCATGCTTAGAAATTTTTATTTTTGTTGCGCCATATACAGAGGTGCCATTTACATATAATTTAATAGTGTCATTTCCCCCTTTAATCTGAAATTCATGTTATTAGTTTTATCCTTGTTCAATATGACTTTACGTATTGACCAACTGTAAACTTTCTCGAGTGTTTAATTTGCTAGGAATTCTCTTGGTTTCTCATTGACTAATAGTGTTGTCATCAGTACAGAATTTTTACCCCACCATTAACACTATTGGGGAAAGAACACTACTGGTCCTAATACGCAACCCTCAGGAACTCGTATATTAACGTTTCTTAGGTTCAAGTAGGAGTTTTACTAGAAGTCATCTGCTTTCAGGAGAATTCTTTAAAATCGAGGACAGTTACTAATACACTACATTTAAATTTGAAAGATGCCAACAAACGCACAGAAACAGTACGATGTTTGCAAAATAAAATTAATCCAAAAAGAGTGACCAAGAGATTTGGGCGTTTAGTGACACAGATATTCACGAAGTTCTGTAAGTGGTACTTATTTTTCTGAAGCTTCTGAACTATCGTGGATGCGTACACTGACGAGCGTTTGCCGATTTCATGGTAGGGTTTTTTCTATTCCTTGCTGAACGCCCTGCCTGTCAACCTAATGAAAGAAAGTTTAAGGCTTAACATCGCGTCGGCAACGCTGGCGTTAGAGACTGACAAGCTCGGATGGGACAGAGATAGGGAAGATTTCTGTAATACATTCTGCAAAACGAAGGGTCCTGGTCCTACACCTACTGAATGAGACATCGAAGTATTACCATTGCAGTTTCTGTCTTATAGCTGTCAAGTCTGTCATGTCTCTCTTCGTATTCAAGTGCTTCTTTACTGTGCCTCTAGAACCAGCTAGACATTCGCCTGACCACATCAGGCAGGCTGGCAGAATCAAGGGGACTCCCTGATTCGATCGAAGTCGCGCTCATTTCACACAAGTTAGTGCGCCCGTGTTAAACTACTGCGATGAAATATCATTCCTCAGCACGTTACACACGTGGTAGCAACATAATTTCATTTCATGTCACAAAGTATGCAAATCTACACTCCTGGAAATTGAAATAAGAACACATTGACACCGGTGTGTCAGACCCACCATACTTGCTCCGGACACTGCGAGAGGGCTGTACAAGCAATGATCACACGCACGGCACAGCGGACACACCAGGAACCGCGGTGTTGGCCGTCGAATGGCGCTAGCTGCGCAGCATTTGTGCACCGCCGCCGTCAGTGTCAGCCAGTTTGCCGTGGCATACGGAGCTCCATCGCAGTCTTTAACACTGGTAGCATGCCGCGACAGCGTGGACGTGAACCGTATGTGCAGTTGACAGACTTTGAGCGAGGGCGTATAGTGGGCATACGGGAGGCCGGGTGGACGTACCGCCGAATTGCTCAACACGTGGGGCGTGAGGTCTCCACAGTACATCGATGTTGTCGCCAGTGGTCGGCGGAAGGTGCACGTGCCCGTCGACCTGGGACCGGACCGCAGCGACGCACGGATGCACGCCAAGACCGTAGGATCCTACGCAGTGCCGTAGCGGACCGCACCGCCACTTCCCAGCAAATTAGGGACACTGTTGCTCCTGGGGTATCGGCGAGGACCATTCGCAACCGTCTCCATGAAGCTGGGCTACGGTCCCGCACACCGTTAGGCCGTCTTCCGCTCACGCCCCAACATCGTGCAGCCCGCCTCCAGTGGTGTCGCGACAGGCGTGAATGGAGGGACAAATGGAGACGTGTAGTCTTCAGCGATGAGAGTCGCTTCTGCCTTGGTGCCAATGATGGTCGTATGCGTGTTTGGCGCCGTGCAGGTGAGCTCCACAATCAGGACTGCATACGACCGAGGCACACAGGGCCAACACCCGGCATCATGGTGTGGGGAGCGATCTCCTACACTGGCCGTACACCTCTGGTGATCGTCGAGGGGACACTGAATAGTGCACGGTACATCCAAACCGTCATGGAACCCATCGTTCTACCATTCCTAGACCGGCAACGGAACTTGCTGTTCCAACAGGACAATGCACGTCCGCATGTATCCCGTGCCACCCAACGTGCTCTAGAAGGTGTAAGTCAACTACCCTGGCCAGCAAGATCTCCGGATCTGTCCCCCATTGAGCATGTTTGGGAATGAATGAAGCGTCGTCTCACGCGGTCTGCACGTCCAGTACGAACGCTGGTCCAACTGAGGCGCCAGGTGGAAATGGCATGGCAAGCCGTTCCACAGGACTACATCCAGCATCTCTACGATCGTCTCCATGGGAGAATAGCAGCCTGCATTGCTGCGAAAGGTGGATATACACTGTACTAGTGCCGACATTGTGCATGCTCTGTTGCCTGTGTCTAAGTGCCTGTGGTTCTGTCAGTGTGATCATGTGATGTGTCTGACCCCAGGAATGTGTCAAAGTTTCCCCTTCCTGGGACAATGAATTCACGGTGTTCTTATTTCAATTTCCAGGAGTGTATTATGGCCAGGCTAAATCACCTCAGAATGTACAGGTAATGTACTTCGGGTGAAAGTAATATTAATTTTTACCAGATTATTAGCCTTTTCTCAATGCTATCTTGTTTTCATTACTCATGTGAAGCTTGCCCACGTTTTCTGGATGCTGAAAGCAGTTCGTGGTGCGTTTAAGCTAACAGTGGTAGTTATTAATAGAAATGTAAATATATTAATGAACTCTATCACTAATACATGAGGGATGTACAACATAGAGAAATTTTTGAGAAGTACAATAGAAATATTTGACGACTGCATCGCTAAGGAACATACATCGCAGCACTAAACATTTAACGATCACAAAGCGATACTTCCAATGCTTTTAAGAACCTCCTGACAACGGTTTTTACAAACCCTAACCCGGTAGTGATTAAATGTTAGGAACTGTTTCTTCCACACTTGTGGCTGGTAGCTGCACTGAAGTTAATATTCTTGTCTTTCATAAGTTTCAGTCTAAATCTCTTAAGCAGAACCAACGTAACCCTTAGAACGACCTCTCTGGAAATGCGAAGGCACGTACTAAAGTATTTGTTTGACGTTCTCAGTCCCTGATGCAACGTTGAGGTAACAATGGAAAATGCGTCTTCGTGCTTATTTGATGAGTTTATAGTGCCCTTCTGGTTCAGTAGAGCAAGGTGTCACCGTATTTGATATCTGCCTTTGTCTCATTTCCAACGTCGTTAGTGCGGTAATTTTTCTCGACCTGATATCAGTTGTTTCGAAATCTGTTGGCGGAACGAAAACGGATCATAACGGGAAGCAATGTTTACAGTACCTGACCACTGTGCGACATCAGCTAAATTCCACATGTCCAATAATCGTGTGTTGGTTTATGGGACTGAGAAACGCTATGTCTTTCCGGCGCTTCTAAAGAGGAAAAGGGGGTTCCTCCTCTCTCCAAGACGGACACAGACCATAAGAATTACAACATACCAGCGTAACAGTTTCACGCGATAGTGAAGTTTCATTCGACTCCTGAAAAGTGTTCATGCTACTTCCGCCATTTAGCACGTCCACGAAACATGAAAGTGAAACAAGATACATGACCACCGAGCAACGCGATACGTGCTATGTACACCAATGGAGCGTAGACCAAATATTGCAGCATGTGATAACCCTTTTTCTAAATTAACTGGATAACCGACCGCTTCACAGATGGAACGACGAGACGTAGTAAAAATGTGAACGGTAGTCTGTGAATCTTCAAATGTAAACTAATGGCTGTTGAAACAAATGATTCTTGTTTCTGGAGCGAAGGATCTTGACTCACTCACTCTCTCTCATCTGTCTTAGCCTCCCACGTAGGGGCACACTTTGATAGGAGGTGCAGTATTTTTAATGTCTGCCTATATTTTTTATCAATGTATCAGTTAAACTCTGAAATGTTCTAATTTAAAATGAAGCATCAGATCTACCTTGTCCAAACACGTATTTGTCTGTTTCAGGATTAATTTGAGACGAGGCGACGTGACTGTCTTAATAAGGTGATGCAATTGACCGGCCGCCATTGTAGCAGCCTATACGCAAATTTGCATCATCAGTGATGGACCTGCCTTCATTATCTTTTTATGAATTACGATGCCCGATTACAATTTGTTGTACGATTTTTATGCACGCCAAAATTGGTGATTCAAACCTTTATTACCGTTACATGGTCTAGCATCACCTTATTAATGACTGACCACGAAAACCACTTATGCCGATTTTAAATTAAAAATTTTATTACTTTCATTTCCTTTACAGAACTTCTCGTCTATCCCTGTAATATTGCTGCTCTCATCATTCCATCAATAAACAGTTTTAATCATTAACTCTGAACAGGAGCAGAAATATTATACTTCTGTCGAAATTTCGGGTGGCTGTAATTAAAGTACAGCTGTAATAACGCATGACAGGAAAATTTGGTAGCTGTCCTAATGCGCTAATGTGGAACAGATTTATTCTGGAAAGGAAGTTAGTTCCTAATTTGACCATCAGGTGCAAATCAGGCGCTGTGGATGAAAGAAAGACATATACAAATGTTTTACGTATTCATGCATCAGGAAAGGGGCTTGGCAGAAAAGTACAAACAAGTGAGAAACGTATAACGTTTATTATATTATTAACCGCAGTTTAAACAATTTGTTCAGTATGAGCACGGGAGACGTCGACGAGATGCTGGATCTTTAAAAGGACGGGATCAATAGATCGATAGAAACTGAACATTGGGTTCCTGTGTACTTGTTTTCAGATGAGGTAGAGACCAAACGTGTCCCTGGTGAAAGCATTCTTTTAGACACCCCCAAAACCAAAAGTCACGTACATTGAGGCAAGGTGATCTTACAGGCCTCGCATCTGAAAAACCTCGAAATGACACCTTCGTGGAAGGTTCAATTATCCAGATCTTTCATTGGGTGAGTGACATGAGGTGTCACCCCATCTTGCATGGAAACAGTGGTTTCCACACAGTTGCCCTGTTCAAAGCAGGAATCATATCCTGTACGAATGGGCGTCGATAACGTGCCGACGGCACGGTATTCCTGACAGATTGTCTGTGAGTATTTTCTTAAAAAATTAACGGACTGAGAACGAAGATACTTTAATTCACACCGCACAGTCGCAAATGGCAAGTGCAGAGGCTCTTCGAGCACAACAACGCAGTTTAAAAATACACAAAATTCAGCAGTTCTGTTGTGTATTCATTGCACTCTGTAGTGTAACATGTACTCGTCACTCTACAGGCTATTGCCCAGCCATACGTTGTCAACTTTGATCCGTGCCAGAAACCCAAGAGCAAATTCCGAACTTTGCTGCGGATCGTGAGGTTTCAGTTGCTGCACCGTCTAGATCATGTACGGGTACTAGTGTAAAACAGACCACATCAAAACTTTCCCCACTATTGACCGTGGGATGGGAAATTCTCGTGACACTGCTGGAGCACTAGCACTACCCGGGCCACGTGCTGCATGATCAGTTACAGCAACAGCAACCTCGTCATTAACTCCCACCACGATAGCACGCGTTCCTCTTACAGGTGCCACATCAAGCAAAAACGTGTTTCAAATTCCACCATCATCTTCTTTATTTAATGACATGGGGCCTCTCTTGAGACGTTTCAGCCGATGCTACTCTCTCAATGCAGCCTTTTTTTTTTTTTTTTTTTTTTTTTTTTTGCAGCACTAATTGCTAACGTTCACATAAAACGCTTTCGCTGCCAGGGAACAGTCTCTTTTCGCGATAGCCATATTGTTCATTCACTGGTGGCCACAATTTGAACTATTTTTTACCAGCGTCAATTGGTTCCACATTAACACATACGAATATCTTCCAATTTTCGATGCCACATGACAATTACAGCCCACACTGGACCTTCCTCAGTAGCTGCGCTTAATTATAAACACGTTGTACTTGTGCCTTCGTTTGTCTTCGGATGCTATTCATGTCCCACGGCAGTGGTGAAACACACTCCCGTACTTGAGTCCTCGATGATATTCCACGCAGCGCCAGGCCGCTCAACCATCCCTTGTACGTTTGTAGTATCCGACAAAGCGCGCGCCTACGCAAGACAGCGAAGTAGAACGCTGAGGCACAGAGGTTTCCGTGTGGGCGGCCCGGACCCGCCTTTGGGTGCAGGGACCGCATCGAGTGGCAAACGGCTTGCGCTCTAACATTCACCGTAAGTACTGTAGGTCCGCGAGCGTAACACCATCAGCCTCCATTCAGGGCACAAATGCATTCCGCAAATGTATAGCGTATAATAAATAGCAGCACGGTTATTTATTGCTAAGACCGATTCCGATGAACAATCACCAGCTTCCAGGTAAAGTGGTACCCGCACTGGCATCTGAAGTTTCCAGTTCCTGACTAGCGTTGTAACGCGTTAACTGTGTGTGTGTGTGTGTGTGTGTGTGTGTAGGCTGTTTAGGTTTTTATGTTGGTAACGCCACGTAGCGCAATGTATGAAAAATATATATATTTGTAAGTGATTCATGAAAGGTATAGGTTATTGTTAGATTGCTAGAAAGGGCCATTCTTTTGTAGGCATTAGTGAATGTCAGATTGCGTTAATTGTGTCAGTTTACTGTTGATCAGAATAAATAAAGAGAGAGATGTCCGAATACGTTCAGTTTCGCTCAGCTATTTAAAAATCAAACATGAAAGGTTTACCAGCTCAGTCGGTTTATAAATTTTTCTAAAGGGGACGTTCAACTGTTTTGCCCACGATTAATGCACCTAGGAGTTGCATGTTAAGTGAATCCCATGGTTTAGCGGCATATGGAGAGAATGTTTCAGGTTGCAAATTAATGTTCCTGCAGTGCCAACTGTAACTAACAACATTCTGTTACTGTCGGTTTTTATAAACCCGTATTTGTAATAGTTATGTGAAATGCGGTTCCGTCCATTGTTGCTATACACAGGCCTAGCAAGGCAGCTAATGGCACAAGACTTGTACGTCTGTGATGTAATCATGTTAAATATATTCTGCCACGGTAATAAAAAAAAACAAACGAAAAATTACCATTGTTGCAACCACACAATTGCCATATAGGACGAAGATGAGTAACGTAGGCATCACTAGCAGTGGTGTTGAAAAGCAGATGAAATCACTCACTTTGCGGCAGGTTTGAACCCTCCCAGTCCAGCACAGTGTCTTAACCTGCCAGCAAGTTCCTGAAACTGGAACTTTCTGGAAGGTTAAAATTGTATGCCGTACTGGGACCCGAATCTAGTACCTAGTTTCTAGTCCCAGGCCGGCACACCTTCCACGCAGTTTGAAATTAGCGCACACTCCGGTGCAGAGTGAAAACTCTTTCTGTGAATCATAGAAACATTCAGCGCGCATCACCTCAATATCACCCGTTACGCCAACTTGCTGCTAATACTTTCAGCAGCTGCGGTCACCACAACATCGACAATGTGTGCTGCAATGCGGTATAAGCTGACGTAGTGATCAGCCAAATACGTAATGTCTTAAGTTAGTCACGGTACTCTTACAATTCTCTATCTGACACTGTTTTATGGCGATGGATATGGCGCAACATAGCAGCCGAAAGAATATTATAATGCAACGTCGCGTCGACATCAGATCCATTAGAGACGGAGGTCTAGCTTGATTGAATAAGGAAGGTGACGAACCATACCGGTATGAACTGGAACCAAAACGACGGAAAACCTAAATCTGCAAAATAGAATGGAGATATGGCCACGCCTCTTCCAAAACCAGTTGGCATATCTTCCCTGCTTAGCCATCACGTTCTGTCATGTCTATATCTACATCAGGCTCCGCAAGCGACCTTATGGGTTGAGGTGGAGGATACTTCTGGTACCATTAACCGATCCCCCCTTCCTTGGTACCCGCGCCAATGGTTAGCGCGAGAAATGATTGTCAGTAAGCCTATATAGTGGCTCTATTTTCTCGAATTTTTTCATCGTGATCACTTCGTGAGATGTACGTGGGAGGCAGTGATCTGTTGTCCGACTCGTCCCCGTAAGTGCTCAATCGGAATTTTATTGGTAAACCTCTCCGTGATGCATAACGCCTCTTGTGACGTCTGCCAACGGAAATTGTTGAGCATCTCGGTAACGCACTCGCACCGACCAAACGACCCCGTGGCGACCTAGGATCCCATATTGATGAACAATGCTCAATAATCCATCGAACAAGCGCCTTATGCGCCACGTCCTTCGTGGATGTGTTAAATGTCCTTAAGATTCTTCGTATGAATCTCAGTCTGGTATCTGCTGTTCCTACTTTTTATGTGGTCATTCCACTTAAGGCCGCTCTGTATAGTTACTTCCAGATATTGGACCGTAGACATTGTTTCCAGCAGTTTGTCATCAATAGCGTAGTTGTACAGAAGTGGATTTCTTTTCCTATCTATTCGTCCTATGTTAAATTTGTTAAGGTTCACCGTCACCTGCTAGAGCCCGCACCATTTATCAGTGCTCTTCATGTCATTCTGAAATTCGATACTGTCTTCTGGCGTTGCTACTTTCTCATAGACAAACTCACCACCTGCGAAGAGTCTTAAAGAGCTTTCGACGATTTCTACCAGGTCATCACACTTACTTGGGGTGGACGTCTTCCGATGGTGCTGAGCCACAGCCAAGCAACCTTTTGACAGAATAAACCGCCATTTGACTTATTGTATTTTTCTTCTGTACTATCTAGATTTCAACTTTTACGCCATTATCGAGTACAATCCTGAAAGTTCTTAGACCATTATCAAGTCATATCTGGTGAAGTCAGGTGTCTTCAGTTCTAAGGCTGGTTTCACGCAGCGCTCCACGCTGCTTTACCCAGTGCAAACCTCTCCGTCTCCAAATAGCTACTGCACCTACATCCACATCAACCTGCCCACTGTATCCTTGGTTTTTTATCTCCCTCTGCAATTTTTGCCCCCGCCGACCCCCCCTCCCCCCTCCCCTCCATCACTTTCCTCCAACATGAAAATGACGATTCCTTGATATGTGAGTGTATTCTATAAACCGACCATTTCTTTCAGTCAAGATAAGCCACAAATTCATTTGCTCCCTAATTCTATTCAGTACCTCGCTTTATGTTACATGATCTAGCCACTTAATCTTCTACGTTCTTCTGCAGCTCTAAACTTTCAGAACCTTATTTTCTCTTCTGTTATGATCTGGTTATGGATGTTTCACTTCTGTCCAACGATCCATTCCAGACAAACACCTTCATGAAATAATTTCTGGTAACTCTTCTTCGTTAACTTTTTTCTTGCATTTGTCAGTCTACTTTTTATATCCTCTCTACCATCAGCTTTGTTACTGCTCAAATGGCAAAACTCGTGTACTGGTTCGAGCCACTCGTTTCCTAATACAATAACCTCAGCATCACCTGCTTGAATTCCACTACATTCCACTACCCTTAGTTTGCTTTTATTAGTATTCATCCTCCTTTCTAGACACGGTCCATTCCGTGCAACTGTTCTTCCAAGATCTTTACTGTCTCTGCAAATTAAAATATCATCCGTAAAATTCGAAGTATTTCTTTCTTGTCCCTGAACGTTAGTTCCTTCTCCAAATTTTTCTTTGGATTTATTAACTGCTTTATGTTGGGAATAGGCTACAGCTCTGTCACTCCTCCACCACTGCTTACCTTTTATACTCCTCGACGCTGCCATTTGGTTTCTGCGCAAGTTCTAAACAACCTCTTTTAGCCCTGCTACCTTCACAGCATTGAAGAGAGTGTTCCAACCAACATTTTCAAAACTTTGGTACAAATCAAACTTGGAAATTGAATTCCTACTAAGGGAAGAGATCAATACAGAACTAGGCAACAAGGAATTTCACAATAAAATTTCAGGGTATCACAATAGCTACGAGAGAAGAAAGATGTCTTATCCAGTCAGGGTCAACAATAGAGTTTCATATCTAAAAACTTTAACAGTATGAACGTTAAGTGACTAATACTAGTTCTGAAGAATTCAGTACACGAAAATGTTGATCCCAGTGAGGATCTTGATAATGCTCCCATCTCCGCAGTGAAAGCTGACGTACTCGTCCTGAAGCAGAACTGAAACTGAGACAAATGAAATTCGTCGCCCTAGGATCAAAGTAGTAGTACTTGTTCATGAAGAGTCAGCGTGGACAGCCAGATGATGGGATCTTGACTCCTGAAACGCGATACTGAGAATTACATTCGTAACGTTAGTGGTTGTATTCTGAAATAATAACGACTATCTTCACAACTATCTCCGGTCCTTAAGATGGCTAATATTAGAACTTTCGATGTTTAATAATGAAAGAAGTAAAGTTTTTGAGCCGTGCTGCGGCTCGCGTTGGTGCCGTTTGTAGGGTTCCGCCCTCAGTTTGAGACCAGACCGAATCGTTTAGTTGGTATGATTGCAGTTGTTTGTCTTCTTATCGCGCTGAGTGGCGCCACTCTGTTTCGCAAGCGTTGCCTGTCCGCTAGTGGCAGCAGCGGCGGTTATCGATATGTAGTAACGCCCTATCTTTGGGGGCGACGTCGTCGTTTCTCCGTGTCGTGTGAGTGTGGCAGTTCGTTTGGGGACTCGGGAGGAACCAGGTCCGCGCAGTGGAGAACACGCCGGGACCACTGGCGGCGCTCATGGACTGCCGGATGGAAGGTCTGTGGTCGCGAGCGAGCACGACCTCGTCATAAACCGGATCCTGCAGGCTTTAAGATGAGTGCATTTAAATTCAGTTGAGAGACCTCCACTATTGTGACATCTCGCGATTCTCCAGTGACTTGGGTTCGTGTTGCTGCCCGCAGAGCAGCGAGTGGAGTGCTTGGGGAAGGCTGATCCAAGTAGCTTTCCTCGACTTCTTATTACTATTTACTGCGTTCAGTTTGTTACGATTTGTTAAGTTCAACCAGCAGTATTTTTCCTGCCTGGTGGCCACTAATGCCCCAGTGACCTGTCCTGGAGGTTATTGTATGTAATGGCAGTGTACATTTCCTCGCCTTGCCGCTGCCGTCCGGTAAGGCGTGTGGTTTTGACAGCTTTCTTGATTATAGGTGGTTTGTGATTCTTCTACTCTGGTGGCAGTGACTCATTTCTCGTTCTGCGCTCTGTAAGCACAGTATTCTGGGGGCGTAGTACAGTCCGCCGGTTCCGGCTTTGGCGTGTTGTACCATTCTTGAATTTGGTTTGTTGGACGTCACGTAGCTTCAGCAAGATTGTCATTAGTCATTCGTTAGACAGCCACTAGTCTGAGTTACCATCTCGTGAAGTGAATGCAACTCTTGGCTGCCTATCTCATCGCTCGCGTAAGTGTTCCTTGCCGGACCTTCTCAGAGGTGGGTTCTTTGAGCACAATCTGTAACTGATCCTTGTGTTTTATTATTGTATTATTTATTACCATACCTTGCAATGCCTACATTAAAGGTTATGTATGTCTAGTTAACAGTTCCGGTCGCCTTCTGGAATAAATCTAGCAGTGTAATGGTTGTGTTACTAGGTTACCATCCTCTTATTTCACCCATTTGGTGGTCAGTTGCTTGTTTCTTTTTATTAACCTTTGCTTGTATTTGCTGTTTTACAGCAGGTTTCCAAATTTTTTATATAATTGCCGTTCCTGGTGTGTAAGGCCTTCAGCTGTGATTGTGGTCACTTACTTTAAAAAAATTATTCGATGTTTGTGTTTTAGCAGTAAGCCTTAAACCTTATTTACTGCCATTCCTGGCGTCTTATACCTTCTGCTGTGTTCGTTGCTACTTTTAATATTTCAATACCTGTAAGTTATAATTGCAGTGAGTTCTTAAACATTCTTAATTTATTGCCATTCTTGGCGTGTAAGGCCTTCAGACGATCAGAATTGCCTTTTTTTTAAACATTATCTGTATCTGTATTTTATGGTGATTTGCTAAATTGTGACGCACTGAAAACACTTATTTACACAGTTGTTTATTCCTTGATTTATAACCTGTGGTATTTTTTAAATTTGTTGAGTCTGGAATGACTGTTTTAAAAATAAATGTGTGTAACTGTAAAAGTCAACCAGTTGTAACTGATTACGGCCTCGCCCACAATGGTAACCGAATTCTGCCTTCCACTGAGTATCAGGTTTCAGTTTTCTATGAATTTTAAGGTTAGCCATATTTTGGACCATTCACTGACTTCCAAGAAAGACGCAGAGCCCTAGAACTCTGTCCAGCTTCTTGCTGGGACCTTCGCCAATATGAGCTGTGGGAAAAAAGGCAACAGGATTCAGATGGCTGGTCCAAATGGCTCTGAGCACTATGGGACTTAACATATATGGTCATCAGTCCCCTAGAACTTAGAACTACTTAAACCTAACTAACCTAAGGACATCACACAACTCCCAGTCATCACGAAGGATTCAGATGTTTATTTAGTATTTCACGCAGTAGAATTCCTTTGTGACGATAGTTTGACATTTTAAAGTAGAATGTAGATCAGCGTTGAGCCTTCTGAATTTTGTACCTGCGCATTTTAGGGGAAACTTCAATAGTCATCGTCAACGAAGTCACATTCAAAATGAATTCTCTTGACACTTCACCTGAGTGCAGAGGAACAGCTGCTACCGAAACAAAAATGATCGTTTCGTATTCAGATAACACTGAACATGAAACCTATCAGATTCGGTTTATCCTTGTAACTGAATTGGCGCCGAACTCTAAAATCTTATTGAAGGATCTTTATGTTAATATACGAGGGGTGTGCCTATTGATTTATACATTATTCCTTTACGTCACTGACGGTGCGGCATTTGACTCATCTTTACAGTTGCAAGTTGTTCTGCAGTATAACCGTGGGTAGCAAGACAATCTCGAGAAGCATAATCCCTCTACAGTACAGCCCATTTTCCCAACTCGTGTCACAAAGCGAGCAGGAGGCATGCGCAGTGTGGTCATCGAGGGTAGAGCTGCACTGTGTGATTTCTGGGGAAGGTAAAGACTGCGGATATTCGTAGGCGACTGATGGCAGTGTGTGGATAGCGTGCACCGTCATTCACAGCACTCTTGCAACACGACAACGCCAGTCTCCATACAAGTCGAAAAACCAAGGGTGCCACCGCAGTTCAAGGTACTGCCACATCCGCCGTATTCTTCCTACAATATTACCATCCATTCGGAGCTGTGAAGAAACATCTGCGCATTCTCCCAGGAACTGCGAGCAGCTCTCCTGCGGTGGGTGCGACAGACTCCAAAAACGTGGTCAAAAAGGGCTGGCGGAAGTTAAAGAGGCAAAGCCAAGTGTTATAGCAGCTGTGGTTTTCAGACTCGTACAGGGACGAACGTTGTCGTGTTGTAAAAAATATTTTCATGAATGTGCACGCCCTTCACACACTGCCACCAATCGCCTGTGAATATTAGCAGTGTTTACATTCTCCTTCCAGAGAAACTATATTATCCATTGCTGTCCTTGATGATCACATTCCATGTTTTCCGCCCACGTAATGACAGAAGATGTGAAAATTAGCTGTACTGTGCAGGGATTACGCTTTTGGAGATTGTTTTGCCACCTAAGGTCACACCTAGGTACAACTTGGGACTGTAATGATGCGTCACAAGACGCACCATGAATAATGGGAGAAAGTGTAAATCAATAGGGAAAGCCCTCGTACGAAATCGAGGAAAATAAAATACGAACTCACAAGCAGCAGCTTTAGTGTCCTGAGTTCTAAAAGAAATCGTGATGTGTTACTTATAATCCGTCTTAATTGCAATTTTTTTTTTCTTCATGTGACAGTTTTCGGTTCATCCTGAACCTTCTGCAGTTCTGATATTTCAATTACAGGGGTAACCCGTCCAAATCCAGCAACTTTCACATGCTGGATTTGGTCGTGTTACTCCTGTAACTGAAATATCAGACCTGAAGATGGTTCAGGATGAACCGAAACCGGTCATATGAATAAAAAAAAACGAATTTTTTGCGATCAAGACGGATTATAAGTAACATTATACGATCACTGATTGCTACTATCCCGTCAGACATTATGTCTGTTATTGCAAAATCGTGATGTAATCGAGACTCGGAGGTGAATTGTCGAGGGCGAGTTTCCTACATCGACAGTCGACTCTCAGCCCGCGAGTATTAATAGAGATAAACAGTCTATAAGGTTTGAAACAAAGAATAAGATTGTCATAAACTTATATTTGGTCGTTTTGGGTACTTTTCTCAGAGTCCACACAGTGCAGTTGCCGTGAGAACGTGCTCTGCTGTTCTCCGTGGGACGGTAGCTGTATGCTAAGAGGCGGCGTCGGCAGTGGCGCGCGAGAACACGTGGCACGTCTCGGGCAGCCGCCCCCTACCGCCCCGCGCGCGGAATCGACAATAAGTTATAAAACTGGGATGGGCCGCCGGGCGGCGGGATTGCGATTTGTTCCGGCGGGGGACCTGCGCCGCGCCTGGAATCCCAAACTGGTCCCGC
The DNA here is from genome assembly GCF_023897955.1 of Schistocerca gregaria. Lineage (NCBI taxonomy): Eukaryota > Metazoa > Arthropoda > Insecta > Orthoptera > Acrididae > Schistocerca > Schistocerca gregaria. The sequence continues at coordinate 570,152,340 of NC_064921.1, read as the reverse complement.
GCGACGGACCGGGACGGGACGGGTCTTCAAAGCTGGCGGGCCGCGGGCTCAGGAATGCAAATGGCCACGGCCGGGGATCCGCGCTCCGGGGCTGCAGATCAGCCAGTTACCCTTTTTAGCTCTTCAAGCACCGCACTGCGCTTTAAACGTACTGATATGCAGCTTACTCTCGACTATTCCACATAAATTTCTTTTCTGCTTGATAGTCTAAGTACCTGCAGCATGGCAACATTTCGAGGTGCTATTGCTGCCGCTGCGATATGCGTGCTGTATAGCGTTATCGTAGTTTACCCGGTGTTGGAACTTCTTTAAAAGAACGTGATGTTCGTTTCACTCTTCGGGTCGCTGTTAGGCTAATTGCCTCTTTGTTCCTCAGAGAAAAAAGGTGAACAGTAATTAAAATAGCCCTGTCCGAGACGTTCAGTAACAACATTAATAGCAGCATCTTACATCTTTGAGGTCCACTTTGAAGTGCATGTTAGTAATACGACTTGTATGTACTGTATTGTATGTTAACCGAGTACCTGGAAACGACGGAGAGGCTTCGTCCCCGCTGCAGCCGCAGTGGTTCACAACCCCACGACGACTACCGCAGTCCACTTCACCCCTCCGCCACCCCACACCGAACCCAGGGTTATTGTGCGGTTCGGTCCCCGATGGACCGACCAGGGAACGTCTCACACCAGACGAGTGTAACCCCTATGTTTGCATGGTAGAGTAACGGTGGTGTACGCGTACGTGGAGAACTTGTTTGCGCAGCTATCGCCGACATAGTGCAACTGAGGCGGAATAAGGGGAACCAGCCCGCATTCGCCGAGGCAGATGGAAAGCCGCCTCAAAACCATCCACAGACTGGCCGGTTCACCAGGCCTCGACAGAAATCCGGCGGGTGGATTCTTGTCGGGGACCAGGCGCTCCTTCCCGCCCGGAAAGCCGTGCGTTAGACCGCACGAATACGACTTAATACCACTTATTATGGATTCTACCAGTTCCATTCACTTAAGGAGCGGGGTAAGAATGATTACTTAAAAGCCTCTGTTCAAATGGCTCTCAGAACTATGGGACTTAACATGTTGAGGTCATCAGTCCCCTAGACTTAGAACTACTTAAACCTAACCAACCTAAGGACATCACACACATCCATGCCCGAGGCAGGATTCGAACCTGCCACCGTAGTGGTCGCGCGGTTCCAGACAAGCGCCTAGAACCGCTCGGCCACAGCGGCCGGCAAAAGCCTCTGTCCGCGCTGTACTTAGTATAAGCTTGTCTTGGGGATCGGCATGCGAGTGATGCATAGAGGATTCTAAATACATAGTGTATCAAAAAGAATCATCCGATTTTAAAATATAAATATTATGTAGTTTAAGATAGGTGCGTCAACAACGTACTACTGGAAAGTACAAATTCTCGAGTTTTACATGGTTCCTGCTAGGTTTTGTGCAGTTTCACGGCAAGAAAGGTGTATGGTCCAATTTTCTTTGCCAAGAACACTGCTACAAGACGCACATATCTCGATATGCTTGAGCATATTCTTTTCCCATAGTTGGAGACTGGTTCGGACTACTTCATCTACAGGTTGGGATGCTGCCATACTGGCATCTCGAAGTGCGGGAATTTTTAAATCAAAGGATTACTGGACGTTCGATCAGTCGCACTGGGCCAGTAGATTCAGCCTTACATTTCTGGCCTCCAAACTCACCGGACATTACTGCATGTGATTATTTCTTATGGAGTTTTATAGACGTTTTATAATCTGCCAGGAAGATTCATATCAGCGCACACTCCGGTGCAGAGTGAAAATCTCATTCTGGAAACACCCTCCAGGCTGTGGCTAAGCCATGTCTCAGCAATAGCCTTTCTTTCAGGACTGCTGGTTCTACAAGTTTCGCAGAAGAGCTTCTGTAAAGTTTGGAAGGTAGAAGACGAGGTACTGGCAGAAGTAAGGCTGTGAGGATGGGGCGTGAGTCGTGCTTGGGTAGCTCAGTTGGTAGAGCACTTGCCCGCGAAAGGCAAAGGTCCCGAGTTCGAGTCTCGGTCCGGCACACACTTTTAATCTTCCAGGAAGTTTCAAGTTTTATAAAAGTCGCGCAATATGAGAATAGTCGCTTTTAGATTTTGATTTGATTTTTAATTCGCAGTTAACTCCACTAGGCTCTTCCGCTTTCTCCGCCGTTGGGAATCGATTCCTCTCCCACCTTAGAGACCGTTGACCTGGTTTCACATAGTAACCCTAGACAGGGACCCTTACAGGGTGCTACCATCCGGAGCCAGATAAACTCAGATCTTTTTAACGAGGTGTTACTCCTCCCCCTCGTCCTTCTTCATCACTAGCGAGATGAAGCCCTGGGCTTGGGACCAGCAATGGCGGAGGAGATATGGTCCAGAGAAAATGAAGGAGGAGGAGGAGGAATGGGGGCAAGTTAACCAGTGATCTAGAAGACAAGGACTGGAAGCAGATCAAGAAGAGTCTTATAACAAAGGGAGAGCGGCTTGGTCCTGTTACCAGGATGAAGAAGTTCCGGTGATGGAAGATGAGTGTGACAGACTATTTGATCTGAGGAAGAAGGCGTGGCACATCTGGCAAACCAAAAAGGACGAGAGTGCCTGGCAGCGCTTTGTGGAAACTAGAAAGATGGTGTTCGAGGAGATCAAGAAAGTTAGGAAGGCGCAAGAAGACCAACTGCTCAGAATGATAAATGACGACTTTGCTAAGAACAATATGAGAAACTATTATCGGAGAAGCTAACCCGATATGACTCAACTTCAGGACAAAAAAGGGAACGTGGCGTATAGTAATAGGGACAACTGTAAGATACTAGCAGAATACTTCAATGAATTTAAGTGAGATCCAGGCAATATTAAATCATATGGAAAATTTCAAGGCATCAGGAGAAAACCAGGTAACAGCCGAATTACGGAAGTACGCTGGCAAAAATGCAATTGTCTTACTCCAGAAGCTTTTTGACACGATATGGAAGAAAGGAATCATTCAAAAGGAATGAAAAATCGCCCTGATACACCCTCTTCACAAAAAAGGTCCTAAATATGATCCCAATAACTATAGAGGGATTTACCTCGTGGATGTGACCTGCAAGACATTGTCCAGAGGTTTACTAAAAAGAGCAGAATCCCAGTTGGATTCCTACATTGGGTATCAACCAGGGTTTAGGAAAGGAAGATCCTGCCCCGAATGGATCTTAAACCTCAGAAACATTTTAGACAATCAGAAGCAGAGGGCGAAACCGTATATAGTGACTTTCGTAGACTTCCAAAAAGCTTACGATTCCATAGGCAGAGTCATCGTTCAACATTTCGGAGGAGTTTAGCTTGGATGGGAAAACTCTAAACATCATCAAGGAGACGCTCACGAATACGTCTTCTGAAGTCAGATTCATGGATGAACTATCGGAACCTTTTGAAGTCAGAGCAGGGGTCCGCGAAGGGGATGATCTCTCACCCCTGCTGTTTAACTGTTCACTCGAAAATGTTGTGAGGGAATGGAAGGCAAGAACGAGAGGGGGGAATAAGACTTGGGAAAAAAAGACAAAGGAATCACTTTTAAGTGTTTGGCATTTGCTGACGACATGGCGCTGCTCGCGAAAATGTGAGGGGAAGCTAAAGAACAAATCGCCGGGTTACAAGAGCAGGCAGGGAAGATACGGCTCAAGATTTCTTACGAAAAAACGAAGACTATGACGAATATACTAGATACTCCTAAAAGAATTAAAGTAGGAGCTCAAAAACTAGAGCTGGTTGAAAGTTTCAGGTACCTTGGGGCATGCATTGAATGGAATGGAACTACCTTCAACAAGGGAAAGCAATGGAAGCAAGAAGGAGCAAAATGGAACTAGCTTTCCAGAAAACCAAAAACACATGCAATAAGAAAGACCTGTGAATACTTTTCCACATACACCGCATTAACGCTTATCTTAAGAGAGAAGTCAAAAACCCGCAAGCATTAACTTCCTCGCCCGTTTGTACGTACCTTCGTCAAGTGGATCAAGTTTGCTTTCATGCATACTTCTCCTTGCACGTCACCTCTAAACACTCCTATATGACTTTAAGCGGGTGGCAAGTTTCACATATAATATATACATTTATTTGGCAACCACCAGTTTCCCAAGTCCAATCTAAAATCCTCTTTATATTGTATCGAAAAAATTTTCTGCGCGTTTGTCCTAAATATTTCATGTCAAACGATCTGCATCTTATAAATATATAATTGTTCTACTTTACTTATCCTGTTCCCAACTCCACACCTTAAATTATCAATGATTAAGTGCTTCGCATTCATTGCCAACCGGATATTGTATAGCCTAAAAATGTTCACCACTTTCTCTCAAATTTTCCCAAAATACGGTACAGTAACGATCTTCATATTCTTAGCTCTTTTCTCTATCAGTTTCTTCCTGTTACTGTGGATAAAACGGTTTATCACCCTCATATCTGACATTGAATATCCGAATAATATTTGATGTGATACAAATCAACAAAATCCACTTCAGTATCTTCTAATGACTGTGCAGTGGCATTTACTTCGTCAATGGAAATAATATCGTGTTGATACAGGGAAGATAATATTCTAACGTTTTATCAGAGGAGAAGCATGTTGTTATGTGCAAGGTTATCATGAACTACGTTCATTTTACCATCGATCGGAGCTAATGGTTCAAGCGCAATAGAGAAAAACCCAGCACAAACCATCGCAACAATTTCACCAGGTTTCACTGTAACGTGAACACTCTCCACTTCATCAGTGATGTTACCATGTGTCTTGTGTCACGTAACTTATTTAACCACCTCCACCCACTGCTCCACAGGTCAAAGACGACACTGGTCTATTCTAAGCACGTTAGTTTTTGTCGCCACTGGCTTCTGCATGTTAGAACGCCCTTGACAAGAAAAATAGCCTCTCAGCGTATGATCCTCTTACTGGCGGTCTTACCTTATCCGCTTTTACCACACCTGACAGTGGATTGCAACGTTCTCTTAGGATTGGTTTATAAACACGAGTAACTGCAGTCCCTTTCAGTAGCATCGCAAATATTGAACCAGTGCATACATAACTTTCGTGAAACTTCTCTGGCGGAATCCGAGAACTTTTAGAATCCTCCGGTCATGCCTCATTCTAAATTTTCTTCCGATTTCATTCTAGCAGAAAATACGTCTACGACGGTGCGGATCAGGCGGCAGGGTAAGAAAGAAAATAACCAGAGGTGTTTAATAAGTAAAGCAACACTTTCTTTTTCGAAAGCAGGTTGGTATTATTCAGTATTCAAATACACCATATTATTGCTCACTCTTTTGGATACAAAACGCTACTTGTCAAACTAATCTCCGTTCAATGCGACAGCCTTACGCTACCTTCCAGGGAGGGCCGGTATGCCTGCATTGTACCCCTCTGGTAGGCGTCGGAGCAAACTCTTGTTGCAGCAAAAACGTCCACTTCATCCACGTATTGCTTCCCGTAGAGTGCGTCCTTCATTGGGTCTAATAACGGGAATCTTAAGGTGCGAGATCCGGTCTCTATAGAGTGGATGTGGGAGAACAATTCAGTGACGTTTTGTTATCTCCCCTCGAGTACGCAGCCTTTTGTGAGGCCTTGTGTTATAGAGAAGGAGAAGTTAGCGTTTGTGTCAAGGAACATGCTCAAGTCGTTTCTTCCGATTCCTGAGGGTAGCGAACTACGTTAGGACCACGAGGGAGGACACCAAACGCAATCATCCCTTTGATACTTGGCGCCGTTGGTGCCAGTCGCTTCTCTGCATTCATTTAAGATCTCCGCGATCGACTCTGCATCGCGTGGCCGCGGTTTTCCTCTTTGGTCGCCTTTCGGCTATTTAAGCGCACGACGCTGTGGGGAGAAGGCTGGTTTTGGTCGGTTGGTTGGTTGGTTGGTTAGCGTTCCGGTGTGCAGTCTGGTTGTCGGCGGTCGCTCTTGGCGCATGCTCTGCCTCTTTCTGTCACGTGGCCAGAGGGGCTGCGGCCGGAGACGTGCGTGCGGCCGGGGGTGTGTACTGCGTCTAGTGCTGCTGAACAATGTGAGGGGGCTTTGGAAAGTATCAGCCTGCAACCGGATACGCTACAGAATCTAACGGTGGGAATTACTCAGGTCCTTAAAGTCCTGCTGTATATATGTATATTGAATTTCGTGCTGTTAGCAGTTAACGGTTCTTCCAGTGTTTGGACGCCCATATTGTGTGTTGCGCATTGACCACTGGTGCACAACTTATTGAACAGTGATTACCTGTGTGAATGACGTTTGCCAGTTTTGGACGTACTTATACGGGCAAGGAGTGTATATGTAAGTGCATGTCTGTGCACTCCGGAACCACCACAGGTTCGATTTTCGGGCTGTCTGACGGCATTTAGGTAATGTTTTCAGAGGTAAACAAGCAGGGGCTTAATTATGAAAAACTTATTGTGTGCTAGAGTCCTGTCGTATTGTAATTATTGAGTGTATGTTATGAGTTAATAAGCTACGAGAGCGTGATTTAGCGCTATGACCAGCGTCTTGTATATTTGAATATATTATCACTCCCTGCTCTGGCGGTAATAAACCTGTCTGCAACGCCGAAGTAGTGCAGATATTTAAAGAGGTTAATTTCAGAGTGAATGGCTTGTTGGCCCCTTGTGGCCGTAGTCCTGTTTTGAAGTTGTTCTAATGTTTTAAGGATTGTGTCACTCTGGATACCGCCCAGATGCTGTGTGGTTTTATGAAGTTGTTTCAGTGGTATAATCAGCGGTGCACGTCGTTCGTTGTAGCTGGTCGTTTCACTGGGGGACGACGCCTTGGCGGCGGCCAGTTTGAATTGCAACCGATAGCGCGGTCGCTGTGTTTATCAGTAGACTCCAGTTCTTCGGCGAATTTAAGTTGAGTGCTTTATTATCTGTTCCTGATGACGCAGAGGCAACCGTCTTTCCTTCTGCACCGTTCCCTTCAGCTTTCACACAGGCTCGATCTGAGTAGTAGTTTCCGCGTACCTCTTACGTGCCATTACTTGCTACTGAAGCTTCGTAATACCTGAAAGATTACTTTCATTGTACCAGGTTTTAATATCGTATTCAGAACGAGAAAGTCTGAGTTGTTTCTGCTGTTATATCTTAAAAGGTGTCCTCCTCCTGTGAGTTTCTCAGTAAACCATTTTTGTTTGCATGATTCTTAAGATTATATAAATAGGGTTTTATAATTATTTATTGTTAGGGGTGGGCTTTGACGCCCGTAGACATTTTGTCATTTAGTAAAATTTCAGATTCTGGGGCAAATATGTATATTATTCTGGGGTAACAGAAGCTTGCTGTTGTCATGCAACTGTTGAATAGAATCTGTAGGAAATTACAAGCTAGAGTCTGTGATTGGTAATTACTGTCTTTCTTTATTGAGATGAAGTGTTCTTGAACGTCTTTCCCACGCCTCACCCTTGTAGTCCCAGAAGATAGTCGCCATGACTTTACCGGCTTCGAACTTTTTCTTCGAAGGAGAGGTTGTGTGCCACCGCAGTTCTGTTTCTGGTTCGAAGTGATGAAGCTATGTTTCACCGTCTGTTACAACATGCGACAGCAAACTATCACCATCAGCCTCGTAACGGAAAGTCATCGAGTAAAACAGAAGTAACATCTGGCGTTCGCCAAGGAAGTTTTATAGGCCCTCCATTGGTCCTGATCTATATTAACGACATAGAAGAAAATCTGAGTAGCCGTCTTAGATTGTTTGCAGATGATGCTATCATTTACCGTCTCGTACCGTCATCAGATGACCAAAACGACTTGCAAGATGATTTAGGTAAAATATCTGTATGGTGCTGAAAATTGCAACTGAGAAGTTATTCACATGAGTACTAAAAGAAATCAGCTAAATTTCGATTACGCGCTAAGTCACGCAAATCTGAAGGCTGTAAATTCAACTGAATACTTAGGGATTACAATTACAAATAACCTAAATTGGTACGATCACATAGATAATATTGTGGGTACAGCAAATTAGAGACTGCAATACATTGGCAGAACACTTAGAAGGCGCAACAGGTCTACCAAAGAGACGGCTTGCACCACGCTTGTCCGCCCCATCCTGGAGTATTGCTGTGCGGTGTGGGATCCACATCAGGTGGGAGTGACAGAAGACATCTAAAAAGTACAAAGAGGGGCAGCTCGTTTTGTTTATCGCGAAATAGGGGAGATAGGGTCGCAGACATGATACGTGAATTGGAGTGGCATTCATTAAAACAAAGGCGTTTTTCGTTCGACGGGATCTTCTCATGAAATTTAAATCACCAGTTTCCTCCTCCGATTGCGAGAACATTCTGTTGGCACCCACCTACATAGGGAGAAATGATCATCTCGATAAAAATAAGAGAAATCAGGACTCGCACAGAAAAATTTGGGTCCTCGTTTTTCCCGCGTACCGTTCGAGAGTGGAACTGTAGAGAGACAGCTTGAAGGCGGTTCACTGAACCCTCTGCCAGGCACTTGATTGTGAATAGCAGAGCAATCACTTAGATGTAGATGTAACGCGCCAGCAGCTCCACACAAATGATCATTCGTTGCTCGTTACGGTTTTTCGTTAGGTGGCAAGGTAACCAGCGAGCGCACCACTTTGAATGCGACAAATAGTGGAAGAATAGATGAACACTATCAACAGATACGTCTAGCTGTGCAGCGAGGTATATCAGTCAATCATCTCGAATGAGAGCGTTCGCACGTTTTGCAGGAGTCACAGCTGCGTGCTGCAGTACCAGCACACGGGGGTTGGGGGTGGGGGAGGGGCGGGGGTGGGGGAGACATGTTTGTGAGACTTTCAGGAACTTCATGTATTTAATATATAAATTAAAAGTTTTTTTAGAAATTAGTTTGTGTACTGTTTTGGTTATCTTGAATTAGTTTCTTTTGATCTAAGCATATTTTCTTCATTTAATTCTCCGAACGACTCATCCTGCTTTTTTCCACTGCCATATCTGTGTAGACATTATGCAATGCCTATCAATATCTGCGACGCTCTAGTTTTCCGGGAAAGAAACTCAGTGACAGCTCTCTCCTTTGAACGTGTTTCCGTCACCGACGGCATTTTGAAGGCTTCGTATAGGACTGGCACCTACCCCAACTTCATGTCACTATAGGGGCTGATGCGGCAGTATTCCACAGTGTCCCACTGCACATTTCTGATTTTTTCAGCCTGTACTGCCTGATAAAAAAAAGGGTACTGCATTGCCAATTGCAAACCCCCTCGTATGTGCCTACTCCGGTGGCACCTCATAAAACGTTGTTCCCATCGTTTATAAGGGTGTAACGGTCGTGAGTGCAGCTTGTTATGTCGTTCGCACGTATGTTGGTGCAGGTGTGGAATAAAAGGCGTCCAGGTGGGCAGGCGTCGCTGTGTGCCGCAAATAACGGTACCAGCGAGTGGGCGTGGGCTCAGGATGCGCCGCGGAGACGGCCCCGCACGTGCCCTGCGCTGGAAGACGTGCCCTGCGGTCGCATCCTGGCCTGCGACGCTAGACTACTCCACCCACGCACCACGTGTCGCTGCACGGCAGGGCGCTACAGAGGGCGTCACAGAGTCCAGTGCGTGTGGGTGGAGCTGTGTCCGGGCTCGTAGTCTCTGCTGAGAAGAGGGCAAGGTGACGATCGCATGTGGGGCGCACGACGAGCACAACAGCTAGACTGCGATATGCCTTTCTGAAATATTGACGAGTAAGTCGTCGTTTTGCATCCAGCATGATATACCCGTATAGTCCCATCTCTAAAAAATCTTCGATAATGAACTATGCAGTGAACTTTTGATTCACGGCACGTTTTGTTCCCTGCCCCGCCCAGCCGGCCACGTTAGCACTGCTCTCGAGCTAGCGCTGTCAGCGGGCGTAGTGGAGGAGCTGCTGGCGCCACCCCAAGCCTGGTGGCGGCAGTGCGAGGCGGAAGCAGGAAGTCTTGCGCTGGCCAGCACTCCAGCCGGGTTGGGTTGTTGGACTGACCAGCGGGGAGGTGGGGACAGCAGTTAAGTGGTGGTAATTTCTGGAAATTTGTGGTAAGGTCTATGACGGCACGTCACATAAATATTGACATTTTTATCAGTTGTAAACCGTAGTTAACGTATTTTCTGAATATAATTAGTATAAAACATACAGTTAATGTTTGAAACAACTGATATGCAGCGATATTTAAGAGTAGCATCTTTATTTAATGTGTAAAAATAAAAAAGCGTCGAAAGAGATACGATTGTACAGCCGAGGAGAAAGGACATAGTTTATGGTACACACTGTTTTGTTTCGCTGTACGGAAGGCAGCCTTTGAGCGGCTACGCATATTTTATGTAAGTTATTCAGTATTATTCAATAATAAACTTATTGTTATCAAAAATGAATTTCCTTGTAATAGTTATCACCTCAAATGCTCGCAGTGGCTAACTATTTTTAATAAGCATTTTCAGTAATTTGCGCTGCGAGAAGCTCATCTTCCGATGCAACCTCTGGTCGGTCATTACGCGCCAAAGTATTAATTTGTTTTTCAAAGTGTTAACAGTAAATGTAAATGCGAGAGATTTCGTTGTAAGAACCTTTCTAAATTACAACAGATAATTAATTTACGTTAAAGTTATTTTTTTTAATTATACACATACCATGAGTTAAGTAAGTTTTATCTTGGCCTCTCCACGGCAACCAACGAAATTGTCTCGAGCGTTGCTTTACAATCAACAAATAGAAATTAACAAAATTACATTCAACTCAGTTAACGGCAACTGTATTTTAGTCATCACGTTCAAAAGCTAAAGTTGGTACATGAATAAGTGAGGCCATTAAGGAACCTGTTTCATATTTACTTATGCTCGTAAGTAAAAGTGATAAGAAAAGACAGCATCCCTGAGAGAAAGAATCATGCCGATAAATTAAAAAATATAAAGTATATATAGTTTTTATGTATATAACGTAACAAATACCACCGACGCCACAGGTCTTATGGTTTACACAATCTTCTTCCGATGATGACAGACGCCTCGCCTAACGACTCACCATGCTGCTGTTCGCTATCAGGTCTCCGTTGACATTCTGCAAGCGCCTGTGAATATCTGCGATGCTCTGGTTATCTGCCAAAATACTGTAAGATGTCAGGCAAATCCAACACCTTCCATGAAAACCCTGACATGATAAGCAAATCCAGTAGTATGTCACATAGCTCGGAATAAATCGTGACATTAAATTAACCAAAGTAATACGAGTAACGAGTGAGCAAATGGAATACCACAGACTAACACAAGAATGCCTAAATGCATGTCGTACCTTCCCACCGTAAGGCAGACACAGTTCCGAGGGGAGAAACGAGGAAAGAAGCCGAGAGCAGAACCGTGTTAAGCTAGAAGGCCCTACGATAAGGGACGGACTGGGCACCCACGTCGCCAGCCTACAGCTAAGACCACACCACCTGCACGTTTTAGCGTGAGACTTTTTCGCGTCTGTTACGTCAAGGACCACTCCCCAGTCCATGTTAAAAGCTAGAGCACTCCAGAAAAACAGTATAGATCTTACGATAACGCTAGAAGGACCACACCAGCTGCAGGTTTTAGCGTGAAAGGTATAACGTTTCTCATCGGATAGACAATTTTTGTAGGCGGAGCTAAAGGTTAACATTGAGACCCTGGTTGGTCAGATGAAAATACAGCCAGATAGTTTTTTTTAAAACCAACTTCGGTAAATGGTAGTAAGGAGAAGTGAGGGGAGAGAGTTAGTTCCGAGACGGCGAGCTGCCTGGGCTGCAGCGCCGGCCGCTGCCGCCCCCCCCCCCCCCCCCCCCCCCGGGAAGCTGCCTAACCAACGACAAGGTAATGAACGCACGCGATGCCGCATAACAGTGCATAAAGCTTCACTCAGAACTGCAAAAGTCTCATCTGTTACACCACCCCCTTTTTGCGTAATACTAGTGTCGATCGTAAATTAAAGCTCATGGTGTTCACATTTGCCACTTGAAGAACAGATTTGAAACGCTTTCTGTTATATAGTTATTGAGAAGAAACATCAGCCACTGTAATTTACGACAAGTTAGATAAGTAATTAAAGATAATTGAGGGTCACTGTAGACCATTTTGATAGTTTTCTCTTGTGTGAAACTTAATTTAAACCTAGATTATAGATGAGAAATGGCATAGGTCATCCTTCGATCCATTGTAGAACTTTGAAATCCACTCAGGGAATATTCGTTCACATTTTTGTTGAACGCAGTTGATTTTTACCATCCTGTATTAAAACATCTCCTTTTTCCAATAGTGCAATTTATAAAGAATGTTTTGTGAGTAAAACAAAATTTCCAATGGTAAACTTAACTGCTTTTTTTACGTTATTTTACCAGCCAACTAAAAATAGGAAAGCCTTGAACCCCTTCCACTAAATTTAGTTTGTATTAAGATTCTTTTACAGGGAGTGCAGTGTAGCTGACGCTGAGATCATTTAGTATTTGGTTATATCATCGCTGGTCTCACTGAACTCTTCTGAATTCTACATGCCATGTGTGGTCTGACGTCTCCTTACCAGCAACAGGTCCCAGGTTCAAACTCGTCAATTCCCTAAAAAACACGCTCAGAGCTTCGTTGCGCGAAAGTTGTAGGGAGACACGATATAGAACAATCAGACACCACCTTCAATGCTTAGAAGACACTCAATGGTAGCTCTCCGCATGGAACGCACCTCCGTCACAGATAACATTTGGAAGGCTACGTAAGGCGCCGCCAGCTATTTGAGCTCCATGGAACTGTAGTGGCTGAAGTGGCAGTGGTCCACCCTGTCCCGCAACAAGTTCTGCATTTTTTTCCAACAGAAATACACGAAGAAAAGAAATGTGTTGTATTACTTACCGTTGGCCCATCGCACATTGAAAAGTCTTCAGTTATTGGTTTCAGAGGATAGGTCTGTCGCTTTAAATTTTTTATCTGAACTCAGTATGTGCGTGAGTGTTAATCACATTTAGCGATAAGATGAACCACCAACAGTCATTCTTTTGTAAAATTATTTTATTGTTCAGGTAACAAACGACTTCGGACGCCTGTGCCCGATCTCAGATGCTGCTGGTAAAATTACACCGACTTCTGGGCTGTGAGAGTGTTTTTTGGTCAGGTCCATTGGCAGCCGATAAGAATGGGAGAAATTGGAACTTCCTGGATAACAACTGCGTCGGACCGAGACTCGAACTCTCGACCTTACGGGAAAAATTGATTGTTGTTGTTCTTGCGGTCTTCAGTCCTGAGACTGGTTTGCTGCAACTCTCCATGCTACACTATCCTGTGCAAGCTTCTTCATCTCCCAGTGCCTACTGCAACCTACATCCTTCTGAATCTGCTTAGTGTATTCATCTCTTGGTCTCCCTCTACGATTTTTACCCTCCACGCTGCCCTCCAATACCAAATTGGTGATCCCTTGATGCCTCAGAACATGTCCTACCAACCGATCCCTTCTTCTGGTCAAGTTGTGCCACAAACTTCTCTTCTCCCCAATCCTATTCAATACTTCCTCATTAGTTACGAGATCTACCCACCTAATCTTCAACATTCTTCTGTAGCAACACATTTCGAAAGCTTCTGTTCTTGTCTTGTCCAAACTATTTATCGTCCATGTTTCACTTCCATACATGGCTACACTCCAAACAAATACTTTCAGAAACGACTTCCTGATACACAAATCTATATTCGATGTTAACATCATCAGTTATTTTGCTCCCCAAATAGCAAAACCCCTTGACTACTTTAAGTGTCTCATTTCCAAATCTAATTCCCTCAGCATCACCCGACTTAATTCGATTACATTCATTATCCTCTTTTTGCTTTTGTTGATGTTCATCTTATATACTCCTCTCAAGACACTGTCCATTCCATTCAACTGCTCTTCAAAGTCCTTTGCTGTCTCTGACAAAATTACAATGTCATCGGCGAACCTCAAAGTTTTTATTTCTTCTCCATGGATTGTAATATCTACTCCGAATTTTTCTTTTGTTTCCTTTACTGCTTGCTCAATACACATATTGAGTAACATCGGGTAGAGGCTACAACCCTGTCTTACTCCCTTCCCAACAACTGCTTCCCTTTCATGTCCCTCACCTCTTATAACTGCCATCTGGTTTCTGTACAAATTGTAAATAGCCTTTCGCTCCCTGTATTTTACCCCTGCCACATTCAAAATTTGAAAGAGAGTATTCCAGTCAACATTGTCAAAAGCTTTCTCTAAGGCTACAAATTCTAGAAACGTAGATTTTCCTTTCCTTAATCTTTCTTCTAAGATAAGTCGTAGGGACAGTATTGCCTCACGTGTTCCAACATTTCTACGGAATCCAAACTGATCTTCCCCGAGGTCGGCTTCTACTAGTTTTTCCATTCGTCTGTAAAGAATTCGTGTTAGTATTTTGCAGCTGTGGCTTATGAAACTGATTGTTCGGTAATTTTCACATCTGTCAACACCTGCTTTCTTTGGGATTGGAATTATTATATTCTTCTTGAAGTCTGAGGGTATTTCCCCAGTTTCATACATCTTATTCACCAGATGGTAGAGTTTTGTCAGGACTGGCTCTCCCAAGGCCGTCAGTAGTTTCAATGGAATGTAGTCTAACCCGGGGGCCTTGTTTCGACTCAGGTCTTTCAGTGCTCTGTCAAACTCTTCACGCAGTATCGTATCTCCCATTTCATCTTCATCTACATCCTCTTCCATTTCCATTATATTGTCCTCAAGTGCATCGTCCTTGTATAGACCCTCTATATACTCCTTCCACCTTTCTGCTTTCCCTTCTTTGGTTAGAACTGGGTTTCCATCTGAGCTCTTAATAATCATACAAGTGGTCCTCTTTTCTCCAAAGGTCTCTTTAATTTTCCTGTAGGCAGTATCTATCTTACCCCTAGTGAGATAAGCCTCTACATCCTTACATTTGTCCTCTAACCATCCCTGCTTAGCCATTTTGCACTTCCTGTCGATCTCATTTTTGAGACATCTGTATTCCTTTTTGCCTGCTTCATTTACTGCATTATTATAGTTTATCCTTTCATCAATTAAATTCAATATTTCTTCTGTTACCCAAGGATTTCTACTAGCCCTCGTCTTTTTACCTACTTGATCCTCTGCTGCCTTCACTACTTCATCCCTCAGAGCTACCCATTCTTCTTCTACTGTATTTCTTTCCCCCTTTCCTGTCAATTGTTCCTTTATGCTCTCCCTGAAACTCTGTACAACCTCTGGTTCTTTCAGTTTATCCAGGTCCCATTTCCTTAACTTCCCACCTTTTTGCAGTTTCTTCAGTTTTAATCTACAGTTCATAACCAATAGATTGTGGTCAGAGTCCATATCTGCCCCTGGAAATGTCTTACAATTTAAAACCTGGTTCCTAAATCTCTGTCTTACCATTATATAATCTATCTGATACCTTTTAGTATCTCCAGAGTTCTTCCATGCATACAACCTTCTTTCATGACCCTTAAACCAAGTGTTAGCTATGATTAAGTTGTGCTCTGTGCAAAATTCTACCAGGCGGCACCCTCTTTCATTTCTTAGCCTCAATCCATGTTCACCTACTACGTTTCCTTCTCTCCCTTTTCCTACACTCGAATTCCAGTCACCATGACTATTAAATTTTCATCTCCCTTCACTAACTGAAAAATTTCTTTTATTTCATCATACATTTCTCCAATTTCTTCATCTGCAGAGCTAGTTGGCATATAAACTTTTACTACTGTAGTAAGTGTGGCCTTCCTATCTATCTTGGTCACAATAATGCGTTCACTATGCTGTATGTAGTAGCTTACCCGCATTCCTATTTTCCTATTCATTATTAAACCTACTCCTGCATTACCCCTATTTGATTTTGTGTTTATAACCCTGTAGTCACCTGACCAGAAGTCTTGTTCCTCCTGCCACCGAACTTCACTAATTCCCACTATATCTAACTTTAACCTGTCGATTTCCCTTTTTAAATTTTCTAACCTACCTGCTCGATTGAGGGATCTGACATTCCACGCTCCGATCCGTAGAACGCCAGTTTTCTTTCTCCTGGTAACGACATCCTCTTGAGTAGTCCCCGCCCGGAGATCCGAATGGGGGACTATTTTACCTCCGGAATATTTTACCCAAGAGGACGCCATCATCATTTAACCATACAGTAAAGCTGCATGCCCTCGGGAAAAATTACGGCCATAGTTTCCCCTTGCTTTCAGCCGTTCGCAGTACCAGCACAGCAAAGCCGTTTTGGTTATTGTTACAAGGCCAGATCAGTCTGGGGGGGGGGGGGGGGGGGAAATTGATTAGAAAGTAAAATACACGAGTTTAGTATTCTACAAGAAGGGAACTGAAGGAAGTGCCGTCTTTGTGCATTCCATTTTTCGACACTGTAGAATTCATCTATCTGTGTGATTATCCACCGAAAAATATGCAAAGGAAAAACGGAGTGCAAAGTCGTTAGTTTCACTCGCCTTAATTTTAAAGCTTTCATGAGAACACTGCGTAATTAACAACGCGCAGAAAAATAGAGGGACAGACACGTGCTTACCATTTGCAACCGAACAGTTTTCATTACGAAAAGGTGTTGCTGTATTAGTTACAGGTACCTTTTCTAGAAAACTGTACAGCAATAGGAGAAATGCATAATCTAAAATTGGCGTGAGCGTATGTCGCCAATTGCCATTAACTTTTATCGCGTCCCTCGCAACTTAAGTTGGCTGCAGTCCAACTGCAGAACGAGCGATGGCGAGATTGGCCCGAGGCAGCTGCGTGGCGGAAGATGCGCTACATCACGGAACTTATCTTTTTTTTTTTTTTTTTTTTTTTTTTTTTTTTTTTTTTTTTTTTTTTTTTTTTTTTTTTTTTTTGCTGTTTATGACTAGTAGACGTATGGTAACAGCTGAAATCTGCCCGAAGGTTAAAGGCAGAGTATCATCACGAACCTTCGCGAAAAAAATTATATCAGGTCTGGTTGAGATGTCGAGTTACCGTATGTGAGTTACACGACAAAAATTTGCGCTGTGTAGAGCCAGTCAGCTGAGACAGTGGCATTCTGTGGTGTACAGGGATCGAGTCAGTCCCTAGCGAGCATTTCGACACCGTTGTGTCCGTAGACGTCTAGGTGGATAGTGACAAGATATCCATCTTTCTCCAATATCTGCAGTCATGGTGAGGGGAGCTATTCGTCAAGACCGAAGTACTGAGTCGGTGTTTATTGGAAGGGAAGCTAAAGTTCTGTCCCAAGTGACAAAAAAAAACCAGCTTAACTTTCATGAGAGGTTTGTTCAATTTACGTTCTTTCCTCTGCAGAATGTAGCCTTCTTCGTTCTCTAACTATTGTGGAAACTAAATCATCTCTATTTTTAGATATTAAGCTTTTTAAAAAAAAAAAAGCTATCAGAGCCCACACACAACCTTGCAGTGAGTCACAATGGTTAAAGAAAACGAGAATTAGGACACTACAAAAGTACAAAGTCCATTCCAGTATGAGCTAGCGCGGCAAGAACAGTTTAACTTCCGCACCCCGCCAACGCATACACCAAAGCTTCCTTCCCGAGAATCCTTGATGATGACTATCTGTTCCGTTTATGATCTGTGTGAATGCCGCCATTGGATATGTAAAGTGTAATGTTTGGAGTTTACGTTCCGTCCCGCGACGTCTAGTTTATCCATCTCTAATCTATCACACTGCAGCACAGTGTACTGTATTACGAAATTTCTAGACAAATTGACGCTGTTTGTCAGATCAAAAATCAAACCCAGAGCCTTACCCACACAAGACCCAAGAGTTCATCTGAAAATCTCTCTCTCCTGTTTCCCCATCTCCTTTTCCAAAACAATCGATCGCTCGAATCTTAGGCATTCTTCCATTTTTATCATATCTCCCACGCACATGGTCTTTCATTTACTTTACGACTGGCTCAAGCATTGGACAAAGTTGCGAGTTGGACGTGGTTTATACAGGCGCTAAGAGCATTTTAGCGTATAAGATCCGATGACGACGACACAGCTCTGTAGAAATCGGTCATCCAACAAATTGCTTTTTAAGCGATCTTGTCTTGTGCGATTTTCTTCCGTTACCACACACTACACATCACCCCCGAACACAAAATGTCAGTAATAGGTAAGAGCATTGCCGAAAAAAATGGAGGTACGAATGTTAAACATATTGCGAAGTTCATCGGCTTTCCTGTTTTTTCCCTTTACCACCATTATCACCTTTCCTGTATCTACATGATTACTATGCAATTTACAATTAAGTGCCTGACAAAGGGTTCATCAGGCGACCTACAAGCTACTACTATACCAATTAGTTGTCGAAAAGCGCGGAGAAGAAACGAACACTTAAATCTTTGTGATTTCTTATTTTATTACGATAATCATTTCTCTCTATGTGCCAAGAAAATATTTTCACACTCTGAGGAGGAATTTTGTGACTGAAATTTCATTTTGTATTACTAAACACGCCATCTTCCAATTAATAGTACTCCTCCTTCGGCACATAACGCAGCACCTGCCCCCGAGGATACATAGCATACAGCTAACCCTATTGTGCCAGCGTTTAATAGGATAGAGCTGAGTTTACACTGAAAAGGAACATTGAACATTTCAGGTGTGCCGCAGGGGAGTGTCATAGGACCGTTGCTATTCACAATATACATAAATGACGTGGTGGATGACATCGGAAGTTCACTGAGGCTTTTTGCAGATGATGCTGTGGTGTATCGAGAGGTTGCAACAACGGAAAATTGTACTGAAATGCAGGAGGATCTGCAGCGAATTGACGCATGGTGCACGGAATGGCAATTGAATCTCATAGTAGACAAGTGTAATGTGATGCGAATACATAGAAAGATAGGTCCCTTATCATTTAGCTACAAAATAGCAGGTCAGCAACTGGAAGCAGTTAATTCCATAAATTATCTGGGTGTACTCATTAGGAGTGATTTAAAATGGAATGATCATATAAAGTTGATCGTCGGTAAAGCAGATGCCAGACAGATTCATTGGAAGAATCCTAAGGAAATGCAAGCCGACAACGAAGGAAGTAGGTTACAGTACGCTTGTTCGCCCAATGCTTGAATATTACTCAGCAGTGTGGGATACGCACCAGGTAGGGTTGATAGAAGAGATAGAGAAGATCCAACGGAGAGCAGCGCGCTTCGTTACAGGATCATTTAGTAATCGCGAAAGCGTTACGAAGATGATAGATAAACTCCAGTGGAAGACTCTGCAGGAGAGACGCTCAGTAGCTCGGTACGGGCTTTTGTTAAAGTTCCGAGAACATACCTTCACCGAAGATTCATGCAGCATATTACTCCCTCCTACGTATATCTCGCGAAGAGACCATGAGGATAAAATCAGAGAGATTAGAGCCCACACAGAAGCATACCGACAATCCTTCTTTCCACGTACAATATGAGACTGGAATAGAAGGGAGAACCGATAGAGGTACTCAGGGTACCCTCCGCACACACCGTCAGGTGGCTTGCGGAGTATGGATGTGGATGTGGATGTAGATGTAGAAAACTTACTGGGACGATGGGCAGAAATCAATTCGTTTGCCACATAAATATTGGAAAACTTGCTAATGTCGACAGCACAAACGGAGATCATAGAATTCCGAGAAAGAGATTTCATTATAACGAAAATCAGTGTCTACTCCAAAGTATTCGAATAGGTTATACAGTAAAACTATCTTTGATACGACATTACCTATAAACATGGTCATACAAATGAAATGTTAAGTGTACATACCTTTCGTTTATAAATCACTAAGTTCAAAGATATTGTAAAAAATTCTAATACTCGGATGTGAGAACGAAGCTACAAAATGTTGCAGCATAAGAGCCTAATATTATTTGGAAGTCAAAAAGTGATAAATGATTTTCTGAGGTTTCCCTTACATCACTTAGGGCGATGGTTCCTTTTAGAACGAGAAGGACGATTTCCTTGCCTATCCCAACAGTCGTTATATTCTCAGTGTAAACCATAAGCTTCCTCCACACTTTCGCAACTTGCTCTTTTCAAAACTCTGGGATTCGCGTTCACTGGCAGTTTACTTTCGTCAACGCTCCAGACGGACCAGAAAAGGAGGACGAAATATCACATATCTTAACTTTTACAAATCTTCTGAAATTCAGCAGAAAACATTTCACCTTAAGTAAGTGTAGTTCCCCATGTACCTCATTCATGCCTTGGTTTTGTTTTAGTTAGAGAACAAAATTATGGCTCACATGCACGCATAGCTATCTCAAAAGCAGCTTTCATTGTACAGCCATTTCAGCGTTATGAACTGCCTTCCACTCCGCCTGGTGGAATGTTTACCTACAGAACGCCTTGGCCGCGTCCTATGTCGTGGGTCCTACAAACGTCAGTATTCACGACAATCTGTCATGAGCACTTCCAGTTTCTGCCACGAGGATAAGACGACGTGTGGTTCTGGAAGACTGGCTGAATCGCGTTTAGCCAACAGCCGTCCACTGATTATGCCGAATGAGAAGTAATCCGTTCCGAGGTCAATTCAATCTCCGCCATGCTCAGCGGCAGCAACGTGTAGGGGCAGCTGGTAACGATAAAGAAAGCAATTCTGACCCATTGAGTGGGGCCACGATTTAAGTGGCTCAACAACTGTTAGCAGTCAATGGCCACCGACCCAGAGTTCCTTTATTATAATACCCGCAGTCAGGCGGTGGCACAACAGAGGCTCGGTGCAGATGGCGGTTCAGCTGGAACATCCGTGGCCGTGTGCTACGAAATGCCAAGAGGCCGCGAATATAGTGCAAGAGACTACCTCCCATGGCACTGCCACTTCTGTTAATTTAGCTACCAAGGAAAAGCTCTTTAGTTAATTAGAGTAGTTATCTGAATGGCTTCTTTGCCAATGAAATGTTGAAATTTGTTTGAGAAATTCTATTTTGTCAGATTTTAATCCTCGAGAAGGCAAGGCTAATTGTATTGTTTGTGCAGACTGTGCTTTTCATGGATTGGCACCTTACCAATTAATCCTATTTCCCTGCTCTGTCAGTAAAAGTTCGTCCACACCAAATCCAATTTCAGTCTCTTAATCGTGGGATCAAACGAACTATTTTACATACACCATAAAAAAATTCAATTTTATTTTTATTTTGGCAATCATTAGTTTTTCCAGCCCCATTTTAATCCTGTTCAACGAGTAAATACGATTTGTATGCGAACACAACGGCAGTTTTTGAGGGACTCCGAATGCGCTCTATATGCGCTATATTATTCGTGTAAACGGCCATCAGCAGAACTTAATTATACGAAACACTGATTCGTGAGACGTAATTCTGACGTAGGACATGCTACGCTATGGAAATTACGTCACAAACGAGGAGATCAAAAGAATCAGACTCAGCTTCAGGTGGTCAAGATATCGACCGAAGTGCACCCAGGCTGGCGCCCACAGATGTGCATGTTTTAAAATGACGCTGTGTTATTTTGACTTGATGTGAAGACGGAAATAATGACGCAATGAGATGGTTTTGTGGATCTCGCCTTTTTTTTCGCGAAAAGCGAAGGTTCCGAGTTCGAGTGTCGGTCCGGCACACAGTTTTAATTTGCTCTGATATGAAACTTCCAAGCACACTCCGCTTCAGAGTGAAAATTTCACTCTGGAAAGGTAAATATAACCACCCGAGCTGTGAATTTGAGTTCTACATTATAGGTGGGGGCTTGTATTAGTGACATTTCGAAGGAACATAGATCTCAGTATCCGATGATAACGTGCCTCGTAACGGCGATTCGCTATCATTTAAGCAACTATGTTAACAGTGTGACCACTTGACAATATTTTGTTTCACTTTTGTTTCATAGAAACTAAGAAAGTCTCCACTTAAGGTGCCGTCAAGATTGTGTGCTTGTATCAGAATGTGATGTTTTTGACAAATTTTATGACGATGGGCCGTTACAGAAACGCTTCAATAAAAAATTTTATAAGACTGTGTTGACAAATAAAGTGAAACGCACAGAAAACACGGTGGGATGTCAGTGTAAGTTGATAAACGTTGCTCATCACCGCCGAGTATGGGCATAGTTGGAGTTTCAGTTTTCTGTGACAGGTGTAACGGCCACGAGTGTGTTTCGGTATTGTTCGTGTTTAGTGTAGTTAACAGACCTAATAGGATATGTAAGGGGCCTGAACATCGACAGATCTTGAGTGGCTTGCGGTGAAGGACAAGGAATGTCTGATACTCGTACGAGACAGCGTTACGAGCACCGGACAGTCTCCATTTCGCCGGCCGATTGAATACTACTGTATCCATCTGCGTGGGGCATTTGAATGTGACAGTGGATCGATGTTTGACTACATGAAAACGCGAGAGCAGACATACTCGTCGTCATGGTTCTGTGGTCGACCACGTCTGACAACGCAAGGGAATATCTCTATACTGTGCACCAAGAGACTTAGAATATTCTTCCCATCTGCACCTACCGTTCCAGAACAGCGAAGTTTGTAACTGGGTCGTCCAGTGCGCTCACCTTTTGATGGTAAATTGTCTGAAAATGAACGGTAACACGCAACTGTAACTTCATGAAACTGGTGGTAGTATGAAACGATCATGTAACTGTTTGCGGTCTATTTTTTCAGGAATGCATTCGAGAAGAAGTAATGGTCTTATTCCAACATTCCGTTTCATCTCAGTTCGTTGGTTGGAGACAAAGCCGCCGCACAAAGCATCCATCAACACGTCAAGCTGCATTTGGATGGTTGTGTCGTGAACGGGAAGCATGAACTGCAGATGAATGGAATCGCATTGTGTTCAGCAATGAATCGCGGTTCTCCACTAACTAGGTGGCTATCATTGTCGAGTACATCGATCTGGGGAGAGGTCCCACCCTTCCAATGTTTGGAGTGTCGAAGCGGTGTTACTCCTGACATCATAGCTAGTTGTTTTCAGGAAGGGGGCCAGACAGCGAGGTGATCGGTCCCATCGGACTACAGACGGGCGGGCAAGGAAGTCGATCGCGTCCTTTCGAAAGAACCATCCCGGCATTTGGCTGAAACAATTTTCGGAAATCACGGAAAACCTAAATCAGGATGGCTGGACGCGGGTTTGAACCGTCGTCCTCCCGAATGCGAGTCCAGTGTGCTAAACCACTGCTCCACCTCGCTCGGTTTGTTGGCGTCATGGTGTGAGGAGTAATCGGGTACGATTTGAGGTAACATGTGGTACTGATTGAGTGAACTATGACGGAATAACGGTACGTTGCGGATATCCTGTATCCTCATGTGTCACCTCATGCGACAGTATCGTGATGTCATTTTCCAACAGGACAATGCTCATCCACACAAGGCCTGTGCTTCTATGAACAGTATCCACGGTATGTAACTATTCTTATGCCCAACTGAATCCTCAAATCTGACCCCGATAATACATGGGTCGGATCAGCTGTGACGTCAACATACTCCCAGTACCAGTATCCAGGATAATA
This sequence comes from Schistocerca gregaria, assembly GCF_023897955.1. Classification (NCBI taxonomy): domain Eukaryota; kingdom Metazoa; phylum Arthropoda; class Insecta; order Orthoptera; family Acrididae; genus Schistocerca; species Schistocerca gregaria. The sequence continues at coordinate 570,128,935 of NC_064921.1, read as the reverse complement.
AGTGCCTTTTGCAACTTTTGTGGGCCAGCTTTCGTCAGGAGAGAATAGAATGGCTTGGTTTACATTGCTTAATTCTTCGTGCAGTCGGATCTTTTTCTTATCACTGAAATAACATAACCTCTCACCCCGTGGAGTTTCGTTTCTTCATCCCCTTCTCGGCGCTATACCATTTTGTCAGGCAATGTATCTAGTTCTTGACTCCGCTGTAGGGGTGTTCGCGAGCCTTGACTCCGGAGGTGTAGACGTTGCAACGGTTGGGGCTGGAGTGGAGAGGTGTAGAGCGGGCGCAAGGTGGCGCCAGGCTGCAGGCGGCGGTCGCGCGCCCCGCGTTCCTGGGGGCGGATGGCCCGACTGCCCCCGGCCCGCGATATTGGCATACCGTACCGCCCCCGCCCGGTCACGGAGCGCGCGGCCCCCGCCACTTGGCCGTCGCGACGTTCCACACAGCCTGCCAACTCAGCAGCTGTCATCGATCCTGTAACTGAGCCAGGCTTTCCGTACTACAGTTCTCATACTGTATCACTTAATCACAGTTTCTCAGCCTACTCTTCGCGTCGTCACATTAGACAAGGTGCTCCTTATTGCACTATACTATAATGTCGACACTGAATTATTTATTTCAGTGCGTGCCAATGCTTTACCAATGCAACTACATAGATCGCAGCGTTGCAAACCAGCGCTCATTCTTTGTGATTTTTGTATTTTGTACTTCTGTGCAGCATTAGCTTTGAACCAGTGGAGATAGCTCATTGCAACAACCGTTCCCAACACAACAATACTTTACTGAAATCATTTCTATTTTTACATACCTTAACTACCTAATTGTTAGTAGATTTTTAGAGAATACAGCATCGTGAGAACCCAGTAGTCACGAAAATGGCAATAAATTCTAAAGAAAATTCCGCTTCTTCCAAAATAGGGTACTATTCAATTGAGTCTATTGGTTTGTAGCCTGACCGGCTGCAGTAAATATTCCAGCCAGGAGAAGAAGGCTACAGATGCTCCAATACGAAGAGATAAACAAAAGACTGATTTTCCAGAACGTAGATGGAAACGACAAAGATACAGCATCCGTATGTGCTCATTTAGCTGTTGTCTGCAGACCTGTGTTCGTCTCTGGATTAAACCAGTTTAATATCTGAAGATTTTTGACCGTTTTATATGCAAATACAGCTAAGTGAAATACTGATAATGGCGAGTGGATTCTTCGTTTTCATGCCGTATAGATTATGAAGTTGTCAAAGTTGTGAAAGGTGTAGCTGTCACAGTTTTTAAAACAATTGTGTGACGCCTTAAGATTTTAGACAGATTTTTTCCACACTATGTATTTACATGAAATGCAGTTTCTTGCCATTTGTACTGAAGCAATTCCTAATCGCTGATGTAAAAGAATTTTGTAACATGTTTCAATACAACAACAACAATAGTAATAATAATAATGACGTATTATCTGTAAAATCTCATGCATCTTTGCTCTTTATAAGATTTTTTCTTTTTTTGGAGACGATTTTTTTCTTTTTTTTGGAAAAAGGGGGGGGGGGGGAGAGGTCGTAAGAAACTGTGACACCTCTCACAACGTGCCTTAAATCCGCACCTGAACTGAAGCAAAGAGTTCATCAGTATCGCAATTACCCCGTAATTACTTGTGTAAATATCTGGACCCAGTTTATGCTACGTGACACTACTTACTTCCGTTGTATTCGCTCTTGTGATTGTAGGTCTAGACACACAGTTCCATCAACACTCTCACGGGCACGAAAAGCGAGCTGCTCGTACGCCCCCACAGTAAAATTTCCTTTCCACACAGTGCTGTGATTTCTTTATTTCCCAGACACCAACAAATCTGTGCACAATAACATCATTATCGATGATGAGGGTGACCGAGCTCCGAGACTGTGGAATAGCTACTTTAAGGAATACAGTAACCAACCACTGTTCGTATAGATTTTTTGTATGAAAAAACGTTGGTCGCTGTTGTAGCTGCAATCTTCAATTTGCTCAGTATATTTGCATCTTCACCAACATAACGTTTTCGTTGACTGCGCTTGTGGGGGACATGGCTGCGCTGCATCAGTGTGCGCGCTATTCGAAAATATGAGCTGCAAGCTACGGAGTAAAAAACAACTGCAACGTTCAAAATTCAATCGGCAAAACGTATTATTACTATAATACGTCAACTGAAGATCGGTGAAAACACAAAACGCCTTCTTGCATAAATTAACTTTTTTTTATTCATGTAAAAGTAATTCTGGTACTAGCAATAGCTTAACGTATCTCATGATGATTAATAATCCGGAAAGTGAATGGTTACAGGTATTTCGCGTATTTCAGTTTGTATAATTTTACTCTTGTTCTTGCCTATTTTTATTGTTATTCCATATCTGAATTATGTCAATTTATTATCTGAAAATCTTTTACCAGTTTCTACATCTTGCAAATAGTTGTGATTATATTACAGGAAAGCAGGCTTTCACAGATGGAGAATCAGACACAGTGAACCTCTCCTCGGGCTGAACAAGCAATACATCTCAGTCACTTCATTTGACCCCACAGACGGCAGTGCGGACGTTATCTTGGCTGTTAGCGAGCTAGGCGCAGAGTTCCCGCGAGCCCCGTGGCCAAGTGTTTTAGGCTTATCTGCCAGCCTCGCCCTGGTGTACCAGTTTTCTGTAGTGCGCCTATGGTGAGCACTAATGGAAAGACCCAGTGCAGACAATGTCGTGGCCCGTCGTCTTAAGTCTGGCACGAGAGCCATTCTCGAAATGTTCACCCCGCAACGGCCGATTCTGGGCGCCTTGCCTTCCGATTTCAGATTTCTTGTTTTTTCTTTGGAATAAATTTCAGCGAAAACATTAAGACAGCACTGTCTTTTCAAGAGCTTTCGAAATTCCTAAAAACATTTGCTTCCATTTTTAAAATACTCAGTGAACATATCGGTCAGTATAAGACTTAAATGGAAGAAGTATGAAACAAAATTTTGTACTCTTCTGCGTATTATAACCTCGCTTCAGTATCTTCAACCTTCCAAGAAGTGAAAGGAGTGGAATTTTTAGGTACGAAGTTCACCTGCCGTATGATGGTCTGATTAAGAAAATGAACGAATTTTAATGCAAAATGTTACGACCAGACGAAATTAAAATCGTACAGCCGTAACTTTGATTCCTCTGGGAGACGGCTCATCAGAACTACAACGTATCCAATATTAGTCCACTTTACCACGAGAAGGATAAAACGATTTACTTAACTTGATAAAATCCATAGCCACAGGATTGGTTGATAATATAGAGCCGGCCGCGGTGGTCTCGCGGTTCTAGGCGCGCAGTCCGGAACCGTGCGACTGCTACGGTCGCAGGTTCGAATCCTGCCTCGGGCATGGATGTGTGTGATGTCCTTAGGTTACTTAGGTTTAAGTAGTTCTAAGTTCTAGGGGACTAATGACCACAGCAGTTGAGTCCCATAGTGCTCAGAGCCATTTGAACCATTTGATAATATAGAGCTGCCATTGACAAAGCATCAATTGATGCACTAATTAACGAACTGTTCTCTTGAAGTATAATGTTCAACATTTACAAAAGTACACTTCCATCTGAGACTTCAATAACTCTGTCAGTTGAAGTCCATGTTCGCCTCTATACTGACCGTGCGAGGACTCTGCTCTGCTGGGAGAGGGCACGTGTCTTCTTCAGCCTCTCCCATTCGTCGTAGAGGACTGCACAGTCTTTGGTGTATGTGCGTTACTGACTTTGATGTGGCTCTGCGATCTTTGGGAGATAGCACCTGAAATAATGTAGAGTCACTATGGGGCCCCGCAACCTCATGACGGGGAAAAATGAAATGAAACGTCGTGCATCTAGGGCCTCCTGTCGGGTAGACCGTTTGCCTGGTGCAAGTCTTTTCAGTTGACGCCACGTCGACGACTTTCGTGAATGGGCTGATGAGTTCGGACAACACAATGCCCAGTCCCTGAGCGGAGAAAATCTCCGATCCAGCCGGGGATCGAACCCGGGCTCTTTGGTATGAAATTCCGTCCCGTTGACCACTCAGCTACCAGGGCAGACATGACAGGGAAGCGAACGGTGACGTGATCTAGGGGTACAGACTACGGAATACGAAATCTCTGGCTCCATTCTGACGGTCTCTCGAATGGTTACTAATCTGCATCGTTCCAAACACTATTTGAAGATAAATCGAGCAAACCCTTTCCTTTTGCGTGTGAAGAAATTCCTAAACGTAACCACCAAACATCAACAAAGCTCGTTAATGATATTATGAATGTTTTATGGGTAAATGGAGTGAAACAGAAGTTTTGTTAGTTACCGATTCTGCTCCTTACATGGTTAAAACTGCAGATGTTCTGAATGTTTTATATCCTAAACTGATCCATGAATGTCCTCGGCGCACGGAATAAATAGATTAGCTGCAAGCATAAGAATAAATTACGAAAATGTTAATAGTTTAATATCAGACGTGAAAAAAAATACTTTGGAAGCTCCTGGTAGGATGTCAAAATTTGAAGAGATCTATCCCGGTATTATTTTGCAACCACAACCAGTACTGACACGTTGTGGTGCGTGGCTAGAAGCAGTTGAATACTATGCTGAGCAGAACAGTGACAATAAAATATTTTTTTCAGTTTTGAGAGTAGTATGCTTGTATTCTGAATGCAAAAGAAGTTTCTGAAAGTTATGGTCTACAGAGTGATTCAGTGTACATCAAAAGGAATTGCTGTTTTATGGGGCAGATTAACGCACTGGAAAACCTTTCAACACCATTGAAAGACAATGTAAACATTATCGAATGCATGAAAATGAGAAGTGGCGAAGCAGAAGGTCCCGTTGCTGAGTTGTTTGAGTAAAAATTTGAACTACGAGTTGAGAAAAATAAAGTTTTTAATCTGCTGCCAAAAATCAACATTATGCTGTGCAGAAGAAAACTTGTCCAATACTCACTTCCACAAATGTGCAAATTTAAGTTTTCACCAATCACGCCCTGTGACTTTGAAAGATGTTTCTGTCAGTCCGTTCAAACAGTAACGATTTTAATTCAGAAAATTAAAAAAAACATGGCTATCTATTGTAACAATACAAATAATCCCAATGAGACTGAAGACTCATAAAATTGTTTGTTTTTGGAATAATAAAGCGTGGTTTACTTGAAATTAGCAGTTGTTTGTCTCCATATTTTTCGATAATTTATATTTTTAGTTCCATATTAAATGTACATACTTTGTCATTTGTGATAGATATTTATCTGTACCCTACTGAAGGTAATCAATCATCGAAAATGGTTATACATAAAGGTTTATCAGCAGCTCCTGGCACTTGAAATAAGTTCAGTTTTTTTAATTAACAGTTTCCGAAATAATTTATTCTAGAAATGAATTTTAGGCCTTCGCCAGTAATAATATTCCAGCTATTGATATATTTCTGTATCACGGCATTTTCAATGGCCTTTTCCCAGATTTCAACTTTTATTGTCGTGTGACGAGGGCCTCCCGCCGGGTAGACCGTTCGGCGGGTGCAAGTCTTTCGATTTGACGCCACTTCGGCGACTTGCGCGTCGATGGGGATGAAATTATGATGATTAGGAAAACACAACACCCAGCCCCTGAGCGGAGAAAATCTCCGACCCAGCCGGGAATCCAACTCGGGCCCATAGGATTGACATTGAGCTACCGGGGGCGGACAGTTTCCAACTGGACAATGGTGAATAAAAATTAAAAAGGCGGAAAATGTCGTCGTTTCACAAATTTTGACATGCTCGATGAACAGTAATCTAACTGCTTAACGAAAATTCTACGGAATATTTTAGCGGTAAAAATTTACTTCACAAGCCGCCTGACATACCGCACTTTTTGCTTTGTAATATCACGAGGCGGACGCAGAGAATGCAACGCAGCCGGGCCTCAGGCCAGCCGTGTGCGCGGGTGGAGGCGTTAAGTGTCTGCGCCCTCCGCCCCCCCCCCCCCCCCCCCTAGCCTCCCGCCACCGCCGGTGCCAGCTACGGCTTCGCTGGCTGTGGTAACTGCGTTAGCGGACGCCGGTAACGGGATTGCAGCGTCTGATGCCGCCGGCGCGGGCTCGGCAGTTGGCAGCCGGGACTGCGCCGCCGATCCGCGTGCAGCGGAATAAAACCGCCAGCTACCACACGGCTCTGTAATTATGAGTGTTGGCTACCCAGAAGGTTTCCAGACACCACTAAAAGAGAGCAGACCAAGTACTGCGAAATCTGTAAGCCGAGACGGTCCACTCGCACGCAACACGCACAGCGCTGTCACTGCACACACACAGTACGTCACTGTGTTGTTAGGACCCACAAAAGTCGTCGGCCGCAAGTGACTCTGTGCACCTTACCTGAGTTTATTATGGTGGGGGCGGTTTGACCACAGAACCTTATTCTACTGCTATTGTTCGAAGCCCAATTTATTTTACAATTTTTTACTAAAGACGATAACTTTATGTAACTCACTGGACAGCTACTCGCAAACGGTGCTATGTAGACGTTCAGGGACGACGCAGGCAATGTCTAGGTCTGGAAACGTGTTCCTACACGAAAGCTTATTGGCCCCTATATTTTTTTTGCTTCTTCTTCCTTTCGCAGGTGATCCAACTATGAGGCTCTGAAAAAGTAGCTCACCTGACACTTTGAAAGTGTGTACGTATTACATTTCCAATCAACTTTTCCAGCCCCAGTTTGAACTGTGTGTTATTTTCATCTAAAATATTCATACATCTCAACTTCCGTTTCTCATAGGATTGAAGGTGACACTTGATCGCACTTCGACCTACAAACAGCATTGCCACAACGTTAAGTTGAGCCGGCCGGTGTGGCCGTGCGGTTCTAGGCGCCTCAGTCTGGAAGCGCGTGACCGCTACTGTCGCAGGTTCGAATCTTCCCTCAGGCATGAATGTGTGTGATGTCCTTAGGTTAGTTAGGTTTAAGTAGTTCTAAGCTCTAGGGGACTGATGACCATAGATGTTAAGTCCGATAGTGCTCAGAGCCATTTGAACCATAAAGTTGAAAGTGGAGAGCAGAAGTGAAGCTCCGAGAAAGCTACGAAATTCAAGAACAGTGGTACCAGCATACATTCCGTGGCAAAATAGGCATGCCAAGACTGGTACAATTCTCCCCACACAAGTTACATGGAGACGTTACTGGATGTCTGCGGCCTATACCACTTCCGAAGTTGTTTCAGCAGCTATGTATTGCAGCCCTCAGATATCTATCGTTAAGTTGCTGCCACCCATTACATCATTATGTGCCGACCGTCCACAGGAGGAGTCCCAGCGAAAGTTTCATGAAAACTCACGAAAGACACGATCCAAAGCAAGAATGTAAATACTGGAATTTCAAGCAGTAAAAGTTCTTCACTCACAAATTGCCTGTTGGCTTCTGTCTCGTGTCCTCGGATCAATGCTTGTTTCATGATTTTTCTGACGTAGCAAAAGGAGAACCGCAGCGGTAATGGCGACAGGAAAGCACTCTAACGTTGGAGCGACAGGTATATACTTAGTATGATCTGTGCCAGCGACTTCGACTCCAGTCTGCCACCAGCAATGAAGGATGAAGCTTTAACAATGCAAGCCACTCGTGCTGGCGAAAAGTCAGAAGAGTCATCAAACGTTGACTGAAGAACCCCAGTCAGAAGCCAATATAAAATTTGTCAATAAGCGACCACAAAAGATTCAACAACGTTTTTCAGTCACGTCAACCATCCGACTATCCCCATCATGGTAACCAATGGTAATAGACAACATGGAGTTCTCTCAGACAGCCACGCCCTGAAGTCAGCAGATCCAGATTTAATCACCAAAATATAGGAATTAACAGTTTTCACTACCAGCTTCGACCGCAGAGAAGTGCAAACCAAGGACCAGTAAATTTAGGTGTGCCCCTGGAAATAATGTTGGGACTCCTAATGTTGACGTTGCACTTTTTGACAGTGTTAATAGTAACCTTAGACTTTGCACACATGGTGTAGTAAGTACCGCTATTGTCTGAACAAATGTTACAGAAATATTTTCACATCTTGCAAGATTTCTATGTAGTGTGAAAGTTATCGATATGCTTTACACGTTCAGAAATGTAAAATTGTGCACTTCAAAACACGAGAAGTATATCAGTGAGCCTCTAATGCAATCTATCAACCCACAGAGGTATCGGCATGTAACGATTTGTAGAGATACGAAATGAAACTGTTATATAAGCTCGGTCATACGTGAAACACGTGGCAGACTTAGGTTCATTGGTGAGATACTGGGAAAGTTCAATCAGTCTACAAAGGAGATTGTCTTCAAAACACTCTTGCTATTTGTCATTGAAAGTTTTCTTGTATTCAGTGAAAGTTATGTGAGCTCTTATTCGATGTGCTATAATTTAAATTTGTACAAAGGATATCTTTCAAGTAGAAGTCTTCAATAATCGATATGTTATGCCACAGGGGTGAACTTAGGTTCTCACTAGAGTGCTAGTGAGAACCTTTGCCAGTAGCATCCAGTGAGAAGTAAGTGAGGGAGTAACGTGTTGGTTAAGTTACCGAGCGGTCTGGGAATAGCTAGAACAACACAGATGTAAATTCAAACCATGTTCCTTTTTGGAAATATGATCTGGTAAAGATTGATTTGAGACGTGTGAAGATTTACAGCTAATGTTCTCGCTGCATTGCTTTGTCGCTCAAAAATTATTGTGAGACTGAGAAAGACAAATACTTCGCAGCTTCATCAGTTTTCTTTACTGGTTTGCGTCAGTTTGATTGTAGAGACGAGATTGTACAAAATGATCTGTTCACGTGGCTAGCATTCATAGTTATAGATTCACCGCTCCTTTAATTATTAACTAATTTCATGACAGTAACTTCTTATAAGAAATGGTTTTTGTAAAGATTATTTTAATTGCTAAGGGATCAGAGCATTCGTAATAAATCTCTTTGCCACCATTTAGTAACTCTGGTTTCTATCACATTTTTCCTTACAGAGATTTGTTTTGTAAGTTCGTGTCATCGCATTGCATTGAGCGAAACACAGTCACTCAAGGTAAAGCATGATGTGCTTCGCTCAGCTGCTTTTCCTTGCATTGCACTGCGCAAGGTTTGCTGGTTTGCTGCTGCACTGTATTTTAATGTTACCGCCTTTGAGCCGTACCAAGTTTCCGTTGCCACAAGGTAATCACGAAAATTTGTTTGGGCCTGTTTAACACCAAATCAGTACATAGTAAGATAATTTACAGTTAAGATTTACGTTTCGAAATAGTTACCGGATAAGTTTAGGTGAAGCGTGATTCAGATCTGACAGTCTTGTTCTTACAGCGCAGTGTTGCATTTGCGTGTTCATAATTTAATTTTTGGTATTTTATTTAGTCAGTTTGCCTACATTAATTCACAGTGCCCTTTAATATAAGGGTTTTAGACATTTATTCTTTCAAATTCGATTATTAATTTTATGTAGAATTTTTATTCCGTTAATTTCGTGTAGGCTGGAACTGCAAGTCACGTACTGAGACGTTACGCATTGCAGCGCTGTTCACTGCATTGTACGATTCGGAATTTCACGGGACTCTTTCTTTAGTATATAGTTTTAGACCTAATTGTTTCCGGTAAAAGCTGATTGCAATACAGTTATTCCATTTCAGGCATTTGGCTGCTCATTTTATCAGATAGCGTTTACCTAATCACAACACTTGCATTGTTCAGGTTCACATTCAACACAGATATGCACGAAAGTTTAAGACCAGAAAGCCAGTTTACAACAAAAACATAAAACGACAGCAACAACGTAACAGTTACATCCTCGAATACTGATGAAGTGTGTGAGAGCTGAAAAAAAAATAGGAATAACATGGATATTGAATGAATACAAAGAAGGGCAGCAGGAATGGTCATAGGCTAGTTGACCCTCGGGAGAGTGGCACGGAGATACAAAAAAAGTGAACTGCCATACACTTTAAGATATACGTAAACTATCCCATGAAAGCCTACTTACAAAGTTTCAAGAAACACCCTCAATTGGCGAATCTACGAAATTGCTGCAGCCCCCTTATGTATCGCTCCCTAACGTATCAAGAAGACAAGATTAGAGTAATTACAGGAGAGACAAAGTCATTTAAGCGGTCTTTAGACTCCGTACGTGTGCTGACCAGACAAAAAGCCCTAATACCTGGTAAGGCAGGAAATACCGTCTGCCACGTCTTCGCTGGTCATTGGGACTTGGTCCGATGCGGGACTGATGACTGATGATAATTCTACTCCAGTTAATGAGATTCCAGGCCAAAGACGTGTCTGGAGACGCCATATACAGCGGTGGGATACCAGCCTGAGTGTCGCCCGCCATATAGCCCGACAACCAGGAGTGATGGTCCGGAGTACCATTTATTTTCATAGCGGAACTCCTTCTGTTGTCATCTTCAGTACCTTTACTGCACAACGGTACGTCGACGTTATTCCACGCCAAGTTTGGTTGCCCTTCATGGCAAAACATCCCGAGCTTACTTTTCAGCAAGATAACGCCAGCCCGCACGTGACGAGAATTTCCGCTGCTTGTCTTCGTGCTTTCCAAACCCTACTCGGCCAGCAAAGTCGCCGGATCTCTGCCAATTGAGGATCTTTGGAGGATTATGGGCAGAGCCGTCCAAGCATCTCGTGATTTTGACTTAACGCGACAATTGGACAGAATTTGGCATGCTATCCCCCAGGAGGATTTCCAACAACTCTATCACAGTGCCCAGTGTTTGCATAAGGGCTGGAGGTGGACCATCGCACTACTGACGTTATCAGTTTGCGATTATCTTTCTCTTTAAGTCATCCATTTTTTCTGAAATTGTAATCTTTTGTTTTCCTGTACATTTTATGTACCGATTTCCGTTCCATTTGGATAATATCTTCGTAGTGTATTTTTCTTTTTTGTCTTACAGTGTAGTTCGAAATCACGAATATCCGAGTTTATCTTTAAGATCACTTTCAACGCAGTTGTATAATTTTTCCCATTCCCATGCCACGCCACTGAGTGCTTCGACGCTTTGATCTACGCAACGAAGTCCGCTGTTAGATATAAGCACTACTCAAAGAGACAAAAAGCTGAACTAAAGGCTGCTTATTGGCACTAACTTGGAAAAGCATGTCCTAGTGATAACGACAGCGATAAAGAATGCTGTCAGCAGTCATGATTTAAGGCAGCATAATGATCGTAAGTTTTCGCTCAAAACTGAATGCACTGGTTGTAAGGCGACTTCAGTGTTGTCACTGCCAGCGGTCCAGAGGGGTGCGAGCTCGGTTCAGATTACAGTGTTGGGCAGAGACGCACTTTATTGTGAAATTTTAACATCTGTGTTAGATTGTGAATAGTACTAATTCACACCAGAGGAATTCTATGCCTGCTAATTTTGAGAGGCTGTGAAATGTAAACGGGTTTGTATACATGGGTATGATTTTTGCGTGCATAGCCGGTAACGTAATTTTCTGCGCAGTATATTTACCCTCCACACAAATAAATGGCTGAATAAGGGTTTAAGATCTAGATTCAAATGATTTTTAATTATTGCACAGCGTCACACCCATTCAGTAAAACATACCAGCGTTAGCTAAAATTTGGCAATGACCCTTTCTTCTTCGTGTACCTGTGAGGAAGCTTTTGTGCTCCACTTTGTACCACAAACGATAAATCAGTTACATGTTAATTACATCTCCACAGCAACATATTAATCTGTTTTAAATTGTGAAAAAAAGTCTAGTCAGTAGGGCCTACATAACCAAATAAATAAATATGAATCATGCTTATCTCAACTTTGAGGTTTCCCATAAAATGCCTCCAGGAAACTCCATGGATATGGCACCCCTAGTTGTAGACCATCACTCTACTTCAATTAATGAAAGTACTGCACACTGAATCTACTCAGGAAAATGAATGGTAGCTCAGTCAACGAAAACACTAAACGGTGTTTTTAGTTGAACGAACGAATAGATGGTTCTACAGACAGAAAATTTCCAACCTGATTTCACTTGATAAGTAACAATGACTGATTAAGTAAGTATGCAAAACTACAACGGAAAGTGTGGACTGTTTTCGTTCGGTTGCTTCTACACACTGGTTTCACTCGAAAGAAACGACTCAGTAATAATTCAGTGAAGCCGTGCTGCAAAGTCGACAGCTCGCGCCCCCGCGAGTTGAGCACTTTCTTTACCGGAACGAGTACGTTTTGTATCGTTCTCTCTCGGTCGAGGAAGGAAGGAAGGAAGGGAGTCACATGGAGGTGGTCGAGGCTGACGGTGGATGTCCGGCAAAGCATATATGCTTCTTGGGAAGCCATTTGCCATTATTGCTGGCGCACGGATTTTCTGGTGCGAGTGTCGTGAGCCGGCGTTTACGGTACAGGACAGTGCGGCTACTGACGTGATGTGCTTGGCGAGGCTACCCCTGTCCGGGCTGCACTGGTTGTTTCGGGGCTGCTCCTGGAGAAGTCAGCGCGATCCGGCAAAGCCTACGGATCGTGCCCCAGGCTGCTCAAGTCGCTCGAAACGCCTTCATTGCGGGATTTTGCCGGACACTCCACCTTTCTGGTTTTTCTGTTCAGGAAAGAGCCACGTCCTGCCGCCTCCTGTATGGGTGAGTGTCATTTGTACCGTTCGTTAAAAACTTTTTTCGGTTATGTGCACTCTGTTCGATGCAGCTTGGAGCTTTCCTCCTGCTTGGTTTTCAACTACTTTTTATTCTGCGTTCCCGCATTTTGCATGTAATTGGTGATTATTTGAAGGGCCCTCCGTTATGTGCTCGACCCTCTCCAATATGCAAATTGGCTTAAATTTTCGGGTGCCAATTTTAAGTAAAATTTCAAACTGTTGTTTTCGTGTGATTTTAAGGCCTTGCAGCCGGTGCTGAGTTTGAGGGTCCACTTTCATCAGTGGGGCAGTGACTTGTTTCTTGCACCCAGTATTATATCTCCTCCCTTGGATAGCACGAAACACTTTAACGGCGTAAGTGGGATATCATATGATACTCCATCTGTGTTTTAATTTTTATACAAAAGAGTTCCACAAGGTCAATGGAAGTACTTGAAAACTTCTGATGTGACCAATAAACTAATAAAGAATCATTCATAAATCACCTGCCTCGAGATGACTGGGTGTTTGTGTTATCATTTCATCATCATTCATGAAAGTGGCGAGAATGGACTGAGCAAAGGTTGGGAATTTGTACGGGCGCTGATAACCGCTCAGTTGAGCGCCCCACAAACCAAACAACACCACCACCACCACCACCACCACCAATAAAGGAAGGGTCAAGGTACGTTCTGAGTTGTAGATACTAGTTTTGAAAGCGGCTTTCTCATTCGAAGTATAAATAACATTTAATTCTTTGTTACTACCGTATCTATACCCGCTCTAAGTGTGATATCTGTCAGAGTTCGCCAAAAGCTTTAGTTTTGTTTTCCTTGTTCACAGTTTGATAGTGTGTTTGCTGTACGTGTTGTAGCAATCAACTTACTCTCGCTTGCGTCGTTGTGGCCGAGGACTGGGGCCCCGAGATCTACGCCTGGGGCCTGTTGTGCCGGCAGCGGGCTTGTGCCCCCACCTGACGTCGCGATGGACAATCGTAAATCATTAATATTTAATGTGTTTGATCTTTTGTAATCCTTTCAAAATTGCGAAGCATGTCTAAACTGTTTAACATCTGGTATTTGGAGCTTAATAACTTTTATTCAAACTCATGTTCGTTTTTATGAGAAAACAAAACATTGATGTTTTTATCTTATTATCGTTTTCGAAAAGTATTTCTCGTCTCTCAATAAATTTTTGGAGGAGGTACTTAGTAACACAGGAAATTCAATGCCTTTCTCAGGTTTTGCTCTAGGACCTGATAGGGCCACGCCTTTGTTTCCTGCGCCACCAACCGACACGGGAAACTCCGACCGACTGAATCGACTGTCTTCGTTCGGTTGCTCTCTTCATTGAGAGGCAGACGCCCGCAGACTTATCCGTACCGTAGTGCAGTGCAGCGGTGCGCCGTTCTCGTTGCGACTGCAGCCCCTTTGCCTGGCTGCTTCGCCGGCCGGGACATTTGCTATTCCCCAGAGTGGCTCTCCCTTTCCCTTTTACGAGCCGGCCTGCCGTGCGCGGGCACGGACGCTCTCGGCATGAAAGCGGCGGACCTCGTCTCTTCTGGACTGGTACGCAAGGCAGCGCGCCTTCCTCGCTTGTGCAGCCAGTAGCTCGCGGAAGCAGATTTTCCTGTTTCACTTGTTCAAGGCTGCTCGTGCCTTATGCGCTGGTCGATTCTCCCAGCACTGGAGGCCGTGCAGTGCGCGACTTCACGCATCGCTTTCCACCAAGTCAATGAGTGCGTGGCCTTGGGTCCTGCATGCAACAAACGGTGGAACGCAAGGTACGGCGAAACTTTATTTGCATCGTACCCTACCTCCTGGTTCAAATGGCTCTGAGCACTATGGGACTTAACATCGGAGGTCATCAGTCCCCTAGAACTTAGAACTACTTAAACCTAACCAACCTAAGGGCATCACACCCATGCCCGAGGCAGGATTCGAACCTCCGACTGTAGCAGTCGCGCGGTTCGAGACTGTAGCGCCTAGAACTGCTCGGCCACAGCGGCCGGCCCTACTTCCTGTCACTGCGTAAAATCAAGCTCTAGCACGCCAGTCGGGAACGAAAGAGAAGAGAAGGCTGTGAGAAGTAGTCAGCCAATCGCAAGCTAACCAACAACGCGACAGCGGCGGCCTCCCTTTGAAGAAGACATACGAGCTGTGACCGACTGGTCACACCCAGTTCAATAGCAGCTTCAACATCAGTGACTGCTACACTCAGTGCATCCAGATTAGGATGTGAGCTGCTAAACGACACTGGCAAAAAGGTACTTCCTCAAACGATTCGCAGAGCATTCAATGAAAGTGGCTACAATGGAAGAGTGGCTAGGAAGAAAGCGTATATGAATGAACAGAATGGAGAGGAGAGATGGTACTTTTCCAGGGAGTTTATTACGAAGGACGAAATATGGTGGAACGACGTCATTTTTGCCGACGAAAGTAAATTTAACGTTTTTGGGTCGGATGGACGAAGCACGGCGTGGCGGAACAAGAACGAAGAATTTACAGTCACAAATATTAAACCTACTGTAAAGCATAGAGGTGGCAACGTTCTTGTCTGGGACTGTATATCGATATTTGGACCGGGAGAATTCGTGTTCATCGACAGTATTATGGACAGATATGTCTGTTTGAACATATTAAAGAAGAATTTACGGAAAAGTGTTGAAACCGTGGGGATATGAAACACGTTCAAGTTTTACCTGGACAATGACCAGTAAAACAAGGCCCGCATTGTGCAGGAATATTTGTTGTAGAATTACCCCAAAGTCTTACAACCACCACCTCAGTCACCAGATCTCAACCCCATTGAGAATGTGTGGGGAGAACTGGAGCGACGAATTAGAAGAACACCAGTATTGCCCAAGAAAACTCTGAGGCGACGATTAAAAGAAGAATGGGACAGTCTACATTTGCAGTATGCCGCAGCGTTAAAAAACAGAATGGCTACCCGACAAGATACTGAAACATTTAATGTTCCTCATAATATTGTCTTGAAACGATTAGTTCTGCAAAGTCTCCGAATATTAAAGTAAACTGAATATAGAAACGAGTTGTATTTAATAGTATTATTAAAGATCTTATTACGTTATCGTAATAAAGTTTATGTTATATTTAGAAGACATATCAATGAATATAATACTTGGTTATATGGTTGGTTTGATTTGTTACGAATAAAGTTATGATGCTACAAGTTCAACATATCATAGTGCCCGAATATCAAAGTGATTCACTGCATATACGCGGAGAAGTGTCACTTTACAACCCTAGTATGGAGAGAGGTGGTAACACACAATGCGCCCGCAGCAGATGGAAAACGGAAGAAAGACTTTTGGCTATGCAAGGTCGATCGTTCTCTCTCCCCCCCCCCCTCTCCCTCTCACCCTCTCTCTCCCCCCCCCCCTCTCCCCCTCACCCTCTCCTTTCGCGCACGCGCGCGCACACACACACACACACACACACACACACACACACACACACAGAGAGAGAGAGAGAGAGAGAGAGAGAGAGAGAGAGAGAGAGAGAGAGTGAGTCTGCACCTGACCCGTGGCAGCACGTAGCTACAACTGATGCCACAGAATAATTACTAGACCGGAGGCGTAAAGCTAATTGATAGACAGTTTCCTACAGGGCTGCGTGCTGTGCGGCAGTTAGACTGCTTGCGATTCTAAAACGCCGGTAGCGGTGTTTGCGTGCGACGGCGTGTCGGCCGCAGCTGTGCGCTGTTACAGAGTTCAGTGTTTGTAAGGCCGTCAGCCAGTGTGTTGTGTACGTGCGGTCCTTGGGTGTGTTAGACGAGCGCACGGCTTTTTGGCACCGTTCGTATGCGACTTGCATTTGAACGCCCCCCAAAAAATTTCTAAAGCACTCTTTGTGAACTATTACGTTGTGCAGCTCTCCCTTAATCACTTGCAGTTGCATATTTCTTGCCAATTGTCACACACAAATTTCGGATACCCATTTCGTGTAACCATGAAGTGTTCTATATCGAGAAAAAGCGGCCTCAATATTCCTCACTACGTATGAAAGGAGTGACATTTCTCGCAATGCTGAAGGATGATGTCCATTCACTATTCAAACGTTGGCACCTGTTTAGATCTGGGAGTATCAACCTTCAAATATAAAGGATATTTTATCCATGTTGTATCTTGCGAACTCTGCGGTCGTTAAGGACAATTTTTAATATTTTATGGTACTTCCGTAACTTGTGGTGACCACATCGCCCTCCATATCCGCATCCAGTGACGCCTGTGGGCTGAGGATGACACGGCGGGCGGTCGGTGCCGTTGGGCCTTTACGGCCTGTTTGGGAACAGTTTAGCTTCTTTTTATTTGCGTATAAAAAGTAACCAATAAGTACTCAAAACATAACACCTCCGTTTCACAAAATTTTCGTTACCGATCACTAAATTTCCGTCATGTAGCTGCTGTCAACTGCAGCTGAAAGGTGATCGTAGCGACGGTACATTTGAGCATACAGTCTGACGAAAGAAGTGTGACAGACATGTTGCCTCATAAAATAGCTGTGACGCGGAAGCTTCGATCTAGTGTTTATATACACACCTGAAGATGGGATTGAGTCCCTGGAACCTGACAGTGTGAAGAGTTCAGGCAAAAAATAACTTTACAAATGTAGCGAATGTTTTAACCATGAACATAAACATAACGGTTCTGGACGTCCCATCAGCAAGATTTATGTTACTGGAGTAAATTATTTATGAGCCTTATTTTTGCTGTAGTGTTTTAAATTATATTACTGGAGGTGACGTCACGTATTTCACAAGTTATATGAATAAATGTCCAATATCTGTCAGGAACCGGTAACACTGTTGATTGATTGATTGATTGATTGATTGATCGATCGATCGGCCCTAGCCTTGTTTCCTGCAACCCAGTTCCGTCACAGCTCCTAATACTTCCCTTTGTTTTCGCAAACGGCATTTCTGTCCTTTATTCGCAGGCGACTAGAGGCTGTCTTTGAGAGCACAACTTGTCCGAGTTTCGTGAAATTTGAATTCTGTAGTACGTAAAAAAAAAAAAAAAAAAAAAAAATAAATGGCAACCAAAATCAACCTGGCCATTGTCGAATAATAAGGTAAACAAGTTATCTGATGTCAAGACATACCTGCAAATTCTATGTTTTGTGCTCAACACAACAACGAAAGTAAGATCTGGTCCACGATCTTGAAAGTCTATTAGTGGTTGCTGGTAAAAATTCGTGACAGAGGGTTGGGAGCGCGGTTCCAAGTTCCGCTTCTAGGGGTTGGGGATGAGGATGAGGAGGGTGTAGGGGGGTGTCACCGTTTGCTACCCGCCCCCTCCCCCCCCCCCCCAATAAAACGTCTCAACTCCATTTTTTATACTATCGAGGCCTATGTTTTCAATGGTAATAATAAAATATACGAAACGTTTTGATGTAATAATTTGTTTAGGTCAGTGCTTAGTATACTGCTGAAACATAACTTTTAAGAAAATGCAATTCAGAGACATACAAGGTGTACTGGGTGTAAGTGCAGATTTTTTACTGGTGCGTGAGAACAATGTGCTGAACAACATTCCAGCAGCATTTACTTCATTTGCAGACCAATAAGTGTAGCTATAAGGAGCAGCATGGTTTTTGTTTCATTAGTACGTCGAAGTACCTGTGGCAAGGGCAAGCCATTAATGCTTACTCTCCTCTAGGTAGTAGGTCAGTAGTTGATGTGCGGACGCAATGATGCGCACTGGTTAGTCTATAATGACAGGCGTAGTACACTTATTGGTGCAGTTATGGCTTTGCGGGAACATAATGTCATAAGGTTTACGACGCGTGTAGGGGACGACTGTTTGACGCACAGAAGAAACAAAAATTCAACACTTTTATGTGTAAATATTAGGGTGACAAACATATCTGTACTTAACCCAATTATAATCTGAAAAGCATTCGTCCGAAAAATTGAAACGACTGTATATGATGTACCTGACTGAAGAAAAACAGTAACAAGAAACACTGAACGCTGACGTCGTGACTTACAAATAAGGTATGTAACTGAAGCGTGCTGTAACTGAAGTTTGCAGTTCATGGCTAAGCGAGCGCTTAAATGAAGGATATACCGTCACTTTCTGCAGTTTCAGTCCGTGTTTTAGAAAGGCAGTCTTTCTTAATTTTCGTTTTCCCTTTCTATCTTGCCTTACTCAGTTTCCTGTGATTTGCCAGCCTACTTGGTTTGTTGCTGCCAGCAGGTAGGATCACAGCTCGTAAGGGTGCGCCTTTACGTGCAATGCTTACCGTCGTGCTGTCAAGCAAGCAGCTGGGTAGTAACGTGCGTTAAGCAAAGGACTGTAATTTTCTAGTGTCCTTGCTATTTTCAAGACCACTCGTTTCCGCGTTTGTTTATTCTCTTCAACTAAGCTGAGAAATTTAGACACTTATTTGTAAAAATGTAAAGGCATTTGGGAATATTTATTTTTGGGAAAGGGGAGGGGGTGTTGGTCATACTCGCACCCCCTATCCCTCTCCCCCAACCTATATCGACATCTGCATCTAAATGTGCAAGCCTACTCTGCAGTCCTCATTTAACCCTAGAGTGCTTTATCCTCGAATAGAGAAGGACATTTTATACTTTATCTGGTATGCAACGCATAACCTATAAATATGACTTCCTTTGAACAAAATGTGGAATAGTGAATTTTCTGAAGGTTTAGTATCAATGTAACATCTCCCTCCCTCCCCCCTAGTGTGTTAGGGTTAAATGCCTCGCAGATGCTTCTTCGAATGGCGTTCCTGTACCGTTCCACTCTTTAATAGTGCATGGAAAATTTAAATCTTTCTGCGCGAACTCTGATTCTGTGATTTATTTATGATGATCGTTTCTCCTTATGTAGGTTGGCGGCAATATTTTTCATATTCAGAGGAGAACGTCGATGATTGAATTTCGTGAAAATATCTCGCCGCAAAAAAAAAAAAAAAAAAAAAAAAAAAAAAAAAAAAAAAAAGTTCAAATGGCTCTAAGCGCTATGGGACTCAACATCTGAGGTCATCAGTCCCCTAGAACGTAGAACTATTTAAACCTAACTAACCTAAGGACATCACACACATCCATGCCCGAGGCAGGATTCGAACCTGCGACCGTAGCAGCAGCGCAGTTCCGGACTGAAGCGCCTAGAACCGCTCGGCTACAGAGGCCGGCGCGCCGCAACAAAAAAAGCCTTTGTTTTTGTGATTGAGCCCCCCCCCCCCCGGATTCGCTATACGTGATAATACTAAACGAGTACTGCTTTGCTACATCGAGGGTATGTAATTCTGCGTTAGACTTGTAGGCGTTGCTTTTGATTCGAATTCTGGAATATTTACTTCGTAATACAGAGAGAGAGAGAGAGAGAGAGAGAGAGAGAGAGAGAGAGAGAGAGTTGATCTAAAATAGATGCTTGTTTATTCGGTGACCGGTTCGGACTACTCACGTTCTCAAACCTACTACTGTTTGTTTACTGCTATTTTGACGGACATTTTACTTGACAAAGTTCGTACATGTGCATATTGTCCCCACTAACTTTTGTATACCTCGTTTTCTTTGTTGAAGGAATTATGTAAAGGTATTTATCAACTCCAATTCTCTTTAGTGGTACTGTCATCAGCAATATACCACCGGTATCGGGCAGTGAAGGTGTTGCCTGTGTCTTGCCGCTGGTGTACAATACACACGGCCAGAATGTCACTGGATTTTCTGCCTGATTTCGAGACAGTTTCGTTTTGGAAGCTACTGAAAACATCTCGCATTGAAGTCCGCGCAAAGTTTCGAGCTTCGTGAGAGACTGCCAGTCTTGGAGATTTTGAGTTCTGTTAAATTTGGAACGCTTTTTTCGTTGCATCTGCAACAGTGTTCCGATCTGTTTTGTGAGCCACGGGGAATCGGTACCTTCATTTATTAATTTATTCGGTACAAATCTCTCGACTGCCTCAGATACTGTTTCTTTGAATCTACACCTGACATTATGATCACAGTTTATCTACAGCGATGGGGAGGTGCACGGTGCAGCGACGGCAGCCTCTGGCTCAGTGGGACGCGTTGGGCAAGGTCAGTGTGGGAAGCGAGCGTCTGGACTGCTTCTGCTTCTTGCGCTGCGACCGAGCTGTCTGGTCTACGGTCCATGAGGTGCGGGGCCGGTTTGCGCTGCAAGCTCACCAGTCACAACAGTCCCGTGCGCTGTCGCCTTCTCTCTCTCTCTCTCTCTCTCTCCTTCACATGTGGCTGTGGCGGCCCCAAGCACACACCAGTCCAGTTTTTCTCTCCTCTTTGTCCCTTGTGAGATCAGGAGGACAACACAAGAGGGGAATCTCCAAGCTTTGATTACTGTTGTTGTTGATGATGATGTGATCTTAAGACCATAGACTGATATAGTACAGCGCTCCGTTCTAGTCCACCCTGTGCAAGCTGCTTCATTGCCGGTAAATACTCCAACCTATATCCTTCTGAACCTGTCTCCTATGATTTTTAACATCCGCACTTCCCTCCAGTACTGAACTGGTGATTGTTCATGTCTCAGAATGTCTCTTATCAACCGATCCCTTCTTTTAATTAAGTTGTGCCACAAATTTCTTGTTTCCTCAATTATATTCAGTATTACTTACGTGAGCTACCCACCTAATCTTCAGCATTCTTCTGTAAGATCACATTTCAAAATCATCTGCTCTCTTCCTGTCTGTTTATCGTCCGTGTTTCACCTCCTACACTTCATACAAAAACTTCCAGATACGATTTCCTGGCTCTTAAATCTACATTCGGTGTTAAATTTGTCTTCTTCAGAAACACTTTTCTTGGCATTGTCAGTCTACACTTTGTATCTTCTCTACTTTCGTCATCACCATTTATTTTGCTGTCCAAATAGCAAAACTGATCTATTTTAAGCGTCTCGTTTTCTAATCTGATTTCTTTACCGTCATCTGATTTATTCCAAGCCTTTTGCTGCCTTGAATACAATTACAATGCCATTTGCAACACTCAAAGTTTTTATTTCTTCTCCAAATTTTTCTTTGGTTCGTTTACTGCTTGCTTAGTGCACACACTGAACATCAGAGATAAGCTATAACCCTGTCTCACTCCTTTCTCCATCACTGCTACCTTTTCATGCCCCTGACTCCTAACTGCCGTTTGGTTTCTGTACAGGCTTTCAATAGTCCTTCACTTCCTGCATTTTTCCGCTGCTACCTTCACAATTTCGTAGAGAATACCAGTTAACACTGTCGAAAACTTTCTCTGCGTCTACAAAAGCTAGAAACATACGTTTGCCTCTCCTTCACCTGTCTTCTAAGCGAAGCCATAGCGTCTGTATTGCCCCATGTGTTGCTACATTTCTGTGGAACGCTAACTAATCTGCCCCCAAGTTGGCTCCTACCAGTTTTTCCACTGCTCTGCAAAGAATTCGTGTTAGTATTTTGCAACCATGACTTATGAAAGTAATAGTTCGGTAATATTCATACCAGTCAGCACGTCTTTTCTTTCAAATTTATATTATATTCTTAGTAAATGAATCAAAAGCAGCCCATCAATTGCAAAAAAAGGCTCTGTTCAACCTCTGACCAAGGTTTCGACAGATCTAAACCCGTCGTCTTCAGGAATACATGTAACTAAAATTTCACATTGATAAAACATCAAACAATGAAGCAATCGCTTGCAGCTCTGCTATACATCGCAGTACCGGGACCATAGTACTGTAGTACATTGCGAGTGCAAAAACAAACTAAATGGCGCATACCCTTGATGATGGTTCCTCTAGTGGCGTGTTGAATACAGACTGCGCGAAGAGAAACGACGCCTCAACATTCACCCAGTTGATGTTATCTGTTACATGACTGCAGGTGTTTTGAAATTTTATTATAGTTGAATGGCATTGGGCTATGTTGGCCTTTCAGTTATTACTTGCAAATTTTTTAGTATCAATTTTATTCGGTGTGTACGATATGTTCGCAAGTGGCAAACTTGGTTGGCGAGACTTCCTTGTCCCGGTGTAGCATAACTCCTCTCTTTCAGATAGGTTTATCTGGGCGAACGAGTGAGCTTCGGAGGAAGAAGGAAGTTGGCTGTGATAGGTAGTCCACAATCCGCCGTATTTGCTTCCTCGAATACGGCCTTATCCAGCTTCAGAGAAAGGACCGTCAACACGCGGCCGAACAGAGCCTCTAAACAGTTCCCAGAAAGACACTCGCCCGCCCACCTACCACGGCCAGCACATTTACCATGGTAAGCCTCCCACTCGCTGCTCAACTGAACAATCACAGCACATTTTCTACCAAAGTGCGAGATACGGGTACATTTGTGGCTGCTGTACGACACGGCATTATTTTAAATGGCCGACCGGTTGTCGTACGGCATGAAAAGGCCACTATGATGTGATACGGGTTTATGCTTAGTTTCTTCACATGTCGACCCAAGTGCGTCAGCAGGAATGAATAGCAGCGCTAGTGTGAAGTTCGTTAAAGAAGTGAGTGGATTCTATTTTATTAGTAATTCCTGTTTATAATGGTAAAATTAAGGATGTAATATGCATGGTCAAGGTTTCTCGAGTTGGGTATTTCTCTAGTTCAAGACTGGAACTAAACAGAAATGCTGAGATAAAAAAAAGTCATGCCGGATGACTTACTATTACCTATAGAAAGTACAGGTAGTTGTATAAGACCACTCATAAAAGTGTTTAATGGTTCAATATCACCCAAATACTACCGGGTTCTACCTACTAACGAAAAGCATAAAATATTTCGTCGAGCGACTGTGGATTGTCAAACGATTCCCTGACAGTACGCAAATACTATGTTGTCAACACGATAGTAGGTGGAAGACTTTCAACGAAATAGTTGCAGAAGTGCCTACTGAAGGTAAGTACAGTTCACTGCTCTGAACACACGATCCGTATTTCTCTGTGCGTAAACTACACTACTGGCCATTAAAATTGCTACACCAAGATGTTGACGTGCTACAGACGCGAAAAAAATTTAACCGACAGAGGATGATGATGTGATATGCAAATCATTTGCGTTTCAGAGCATTCACACAAGGTTGGCGCCGGTGGAGACACCTACAACGTGCTGACATGAGAAACATTTCCAACCGATGTCTTATACACAAACAGCAGTTGACCGGTATTGCCTGGTGAAACATTGTTGTGATGGCTCGTGTAAGGAGAAAAAATGCGTACCATCACGTTTCCGACTTTGATAAAGGTCGGATTGTAGCCTATCGCGATTGCGGTTTATCGTATCGCGACATTGCTGCTCGCGTTGGTCGAGATCCAATGACTGTTGGCATAATATGGAATCGGTGGGTCCAGGAGGGGTTATACGGAACGCCGTGCTGGATCCCAACGGCCTCGTATCACTAGCAGTCGAGATGACAGGCATCTTCTCTGCATAGCTGTAACGGATCGTGCAGCCACGTCTCGATCTCTGAGTCAACAGATGAACAGATGGGAACGTTTGCAAGACAACAGCCATCTGCACGATCAGTTCGATGACGTTTCCAGCATCATGGACTATCAGCTCTGAGACCATGGCTGCGGTTACCCTTGAAGGTGCATCACAGACAGGAGCGCCTGCGATGGTGTACTCAACGGCGAACCTGGGTGCACGAATGGCAAAACGTCATTTTTTCAGATGAATCCAGGTTCAGTTTACAGCATCATGATGGTCGCATCCGTGTTCGGCAACATCGCGGTAAATGCACATTGGAAGCGTGTATTCATCATCGCCATACTGGCGTATAACCCGGCGAGATGGTATGGGGTGGCACTGCTTACACGTCTCGCTCACTTCTTGTTCGCATTGACGGCACTTTGAACAGTGGACGTTACATTTCATTTAAGATGTGTTGCGACCCGTGGCTCTACCCTTCATTCGATCCCTGAAAAACCCTACATTTCAGCAGTATAATGCACGGCCGCATGTTGCAGGTCCTGACGGGTCTTTCTGGATACAGAAAATGCTCTACTGCTGCCCTGGCCAGCATATTCTCCAGATCTCTCACCAACTGAAAACGTCTGGTCGATGGTGGCCGAGCAACTGGTTTGTCACAATACGCCAGTCACTACTCTTGATGAACTGTGGTATCATGTTGAAGCTGCATGGGCAGCTGTACCTGTACACGCCATCCAAGCTCTGACTCAATGCCCAGGCGTATCAGGGCCGTTATTACGGCCAGAGGTGGTTGTTCTGGGTACTGATTTCTCAGGGTCTATGCACCCAAATTGAGTCAAAATGTAACCACATGTCAGTTTGTCCAATGAATACCCGTTTATCATTTGCATTTCTTCTTGGTGTAGCAATTTTAATGGCCAGTAGTGTATTTTCCTAAATTCAACGACTTCCTCTTCCACTAGCCATTCTGCGGACACTATGTGATAAATTTTAGTGTTTGTAAACAAAGCTTTATGCCTATTTTCAGTTATTTGCAAATGTATATAATTAGTAATTCCAAATGAAATCGTTTCTGCAGTCGGTGCCCCACTGCTACGGGAGTGACTTATAGGGGTATATGGGAACACCGCTGAAAATGCTGTCTGAACTTACATGCAGATGTTAGACGATCTTGGAAGTTGCGCCGTATTGTTTTGCCACGAACGACACCCTAGCACTGCTTTGAACACGTTGCATGTGTCAGTAGTGGTGAGCGCAGTGTTACGTGTAGTTGTGGGTGCGTTGTGTTGGAAGCATCTACCATAAGAGAATCAACAATGTGCCCATGTTCGAATGCATTTAGCTTTTTCACCAAAATAATCTGGTGTTTCAACAGGCATCGTATCGAAGACTCATACATCAAACGGTGAAAGCGGAAAATCATCATCCGCTAAGTCACAACGTGAACGGCAGTGTCGGTTGAGTTGTCGTGACGGCGGTGATTTAAGAGGAGTGGGACGAAAAGTAAGGGGACGAGAGCTGAAAAACTCACTGCACAGCGGAATGTCGCACCCGCGAACCTTGTCAGCATTAAAACATGAAGGGAGAACAACACAGAGAGAGCTCCATAAGCAGGAAATTGGACGGCGAGCTTTAATTGCGAAACCACTCATCAGTATGTAAATGAAACCTCCTGGCAGATTAAAACTGTGTGCCGGACCGAGACTCGAACTCGTGACCTTTGCCTTTCGCAGGCAAGTGATCTTCCAACTGAGCTACCCAAGCACGACTCACGCCCCGTCCTCACAGCTTTACTTCTGCCAGCTATGAAGTGGTGCTTGGGTAGCTCAGTTGGTAGAGCACTTGCCCGCGAAAGGCAAAGGTCTCGAGTTCGAGTCTCGGTCGGGCACACAGTTTTAATCTGCCAGAAAGTTTCATATCAGCGCACACTTCGCTGCAGAGTGAAAATCTCATTCCGAAAGTATGCCAATGGCCGTAAGACGAAAACGAGATGCCGATGCCACAAAACCTATAAAGCAATGGAAGAGTAATTTGGTCAGAAGAGTTTTGTTTTACATTGTTTACAACTTCTGGCTGAATTTACTCTCAAAACTGAAACATGGCGGGCGTTTAGCGATTATTTTTGCGCCCATGTCGTGGAATTTCATGGATCCCATGGTTATTCTGCAAGGTCGCGTTACTTCCAAGGATTATATGACCATTTTGGCTCGTGAGGTCCGTCCCATGGTGCAAAATTTGTTCCTGAATGGTGATGTTGTGTTTCGAGACAACAGGGCCCTCGTTCACACTGCTAGCATCGTTCAGAGCTGGTTTTGAGAACGCAAGGGAGAATTGTCACGTCTACCCTGGTCACCACAGTCACCGCATCTCAGTATTGCTGAGCATCTGTGGTGTACTTTCGAGAGGAAGGTGCGTCATCATTACCAGCCTCCGTCATCGTTACCCTAGCTTCCCGCTTTTTTTCAGGGAGAATGGTGTTAACATTCCTTTTAAAACCACACGGGGCCTGTATTGATCCACTGCGATACGACCGAAGAAGTTTTAAACGCCGACGGGTTTCCTGCGCCGTAATAGGCATGGTGGTGTGCTTTTGGTGGGGACAGCAGAACCCAACACTCAAAATTTCAATATCGTTCTGAAATTCCAATTACGTTGTCCTAAATCGCCTACGGTAAAACCGGGATGGTTGCTTTGAAGGGTTCGGCCGGTTTCGTTTCGCAATATTCCCTGACCGGAGCTCGTGCTCCGTCTCTGAGAGCCCGTTCAGTAAGAACAGTTTGTTCCCCGAGAAAAATTTACAATTCATTTGTCACAATTGTCGCCACTTTTGTACACACTTTACAGCACACTCATCTTCGAAACTTCTCTCGTCCCTTTTTCCTTTTTAGCAATGTGAGTTACCTTCTTGTTGGAAGAGTATTCCCATCACGATTTGTCTGCTGTACCAACGTCTTGATTTTAGAGTAGCGCTTGCGTCCTGCGGCCTAAGCTGTACTCCAGCCTGCCCTGCTCTACAACTCTCTCTCTCTCTCTCTCTCTCTCTCTCTCTCTCTCACACACACACACACACACACACACACACACACACACACACACACACACACACACACACACACAGAATTTGTTCACTGATATCTTAATCTTAACACATCTCTTATCATTCCATCCTCTCTCCTCGTCGGTGTTTTTCTACGAATATATTCGTCAATTCACTTATTCTGCAGATAAATACCTCAGTACCCTGAATTTCTGACATCCTCCAGTACCGATGTATCTCAGACTCTTCGATTCTGTTCTGATTTATCCACAGACCAAGACTCATTCCCGTACAGTGCTGTGCAGTACGGTAGACTATAGTTTCATAATTTCTTCCTCGGTTTAAAGAGTGTGCTTGACGGTAGTAGTCATTTTTCAGCGAGGGATGCTCTCATTATCAATGCGAACCTTCTTCCTGCGCCAGCCATGCTTCGGAGGTAGAGTTCCTTGCCTTCATGTACTAATTGGTCCTCAATTCTAATGTCACATTTAT
This sequence comes from Schistocerca gregaria, assembly GCF_023897955.1. Classification (NCBI taxonomy): domain Eukaryota; kingdom Metazoa; phylum Arthropoda; class Insecta; order Orthoptera; family Acrididae; genus Schistocerca; species Schistocerca gregaria. Next base: position 570,101,439 of record NC_064921.1, on the reverse strand, counting down.
CGCTAATCTCATTTCTGCAGTTCCTAATTGCTTTCGCCTTTCTCTGCTTTACTCTCAATCTACAGTCTTCGTTCTGTTCAGCTCATCCCATTGAGCATTTCTAATGTTCTCCATTTTCAGTAAGGACAGCAGTGTCGCCAATCCTTTCCTTTCTCCCACTTCAAAGCAGTGTCGGCCTTGGTACTATAGATTTGGCAGTGTTAGTTGCAGAGGGTGGCCGGATGCCCTCCCTGCCGCCACCCCGAATCCCACGGGACAGAATGTGTGCACCCCAGTTGTCTGTGTCTATTGTAAGCCATGTAATAGTGCGAACGTTTTGCACATGTCTGCGAGTTGTGTAACTGAGGCGGAACGTGGGGACCAACCCGGTATTCACTAAGTGGGATATGGAAAGCCGCCTAAAAACCACATCCAGGCTGGCCGGCTTACCGGCCCTCGTCGTTAATTCGCGAGGCGGCTTCGATCTGGGACCGGAACGCCTACCCGAGTCCAGTATGCAGCGCATTAGCGCTCTCGGCTACCCTGGCGGGTCCGCCAATAGAGTTTACCGCTGATCCTTTATTCCTGAGTTTAGCCTCACTCCTGGCAGTCACCGCTTCTTCGATGTACAGGTTTAACAGCAGGGGAGTATACTGCGCCACCAACGTACGCTCTTTCCAACATGAGCCCCTTCAGTTAGCCTTCCATGGTGGTTGTTCCCTCTTGGTTTTTGTACGTAGTAATTAATTATTGTCAGTCTTTATTATCTCTATTTTTCTTAGAATTGTGATCATCTGCACCGCTTACGATGTCTGCTGCTTTTCAGTCGCTGCTAAACTGAGCCTGAACCAACGCATCGTCAATTTCCTTTATAATTATTTCGTATGTCGCTCTTAACAGCAACTTATGTACATAAATTGTTGAAAAAGCGTCTGATAATTTGAATAAAATGATTTTGGTTGCGACACCGCATCATTATGAAACGTTAAAACAACTAAAATATTGATGTTCCGACCGACTTTGCAGCGCTCTACATCTACATTTATACTCCGCAAGCCACCCAACAGCGTGTGGCGGAGGGCACTTTACGTGCCACTGCCATTACCTCCCTTTTCTGTTCCAGTTGCGTATGGTTTGCGGGAAGAACGACTGTCTGAAAGCCTCCGTGCGCGCTCGAATCTAATTTTACATTCGTGATCTCCTCGGGAGGTATAAGTAGAGGGAAGCAATATGTTCGATACCTCATCCAGAAACGCACCCTCTCGAAACCTGGCGAGCAAGCTACACCACGATGCAGAGCGCCTCTCTTGCAGAGTCTGCCACTTGAGTTTGCTAAACATCTCTTCAGGGCGACTAGCTGCTGGATTCTGTTGATAGTCTATGCCTATACAGTGTCTTATTTGATTGTCAGGTGGCTACTGACGTTACTTCTTATAATCCCCTTTACCGTAGGCTGTTGCTTCCAATATTCTTGCTGGCAGGAGATTAGTTGGTAGTAGCGAATTTGCAGCTTTTACCCACGGGTAGTGTTTTCCTGCGAGGTGACGTTGATGCTTCACGGCAGTTCCGTTCTGGCCGCTTGTTTACACTGTTTAACCGGAGTCATCTGGAGCTGCTGGCTCGATGTACCAGAATCGCTGGCATCCAGGCCGTTGGCAACCAGTAACTATCCTCCCCGTCCGTGCTGTAAGAGCGTTGAAGTATTTCGGTCGCCCCTCTCTTGCTCATGCATCCACAGCTGCCGAGCAGGTACGCGAGGTTCTTGAAAATTAAAAGATGCGCCACAGACGTTGTGGTGTCCAGTTGTGTCTGACATCGAAGTTGGTAGTTGCCTGCATAGTGGAGAGCATTCACGGAATATTGTGTGGGCCTCAACATTCCTTAGATCTACGAACGTAAAATTATGCAGTGTGATCTTGTTTTCTCTAGCTATGTGCCACGCAGACGACCAACGCGTTCGGTTTTCGTGCTGTGCAGCTGTCACCTAGGTTGTGGGTTCGCAGCAGAGGCGCGCTCTTGCGGCACAGACACACAGTGGGGAGCCTGCGCCCCCCTGAGGGCGTCCAGCCGTGCTGAGCCGGACCGGCGCCTCGCCTCGCACGCGTGAGCGATTAGCACGCGCCGCACGGCCGCCGGCCGGCCGTTCACCTCAGAGCCGCCAGGCTCTAGCATACGGCACCTCCAGCCTCCAACCTGCCAGCGCAGGCTGTCTCTCTGATCCTCGACTTGTCGCTTATCAGACTTGTCAAATCGGAAGTACAGCCAGTAGGTACGCAGTAGTCGAGTGGAGAGTTAAAGTTTTAAGTTGTTGTGGTCTTTAGTCGAAGACTAGTTTGATACATCTCTCCACGCTAGTCTATCCTCTTCATCTCTGTAGGACTATTACAGTTTGCATCCGTTTGACATTGCTTACTGGATACTGGACACGTTCAACCTCTACAGTTCTCCAGACATTTCCCGAAACCAAATTCCTCGATCGGCTTGGTCATTCAGCACTCCATATCACTCGTTTCCATTCATCCATCGACCAGTAGCACCGCCCTTTACACCATCTTAAGCCTAGGTTTAACTATAGATATGTGTGGGTTATGAGGAGCTCCTCATCCATTCTATCCTACTCTACCACATTCCCTACCCACATTCACTGTGCTAGCTCGACTGATCGTTTCACTTTGGAACTTACGAGTGATTCCTTTCGCTGATTTCATCGATTTTTCACGACCACCCTCCACAAAGCTCGATGGTCCCCGTTATTCATGACAGGTCTGGATTTATCCGTGGTTGTTCCTTCGCATTTCCATTTCACAGTCACATCATCAGCAGTCAATATGTGCACCTTTAGAAAGTTGGAATGTCACTAATTTATTACTCGGGAGAAATCCAATGCCTAGTCCACGTTCGAACTCTATGAGCTCCCCTGACCGACCCATTCTTCTGCTCTCCCTACCACCTGTGACACGTGTGGGTCCGTCTTTCATGACATCTAGTGGTCAATGTAACAAATGGTTCAAATGACTGAGCACTATGGGACTTAACTTCCGAGGTCATCAGTCCCCTAGAACTAAGAACTACTTAAACCTAACCTAAGGACATCACACACATCCATGCCCGAGGCAGGATAGGAACTTGCGACCGTAGCGGTCGCTCGGTTCCAGACTGTAGCGCCTAGAACCGCCCGGCCACATCGGCCGGCTCAATTTCACATTAAATAGGGATGTCTGGATACTTTTGGTTAGATACTGTGATTGATGAGCGTGTAAGAGATTGCAGGTATAGAAGATAAAAAGCAGGTAAGTCAGTTGAGACAGAACACACACACCAAATATATCAACAATGAGTGAATATGTCGAGGTGCCGTTTCCGCAAAGTTCGGGTGGACGCTGCGGCGAATTATCTGACCTACACAAGTTTTTTTTCTTTTTCTTTTTTACATTGGTAGTTTCGGAAATCGCCCGAAGGAAAAATGTGCGAGAGCAGTTGAGCATAACTTAACTCCATGGCAAGAGATGCAAAATAACACACACGAACACCATATAAATTTCCTTTTCATAATGAGAATAGATTCGCGAAAAGGGTCGTATTAAGCATGAAAAATTACGTAACTAGTGCATTGCTTTATTGTTTGAATCATGAATGAGACAGCTGCAGGCTTTCCAAAAACATCACTTGTGATTAAATAAATTCAGAAATCGTGTCTTAAATGAGTATCGTGTATGCAAATATGAGGGGCCACTTCATGAGGCAAACTGAAACGTTTGTCCGCTCATTCTCAAATAAGTTTCGTTGTTCTTTATGTCCTGGCCCTGTAGGTCACGAAGTAAATTCTGGTTAACTTTCGAGCGTCTGCACTCGCTATTCACGGTTTTACCCACAATCGTTTCAATTTCTCTCTTTTCCTCTTTTCCAGTAACGCTTCTCTCGTTTCCAACAACATGCTCGCCAACAACATGCTCGCCAACAAAATACACTGTTTCTGTTTGGCGTCCGTTCCCGTACAACTATGGCGAAAGATTTTACGATCGTGTAATAGCTCCAGTGAACAGTGAAGTAGCTTGTTCAAAGACGTTTCACGAAATCTTTGACATAGCATGCGTTTGCGTGGTCCGGCTGTTGACACTAGACTGCTGACATAACGTACTCGTACGCTTAGGCCTACATTTATCGTAGGCCACACGCTGTATGATACAGCTTGAGGTGACGTGCATGTGCTTATAGCCTGCAAGTAAGACGCTGAATACTGTGGTCCTTTGTTCTCCCATCTGCTTTCTGTCCGGAGCCATGCTTAGATGCGTTAAACACGTTCGATTAAAGTTCTCACTTTGTTAACCGTTTATTATGTTTTACCTCGTCATTGTGTCAGATACTTAGCATACAAAAGTAATTTAATAATTCACACCTAATAGGGAATAAGTAACAGAAGACTTTTTAATTGACTGATCGTTCCGTAATTGTGACATCTCAAGGGTATGCGGGCATGATGTGTTTTGCTTAACACTGACCACCACCAATTTATTTCATAATTATTCTTATATCCGAACCTGACCGAGCTTATAGTTTCTGCCCCATCACCAAATAGACAAAATAAGACATCGCTACCCCATGAGAGATTGAAAAGGGTTGTTTATGGACGATGTGACCCACCAACCATTCTGAGGGATCTACGCCGAATCGCCGTTGAGGAGTGGGACAATCTGGACCAACAGCACCTTGATGAAGTTGTGGATAGTATGCGAGGACGAATACAGGCTTGCATCAATGCAAGAGGACGTGCTACTGTGTATTAGAGGTACCGGTGTGTACAGCAATATGGACCACCACCCCTGAAGGTCTCGCTGGAATGTGGTTTTCATGAGCAGTAAAAAGGGTGGAAACGATGTTTATGTTAATCTCTGTACCAGTTTTCGGTACAGGCTCCGAAACTCTCGAAACCGAGGCGACACAAAACTTTTTTTTGATGTGTATAGTATTGCATTAGCCGCGCGGGATTAACCGAGCGGTCATAGGCGATGCAGTCATTGACTGTGCGGTTGGTCTCGGCGGAGGTTCGAGTCCTCCCTCGGGCATGGGTGTGTGTGTGTGTGTGTGTGTGTGTGTGTGTGTGTGTGTGTGTGTGTGTGTGTGTGTGTGTGTGTCCTTAGGATAATTCAAGTTAAGTAGTGTGTAAGCTTAGGGATTGATGACCTTAGCAGTTCAGTCCCGTAAGATTTCACACACATTTTAACATTTGAGTATTTCATTAGGAATTCGAGAAAACAAATTTGACATAAATCATAATTTCTGCTTCTACAAACTATTTCTGACAATGCGGAGAAAGAGTGTTCGTATTAGTTTGACTTTACTTTCGTGTCATGAGAAGGTATGAAAATAATTTCGAAGTACTTCCTGTTGTCATTTATACATATTTCACAAAGCATATCCCCACTGTTAAAAAAATTCTTACGTAAAACTTGCTCTGTCACGCGTTTCACTTCTGCATGAACAGTAATTATTAATTTCGAAAAGAGAATTGAAAACTAATTTACTAAAACAGCAATTTAAAAGAAATAAGAATAAAAAGGCAAACTGCAACGCAGTGATTTATTTCACCTCATCAATATTGCGGTGCAGACAGACTAATACAGTCAAGTTATCCGTTGCGAGGTAAGAAATTTGTTGCAGGGCCTAAAAACAGCTTTCAAGGAGTGAAATAGGACACATTTAAATTACGTAACAGTAATTCTGAGTCTCTTGTGAATTATTCTTTTTGTGGAATCTAATTTACTGACAGTCAGATGCTTTCAGATTAGCTAAAATTACATTCCTAAAGTAATTTCCATGAACAACTCAATGTTGAAAAGTAGCGTAGCTACGCCGAATGTACATCAGAATCTGTTATTGAAATTTAGGTCAGACAGTTCTCAGATTGTTAGCGAGAAACAACTCTGTTACAGACAGTTTCAGCATACAACTTACAACGTACATACAACTTTCAAAGGGTTAAGTGACAAACGAAAACCCAAGGATAACCGGTGATCAAATGCCAGACTTCTGGATCTGCAGTCCGGTACTTCACCTGTAGGTATACACGTGGTTGGTTCGAGAACATTTTTTTCCCGCACATGTGACTATTTGGCACTGTGTTGCATTACTTACTGAATCCTGCTCGTATAATAACCGTCTTTCCAGCGGGTGTAAGGAAGTGTAAAAGGTCACAAGACCACAAAGTTCCTGAGTGGTTGCTTGCCTATGATGAATACTCATGTATTTGTATCTTCCCTCGTTATCGTAGAGCTGAGCTGAAACGTGTTCTAACGTATTCTGCTCGAGCGACAGACGGGTAACGCGGCTCCCGCCTCTTTTTTTCAGGGCGTGATCGGGCGCAGCAACAACTGGGTACTTTTTTGGCTAGCGCCGTTCCAAAGGCCATAAAAGACACAGCAATTGGCGCGCTCTGAAGCGGTGCCCGGCGCATGCGCGGCGCCAGCGCGCATCACGACTGCGTGCCTCCACGGCCGGCCTGCGCTGATTTACGGCAGCAGACAGGCGGCGGCCTTGGCGACACGCACGCAGGGCCTCCACTAGCACGCATGTGCGGCGCGCAGGGCTTCAGCGCTACTTGCCGGCTGCTTCCTCTACACACGCACCCTTAAGCCGTCGGCACACGAACCGAGCATTCGAACGTCCAGTGTACCGAGTTTCTGACGCCATAGCGTGGAAGAAGCACATCGCGTAGACTTTTTGGATGTGCGTAGCAATGTCTATTACGTCAATTATTCTGAATGAGCGTTTCAATGTACACCAAAAAGTTGCAAGAAAGCCACCTACCTCAGATCGTGCCATTTCCTTCGGAATATATATACACTCCTGGAAATTGAAATAAGAACACCGTGAATTCATTGTCCCAGGAAGGGGAAACTTTATTGACACATTCCTGGGGTCAGATACATCACATGATCACACTGACAGAACCACAGGCACATAGACACAGGCAACAGAGCATGCACAATGTCGGCACTAGTACAGTGTATATCCACCTTCCGCAGCAATGCAGGTTGCTATTCTCCCATGGAGACGATCGTAGAAATGCTGGATGTCCTGTGGAACGGCTTGCCATGCCATTTCCACCTGGCGCCTCAGTTGGACCAGCGTTCGTGCTGGACGTGCAGACCGCGTGAGACGACGCTTCATCCAGTCCCAAACATGCTCAATGGGGGACAGATCCGGAGATCTTGCTGGCCAGGGTAGTTGACTTACACCTTCTAGAGCACGTAGGGTGGCACGGGATACATGCGGACGTGCATTGTCCAGTTGGAACAGCAAGTTCACTTACCGGTCTAGGAATGGTAGGACGATGGGTTCGATGACGGTTTGGATGTACCGTGCACTATTCAGTGTCCCCTCGACGATCACCAGAGGTGTACGGCCAGTGTAGGAGATCGCTCCCCACACCATGATGCCGGGTGTTGGCCCAGTGTGGCTCGGTCGTATGCAGTCCTGATTGTGGCGTTCACCTGCACGGCGCCAAACACGCATACGACCATCATTGGCACCAAGGCAGAAGCGGCTCTCATCGCTGAAGACGACACGTCTCCATTCGTCCCTCCATTCACGCCTGTCGCGACACCACTGGAGGCGGGCTGCACGATGTTGGGGCGTGAGCGGAAGACGGCCTAACGGTGTGCGGGACCGTAGCCCAGCTTCATGGAGACGGTTGCGAATGGTCCTCGCCGATACCCCAGGAGCAACAGTGTCCCTAATTTGCTGGGAAGTGGCGGTGCGGTCCCCTACGGCACTGCGTAGGATCCTACGGTCTTGGCGTGCATCCGTGCGTCGCTGCGGTCCGGTCCCAGGTCGACGGGCACGTGCACCTTCCGCCGACCACTGGCGACAACATCGATGTACTGTGGAGACCTCACGCCCCACGTGTTGAGCAATTCGGCGGTACCTCCACCCGGCCTCCCGCATGCCCACTATACGCCCTCTCTCAAAGTCCGTCAACTGCACATACGGTTCACGTCCACGCTGTCGCGGCATGCTACCAGTGTTAAAGACTGCGATGGAGCTCCGTATGCCACGGCAAACTGGCTGACACTGACGGCGGCGGTGCACAAATGCTGCGCAGCTAGCGCCATTCGACGGCCAACACCGCGGTTCCTGGTGTGTCCGCTGTGCCGTGCGTGTGATCATTGCTTGTACAGCCCTCTCGCAGTGTCCGGAGCAAGTATGGTGGGTCTGACACACCGGTGTCACTGTTCTTTTTTCCATTTCCAGGAGTGTATATTACAAAGTTTACATTTACTAAGTAAAATTACTAATCAACTGCCCAACTCTATGACTGCACGGTCTAATATCAATAACGCGAAATGACTGACGTCTACGTACCAAACACTAGAAGACACTACTTTCAAAGATGATCTATGGTGTTGTGGAACCTTAGTGGAAATAGAAACTAACGCCATCACAGCTGTTTATCTTTTATGACCCTAATAAGCTGAAGCAATTTGCGATTTCACTGTATGTACTGCGTCCGGTGCGTTGAGGTGATGGTTCCTGTACTCGTCTGCGACGATGGAAGAACTCCAGCCACAAATAAACTCTTTCAAACACTAGGGCGGCAGAAGGCGGTCCTCTGACTAATACATTCTAATACTGTCTTCTCCTCCTCTGTGTTCTTCAGACGAGAAAGGCGAACTCCCAGCCACAAGGCCAGAGTTCAGATGACACCTCAACCTAAGATTATACAGAGGAAGTGCTATCAATTACTGAACACTGCGTACACAACGACGAATTCCAACCCGGAGGTGAAGTCCAGAATCGTGTGGATTTGCAACAGTACATTGCCTAACTGTTGTAACTATAAACTCTCCTGAGAGCAAAGACAGCAAGTCCGTCCTTATCAATAAAGCTGATATCGAGCGACCGTCACACACAGACGCTCTTAACGGAAGACCTCGTCTCTCCAGTGCTGGCTTCCCAGAAAGACTTTGCTACCCACCATCGTAATTCCGAAAACGCATCATATTCCCGAAACCACGGAATATTCTCCCTCTCTACAGATTCTTCCGAATGCCGGCCAATTTTGGTCTTTTGTCGTCCAGCGCGGAAAGTTTGCGAGGAAAAACCTATACTCAATACAATGTACGCTTCTGAGTAAAAATCTTTAGAAATAACCCAGCCTGCGTCATTTCCAAGGTGTCGCTTCTTCGTTCCTCTCACCTGCGTCCAAGATTTTCAGCGTATTACCCGGTTATCCTTCCAGGTCCTACTACAATAGCGGCCGGCCGTCACTGTATTGCGCTCCAGAGCTCAGGTGCCACGACGTCTGTGTTTAAGCAGGATCAACACCTGTGCGGGCCTTCCACCCAGAGTTTTAGTTCTGCCTGCCGTTTCATCTCTACTGGCGTTCTAACCTCTACTAGTATCGGCAATCATTCATTACGAAAGACACTCCGTCACCTTTCATGCAATAAGCTCAACAGTTATTTACAAGACGTACGTGACAATGTCAGTCTCCTTTATATATTCATATATACGATGTACAACCTGTCACATGATACCTAATTGTGTTTGTAGATCACAGCAAAGTATGTGGATGAGTTACTGTAAGGTGCGAAATTATAGCCACCTTACTATATATAGTTTCCAAGCACAATCAAATCGCAGACTTCTCGAAAACCGCCGGCCGCGGTGGTCTCGCGGTTCTAGGCGCGCAGTCCGGAACCGTGTGACTGCTACGGTCGCAGGTTCGAATCCTGCCTCGGGCATGGATGTGTGTGATGTCCTTAGGTTAGTTAGGTTTAAGTAGTTCTAAGTTCTAGGGGACCAATGACCACAGCAGTTGAGTCCCATAGTGCTCAGAGCCATTTGAACCATTTTTTTCTCGGAAACCCGTCGCTAATAGTACAATTTGTTATAATAAAATGATATGAAACGTCATATTAGTGGTTGAAGGATTAATATGTCTTGCATGTTATGGAAGTATGCCGTTTCAAGGCAGTGGAATACAGAGGAGCAATCAAACGCATTGTTCTTGGTAAAATTTCTTACAATTAAATCTTAGTTAGTAACATATCTACCATTAAAGTCATCAAGCAAGTAAGGTGAAAAGCCTGGTAGTAAATCGCTCGTGGTCGGTGTAGCGTAAGGAGTAGATATGAAGATTAGGAAAATAAGTTTCGCGACCCATTGAATCCAAATTTATTTATTTATTTACTAAATTTGTGCATTTTCTCATAGGTTCTGCGTGTTTCGTATTAGTTTAACAGAAGAATATTCTATGTTATGGAAATATAAGTACGCCCTTTCTGAAGACTTCGTTCGACTGGCTTTAACTACATGACAGCTTGCACTACTTGCAGTAAATTGTTTTGCACTGTCTTGTTTCAAGTTTTGTAAGTCACGTGTTGTAAGGATTCTGCTACTGAATAGCAACAGTCTGCAAGCAAGAATAACGTCAGGGTTTTAATAAAACGTGAGAATGATGAGAATTTTTATCTTATATGGAGAACTATCGTAATTTTGCATCTAACTATTTGTAATGGAGCTGCTTCAAGTCGATGTACTCTCCTTTTTGTGTTATATCATGTTCATGTTTGTTTATGTATACTACAGGCATAACAATATGTCTAGCATAAAGGAGGAAATGAGCATTTTAACAGAGCTAGCGTACGACTTTACGACCGTCCATTTCGTTAACAGTGTTATTTGCGAGCGAGTTGCAGCCGTCAACTGTCGCTGGAGGACGCTGCGACCGCATATACCACGCTGAGGATACTGGATGTCATTTGACGTGCTCGAAGAACTCAACGTGAAGCGTACTCGCTTGCGAGGAAGTGAATGGGCCGGGGCTAGATGGAGTCCACGTGGCGGATTACCGATCTTTGGTCCTGCACACCGACCAGTGAGTGGAATTTAAGCGGTTTTCCGCTCTCGTTTAGGCAAATGCTAGGATTGTCCCTCATCACAGTTTCAGAAACTACTATAAGCACACAGTTAAAATATGATAAAATAAATTAGCAAATTCGTAAAAAAGTATGTAAATTTTGTTCTGTGTAGTTTGGGTCTATAACTGCTCAAGTGATGTGTTTTTGAGACGTAGACGGGAATTCTCCGCGTTTTACACGTGTGCGAAACTGCCTAAACAGCGTATCTCTGCTCCAACTTAAGATCGTTTATCCAAACCGCAAAATCGATCAGGGAATGGACTATGTTATCTTGCAATCTTCAACTCCCCTAGTGCGACAAATTTAATTTTATTATGCTACTTTAACCGCGCCACTGATGATTCATACATACTAACCCTGGAGAGTAAAAGCACATGTTCTATAATCTGCCTGTACATCCATTTAGCCTTAGCTCCCAATTTCGAAAGATTAGACGACGCTGTTGAAGTCTTACTTGGCTGTAATATTTACTGCTACTTTTAACAAATTACGTAGTGATGTCACCAATCACAATCACAAGATTATACTTACCACTACACATTTCGTAGGACTAACTTCCACCATCACGTGGATTCATGTCTGTAAGGCATGGATTTAACGTCTGTAACACTTTCGAGTAATTGTGACACTTTTTCAGTGGCCACAGACTCCTTTTCCAGTCCTCATTACATTTTTTTTTTTTTTTTTACAGCATCGTGCCTTCGTAACTGACGTAAATCCACCTCATGACGTAGGTATAATACTCGGAAACGCGTAGTGGAAGGTTGTAGCATTTGTAGCTTCAGTTGGTATTCAAAACAGTTAAAATCAAGCCCAACCTAAAATATTCACGTATTCACACGTTCTGCTATTTTGCCAAAGTTACAGAAAATTTTTATGAAAAACACAAACCGAGCGAGGTGGTGTAGTGGTTAGCACACTGAACTCGCATTCGGGAGGACGACGGTTCCATCCCGCGTCCGGCCATCCTTATTTATGTTTTCTGTGATTTCCCTAAATCGCTCCACGCAAATGCCGAGGTGGTTCCTTTGAAAGGGCACGGCCGATTTCCTTCCCCGTCCTTCACTAATCCGATCCAATGGGGCCGATGACCACACTGTCTGGTCTCGTCCCCCGAAACAACCCAACCAAAAATGAAAGGGTGTCAAGCAAGTTCAGATGGGTGTGAACTCCTAAGGAACTAAACAGCTGAGGTCATTGGTCCCTAGACTAACACACACACAAAAACACACACACACAAAAACACACACACACACACACACACAAAAACACACACAAAAACACACACACACACACACACACACAAAAAAACACACACACACACACACACACACACAAAACACACACACACACACACACACACACACACACACACACACACACAAAAAAACACACACACACACACACACACACACAAAAAAACACACACACACACACACACACAAAAAAACACACACACACAAAAAAACACACACACACAAAAAAACACACACACAAAAACACACACACACACACACACAAAAACACACACACACACACACACACACACACAAAAACACACACACACACACACAAAAACACACACACACACACACAAAAACACACACACACACACACACAAACACACACACACACACACACAAACACACACACACACACACAAAAACACACACACACACACACAAAAACACACACACACACACACACAAAAACACACACACACACACACACAAAAACACACACACACACACACACAAAAACACACACACACACACACACAAAAACACACACACACACACACACAAAAACACACACACAAAAACACACACACACACACACACACAAAAACACACACACACACACACACACAAAAACACACACACACACACAAAAACACACACACACACACAAAAACACACACACACACACAAAAACACACACACACACACAAAAACACACACACACACACAAAAACACACACACACACACAAAAACACACACACACACACAAAAACACACACACACACACACACAAAAACACACACACACACAAAAACACACACACACACAAAAACACACACACACACAAAAACACACACACACACACAAAAACACACACAAGCGCGCGCGCACACGCGCGCAAGTCTGCTATTTGCTGTCATTAATTGTATTAATAGAAATAGCATTTAATTTGGGAAACTTTATATTACAAGTCCAAATAAGCTTTAGCCTGTAAGGCACATTCACAGTAATGAAACCAATAATAATGAATAATAATGAAAAAGTTGTTATTGTGTCAAAAAGCAATATAATGTTGATAATGTGTCAGCTATGACCTTGAGTCTCTTAATCGCCTTGTAATCACAGTTCCGCTACACCTTCATGTTCTTCCTTACCATTAGGACGAAGAACGTTTAACGAAGGAACAAAGCCAAGCATAGCTGCATACCCCTTAATTGTTCGAAAATACAAAACTTTCGACTCGTCGAGGCATTCAGCTCTGGACTTCTTCCCCTGCCCTATTGAATTTCCAGCGAGAAATCATTCGAGAAACGTCTTTACTTCCAGTAGATCGCAGTCATTCTAATCAGAACACGAAGAGAATACAGCAGGAGAGACATCTGAAGCGCTGGCTCTTAGGCTTCCTTTCTTCTCCCCATATTATTTTGATTCGACTGGCCTTTTATCAGGGTGAGATTTTTCCATTCCCATATGTATCTTTTTATTACTGCTGTTATTTCCTGTGCGGTAATGTTCTAAACGTTTCTCATACTTCTACCGTTGTATATACTAACTTGCTGCTACGAAAGCAGTCGATTTGATATGTGACTAACAACTGAAACAATGAGACTCAAGATAACTTCAACTATCCCAGCTGAGGCTAATATCCCACAGCATAAAATGTTTGCCACACAATAATTCGTAAACTCTGCGGAGTTAATTGTAAACCATGAGAATAATTATGATATTCGTTCTCTTATGAGTCAGTTAAGTATCGTTACGACTAAACACTTCATGTAACCGATTCCATGAATTACAGTTGACTAACATACTATGGGTGGTGTGACGTCGTACAAGGCCTACGAGAGAAAGAGAGAAGTTTAAGTGCCACCACGCCTGAGCGCGTTGCCTTTCGTAACACGTGCTACGACATCGCTGTATTTCGGAAGGCTCCGATTACCCCGTGGTCTCTGATTACCCCGTTGTCCCTTACGTTAGAAAGCCACTGACACCCAAGGAGCTTGCTTAATAAAAAAAACTGACACGGAAAACACGTTTTGCAACATTTCGCAAATTTCATATCTTAAGAGCATTCGAATCGTGTAACATTTAAGGGCTTTCACCTACAATCAGCTACAGTATTAAGAAAAAAATATTAAAATTTTCAAGTATGGAAGCAATATCTTTCATATTTGACACCCACCAAGAGCTGCTGACGAATCAAATCTTTGTTAATTGTCAGTTTCGATCAAACAATCACCATCACGCGCCACAATATAGCATGCCAACATTCTCACTCTGGTGTCAAAAATGAAAAACCATCCTGCGTTTCTGAAACAGCTGTCAGTAGTAGAATGCGTTAATACAGTCAACAGCAAAACGACTGATATAGTTGAACGATATTCATACATTGACTTCAGTTAAAAAGTGGCTCTGAGCACTATGTGACTTAACATCCGAGGTCATCAGTCCCCCTAGAAGTTTGAACTACTTAAACCTAACTAACCTAAGGACATCACACACTTCCATGCCCGAGGCAGGATTGGAACCTGACAGTAGCGCGGTTCCAGACTGTAGCGCCTAGAACCGCTCGGCCACTCGGGATGGCTGACTTCCGTTACCGAGTTTTGAAGACAGTAGTGAGGTAGCTTTGGTCAGAGTACTATTTGCAAAACCACTAGTCTTTTAAGAGGTAATTTAGCGGTATTTCTGATGGCGTCGTTTTAGGGTTTGATTTTTCAGGGATATGGATACCCACAGGGTAAACTTTGCACGAGAGAAAGACCTTCCTATCGCAAAGAGCCACAATCTTCCCCTTATGTAGTTCTCAAAGCTGATGAAATTCACCCATGACTTCTGCAGAGTGAGTTCGTTCCGTTATCCTACTGTTTCATCTCAATATTGCCTGTAGAAATCTATGTCTGTTCTTAGTGGAATATCTGCCTTGCAACTTATATAGACCTTTTGTTAATACCATCTGTAACGACTGTAATAAAAGTATCAGTAAGCCCAAACGGGTTTCACTTTATTTCAAAGTAAGGATAATGATGTAATAATGAGAGTAGTAAGCGAAAGCAGGTAACTATTCACGATCCTAAAAACATAATTGCAAGAAAAGCTATATTTTTACAGTAATCTCTGAACATGTTTTGAAATAAATCGAAACGCATTTGGTCTTAATAGGACTTATTACATTCATAAAAGACATTATTAACCGACATAGCTCTCGCAACTGCGACTGCGGGTAAGAAGAGGCCGTAACTGTTGTATCCTGCCTAGTTGTCAAAGATAGGGTGTCTAGGCAACGTGCTTCTCGGATCGCTGGACAATAATTCAAGCAAATCGTGTTAATGAATTTTATTACAGAAAACAAATGACAGTTCTTAACTTTGAGAAATACATAAATGCGTCGCAAGCAGAGGGCGGCATGCAATATAAACGATGTCTTTCAGTATAACGATTCCGATACAAGTAATACAGTGGAAGCTTCTATCCAGGTCGCTGGTCTTGACGCTTCTGTAGAAATGACTAGTCTCGATGCAGCTCTAGAAGTGGTGGCGATGAGTCGGGAGCTGCGCTTATGTTCTCTTCTCCCAGAGGCCGCTGCTGTCACGTTGTCGCCCTAGAGAGGAGTCGGTCAGCGTGCTATTGACACGACTTCTTCACAGCCCTGTCTGCTCTAACGTTCCTGACTGGCGTGCCGGCGCTTCACTCTACCCCGGGACAGTAACAAAGAAGACAACATGTATCTGCCTTAGCTATTCGTTTGTATATAGATGTATGTATTGATTCAAAGAAAGCTGGAGCAATCGTTGAAACGTTGGCTTCGTAATCGGATTGGTCCTCAGATTCTAATTTAAATTTCATTTGTTCCATTTTCCAGCTGGTTTTGCGTGTGCAATGTCATCAACGTTGACGGGATGCAAATCTCCATCACTTAATTTATCGGTGGATATGTGTGTTAATAACTGAAAAACGTTATTGTCCACAGCTCGTGGTCTAGCAGTAGCGTTCTCGCTTCCCGTGCACAGGATACCGGGTTCGATTCCCGGCGGGATCAGGGATTTTTCTCTGCCTCGACGTTATTGGGTGCTGTGCGTCCATCGTCATTTCATCATCATTGACTCGTAAGTCGCCGAAGTTGAGTCAACTAAAAAGGACTTGCAATAAGGCGGCCGAACTCCCCAGCATGGGGCCTCCCGGCCTACAATGTCATACGGGCATTTCGTTTGTGTTTATTATTACGATAAAATCTCAGTGTCAGCATTAAGTACACTGGTAAGCAGCCAGATCTCTTGATTGACACCTCACATCTTGTCAACCAAGTAAAGAATTGTTTTTATCTCGTGCTGTGATGCTGTTTCCCTGAAATATACACTGATGAGCCAATACAGTAGGATTACTGTCCAGCGTTAGAATGAAAGTTAGCTGGGTACGTTGTGGTCACGCACTGCGGTAAGGATATTCCATAAGCGGAGCAGACACATACGAGGAATAATTCTAGCACGATTTATATCAAGAACGGAAAACCGCAGCTATCTTGGCTGTTAAACGCAAGAGAGGTTGGCTGACTCATTATATACCACTTCTACGAAAATTACATCTGACTTCTGCCTTTGCTTATCTGAAAATTACAACACAAAGCCATATATCTAGGACATCTAAGAGTAATTTTTCAGATTAGGAAATGATGGCACCTTAACGCCTACTTAGTGGCTTTGTTGACTTGAAAATGTGACCGACGGAACATAACGTTTAGAACAGGCATGTCGGTTACAGCTAATTTCTCGTAGGCTGTGTGTCAAGCCATCTTTGTTGTTTGCGACAGCCAACCTCATATCTCTCAACAACGACAAGTAAGATGCTTCTATCCAGAAGTCTACTAGATTGGTTCATAAAATTTATGCTCTTTACATGTCGCATATGTAAACAATGTCAAAGGTTTTTTCGGTACAAGCTCCTCTAATCCGTTTCTGCATTGGATCGTAATATTTTATGATATGTTTGCAAATGAAACATTTTAATGAGTAATTTGGATATTTATTTTATGGCATAACGTCAGCGAAAGAAAATTGTAATATTGCTTCATGATGGAAAGAAAAATATTGCGCAACTTTCCTTGTGAACTGAACAAATAGCACAAATACCATAGCACCCCGTCACATTAATGTGACCACCGGCTGCGTTCGACGTCAGCTTGCAGTAACCACACAGAGACGGCAGCACAAATGGTGGAGGGTGTATAAAGCGTTCAGAGCCCGGTGGAAGGCTGTAATGTGGAATCGGAGCCATTTATCTGGCATGGGCATGATCATAATCATTTGCCCCTTCGGACCGAGGGAAGAAGTATTTCCGAAACGGCTAAGTTTATAAACTGTCCGCGTAACGCCGCGGTTAAAGTATACCGTGCATGGAAAAACGGCGGTATCCAAAACCACCTAAGAGGAAACAGCAGCACACTACGGACCATAGATAACAGGGCTGAACGGGCGTAGATGTGAACGGGCGAATAGACGTGCAACTGCTGAGCAACTGACCATCCAGGTGAACCAATGACTACCAACAGTCTGCTCAAGTACCGTTCAGCGAACGTTGCTTAATATTAGCCCCCGTAGCAGGCGCCTGGTCCATGCACCCATGCTGACCGCTGTTCATCGGTGACCAAGGCTGGAATTTGCGTGCCAATAGCGCAGCTAGACGTCCGCTGAGTGGCGACAGGTGGCCTTTTTAGATGAATCACATTTTATGTTCCATCGGACAGATGGCCGTTGGCGTATACGCTGTAAAACGTCTGAAAGCAAACACCAGGCAACAGTTATAGTTTGTGGAATGTTTTCGTGGTATTCCCTGGTTGAATTCGTCACTCTGAAAGCCACAATGGATCAACACAACTATGCATCTACCCTCGGGGACAAAGCTGGCAGTGTACGGGCGTGGTTCCAAGAGCACCGGGGCTAGTTTACCGTTCTCCCGTAGCCACCAAACTACCCGCCTTTAAACCTTAAAGGGAGAATCCATGGGACAACATCGATTGGGCTGTTGGCGCCGTGGATCTTCAACCGAGACACACAGCGCAGCTAGCCGTGGTATTGGAGTCGGCATTACATCCTAGTCGCAACATTCCCGAACGTCATTGACACACTTTCTGCGCGTCTGCGCTGCAAAGGGCGGTTATTCACGCTTCTGCCAGGTGGTCATATTAATGTGACTGGACTGTGAAAAATCTTCTCAGTGAAGCTCTCTGTTTAAAATGCAATATTTAAGTGATGTGTGACTTGGTTTATGGGACTGTCGCAGATAGACACAGAATCGTGAAAATAAAGTTTTTCACTTCTACGTCTAGGTGATTACTCTGCTATTCACAATAAAGTGCCTGGCAAAGGTTTCAATAAACCACATTCATGCTGTCTCTCTACCGTTCCACTCTCGAACGGCACGCGGGAAAAAAGAGCACTTAAATTTTTCTGTGCGAGTCCTGATTTCTCTTATTTTATCGCGATGGTCATTTCTCCCTATGTAGGTGGGTGCCATGTTTTCGCTATCCGAGGAGAAAACTGGTGATTGAAATTTTATGTGAAGATCCAATCGCAACGAAAAACGCCTTTGTTTTATTGATTGCCACTCCAATTCACGTATCAGGTCTGCGACCCCATCTCCCCTATTTCGCGATAATACAAAACGAGCTGCCCTTTGTACTTTTTCGATGTCCTCCGTCACTCCCGCCTGATGCGGATCCCACACCGCACAGTAATACTCAAGAATAGGACGGACAAGCGTAGTGTAAGCAGTCTCTTTGGTAGACTCTTGCACCTTCTAACTGTTCTGCCAATGAATCACAGTCTTTGGTTTGCTCTGCCCACAATATTATCTATGTGATCGTTCCAATTTAGGTTATTTGTAATTGTAATCCCGAAGTATTTAGTTGAATTTACAGCCCTCAGAGTTGTGTGACTTATCGCGTAATCGTAATTTAGCTGATTTCTTTTAGTACTCATGTGAGTAACTTCACACTTTTCTTTAATCAGGGTCAATTGCCACTTTTCGAACCATACAGATATCTTATCTAAATTTTTTGCAAGTCGTTTTGATGATCTGATGACTTTACAAGACGGTAAATTACGGCATCATCTGATACAATCTAAGACGGCTACTCGGATTGTCTACTATGTCGTTAACATATATCAGAAACAATGGAGGGCCTGTGAAACTTCCTTGGGGAACGCCGGATATTACTTCTGTTTTACTCGATGACTGTCCGTCTATTACTACGAACTGTGACCTTTCGCGATACTCCGTAAGCACGCAATTTGGTTAGAAGACGCCTGTGAGGAACGGTGTCGAAAGCCTTCTGGAAATCTAAAAATATGGAATGAATTTGACATCGTCTGCCGATACCCCTTATTACTTCATGAGTAAAGAGCTAGTGTTTCACACGAACGATATTTTCTGAATCCGTGCTGAGTGTATGTCAATAAATCGTTTTATTCGAGGTACTTCAAGACTAGAAAACAATGATTAGCGTAGTCCCATAGCTCCTGTTGTATTTTTATGTTGCAAAAACCTACAACATGAAGTTCATTATCAGAATAACATTCAGTGCTTTTAGTGGCAACGCTGAAAACGCCGTTTTCTCAGTCGAGGAAATTAAGAATGTATCCTATCTCTCTACTGGTTCAAATGGCTCTGAGATCTATAGGACTTAACTTCTGAGGTCATCAGTCCCCTAGAACTTAGAACTACTTAAACCTAACGTAAGGACGTCACACACATCCATGCCCAAGGCAGGATGCGAATTGCGACCGTAGCAGCCGCGTGGTTCCGGACTGAAGCGCCTAGAACCGCTCCACCACAGCGATTCGCCTCTGTAACGTGAATCCAGCATAAAAGCAAGTTCAGTTTTCTGTTCTAATTGGCCCTCCGTGGACGTTGCCCCGGTGATTTTTTTTATATACTTTGGTAGTG
Organism: Schistocerca gregaria; assembly: GCF_023897955.1. Taxonomy (NCBI): domain Eukaryota; kingdom Metazoa; phylum Arthropoda; class Insecta; order Orthoptera; family Acrididae; genus Schistocerca; species Schistocerca gregaria. The sequence goes on along the minus strand of NC_064921.1, from coordinate 570,081,355 downwards.
TTTGAAATCAAGACACGTACATTGCGAATGGTCTGTTCATGTTTATTGAATGCAAACCCAGTTCGTAATTTAGGAGTATTGTTTACTCTGGCTTGTGCACGCAGGATTGTATGTATTGCTTTACAGTGAAGCTAGCTGGGCCTTTTGTTTTACGTTTTATTTAAACATGTTTTATCGTTGCCGGTATGTTTTTCAGTTTTCTGCAATAGAGGCTCATTCTCTGTTCAGAGCTCATAACAAATCGTTCATTCATGTTACTTTTGTTTTATGGTATTTACTAATGGAAATGTTTTTCTTTCTATTTTAGTTCATTTGTGTTTGTTTAATCCATATTGGGAAAGAACTAGTGAACAGATTAAACTGTACAGTTGACTATTCGGAGTTAAGCTTTTCTAATTCTATAACTTTTTTTGCTGGTTTTTATTGAAGTTCCTCAGCGTTACTGAAGATGTGTTAAAGAAATACGAAATTATTGTAAATAAATTGTCTTTGATGTTTCAAATGTATTTTTTTGGAACCTGGGACCTTACCACTGGCTACCACTCGCTAGCTAAGGCATTTCAAAAGGTTCACTGCCGATTCCATTTAACGCAACGGTGACACGGCGTGATTTACGCAGGGTCCATTTCGCCGGAACAAAGGGTGAGGGACGAGAGCCGCTGCGTACGATAAAACTGTGGCGGCAGCAGCAGCAGGGGTGTCTAACAATGCCTGTGGGCTGCCGAAAGCGCGCCTGTCAAGGTAGAGAGACGTTCCAATCGCGATTACGTCGCGCCTGACAGAGATGGCGTGCCACGCGGGGAGAACGCTCCGCTCGTGTCCTGGGTAGCTTTGCACTTGGTCGCATCTTGCGTACTCTCGGCCAGTCACCTCACTACGAAGCGGCACCAGGAAGTGCGAGGAAAGCAGTGAGCGTGAAGCATGAACTCTACTGAATTTTGTCGACGAGGTTAAAGCGAAATTGCAGCACACTATACAAATTAGCTTCAAAACAGCGATATCGAGTCGATTTGGAACGGTAGGCTCCTTTCCTCAACGAAATAACACGACATGGAGGAAATTTCGTCTGCGTGCGTTATGGAAACCCTAGGAAAGTTTCAGGATTAAGATCCAATTTTATCATTCATAAAATATTTACGAATGTGCTATGGGAGACCAGAAGAGTTTCAACTGCTCATCAGCCCAGAACTAGATGGAATCTTCAAGGGTAAGGGAGAGCAGGGCCTTGAAACACCTGCTATCATTCCGAGATGAATGTTGGTTAGGTAAGCAGGGATGAATGAAGCAGCGCTGTTGCATATATATAGGCTCTGAGCACTATGAGACTTAACATCTGAGGTCATCAGTCCCCTAGAACTTAGAACTACGTAAACCTAACTAACCTAAGGACATCACACACATCCATGCCCGAGGCAGGATTCGAACCTGAGACCGTAGCACCATCGCGGCTCCGGACTGAAGCGCCTAGAACCGCTCGGTCACAACGTCCGGCTCTTGTGTATCGCTGAAGGTTTTAATGCATGGCGAAGTGTAGATATCGGCTTTATTCTGCAGTGCATATCATTTGGCTGAGGCTGCTGTGAGATAATTTGTGAGAGTCGTATTGTTTCAGTATGGTGGGATATTGGTACGATTGCTGTTAAGCTTCCATCACTTGTATTTTGCAGTGTTGCCTCATGGTCTCTAGTCTTCTTAATCAGTCTTCTGACATTTGATGCAGCCCGTCACACATGCCTGTTTTGAACCGAACTCTTCACATGAGAACAATACTTTTACTCTACGCCCTCAATTACTTTTTGAGTGTGTTCCAATTTCTGTCTTACCCTACACTTTTGACACTCTATAGTTCCCTCTGGCACTGTGCAAGTTATTCCCTGACGTCTTAAGACATGTCCTATCGCACTGCTCACAGTACTCCCACGCTGTTTGTTTCTCCGCCGATTCTGCAAAAAACTCTTCACATTCTTCAACAGTCGAGAAAATTTTCAGCACCCTTCCATAGCACCACATCTCAAACTTCTGATTCTCTTCTTTTGAGATTGTTACGCAGTCTACGATTCGCTACCATAGAATGCTGTGCTCCAATACATTCTCAGAAATTTCTTCCTCTCATCAAGGCCTGTATTTGATACTAGTTCATTTCTATTGGGCAAGAAATTCTCTCCTTGCTTTACATAATTTTTTACTTCTATCATGTGTTACTTTGCTCCCGAGGTTGTAGAATTCCTTCACTTATTTCGTCCTCAGTCATTTCGAAGTTCTGCTCTTCGCTAATCTCATTTGTGCTACTTACCACTTTCATGTTTCTTCGTTCACCCAATTTTTCACCTTTATTTCTGTGACTGCTTCTTCGATGTGTAAATTGAACAGTGGCACGGAAAGACTTCATCCTGGTCTTACACCCTTTTTAATCCAAGCGCTTCCTTCTTGGTCTTCTATTATTATTGTTCCCTCTTTGTTCTTGTATATTTTGTTTATTACCTCTCTCTCAATATAGCTTTTTCCTATTTGCCTCAGAGTTTGTGACATTTTAAATCGTCTTGAGCCGTGGTAAAAAAAAAAAAAAAAAAAAAAAATTGCTGTTTTGAAGAGCGCCCCGCAGCGCGTTATGTGAAGCAGTCGCCCTCTGTTTCTGGCGGTGGCGCCGCTGTGGCAATCTTAGCTTTCGTGTCTCCCTGTGGCGGGAAAGCGGACGCTGTCAGATCGGCAGTTGGTCAGTCGGAGTGAGGCTGGGTCAGTCTCGCGTCACCAGTTGCTGGTCTGTCTCTCGTTCGCATTTGTGCGGCAGTTGGTGTATGTCTGTCTGTCGTTTGGATCAAACATTAAGCCAGAAAATGAGAGTCTTGCCACTCCGCCAGTAACAGAACTCAGCTAGTGGTCGCCCGGTCGGGGCTGAATTCCTGCATCTGAGTCTGCGCGTTAGGCCGCCAGTCTGCTCGAGTTGCTCAGGCAACGGTCATTGGCGGTTGAATCGGTCGGTTTGTCGTTCGCGCACTGAGACACGAGATGACTTGTCCGCCTTGAGCGTCGGCGCATGTGAGGTCCCCACGTGAGTCCAGTGGAGCGCGCCGTATAGAAAGGGGTAGTGGCTTCGCGGTTGACACGAGAGCAACAGGAGGGAAACCACGACATCGAGCTGGCCGGGGCGAGCTGCAACGCCGTGAGACGGGAGATTGGCGCGCCTTCCAGCGTCCGTTGAAGCGGCTGGCAGCGGACGGTTCGGGAGAGCGTTAGGGGTGCTGCGCCAGGTCTTCTCGAGAAATCGCAGTTTATTAGAAGTCATTGGAGAGAAGTTGTTGCATTTACTTGTTAAATTCTACTTGTTTTCTCGGTGATGTCACCAGCCGCTTTCTTTTGGGGGTCGTCCCACCATTCTTCTCCGTTTGCCCAAGTTGGTTGTTTATGAATTGTGTGGTCAGATTTTCCCTTGTGGAGTTAGGGAGGGTTAGAGCAATCTGCGGTTCGGGTTGTTCAGTAACCCCCCTGTCAATTTGCCATACGTTAATAGCTGCGTCTGTCATGTTTGTCGGATTCGGTGTTAACGAATTTCTAGAATTAAGGTGTAAAGGCCGAATTCCTGAAATATGTTTTTATCTTGCCTATCATCTTGCGAGGCGGTATATATGTAATGTAGAGCATGTTGTACGTTTTATGTAAACCAATTTCATGGGTTTTATTTAAATAGTCATTTTTATAAAGTTGCCACCTTTCTGCTGTAAGAGTCCTTTTAGAAACAAATAGCATAATAGACCGCTACGGTCGCGGGTTCGAATCCTGCCTTGGGCATGGATGTGTGTGATGTCTTTAGGTTAGTTAGGTTTCAGTAGTTCTAAGTTCTAGGGGACTGATGACCTTAGAAGTTAAGTCCCATAGTGCTCAGAGCCATTTTTCGGTGGCAAATAATTTCTTAGTATGAGTGTTTGTACCATTTCCATCCCTCTTACGGGGTGCATAGTTAATGTGTTTGTGGAAATTGTTAAAATTTTTAGTTTAAAGTAATCTGGTGTGTTGCAGATTTGCATCAGTGTAGTTTATCAGAGGTTGTTGTGAGCGGTCGTGACTAAGGCCGTGTTGAAAGGGAGCGGCAGGCTTCTCAGCCCGAAGGCTCATACTGTCAATATTGGTATTTCTGCCTCTAAATAAAATTGTAGCTTGATATTTCGAGGGTGCTTATGTGCTTATAAATTTTAAATCTGTTTTTGAAAAGGCTTTTATGAATAAAATTCCCATTTGTTGAAGGTAATTTCACGGAAAGATCTTCGAACACCAAAGGTTTGATTGTTGATGTTCTCGGTCTGCTGGTTCCTCCTAGGTCACATTCTCACCGCTCGCTGATCAGACGTTCCAGTATCGACGTCAGTCTGTTGTGACACAGTCCTGAGTGATAGGCGTCATTAGGAGACAGGAATCGCATGAAATCTACGCTGCACTGTGACTCCCCTGTGGGACAAAGCCAGGACTCGTGCGATAAAACAGAACATTTGTATCCCGCCTGGATAGGCAGCGCGTGGATGCGCTCCTGAGAACTGCTTCTGCAACATAGGCCGAGAGTGAAGGACGCGAGTAGGAAAAGGAAAAGGTTAAGTACTTCGGTATTTCGTATAGGTTAAAGCTCTTTTCCTGGTGTATGAACATAAATTATAGTAGTACTTAACTTTGCGTACAGATGAAGGTGCGAAGCCGTTCATGTATCAAAGCTACAGTAACGAGAAGTTGGACAAATTATGATTAAAGTAACAAAGGCGAACTCTGTCATGGCTAGCTCCCTATGAAGTAGAAGCTGCTTGGTCGTCTACTCGTGATCAAATGGGTAGAATCTGGAGGGGCACTCGTAGAACTGAACAGCGCCGGCTAGAGGGCGCTGTCGTCGGTGTCGTAGTGCCAACCTAAGAGCTTGTACCTACGCCGTGGCATCGTAGCTATCGATACCACAAGTACCGTCACAATATTGCAGTCTTTCCGACACGCAACTCTCCTCCAATAATGATCAATCTGCCGAAATTCATGACAGATCATTGGTTCACACTCTAAGACTACGCGATAACGCCGCATGTCGTTAGTTCCTATCTCAACCGGGAGAATTCTTCACCAGTGACGTCTAAGAAGGTGCAGTGTAATCGTGTAAGTACATGACATACCGGCTCGCTGCTAGGAAGGAGTGACTCGTGGCATATTGGATTTAGCCGAGGGACTAAAAGAACTCTGAAGAAGTCAGAAAATCGTTGCGCCATTAATCACTTTCAAGTTGGTGTGTTAGCAGCATCGTACGTCAGCGATTGTGTTTCACCTGCACTTAACCCAGTACGAAATTTCTAAAATACGGTGCGTTACAATTTTGTAATATCGTTCTATGCTGTCTTCATTTTCGTATCGAAATGTCTGTACGTCAAACATTCTCTAGCCTTCTTCGACATCACAGCAAAAAATTTTAAGTTTCAAACTGAGACTTATTTTTAGAATGCGTACATCATCATGAATTAGGTTCCCACACCAGACTTCTTTTTCTTACCTATCGTTCGTTTAGTCCTAAACACAGACCAAAGATTGTGTTTCAGAAACACCCATTGGAGTCATCACACACAGTTCTAAAAGCAAGCAAGACCACATCACCTTCATTAGAAGCTCACCGTCCCAAAGTGGTGGGCAGATACTATATCGTAACCAGACTTCGCGAATGGAACGTGTTGACCCTATTTTTCGCTTTCTTTTAGGTTGGATTATTACAGACGCGGTTCTGAGCGGCCACCACTTGGAGCCAAAGGTGCTACCTTCCACTTTTACGACGAAAGCGTGGTTATCATGAGGAGTGATAAGCGGGCTCTAAAGTAGACCGGCTCGACGGCCGTTGGGAGCTCCCGTGGCCACAAGTCCACGCGACCTGTCCCCAGGCGCGCGTCCACTCGCCCAGAGAATGATATAGTATTCAAAACTAGCTCCTGGTACCAGAAATCAACGAGGAAACCGCAAATACCAATACTGTTAGTAGCTGTAGAAAACTTTACAGAACGTTTTCTCTCTCTCTCTCTCTCTCTCTCTCTCTCATTGTGTGTACTCATTATTAAAAGCTCTGTTCTCCCATTCATCACGTTGGTTTCTGTGATCCACAGACAGCTGCGTAACAGCTTGTGCAGCGTGGCGCTATACCTGCTCTTCCAGTTTGCAGGGTGGTGGGTGATTCTTAAGGTTTAAAAAACCCGAAGCGACATAGATGGCGCTGGGATAAGTAATATGAAACACATGCCAGGAAACACCTCAGAAGTGAAAGACAAATATTCAACATGTGATTTCTCCAAATGACATACCTCGGCGCATGTGCAGCGGTGAAACCTTTCTGTCTGACGCATCTGGTCATCCCAACACAAGTGAAGTATTTACGTCACTCTGGCTCTGGATGTAAGCGAACGACTTTAACGCATGGGGCTCAGGGTTCGAATCTTGCGTCTGGTAGGCAGTGTGTGTGTTTTTTTTTTTTTTTTTACAAAAGAAATGGCTCTGAGCACTATGGGACTTACACATCTAAGGTCATCAGCCCCTAGAACTTAGAACTACGTAAACCTAACCAACCTAAGGACATCACACACATCATTGCCCCAGGTGGGATTCGAACCTGCGACCGCAGCTTCTAGACTGAGCGGTTCGCTCGGCCACCATGACAGGCTTTTTTTTGTTTTTTTTTTTTGCATAGCTTTAGACAGTTGTGTGAATTTATTGAGGTAAGATTTATTATTTTATTTTCCGGTATCGCGGACTCCGCTGGTTAACTGCAAAGTACAGTACAGCAAAAACCTACCGTATTGCGTCATGAGTAAATAAGCATAAGCTTTCTAACTGCACCGCTATCAGTAAATAACTTAAGTGTTCTTCACTACATAAACTCTGTAAACAAAGAAGACATAAAAGGAAAGGCTCAAACTGATAACAGCTTTTTTCTGTTCCGCCAGCTGTGTTGGATTTGAGTGAAGGTGGTTCCATAAGAGGGTGGTACTGATTTGGTAGCACATGAGGGTTCTGCGTGACACCTCACTGCCTCTGTCAGCTTGGTTATTGCACACTTGTTTACGAGTTGCTATTTTACTCTTCCACGCCGGTAGCGCGTTTTATATAATTGATATAGTGAAGACTTACTGTAGTGTATTTTCATATTACTTTCGTCCTGTACAAATTTCACAGAAGGAGTGGGCAAAAGAATACCTACAGTTCTGTATAACGATGTTCAACCCTTACGTGTGTAATTCGACGTATAATCCTCACGTTTATTCATGATGTTTTTGAAAATAAGTCACGTAAGATTTCATGTATAATGATATGTAACCCTTAGATATGTAATTTGATGTATAATCCTCACGTTTATCTATGACGGTTAAGATTAAGTCACGTAAAATTTTATAGCAGACATCGTTATTGTGCAACGAGGGCAGTCGTTGGACTGCAATGGCGCTCCACACATAGTAAAACAATATCTGTAATCCGCTTACGCGCCAAAATGGTTATTAGTAGCCTGCAAACAGTAGTCTGCAGCCGTGGTCTAATGCATGTGTCACTAGTGATGGATGAATAAACATGTGCATTTACAGATTATGTTGTTTTACGAAGCTTGTATACGTGTGCTCGCACTGTATAACAACGACACGAATGTGTTTAACAGGATTGACAACAACAAATGTGTCAGCTTACATTACGTTGACATGGTTTGAAGCCATAACATCTAAGTAACATGGCTACATAGTTAAAATGTTTTGTATAATCGGCATAACGTCGAGATACATAATGAATATGTGAAATAATTTTCTTAAACATTATGCATTTTTCAGCAGCACTTGTTGATGGCCTAAGGTCGAAATTGCAAATAGTGAAATAAAAACTTAGAACAGTCACTGGCTAAAGGTGATGTCAAAACAAAAAAAAATGAATCCCAGCTACAACAAGTGTATTCAAATAATTCTGTAACGTCTACAAAAGGTCTTCGATAACAGAACAGCCCAGTTGTGTGTTATGGAGCACAAAATTAACTTTTTCTTACCATTGTCAAATTTCGGCGAGCTTCCAGACCACATCTGTTTTTCTGGCCTAACTCCAAACCACACCACATTCTACAGTGGAGTAAGTATCCACTACGCTATTTATGGCGATCAATACAGCTCATAAAAATTTACTCTTCAGCAGTCTGCTAAGAGCTCTTCCAGAAGGCAAGAAGTTTCACCTTCTCCTTCCGTACTAGTCCTAGACAGAAACACAAAACTAAACTCAAAACTGCACTGACTACAATCACCAATGTTACATAACATATTCTGAAACATCAGACAGACGACGAACGAAATTCACAGAGGCCTTGCAGTCATGGAAGTGTGCGAAGCTAACTTCCTCCGAGTCCGTGAATTGCCCGTGTTTACTGGAAAGAGGAATCGTTCTCATGCTAATGAGTTTCCACTGAAACCTGGAAACGTCTAATGAAGCTAAAAACAAAAAAATGGAGTACTAACAAGAACGACTGTTTTCTCTAGACATTGTTCCGTTCTTCTGATCGGGGTATTCTGTACGCGTTCTTTTAAATTTCAGCCTATTATCTACCTTCTCCCAATCTTCAAAACTAAATCATTCGCAATGATTCCTATTGCAGAGTCAATAACAAATACCATTGCCAACTGCACTTCTATCACCGCTAAGAGCAGCGTTCTACATATTCTCCTAGACCGTAGCACAAAGTTAGTCCTGTTTTCTTTTTTCTTCCAACAGGAAAGGATGAAAGGAAGTGGCAGAAAGTGTCATTGGTAAGTATGACAATCATTGTGAACTACAGTAAAGTAGTTTACGAGAGACATTTTATTAGTGCTTCAAGTTTAATTTCGATCTGATGATTGCTATGTCCGGAGCATGTCATAAGGAGTAATAAAATCACTGAGATCTAACGCTGTTCATTCAGTCAAGTGCCTAACAGCATGTAAAAATACATACTTCTATTACGTCATATAATCTCCAAATAGCCTGTCCGCGAAGTTATACAGTGGCGACAGAGTTTATTTATATTAAAAATGAAGGAATTCGTCACAACTGACTTCTAGTGTCAGCCGCACGCGGTTGACGTCAACAAGTGTATGGGCCTGAATATGGCGTTTTTACAACGTTGAAACTTGTTACCAAAATAAAATCAGCACCTTAAATACAGCTGGAGGAATTCCTTCATTTTTAATATAAATTTATACCAGCTGATGTTGGGTTATGTGAAAGGAATTCCGCTGGATTCAGATGATGCAGCGGAAAAGCCCGCCTTACATTATCGTGTGCAATGATCTTTGCTTTGTGGACAGTAGCTATACCATGCTGAAACAGAAGATTCGGTTCCGAACTGTTTTCTCAGAGTGGAAGGCATGTGTTCATCTACGTAAGTGACTTTGGCGTGTCACCACGGATGGAACAAGCGAAAACAGGTTCAACAGGCACCTTCCTCTGAAATTAGTTTGACCATTTCTGTGACTCTCGTGATAGCGAAAGCCGTGATAGATGGTGCAAACGTCCTTTTAACTTTTCTATCTCTTTCACAAATCCTAATCGATGTACCGGATCAGCAAGCATCACTCAGGGATTTGTCTAACGAAAGTAGTTACAGTAACACCATCAGATGCGTGTATTAGTTTCATTTATCTGCAGCCTGTTTCGGTGATACCTTTCGGTGATACAATCGACTGAAACCAGTTCGAATTAAATGAAACTAATGCGCGCGTCTGATGGTCTTTTTGCTAAACATTCATACAATAGCTGCTGTCCTTTTATCCATTAGACGATAGATTTACCGAAGTTTTGCAACCGATGTCTTTCTTAGTATTATTCCATTAAAAGTGAGTATCTGGTGTTTTTCGGTCGTTCCAATTTAAACCACTCCAGACACATACTACTAGAAAATCAAATCGGATCTCAATGTACATTAGATTACATTTATTTAGGGTTAGTCAGCTGGCAATATTTGCACCAGAATCATGATTATGTTTAGTTTCACATTTTTCGCAATAAGTTCCCAACGGTCTCACGTACCTGTACGGAACTGCGCCGTCACACCACGTTGTAGTGCGCTGGACCCTACCTTCGCCTTTGATGACGCGTCTTCGTGAAGAACGACACACTGAGCTTTGTTCGCTAGTAATTCTTCAGCCAGATCGGATATCGCGTTTTCCGGACGCACGTATTTTGTCTGCCAGGCGAGAGTGTGTAACTGTGTGGCTTTCTTAAAGTCAAGAAACACGGAATCATGGTAAGCTCCACCATCTGCCGCCTTATGGATCTCGTGCACCAGCAGAGAAAGCTGGATTTGATACGCTCGGTGTATGCGGGAACTACTGCAGCCCCGCCAAGAAGCAGCGAGGATAAAACGCCGATGAGCAGCGATGTGAAGGTGGTACCAGTTAGTCGCGTACATATAGCATGGGCATCGACAATGTGCCGCACGACAGAAGAGGCCGCCACGAGGTGGAACTTACGTACGTAAATCCTTTGGTATCTTGACCGCATTAATTAGCGAGCACCGCGAAACTAGTTCCCACACCGCACGTGAATAACTATTATGCATCATTCCACTGAAGTAACAGAAGTTGCGGGACATCTTCCAATATCGGTTCGGACCTCCTTTTGCCGGCGTAGTGCAGCACATCGCTGTGGCGTGGACTCAACACATCTTTGGAAGTCCCCTGCAGAAATATTACGCCATGTCGTTTCTATAGCCAGCCATAATAACAAAAATGTTGCTGGTGCTGACCTGTCTATTATATCCCACAAATGTTCAATTGGATTCATGTCGACCATCTTGGTGGCAAAATCATTCGTTCGAATTGTCCAGAATGCTCTTCGCAGCAATCGCGAACAACTGCGCCCCGGTGACATGGCATCGTTGTTTGGGAACTGAGTCCATGAATGGCTGCAAGTCGTCTAAAATTAGCCGAACATTACCATTTCCAATCAATGATCGTTTCAGCTGGATCAGAGGACCCATTCTGTTCCAAGTAAACACATCTCATACCGTTATGGAGGCACCACTAGCTTGCACAATGCCTTGTTCACTACTTGGGTCCATGGCTTCATGGGGTCTTTGCCACACTGTGAACTTACTATCGGCTTTTCCCTTTACAGCAAAGCATCGTGAGCTTATATTTAAGCAAGGTAATGCCCGCGACAGCTTCTACTGCTTGTTTTAGAGCTTGCCAAATTCTACCTTGGCCAGAAACGTCGCCAGAATTCTCCACCGGCTGAGAGACTTTGGAGTATTAAGCGGAGGGCCCTCCAACCAGATCGGGATTTTGAAGATCTAACGCGCCAGTTTGGCGGACTTTTGTATTATATCCCTCGGAGGATGTCTAACAATTCAATCAATCCACGCCAAGCCGAATAACTGCTTTGCAAACTGCCAGAGGTGGACCAATGCGTTATTGGCTTGCTCAATTTATGAAACTGGAACGAAATTGTACGTCTCTACGCAATAATTTATGCTATATAATGAACAATACAACTTTGCAAAAACTATAAAATTTCTGTTACACAGAACTGGACTACGGCCAATGAGGAAACCGTGATCATCATTACGCTGTCTACGAGATTTTGTTTGAAAGCGTACCTGTATGAAGAAGCGTGAACGAGGTGACTGTTTCAAACATGATGAAATATGTTAAGTAATAAGAGCACAACATTTAAGGCGGCCAGTTTATTCAGATGAAACGAGATGTCACACAGATTCACTGCGGATGACTGTTGTCAAAGTGTCCGAAGAGTGTTGTCAGAAATACCGGCCAATAGTTTTTGTGCTTTGCAAGACATAGGCGTACAAATGTGGTACGAGAAATGTATCCACAGTTGCGAATACGGGCAACCTCCAAATGTAGAACTGAATGACGACAATGAAAATGTGTCTGACCGGGACAGAAGCCACATTACGTCGGCTTCTGTAACCGAGCGGTTCTAGGCTCTTCAGTCCGGAACCACGCTGCCACTACGGTCGCAGGTTCGAATCCTGCCTCGTGGATGTGTGTGATGTCCTTAGGTTAGGTTTAAGTAGTTCTATGTCTAGGGGAATGATGACCTCAGATGTTGTCCCATAGTGCTTAAATCCATTTGAAGCCAGATTTCCCATTTGTGGCGAGCGGTTAGTTTAACCATTTAGACCATCCCCTGCGCGCTTCACTGACAGACCCAAACTTCCATGCATTCATCTCCTAATGAACACTGCAACGTGCTTCTTAGAAACACAGGCGCTGCAGTATCCTATAAATGTGTGCTACGATGGCATTCCACTTTCGAGAATACTAGACGGTACGTCGTTAGTACATGCACTACCTGTGCCTCCGCGGTATGAACACGATGGTGTTGCCACCCTGGACAGTTCACTTTGGGGCGCAATACCACATTTTGTGTAAAGCTTGTACCTCACCACTAAGAACGGTACTGCTCTCCCCTATATCACTTTCCCCATAGCAGAGGTTGAAAATACCGCTTCAGTTGTACATTAATTTATTTTCACGCGACCGGTTTCGGAATGCTATAAGCCCATCCTCAGGTGTCGTACTGGAAATAACAAAAGACGGGAGATAATTTTCACACTCCGCAACACACGCAAAAAACGATTTTCTCTAAAAAGTTTAAAAAAATTTTAATACCCATTTAGAAACCGCCAGTCCGGATAGGTCCTACGAAACCTATGTCAATGCGCATGTGGCAGCAGACAGTACTACGAACGACTGCCTGGTTAGGTTGGTTGTGGTTGGTTGGTTTTGGTGTTTGATGGGGCTAAACAACGGGGTCATCAGTCCCCAGTTCCAGACAGACATACTTGTAAAATGCCTATACAGTAAAAGCGTAACCTGTGAACCCAAGGGAGGGAACACAAAGGGCTACAGAGCTAAAATGAACACCGCAGTAACACAAAATAGAGGAAACTTAAAAGGAGTAGAGCAAATAGTTGACTAGAGTAAAACAGACTACAGTGGTTGATGGATCAGGTGAAAGGTCAACGACAAACGAAGAACCTCCAGCTGGATAGCGTTGATAGACGTACCAACACAACTTGTTATCAAAAGACACTATTTTAGTATCCACGTCACAAAAGTCGCTGGAGTGGGTGTAGCTCGAGAAATCATGCGTGAGCTTCCACACGAGAGAGAGAGAGTGATAAAACTCAGCTGCACGGGTAAAACGGAAAACTGAGTCAGCTATAGAGGCATCGTCACCTAGAATTAAAGGAAGTGCGGCTGGTAAATCGAAAGGACTGCTGCAAGGGGGCTAAAAGGGGTCAGTCCATCAGAAGATGGACCACTGCATCACTGCGACACTTGGGCGGGTTCTCACTACGAAGGACATAGCTGTGGGTCAACCGAGTATGTCCAATTCGGAGACGGCAGAGAACAACCGAGTCCCTATGCGTGCCCCTCAAGGATGAGTTCCATACGGCCGTGGACGACTTGACCATGCGAAGCTTATTTGGCGTGTTCCAGACAGACCATTCAGAGCTCCAGACATCGCGGACCTTGCGATGTAGGGCTGACCGGAGGTCTCTTTCCACGAGACCAAGCTCCAGGGGTGGCGAAGTGGTGGCCTGCTTGGCCAACCGATCGACACGTTCGTTTCCTGGAATGACGATGCGGCTCGGGGGCCTGGGTAGATAATTTATACAAATGGTACCACAACACTCACGCTGTGCTGTGGTGTGGTCCTCGAGCACCGCGTGCACCAGGCGCGGTGTGCTGGTGAAGAGCGCAGAACGGGGAGTTGCGGATGCGAACGAGGAGCGAACTGGTAAACCAGAGCGGCAAAATTGCTGCCATCTATTGACGGAGAGAAGAACACCGGGCCATTAGCATACTTACAAGGTTTTTGAGGTCCGTATCCGGACACCAATTTCCTAGTGCACTTAATAGTGGTCGTAAATAATTTTTCAAGCTTCTTTATTATTTGCAGCGTACTGCTTTAGAAAACTGATGTCCGCTCGTTAACCTCCAATCCTGAATGAATGAAGAAACTCTGAGGTCCAGTGCGTAAGGCCCCTTTTCGAGACAATGTAAGGCACGAGGCTGAGTCATTGAGACAGTTATTCGATGTTCAAATGGTTTAAATGGCTCCGAGCACTATGGGATTTAACTTCTGAGGTCATCAGTCCCCAGAACTTGTAACTACTTCAACCTAACTAACCTAAGGACATCACACACAGCAATGCCCGAGGCAGGATCCGAACCTGTGACCGTAGCGGTCGCTCGGCTCCAGACTGCAGCGCCTAGAACCGCACAGCCACTCCGGCCGACATTCCATGTTCCAACAGTAACTTCCTGACACTTGCTACTTTCGTTTTCTTGGGCGCACGCAGTGAAAATGCGAAAATTTTATCCTACAGCCGTCCTCGGTGTCATGTTTGTTCGCAGAAAACCAGCTGCATCGTGAATGCACGCTTGCCAGCAGGTCTGCAGGGCTTGAGTACCGCCTTCGCTCTGCCACAGCCGTCCAGCGCCGTGCCGCTCCTTCCATTACCCCTCTCCTTCCTTCCTTTTCCTCCCTTCCTTCCATCTATCCATCCAGCCGGCAGACAAAGAGAAGCCGCCCGCCACGGCAGACGGTGGCCGCGCCACGCCCCACGGTCAACATGCGCGCGCACTGTTTATTTCGGAAATGCTGCCGCGGCCGCCGCCGTTTTATCGGCTGCGTCTCCGGCCTCGACATCAAAGTAAATAACTGTGCGCTCGTCTCGGCCCCCAAGATAAATACCGAGCAGGCGCGCTACCACGGACTCTTACGGCAACGCCCTCGCTGCAGCCGTAACTGCGGCTCTGATGCGCTCACAAATTGGTCGGCTGCGGTTTCACAGCTGCGCCCGACACGTCACCTCGGACCAAGAGTCTCATCCTCAGAGCTGGAACGAGGGAAAGCTCCGTAATTCGCCGTGCGCTACTTACGTCTGTAAGCACTAATAAATTGGATGCTACTCTCGTCTAAGCCGTGGTGGGAAACGGATTTTGTCCCGACGCTAAGCCAGCATACATACGAACTATGCGTTTCAGCAGAGCATCGCCCACCAACTTAGATCTTACAATTCCGGTTTTTACGTCCATGTATCGAATAGCATTTGTGGATTTAGAGAAAGCTGTTGTTAATGATGGAAGACCAAACAGGAATTTGAACTCAGCTCCTCCCAAATGTGAAACTACTGCAGTGGTTCCCACCATACTATGGGTAATTATGCAGTTAGGGGTAAAATGAAAATTTCTGAGAGGTAAAAAAAAATGGCTCTGACCACTTTGGGACTAAACTTCTGAGGTCATCAGTTCCCTAAAACTTCTTTTTTTTGGTCATCAGTCTACTGACTGGTTTGATGCGGCCCGCCACGAATTCCTTTCCTGTGCTAACCTCTTCATCTCAGAGTAGCACTTGCAACCTACGTCCTCAATTATTTGCTTGACGTATTCCAATCTCTGTCTTCCTCTACAGTTTTTGACCTCTACAGCTCCCTCTAGTACCAAGGAAGCCATTCCCTCATGTCTTAGCAGATGTCCTATCATCCTGTCCCTTCTCCTTATCAGTATTTTCCACATATTCCTTTCCTCTCCGATTCTGCGTAGAACCTCCTCATTCCTTACCTTATCAGTCCACCTAATTTTCAACATTCGTCTATAGCACCACATCTCAAATGCTTCGATTCTCTTCTGTTCCGGTTTTCCCATAGTCCATATTTCACTACCATACAATGCTGTGCTCCAGACATACATCCTCAAAAATTTCTTCCTCAAATTAAGGCCGGTATTTGATATTAGTAGACTTCTCTTGGCCAGAAATGCCTTTTTTGCCATAGCGAGTCTGCTTTTGATGTCCTCCCTGCTCCGTCCGTCATTGGTTATTTTACTGCCTAGGTAGCAGAATTCCTTAACTTCATTGACTTCGTGACCATCAATCCTGATGTTAAGTTTCTCGCTGTTCTCATTTCTACTACTTCTCATTACCTTCGTCTTTCTCCGATTTACTCTCAAACCATACTGTGTACTCATTAGACTTCATTCCGTTCAGCAGATCATTTAATTCTTCTTCACTTTCACTCAGGATAGCAATGTCATCAGCGAATCTCATCATTGATATCCTTTCACCTTGTATTTTAATTCCACTCTTGAATCTTTCTGTTATTTCCATCATTGCTTCCTCGATGTACAGATTGAAGAGTAGGGGCGAAAGGCTACAGCCTTGTCTTACTCCCTTCTTAATACGAGCACTTCGTTCTTGATCGTCCACTCTCATTATTCCCTCTTGGTTGTTGTACATATTGTATATGACTCGTCTCTCCCTATAGCTTACCCCTACTTTTTTCAGAATCTTGAAGAGCTTGCACCATTTTATATAGTCGGACGCTTTTTCCAGATCGACAAATCCTATGAAAGTGTCTTGATTTTTCTTTAGCCTTGCTTCCATTGTTAGCCGTAACGTCAGAATTGCCTCTCTCGTACCTTTACTTTTCCTAAAGCCAAACTGATCGCCACCTAGCACATTCTCAATTTTCTTTTCCATTCTTCTGTATATTATTCTTGTAAGCAGCTTCCATGCATGAGCTGTTAAGCTCATTCTGCGATAATTCTCGCACTTGTCAGCTCTTGCCGTCTTCGGAATTGTGTGGATGATGCTTTTCCGAAAGTCAGATGGTATGTCGCCAGACTCATATATTCTACACACCAACCTGAATAGTCGTTTTATTGCCACTTCCCCTAACGATTTTAGAAATTCTGATGGAATGTTATCTTTCCCTTCTGCCTTATTTGACCGTAAGTCCTCCAAAGCTCTTTTAAATTCCGATTCCAATACTGGATCCCCTATCTCTTCTAAATCGACTCCTGTTTCTTCTTCTATCACATCAGACAAATCTTCACCCTCACAGAGGCTTTCAATGTATTTTTTCCACCTATCTGCTCTCCTCTGCATTTAACAGTGGAATTCCCGTTGCACTCTTAATGTTACCACCGTTGCTTTTAATGTCACCAAAGGTTGTTTTGACTTTCCTGTATGCTGAGTCTGTCCTTCCGACAATCATATCTTTTTCGATGTCTTCACATTTTCCCTGCAGCCATTTCGTCTTAGCTTCCTTGCACTTCCTATTTATTTCATTCCTCAGCGACTTGTATTTCTTTATTCCTGATTTTCCCGGAACATGTTTGTACTTCCTCCTTTCATCAATCAACTGAAGTATTTCTTCTGTTACCCATGGTTTCTTCGCAGCTACCTTCTTTGTACCTATGTTTTCCTTCCCAACTTCTGTGATGGCCCTTTTTAGAGATGTCCATTCCTCTTCAACTGTACTGCCTACTGCGCTATTACTTATTGCTGTATCTATAGCGTTAGAGAACTTCTAACGTATCTCGTCATTCCTTAGAACTTCCGTATCCCACTTCTTAGCGTATTGATTCTTCCTGACTAATGTCTTGAACTTCAGCCTACTCTTCATCACTACTATATTGTGATCTGAGTCTATATCTGCTCCTTACAATCCAGTATCTGATTTCGGAATCTCTGTCTGACCATGATGTAATTGAAATCTTCCCGTATCTCCCGGCCTTTTCCAAGTATACCTCCTCCTCTAGTGATTCTTGAACAGGGTATTCGCTATTACTAGGTGAAACTTGTTGCAGAACTCAATTAGTCTTTCTCCTCTTTCATTCCTTGTCCCAAGCCCATATTCTCCTGTAACCTTTTCTTCTACTCCATCCCCTACAACTGCATTCCAGTCGCCCATGACTATTAGATTTTCGTCCCCCTTTACATACTGCATTACCCTTTCAATATCCTCATACATCTGTTCATCTTCAGCTTGCGACGTCGGCATGTATACCTGAACTATCGCTGTCGGTGTTGGTCTGCTGTCGATTCTGATTAGAACAACCTGGTCACTGAACTGTTCACAGTAATACACCTTCTGCCCTACCTTCCAATTCATAACGAATCCTACACCTGTTATACCATTTTCTGCTGCTGCTGATATTACCCGATACTCATCTGACCAGAAATCCTTGTCTTCCTTCCACTTCACTTCACTGACCCCTACTATATCTAGATTGAGCCTTTGCATTTCCCTTTTCAGATTTTCTAGTTTCCCTACCACGTTCAAGCTTCTGACATTCCACGCCCCGATTCGTAGAACATTATGCTTTCGTTGATTATTCAATCTTTTTCTCATGGTAACCTCCCCCTTGGCAGTCCCCTCCCGGAGATCCGAATGGAGGACTATTCCGGAATCTTTTGCCAATGGAGAGATCATCACGACACTTCTTCAACTACAGGCCACATGTCCTGTGGATACACGTTACGTGTCTTTAATGCAGTGGTTTCCATTGCCTTCTGCATCCTCATGTCGTTGATCATTGCTGATTCTTCCGCCTTTAGGGGCAATTTCCTACCCCTAGGACAAGAGAGTGCCCTGAACCTCTATCCGCTCCTCCGCCCTCTTTGACAAGGCCGTTGGCAGAATGAGGCTGACTTCTTATGCCGGATGTCTTCGGCCGCCAATGCTGATTATTTATCAAAATGTAGGTAGTGGCGGGGATCGAACACGGGACCGAAGACGTTTTGATTATGAATCAAAGACGCTACCCCTAGACCACGGGTACAGTCTTTCCTAAAACTTAGAACCACTTAAACCTAACTAACCTAAGTTATGATCCTTCGATCACCTCGAATGAGGGTGTCCCCAGGTTTCAACAATGCAGGAATAACAGCTAAGTGCGGCCGGTCGCTACATGGAAGATTGGACAGGTTTGCGCCACCGTCTCGCCCAACGATTCACCGTGCTTTTGTTCACTGCTACGTCTCCGTATACATTCTCAAGCGCCTTGGAAACCACCTCCGTTACAGACGCCACTTTGAAGGCTACGTATAGCACCGTCGCCTATCGGAACTTCATGAAACTAGAGGTGCTAAAGCTGGGCTATTTCACCGCGTCCCTGAACAAATTCCACGTTTTTCAACCGAAATTGCCCAAGAAGAAAAAAATGTGTTTCATTGCTTATTGGGGGCCTCTCGTATTTTGTCATCTACCTGCTACTTTTACTTCGTCTTCTCAGACTTCTGTTCTATCATGAAACACAGAACTACTTTCTTTCGCCACCAACCCTCCATTTTTCTAGCTGCTGTCCCGTCCATCTCCACGTTTCTTCATCTGGACCATAGTTACGTCTTGCACTTTAGTTTGTTCCCTAATACATTTACTTCGTCCCCTATCTCTAACAGCAATTTGCAACGGGCATCTCTCCATTAGTCGCTGAGCTTATCGCGTTCTTCAATGTTCTGCGTGTTAAAGGGTTAGGTTTCACTGACGTGAGTAAAAATTTCGTAACACTATTTGTAAACATTCAGTTTTATACACAACAAAAGCATTTTGAAATTTTATGTATCCCACAAGAACACTCGAGATCAGTTTTTCTCTTCTCTTATTTTATCTTTCTGCGGTAATTGTTATAAGAATGAAATTTTCACTCTGCAGAGGAATGTGCGCCGATATGAAACTTCCTGGCAGATTAAATCTGTGTGCCGGACCGACACACGAACTCGGGACCTTTGCCTCTCACGAGCAAGGGCTCTACCGACTGAGCGACCCACGCAGGACACACAACCCGTCCTCACAGCTTTAGTAGTTATAACTAGCCGTCGTTAATAAATTCCAATATCAACTATTTTTCTAATTTGGAAAATTGACGAGTAAATATCTGGGTTCCAAGACCAGTTCTTGCGACTAAAGTAATATTTTCAGGCAGTGAAGTACATGAGAATGCGCAATTACTTGTGCCTCGAAAAGGCAACATACACAGATTTCCTTGAAAGATAACTTGTATTATTTTAATGAACGGTTGGTGATTAGTAGCTGTTATCAATGAAAGAATTCTTAAGAATACCGATTCCATACGAAACTGCAGGTGTGATCATACTTTCGAATACATAGCAATGAAAACAAGTGAAGAACAGAATGAAATTACCGCGAGATTTAGGTTTTGCAGTAGTGGACACCGCACCACATTAAACAAAGCAAAAAAAAAAAGAAGAGTATTGTTAGAATACAAAAAGTCAAACTCCTCAACACTGCATTCTCTCTTCGTATAGAGAAAGAGTAAAAATAAATAAATACATAAATAAGTAAATAAAAAATTGTACCTCTTATTCGACCAATTATTAGGTATTATAAATTATTTATCAGTTTAAAACAGGAAATAGATTATTTGTAATCCTATGTTTAATTAGGTGCCAAACTTTGTTCGAGGAATGGATTTCATCTTATCTCATTCAGAGTACTACTGGTCCACATCAGGCCACCTCTATTAGCACCCTGTACTAACCTTTTAATATCACTCGCAGTAGTTACTCGGGAATATGGAACGGAATTCCCCCCATCAACGAATCGAAATGACATGCCAAGTCCGATGCACTGGTTAATATAACCCAGATTCTTATTGTCACTCTCTTCGGTAGCTAAAAGGAAATGTAGCCGTGCGGTAAATTCTATTTTCTAAGGCGATCAGAAGGTCTCGTATTCTAGGCTAGGGTAGGATCCCCATATGTCGTCTCATCTTGCATTGGCACCCGTTATCATAAACGTGTATGTTCGATGTATCTGTAACGTCGGAAACTGTGACCATGTTTTACCATCTTTGTAGGATAGTTGTGCATGACGAGTGCAGAGATTTCCATACACACTATCTCCTTTACTATCTAATCAACTTATGCTGTCCCTCATCTCTACCTTAACGCACGTGTCCGCGCAAGAAGGCAGAAACACTCGTTCCTACTCCATCACTCAGCCCCATTCTCGAAGTCCTTTTCAGTAGCGGAATCAGACTCTGGAATGACCACCCTCGTAATAACAAAGAACTGAATAACGTCTCCAGCTTCCAAAGACAGTTGAATACCTACTAAAGCAAAAATTATGTTCACCTTTGTCCCTGTACTGACTCGTTATCCCGTTATATTCTCCTTTCCGACGATGCAGTCCTCATTTCCCAGTATTCCTGGCTTGTGCAGTTTACTTAAATTACCCTCCCTCAGAAAACGCTATATCGGTAAATATCACTCTTCACACCTACAAAAACGTTTTGTATCCTCCTCCTCTACCACCACCACCACCAAAACGTGGCGGCAGCAGCAGCAGCACCGCTAGTACTAACTTTAATAATTCTTGGTCAATACTATTTATTCGCACTGTCTCTACCCACATTCAAATCATTTTTAATTCTACTTGCTGCGATTTTATTATTACTTTTCATATTAAAATTATAGTTATTTATCAGGTAACTATGATATAAAAAAACTGTACATGATAAACCCTGGTCCGATGTAACAGGTCGCCCTAATCTGATCAGGGCAAGTAAATAAAAAATAAATACGCGAGTGACTTGTTTAACCTCCGTAATGTCCGGAAGTTACAACAAATGTTTATGTCAGAGAGTTTATGTACGGAATTTAATACGTGTTTTGTCTCATTTCCAATATAATCACCGTTGTGGATACGATATGTCCAGGATGAGTACTTCAGTCTTCAACCTAATGTGCACTTGTTTTGGAAATTTCTTGATACTGGATTTTTTGACGGACCTGGTTTCGAACCGGGAACCTTTTCTTTCTCAGGCAATGTTATTTACTTGTTCCGGCAGGTATCCCGACACTACCTGTCCTCATTGCTGCAATTCTGCTGGCACCTCTCCTGCTTTCCGAAGCAGACATGCAGCACGAATTTCTGCTTAATTTTGAAAGTAAGACTTAGGTGCCTTCAGAATTAAAACTGTAAGGACTGATGGGCATAGACAACGTCCCCAGTTCGAGTCTCGATCCAGTACTAGTGGTAATCTTCCAGGAATTATCAGTGAGGTTTACCATCTTCCTTATCTTCTCTAAAAACTTCCGATTCGTGTTTGCCGAGCCGCGTGATTAGCATCCGCAACAGTTCTCCACACAGGACAGAACACATCGAGGGAAAACACTGATTGTAATGCTTACTGTGAGACGTTGCAAATGATCCACAGATGGATCAAAACTAGCTAGCAGACGTGCTTTCGTTAGGGGCTCACGGTATGCTGACACACAAAAATAACTTCATTTACGATTCAAATATTATGCAAAGGATTACCCCTCCTACAGTCTGGATTCTGCACAGTTGACTACTACACTTTTCCCGGAAGTGAAAAAGTGGTTGCGCTTGTGTGTGTGTCTCTTACAATGTGACGATGTGGTCCGACAGACAGATGACAGTATTCTGTATAGGGAACAGGAAGCCTGGTACGCAACATGATAGATGTTTCAGTCGTTATAGAGATTGTGCAGAATGACAGTACATGTATGTGTGGTATCTATACATTCCTTCTCACTTAAGACCTTATTGCAATTTTCCGTTTTAGTATGTGCCTTAATTTACTACCCAACTGGAAGCTAAGAATTTTTAGAAAAAAAATGTCCCTACTATTCATCAGTGGCATTTGGATATCGCCCAAAATAAATGTAAATATGCCCTACAAATGTCGATTAAAGACATTGTTTCTTATCAGAATAACAGTGAACCCAGTGGTGGCCCGAAAGTCGAAATGGCAATCTCTTCTTTGCTGTCTATGCCCCGTCGAAAGTATTTTGCTTATACCACAATCTCTAACAGAGAGAAAACTTTCGCAAGTAAGATGCAATGCCTCCGCTTCATGATAAGGAGAAAGGTACTAACGCAAATCGATCTGATTTCAACGATAGGTTACGAGTAATCTTTGCCTTATCTACGCGGCTTCGCTATCTGCAGCACGTAACACCTTGTGAAACATCTCGCAATATCATGATATCGTAAAGTATTCATTACTTGTAATTGCAGAAATGTAATATACCCAAGCTAACCATGAAAAAAACAGGCTCGAAATGTCAGGCTATGTGGGCACGTATCCATTAATTGTTAATGAAGGGTATACAAGCATTTACCCTTTACTCTCCTTTCTTTAAATTTTTTCTAGTTCCCTCGAGAACTTATTTCTTCCACGAACGATGGTTCAGCTGACACTTTCTTTAAATCTAAATACTGCCGAACGCTCGACAGTTTAGGAAACCGAAGGAGGTCTCGCAGCTCAGCAACGTTATTTTGCTACAGCTCGGGCTCAGATACTGTTTCATTTACCATACCAAGATGTTATGGACGACACTACTGCTGCTGTAAATACACTTTGCGTTATTGCCCAGATGCACCTGCTTACAGACACTTCTGTCACATGCGGAGGAGGTTCGTATCCAAAATGGGAGAACTGAAATGCGTAGACCAACATTTCCGCCAAGATTTCCGTGGCTCTCAGCGCTTGGAACCACTCCATGGTAAGTAGTTTCTCATGTACATCCACGATAAACTCATTCCTTTTTCCTCTCAACAACAAGGGCATGCAGTTTTTTACATTGCAGCTCTTAAACTACACAGTTTTAATCTGCCATGATCGTTCATCTAACACACAGTACCCCGCAAACAAAGAATTTCGACCTGCAACAAGGAAAATAAATTTCCTAGAAATGTAAGAATAGCAGAAGCCTTTTTGTCTGCTAACAATGCGGTCATAGTTCTGTCATGTGCTAATATCTGGCTCATCTATAATAATAAAAAAGTGAGTTGTTCACAATGAGATTTTCTTTTAGTTTTTGAAGTTATTTTCAGTGATCTGTAAAATAATATTCAGTTTGTGATATGTTTACTGCATGTGACAAGATAGGTATGAATAGTTTTTTAATGCAATTTTTGGCGTTAACTTCCATTGTTCAATTATTAATAACTCTCGGGTCATACATTACTCGTTTCCCTTTTGAATATTAGTTATACTTATGAATTTTTGCCATCATTTGCATCACGCAAGTTACACTGGGTGCGTTCATTGTTACTTGGTAGAGTGCAGCAGCAAAGTTTACGGACCGCTCCCATTTTAAAAATTGTAGATCTTAATCTACACATGTGACCTTGTGTGAGAAATGTCATGGAATACAACTAAACATCACGGCCCTTGCATACTTCCCTCGTCGATTTCCTAGAGTCTGGATAACCAGAAACGTTGTGCTTCAGATCAAGAAATTATAACTCAAACTTGCAAATGAATATTTTGTTTCCGGGTAGCACAGCGTGATTGTCAGCCCTTCCCATTAATTAGTTTCGTGTACAGAAGAGGAAGTTTCCAACATTCTATGTCAAAAGTATTGACTCCGAAATCTTTAGGAATTCACGGAAAAATACAAAAATTATCTGAGGGATGTGTTGAATCTATGATAGCCATGCCCCGTTGCGCATCGTACAGCCCAAAACAAAACTTGGTCTCTAGCTTACTGCTAACTTACATCGTCTAACGAGAATAAGTTGCACGTAGAACTTATACACGAGCAGCAGCCCCCAGAAAACCAAATCTTATAAGCTTAGATCGGTAGGTTTTGAAAATTAGTGAGTGAAACATCCAACTAATACAAGAGCATTGAATCTGTCCATATCATATACATTTATCTTGAAAAACTAAACGACTATTTCTCTTCACTGACGTGTAAAGAGCGATATGACTTCCGTCATCGATAGGAAAACACTCCCGTGTAGTTCTTTGTTAGCCACCTGTCTGCTCATACAGTTCGAAGATCACTGATCCATATAAAATCTGCGGAAGCAAAGCATTATGGTGTTACTTTTCCCACGATTACTGATGTTATTGATTTAGGATTGTACACTAATCTAATATCTATTGAAGACATGCAAATTCCGATCCACTTTTAAGCATGCTCTAATAAAGACAGTACCAGATAAAGCTGTACTAAATTGCATCTCTGGCTATGTGCAACTGCCACAGCCTCCCGAGTGTCAAAGGCACTAGTAGAGCATTATCACTTAACTGAATATCAAAT
Organism: Schistocerca gregaria; assembly: GCF_023897955.1. Taxonomy (NCBI): domain Eukaryota; kingdom Metazoa; phylum Arthropoda; class Insecta; order Orthoptera; family Acrididae; genus Schistocerca; species Schistocerca gregaria. Next base: position 570,056,494 of record NC_064921.1, on the reverse strand, counting down.
TTATTCACATATCGTACCACTGCAGCAGTACTTGTCCAGGTGATCACGGACTGGAAACTGGCCACGGCCAAACAACAGGCCGTTGTATTACGTTTGCAAATCCCTCCGATTTCTTCGATTTTGACGTAGTAATCGCCACAATTAAGGGCTCAGTAATGATTATACCTTATCTTACAAGTTGTAAAGTGTAGATGCGTAACGACAGCTGTGGGGTAGATTGAGGATCAGTGTTTTAGGGCCACTTACTTTACCTGCTGTATGTATTAATATTTTCCATACTACTCCTTCGAACTACCATCTGTAGGTGGATGAACTGCAGCCGTGTCAGAGTGAGCTCAGAAAACATAACAGCAGCTATGAACTCCATTGAGGAAAATCGTTAAGCTGTATGTGACCATGATAATCTCTGATAAAACACAAGCTATCCTCAGAGTGTCAACACGTCATCGGTACAGATCCTCTATTCCCTTCCAGTTCCTGTCAAAGACAATTTTAATACTGGATGAGTGGTGAAACTGGAGTGAAAGGACTAAATGTGTGCCCGAAGTCATATGCATCACTTCATTTTTTACAAGGATTTTTTTTATACCTGCTAATGGAAAATTCCACTTTAACTAGTTTCTTCCAGCTTCAGTTACTTTGATGTCTTACAACAACAAACGGTAATAACTTGCTGTACCTTGACCTCGCCCTAATTTATTGCCTAAGATTCATAGTGCACACATTGTCCCTTCCTGTAAAGAACTAACTTCATTGCGTCAGTCGGGAGGATCGACGACAGCTGGCTGTGTACGCAATTCACCCCTTAATAACAGCCAATCCAAAAATAGCATTCGTGCACCAGATCTTTACATTCCAAACCACTTTGTAGCCTCCCATACTCCGCATTCCAGAACCGTTTATGCTAAATCGTTCTGTTGGGCAAGCATTCTGCTACGGATAAACAGGCAACCTAACACCAGAGACGCTACAACTTTACCCACTTTCAAAACTAGTGCAATGGTTTATCTTTTTTAAGGGAGGTAGGACGTCAAACGGGCCGACTTGGAGCAGGAGAGGCTCCACAGGACATTTTAATTTCCAATGTCTATACTTTTACAAATAAATTCATAAAACTTGGTCAGCATGGTCAAGAAGGATTCAGAATTCACTCCCATAGCAGTGGAAGTTCGGAAACATAACGAATTAATTTTTTAAATTTTTTTTACATGTGAAATTTCATTTTTTCACTTACTAATGGCTGCATTTGTTGCTATAGGTACACTTTTCTTCGTAAGTGAGATTCTTCGATGAATTTTGCACAGCATACAAACCATACTTAAAGGTGTATGAAACTCTAGAATTTTCCAAATCTATTGAAAACTGTGGTAAAAATTGAGTAATTAGCTATAAAGTTTGTGTTTTTCTAATCATGAAGTTTAAAATGTAGCAATTCATTCGTTTTTTCATAAATTAAATAAATTCTAGAGTTTTATACACCTGTGAGTATGGTATGTATGCTGTGCAAAACTCGTTGAAGAATCTAACTTATGAAGAAAAGTGTACCTATAGCAACATATGCAGCCATTAGTAAGTGAAAAAAATGATGAAATTTCGCACGTAAAAGTAAATTTTTTGTTATATTTTCGACCTTCCACTGCAATAAGTGTGAATCCTAAATCCTTCCTCAAGATGCTGACAAAGTTTTATGAATTTATTTGTAAAAGTATAGACACTGGAAATTAAAATGTCCTGTGATGTCTCTCCTGCTTCAAGTCGGCTTGTTTGACGTCCTATCCCCCCCCCCCCCCCTTAAATAACGGCAACTCTCCCTTTACGCCTTGAAGTCCATATATGTCCCACAATCGACATTCTCAACCTTGTTATTGGTGTTTACAAAGTTTAAGCACTTGCACACTGTTTCTCTCTCTCTCTCCTCTTTATAGACTTTTTTCGTCCTTCTCTCCTTTGAACTTGACAGTACTGCAGTTGTTATAACACAAATGATCTGGTCATTACAACATAAACCATTTATGTGCTGGCATATTATTTTTCATTGCCACGCAAAAGTAACGTGCCTGGCCTGATGTAATGGGTGACCAGGGTATAACTGAAGGCCTACCTGTAAGTTGCAGGGTGGCCGTTTGCCGAGGCCCCGCCGGTACAGACACGGGCAGTTCGCAGCCAGTCCCGCGGGAGGTGTAAGAAAAGGCAGCGGCCGCTTGGCGCGGAAACATAGGAATGCCGCGACTCAAGGTCGCGCTAGGCCGCCGCCGAACCCCCACCTCCTCACCCTACAGCCTACCTGCCGACAACACCCACAGCGCAAGCCGGCCGGCCTCAACACGGCATCGTTGGACGTGGGCGGGAAACGGAAAACGTACACACATAGTAGACATCATCATCTCATTCTGTATATCTGTTGTTCGCTGTGCGTCTCGGAAAGTGTGTGTGGAATTATAATCTTTAGTTGATCAGATGCAGAAATGGATTATGCATAGTTCTCTGCGAAGTTCTTCACTGTGAACGGCGCGCAAGTTCCAGTCCTCTTAGTGCAGAAACGATGCCTTATATCGCAACAACCAGTGGGTAGACCGCCGAAAACAAACTGTGAAAAAGAGATCAAAATAAAAACAGGATATGGTCCAAGCTCGAGATGTGCAACATCGAGTGGATTTGTCTAGCCAGGCCGTTGTGGTTGTGTGGTCACGATCTTGGACATACAAGGGGGAAGTCTGTGTTCTCTTTTGTGTTTTTTTTTTTCCACAAAACTGAACTGTCCGTCCGGTCATTGACGTGTCTCTTCTTCTGCAGTCTTGACAATTGCCATACCATACATTGGTTGTAGAATATGAGTCATATGGTACGAATATATTACCATCCCAAGAAATGTGCTGAATATTGAGAGCAGGAGGGACGCCGCATAAACCTCTCACAGAAATGAAAACAACGAATAAACTGGTGTGTATTATGTTACAACGAAGCAATTCAAGAGCCAAAGCTTGCAAAACGCAACGCAAGAGTCATAACATGTAGCACATGTGTAGAACAAATACAAGGTACGTACGTCCTGAGGTCCCTTCCTTTCACCCCGCTGTTACAAACGGACGTTACACCACGACAGTACAGGGACCAGACACGTTAACAACCGGATGGGCAGTTCATAACGTTGTAAAAAAAATTAATGCTAATAATTGAGGCATGGCGGCGATTTAAACACACGGGCCTGTCCCTTCACAGTGCAACACAACGACGACGCCCTGACTATTCATACCCGCTCGATGTGTGTATTTTACCCCTGCCACCTTCAAAATTAGAAAGAGTATTCCAGTCAACATTGTCAAAAGCTTTCTCTAAGTCTACAAATACTAGAAACTTCATATGGCTTAACTGCTAAGATCATCAGTCCCTAAGCTTACACACTACTTAACCTAAATTATCCTAAGGACAAACACACACACCCATGCCCGAGGGACGACTCTAACCACAAGCCGCACAGTCCATGACTCCAGAGCCTCAGACCGATCGGCTAATCCCGCGCGGCATACCCGCTCGATGTTACACATCTTGCTCTTAGAGCGTTCACTGTTTCATTTTGCTTCTTTTTTCACAGTTCGCTACACCTTTCTGTCTTCACGCTTGATCTGTGTTCAGTTTGTAACGGTCTGTCCACTAGACCATCTACCCACTAACTTTGAGGGGCGTGCGGCGGGGAGTTTCCCTTGTTAGGAATAAGGCCAACTTAGAGTACACCCTGTCTCAAGTGAAGACATGGGAGGAACTTGCAGAAGATGGTAAATGTCGCGTCAAACTGTTTCTACCAGTGTTGCTGCGAGTGAAAAAGAACGTCTTACACAAAGACACCAAGCAACGAGCATGAAACCTTCGCACCCACTTCAAACCACAGAGGGAAAGGAAGAGAATGAAAAGAAGCGGCTTCTCCAGAGGAACCATCCCAGCATTCACCTTAAGCGATTTAGGAAAACCACGGGAAACCTTGAACTGGATGGCAGGACGGTGACCTGAACAATCGTCGTCCAAAACAGAAGTCCACCGCATCAATCACCGCGCAACTACGGTCGTTGTTACAATCTAAAGTGGTTCATACGGACGCAGATTACATGCTAAATTTTGATGAAATATGAATCTGAAACGTGTACTACACACAGCAAACATGAAGTTACGCACATGCACTTTGTTTCTAACTTATATTTCTCTAACACCTAAAACACTTTGCTTCGATTCATTCAAGCGCTACATTCGTTTTGCAAAAATTTTAAAGCATTACAGAGGTCCCAGTACAAAAGTTACGTAGCACGTGCTTCTTTAGAAAATGAGTTTAGTTTGATAACATAGATCATTGTACTGCAAGATTACATTTTTTTTTAAATTTAAATGTTTCTCTTATCAAATTTAAGCTTCTTTAACAGTTCATTTTCCACTTACTAAGTAAAAAATTGTTTAACAGCATTTTCGGAGAAAGATTAACAATAGCGTATTGCGAAACCAACATATTTGATTTTTAATTTCAGACCTCGAGATATTTCAAATTGATCTGTAGTTACTCGCAAGGTTACTACAATCTAGCAATAGTTAATAAACACAAAGTTTCCTCTATACGATAAAATAGAATCTTCTGATTGGGAGTAAGTCTATTCTTCCTGGACGTGTCGCATCCACGAAATTATATTCGCTGCTTACACTTTTAACTGCGTAGCATCTACTCATGTTTTTAATGGCTTAGGAGACGTTATCAGAAATTGCCCGACTGAGTTAGTGGAACAGCTGCCCTGATGAGTCAGAACAGAAATCTATCACCAGTCGATTATCTACACGTTAAGAAATGAAAGCATGTTACTTTCGCGCGATGTGCTGCACCAGCAGTGCGCCGAATAAGGTAGTATTCTCGTTAGCATCGTCACTTTGTATTGCCGAAATCGTGAGAACGATGACTTTACTTAATTACGAATGAGTTGACACGATGACGTAGGAAACAATCTCAAATTATTTAAAAAATGTTTTTAAGGCACATCTTCAGCAGAAGATGAGTGGACTCGTTTATTCACGTCAAGTGAGACGACGATATATATATATATATATATATATATATATATATATATATACAGGGTGTTACAAAAAGGTACGGCCAAACTTTCAGGAAACATTCCTCGCACACAAAGAAAGAAAATATGTTATGTGGACTTGTGCCCGCAAACGCTTACTTTCCATGTTAGAGCTCATTTTATTACTTCTCTTCAAATCACATTAATCATGGAATGGAAACACACAGCAACAGAACGTACCAGCGTGACTTCAAACGCTTTGTTACAGGAAATGTTCAAAATGTCCTCCGTTAGCGAGGATACATGCATCCACCCTCCGTCGCATGGAATCCCTGATGCGCTGCTGCAGCTCTGGAGAATGGCGTATTGTATCACAGCCGTCCACAATACGGGCACGAAGAGTCTCTACATTTGGTACCAGGGTTGCGTAGACAAGAGCTTTCAAATGCCCCCATAAATGAAAGTCAAGAGGGTTGAGGTCAGGAGAGCGTGGAGGCCATGGAATTGGTCTGCCTCTACCAATCCATCGGTCACCGAATCTGTTGTTGAGAAGCGTACGAACACTTCGACTGAAATGTGCAGGAGCTCCATCGTGCATGAACCACATGTTGTGTCGTACTTGTAAAGGCACATGTTCTAGCAGCACAGGTAGAGTATCCCGTATGAAATCATGGCGGCGAATCGAGGAAGTACAGTACATACTGACGAAACTAAAATGAGCTCTAACATGGAAATTAAGCGTTTCCGGACACATGTCCACATAACATCTTTTGTTTATTTGTGTGTGAGGAATGTTTCCTGAAAGTTTGGCCGTACCTTTTTGTAACACCATATATATATATATATATATATATATATATATATATATATATATATATATATATATATATATATAGAGAGAGAGAGAGAGAGAGAGAGAGAGAGAGAGAGATAGAGATTCTCCAAAAATATCATGTATAGTAGTTCTAGAAAATCACGCAACATTGCCTCCAACACGTATTGTCTGTCTTCTCACATCTGTATCAGTAAGAGTCACAATTATTAACAAAGGCTTTAGTGGTTGAAGTGGGGAATTTAGTAAGTAAAGTTTTGACAAGGAACGTACCGTCCGAATACAAAATAAGTTTGAAGATAAGATCACTTTCCAATCTACTGCTTCACGTTGTTTCGAGTAGCAGTGAGGTTTATTTCTACGTGATGAACGACGTCCTCTTCGAAGTCGAGAGTGCGGCGCGTCCGTGGAGTGCCAGTCAACCCTCCCAGCCGCGAACTTAACTAGTTTCTCGCAGCCGTTGTGGTCGGAAGAAATTGGTACCTGGTCGCATAATTGCAACGGCATCTGACGATGGCGCCGTCTTCGCAGTTTGTGAGCGTAGCGTGAAGCGAGATATTTGAACGTGATCCGACATTCTTTAACATAAGAACGGTGTTCGTTATCGAAACAACGTCCTCTCTATGTCCTAGAAGCCTGTAGTAGGGATTGAGCTCCCCATCCCAAAAAATAGTGCTTAGTACATGGTAACTAACATATTCATCATCCTCTGTCATTCCATTTGCGTAACTAGCGAGCCAAGCCTCCGTACGCCAGTTAATGTCTCTTATTCTGACGGTCCCAATTCAGAGTGTTTGATGAGGACACCAGAGAGCGGCACAGGCCACCTCTGTAACGACAACGGTCCTCTAAATTTAGCCAGGAGGATCCTGCGAGAACAGCTGGCCTGTTTCTATCGACTCACATTTAAACTCGCTGGACATATCCGCGACCCTTTGCTGTGCGATAATACCGATCTGTTACTATTCTAAAAGCGAATACTTATCATTTTGAGTCTGCATCTGGTACATGTCGGTTGTTTAGAACTGAAAAAAAAAAATCGAAAACCGCTTAACGTGGACTTAGAAGCATTTAGGTAAATCAAATGTGAAATGAAATTAGCTGCCATCTCGCATTATTTACTTCATGAATTGAAGAAACTGGCAGATATCACAAGCTTAACTAGGTGCTGTGGCTTTCCCCAGACGAAGATGTGAGTGCTGCAAACTTCTCCTGTAGGTTTGAGAGCAGATAAGGCAGACAATGGGTAGATGTCCGACGGGTGGGAAGCAACAGGAAACTGTCCTACCAGGTAGCAGAGCCCCAGGAATCCCAACAGCAGAAAATGCTCAGCGTTCGACGCTAAGCTTCTGTGTTATATTTTCGCATACGGCGTTGAGTAGCTTCTCTGTCCACCTTACACTATTAGAAATATCTGAATGCGACATTTGCAAATACTTACAGTTTGTTACACATGCGTCGACCACCAGCATTTGGTGAGGTCGTGTTTACCTCCAGTGTAGGCAAACTTTAACAAATAATGTCACGTAAGAGGGCTAGTTTGGAAGTAGGCTTGAATAATTACTGTCAGAGTAAAATACTGTATAACCAACATACTGAGAAGAAAGTAATACTAATTAACAATGAATTCATACGAACCGTATGTGGTGTTTTATATTTAAGGCAGCTGGAGAGAATTACTGGATGGACAGAAAAGAAAGAGACTAGTAAAAATGAAATGCTTTTGGCAATCTTGATAGGATTCTGATTTGTTTGGAAAGGAAAGATCCTGTTACCAATTTTGACTTATGGCAGAAACAGATATTGTTATCGCGAAATATATTGGAATGTCATATATAATTATGAATGAAACTGAAATGGAGTTTACCGGACATAAATAAGATAAATGGATTCTAGTTGGGCTTATTTATTTATTTATTGCTGTATTTCAAAAGATAAAGTCCACACGGAGAGGGTTTGATTAGCAACCAAAACGTCCTCGGTTCACGGTTACAACTCCGCCGCTGCTTAATTTTCAAATAAATCATCAGCAACAGCCTAGCACGTCGCCCTCATTCTACCAATGGCCTTGTCAAAGAGGGCAGAGGAGCGGCCAGAGGCCAGGGCACACACTTGCCCTCCGTGTAATGGAAACTACCCCCACTGAAATTTTCTCCCACAGTTCATGAGTAAATCCAGGATGTTTTACTTTTCTCCAGAGAGATTTTTTTGTGTGGAAATAACATCCATGCTCATCCGTTGTCGGTAGTACAACTTTAATACCCGATCTTGCCTGCTGATTCGAATTCTACAGTCACGTTTGCAAGTTTTCATTTTGAGTATTTTCCACCAAATTTCGGAGAAGAGGGGTGTATGTCTTTTCTTTTGTTTGTCCTCTCTAAGTCAGCGTGAACGGTGTATATTTGCTAAAACTGTTAGCTACGGCACTTGAACTTACCATCCACAAAAAAGTTATGTTTATCTATAGCCCCTCTCCCTGCTCTTCCGCTAAAAACTTTCATCCTCTCTCCTAATACGTCGTCACTCAACAGGAAACAGCTGCCATCATTCATTGCTAGTGACTCTGCTTTGAAGTGCGTCTCTTGTCTGCTGGTCTCTCATTGCCCTGCGATTTTTGCCGCTGGTAGAATGAAGTTCCGCTCGTTGGTTGCTGCTCCAGCATTTTAGTGACAAAATCGTACCCTCGATTATGTAGGCATCCCAGCTCTACAGAACATATTTTGGAAATCCCTTCTTCTCCTGCACTTTTCTTCGCCTGGTTCAAAGTCTTCCTTACTTCCAAGCGAGCATCGTCCGGAGCTCGAGTGAAAAAAGCGCAGCCGAATTCTTGGTTTCAAGCATTCCTCGGCAGTGGTTAGTTTCATGGCTTGAACAGCGCCACATTACAGACCCGTCTTCTTTCGCTCTTTTCACTATGTAAGAATAACCTTCATAGCAGCAACGTGGCTTACCGTGAACGGTCGTTGAAATTTCCATATCCGAACTATTGTGACAGAAATACACTAGTCGTACGATATCATCTCTACGACTGCTGGAGCGGTACTAAGGCTCTTTGTCCAGACAGTCGGCTACTATTGTGTTCCATCGGTATGCAGTTTGGCCGTGTCTAGGGAGTAGGTAGTTAGATGAGTAATTACGTCGGCCTGGGCGCAGATAAGCGGTGACACAAAGGGACCAGATATTGGGATTTCATAGATTCCTCGTTGGCCGCAAATTTCATTAGGCGCAGTTTTCATGAGTAAAGAGGCACCAAAACGGTTATTCACGTTGGTGTGAATGTATGGCGATATACCGTCAGGCCTCAGGAAAAACAACATCCACCCAATAACGAAGGTTGGAAGAGCTAAGAAGTACGAGAATTATCGCTCACTTAACTTTACCGTTCGTGCATCCAAGATACTGACAAGAATAATACACAGAAAAACGAAAAACAAAATAGAGGATCTTTTAGATAACCGAACACTTTGGTTTCAGGGAAGGTAAAGGCACCAATGAAACACTTTGTACATTACAGATGACAATGGAAACAAGAGTGAAGGAAAATCAGAACACCTTCATAGGATTTGTCGACATGGAAATTCGTTCGGCAATGTAAAACTTCGCAAGATGTTGGAATTTCTGAGAAAAACAGGAATAAGTTATAGGGAAATAGGGTAATCTACAATATGCACAAGAGCCAAGCGGGAACAGTAAGAGAGAAAGACCAAAAACCAAGTGCACGGATTAAAAAGAGTGTGTGACAGGCATGTTATCTTTCGCCCCTACTGTTTTATCTATACATCGAAGAAGCAATGACGGAAATGAAAGAAAGGTTCAAGATTGGAATCAAATTTCAGGGTAACAGGATATCAATAAGATTTGCTGATGACATTGCTATCCTGAGTAAAAATAAAGTATTACAGGATCTGGTTACTAGAATGGACAGTCTAATGAGTACAGGATATGGACTGAAAGTAAATAGGAGCAGGACGGAAGAAATGAGAAGTAGCAGAAATGAGAAGAGCGAGAAACGTATCATCTAAACTCGTGATCACGAAGTAGATGAAGTTAAGGAATTCTGCTACCTAGGCAGTAAAATAACCAGTAACGGATGGAGCAAGGAGGAATAAAAAGGACGCTAGCATTTGCAGAAATGTTCCTGGTCGAGAGGTCTATTGGTATCAAACAGACAATTTGAGAAGGAAATTTGAGAATGTACGTTTAGAACACAGCATTGTATGGTAGTGGAACATGAAGTGTGGGAAAACCAGAAAAGAAAAAACTCTAAGCATTTGACATGCTGTTTTACGGAAAATGAGGTAAGGAATGAGGAGCTTCTCGGCAAAATGGGCGAGGAAACTAATGTATGAAAGACACTGGCAAGAAGGGACAGAATGACATCTGTTAAGACATCAGCGAATAACTTCCGTGGTAGCAGGAGTTGTGGACGGTAAAAACCGTAGAAGAAAAGAGTAATTTGAAGACAACCAGCAAATATCTGAGAACGTATGTTGCAAGTGTTATTCTAAGATGAAGAGGTTGGCACAGGAGAGGAATTAGTGGTCCGCCACATAAAACCCGTCAGAAGGCTGATGATAAAAAGGAAAAAAGACAAAGATGCCAGTGGAAGTCAAATGGGCAATGATGAACAGTTTCATGGCTTCTTCATCCAGTCGCAATATATAAGGAAGTTTTATTATGTTTAAGGAGTTATCGAATACAGACATGTCTGTTTCCTCGCACGGTTAAAGAAGGGGCTACCGAAATACGCATTTAGAAATATCTCAGACTTGCATTTCGGGATCTTAAATTTTAACAGCGGGACGATTTAAGGGGTAAACAACAGAATAGTCTTGAGTTAAGGTCTACGTCTAGTGCGTAAACCGGCGAGTTGGCGCGCTGAATCGTGGAAGACTGCAAGTGTAGTTTGTTCTTTCGCAACTTAATGTAGACCTTAGAAGCAGCAGTACCCATTATAGCAAGAGCTTCTGCATGACGTGAAAAATTACTGTATGAGGTGTGCAAGAAGTATAACACGAATAATTGGACTCATCTTTTTCGGCCAAAGTGTAACTTCTGAATTGTATGTAGACAATATGCTGCAAACATTTTGTAAATAACTGACAAGTAACAAAAGGGGCCTACAGCTATTTCATGCAGGTTAATGTAAGAGTTCACTTTGCCAAAGCTTCTACGACAGTATTAAGAGTTTTTACGACAGGTCAGTTACAGTTCTGATGTCGAGCAAATGCATGTGGATTGGTCAGTCGACGCACTATCATTTTATATTAACGTTGCAGTTTTGATGTTTGTACAGCTCAGTGAACAGAAGCTAGTGGCATACCCACCTGGAAGGTTAAATGATCACTCCTAACCCATCTAACCTATCTTCGGTTTATCTCCCCATAGCAGCTTGAGCAGCTGGCCTCGGCCAATGCGGAGACACGTACATTAGCGCCCGTGTGAGATCAATAACAAAGAAAGACGTCACACTTAAATTCAGAGTCAGAATCCGCTGAAATTTTGAACCACCCCTTGATACATAAAACTCCCTCCTCGTTATGGGAAACCTCTAAGGAACGAAGGCATTATGTGCTCTCTGCGTCCCACCGAGCAGAGCTTTGCCCCTTTCTGAGCAGTTGGCAGGGGACCTATTTTTTTGAGGTGGGAGGCTTGTGGATACCAGTCACTCCGAGGTCATAAAACTCGGAAGCGCAGCCGTCTCAAGACCATTCTTAGGACATCATCAGCGGCTATGGCTATAGCGCTTATCGCCTTCGGCTCCAGACACTTGCCGCCTGTAGCCTCGTTACGGTTTTGCTGTTCGCGCCTTGGGACAAACGCGTAATGGCGTGGCGCGAGCAACTGTTTCCAGCTGGAGCGATGTAGACACCCTTAAGGATTGTCTGCAAAATGCAGAGCTTGAACTTAGCTTTTACATTAACAGCATTCCGTAACCCCTATTTGCTCACTAATGTCTGTTCGCTTTGAAGTGTGAATGTTTCGGCCTGCAGTATATTCTTGGCCGCGACCGTATCTTTTTTAACGCTGTTCTCGGGGTATGAATGTTCTTTGTCGTTATATACGAATACTTTAATGAAAACGGTTCTTCATTCTGAGTTCCAACACCTGACCATCATCTCAGCTCCTAGTAAATTTCGAACACCCTGCGAGTAGGGACGAATTCGGTTGTCTTAATCAGTCGAGTGACCAGAAACTCGAATTTTCCCACCAACACGACACATCGTGGGGGCACTTTCCTCCTCTCACTTCCACGTAGTGATTATCAAGCTCAGAGTACGTGGAAGCCTTCTTTCAAGAATTGCTTGCATGGATTCCTGATACGCTGCCACTCAGATATTCTGTGATATAATTTGTCGACCACTTTTTCGTCACTTGACATTTTGTACTAACACCTGATCCCCTGGTAATTAGATCCAGGCCCCTTTTGATTCTATATCATGACGTTCGGAGGCTTTTATTGCAACATATTTGTTCTTTACAGCAACATATTTGTTGCTTACAGCAACATATTTGTTCTTTACAAAACACTCAATATTAGAGCTCATGAACATTTACTGTAATCCTACTGAAATGTGCGTAATCTGCATTATAATATTCGTTTCAGTTACACGTATCCGTATTTATGTCACAGTTTTGACGAATGTTCGTGTAAAATTCGTGCCTGGTTTCAGGGAGGTGGCGAGCTCAAAGCGGAACGTTTAACTACTAACGTATTTGGTGCAGCGTAATATTCGTTCAGTGGCAAGACACACTGTTACGGTACAGTCATAGGGATTTTCGAGTGGCGTTCAACAAGTAAGGCGACATTCTTTTCTGAAAACAAGTTGGTCTTATTCAGAATTCCAGTACACCAAAGTACCCCCCACTCATCTGGCTAAAATCCTATTTTTAAATATAATATCTGATCAATGAGACAGGCCTTACACCACCTTACTGAGAGGGCGTGTGTGTCCGCTTGGTACCACTCCACTCGTCGACATCGCACCCAACGCCCTACTGCATCAGTAACGTCATTAACATCCACGTAATGCTTCCAACGTAGTGCACCCTTCATTGGGCCAAACCGATGGAAGTCGGACAGTAAGACATCCGTGCTGTAGGGTGAATGGGGAAGAGCAACCCGATGAAGGTTTGTGGGCGCCTATCGGGTGCGCAGACTTGCCAGATCTTGCGTTGTTATGGAGACGAGCAGTCCGCCTGCATTTTTGTGGCGACGAACACGCGAAGTCGTTTCTTCAATTTCCTGAGGGTAGCACAATACACTTCAGAGTTTTTTAATTGCACTATGAGAGTGAACATCAAACAGAATAAACTCTGTTCAGTGTTCCAGAAGGCCGTCGCTATGACTTTAGCGGCTGAGGTTGCGGCTTTGAAGTTGTTCTTCGGAGAGGTGGTATGGCACCACTACATGGATTGCTTTTTTGTTTCCGTTTCGAAGTGATGAATCCCGTTTCATCACCTGTGGCGATGTTTGACAAAAAATTGTCACGATGACCCTTGTAGCGTGCAAGCAGTTTCGCATAGATGGTCTGACGTTGCTTTTTATGGTGTTCCGTTGGACGGTGATGAATCCAGCAGGCACACACCTTCGAGTACCCTAACTAGGGGAGGGATGTGTCAGTGTTACAACACAGATACTGCCATTTGTATGAGTTGTTTGATTGTGATCCATCACACCGAATGAAGGTCTCCGCATGTTCAACACTGCAGGAGTGATAGCTGTGTGCGGCCGACCGGCCGGCACCCGGGAGGTCGGACAGGTTTGCTCGACCTTGTCGCGATAACAGAGGCCTCGCCCAACGACTCACCGTGCTTTTGTTCACTGCCAAGTCTCCGTAGGCATTCTGTAGGCGCCTACAAATATCTGCGATGCTCTGGTTTTCCACCAAAAGCAAAATGAACGCTACGTATAGCGCCGTCACCCATCGGAACTTGATGAAACAATAGTGGCTGAAGCGAGAATATTCTACGATGTCCCACAACAAAGTCCAGATTTTTACAACCGAAATCAGCCGAGAAAGTAACTGTATCGAATTACTTACTGAATGTCCCTAGTATCTGCCGAGATTCACGTACTGTACAATCTACATAATCGCATCTACTGCGGGCATATCTCAGCGAAATGCTGAATATCTGCAGAGGGTTGATGCTTGGTGCAGGAACTAACAGCTGAGCCTCAACAGAAATGTGACGTATTAAGCATAAATACTCTTATTGTATCCAGAATGAGATTTTCACTCTGCAGCGGAGTGTGCGCTGATAATCTGCCAGGAAGTTTCACTCTTATTGTATGATTATGCGATTGGCGAACCATCGCTGGAAGCAGTCATACCCAGAAAATATCATAGTATGCGCACGGAACCATTTACACTGGAACAACCAGGCAAAGGTAATTGTTGGGAATATAAATACCGCAAGAAGAGCAATGCAGCTAGAGAGGTTTCTTTCAAAAACCTCATTCGAAGTATACGAAAGTATCTTGAGTCTCTGACGTCATCACATAGGATTTATGGACGAAAAAATTAGCCAAAGAATAACCGTGCTTTTCATCACAGATTCATTTAGCGAGTGCCAAAACATCACGGAGATGTTCATACAACTCCAGCAGCAGACGCTACAAAATAAGAGTTGTGCGTCATGGCGTAGTTTATAATTAAAATGCAGAGAGCTTACGTACCTAGACAGAATGGTCAAAATCTTTCACGGACTACAAAAATATTTGTTAGGAATTATTTCACTTACAGCTATGCAGTTTGTGGCAAATGATAACTTCATCATGAAGTTTTTATAGCTATCTTCTGCAACTGCTCTGACAGCTCGTTTTTTGCTCTTGTTACCATGGGTAATGTTTCAACAAAATGGTGTACCGCCACACTGGGGATGTTTTGAGCACCAGTTCTTGGATCAAAACATTTTGGACAGATGGATCGGTGAAGACTGTCCAAAATCAATGCTACCATGGTCTCTAGACAGAAACCCTTCTTGAGTGTTTTGCTGAGTTACGTTAAGGGTGAAGCGTTCAGTCCACCAGCCCCTGAAGCGTGGACTAACACGAGGTGTGGTGGAGACGATTGGCCCGGTTACGAATTGGACACTGCCGGTCCAGCCATCGCCATCTGCTGACGGCTGCGCCGGCGCCGTTCTGCTCATGTGGGCAATTGCTGACGGTACGCCACATTTTAACGTCCTGTCCGACTTAATAAACTGCGCGTTGATCTTGGCCTGCCGTGTACTCCGGATGCCATTTTAGCCGATGACCCAGGAGCAGCTGCTCGCGTTCTTCGTTTTATCAACTTGACAAACCTATCTAAGGGCATTTGATTACGCCTGTCTTTTATAGTATTGTCCCTTTTCGTTGCTGTTTTAACCTTGTGCCTCGCGGTGCATTCCTAATTTAGTCTGGGCGCTAATGACCATTGTAGTTGTGCGCCCTAAAACCACAAAAAAAAAAACGGTGACTGAAGAGGTGGTGGAAGAGACTTGGAGAGGAATTGAGTATCGGCTAGGCATTCTACGGCCAAGAAACGCAGCACCTGTGAAGGTGCACCCATAAAAAACGGTGTTACTTAAGGTATACTACTTGCAACAAACGGCATAGCTTATGTAGCACAAAAATGCTCACCAAGTATTGCTTGCTCCAAAGAGTGTCACGGAAAAAAGCAATCACAGAGGTTGTATCGCTCACTGAGAGTTACAAATAATCTTTCTTCTCGCACTGGAACAGTAAAGGGCGTAGAGTGACAGTGGCACACGAAGTGCCCTCTTCCACACAGCATAAGGTGTCTTGCCGGAGAATAGATGTAAAAGTCTCACGGAAGCGGAGCAGAGTTTCCGCTAGTCAATGACGGCGGCTGTGGAGCCGGTTTTCTGCGTGACTACTCACAAGCCAGGTCTAAGCAGTGCAGCTACGGCGTGCCCAGCGCACTCTACAATGGCCGCTGCAGCTGGGATGTCGGCATGCCGGAGTGCGCTCCGCCTCCAAGGACGAACCGCGCGGATAACGCTCAACAGACGACTTCTGGCCGGCGGCCAACGCCGTCAACGGCCCGCAACGCACCGTACCACCGCACCCCTCGCTGCGCATCTATCAACAGGCTGCCTCACTACGATCTACTACTACTACTGTTGCTGTTTTCTTCTTGCGCAGCCTGACCGCTCTACTCTAGGTGAATGACCGCTTTCTCGGCTCTCCTCTCCGTCGTTAATGACCTAGACGTCGACGAGACGTGATATTCCAAACTTTATTCCTTCCTTCCCTCCCCACTTCCCTACTGAGATCAATTAATAAGGGATGTGGAATCAAATATACCGCAACACATTTCAAACGGGGACACTTATACTAAATTGGTGACGGAACGGAAATGTTGTCGGTGTACTGGCATCACGACAGTAACCCCGTCTTAAATCGTCCTCTCAAGACGCGACAACTAACGTTGACATGTAAGATTGTGGGACATACGATCTCACATGGGGGGGGGGGGGGGGGGTAGGGAGGGAGAAAGGGAGGGACACCATTATGTTTCTCACGACAAATCACACGGAAAAAAAGCTGCGTTAACCTTGTTAGTGATTCTCAAAGAAGAGCGTAGAGAACCACGGAGATCATGGACTCGACGATGGCTCTAACAGCGAATTGCTGATACTCGTGGTGGGCACACGTCACGAACCAATGTGTAAAATCAGCTTCCAGTCATAGCGCGAGTGGGTCAATGACTTAAGTAGTCAGTTAACTAAGTGCGTGTATTGCTCTAAAAGGACGTGTATGCTGAAGACTACGCATAACCAGGCGACAGTGTTATCTAACAATATAAGACGTCCACTACTCGCCGCCCTCGCTCTTGTTTCAGTGATAGCTTTTGTTTCTTAATATTTATTATTATCATCATCATCATCACACTTTTTTGCCTCCAGAACAGTGATTAACTTGCATGTTTCCTCTTTTTTCTTCCCAAACCTCTTCATTCTTTGGCTGTATTCCCGTTTCTTTTGCTCTGTCCGTATTTTGCATGTTTTCTACCTTACTTTCACGTCAGATTGTGTGTTCATAATTTTGTTTCTGAATTTGCATCATTTATCATTTCAATACTGATCCCTACTTGTTTTAGGTCCGATCCCTACTTGTTTTACGTCTTTTTGATTAATTTTTTTGTTTTGTTTTGTTTAAGTGATCAGTCTTCTGAATGGTTTGATGCGGCCCGCCACGAATTCCTCTCCTGCGCCAGCCTCTTCATCTCAGAGTAGCACTTTCAACCTGCGCCTTCAATTATTTGGTGTATGTATTCGAATCTCTGTTTTCCTACAGGCTTTGCCTTCCATAATTCCTTCTAGTAACATGTCAGTCATTCTCTGGTCTCGTAACAGATGTCCTATCATCCTGTCCCTTTTCCTTGTCAGTGTTTTCCGCATATCCATTTCCCCTTCGATTCTGCGCAGAACTCTTATCATTCCACCTAATTTTCAATATTCGTCTATAGCACCATATCTCACATGCTTCGATTCTCTTCTGTTCCGGTTTTCGCACAGTCCATGTTCCACTACCATACAATGCTGTGCTCCAAACGTACAATCCCAGGAATTTCTTTCCCAAATTAAGGCCAACGTTTTTTACTAGTAGACTTGTTGGCCAGGAATGCCCTTTTTTCCCACTGATAGTCTGCTTCTGATCTCCTCCTTGGCCGTTCCGTCATTGGTTATTCTGCCGCCTATGTATCAGAATTCCATAACTTCATCTATTTCATGGCCATCAACCCCGATGTTAGATTTCTCGCTGTTCTCGTTTCTTTCGTCTTTCTTCGATTTACTCTCAATCCGTGTTCTGTACTTATTAGACTGTTCATTCCATTCAGCGGATCATGTAATTCTTCTTCACTCTCACTATCTGGCACTGTCATCAGTGAATCTTATCATTTATATCCTTTCACCCTGAATTTTAGAAACTTTCTTCCCGGATCCTTTACCAATGGAGAGATCATCACGACACTTTTTCAGCCACAGGTCACATGTCCTGTAGATACAAATTATATGTCTTTAAGGCAGTGGTTTCCATCCTTTAGGGGCAGATTCCCACCCCAAGGACAAAAGAGTGCCCTGAATCTCTGTCGGCTCCTCCGCCGTCTTTGACAAGGCCGTTGGCAGAATTAGGGTGCTTCTTATGCCAATGCTGATTATTAATCAAAATTTAAGCGGTGGTGGGTTTCGAACCAGGGACCAAGGATGTATGTGTCCACAGAATGTTAATCGGCTTTTTCTGAACAAGCTTATGAACCTGTGCGTGTGTGTGTTCTTATAATTCTTTGGTCGATCTTTTTATCCATATACCATCTGTGTGTATTGCTCCAAAAACTTTTCTTAGAGCGTTACGTTCTATTTTTCTGTCTCCGGGATGCCTGAAGCTCCGATTGTAGTCGTTTCTAATGCGTGGAGTGCTTCTGGTAGTACAACAGTAGCGTAGCGCCTGAGTTTAGCCTGTTTTGCAATATTGCTTTTACGGTAGTACGTCCATGCCAGTTTGTTTTCTTAAATCCTCCTCCTTTCGTTATTCATTGCAAAAGTTTGTATGTGAATTTCATAGTGTTATTCCTACTACCGCCGGCCAGAGTAGCCGTGCGGTTCTAGACGCTACAGTCTGGAGCCGAGCGACCGCTACGGTCGCCTAAGTCCTAGGCGACTGATGACCTCAGAAGTTAAGTCGCATAGTGCTCAGAGCCATTTGAACCATTTTTCCTACTACCAGTATGAGAGATCGAATGACAAAGCATCAAGGTATTTAGGTTTTACAATACCGAGTCAAAGAAAAATCCATAATTATGCATAAATAAGAATGTAAAATAGGTGAAAAATATTTTTAATAGTCTCAACAGTGCAAAATTCAGGTCTATTGAAGGAGAAAAAAGTGTTATTTGACACCTAGAATATAAAAAGTAGGAAATAAAAAATATTGCTAAACTTTAGCCTTCTAATTATTGTTTGATGTGTTTGTATGTACTCGATTTGCACGAGTAATGTTTTGAAACATTGAAACGACACTTCTATTCTCTTAAGCTCTCCACAGTGTGAAGAATTACCATATAAGTTTAATGAAGAATATTCATCATGAACTTTGCTTCGCTCATTACTTAACACTATTATCATTGCTGGTTCCTGAATTGCTTTAGTATATTTATTCTTTTTTATAAAAAGGGTAAAATGTATATATAGTTCAGATGTCCAACTGTACAGTACACAGCTGCCACACTACTTGCAATTTTGGTGCTGTCGTGTAAACAAAAACGACCTCCGAGACAGTACACGAATGATTTGCCAGGAATACTGTAGTGGAAATTGCCAATTGAAAAGGAAGTCGCTCGTATAACAGGGGTTTAAGTGAACGTCTTTTCGTCGCCCCGCCAGGAACATTTCTTGATTTCGTGCTTTTGTTGATTATTGATCTGTCTTTTTATAGCTTCCTTTTGCATGTGATATTTACTTAAACTTTACAATATATGGCCACTGAAGACCGTCTACACTGCCCGTAAACAATAATGTATTTCTTGAAAAATTATTTCATGAATTTTCCTTAACGTGACAGATGCCATCAACGGCGGACAACAAGTGTTTTCACAGTACTTCTAAATTACAAAGAAGACAAGGGACAAGGAAAAAGGATGTTATTCTGCTACGCGATGTTCTATTCATGTCTGGTGCGAATCTACCTGTAACATATTTTTAGGCACTTTATGACGTACTTTACCAAAGTTTTTGCAATAAGCTGCAAGGGAAAGTAACTCGGCAGCGAAGCTTGTGAGACTACGAAACAAACCCGTTGTCAAAATCGGCGACGAGCACTCCTGTTAAGCTGGATGGAGTTTTAGTCCGATTTCCACGACAGTTTGGACGAATATATACACCGCTCCCCCTTAGTTTAAATAGCAGTCAAGTAATACGCGCGTAACCAATTTCGGCACTTTATTACCACAGAGAGACTTGGACCAGCCTTAAAAATGTTTTCGTCCAAAGCTATAGAAGATACTTCCCTGCACACGAGTCTCGACAACGACAGACAATTTCATCAATATGTAAGTACATTTCGTATGAATTTATTGGTGAGTGAAACCTGAGAATTTCAGTGCATACATAACCTTAATGAGGGTCTTATTTCCTAACCATCAACAGAACAGAGGGGAAAGGGGCAGGGTGGAGGGGGCGCAATATAGTGGAAGTATGCTCCGCCACATAACGTAATGTCCTGCATACAGATATACAGGGCATCTCAAACCGTTTGGGTCAAATTGAAACAGGTGATAGTTGGTCCATAACCGATTATGTCGAAATATTGAACCAATGGTCTGAAATGCATATTTATTTTGTTATGGGCGTATTGAGGTTTGAAGCACCTTGCACAGCAGCAACGTAGCTCGTTGTAATTGTTCAGAATGACGATCTCCAGTCTCAGCGCATGCATGACAACTGTGCAGGAAATTCTGCTGCACTCGCTCATAGATCCCCGATCTCTGTTGTATCGCAAGATAGGCAGCTTGGACCCTAGCAAATAGGTATTAATTTTTGTCTACAGTGGTTTCAGACACCAACGTTTTGACATAAGCGCAGAGGTGCGAGATCCGGCGATTGCGCTGGCCATGGGACAGGACCTCCCTTTCCACGCCAATGAACGTGTTGTTCTGATGCTCGCCCTCATTAACATGGAAGTTGGCTGGTGCAAGGTAGTGTTGAAACCATACCCATTCACGGACAACAAAGGGTGCAATAACGAAGAAGTGTGGCAGCATATCTCGCAGGAACATTGAGACTAGCGGTCTTCGCTTTGAACGAGTTGTTATGCGGTGTACGCTGTTTTTCCGACCATTGGTTCTCTGTCTCAATATAATCACCTGTGGACGCACAATCATCTGTTTCAGTTTGGCCCAAAAGGTTTGAGGCACCCTGTACAATAGACCTGATACCGGCAAAAGTTTAGCGTTTCGGCTGAGCATGGAAGGACCAACATGCTGTGGGTGACGGAAGAAGCAATGAATGGACGTGAGTATTTTGAATCTATAACCAAAGGATCCTATGCACCGTCATGAGTCAAGTTAACCATCGCGAGTTAGGAGGGGGAAAAAAAGGTGACTGCGGTTATGGTGTAACTCAACTCGACCAATACGTGTCAATACAAATGCGAAGTGACAGAGCAGCTAAGGACACTTCTATTTTTATGAGAGTTATGGAAGTATAGAAGTGATCATGGATTTGGCTTCAAGATCTGATTATTATGGTAATATTGTTCGATAAAGTTAAGAGACTATTTCATGTTTTCCGTGCTTCTCATCCCATATCGTGTTGAGATTCATTTGACCAGAGAAAGTACCAACAGCGAAATGACAAATCCAGCGACTGCAATTTGAACTGTATCGGCGTGACAGTCTCTTATTTAATGCAGAAGTCTGTCGTAAGTTGGTTTCTGAGGAATAGCAATTCTTGCAGCTGTTGCATACAAACGCTTGCTCTTGTTCTGTATATTCTTCTAGTACTGTTTTGCTATGCAATTTGCGATAGTCACGATATGCAACCAAGGAGCAATGCCAAGATGCAATGGCGTCACGCCCACTTGTTGCAGTGACGTCACTGTTTACTGTATTCCTCAGCTCAAGGCGGCGAATCGTAAGCAACTATTGCTCTTACTATGGCTTCTACCAGTTCAGCGCCCAGTGAGTTTTCCCGTTAGAACTAAGGCCCGCAATACATTGTCAAATATCATTGGCTAATCTTTTATAGCAGCTATGACCATGCTCCAGCCTTCATAAAAGATGTAATGACCACAGTATACCGTAAAATATTTTACAAAAAGAGTTTTATTAAGGATCTTCGACGAAGTTATTTCACAGAGTAATACGGATTAGAAAGCCCTCCTCACAGGCTCGATGTTGATAATAGGGTAAGCATTGAGGAAGGTGAACGGAAGTATCTTCGAAGTGTTAGGGCCCCCAAGAGATTTCATAACTGTATCTACTACAAAATTCAGTTTAGTTTCTACTTGGAGAAATACTGTTTCCAAATATTTCATTACAGCAAAGCTTGACACGAATCGTTCGCTCGAGTCGTTATACAACACTGGCTACCGTTATAATCAGAACTGACTTGCGACTTTGCAAACTATAACTGGAAAGAGTGAAACAGACAGATCTTGCACATTCGATTGTCTCTTTGCAGATTATGATCTTTAGTCCTGTTCTATGTTGTGGACTTGTATCACTCTGTGACATTACATCTGTAGAGTTAGCTACAACGTGTGCGTTTAATTTACAAACGTCTGAGTCCCGAGATCTTTCCGAAATTATAGTTCTCGAAAAAGACCCCGTAAGGCAGTAAGTAGCCTCTGGTCCTCCTCGAGTGTAACACTGTGACTTCTATCACTGCTGACGATGACACGTTTGCAGTGAATACACTGTCGGTGAGGCAAAGACTGAAAATGCGCAGTGTTTCTCCTCAGCTGCTTAAACGTACTACAGGGAAGCTAGCAGCACAAAATGATTACCCAAAACCACGCAAGTTACGAATTCGAAATTTCAAATAGGACATCACCGGTGCTGGCGTCAAGTACTCCATTCAGAATGTGACCAGTCACTTACCGTTGTCAGAGCTGCCTTGGTTTGCCGTGACGGCTCGTCGTCCTCACTTGTCACTAATCAACACACACACGCGTCGGCGTCCTAGAAAAGCGAATAACTACTGGCGTCCTTACACGTAAACATTGACACGCGACGCTCGTTGCGCGTCCGCTGCCCGAGCAGCAGCCTAGGAGGCAGCGGCGGTTTTCGTTCGACTACAGTGGCTCTCCCTCGGCACAGGACACGAGGCCGTTGTCTCCCCCACTATCAGCCACTCCGTCGCAACGCGCATGCGCAGTTGCTCCGGCGTCCCCGGCGCGGATGTCCGTCGGTGTACAAACAGCACTGAGATAGCTGTATGCGTTGTTTTCACGCTGCAGAGTGCAGGGAACAGGTGAAAGCGTCATGTTGGTTAGATGTGCAGGTTAAGTCCTGTCTCACCAAATTCGATGACATATCTCCACAGCAACTGCTGTAGTATTTAAACCAGCGGAAAAATCTTACTATCGGAATACGTTCCTGTTAAAAAGACTGAAAAGTGAGATACCAGCTGACGCATTCTACCCTCCTCAAAAGCTTTCAAAATGTTCCCAAAAATCTTAGCATGCGAACATATTCGCGCGTTTTTTAACGTGCAACTCACCTCGAACTTCCACAACCTGCCCTAATTGTAACTCACGCCCATTAGTCCATCGCTGTAAGTCGCTCATACCCATGCACTCTCAGTTGCCCTTTCTCACTCACTCATCCAGTCCAGCTCATTGCCATTATCTCATTGTATCTGTCTATCATTGTCTCCTGTGACACAGCCACAGTCCCCTTCGTTTTGTCCTACTACTACAGTTTCCTCTCACTGTCTCTGTCTCTGTCTTGCTCTCCCTTGCTGGTAACATCTCATTCCGTCCTTCCTACTGCTGCCCTCTCTTCCGGTTGTCACTATTCATCGCTGCCATTGTCACGTACTCTGCCTTTTATGATCACTAGCTCTCAACTTTTTCTTATTCTTTATTCCTCCTCCTCTGGCACAGTCTCCTTCACTGTTTTCCTAGTACTGTTCTGTCACTATAATCCACTCTGTTTCTCTCACTCTGTCATCGTCTCCTCCACCCATTCTGTAACACAACACTATCTACTATCTTCCTGTATCTATTACTTTTTGGTCTCTTCGCCACTGCCACTGTCTTCTTCTCTCTGCATAAAAAAGCATGCCAAAATTTGTGTGAAGAATTTTTAAGGTGCTGAGGAAGGTAGAATGAGGCAGCTGGACCGCTCTTTTCAGTCACAGTCTTTTAAATAAATAGGAACATCTTTCTGCTCCGACAGAAGCATTTTTCCGCTATTTCCCTTTCACTTCTACAGCAATATGTGTAGCTCATGTGAAAAGAAATGTAATTGTCACTAAAATTTAGATAGTTTACTTATGTGAAATTGAAATAATGAAAAACTAATTTTACACCCCAGACGGGATTTTATGTGCAAAAAAATTACATGTGCTTCAGTACTACAACATGCGGTTCCCAGATGACTACGGAGACACTTTACAACGTATTTTTATTAGGGCTATGTCACTTTATAAACAATATTTTCGCCTCACATCTGATTTTGCGTGCATGTTTTACGTGCAGTAGGGTAACTTTGAACCTCTGGAAACGGATAAAGATATCAAGAAAATTTCCAAGTTCGGGTGAGATCGAGATCTTAGGAACAGATCGTAAAAATTACAGCCATTTGCTGTTCTCAACTGTTTCGGAATACGCTGTTGGGTTTTGATACCCCCCCCCCCCCCCCAAAAAAAAAAAAAATAAAATAAATAAAAAGTTTTTAGTGGCTTTCTCAACACTGGTAAAGATTTTTAAAAACGGTGAGATGGTTCTTCCAGATAATGCCTAGAGAATATATAATTAAAATTATAACAGTTTTCTACGGTAAGCTATAAGGAAAGACGGGTAAATACACAAGAACCAAGAGCGATCAAGAAGGCTGGAAGACCAAGAACGAAGTGCTCGGATTAAAATGGGTGTTGAATTTATACATCGAAGAAGCAATGACGGAAATAAAAGAAACGTTCAAGAGTTGGTTAAAATTCAAGATGACAGGATGTCACTGATAAGATTCGGTGATGACATTGCTATCCTTGGTGAAAGTGAAGAAGAAGGATTACAAGATCTGCTGTACGGAATGAACAATCTAATGAGTACATAATATGGATTGAGAGTAGATCGAAAAAATACGAAAGTAATGCGAAGCAGCAGAAATGAAAACAGCAAGAAACTTAACGTCATGACTGGTGATCACGAAGTAGATGAAGTTAAGGAAATGTGCTGCGCTGGCAGCAAAATAAACCATTACGGACGGTGGAAGACGGACATAAAAAGCAGATTAGGGCTGGCAAAAAGGGCATTCCTGACCAATAGAAGTCTGCTAGTATCAAATACAGACCGTAATTTAATGAAGAAATTTCTGGAATGTACGTCTAGTGCACAGCATTGCATGGTTGTGGAACAGGAACTGTGAGAAAACCAGAAAAGGAGTGAAGCATTTGGGTTTGGTACTATTGAAGAATGTTGAAAATTAGGTGGGCTGTTAAGGTATGGAATGAGGAGGTTCTCCGCAGAATTGACGAGGAAAGGAATATTTGAAAAACACTGACAAGAAGAAGGGACAGGATGATAGGACGTCTGTCAAGACATCAGGGAATAACTTCCACGGTACTAGAGGGAAATGTAGAAGGAAAACTATAGAGGAAGACAGAATTGGAATAACTGAGGACGTAAGTTGCAAGTGCTGTTCGGAGATGGAAAAGTTAGCGCAGGAGAGGAATTCGCGGGTTGGGGGGGGGGACCAAACCTGTCAGAAGACTGATGACTCTGAAAAAATTTATTATTTAGATTTCTCCTCATACCAGATTTTGCGTGTAGAAGTACGGTAACTTTGAACTTCTGTATCTTGGAAACGAATAAAGATACCAAGCAAATTTTCAAGGTTGTTCGAAATCGGGGTCTTAGGGACACATTGTAAGAATTCCAGCCATTTGCTATGTATACCCGTCTTGGAATCCTCAACTGGGTTTGTACTTAAAAAGAAAATTTTTTTACTGCTTTTCTCGAGGAACCGTCCATGTACTACTGGTACCTCCATATGTCCCATAAAGCCCACCGTAGACATCCGAGGCAAAAAGAACCAACCGCTTTGCTCCACTTGCTAAAACAGGCGAAAGTGGGTAGTATTCATACTTTAATCGTGGACTGTACGGTAGCGACACGAAGATGGTTCATCTGTTGGGTATACAAATGCTCCCTAATCCAACGTGAACCCGAAACCCTTGATCATACCTTTTATGCGCGGCGTTTAGGTACATACTAGACACGCATGCTGTCGCATGAATACCGATTAACTACGTGGCTTTGGCGGAAGTTACATGTTTAAACAGAGGTTTCCCACTAAAGGACATACATATTGCAATATAGCACATCTCACCTAGCTGCGATATATAGGGAGTACACAAAAATATTGGAAGACGGGGGGATATACATGCTTGAAATAAATACAGATGCTAGCCAAGGCTGCAGGCTGCACTGATATATCTGATCTGATACGGCACCCGTGCAATATCCTCAGTACGTTGTAATTGTCAGTCGTGGTCAGTACAGCATTCTACGTACACTACGGGCCATTAAAATTGCTACACCAAGAAGAAATGCAGATGATAAACGGGTATTAATTGGACGAATATATTATACTAGAACTGACATGTGATTACATTTTCACGCAGTTTGGGTGCATAGATCCTGTGAAAACAGTACCCAGAACAACCACCTCTGGCTGTAATAACGGCCTTGATACTACTGGGCATTGAGTCAAACAGAGCATGGATGGCGTGTATAGGTACAGCTGCCCATGCATCTTCAACACGATACCACAGTTCATCAAGAGTAGTGACTGGCGTATTGTGACGAGCCAGTTGCCACCTTCGACCAGACGTTTTCAGTTGGTGAGAGATCTGGAGAATGTGCTGGCCAGGGCAGCAGTAGAACATTTTCTGTATCCAGAAAGGCCCGTACAGGACCTGCAACATTCGGCCGTGCATTATACTGCTGAAATGTAGGGTTTCGCAGGGATCGAATGAAGGGTACAGCCACGGGTCGTAACACATCTTAAATGAAATGTAACGTCCACTGTTCAAAGTGTCGTCAATGCGAACAAGAAGTGAGCGAGAGGTGTAACCAATGCCACCCCATACCATCAAGCCGGGTGATACGCCAGTATGGCGATGATGAATATACGCTTCCAATGCGCGATGTCGCCAAACACGGGTGCGACCATCATGATGCTGTAAACAGAATCTGGATTCATCCGAAAAAATGACGTTTTGCCATTCGTGCACCCAGGTTCGTCGTTGAGTACATCATCGCAGGCGCTCCTGTCTGTGATGCAGCGTCAAGGGTAACCGCAGCCACGGTCTCCTAGCTGATAGTCCATGCTGCTGCAAACGTCGTCGAACTGTTCGTGGAGATGGTTGTCTTGCAAACGTCCCCATCTGTTGACTCAGGGATCGTGACGTGGCTACACGACCCGTTTAGCCATGCGGATAAGATGCCTGTCATCTCGACTGCTAGAGATACGAGGCCATTGGTATCCAGCAAGGCGTTCCGTATTACCCTCCTGAACCCACGGATTCCATATTCTGCTAACAGTCATTGGATCTCGACCAACGAGAGCAGCAATGTCGCGATACGATAAATCACAATCGCGATAGGCTACAATCCGACCTTCATGAAAGTCGGAAACGTGATGGTACGCATTTCTCCTCCTTACAACAACGTTACAGCAGGCAACGCTGTTTGTGTATGAGAAATCGGTTTGAAAGTTTCCTCATGTGAGCTCGTTGTAGGTGTCGCCACCGGCGCCAACATTGTGTGATTGCTCTGAAAAGCTAATCATTTGCATATCACAGCATCTACTTCCTGTCAGTTAAATTTCGCGCCTGTAGCACGCCATTTCGTGATGTAGAAATTTTAATGGCCAGTACTGTAGTTGTGAGTGCATTACGCCGGAGCTCAGTGCCTTCGGACGTGGGCAGATTGTTGGTTCTCATATGGTGGGTGCTTTCGTAAACAAGGTAGCCGAAGTGTTTGGCATTTCAAAAGGCACCGCATCGAAGATTTATGTCGCATCCACAGAAAGCGGAAAGCATGATTAGCCTAGTCACAACGCGGACGAAAACAAGCGGTGGCTGTCCGTGACAGACGCCCACTGAGGAGGACTGTTAGGACAAATAACGGAACGACAGCTGCAAAAGCCGCTGCAGAACTGAATGTTGCATTCGCGCACCCTGTCAGCTTCAACAGACACGAAGGGAGTTCTATAAGCACTGATGTGCAGGGCAAGCTGGAATTCCAAAACCACTCCACAGTGATGCAAATCCTTATAACAGGAAAACGTGGTGCCGGATCCGTAAAACCTGGACTATGTAGCAATGGAAGAGGATCATTCGATCGGATGAGTCTCACTGCACAGTGTTCCCAACTTCTGGCCAAGTCTACGACCCAGGAGTGAAAAAGGGCTGGGATTCGGTGATGATTTGGACAGCTATTCCATGCGCCTCATGGCTACTCTGAAACATCGCATTAATGACAAGGATTATGTGACCATTGTGGGTGATCAGGCCCATCCCATGGTACAACGATGGTGAAACTGTGTTCCAAGCCGCCAATGTCCTTCGTCATACAGTTCGCATCGTCCATGACTGCTTATGTGAACACGAGGATGAACTGTCCCATCTCCGCTGGCCACCATTCGTGGTCTACTTTGGAGAGAAGGGTACGTGATCGCTACCAATCTCCACCATCGTTGCTTGAAATTGCTACTATTTTGCAGGCAGTATGGTATAAGATTCCCTTCAAAGCCATACGGGACCTGTATTTATCCATTCCAAGACGGCTGGAAGTGCTTTTGAAAGCCAAAGGGTTTCCTACACCTTATTAGCTGTTTTCGGTGTTTCTGTATTTTGCCCAACCCTAGTAAGTCTATCTGTTTAGTAACCTGATACATCATTTTCGTTGTATTTTTCGTGTAATTATTTATTATTACCGTGTAGGCCCTCACATGAGCCATTTCATCTCTGCCACCGTCTCACTTTCACTTGTCTCTAAGTGAAGAGAGCTTAACTAATTGTCGTCTTCTGGTAGCTGTGGCACAGAACGGACGCAAAGATAGGCGCGCTTACCTGTTTGTACTATGTGCGCGAATGTCCTGTTCCGAACTTCACTAGTTCCGACTATATTTAACTTCAACCTATTTATTCCTCTTTTGCAATTTTCTAACCTACCTGTCCGTTTATGGGCTCTAACATTCCTCGATCCGATCCGTAGAATGCCAGTTTTGTTTCTCCTGAAGACAACATCCTCCTGAGTGGCCCCCATCTAGTAAGTCGAATGGGAACCATTTTACTTTCGGAATATTTTACCCTAGATGATACCATCATAATTTAGTCCGCAGCTCGTGGTCGTGCGGTAGCGTTCTCGCTTCCCGCGCCCGAGTTCCCGGGTTCGATTCCCGGCGGGGTCAGGGATTTTCTCTGCCTCGTGATGACTGGCTGTTGTGTGATGTCCTTAGCTTAGTTAGGTTTAAGTAGTTCTAAGTTCTAGGGGACTGATGACCATAGCTGTTAAGTCCCATAGTGCTCAGAGCCATTTGAACCATAATTTAACCATTCAGTAGAGCTAAAGGCCCTCAGGAAAAATTACGGTGGTAGTTTCCTCTACCTTTCGGCCGTTCATAGAACCAGCACAGCAAGGCCGTTTTGGTTAGTGTTACAAGTCCAGATCAGTCAATCATCCAGACGGTTGCCCCTGCAACTACTGAAAAGGCTGCTGCGCCTCTTCAGGAACCACACGTTTGTCTGGCCTCTGAACAGATACCCCTCCGTTGTGATTGCACCTACAATACGGCTTTCTCTATCGCTGAGGCACGCAAGCCTCCCCACCGACGGCAAAATCTCCTGTTCATATTACTATGGCTGCTACAAATTACTCTATTCCGAGACACAAGTTTTGTGAGATGAACGGATATTTACATTTTTTTAAATTTAGTGTATTTTTTGAATGGCGCCGAATACGACGTAAGTCCACAATGGGCTTGTTTACAATATAAGTCTTTGCGCTGCCAGTAACGATTCCTCCAGTTTGAGGGACAAGATTACTGGTCAAGTGAATACAGGTTTATAAATAAAAATTCAGGCAGGAATAGGTTTAATAATGAATAAGAAAACAGGAAGGCGGGAAGCTACTATGGGAAGTATAGCGAACGCATTATCGTAGACAACAAAGAGACGAAGCCTGCACTTACCACAGTGCTACAGGTTTATGTGCCACCTAGCTCCGCAGGAAATGAAGAGATTGAAGAAATGTACGACGAAATGAAAGAAATTATTCAGATAGTTAAAAAATTTAGTTGTGATGGAGAACTGGAATTTGATAGTAGGAAAAGGAAGAGAAATAAAAATAATAAGTGAATATGGACCGGGGGAAAGAAATGAAAGAGCAAGCCACCTGGCACAATTATACTCAGAGCATAATTTAACAAGCGCTAATACTTGATTTAAGAAACATGACAGAAGGCTGTATACATGGAAGAGACCTGCATACACCGGAAGGTTTCCAACTGATTATATCATAGTAAGGCAGAGGTTTCGGAACCAGATCTTCTATTTTAAGACATTTTCAGGGGCAGATGTGGACTCCTACTATAATTTATCGCTTATGAACTGTTGATTAAAATGATTAAATTGCACAAAGGTAGGAAATTAAGGAGATGAAACCTGGATGAGTTGAAAGAATCAGAGACCTAGCAGAAATCCTTGGATAACACAAGATACTGAATTTAATTGATGAAAGGAGGAAATATAAAAATGCAGCAAAACAAGCAGGCCAAAGATTGTATGAATGCCTAAAAAATGAGACTGATAGCGAGTGCAAAATGGCTAAGCAGGAATGGCTAGAGGACAAATGTTAAAAAACAGAGCATATATCACTAGGAGAGAAATAGACAACACCTACATGAAAATTAAAGAGGTCGATGGAGAAAAGAAAAACAGCTGCATGAATATCAGGAGCTCAGATGGAAAACCAGTCCTAAACAAACAAGGGAAGCTGAAAAAATGAGCTTATATACTGCGAGCACATTACTTTTCAAAATGAAGGTACAGTTCACTCAAATACTTTACTCGAGCATTTCTTTGAAATTCATTATAACACACATACACGTTGAACGTGATATTTGACCTGATACGACAACTGTTTTTAAGTAATTCTGCTCTGCATCATTAGGTCATTGCGTGTTTCACACAGTCCACTACAGCCTCATTGAGGTTCGCTACATTAATGCATTAATGCAACCGCATGTACTACAAATACACTATTGGCCATTAAAATTGCTACACCACGAAGATGACGTGCTACAACGCGAAATTTAACCGACAGGAAGCAGATGCTGCGATATGTAAATGATTAGCTTTTCAGACCATTCACTCAAGGTTGGCGCCGGTGGCGACACCTACAACGTGCTCACATGAGGAAAGTTTCAAACCGATTTCTCATACACAAACAGCAGCTGACCGGCGTTGCCTGGTGTAACATTGTTGTGATGCCTCTTGTAAGGAGGAGGAGAAATGCGTACCATCATGGTTCCGACATTGATAAAGGTCAGATTGTAGCCTATCGCGATTGCGGATTATCGTATCGAGTCATTGCTGCTCGCGTTGGTCGAGGTCCAATGGCTGTTAGCAGAATATGGAGTCGGTGGGTTCAGGAGGGTAATACGGAACGCCGTGCTGGATCACAACGGACTCGTATCACTAACAGTCGAGATGAAATGCATCTTATCCGCATTGCTGTAACGGATCGTGCAGCCACGTCTCGATCCCTGAGTCAACAGATGGGGACGTTTTGCAAGACAACAACCATCTGCCCGAACAGTTCGACGACGTTTGCAGCAGCATGGACTATCAGCTCGGAGACCATGGCTGTGGTTACCCTTGACGCTGCATCACAGACAGGAGCGCCTGCGATGATGTACTCAACGACGAACCTGGGTGCACGAATGGCAAAACGTCATTTTTTCGGATGAATCCAGGCTCTGTTTACAGCATCAGGATGGTCGCATCCTTGTTTGGCGACATCGCGGTGAACGCACATTGTAAGTGTGTATTCGTCATCGCCATACTGTCGTATCACCCGGCGTGATGGTATGGGTTGCTATTGGTTACACGTCTCGGTCACTCTTGTTAGCATTGACGACGCTTTGAGCAGTGGACGTTACATTTCAGATGTGTTACGACCCGTGGCTCTACCATTCATTCGCTCCCTGCGAAACCCTACATTTCAGCAGGATAATGCACGACCGCATGTATGGGCCTTCTTGGATACAGAAAATATTCGACTGCTCCGCTGGCCAGCACATTCTCCAGATCTCTCACCAACTGAAAACGTGTGGTCAATGGTGGCCGAGCAACTGACTTGTCACAATACGACAGTAACTACTCTTGATGAACTGTGGAATCGTGTTGAAGCTGCATGGGCAGCTGTACCTGTACACGCTATCTAAACTCTGTTTCACTCAATGCCCACATGTATCAAGGCCGTTATTACGGCCAGAGTTGGTTGTTCTGGGTACTGATTTCTCAGGATCTATGCACCCAAATTGCGTGAAAATGTAATCACATGTCAGTTCTAGTATTATATATTTGTCCAATGAATAACCGTTATCATCCGTCTTTCTTCTTGGTGTAGAGATTTTAATGGCCAGTGGTGTATGTTACAAAAGACCCGCATAAAAACAGGATTTTTCTGGGGCTCATGCCTCGGGTACTATTTGTGAGAGAAAGGTAGGATCAACAATTTGCAAACCCAAGTAAAGGTTCGTCTTACTGAAAATGTCCTACAGTACGGGGTCAAAGTTTGAATCTTACACACTGCGTCCAGCTTGGAAAATGGAGTGAATGGACGTGTTCTTTTTACTTTAGATGGGATCTACGGAAGGACTTAACGGTCTTATGGAGGCATCATTTAGTTCATGAGTGGTTCTTGAGATAATCCGAAGAAAGCGTTTTTCTTCATTTTTTCGCAGTCAGCGTCGGATGTCTAAATAACTGACCGCAGTAAAATGCTCATCTTTTAACGATACAGTCTCTAGGCATTAATCTAGACGTCCTATCTTACCGTTTTCAAAAACTTTGTCCATTATCGAAAAACACTCCAAAAACATGGTTTCTGGGTACCAAATACGAGCCGCGGATTCCAAGGCGGTTATTCACAGCGAAGGGTTGAAATTTTTACAACCTTGAAATTTTTCTTCATATCTTTATCTCCTTCCGAGATACAAAGATTTTAAGTTATTTTAATTGCCGTAACGAGCAGACGTAAGATCTGGTGTGAGGAGGAAACGTCGTTCATGAAAGGGACGAATCACGGATAAATAAGCTGTTAAATGTCTTATTTAACATCAGAAGTGGTCTGGGGACCGCATGTTGTAGTACTGAAGAACATGCAAAATTTTTGTTTACTTAAAATCCGGTCTGAGGTGTAAAATTAATTTTGCTTCATTTCAGTTTCACGTAAGTATCTATCAAAGTCTTGCTGACCCAGAAACTGCTTTTCATATGAGTGAGATGCCCTGCTGTACCAGGAAAAAGAAGGGAATCAGTGGATAAACGCTCCTATCGGACGAAAAAGTGGGTATCACTTGTCTAATTCTACGTTTCTCGACACCTTTCAAAATTTCCCAAAATATTTTGGTGTGTGAACATATTCGCGCTTTTTTATGCTGAGAGAAAAGGAGGCAGTGGCAGTGAGAAAGAGACAGAAAAGTAATAAATACTGGAAGATAGTAGACAATAGGTGTGATATAGAAAGAGGGAAGGGGACAATTGCAGTGTGAGAGAAACGGGGAACAGTGGCGGTGGAACATAGTTGACAGCGACACAAGAGTACCAGGAAAAGACTGGAGGAGATAGTGATAGTAGAAGAGGAATAAAGGAGAAAGTGGAAGTGAGCGAGAGCCGGTGATGACAAGAGACAGAGTTGATGACAATAACAACGAGGAAGAAAGAGATAGTGACAATAAGAAGAGACAGCGGCAATGGTAAGGAATGAATGAGGTAGCAGCACTAAGAGAGAGCAAGTGGGAGACAGTGATGAGAGAAGACAGTAGTAGCAGCGCAGAACGAAGGAGCAATGTCTGCGAGATGTGGATCAGTGGCATGTAGACACAAATAGATAATATCAATGAGAGGGGGGGGGGGGGGGGGGGCTGAATGTGTGAGCGAGAATCGGCAAGTGAGAGTGGTTGCGTAAGAGCGACTTAAAACGATGGACTAGTGAAGGTGAGCGAATTACAGTTAGGGCTGCTTCTGGGAGTCGAACGTTAAAAGGAGCGCGAATATATTCGCAAACCAACATTTTTGGAGGATTTTTAAAGGTGCTGAGGAGGGTAGAAAGAGACAGCTGGTACCTCACATTCCAGTCAGTCTTTTAAAAAGGACCATATTCGCCTTTTTTGTGCTCCGATAGCCTCATTTTTACGCTGGTAAGAAATCTACGAGCAACATTTTCGCTCATTTTCTAAAAGGTGTGAAATGATTCGGCTGCCATTTCATTTTATTAAATTAACAACTATTAGTCCATCAGGCACAGGATGACCGCTATCTTCGCCGCGTAGATTTAACGAACCATAATGCTTCGCTGACATTATTGCTTCAATGTCTAAGTGCTGTAACGGTTGTAGGCTTCTCTGTGTCTTTCATATAGCCCCACAGCCAGAAGTCACACGGTTAAGATATGGTGATCGGGACGGCCTGGCTGTACGGAAATGGCGACTGAAAATTGTAGCATTTCCGAAATGGCGCTTCAGCAGGTGCTTAACTGGATTTGCAATGTGCGGAGGCGCGCCATCTTGCATAAAAATTATCCCATCCACGCATCCATGCTGTTGGGTAGCTGTAATGACGTGGGTGCGCAAAAGCCACTCATACCGCTTATCAGTGACAGTGCAGGGAACAGGACTGGAAGCACCTGTCTCTTCGAAAAAATTTGGCCCTATGATAAAGGATGCTGTAAACCCGCACCACACAGTTACCTTTTCAGGATGAAGTGGTACTGGTTGATTTGCGTGTGAATTTTCCGTTAGCCATATTCGACAATTCGGTGTATTGACATATCCTGTAAGATGGAAGTGGGCTTCCTCTGTCCACAAAATCTTCCAGGGCCAATCATTCTCCCCTTCCATGTGAGCAAGAAATTATAAAGCAAAGGTCTCTCTTGCTGTCGGATCAACGGGAAGCAACTCGTGCACATGGGTAATTTTGAATGGATAGCAAAAAAGGATGTTTCGTAGGATTTTACGAACCGCGCTCAGGGGTATATCCAATGTTCGGCCAGTTCTCCGTGCACTACATGTTTGCACACCACCACTCGTCTCCTCCTGCATTGCTGTAACCACTGCTTCCACTGTCGTCGAAGCAATTCGTTTCCTTCCTATATCAGGTTGCACAGCAAAAGAACGCGTCTTTTCGAATTTCCGAATCATTTTCTCCAGACCCACGGCAGTCATAGGATCAACACCTTTTTTCAAACTCTTCAGTGTCCGGAAATTAAGCAGAGCGACGTGAGCAAAGTCATCATTATTGTGATACAGTTTTACAAGCAGAGCGCGATCCTGCATTGAGACAGTCATGGAGAACGTCGCAAACGGGAAAGGAGGAAAAACCGTGTACCGAACTTCAATGGGTAATGTACATGACAGGTGTTTTCATTTACGTATTCTGACAGATACAGCGCTATCTATTGATCAATTTTCACACTATTTTTTTTCTTCTGCCATACGTTTCCCGTTTCTCCGATAAAATTCCGTTGCAAATTTGACGTCATTCTGACCAGTGGTGTTATTTATACAGCGTTTTGAAAGTTTAACTTTAATTATATTTAAAAAATCCCTCGATTCATTACATTCGTTCAGAAGTAGAGATTTTAGGTGTTTCTCGGCTCACCAGGTATTGGTAGTGAGATTTTGCCACCAGAGCAACACATATCAATTCCTTCTTCCTTCCATTTTAATGCGTCCTGGTGCCTAATTTTTGATCCGTCACCCTATGAGAACTAATTTATTGTTAGCACAGTCAGTTGGTAGATCGGTATCAAATGCAGCCTCATCAGAACCCTCCGGCGTCCCACATGTTGTCGTACAGCCTCTAAATGACGCCTTCGTTTTGAGTCATCAAGCGTCTTGGAAGCCATAAGAGACGGGTGACGCTCAGCTTCTAAAATGCGACGGGCTTGTGACTGTTCTAACGTCTCTGCAGCTCTTAACGCCGTCTGACGTTCTGCGTTCAAGTTCCAGCGGACAGAATATTGCTCTGAGGTTTGTTGGATTCGAGCAAACTTCACGGCTTAAGCTCTCATGGTAGTTAGTATTCACTAAATCAGACTTACCATTGCGAAGCTTATAGCAATAGTTTTAAATAGGGTTCTCGGGCTTACTGTACGATTTTATTGTTTTATCTCCATCAGTATTTGGGGAGAAGAATAAATGATGATGGTCGAAGTACAGAGGATATAAAATGTAGACTGGCAATGGCAAGGAAAGCGTTTCTGAACAAGAGAAATTTGTTAACATCGAGTATAGATTTAAGTGTCAGGAACGCACTGATAATCCTTGTACTT
This sequence comes from Schistocerca gregaria, assembly GCF_023897955.1. Lineage (NCBI taxonomy): Eukaryota > Metazoa > Arthropoda > Insecta > Orthoptera > Acrididae > Schistocerca > Schistocerca gregaria. Next base: position 570,020,319 of record NC_064921.1, on the reverse strand, counting down.
TGATGGAATACCTTGTTTACCTTGAAAGTTAATAAAAATTTTAAAAATGAGGAAATATTTTATTCAGTGATTACATCATAACTAATAACACAGAAATAATAATAAAATGAAAGAAAAGATTATTATAGTCAAATTGTCGAAAAAAACTCCTTGATATTAATAGTTTTTCGCGGAGCAGTTATTCACTTCCCGCGGAACACCAGTGTTCAGCGACACACAGTTTGGGAAACCATGCTCTAGACAGCAGCAGCGACTCGAAAGAACAGCAGAGCGTGACAATATTCCGTACAGCGCCTGGTGGTTTAGCGCGCAGGAACGGTAGCTCAGCATTTTCGGTCAGAGGGTGAGCTACCCTCTGTAATAAAAAAAAAATTGAGTGAACGGATCAACGAAAAACCGGAACGGGTGTCATGAGACGTCCGCCCAGAACATATACAAAGAACAAAATGAGTTCAACAAAGAAAAAATTAGGTCAGAGAGCAAGCTGGTCTCTGTAATAAAAAAAAACTGAGTCAAGGGATAAACAACGAACTTCAACGGCTGTCATACGACGTCCGCTACGACCAAACACATCGAACAATAACTGTAAAAAAAAAAAAAAAAGAAAAACTGGAAGAAAAAGCGCTGAAGTGTGTGCCTGGAAAGTGAAAGGTTGCGGTGTCGAGCCCCGGATATATATATATATATATATATATATATATATATATATATATATATAAGGCTACCTTTTAACCTAACATTCACCTCTCAGTGAAGTGAAGATTCACAAGAGAAGAAACTTGGTTCCGATTCCATGTTACACTATATGACCCCTTTCCCGGGATGGATAGCTGGTTGGGGACCCGCAAGTCACCAAAGTGATGACTAACTGAATGCAGTCGTTTCATAACAAATGCCTAGGGGAAAAAACCATGCGGGTGCCTAATCAATTATTTCCAATTTCTTTAATGCTTTCCGAAAAAAATTTCAGCATGGGAAGCAGCTTTGCATCGTTTACATAAACAAATTTTTCCAGCAGCGCAGCAGATGACTCAGCTTTCAGCTTTCTGCTTTCCATGAATCAAATATAGATACAAACACGATTGTTTTCGTGGCATAGCGACAGTGTCTGCCATAAAAGGTCCATGTCAAAGAATTACTGCAATGAAAATAAACAATGAATAAGAGCATACTAACCATTTCCAAAGGAGTGCCATCGCGGCTACTTACTTACATCAAGGTGTTTTTTTTTTCTTCAACGTCTTATTTTCTTTGTGGTCTTCAGAAACTCCAGTCAGCCAGTCTCTAACTCATTATATGATACAAAATTAAAATGTATTCCCAATCGCACATAATCCGCATAGAATATTTACATATGTAGTAACCAGATTAATTACACTTTGGTGTGCTGCCATAATTTCCATGGGATGTCACTGCAAAGGCCAGTTAAATATGGAACAAATAACATACATGTCTCCTGGTAACATTCCTGGCGTGGCCTGCTTAAATCGTTTACGGTAGGTGAAAGTGACGATGTTCAGTTAACTAACATCATTCTCTTAATTTTGTGCGTAACTCTACGCAGTGTCCCCAAACAAAATTACCGCCACTCCAGAGAAGTCGTCCGGCCACAGGTACTCTGTGGTAACCGAGTGAAATCGGGTGGATCGCTTGTTTCGTTGCAAGTAAATGCAGAATGTACAGAAACGCTGGGGTTACTATTAGTATTATGTGCCAGGTCTAGCGGCTTCTATTAGCTTTGTGTCATTTTTTGTTTACATACAATCAATCTCGTGTCCTTGACAAATTTAAAACATTCTGTAAACATAATTATTCTCTCAAAACTGACCATGAGCGAGAAATGTGGGAGCTGTTATAGGGTAGAGAGTAGAGGGATTTGTTGTCAATCTTGTAGGAAATGCTTTCACTGGGGGGATGCAGTGGCGTAGATGTTGGGAGAACAGAAGAGGCTCTCTCCTGGAACAGCAGAGTATGCAGTAGGAACATTTTGATTAGGGAACAGGAAAGGAAAATCTGTGCCCTTCAGGGACAACTGGAGGAAGCAAGGAAAGAACAGATAAGGATCAAGGAAGATAGGAGGGAGGAGGATGGTTGAGAACTGGCAGCTGGTAGGAGGATAGGAAGAAAGAGAACGCGATCTGATAGTTTTATCATCAACACCAAAAACAGGTATCTACCACTGGCAAAGTTAAGTGGAGAAGAGCCTCAGGTAGAACGAGGAGCAGGAAATGTGCAGCGCACTTAACCGAGGCCAAGAGGCCTAGGAATGTGCAACGTCTTAGGAAGGACAAAGTGCTGCTGCTAGGTAGTAGCCATGGGCGAAGTATAGGGCCTCAGTTACAGGAAAGCTTAGGGGCAGCGTACCAGGATACCAGTATCTGCAAGCCAAATGCAGGGCTAAGTCATGTGATAGAGGATCTAGGGTCTTTAGGTTGTTGTTGTTGTTGTTGTTGTTGTTGTCTTCAGTCCGGAGACTGGTTTGTTGCAGCTCTCCATGCTACTCTGTCCTGTGCAAGCTTCTTCATCTCCCAGTACCTACTGCAACCTACGTCCTTCTGAATCTGCTTAGTATATTCATCTCTTGGTCTCTCTCTACGATTTTTACCCTCCACGCTGCCCTCCAATACTAAATTGGTGATCCCTTGATGCCTCAAAACATGTCCTACCAACCGATCCCTTCTTCTGGTCAAGTTGTGCCACAAACTTTTCTTCTCCCCAATCCTATTCAATACTTCCTCATTAGTTATGTGATGTACCCATCTAATCTTCAGCATTCTTCTGTAGCACCACATTTCGAAAGCTTCTATTCTCTTCTTGTCCAAACTATTCATCGTCCATGTTTCACTTCCATACATGGCTAGACTCCATACAAATACTTTCAGAAATGTCTTCCTGACACTTAAATCTATACTCGATGTTGACAAATTTCTCTTGTTCAGAAACGCCTTCCTTGCTATTGCCAGTCTACATTTTATATCCTCTATACTTCGACCATCATCAGTTATTTTGCTCCCCAAACAGCAAAACTCCTTTACTACTTAGAGTGTCTCATTTCCTAATCTAATTCCCTCAGCATCACCCGACTTAATTCGACTACATTCCATTATCCTCGTTTTGATTTTGTTTGTGTTCATCTTATATACTCCTTTCAAGACACTGTCCATTCCGTTCAACTGCTCTTCCAAGTCCTTTGCTGTCTCTGACAGAATTACAATGTTATCGGCGAACCTCAAACTTTTTATTTCTTCTCCATGGATTTTAATACCCACCCCGAATTTTTCTTTTGTTTCCTTTACTGCTTGCTCAATGTACAGATTGAATAACATCGGGGAGAGGCTACAACCCTGTCTCACTCCCTTCCCAACCACTGCCTCCCTTTCATGTCCCTCGACTCTTATAACTGCCATTTGGTTTCTGTACAAATTGTAAATAGCCTTTCGCTCCCTGTATTTTACCCCTGCCACCTTCAGAATTTGAAAGAGAGTATTCCAGTCAACATTGTCAAAAGCTTTCTCTATGTGTGCAAATGCTAGAAACGTAGATTTGCCCTTCCTTAATCTAGCTTCTAAGATAAGTCGTAGGGTCAGTATTGCCTCATGTGTTCCAGCATTTCTACGGGATCCAAACTGATCTTCCCCGAGGTCGTATTCTACTAGTTTTTCCATTCGTCTGTAAAGAATTCGCGTTCAATACACTAGTTCTTCACAATTAATGAAAGGCCGATCAGATTCACACTGATATACCTAACGAAGAGTTACCGAAACAGCTGCAAGATTATGATAAATTTTCTGGACCAACAAGAACCATTAAAAATTATGAGAAGACCGCGACATTACGAGCAGCGACTCGATTGCAGCAGGACGGCCTGGTACATACAGGACGGCTGTAGGCGGGCGTGAAGGTTTGTCGGGGCGGCCAGCTGCCCACGGAACTGCAGGCAACTGCGCTATGATGGACAGGGTGCTGAACGCAGGCACAGGCAAGCTCGGCAAGCGGCGAGGAGCAGTGGTCACCGGGGTTTCTCCCCGGTGGAAAATTGTGTGTTTAACTTCCAGCGGCGTGGTCCCGGCATGAGCTGAGATGGAGGAGCCCCTTGGCATAAAGTATTGACACAAACTGAAATAGTACTAAAAATACGTAAACTGTCTTATAAGCTTGATAGGAAAAAACTAATGACAATTTTGAGACAGGGAGACGAGCTTATTGAAAATGAAACCACATTCGTAACTTGGAAGGTTAAAAGTTATGAATATCTAGTTATTAATACCTAGTGCTAGCCGTACCCAGCATGTGTTTCAATGCCCCGAGAAGAAAAAAGTGTTTGGTTTTGTAATCTGTTTACTGAAGTACTTTTGAATACACAATGTTTTTGGTTTTTCCGTCCGGTCCGTCCACGGATAAGTCATACGGTTTGGTTGTTTGATTCTGGTGAGAGGACCAAACAGCAATGTCATCGGTCCCATCGGATTAGGGAAGGATGGGGGAAGGAAGTTGGCCACGCCCTTTCAAAGGAATCATCCCGGCATTTGCCTGAAGCGATTTCGGGAAATCATGGAAATCTAAATCTGACAGTTTCCCGACGCGTGAGTTTCCAAATTTATTCCATACTCATATGATATTCTCGAATTAATGAGCATGCAGACTGCTACAAAAATAGGTACATAGAAACACGTCCGTGTTTGGAATACAACGTTGTGTCAAAATTTCAAATCAATCGCCCAAGAAGTTTCCGAGATTTGCTACTATGAACAGGCGAATATAAAATGTAAATGTAAATCTTGGAAAGTTATTGACCGATCGATTTGAAATTTTGACAAAACATTGCCTTGATATTCACCTTTGATTTTATATATATTTTATACGTTTGCGAAATGTGGTGCGAATAGCTTTAATAATAAATAAATAGTAAAACAAACGCCACATCTGACGCAGCAGTTTCTCATACATCTCAATATTTATGACGTCATATCTGCTGAACTGTTTATCATACTGGAATGTAAATTTGCCGACACGTTTAGTGATATATGTGGATACTATATGCAACATATGTTGCTAATAGAGTTATTTAGTAACGAAGTAATACGTTAAAACGTCCTACCCGATGCGGCAATTATACGACATGCACACCGAATATGAAGTAGGCGATAACCTTTTTTTCCTTCATCATTTTCTAGGGGGTGTCACGGAGAAAAAGTTTCGTAAAGATTTGAAGGTATAAATTTTGTAAAAATTGTTGCTAGCTGCTAAGTGGCCTAATTCTCAAATAGCAGATGCATAAATCTTGGTATTTTCGCGATGTGGCATCTCATTGTTTATGAGGTCATATATCCATATGTTTCATAATTCTTTTTTTTTTCTACGGACTTTCACGGTTGTATGGAGAACAACTAACCATAGTTTCATCGCAATCGGGTGAATGGTTTAGGAATGCATAGAGGACAATACTACAAATAAACATTCATTCCTATTTGTATAGATTATTATTTATAAAAAAATTCAATAACTGTATAACAGAATCTGTTACTCAATTCACAATTATGAGAAAAGCGGAAGATGCGAGAAATAAAACGAACACATTACGTTTCTGTTTAAACCGACGTACAGGATGGTTCAGCTAGCCCTGCCGATGTTCTTTTTCGCAATCCGCAATGTTATATTTGCCCTTCAAAAATCAAACGTGAGATTTTCATATTCTCTCTTACACTACGCGCAAACTATTAGTCTTACAGAAAAAAAAGTGCCGGTATGTATAATGTAGTTAAATTTTGTACTGCGATACGTTTTCGCTGGGAGCCACAGTTTCGAATTACTCAGGAAAGCCGTACATACAAAACGTATTTCCACCACTAAACTCATCCCTCAAGAGTCAGAATTTATAGCATGTTGTTCTTGGCACTTCCTACTGCCACTGTACAAAAATTTCCTATTACATGAATTATTTTCGATATTCGACCTTTTTTGTTCTCTGTTGATTGCGCTACTACGCTACAAGAATATTCGATTATTTCGTTAACATTATTAATTTAAACGTGTCCGTGAGGGTAATGAGAGGAAAACAACTTTTGGAAACATTAAACTAAACTAATTATCCTGACACTTCGATCCCAACTTAAGTCTAATAAGCACAGTAGTCTCTCAGTCATAATGCCTGACGAATACAACGATGTAATTGTTTATTTTATGCTGATAACATTGACAAAACTGTTTCATAAAATTTACACAAACGTCAGTTTTACAGTTAGTAAGTGTTCGGCTAAGCTGGTGGCGTAATAAGGCTAGTTAATGAATACCAAAAAAGATAGAATGTGGGAAACAATTGGTGCAGTCGCAAACCGATGGCGACTGAACGAGGGATTGGCGGTGCATTTGAAGGTAACTTTCGTACGTTCCTGAATAACTGGATAACTATAGCTCTAGCGAAAACGTATCCCAGATCAAAATTTACCTACATTAAATTTCCTACGAAGAGGTTCTGTTTACTTTTTTCTGCTCGACTAATTTGCGAATAGCGAGTGAGAAAATATGAAAATATCGGGCGTGGTTTTTAAAGGCCAGATACAACTTTTCAGGTTGGATAATACATCAGTAGGCAGCTGAACCACCCGTATAAAATTTTATAAACGATTTATTTAATTGGACGCAAATAGTGCCGTCACTATGAAATCTTCCATACATATACAAACTGATACTATCGGTATGAGTATCTCTTTCAATAGTCTAACAGTTTTCCTTGCACCGGGTGGTTGTAATTAAAGTATAGATACTCATAGCGGTCCAGTGTGGACTGTAACTATCGCATGGGCAGCGAAACTTTATATTCTAATGCGTTAATGAGGAGCTGATTTATGCTGGAACAAATTAATTCCAATTTTGGTCAGTAGGTGCAAATCGGACGGTGTGCCGCATCTCGTTGACGCCTCCGGTTCTCATATTGAACGAATTGTGCAAGCAGAGGTTAATAATACACTATGTGATCAAAAGTATCCGGACACCCCCAAAAACATACGTTTTTCATATTAGGTGCATTGTGCTGCCACCTTCTGCAAGGTACTCCATATCAGCGACCTCAGTAGCCATTAGACATCGTGAGAGAGCAGAATGGGGCGCTCCGAGTAAATCACGGACTTCGAACGTGGTCAGGTGATTGTCTGTATGCGAGATTTCCACACTCCTAAACATACTTAGGTCCACTGTGACCGATGCAATAGTCAAGTGGAAACGTGAAGGGACACGTACAGCACAAAAGCGTACAGGCCGACCTCGTGTGTTGACTGACAGAGACCACCGACAGTTGAAGATGGTCGTAATGTGTAATAGGCAAACATCTATCCGGACCATCACACAGGAATTCCAAACTGCATCAGGATCCACTATGACAGCTACGCGGGAGTTGAGAAAACTTGGATTTCGTGGTCGGGCGGGTGCTCATAAGCCACACATCACGCCGGTAAATGCCAAACGACGCCTTGCTTGGTGTAAGGAGCGTAAACATTAGACTATTGAACAGTGGAAAAACGTTGTGTGGAGTGACGAATCATGGTACACAAGGTGGCGATCCGATTGCAGGGTGTGGGTATGGCGAATGCCCGGTGAACGTCATCTGCCAGCGTGTGTAGTGCCAACAGTAAAATTCAGAGGCGGTGGTGTTATGGGGTGGTCGTGTTCTTCATGGAGGGGGCTTGCACCCCTTGTCGTTTTGCGTGGAGTATCACAGCACAGGCCTACATGATGTTTTAAGAATCTTCTTGCATCTTACTATTTAAGAACAATTCCGGGATGGCGATTGCATCTTCCAACACGATCGAGCACCTGTTCATAATGCACGGCCTGTGGCGGAGTGGTTACACGACAGTACATCCCTGTAATGGACTGGCCTGCACAGAGTCCTGACCTGAATCCTATAGAACATCTTTGGGATGTTTTTGAAAGCCGGCTTCGTGCCAGGCCTCCCGACCCGCATCGATACCTCTCCTCAGTGCAGCACTCCATGAAGAATAAGCTGCCATTCCCCAAGAAACCTTCCAGCACCTGATTGAAAAATGTTTCAAATGGCTCTGAGCACTGTGGGACTGAGGTCATCACTTCCCTAGAACTTAGAACTACTTAAACCTAACTAACCTAAGGACATCACACACATCCATGCCCGAGGCAGGATTCGAACTTGCAACCGTAGCGGTCTCGCGGTTCCACACTGTAGCGCCTAGAACCGCTCGGCCACTCCGGCCGGCGCACCTGATTTAACGTATGCCTACGAGAGTGGAAACTGGCATCAAGGTTAAGGGTAGGCCAACACCATATTGAATTCCAGCTTACCGATGTAGGCGCCACGAAGTTGTAAGTCATTTTCAGCCAGCTGTCCGGATACTTTCGATCACATAGTGTAACATCCACATCATGCCTTTCTCACTTTTTTGACCTTTTCTGCCCACACCCCGTTCCTAATCCATTACATATAGAAAATTTTATATATATATATATATGTCTTTCTTGCATTAACAGTGCCCAGTTTGCACCTGGGGGCCCAAATTGAAACCAATTCCTTTACTGTGTAAATTGGTTCCCCATTAAAGCATTAGAATTTCTACAAAGTTTCACTGTCATACGATAATTACCATACTGGACCTTGTGAGTACCTGTACTTTAATTATGACTATCACATATATTCATTTATATTCTTGACGTAAATATACGTTAGTGTTTTGACTAGAGTGCTCGATATGGCGAAGTGTATGTTCAAGATTTATTTGAAATTCAAGAAATAATGCTTGAACATTTTATTAGGAAGTCGCAAACTGGTCACACATATTAAATGAATTTTTTATCACTTGTATTTATATAAAATTATTGAATAAATTCTGATTGATGGTCAGAGTGAAAGTACATTGAGTCAAGTAGTTCTCATATCACCGTGCCTTTAAATAAGCGTGCAGGGCAGAGCACATAGTCTTTGTTTCCACACGTTAATCATGGGTCTTTCATCTCCAGTCTGTCGGCTAAGATCTTTTGTAGTAAAGTTCTGCCTTTTGCCGTGAATATTTCGATGTGTGATAGCAGGACTTAGAAATAATTTTTGCGGTCGCGTGTAGGAACTTGTAAGGCTCTGGGATCCGGTTTCAGTTAATAGTTAAGATCTCTCGAGCCGTTTGGTAAATGGCGAGCTCTCGCTCGTGTGAACTTTAGTTTCATTTGTTCATTTTTGTAGCTGTGAAGTTTTAAGTATTTCTGCTTTTAACTGATTCAAAATGTGTGATGGATTTGGGCATAATTAGTCAGGATAGCATTCATGATTATGAAATTTAGATTCGCTGGGTAAGACAGAGTTCATGCAAATGAACATTTAGAGATGGTTACAGTTTTCGTGAGTTTATTGCCCTAACGTGTATATGTATAGCTCAAGCTGTTGGCTGCAAATGCTCTGCTCGCACGAAGTGATTACGACGTAGCACTGTATTTAAGATATTGACCAGTTATTCACTGAGTTTATTATATACGGCCACCATTAACACACACAATGTGAATCTCCGAAATAAATGTTTAGCTCTAATTACAAAACAATCTAATTTAGGGATTTTGACAAACAATTTCCAACCTTAGTTCAGCTACTAATTAACATCTATTTCACCAATGTGTCTCATTACTATTACAAGCTTTAGCATGTACATTACAGTGTTGAGTGGCCGAGCGGTTCTAGGAGCTTCAGTCCGGAGCCGCGCGACTGCTACGGTCGCAGGTTCGAATCCTGCCTTGGGCATGGATGTGTGTGATGTCCTTAGGTTAGTTAGGTTTAAGTAGTTCTAAGTTCTAGGGGACTGATGACCTCCGATGTTAAGTCCCATAGTTCTCAGAGCCATTTGAACCATTTTGAACTGTGTTGTTGTTTGGGCTGTAGAGCACCTGTGTACCGCCAGCGCCTTACTGACGACAGCGAGCTGTGCTAAGAGTTATAGGCCGTATATTGGCCACACGTCATTGGCAAGTTCTACAGCGTAGTCGTTATTTGCTCGGAAAGGCTACACGACGTGAGTGAGTAGAAGAGTCGCCGGGTGAAGTGGTACGACACACACAAGGTTGAAACTGAACACTGCCAAATTTCTGTAAAGCATGCAGTATTTCTTTTGAATTAGAAGACAAAGTGAAATAGGATTTTCTTAGCCTGGAACGGATTTTCTATGGCCACAGGCATCAGAAGCCTGATCATATATATGTACTGACTATACCGGATGAGATTTAGGAAGCTACTGGCAGACTCTTATTGATTTTCAAAATTTCCATTTTTGATACAAATGTCATCGATCACTTCTGGAAAAACTAAGCTTTGTCGATGATTTTTTTTTTGCCTCTGAAGGGTCCTTGAAATCAATAGTAAAGGACAATGCCACACAGTTTTCGTCGCAGGGATCCACATTTTTCTGTGAAAGAAATGACATTTCACACTTTAAAACTGCACCATTTCATCCTGAAGGAAACTGATTCGCTGAAAGGTTTGTACAGACATTCAAGTATCATACGACAAACCTCATTCAACAACAATAAAAACAATGCATTGTTGATTTTTGTCAGTATAAAGCAGGCTCGTCCAAGAAATGCGCCCGGCGGGCGCGCCCGCGCCCCGCGGGCGCAAGGCAGTGTAGTTCAGAGCCCCGTCCGCGACCGTGTGTCGCTGGTGTCGGCATAGGAGCGAGGGAGAGAGCTGCGGAGCGAGGGAGACCGCACAGCACTGCTCTGCGCTGGACTGCCCCGCGGTGACAGCCAACGAAAACAAAATAAGAGAGGAAGCGTACCTCCGTAAAAGAGGTCCATGAGCCGTAAAAGAAGCAACAACTAGTGTTCGTGTGGCAGAGTTAATGCGCAAAGCTTTAGAAAACAATATCCAAAACAAGAATCGAGGAACAACTTAGTAGTTTCCTGACGCACAGGTTGATTCTATTAGTACTGCACATGCACACTCGTCACTTGTACAATAGGCGTCTTCTGAAAAATATATCAGTTTCTTAAATGAACAAGGGTAATAAATATTCTGTTGTAGAAATAGTTTTATGTGAGGGGTATAGAGTCTCATTCTTACCGTTAGTAGTTACAAGTAAATATTTTTTGTTATACTTCGTGCTAGCTACAGCTCTTTGTATCCCTTTTCAGAGTTTAGGAATCTGGTCATTAGTTTGCTGTCTTGTACGTAATAATATTAACTGACCAAATTGGAAAACTTATTAAAAAATAAAGTGAAGGTTCTAAAAAAGCTCTTTGATTCTTACAGTCAACGTTGTTAAAGAAGAGAATTAACATTTTACAGGTTTTTCTTTTTCGAGGAAACGATTTTGTCTAGTTTTGGCAGAATATTCTGTGAGAATTACTCAAATTTTTTACCGCCAAGTAACGATCGGTTCTTAGTTTTAGCAAGCTTTAAAAGAGAGAAAAAGCGTTCACAAATATACGTGGACCAAAAAATGGTTAAATCGCTCTGAGCACTATGGGACTTAAATGCTGAGGTCATCAGCCTCCTAGAACTTAGAAGTACTTAAACCTAACTAACCTAAGGACATCACACAACACCCAGCCAGCACGAAGCAGAGAAAATCCCTGACCCCACCGGTAATCGAACCCGGGAACCCGGGCGTAGGAAGCGAGAACGCTACCACACGACCACGAGTGTAATTTGCAAATGATCTGAACATAATCTCAAAAATTCACATCTTCTTTAACGCTGTCTAGTGCAGGAAAGTGCCCACAAGTCTTCTCAAGCAACTGTTTTTCCCACAAAAAAAGTTTTTTTTTTTTAATGCTTGAATCGCCTGCACTAAATCAACAACAGAGTGATTTTCGCCTTGGAGTGAAATGTTCAAAGTATTTAAATGACCAGTAAGGTCACTCAAAAAAGGCAAATTCGCCACCCACTTAGGATCACAAAGTAATTCTTCTGGACGTCCTTTCAATTCCAGAAAGGTATTATTTCGCCTCTCAAGGAGAAAAACTGATGAAGCACCTTTCCTGTGCTCAGCCATCTTACTTCGGTGTGGTAGGGGGTGTCCGGGTATTCCGCTTCGATGTTAGCCAGAAATCGTCTAAATTGGCGGTGTGTGAGCCCATGCGATCGAAGATAATTAACCGTTCGAAGAATTGTGTCCATAACAGTTTTTATGTTGACAATCTTCGCACAAAGTGCCTCCTGGTGTATCAGACAATGGACTGCCGCGAATAAGGAACAGCCGACTTGAGCCATTTTTGGTCTGACTTAACCAAGGAACCCAGTGCGTGTCCCTCGTAGCGCAGGGGCTCTCTCCGTTGTTACCCGGGTCACGCGCTCCGTTTTAAATCCATTGACTCTAACACGTTTTCCACAGCTAGAAAAATACCCAAGACCGTGGTTATATCTTTTAATGTTATAAGGTCGAGAAATTTTTCGGTGACACGCAGATTGTCGTCGACAGCGCGAATGAATATGACGAGCTTAGATATGTCCGCAACGTTCGCGGACTCGTCAAGAGCGATAGAAAATGAAATGAAGTTTGCCGCTGTCTCCATTAATTGCTGCTTCATACCTGAGGCCGTATCTTCGACTCGGAGAGCAACAGTTTGAAGAGAAAGAGCTATTTTTTCAAGTTTTTCCCTGAGGTCTGCAGGACAAATACAAGCCACCGAGTCGACCAGGCAATCCTTGATGAGATTCCCAGCCGCAAAGGGTTTCCCTGCTTTCGCAATTCTCAGCGAGCATTTGTAACCTGTGCGCAAACTTGGCCCACCTGTTTCCTGCTCCTACCACGGCAAAAAAAGAACATACAATTAATTTTGTACAATCATTTTAACAATCAATTGTTTCATTCATTGAAAATCAAATTAAAAAACTAACAAAAAGAGATTGGTTTTAGGTGCATTTTCCTCCAGTTCCTCTGAAAAGCGACCTTAGACTCTAGCAAGGACAGCGAAACGTGGTCGCAAAATAAATTTTTATCTGTTGAAATATTTGAGTTTTAATTAATTGAAAACAAATATACAAAAAGAAATAATGACTCTTAATGACACTTTGCTGCCCGAGAGATCGTTTGTGACGGCTTATCAGAAAGTGGCACAAAATAACGCGCATGAAACTTTTTCTTACGTGTGTGCGACGCGAATTAATGCAACCCAAATATAAAAATTAAGCGAAAAGGAATGTTCCTTGTTGCTGACAATTTGATATTCGATAACTGGCACATTGCTAAGTGACATATCAGATCATAAAACATAGTTTTATTTATCATCTTTATAAATAATAGAGAGCCATACGGTAGGAAACACTTATTTCACTGTAATGCTGCTTGAAATTTTCTTTCAGTTTTTGAAGCTTTGACTGGCGTTCTTTCTGCGACAAATTTCTCGAACTGTTCCTTGTGACAGGTATTAAAGAGCCGTTCAATCGAGTGCTTTTTTAAATACACAAGGTTTCGATGACATACTAAACATTTGGTATGAGTTTCGAGAGCAGTACAAAGAAAATTACTTTCCCACTCTGGTTTAAATAGTTCGGACGCGCCTCTCATCTTTCTTTTGGTCTGCTGCTGTTGACCACCCATCTCGATCCACTGTAGTCTTGCGTCTGTTGGGTAACGGCTTTGCATTGTATCAATGCTTTTGACCGCTGTTGGCGCGGCGGTCTGCCGTCCATATGAAGCGCGCGTACAGCGGCTTGGCGAGACGCAGTCCGCACGGCCAGCTAGGCGACACGGCTCAGCCACTGCGACAACATACGAATTCGCCCGGGGCGCTGGCCGCGGTGGGCCATCACGGGCGCTAGCGACCCAGGGGCACCGTTTGGACGAGCCTGGTATAAAGCCACTCCATCTCCAGCTGAAAAACTGCAAGGGATATCGCTCCATACCTTTTTTCTTTTGTTCATACGAACAGCAGCGGTCTGTCTGCCCTATACTGAACAAAAATAAATGTCTATAAATTAAATAATTTTTAAAAACTTCTTATCTTTTTAAAGAAAACTTCAGCATTAAAAATATCTTTAAATTAGGGCAAGTCTATAATGTCAGCATTAAAGATGGTGCTACATGCGCGTCATTGGACATCACTGATCTCAACAATAATATACCACTTGTCTAAACTATTAATGTTATAAAAGACAGCTTGATTGAACACGAAATTATGAATTTACGAGAAATTTCAGAATTTGTTAAATTATTTGAAAACACATTATCTATTAATTATTTCGCATTCAATGGAAATATATGCTTTCAGAGACGTGGCGTTGCCATGGGTAACAACTGATGTTATTATCAGTGCACCTTCCTGTCATTCCCTGAAATACAGAAAAGCATCATTGTAACCCATGATTCACAGAATTTTGAAGCTGCCATTAGAGTCACATATTATGTAGAAAGAGATTAATGTTCATAAGCAGTCGCTAACGTCAATAATTATGACACTCAAAATGTTGATTCTTTATTCAGAAAAAAAATTACTAAATTGATTTATTTAGGTAATATTAGGTAACAGTAATAAATTATTCAAGAAGATATAATTAACAACAACCTTTACAAATAACAATCTACGGCATAACAAACCAATGGCAACCATAATAGTAAGTACCTAAATTCCAGTGTCTATAAAATACTTTGTCATACTTGTGTCAAAATATAGTGGACAAACAAGCGGAAATTTTCAAAACAGATTCCGTGATTAGGAATGACAGGCAGTAACTCTATTTTGAGGCAAATGCATAGCACACAATTATCATTCTGTAGAGTCTACTTGTATTTCAAATAACCTGAAATTTTTTTGCAGTGCTCCCAAGGGCCTGCCGCTTGATACTTTAGAAGTATTAGAAATTTGTGTTCGCCATAAAATTAACCTTCACCATTTCTTAATGAACAACTGGATTTCAGAGAGAAACTGTTTTCCGGTCTCTTTGATGTTTTACCCTGAAACTGCGCCTTCTTCTGTTCCATTTCAAAAATTTGTTTTTACTTATTATTTGTCCGCCCCCGGTAGCCGAGTGGTCAACGCGACCGAATGTCAATCCTAAGGGCCCGAGTTCGATTCCCTGCTGGGTCGGAGATTTTCTCCGCTCAGGGACTGGGTCTTGTGTTGTCCTAATCATCATCATTTCATCCCCATCGACGGGCATCGACGTCTCACACCAGACGAGTGTAACCCCTATGTTTGCGTAGTAGAGTAATGGTGGTGTACGCGTACGTGGAGAACTTGTTTGCGCAGCAATCGCCGACATAGTGCAACTGAGGCAGAATAAGGGGAACCAGCTCGCATTCGCCGAGACAGATGGAAAACAGCCTAAAAACCATCCACAGCCTGGCAGGTTGACTGGACCTCGACGCAAACCAGCCGGGTGGATTCGTGCCCGGGACCGGGCGCTCCTTCCCGCCCGGAAAGCTGTGCGTTAGACCGCACGGCCAATCGGGCGAACCATGCCTAAACATACTCATGCACTAAGGTACTAATGGCGTTTTTTTACTATTTTTAATACACTTCTCCTCCCTCCATGAACCATGGATCTTGCCGTTGGTGGGGAGGCTTGCGTGCCTCAGCGATACAGATAGCCGTACCGTAGGTGCAACCACAACGGAGGGGTATCTGTTGAGAGGCCAGACAAACGTGTGGTTCCTGAAGAGGGGCAGCAACCTTTTCAGTAGTTGCAGGGGCAACAGTTTGGATGATTGACTGATCTGGCCTTGCAACACTAACCAAAACGGCCTTCCTGTGCTGGTACTGCGAACGGCTGAAAGCAAGGGGAAACTACAGCCGTAATTTTTCCTGAGGGCATGCATCTTTACTGTATGATTAAATGATGATGGCGTGCTCTTGGGTAAAATATTCCGGAGGTGAAACAGTCCCCCATTCGGATCTCCAGGCGAGGACTACTCAAGAGGACGTCGTTATCAGGAGAAACAAAACTGGCATTCTACGGATCGGAGCGTGGAATGTCAGATCCCTTAATCGGGCAGGTAGGTTAGAAAATTTAAAAAGAGAAATGGATAGGTTAAAGTTAGATATAGTGGGAATTAGTGAAGTTCGGTGGCAGGAGGAACAAGACTTTTGGTCCGGTGAATACAGGGTTATAAATACAAAATCAAATAGGGGTAATGCAGGAGTAGGTTTAATAATGAATAAGAAAATAGGAGTACGGGTAAGCTACTACAATACAGCATAGTGAACGCATTATTGTGGCCAAGATAGACACGAAGCCCACGCCTACTACAGTAGTACAAGCTTATATGCCAAATAGCTCTGCAGAGGATGAATAAATTGATGAAATGTATGATGGGATAAAAGAAATTATTCAGGTAGTGAAGGGAGACGAAAATTTAATAGTCATGGGTGACTGGAATTCGAGAATAGGAAAAGGGAGAGAAGAAAACATAGTAGGTGAATATGGATTGAGGTTAAGAAATGAAAGAGGAAGCCGTCTCGTAGAATTTTGCACAGGGCATAACTTAATCATAGCTAACACTTGGTTCAAGAATCATAAAAGAAGGATGTATACATGGAAGAATCCTCGAGATACCAGTAGGTATCAGATACTGACGGGTTTCAGATTATATAATGGTAAGAGAGAGATTTAGGAACCAGGTTTTAAATTGTAAGACATTTCCAGGGGCAGATGTAGACTCCGACTGGTTATGAACTGTAGATTAAAACAGAAGAACTGCCAAAAGGTGGAAATTTGAGGAGATGGGACCTGGATAAACTAAAAGGAACAGAGGTTGTACAGAGTTTCAGGGAGAGCGTAAGGGAACAATTGACATGAATGGGGGAAACAAAAACAGTAGAAGAAGAATGAGTAGCTCTGAGGGATGAAGTAGTGAAGGCACCAGAGGATCAAGTAGGTAAAAAGACGAGGGCTGCTAGAAATCCTTGGGTAACAGAAGAAATATTGAGTTTAACTGATGAAAGGAGAAAATATAAAAATGCAGTAAATGAAGCAGGTAACAAGGAATACAAACGTCTCAAAAATGATATCGACAGGAAGTGCAAAATGGCTAAGCAGAGATGACTAGAGGACAAATGTGAGGATGTAGAGGCTTATCTCACTAGGGGTAAGATAGATACTGCCTACAGGAAAATTAAAGAGACCTTTGGAGAAAAGAGAGGCACTTGTATGAATATCAAGAGCTCAGATGGAAACCCAGTTTTAAGCAAAGAAGAGAAAGCAGAAAGGTGGAAGGAGTATATAGAGGGTCTATACAAGGGCGATGTACTTCAGGACAATATTATGGAAATGGAAGAGGATGTAGATGGAGATGAAATGGGAGATACAATACTGCGTGAAGAGTTTGACAGAGCACTGCAGGACCTGAGTCGAAACAAGGCCCCCAGAGTAGACAACATTCCATTAGAACTACTGACGGCCTTGGGAGAGCCAGTCCTGACAAAACTCTACCATCTGGTGAGCAAGATGTATGAGACAGGCGAAATTCCCTAAGACTTCAAGAAGAATGTAATAATTCCAATCCCAAAGAAATCAGGTGTTGACAGATGTGAAAATTACCGAACTATCAGTTTAATTAGCCACAGCTGCAAAATACTAACAGAATTCTTTACAGACGAATGGAAAAACTAGTAGAAGCCGACATCGGGGAAGATCAGTTTGGATTCCGTAGAAATGTTGGAACACGTGAGGCAATACTGACCTTACGACTTATCTTAGAAGAAAGATTAAGGAAAGGCAAACCTACGTTTCTAGCATTTGTAGACTTAGAGAAAGCTTTTGACAATGTTGACTGGAATACTCTCTTTCAAATTCTAAAGGTGGCAAGGGTAAAATACAGGGAGCGAAAGGCTATTTACAATTTGTACAGAAACCAGATGGCAGTTATAAGAGTCGAGGGACATGAAAGGGATGCAGCGGTTGGGAAGGGAGTGAGACAGGGTTGTAGCCTCTCCCCGATGTTATTCAATCTGTATATTGAGCAAGCAGTAAAGGAAACAAAAGAAAAGTTTGAAGTAGCCATTAAAATCCATGGAGAAGAAATAAAAAGTTTGAGGTTCGCCGATGACATCGTAATTCTGTCAGAGACAGCAAAGGACTTGGAAGAGCAGTTGAACGGAATGGACAGTGTCTTGAAAGGAGTATATAAGATGAACACAAACAAAATCAAAACGAGGATAATGGAATGTAGTCGAATTAAGTCGGGTGATGCTGAGGGAATTAGATTAGGAAATGAGACACTCTAAGTAGTAAAGGAGTTTTGCTATTTGGGGAGCAAAATAACTGATGATGGTCGAAGTAGAGAGGATATAAAATGTAGACTGGCAATGGCAAGGAAAGTGTTTCTGAAGAATAGAAATTTGTTGACATCGAGTATAGATTTAAGTGTCAGGTAGTCATTTCTGAAAGTATTTGTATGGAGTGTAGCCATGTATGGAAGTGAAACATGGACGATGAATAGTTTGGACAAGAAGGGAATAGAAGCTTTCGAAATGTGGTGCTACAGAAGAATGCTGAAGAGTAGATGGATAGATCATATAACTAATGAGGAGGTATGGCATAGAATTAGGGAGAAGAGGAGCTTGTGGCACTGCTTGACTAGAAGATGGGATCGGTTGGTAGGACATGTTCTGAGACATCGAGGGATCACCAGTTTAGTATTGGAGGGCAGCGTGGAGGGTAAAAATCGTAGAGGGAGACCAAGAGATGTATACGCTAAGGAGATTCAGAAGGATGTAGGTTGCAGTAAGTACTGGGAGATGAAGAAGGTTGCACAGGATAGAGTATCATGGAGAGCTGCATCAAACCAGTCTCTGGACTGAAGACCACAACAATAACAACTATACTTATACGATCGCATGTCTGACTAGCACTCACATTGTATGCTTACATTGCAAATGACCGTGTATCTTCCATAGTAAGACATAGCCATGACAAAAAGTCACGACGGATGTATGCGACCACATTGGAAAATTGTGTTGCCTGCAAAATGCTGGATAGGTCGCTGAGGGAAAAGTTATTGACTGAATGCAAACTGTCTTAATTAATCAAATATTACGCCTTTTGCTGTTGCCGTCATCAGATATCCAACTTCAAGTAATCAGTGGACGTAATAGTCACATATTGTGGTAACAAACGTTAGCAGATACAACAACATGTAACTTTTAAATTCACTTGTTACTTGAAGTTGGATATCTGATGATGGCAAACGCCGAAAGGCGTAATATTTGATTAATTAAGTCATTTTGCATTCAGTCAATGACACTGAACATCATTTTGCAACTACCCATATTTTCCATATAATGATTATAAGTGTACGTTTCTATTTTATACCTGCACAAATTAGTGCTTCAATAATGTTACTATACTCGTGCAGTTATTGTTTTAATTATTCTTTACTCTCCATTTAATCCATGATGTACCTCTTATCCATTTTCGGGGTTGCGCTAATTATTGTAACGTTCGTTAATTATTTAAATTTGAACTATATATCAGGTAAACGATATTATGGTCATCACAAATTACACTTATTTGTTTCAAGTCAAAGTTTAAATAACTGCCCAATACTTCTATATCTTTGGCTGGTGGTCGTAATATTTCAGTGTATACACCGTTTCCTAAAATGAAGAACAACTGCGTTCACTTGTAACTGAAGGCGATTGTTCTTTACTTTGCGAAAGTAATAGCGTCATGGAAGAAACAGAGACAGTAATGAATAAAATTAAGATGTAAACCGTTTCCTTGGTTACGGGTGGCGCCCCTTCCGACTCTTCGCTCTGCACACATTTCGTGACGTGTATTGTCAGTGGTGTAATGACTATTGCTCCAACTATATCTAACGCATCTGTTATATTAACTGTGTGTGCTAATATTACGATATATATTTTGTACCAAGGCAAAGTTGTAATACCAGGCCATTACTTCTTTAATCGAAACATATCGATGCTTACATCGTTACCTTGTTACTAATGGCGTCCCTTCTCAGCCATCTTTGCTGAAAACATGTTTCGCGCAAGTCGTTGTAGAGGGCGCGTTGTGTCTAATGCCAACATCAGTTGTATATTTCGCCATTATTTTTCTTTTACATGAACTTTTGTTTTATTACGCTAAGATCTATTCTAATTTTTTTAACACAGTGGTCATGCTCTAAATATTTGACTCTAAATTTGTCTTTGTACTTATTTTATCCATATTTCGCGCTTGCACAGACGATTCTTGAGACGAGATCCATTCTAGCCCGCAGCCGCTGCATGCCCGTCAGCCATGCCAGAAGGCCCCTCTTCACTGGACCTGCTCCTCAAGTGCCCATGAGCTCAAAGCCTTGTGGGATCGCGCCGCCTACGCCTCCGTGGCACCTCCCTGCTCTCGCCCCTATTGACAATCGTGAACATCGTCAGAGTTGGTACTCGCTACGCATCGTCACAGAAGGACATTTCAGTTGTACTCGTAGGGACTTCATCCTCTAAAGCTGTCTGAGTTAGTTCATCGTTAATAAACAAACTGTTGTAATTCCAATGTGTGCATATCAATAGCCACCTTGGTAACCCACTCTCCCAAAGATACTTCTGAGGTTAGGATTTTAGTCTTTCAACTCTCAGGACGCTAAAAGCATTGAATACTTGGCTGCACACCGACTGATTATTACTGTTCATTAGACTATTGTTTCAAAAACGGTGAATGGCATGTACCTCTGAATTATATATTAGAGACTTTTAAATTCACATCTTCAATATTACCGGTATGTAGGTCTCGGGTGAGACATCAGCAACCTACAGGGACAGGCTTTCTACACATCAAAAAAGGGAGTGAGAATGAGAGCTAACGTAAACAAGAGAGACGCTTGTAGAGGATTTTTCAGGAAACATAAAATACGCTTTAATACAAGAAAACAGACGCACAACGAAGGAATTATTCGAAGAGAACAGAAATCGGTAGATGTGAAGTATGTGTACAGACAAACAAATATTTACAATTTCAGTAAAACTGGATGATTTATTCAAGAGAAAAAGCTTCACAAATTGAGCAATATTTTCCTTATGCGAGCAGTTATTTGCCTTTGCAGTGATTGACAGAGTTGTTGGATGTCCTCTTGGGGAATATTGTGTCAAATTCTGTTCAGTCGGCGGATCTGATTGCCAAATCCCGAAATGGCTAGAGGGCCCTGTCGATAATCATCCAAACATAGTCAACTGAGGAGAGATCCGGCTACCTTGCTGGCCAAGGCTGGGCTTGGCAAGCACGAAGATAAGCAGTAGAAACTCTCGCAAAGTACAGGCGATCATTGTCTAGCTGAAATGTGAGCCCTTACAGCTCAGCAGTATGTCTTCAATATTCTATGCCCCCTTTTGTGAGAGTTTCTATTGCTTATCTTCCTGCTTGCCAAACTCTGCTTTGGCGAGCAGATCTCTCCCCCCAAAGGGGAATGTTGAGGATCATAGGAGTAGGGGAACAAAGTGAGCACGACCCCACATTGCATTGTTGCCAGATTTATTCAGGATGGCGGATACAAAATGTTGGCGATAGATGTGGCAACGTCGCAATGGCTTCATGATGGAAAGTTCAAATTTTGGCGGGAAAATTAGTAAATTTGGCTACCTCCACAAATCTAACACCCCTCCCCTTGTCTCCCCTATCTGGAAGTTGGTAGGAGAAGGACTCAGTCAGAGCTGGGTTGCTAGATAGGATGGACACAAGTCTTATTTCGTATTCATTGTGTACTCAGACAATTTGAGTTGTCATAGACAATACCTCCATCCTGTGTCTTCACCATGAGATCTGGAGACCAACTGATGTAGTTCACAGCACCCCCCCCCCCCCCTCCTATGATGTAATCCAAGATGGCGGTCTGGGAAAAAAATGGCAGAAGGACTTAGTCTGTTTCTACCCATTGGACTAGGAGGAGAAGGACGTGTATAGTAGCTGTAGCCATGCATGTGAGGACTGTGTCGATAGAAATGATATTTGGTGAAGTCGAATACCTTTCATGAAATAACGAATATGCAGCAGAATGGGGCTAAGTTATGCTTCACGATTCATACTGATAAATGCATGTGCTCTGTTATTCAACAAAAGTACAGTCAGTTAGTCTTCCGAAGTGCAAGAGGCAAGACATTCACCCACTCCAGTGCAAGCATCCATATGTACAATTGAGGAAAAGCTGATGGTGAGTGGGATGAATTTAATATGTATACTACATGCAAGAACACAGCTGAGGACTGTATCCGTAGCCTCCTACACAATGAGTGGAAAGAAAAGATAATGGACAAGTGTGTGGTGAATGCTTTTCCACAAATAATGGCAATACACTGGGATGGCGTGAACATGCATTTCAGTACTCACACAGATTGATGCTTGTGCTGGAACTACCTACCTTTTTTGAAATTTCATAACACCCCCCATCAATTTCGCCATATTCAATAATGAAACACAGATGTTCACCTTGAGGTTTTGGAGACCATCTGACCTAGTTCACACCACCGCCACCAGAATGCGCGGTCGGTCCTCCACCACTCTCCTCCTGGGATACAGTCAAAGATAACGGTTCAGAAAAAAAGGGTGGGAACCAATAGGAGCCCTGAATCCAGTCACGTGATAGCTTTCAGCCAGTAGGATGGCAGTCCCTAGTGACATAATCGGAGGGGATATAGGGCAAGCTCAGCAGCTCTGCGGCCTCAGTCTCACTCAATCAGCCAGCTGCAACTGCACCTTAATTCCACACAACCATTATACATATTTTGTTATTCTCTGTCTCAATCTTCACCTCCTTAATGCAATAGGGGATAGCTTTTTTTGTAAATAACATCAAAGATGTATGGTAAGGAATTTTTTTTTCGTTTATTCATTTCACACATATACAGTTCAGTTCTTGAGATTACAATATAGTTCTCGAGGTAAAATTTGACTCTGCTGTTCCAATGCACAGATACTTTTAACTTATATGCTATAACAGTAACACTAGTTGACAATATTTTTTATAATTTTGTTTCCAATAGCACTGGATGAGAATGTTTACAATATTTTATAATTCTACGCTAAAAACTAATGCAGAGATATTTTTACTACAACTAAATTCCACAGTCCCAGTAGTATAGCTTTTACAGTAATTCTGATGGACTGTGCACACTTTGAATATAATTTTAACAGCCGCGGTAGCAAAGGTATTTGCAATAATAAAAATTCAGATGGACTGTGAGCTAAGATATATATATTACTCTAACTTGAATGGCTAGTGGCAGGTGAAAAACTTAAAAACTATTCTATTTAAAAGACACACACGGTGCATAGATATATATTTACAGGCTGCACATACGTTATGTACGAATAAATAAATATACAAGTATCTTTTTTCTGTTTATGCTTTTTTAATAAATATAAATATTTTTTTTTCTGCTTTTTTAACTTTTTCACAGACATGGTGTGCATATATAAACTTTTCTTCTCGTTCCTTTTATCTTTTTTCCCACACAAGGTGTGTGTGTGTGTGTGTGTGTGTGTGTGTGTGTGTGTGTGTGTACGTAACAAACGCGCACACACACACACACACACACACACACACACACACAATCTCTCTGTCTCTCAAAATTACTTACACTATGATAAAACGATCATACTACAACTCTGCAGGCACTCATTCTCTCTCTCTCCCTCTCTCTCATTCTCTCGCCCTCACCCCTTCTCTCGCTACAGGTGAATAATTAGAGGTATGGGAGAGTTTCATTCCCATCACCACAAATGACCCTTTTATCGTCATGAGGCGACAGGCCGATTTTAGATTGCAACACCGTGTACACTCGGGTCCTGTCGAGCGAATACTAGTTTTCTGTACCACATGCGATGGTTGCGGTACAGCACAGTGAACACTGCTGTACAGGCACCGCAGATATTCTTTGAGAGAGGGCTCTTGATGCCATATGTCGCACACCCTCAGCCTGCCTCTGGGTGGCACCTTCCACTGTGCAATACGCATACATTTCTGATCACAGATCTACAAACTCAACCATCGGCAATCCATTCACGTCGTCTTTCATAAGGCCAATAACATTCTTGTTCTGTGGAACAATACCATAAGGATTATCAGCCGTTATGAGCATGTATCGAATTCATTACCGTGGTACCTCATTACTTCATATGGACTGCAGTTCTTCACCTAATAGATGAAGCTATCTGTAACCATATAAAATAATTTAGAATCTGCAAAACGAGTTTTCACAAACATAATAGAGTTTGGATAGGTCTAGTGTGCACATAAATAGGTTTCGCAAACTCTACTGCCGTCTTTGCCATCTCCACAGCAATGAAGTTCTTATTGAATATGGTGACCCACTCAAAATTTGGCCTGGTAATGCATTTTCTTACGTCATAACGCCCATCCCATTCTGTTCTGATCAAAATTTCACGTCTTTTCCTCAAATTCTCCATTGTTTTACCGAAAACTGAATTACTCATTAATTTTTAAAAATCTTTCTCGTAGTTACACGTCGCGGAAGCTCTCTGTCTCGTATTCAAATCAATATACTCCTTCAATCAGGGGTACTGCCTGAAGGAGATAGTCCAGGTGATTCTAACTAGCTCCATCCCCAAGCTGAGACACTGATGGAAATTACGATAATAAATAATGTATCTCCGCTTATTTCCCAGCGCTGTCTTCAGTTTTGGGGTGAGTTCTGCCTCCACCACATACCCTACATCAGAATCAGCTGCCATACCCAACTTTGATTTTTCCACATAATCCCTTGCCTTTGTCTTTGGGCACCCACCGAAACTCACCAATTGGCAGTGATTGTTGCATGGCGTGCCCTTTTAAGTTATTTACGTCCAAGTACATTATGTAACTCGAATCAAGGGATGCGTTGACCCTGTCACCCATTCGTCGGTTATTTGCCTTGGAATGCCTGTGGACACATTGGCAAAGTCTCCCACAGATCCCTCACTTAAATAATCATTGACCGATGCTGACACACTTCTTTTCTTTAAGAAACATGTCTGCACCAGTCAATAATTCGATATTGCACTTCTTTTTCTTGAGCATTGCGTCCGAGGACAATTCAGGTGCGGTGAAATAAAAGGTGGGATCCAGAGAACAGGTGGTCATGCATAGACTCCAGATTTTCTCGAAATCGTCCGCAAGCAAGCGCACGTACAGCCATGTGTACTCTCCTGAAGTGGAGATGTTGAATTCCCAGCTTGTTCACACTCTGCATCTGTTATGGCGTCACCTGTAAGGTTATGTCGGGTAGTCTGGTTTCGTTGAGTTTCACCATACTATCCTCATACGTGTATGGGAAAAACTCCTTTCTAGTCACAAGTTGAAACAAATCTTTATTCTCCTTCCATTTGGTCATGGGAACCTTGCAGCTGTAAAGCTTATCAACCTTGCACGAAAGTTTTTCGAATTGAGTGAGCAGCCAAGCCACAGGATTACCCTCGACATAAGATTTGTAGCGGTTAATACTCGGATCATAGGATGATACAATTTGGCACGCTGCCACATATGGTACGTGTTTTTCGGTAAAGGTGGTATGTGAGGCCATGGGGTCCCTACATAGCGGGTCACAGGAGCGAGAAGGCATTAAAAGTCCGCGTACACTACAAACGGGCATCGCTCCTGGTGGAGAGCATTTTTAAACTTTATGAATTTGTTTTCCTCAGTGGGCATAATAACACGTACTGGGTCCTTGGAAGCGCAATCTACTAGATGTGTCACTAATAACTTGTAATAACTAGTCTGAGGAAAAATAATTTCTGCACCTTCAGCGAATATGCTGTTTACCTTTGAGTGCATTCATCTGGGAGACGAGAAGGAGGGACATGTCTTCGATCCAACATAATGATAATTATGGCCTGCAGAGAAGAGTAGCATGTTTACATGCATCTCACGCTCACCGGAAAATTTTGAGAACTGGAGGGAGACAACGACAATATGCTTGTCTGCTCATCTGACTTGCTTTTTCTCTCCAGGCCATAAACGTGAACCGACATTCCAGTATTACCCGCCTTAAATTTAGGTATGTCCTGGATCTTGTTGGGGGACTCGATACCATCAAAGTTATAATAACTATGAATATTATCACCTACAAAGTAAGTACTGGGACGCCCAGGATGAGCTCTGTAAGCGTAATTTCTCTCGCAAGCCAGGATTGACCTTGCAAAACAAACCTGATCCTTTCTAATGTATTTTCGACATTAATGCATGCCCGCTTATTAGCTATATTTTTAGGGATCTTGATACAGCTGGACCCTCCATTTACCAGATCATAGACCTGCGTATGGATGTCTAGGTGTAGAATTCGGCTGGACCCTCTCACTTCAGTCTCAGGAAACTCAGCCAAGATGGATTTGCGAAATCACTCGGCGATTGACGTGCTCCGTGATATCATGCCATTCCCCCCCCCCCCCCCACCCCCAAAGATAATAAGTACTTTTCTCTTCAGTGCCAGAATTAGCATTGCGGGGGGGGGGGGGGGGGGGGGGAGCAGTTCGACGCAAAGCACTGCGAGATACTGCGGATCATTGACTGCCTTGAGAAGCTCCTTTTCCAAGACAGGAAGGCACGCCCTTAAAAAAACCATCAGGGTCGCGGTACCCTCCTGTCGGATTCTCGATCCTCGTGAACGAGATTCGCTCCTCAAGCGCGTCTGCAATCACCGAGTATTCTAACTGCAGTATAACGTCACCGACCTGGTGTCCTACACTAAAAGGACGGGGGGAGTGAACTGCCACTAGCCACAGGATCATCTCTACTACTAATGCTACTACTACTGCTGCTACTAGAGGGTGAGGTCCATCCTGTCGATGACGCGGTTGGTGGGGTGCTGAGTGGTACCTGCCGTGGCAGACACAACTTTTACGGGCAACGGTTCGAAGAGCGTGTGAGGAGGAGGAGGAGGCGGCACTACCGGGTCAGGCCAGTGGGAACGATCTGGCTGCGGCGATGTTCCTCGATGCTGTTGCTGCTGTCATTGCTGCTGCAAACCTGACCCGGTAACCTGAGGTGTGGTACATCTACATCTACATCTACATGACTACTCTGCAATTCACATTTAAGTGCTTGGCAGAGGGGTCATCGAACCACAATCATACTATCTCTCTACTATTCCACTCCCGAACAGCGCTCGGGAAAAACGAACACCTAAACCTTTCTGTTCGAGCACTGATTTCTCTTACTTTATTTTGATGATCATTCCTACCTATGTAGGTTGGGCTCAACAAAATATTTTCGCATACGGAAGAGAAAGTTGGTGACTGAAATTTCGTAAAAACGTCTCGCCGCGACGAAAAACGTCTTTGCTGTAATGACTTCCATCCCAACTCGTGTATCATATCTGCCACACTCTCTCCCCTATTACGTGATAATACAAAACGAGCTGCCCTTTTTTGCACCCTTTCGATGTCCTCCGTCAATCCCACCTGGTAAGGATCCCACACCGCGCAGCAATATTCTAACAGAGGACGAACGAGTGTAGTGTAAGCTGTCTCTTTAGTGGACTTGTTGCATCTTCTAAGTGTCCTGCCAATGAAACGCAACCTTTGGCTCGCCTTCCCCACAATATTATCTATGTAGTCCTTCCAACTGAAGCTGTTCGTAATTTTAACACCCAGGTACTTAGTTGAATTGACAGCCTTGAGAATTGTACTATTTATCGAGTAATCGAATTCCAACGGATTTCTTTTGGAACTCATGTGGATCACCTCACACTTTTCTTTATTTAGCGTCAACTGCCACCTGACACACCATACAGCAATCTTTTCTAGCTCGATGCCAGGACCAGAACGCTAGAGCGGCAGTGCTGGGACAGCGGCGGCGGTGGCTTCCCGCACGGCGACCAGTCGGCTTTGGCGAGAAAGGTTTAGCCACCGCCGATATGTGCACCATGGTGTGCTGCGGCTGAGGAGACGCGTCCACAGTAGAATAAAGAAGAAAGAAGTTGATGTAAGGAAAGAAATAAAGAATACAGACGATCGCATGGTTATGACGGGAGTGAGTAATTACCTTTCCCGCTGTGGGTACACAGTATGAGCAACTCATCAACGTTGTCCGGTATTTCGACCACGCTGCCTTTGTACCTCTTCGCCTAGGGTCATTTCGCTGACCCAGTCAGGTATTTCATCCTCGTCAGAATCGATATGGTCCTGATTCATCTCACCTGCAACAGCAGTAAGAAAAAAATGGTTCAAATGGCTCTGAGCACTATGGGACTTAACTCCTGAGGTCATCAGTCCCCTAGGACTTAGAACTACTTAAACCTAGCTAACCTAAGGACACCACACACATCCATGGCCGATGCAGGATTCGAACCCCGGCCGACAACAGCAGTAAGACTTACATACAAATATACATACTTATTAGAGAAAAAAACTTATACTACTACAGATACAAACAAAAGAAACTAGAAATTTTTTTTAAAAAACTTAAGGGGTTCCTCTGCCATCTCTTTACGCGCTGGAGACTGTTGCAAATGCCAGATTGCCTCCAGCTCTTTATATAGGCCGTCCAGCACTGCTAAAACTGTCGCTGTAATACGACGATATTAATATAGCTACGGCTACTACTACTACTGCTGCTGCTACATGGATATTTCCCTCTTTTTCTAAAAACTAATGCGATTGTTGGCGCCATGTATTCGCTACTACTGGAGACGGTTCCACAGCAGGTGGCTTATGTATTTTTCTAGCCTCCAGCAGCGTCTCCAAATCCTTCTGATTTCCAACATGTGAGCTATATATAACAAGAACAAGAAATAAACCATCGATACAGAAAAAAACAAATTACGCTGCTAATATAATTTTTTTTTTTTATTCTCATGAGCCAGTTCTAGGCGCTGGCTTTCCTCATCAGGAGGAGTTTGCTGCGGCCCACCCTCTTTCTTCCATCTACCCTCACAATCCAGGATAAAGTCCTGGAGTTGCGCTGTAAAACAAGGAAGAGAAACTGAGTTACCGACGAGAACTTTTTATCACAATTTTTTTCCAGCTTTAAACACGGTAACCATATACTCCTCCCCCCATGAACAATGGACCTTGCGGTTGGTGGGGAGGCTTGCGTGCCTCAACGATACAGATAGCCCTACCGTAGGTGCAACCACAACGGAGGGGTATCTGTTGAGAGGCCAAACAAACGTGTGGTTCCTGAAGAGGGGCAGCAACATTTTCAGTGGTTGCAGGGGCAACAGTATGGATGATTGACTGATCTAGCCTTGTAACAATAACCAAAACGGCCTTGCTGTGCTGGTACTGCGAAAGGCTGAAAGCAAGGGGAAACTACGGCCGTAATTTTTCCCGAGGGCATGCAGCTTTACTGTATGATTAAATGATGATGGCGTCCTCTTGGGTAAAATACACTCCTGGAAATTGAAATAAGAACACCGTGAATTCATTGTCCCAGGAAGGGGAAACTTTATTGACACATTCCTGGGGTCAGATACATCACATGATCACACTGACAGAACCACAGGCACATAGTCACAGGCAACAGAGCATGCACAATGTCGGCACTGGTACAGTGTATATCCACCATTCGCAGCAATGCAGGCCGCTATTCTCCCATGGAGACGATCGTAGAGATGCTGGATGTAGTCCTGTGGAACGGCTTGCCATGCCATTTCCACCTGGCGCCTCAGCTGGACCAGCGTTCGTGCTGGACGTGCAGACCGCGTGAGACGACGCTTCATCCAGTCCCAAACATGCTCAATGGGGGACAGATCCGGAGATCTTGCTGGCCAGGGTAGTTGACTTACACCTTCTAGAGCACGTTGGGTGGCACGGGATACATGTGGACGTGCATTGTCCTGTTGGAACAGCAAGTTCCCTTGCCGGTCTAGGAATGGTAGAACGATGGGTTCGATGACGGTTTGGATGTACCGTGCACTATTCAGTGTCCCCTCGACGATCACTAGAGGTGTACGGCCAGTGTAGGAGATCGCTCCCCACACCATGATGCCGGGTGTTGGCCCAGTGTGGCTCGGTCGTATGCAGTCCTGATTGTGGCGCTCACCTGCACGGCGCCAAACACGCATACGACCATCATTGGCACCAAGGCAGAAGCGACTCTCATCGCTGAAGACGACACGTCTCCATTCGTCCCTCCATTCACGCCTGTCGCGACACCACTGGAGGCGGGCTGCACGATGTTGGGGCGTGAGCGGAAGACGGCCTAACGGTGTGCGGGACCGTAGCCCAGCTTCATGGAGACGGTTGCGAATGGTCCTCTCCGATACCCCAGGAGCAACAGTGACCCTAATTTGAAGGGAAGTGGCGGTGCGGTCCCCTACGGCACTGCGTAAGATCCTACGGTCTTGGCGTGCATCCGTGCGTCGCTGCGGTCCGGTCCCAGGTCGACGGGCACGTGCACCTTCCGCCGACCACTGGCGACAACATCGATGTACTGTGGAGACCTCACGCCCCACGTGTTGAGCAATACGGCGGTACGTCCACCCGGCCTCCCGCATGCCCACTATACGCCCTCGCTCAAAGTCCGTCAACTGCACATACGGTTCACGTCCACGCTGTCGCGGCATGCTACCAGTGTTAATGACTGCGATGGAGCTCCTTATGCCACGGCAAACTGGCTGACACTGACGGCGGCGGTGCACAAATGCTGCGCAGCTAGCGCCATTCGACAGCCAACACCGCGGTTCCTGGTGTGTCCGCTGTGCCGTGCGTGTGATCATTGCTTGTACAGCCCTCTCGCAGTGTCCGGAGCAAGTATGGTGGGTCTGACACACCGGTGTCAATGTGTTCTTTTTTCCATTTCCAGGAGTGTATTTCGGAGGCGAAATAGTCCCCCATTCGGATCTCAGGGCGGGGACTACACAAGAGGATGTCGTTATCAGCAGAAAAAAACTGGCATTCTACGGATCGGAGCGTGGAATGTCAGATCCCTTAATCGGGCAGGTAGGTTAGAAAATTTAAAAAGGGAAATGGATAGGTTAAAGTTAGATATAATGGGAATTAGTGAAGTTCGGTGGCAGGAGGAACAAGACTTCTGGTCAGGTGACTACAGGGTTATAAACACAAAATCAAATGGGGGTAATGCATTAGTAGGTTTAATAATGAATAGGAAAATAGGAATGCGGGTAAGCTACTACAAACAGCATAGTGAACGAATTATTGTGGCCAAGAAGGATACGAAGCCCACGCCTACTACAGTAGTACAAGTTTATATGCCAACTGGCTCTGCAGATGACGAAGAAATTGAAGAAATGTATGATGAAATAAGAGAAATTATTCAGATAGTAAAGGGTGATGAAAATTTAATAGTCATGGATGACTGAAATTCGGCAGTAGGAAAAGGGAGAGAAGGAAACGTAGTAGGTGAATATGGATTGGGGCTAAGAAATGAAAGAGGAAGCTGTCTGGTAGAATTTTGCACAGAGCACAACTTAATCATAGCTAATACTTGGTTTAAGAACGATGAAAGAAGGTTGTATACATGGAAGAACCCTGGAGATACTAAAAGGAATCAGATAGATTATATAATGCTAAGACAGAGATTTAGGAATCAGATTTTAAATTGTAGGACATTTCCAGGGGCAGTTGTGGACTCTGACCACAATCTATTGGTTATGACCTGAACTAAAGAAACTGCAAAAAGTAGGGAACTTAAGGAGATATCACCTGGATAAACTGAAAGGAACAGAGGAGAGCGTAAAGGAACAATTGACATGAATGGGGGAAACAAATACAGTAGAAGAAGAATGGGTAGCTTTGAGGGATGAAGTAGTGAAGGCAGCAGATGGAGATAAGAGAACCACTTGTATGATCATCAAGAGCTCAGATGGAAACCCAGTTCTAAGCAAAGAAGGGAAAGCAGAAAGGTGGAAGGAGTATATAGGGGGTCTATACAAGGGCGATGTACTTGAGGACAATATTATGGAAAGGGAAGAGGATGTGGATGAAGATGAAATGGGAGATACGATACTGCGTGAAGAGTTTGACAGAGCACTGAAAGACCTGTGTCGAAACAAGGCCCCTGGAGTAGATAACATTCCATTGGAACTACTGACGGCCTTGGGAGAGCCAGTCCTGACAAAACTCTACCATCTGGTGAATAAGATGTATGAAACTGGGGAAATACCCTCAGACTTCAAGAAGAATATAATAATTCCAATCCCAAAGAAAGCAGGTGTTGACAGATGTGAAAATTACCCAACTATCAGTTTAATAAGTCACAGCTGCAAAATACTAACAGAATTCTTTACAGACGAATGGAAAAACTAGTAGAAGCCGACCTCGGGGAAGATTAGTTTGGATTCCGTAGAAATGTTGGAACACGTGAGGCAATACTGACCTTACGACTCATCTTAGAAGAAAGATTAAGGAAAGGCAAACCTTCGTTTCTAGCAATTGTAGACTTAGAGAAAGCTTTTAACAATGTTGACTGGAATACTCTCTTTGAAATTCTAAAGGTGGCAGGGGTAAAATACAGGGAGCGAAAGGCTATTTACAATTTGTACAGAAACCAGATGGCAGTTATAAGAGTCGAGGGACATGAAAGGGAACCAGTGGTTGAGTGGTTGGGAAGGGAGTAAGACAGGGTTGTAGCCTCTCCCCGATGTTATTCAATCTGTATATTGAGCAAGCAGTAAAGGAAACAAAAGAAAAATTCGGGGTGGGTATTAAAATCCATGGAGAAGAAATAAAAACTTTGAGGTTCGCCGATGACATCGTAATTCTGTCAGAGACAGCAAAGGACTTGGAAGAGCAGTTGAATGGAATGGATAGTGTCTTGAAGAAGGATATAAGATGAACATCAACAAAAGCAAAACGAGAATAATGGAATGTAGTCGAATTAAGTCTGGTGCTGCTGAGGGAATTAGATTAGGAAATGAGACACTCTAAGTTGTAAAGGAGTTTTGCTATTTGGGGAGCAAAATAACTGATGATGGTCGAAGTAGAGAGGATATAAAATGTAGACTGGCAATGGCAAGGAAAGCGT
The DNA here is from genome assembly GCF_023897955.1 of Schistocerca gregaria. Lineage (NCBI taxonomy): Eukaryota > Metazoa > Arthropoda > Insecta > Orthoptera > Acrididae > Schistocerca > Schistocerca gregaria. Next base: position 569,987,461 of record NC_064921.1, on the reverse strand, counting down.
TTCTGAAGAAGAGAAATTTGTTGACATCGAGTATAGATTTAAGTGTCAGGTAGTCATTTCTGAAAGTATTTGTATGGAGTGTAGCCATGTATGGAAGTGAAACATGGACGATAAATAGTTTGGACAAGAAGAGAATAGAAGCTTTCGAAATGTGGTGCTACAGAAGAATGCTGAAGATTAGATGGGTACATCACATAACTAATGAGGAAGTATTGAATAGGATTGGGGAGAAGAGAAGTTTGTGGCACAACTTGACCAGAAGAAGGGATCGGTTGGTGGGACATGTTCTGAGGCATCAAGGGATCACCAACTTAGTATTGGAGGGCAGTGTGGAGGGTAAAAATCGTAGAGGGAGACCAAGAGATGAATACACTAAGCAGATTCAGAAGGATGTAGGTTGCAGTAGGTACTGGGAGATGAAGAAGCTTGCACAGGATAGAGTAGCATGGAGAGCTGCATCAAACCAGTCTCAGCACTGAAGACCACAACAGCAACAACCATATACTTAAATTACTTAGTTACGTAGTAGTTCACATTGCCCCTCTTCTTCTGACGAAATGACGATGATTGAATGAGACCAAGTGTAGAGAGGGAAAGTGTTTAAAAAATCACCGGTTTGGCGGAAACCAATAAAGACGAGCGGTTGATGGGAAGTCCTGAACAGTATTTTCAGTAGCCAGTAAGAGTGCGGCATTCTACCATACTAGCAGATGAACGCTGCTCTGGGCAAGCAGGACAAGTTGGGGTTGGTGTGAATGGCTACGGTTTTCATGCGCTCATGGATACTGCCGGAGAAAAACCCGCTTCCGGTCTGCACGTCACTCTGTGGCGAGCTGCGGCCGCGACGGATGCACTGTCGCTTTGCGAGTACCCCAGTTACGATCGTGCCTCATGTTCTGTGATAGTGTATTTAACAATATTTTTTACGTCTTGAAGGATCGTCTTCAGAGTTTCGACGTGGTGTATTTGCGCTCATTTATTTTAGCGATGTATTTTTTTCCTAGTGTATTTTGTCGTAATGTATATCCGTTCCTTGTGCACCTGGAAAGTCAGTGCAGTGTTTTGTGTGCGAGTGTATTTGAAAGAAATTGTTTAAAGCGACATATGCAAATGTATTGAGACGTACACAAATATTCCAGAGTAGTGGAGGAAGTCTGAGAGGTTTCACAAGAGTACCGCGATCTTCCTTTAGAGTTTGTATTCAAGTGTGGCAGTATGCATCGCAAAATTGAAGCAACTACTGTGCGGCAATATTTTTGAAAGTATGTTTAGAGAGAGATTCTATTGGATCTAGTAACTCCTGAAGCAGCTTGTGCTCTAAGACAAGGGTATTTCCCACAAAAGCGACCAAAGTGTCTCAGGGACGATTTCCCGAGTGTGTCACGATCTGGAGTCCGTGTTCACGTGTGGCGGTGTTGGTATTACTCGGAATAAAAGGTGTAATTTTTTAAATATTCTCGTGTTATCTGCAACTCTCTCTCTCTCTCACTCTCTCTCTCTCCCTCTCCCTCTCTTTGTGAAGTGGTACATTCAGTTCTTGTGACAACTTCAAGTTATGTATGCGACAATATTCCAAAACACCAGATGTAATAGTTCCTGAAGCACGGTATCCATGCGTCGGGAATGGGATGGAGGAAGAGGGCCACGGGTATTTCCAACGTGACAGGAAGTGCTGCGGCTACCCCATGGCCGTGCCTTGAGTCTCCGCGCCCTTTGGAAGAGGCCACGCACCGAAGTAGATCAACGTGTTGCCTCTTGCACTTCAGAAGACAGACAGACTGAACTTTTATCGAATGATCTCCGGTTACAGAACGCATTTATCAGTATGAGTTGCAAAGCATAACTTAGCCCTATCCTGCAACATATTCATTATTTTACGAAACTATTCGTCTTTACCAAAGAGGATTGTTATTGACACAGTCCTCACCTGCATGGCTACAACTAATATACTCCTCCAGCACAGACATCTCATTCGTTGAACACAGTAAACAATTACGTCCCTCCTTCCAAGTCAAGCAGGTAGACACAGAGGAAGTCTTTTTCCTGCCATTTTTCCGCAGACCACTATCTTGGATTACGTCACGGGAGGTTAGAGGGGGGGGGGGGGGGGGGGGGGGGGACAGCGCCCTCTGCTGGTGGTGGTGCTGTGAACTAGGTCAGTTGGATCTCTTCTTGAGTGGCGCAGCAACACTGACAATATTTTCGCCAGAGTCGACTAAGGTATCTACAGTGTCATCTGGACCATACTCACCTAGTTTATAGTAAACAGTAGTCCGAAAGCCAGACGCACTGTACTGAGATAGTACAAAAGATGATGTGCCACATGAACTGTGCACTGCTTTGAGCAATCTATTAGCTTTTCTGCAGAAGCGTACATGTAAGAAGATGTCTGGTGGGTGACACATATAGCAAGAGGCAGTGTACCATATGATCATGATACAGTAGTCAATAGTAATGTTGTGTAAGTATTGTTTGCACACGCCCTTTATTGTATATGTTGTCCTTGTGTTCGTGCATAATTGGAGATTTTAAGATTATACTGTTTCACATGGACGACACATGAAATGACCACAAATATTTTACTAACATGGGACAGTCATGAAATTCTGTGTATATAAACTTCTTGAGATAATCATAAATAGAAAGTGTCCCTTGTCAAGCATACGTCAGCTTTGTCACCTGTATGCGGAGAGAGCAGCTGGAACATGTGGTGTGGGAGCACACTAACTATGCTTAAAAATCTTTCTCTATGCAGAGTCCATCATGCATCTTCCCTCCCGTTTACACCACTCAAGTAAAAACTGAAGCTGATGATATAAAAATATAGATGCTGTTCTCCAGTTTGGTAGTATACTGTATATGAGAAGTAAGCTGCTTAATTCTGTGTGTCTCATAAAAATTCAGAAAAGGCAATTTTTTTAATCCTTAATGGCTTTATATATCTGTACTGCTTTGTAAACCTATTTTAATAAGTTATATTCTACTGTCAAAAGACATTGCCATTTATGACTCCCTTATTCATTAACGAACAATATTAAGAACAAAAATGGATGCCTAATTTTTACAGACCCAGTGTTTACTGCTATTCACGGATAAAATTTCTTGGCGAGTCTACAAATGCAGATAGGGGCAAGAATAATACTGAAAGTTCTGAACACATTCAAAATTTAGACAGACAAGCATTCAATGAGCATTTTTGCCATAGAAGTATCAGTAAGCTTAATGCTGCTTACAGTGAGTTAATTGTGCCATAAATCATATTCACAATAAATGACATGATGTGAAATGTGTCAAGTGAAAAAAAGATATATAAATTATACAATATATGAAAAAGTATTTATATGGTTTATGCTGGTCACTGAGATTGTGTGTTTTTATTGTAAAAAAGACTAATTACATCTGTTCAAGAATTCCTCTACAGTTCAGAAGTAGTTGCTAACAGGAAACATTTTTAATTTAAATTTGAAACCCCTTCTGCTATCTGCCTGAAATTTTATCTGTGTGGTAGAGTGTCAGTTTTATATCTGCATATTGCACCTGTTTTGGACCAATGAAAGATTCACTAAAGTGCAATGAAGATCAGTTTTCCTTCTAGTGTTGTACTTGTGAATATTGTACCTCTTATTCTCAAATCTGAAGGATTTTTGATAAATTTTATACGTGGACAAATGTACTCTGAAGCTGTGATTGATGTATACAGCTGCTCGGAGAGGTACCTGCAAACATGTGTGTGTCAAACCCACATATTTGAAAGACATATACATTCATGTGTGAACTCTGCACAAAATTTGAATTATTTTCTTTTGTGCAATGAACATTTTTTGTGTAAGTGAGGAGTCACCCGACAATATTATCCTGTAAGAATTCAGTAAATGGAAATATGCAAGAAATGTTAACGTACTGACTTCTATATTCCCAAAGTTTTTAATTATTCGTATGGAAAATGTAGCCGAACCCTAATTTTTTTGGAACTCTACTGTAAAGTTTTTCCACTTCAAATTTTCATCAATATGGACTCCAAAACACTTAGAATTTTATTACTTGTTTGTTATTTCTTGTTGGTTTAGGTTAACAGGATATGGGGCATTTTTGATAGTACAGAACTGGCTGAGCTGTTTTTTCAAAGTTTAAAGCTAGCCCATTTTGGCAAAACCAGTTAGTTACTTTCACAAAGCAATTATTTACTATTTTCTCTGTTCGCACTTTTTTGCTCATCTTCATGACAGTGCTTGTATAATCCACAAATAGGACTAATCCTGTTTCCTGATTCAAATAAAACTGCAGATCCTTAACATAAAGCAGGCTTTCCCAAACTATGCTCCATATTCTCCGGAAAGTGAACAAGGGCTCCACAAAAAACGATTAATTTATATGAACTTTTTTTCAACATTTTGCCAGCAATAATTTAGCGGATACAAATTTCAAAACCAACCACTGCTGGCACCACATAACTTCATGTGCACATGATTACCAACAAATATTAGGCATTTCTTCCAGTTTACCAATGGCCTTGCCGCAGTGGTAACACCAGTTCCCATCAGATCACCGAAGTTAAGCACTGTCAGGTTGGGCTAGCACTTGGATGGGTGACCATCTGGTCTACCGAGTGCTGTTGGCAAGCAGGGTGCACTCAGCCCTTGTGAGGCAACTGAGGAGCTACTTGATTGAGAAGTAGTGGCTCCCGTCTCAGAAACTGACATACGTCCAGGAGAGCGGTGTGCTTACCACACGCCCCTCCATATCCGCATCTAGTGACGCCTGTAGGCTGAGGATGACACAGCGGCCGGTCGGTACTGTTGGGCCTTCATAGCCTGTTCAGGAGGAGTTTAGTTCTTCCAGTTTACATTCTTCACAAAAATAGTTTCTATTGTGCTGCCACCATTAATTTAGTCCCTTCCTCTTATTAACAGATGACAGATGTTGAAAGTAATCATAGTTGGAACAACTGCCAAACTACTCAATCTGATGGTGTGGTTACATTCTGCCTGCAGGCCCCACATTAAACAGATGTTGAAAATGTCATCCCTCTTCTACTCGTTGAGTAACAACAGCAGCCTCTTAATAACCCATTTCAAAATAATTACCACAAACAAGCACCACATTTAAACAAAAATGCCTCTGTAAAGCACTTTCATGAATCCCATGAGATTTGTATGGTGCAATTGTATTGTTGGCATGCATTGAAGATAGTGGAAAGTCATTTCACCACACCTTCAGCACATTCAACAGTTATTGTAATTACTTAGGCTCTCTTTCCTTTGTTTCCAGCATTCTGCACTGCAAAGAGCTGGCTACTCTGGCTACACAATACTTTTGGCAGTACTGCTTATACATTCTTCATAAATATGATCAAAATACATTAATGAAATACTTCTTAAGTGTTCAGCACACAGGCATCCAAATTTTGGATGCAACTAACCTGCAGAAATAATACATAGTTCACAAGTAAGAATGTATTGTTTTATCTATTAAAATTAATGTAATCCCTGCATTCTCATTATTAATCTGAGCTCTGGTGCTCTGCATGTGATTGGTAGATGCTGATTAACTCATCTGAACTAAAATAAATTAATGTTGGTGTGGCAGTAATAATTTTTCTTTCATATTTTATTTCTCTTTTATATATGTAGTAGGATGGTCAGCATGCACGTATGTTCGCTACATACACTTTTGCTTTAATTCATACATGCCATCAGGAGACACTTCAATCATTTTTTATCATTTAGAACGATGACATGAGATGTTAGTTGGGTATGGGAGACTTTGCTTTGCTCAAGATAATTGTCAAACTACACAGTTAAAACATGGCACTCCACAGCCTTATCACTCTGAATAAATGACAATGGAAATTAACTGGTAGCTGGTCTGCCAATGCAGAGAAACAGAACATAACATCTTCCATTACCTAATATTAATTAATCTTCATTTGCTTGAAATTGTACTGTGAAAGTCAGTGGAACATGTGATGATATGTTAGAACCAGATTTGGCAGCTTGAATTATACCCACCTACACTTGGACTCTATACGATATCCAGTGCATTAAATTTTGCTGTCTGCCTTTATTTAAACAATGTAATTGGTACTAAAATTTCTACCCATAGGTCAAACCGCATGAATTTTGGGAGAAAAAGTGAATTATGGTTAACAGGAGCCAGAAAAAAATAAAGCACCAAATACTTTACTGAAATGCAATATGCAGCCAGCTGGACAGTTTATTGTTTGGAGTATGACTTTGTAAATAACACATTTATACATAATATTTTATCACTGTTCATCGCTGAGGTGCTGATCGTGAAGGCACCTGTATAAATTCATCAAGATGAACAAAGTCAGATTGTAAAGGGACATCCTCCTCTAACATTCCTTTTCCTTAACAGAAATAGTCGTTGCCAGAAACATTTTTGACTTTTTAAACAGCTCCATATTGTCTCAATGTTTCTCTAAAAAAATTCATATGATTTTGTACACAATGTGTCATAATTCAAGATAAAATCTATAAAAAGAAATTACTTTATTTTCGTTGATATGTGCTAGCTCTGAATGTACAGTTGAAATTATTTTCTTTTAGAAGCATTTGAAATTACAAAATATTTGACACACTTAAAATTTATATTACTAATTATGAAATTTAGTTCTGTTTATTACGTTTATTTCTGGATTCGTTTAGAAAATAATAAAAGAAATTAATAGAAATTCATTTGTCAAGAGAATTTGTAAATCCTTTGGAACAATGACTTATTACTGCAGACTGAAGTAGTAGTGAGCATGCCTCTGATGTGATTGCATGTGTTTTTATATTTTAGAATAACAATGTTATTTCAGCTTTGTTAATGTGGAAATTCAAGACAGTGTGATATAGAAAAATGTGACAGAATAAAATTTGCGTGAAAACAAAAAATACAGCATGGGCTTACTTCAAACTTATTATGTCAATTGAGAGAATCTATAATGTCAAAAATTTCAGCTTCAAGAATCAGCCCCTAGACGTGAAGAACGGGAGCCAAGTATGAGAAAAGAAGATAAGTAAAAATTCTATTGTAAATGTTACTCATCTCAAAGCTTCTAAATGAGTTAACCATAAAGACAGTGACATTCAACAAATGATGTGAGGGAGGGGTAGATTACAAGGTGATCCTCTTTTTGATTCTCCACTGACTTTGTTCACATCTCTGAGATGGGTTTTCATGAAATTTTGTTACTTTCATTTGTAATTTATACCTCAGTTGCTTGGACTGGTGCATGCCTGAACAGTCACCAATGAAAGACAAATATAGCTCCATTCCTTTCTCACATTCATACATCATGCAGCAGACAAGTTCTTTCTCCACTTGCTTGAAGCCAAACCTCATTTCAGCACTAACACTTCTAGACCTATGTACTTTTGTAAATGTATTATTTAAAGCATAAAGGAGGCATTTCAACAAAACCGGTTTTCTTTTTACAGAATTTATATATTATCCATGGATTCATGGCTAAAGAGAGGAACTTTGATGGGAAACTGGGATTTGTTCAAAAGATAATATTAAAGAACATGTGTTCCATATAAACAGACTTAAGTGGAAGTACAGTGAAACCTGTTTAAAATTTGGAGTCACGTGTACTGAGTCAGATGCTTCCGTTGCAGTGTGTGTTTTATATCAAACAAAACTCGCAAAGAAGTATTTGACTCCAACCAAACTTCTCAGGCACTTAGAAACAATGCATGCTATTCACAAAGGAAAAGATATTAACTTTTTTTTAAAAGACAGTCTGACTCAACATACCTCATTTGTGAAAACTGCAATAGTAACAGAAGTTATTTTTTCAAATCATGATCTGATAGTTGTAATAAACACACTAAATTTGGTGGCTAAGATTCCAAATTTGTTTTCAGTCATTCTGTTACCATGTAACAGCCTTTATAGTATATACTTATTAGTTTATAAGGAAGTGGCAAAGAATTGATGTGATTCTTGAGCTTCTCCCGGCGTATTTGATAATCAAAATATCCACGGGTGTACTGCCGGTCTACAGTGTCCAACGGGCACAATATTTCGGCGATCAAACATGTGCCCGTTGGACACTGTAGACCGGCAGTACACCCGTGGATATTTTGATTATTTGGAAAAGAATTGTCAGTTAACACAACTAAAGAAGCAATAAAATCGTTTCCGATATGTCTGTAATCAGATATCCACGAAGTAGATCTGCCTGACATTCATGCAACTTTACAAAAACTATAGAATCATTCATTTCATCACTCGTTTTTATATCACAATAAAGAGTTTATGATCATGTATAAAAATATTGTGATATTATACATACTCTTACTTATACTAATGGAACCATTACAACAAGGGCAGTGCTCCATTTGCTTTGTACATATTTAATTTCGTCTGTGACTCCTTTCTTATGTTCTTATTCATTTTTTCCTCTAAATACAAGCAAACAAAATTTTAATTTTAATTGATCTGTAATATCATTTTGTTAGCTTTAGTGCTCATCAAAATATAGTTTTGATAGTTAATATTATTATTTTTACTTTTCTGTTTGTTGCAGATTTTGAATATCTTTACAGTATTACACAGTGCACTGAATTTTTGATACTTTTTACCTGTGTCTGACTGATTTTTGTTTGCATACTGAACTAAAGCTTGTCATGAACTGTGCACATCCATGTGTTTTTTTATACATACCACTTGTTGTGAATAGAAGCAATAGTGCATTTTTTGTCGTAAGTGAAGATTTGACATCTCTGCATTGCATGGGGGATATATTTGATGTTACTTTGAATTTCTGTTAAGTCCGACTTCCATCTAACGTTTTTGTTTACGTCTGATGTTGCTGAATTCATGCTTGCAGTGAACTCAGTGTGTTATCGGAGTTCATATTTTGTTGTTGTTGTCTTCAGTCCAAAGACTGGTTTGATGCAGCTCTCCATGCTACTCTATCCTGTGCAAGCCTTTTCATCCCTGAATAGCTACTGCAACCTACATCCATTTGAACCTCCTTACTGTACTTGTCTCTTGGTCTTCCTTTTCAATTTTTACTGTCCTCACTTCCCTCCAATATTAAATTGGTGATCCCTCGATGTCTCAGAAAGTGTCATATTAATTGATCCCTTCTTTTGGTCAAATTATGCCACGAAAGCCGCCGCGCCGCCCGCCCCCCCCCCCCCCCATTCGGTTCAGTACTTCCTCGTAAGTTACACAATCTACCCATCTAATCATCAGTATTCTTCTGTAGAACCACATTTCTGAAGCTTCTATTTTCTTCTTGTCTGAACTGCTTGTCATCCACATGTCACTTCCATACAAGCCTACATTCCAGACAAATGTCTTCAGAAAGGACTTACCACTTACTTTCACATTCAATATTAACAAATTTTTCTTCTTTCTGTTCCTTCCATTGTCATTCTTTGGTTTTATATTATTTCTACTTTGGCCATCGTAAGTCATTTTACTGCCCGAATAGCAATACTCATCTACTACTTTATTGTCTTATTTCCTAATCTAATTCCTTCTGCTACATTCCATTACCCTTGTAATGTTTTTAAGTTCATCTTGTATCTGCCTTTCAAGATACTAACCATTCCATTCAGCTGCTCTTCCTAGTCCTTCACCGTCACTGACAGAATTGCAGTCTCATTTTATTTCTTTTCCCTGAACCTTAATTCCCTTTCCAGATTTCTTCTTGCTTTCCTTCACAACTTGCTCATTATACGGACTGAATAACATTGGGGATATGCTACAGCACTCTCTTCTCCACCACTACCCCCTTTCATGCTCTTTGACTCTTATAACTGCCATCTGGTTTCTGTACGAGCTGTAAACAACCTTTCACTCACTGTATTTTATGTTTACTACCTTCAGAAATTTAAAGAGTCTATTCCTGTCAAAGGCTTTCTCCAAATCTACAAATGCACATTTGACATCTTTAATCTATCTTCTAAGATAACTCGTGAAGTCAGTATTGCCTTGCTCATTCCTACATTTCTCTGAAACCTAAACCGATCTCCCCTGAGGTAAGGTTTTCTGTTCTTATGTAAATAATTCATCTCAGTATTTTGCAACTATGCCTTATTAAACTGACAGTTCAGTAATAGTCACATCTGTGAACACCTGTTTTCTTTCAAATGGAAGCATTGGCTGGCTCTCCGAAGGACATCAGCAATTTGAGGGAATGTCATCTGCTCCAGGGTCATGCTTTGGCTTAAGTCTTCAATGCTCTGTCAAATTCTTCTAGTAGTATCATACCACCTCTTTCTATAACACAGACTTCAAGTTGGTTTCCCTGGTATAGCCCTTATATATACTTCCCCTCTTTGTTTATTATTGATTTTTGATCTGAGCTCTTGATTCTCGCATCGCTACTTCTCCTTCCTTCAACAGCCTCTTTTCGATATCCAAGGAGTTCTACTAGACAATGTTTTTTTTACCTATATGATCCTCTGGTGCCTTCAATATTTCATCTCTCAAAGCTAACCAATTACTCACTACTGTTTTCCTTTCCTCCATTTCAATCAATTGTTGCCCGATGCCCCCAATTCTCAACAGTCTCTCATTGTTTCAGCTCATCATGTCCTATCTCCTTAATTTCCTACCTTTTTGCAAATTCTTAATTTTTAATCTGGAGTTCATAACCAATAATTACGGATGAAGACCACATCTGCCCCTGGAAATGTCTTACAGTATAACACCTTGTTCCATTGTACCATTATATAATCAATCTGAAACCCTTCAGTATTTCCAGGTGTCTTCCATGTATGACAAGTGGTAATGATCATTAAATTATGCTCTGTGCAAAATTCTATCTGGTGGCTGTCATTCCTCCCCCCCCCTTCCGTCTATATTCTCTATTTATTTCTCCTTCCCTTCCTCTTTGTACTATGGACTCCCAGTCACCCATCAAATCCATCTGTATAAAAGAAGGTTTGACTAATATTAGGAAGCACATAGTACTGCCACTCTTCCTTAAGTATATGAATAATTTATTTTCTTACATCATACTGTTGCAGTGGATGTTGGCTTTTCTTCTGCCTTGGTCATAATGCATCCTCTGTATTACTCACAGCTTATCCAAATTCAAAGTTTCTTATTCATCATTAGTCCCACTCTTGCATTACCTCTGTTCCACTTTGTATTTATAGTCCTGTACTCACTTGATCAGAGGTACTGTTCCTCAAGCCAAATTCACTAATCCCCACTATATCTGACTTCAACTTATCCATTTCCCTTTCCAAATTTCCTAACCTACCTATCTGACAAGAACTCTAAATTCTATGCTACAGTCCACAGAATGTCAGTTTTATTCATCCTGATGATGATTTTCTCCTGAGTAGTCCCCACTCAGAGACGCAAATGGAGGACTATTTCACCTCCAGCTTATTTTACCTGAGAGGATACCATCATCATTTAATCATACCATATAACAACATGTGAGAGTGCTGGTTGGGAACCAGAACTTGGTAGAAAAGCTAGCAGGAGGGTGTGTGTGACAGTTTTCTTGTGTCTACTAGTAATGGGTTCTAGCTGCCAGAGTTTAAGAGGGAGAAGCAACAAAATGCACTAAGAGTAGGAAATGTGCAGCAGATTCTGCCTGTAAGAAGGCAGGCTAGGAATGGCACTAGTGCTAGGAAGCAAAGAGTACTTCTGCTATGTAACAAGCATGGCGGAAGTGTAAGCCCTTATTTACAGCAGAAGTTACAAGAGGAGTCAATCAGCATTTTCAAGTCATGTGCTGAGCTGAATCAGGTGATTGAGGTTTAGGGCCTTATGTAAGGTTTTCATGAAATACGATCAGGTAGTGATAATGGGTGGTGATCTGAGTAAGGTAGCTTCCTAAGTGTTAGCGCCAATGAGAGCAGTGCGGCAGCATGATTAGTCGTCTCAACTTGACAGTGCTGTAAGTTGAGTCATTGCAGAGCTGCAGATGGCACCCCACACACACACACACACACACACACACACACACACACACACACACACACACACACACACACAGAGAGAGAGAGAGAGAGAGAGAGAGAGAGAGAGAGAGAGAGAGAGAGAGAGAGAGAGAGAGGTTGAAGTGGAAGGAAAAGGGGTAAAGGAAAAGGACCAAAGAGGTTCAGGGAAAGGGATACAGTTCAGAAAAGTCACCCAGAACCCAGGGTCAGGGGAGACTTACAGGACAGAATGAGAAGGAAAGACTTACTTTCATTATGGAGCTCTCGACAAGGATGACTGTAGTACAGGCATATTTTTTAACTTATCCATGGCTTTTGACGCTGTTAACCACAAAATAGTACTAAACAAGCTAAAAATACCAGGTGTACAAGGAATAGCAGATGAATGGTTCCAGTCTTACTCAGTGCGAATGATTAATAATGTGCTTCCAGATGTTCTACCGAGTTGTTGTTTCCATAGGGTGTAAAAGATAGAGACAGTTCACACATGCACTGAAGACAAATTTTTATTAAAACAATTGTCAGACAATTGTTCCTCAGGGTAGTGTACTGTGTCCAATTCTATCAATTACATTCCACACAGTGTAAGACATGGAGAAAAAGTTCTCTATGCTGATGACATCATCGTCATACTCACTCATGAAACATCAGGACTTCTACTAGAGAAAACAAGTGAAACAGTCAAGTATGTTTATGACTGGACAGTATGTAACAAATTAAGACTGAATATATTGGAAAATGAACAGTATACATGACATCATAAAGATGGGAAACAAATCTGTCACATTAAGCATGGATTATAAAGCTATACATCATGTAACAAATACAATGTTTCTAAGGATTAAGATTATTTGATACAGCATATGTTGTAGTACATCACATGAATTAATTACATATAAACACTCTACAATACAAACTTTAACTGTGCACATCCAACATACAGGTCATAAAAAAAAAAGATATAAAAACACAGATTCACAGGAACACAACTACAGCTGATACATTCTACTGCCTTTTGCATAGCAGGTGGGAATTTGGAGTGGTCACCACTGAAGGCTGTCAGCCTTTAACTATGTATTTTGTGATTTGCTTAGCAGCTCCAAAATCCCAAATGGGGGAAGGTATTTTTTTTTTTTCACCTATACAATGAGATAGCTCATCTACCACAGTTTACTGGTATCCTATTTAGGGAAGATCAGCTCTAGCGAGGCTTGTCAAATCTGGATGGTGTGGGAGTGAGGCACGACATGTTATGGAAGGCAGGAAATGGCTCACTGGTCCACTCCTCTTTTCATCAATCAAATAGGCTGAATCTGTTTTCATCCAAAGCTGTTGCCATCTCGAAGGGTAGCTGTCTACAGTACAATCTGGTTCTCTCACTATCAGGAATGTCTTGATGGAATTATAGATCAGAACTGTTCTCAATCTCTTTGAATTCTCTAATTAGCAATTTCTTGTCACTTATGGGGAGATGCTATATTGCTTAGTGAGGGTAGTGAATATGTTCGGGTTGTAGCCTTTGCATTATTTGTACAAATTTGCCCCTAAGTACATATGCCTCCATCAAAACTGGCTGAAAAGATGCCATAGAAAGTAAGCTATTGTTAATAATGCACTGCAATCTAAACACTTTACTTGCACTTACATGCTGAGTGAATTACATTTTAAGGTCAGATTGAGTCTCATCTAACTATGGTACACATAACCAGAGAGTGACACACTACACTTGACTGATGTCTGATAATATGACTGTTACAGTTCAGTAACCTAACACTGATTTAACCATTCATAAAAGTTCACGTATGATATATAATTAACAGTGACACTGAATAAAATTCTTAAATCATTGTCCTTGGGATCTAACAATCACATCACTATGGAAATGATGTGTACAGCAAATAACTATTGAGGGACACTATAGATAGTCTCATTCTATTGTCACAGTGAGCATTGTTGAGATTTCACACACTCCATAATAATAATAATAATAATAATAATAACATACTTGCTGTCCAACTAATTATTTAAAAAAGTCACTAAGCTTTCAAATGAACTCTTAGACGTGAAACTTTGATATATTATAGTACATTTCCCAACTTATAATTAGCACTAAATTGTCTGCAGAACATTACCTCATTTTTTAAGACATAAATGGTGCTCCATTCAAACTCGTAGTAGACTATCTTAAAATGGCTTCCAAAAAACTTCTTTCACAAGTTTACAATAATTAGAACTGAAGTTAGCTACTGTTATTTACTAGATTTTCATGACTTACAACTAAAGATTTAGGGTCTGAGTAACTGATTAATAGATGGGGATTCATTTTTACAAAGCCTTTCAGATACTGTAATAATTTCCATTGAATTTCACTGGTTATTTTGCCTAAATATGGAATTCTGTTTCAGTAACAACATAACAGCTAGCAAGAATCCACCTGCCTTTCTTACATTGTCACCTTTATTGTGACTGTTGTAAGGCACATTGTCTGATTTAGTTGGACATCAATGCAACTAATGCAGTTACTGCTGAGCCAAACTGTTACACAACATTCTACTACCAAATAGACTAGAATATAAGCTGAAGTCTGTAGCCTGGTTCCTGAAAACACTCATGACATGCCAGCAAGTTTCTGCAAGATGTTATTTAAGTTTTAAGTTTGGCAGTTCTGTTGACAAACGCGTCTTGAAGCTCAGTGATCAATTCTGGGTGACACCTAGATGTGTTGTATGTTGACTGTGGGACTAGTTTGTTCTTGAAGTAAATACTGAATTCCCTATTGGCTAGCCTGTTGTTGAGGTGGAATGTAGAGATTTCTGCCTTTGTGGCACTGATTTGCAATGACGAAAGTATTTCCCAGTAACTATTAGGTTTTTTGTCAGAATGTCCTCATCGTCTCCGTATCACTACAACTTACTGCCAGGGCCTAATTGTTGGTCTATCAAAAAACCCATGATGTGGTTTCAGGCATATCAGTTACATAAATACTGAATAACAGAGGAGCCAGAAAATAAGCCTGCAAGACATTGTTAAGGTTGATTTGAATGGAAGCATATATCAGAAGGTAGGGCACTAATCAGATTGTTGGTAATTTTACAGGGAATCACTTTCATGAGTTTTAATATCATACCCTGCCTCCAAATTATGTTATATGCCGCAGTAAGGTCAATAATCACAACTGATGTTTCCAGTTGTTTTAGGTAGCCTGCTTCTATGAACATTTTTAATGGGACATCTTGATCTGAGCAGCTTCGATGAGGGCAAAATCAAACTAGGATGTGTGCAAGTGTCTCAGGCCTGATCCTGTTGTGGAGTAAGCTTCCCAAAAGAAATGTAACTAGTCTAGAGTTTTGTGGGGAATCATGTTTTTCCTGGTTTTAAGATGGTGATTATCTTAGCTCTCTTGAGTTGATGGAGAACATTTTCTCTGTGTAAGATGTCAGTGAAAAACCTGGCAAGCCACTTTCTTGTACAGTTATAAAAATCTACAAGGAATTCAGTATGAGTACTGATTGTCAATTAACATTGAATGAAAACACAAAGATACTGGCAAAAAGAATGTCATCAGTATATTATACTCAGGATTCTCATCAATTTGTAGCAGCAAATGTCTTGTGCTGACATACTATTCCTACATAAATTCAGTTCTTAGCTATGGGATTCTTATCTGGAGATCAAAGACACAAAAAGCAGATGCAATTTTTAGTATCATTCCCCTACTTAATTTACTAAAACTTAATACAGTAGAGCGGAGTGCAGGATCTAGGTCTCTATAAAGAATAGTTTTACAGGTGGTTTACAAGTGACTCTTTTTATTTAAAACTGAATTGGCACACCAAAGGAAAATGAATTAGTCTCACAAATTAACTTTCCTTGGAGGAGATTATAGAGTAAGTTCTATGGCACTACGTACAGTACCTACATGGACACAAAACGCATGCCAGATGGAACGTTTGTGGCATGAACATTCAGTTACTCACTGCCTGCTAGAAGCTGTAGAGACACTGCAGTTTGGGAGAACTTTCAACCTTGATGGAAAGTGTTCAACCTCAAGTGTGTAGCCACATGGCATGTCCGTTGAGATGTGGGCACAGGACTGAACCGATGCTGACACCACAAGGAGAAGAGCTGGACTGTGCGAAGCTAGGCTGGCAGAAGTGTTGTCAGACCCTGAGCTACCGTCTTTGAATCAGTAGAAAGTGACTATAGTGTCCAGGTATTCAGTCAGATCACAGAATTGACTGCTGCTAGCAGAAGTTGGTTTGCAGAGAAAAACTTGCAGCCTTAGAAGACAGTTTTATTGGTATTGGAACATGTGGGATAGCCAAGGTCCAAACACAGCTCTCCCCCCCCCCCCCCCCCCCTCCTTCCCACGAGAGTGGAGCTTGGTTGATGAGTGAGGTGACATCAAGAAAACTGGTACCAATGAAGTAGTTTCTTCAAACAGTGATGCTGTGGGCAGAGATCTCGACACAGTGGGTGTCTGTCATTTGATGTAGACAAGTGCTGGACATTGGAGCATCATGCCTGAGTTGGGTGGCATGGTCGACTATCAGCACTGCCGCGCCACTGTTTGACAGCAAGCTCTGGTGCCGAGCTGGTGGCAAGCGGAAAAGCAAGCAAGCTAGTGGTACGGGAAGTGGGAGATGTTAGGTCTGTGTCCTATGCTACGTGTGCAGCTGTGTGCACATGCTGGACAGGGTTGCCAGTGAGGGGTGGCAGAGGCAGCATTAAAGAGACATTGTCAGACAGCTGCAAACATGGCAGGGTGGCCAAGTAAGACAGTTGAAAATGAAAACGCCAAGTACTGTGGGCATGCACCACCAGTGCCTCCAGTGTGAGGATGAGTGACGGCAGGTCTCGGGGACAGCACTGTGAGCACTTCAAGTAACACTGCTGTAGGAGACGTGGAGTTGCTGATGCAGCCTTGGGAGTGCAATCAGTTGCTGGCAGTGGCAGAATAGTTGTGTCGCACGTGGGCTGCAAGGGAGATGGGGGGAGTGGATTTTGTCCAGGACATCAGGGACACTGGTGCCTGTGTTGTCTACGTTTGACGGGTTGGAGGTGGCATAGCAGAGCAAGGGTGGTTATTTGTGTTGGCCCTGCCTGTGGTGTGGTAGGCTGACATCTCAGTGATGGAGGTTCTAGGCTCAATTTTGGTGATAGCGGCATCAGCGGCAGAGATGTCTGCAACGTCCAGGGGGGAGGGGAGAGGCCGGCAACAATCACGACATTGTTGTCTGTGCCTTCGAGAGGGATGGGGGGAGAGGCTGGCATCAATGGTGGTGATAAGTGTCAGCACCAGTGGGGTGTTGTTGAACATCACACAGGTGGAGCACTGTGAGAAGGGGCAGCCTACTGATTTGAAACGCTGATAGGAGTGCCCTGGAGATGTAGGGTAAACTTCTTGTCCCACTTCAGTACCCCGTGAGGGCTGGAGTAGTGTGGGTGAAGTGTGTGTGCTGGTGAGCGTCAATGTTCAGCATAACGTGGGTGCATGAGGTGAGGTGCCATGAATGAATGTCCTGCATTCTCTGTGGTAATGGGGAGGGGTGGGTCGCAGGCAGGTCATGCCGTCCTGCAAGCCAGCAATGAATTCAGTCAGGATGTCGTCCATGGGCAGGTCATGGGGCTCTAGGATGTCACCCGGTACAGTGAACAGCTGGCTATAAATGAGGTCTGCCACTGACATACCAAG